>NC_049195.1:1017983-2217983 GCF_009769625.2 Cygnus olor | reverse complement strand
TAAACTTAAAAAAAAAAAAAACACTAAAAAAAAAAAGCACATCTGACAAACTACAGAAATACAATCAGGCTTGCTTATTCCTTTGACGAAAAATGGGTTTATTAAATCATAGATCAAAGATACTGGACTGGTCAATTTTACCTCTCAGACAAGATCAAATTTAGCCTGTAGAGAGCCGCATATGCGGAGAATTCTGTAAGTTTTCTTCACAAATATGCTGCTAATATTTAATTTGAAGAACATGTCCTCAGTTACATTCCTTTTCAAATGTTTTATCAGTCATGAAGATTATGGAAGAATGCTGAGCTGTCTCGTTGCATTTCATTTTTCTTCTGGAAGAAACATAAGCTTTTTGAAGGCCAGTAATAGCCACATGTCCGGTTCCAGAAACCTAAAAGAGTTTCTGAACACTGAAACCTTCCTGGCTTTGTTGAAGATTCTGCATCAAGTGTATAATTTTCCTGTTTTTAAAATCTCTTAGTATCTGGCTTGTATAACAGAGGTTACAAAGGACACTTATAATCTCCAAACTCATAAAACTTTTCAGGGGACAAGCAAAGACACGCTGTTACAGGAGATTGTTGGGAAGAGGAAACTACAGTGTTGCTTATACACCACAAGAGCCTGGGAAATTTGTTACAAATTGCACAAATCAAGAAATATTTCCCAGTATTGCTATCTCAACAGTTTAGAAATGAACATTTCCAATGTAATTTAGTTATTTTATCAAGATTATGAAGAGCATTTTACCCTATTTGGTACTTCATTGAGTGGTTGAAGACTCATAGAATCATTAAGGTTGGAAAAGACCTCCAGATGGTCTGGTCCAACTGTCCCCCTACCACCAATATCATCCACTAAACCATGTACTTAAACACTACATTCAACCTTACCTTAAATGCCCCCAGGGATGGTGACTCCACCACCTCCCTGGGCAACCTGTTCTCATGTCTAACCAGGCAAAACCTCATGGCAATAACTCGTGCATGACTTTAGGAGGCTTACTATGTAAATGCAGCAGACTTATTTATAGAAGCATTTGCTTTCCTCATTGCATTGGCAAAGTGCATTGCAAATGCTGAAGAACTCTGAAGTGGGAAAACCATTATTTCCATGTTATGGATGCATAGCTGAGATAGGAGGAAATTAGTGGCTTGTTAGGACATAAAAGGTAACATTAGATAATGAACTTCTGTTGAAGGTCATTGAAATTTCTTCTCTACTTCTCAGAATGCCCTTTGAATTACTGCCTAAAACTATGACTCTAGAATGGAAGCTTTCTCCCTTAGCTCCTTAATGTGAGCAGCGAGTGAATGCTCATTCTCCTTTTGCATAGTGTGTGGAATTATCCTTCTTTTCTAACACTACTTAGGATGCTCTGGATTCCTTTAAATGGAGAGTGCTCTGGAACAGAGAGCAAAATGAAGCATAATGGCCTATCAGGCAGAAATGAAACAAAGAGAAATGAAGTATAAATAGAAATATTGTTTCTTAAATAAAGGGCTAAATATCTCCAGCAGGCTGTCTTTAGTATAATGTTCCAATTTAGTTTCTTGTTTATCTTATGTAAATAATAGCATGTTCTCCCCTCTGACCATGCTGCATTACAGAAAGTACTGTCAGCTACTGCAATCAGATATGTCTAAAAGAGCCCTTCTTAATTTTCTGTTGATTATTCAGATGACTGAACCTGTTGTTTGTAATTTGATATTTGAGCTCCTACAGAACAGTGATAATTTGGGTTAGATGTTTGCCTGTTCATGTGAGAGTAAATGCCTTGACATGGGGAAATTAGGCACATGTAGGATTTTGTTTAGAGTTTCGTGTTTTGCCCTACTTGTGTTTCTGAAAACTAATACTGAGTTGTAGGATGGATTTTTGCTATTACGACTGATTTCTTGTTTTTATATACTGAAGTAAACAGTCTGGGGCACTGAACGCTTCCTTTTTTGAAAATCATTGTATTTTTGTTGTTCTTCGAAGGTGGGCTTGCTGGCTACTATTCATTTCAGTTTGTGTTTTTTTTCACTTGCTGCAATGTCTAGTCTATAGAGACTGGAAGACTGATTACTACTGCAGCATAAATTCAAAATAGTAAAATAGCACTACTGCGTTGAACAGTTGTGAGTACCAATACATCTTTCACATAAAGTTCCTTGCAAAAATGGTCCCACACATCCCAGAGTGTTAGGCTGCTGATGTGTTTGAGATAGCAGTGCTGTGGGATAGGTGGATTGGGTGAATCAAGGTCTGCATGATAAATCATATTTTGGGGTCTTTTGGGGATTGAGATTTTGAATTGTAAGCCCTTTGCTGTGCAGGGTATCTCTGTCTACATGCATAAACAAATCATTGTAGACAGATCTTAGCTGGGACTTGCGTGTGCCTCTTGGAATGAATAATCACAACCTTTTGACCATGCTTTTGCTAGGTATGTTTATGCAGCACCTCATGTTGCTGCTGCTTTAACTGATTGTTAAAAGAGGAATATTGAGAGCCTGAAGAACCAGAACTCCTTGCATGTGTTTGATTGATGGTCCTCTTATTGAGAGCTGTGCTGGTACATTGTGCATGCAACATGCAGAACATTGCACACATTTTCAAATTGAATGACTCTTCTCAGTGAAGAAAATCCATATCCTCTGCTCTAAACAATGTAGACCAAAAGAGTCAAATAAACAGTAGAAAATGGAGTAACCAGGGATTAGCAGACAGTGCATTATGTTGATTACCCACATTGTCTTCAGCTTAATAAATTCCATTTTGCTTTAAGTCAGTTCAATTGTGTGTGAAAATAGAGAAGGTGGAAAATGAGACTGAACAAGAGGGTTAAATGTCAATGTGCTATTTCAGAAGCAATTAAAAAAAAAAAACTTGAGGAAAGGGGAAAAAATGAGTTTTTGAAGTGTAAAATAAAATACATAATTTTGTTTTAATGTGGAAAGCTAAAATAGTCTGTCTGATCCTCATCATTAAACCCGTATAAAAGCAGTTGATGAAATGCTTTTTAATGCATCATGTGGCATTTGCATTACTGCAACATTGACATTGATTATTAAATAATCACTAAAAGGAGCAAACAGGAAGTAACAGTAATTCTAAGTCGTAGTTTTTGCCTGCCATTCACTAATGCTAGATCAAGACCCCTGAGACTTGCTAGGATTCAATACATGTTCTGGCAGGTCCTCTTGCAGAATAAGGACCTTTAATTTCTTGTCATGAGTGAGTCTGTATTGAACAGGTGTGTCTTGATTCATACGAATAGCCTTGCATCCAGGAGTTTTAAAAGAGCTGTTTGGAATGCTCACTAACTGATTAATATTAGTTCTTATTTATTTGATTTGGTATACCTTGGTAACTATGAGGTTTGTAATGGACTTAAAAAAACAAAAACAAAAAAAAAAACTGAAAATGCAGAGAACATCTACCTGGGATAGCCTGATTAGGCTGGGGTGGGAGAAGAATCAAGTAAAAAGTAAAAGAAGAAATATGCAAGAGAATTTTGCAACATAGCTGAGTTGTTTATCTTGCAGTCTGTTATTTGTTTTTGTCTTTATTGAAGTTAGAAATTGATTCCCAGAGCATCCAAAATTCCAGCTGGAGCCAGTAAGAGGCGGAAGTTCTCAGAAACCTTGGGAAAGTGGGCTGCTATATAAGGAAATACCATCAACTAGTGGTTAAAGAAAAAGACTATGCAATCAGGACTCCTAGGTTATATTTTTAAATTTACCTGCTGTTTGAATATACTTGAAAATCTCAATATCCCATCTCTCTAGGGAAGGCAGTGAGGAGGAGATCAGGTGAGTGACCTCTCAGTTTTGAAAAAGCAAAGGTCTAAAACTGGAAGAGCTGTGCACCACCAGGGGAACTCTACAGAGGCAGTTGAAGCAAACTCAGTCCTGTTTCAGGAAACACAGGGAGAATGCCTCTGGTGTATTTGTATTTAAATATGATGAGAACAAGTAAAAACTTGGTAGTTTTGTATCTCATGGAGTGTGAAATGCAGGCACAGGGTAAATAATATGCTTGTCAGTCTGCTTGGATAATGGAGGAGAGAAATTTATTTCATAAATATATTCACTAGAAGGCAGCTTAAAATCAGTTTATGGTGGTTCAGTAGTGTTTTTTTCATTGTAGATGATCACTTCTGATGTCCGTGGTTTGTGAACTCCTAGTCATACCTTTTGTTTCCATCAATTAGAATTAGTGTTATTTTCTGCTCGTCTTGGCAGCAAACAAGCTGGGATGAAGGATAGAATAGAAGCACTGAATCCCAGAAAGCTTGAACATGCTGCACTTGAGGAGAAAGAAAAGCTGTATTTCTCCTTTCCACAATATCCCGTTCTTCAAAGGCAAATGTGCAGCTCCAGATGCTTGTGGATTCCTGTGGCTGTTTGTATACCTGCTGTTGACTAAGATCCTGTCCTGTAGAGCAGTAGGAAGTGGAAGATGCCAGGACAAAGGCAACAGAGCATTGTATATAGTTTAGAGTTATTAACAGTGACTCTCCCTGAATTGTGAAGGGTTTCCGTTGAACGACTGTGGCATAGCTAAGCCTGTCTGCTGTAAACTGTTGGCACCAAGGAATGAATTTGCATGAGGTGCCCTCTGGCTAACACAGTGCAGCAGCCTTAAAACAAAATGACACAGAGTTATTGGTCCCAGGGTTTTGCTTTCTGGGTTGACTCTCATCACCACAGTGGTATTGGTGTGCATCATTCTCTGTTGTCAGAGGTGACACTTGTATGGTTTAGGAAAAAGATCGATTTCCTATCTGTAAGGTGGAGACAGGTACAGAAGGACTACGAGACTATTTTAAGCACTTGTGTATCTAATTCTTAGTAACATCAGTGGTTACGCAGCGGGAGTATCTTTGAGTGAGGTTTGTTCCAGTTCCCTGATGGCATGAGAAGCTGAATTTCCATCTCTCGTGTCACATCCCGTAATGCTATTTTCTCCTCTGACATTCACTCAGAGGTCTGTCCTTGCATTCAAATCTCTTCTGACATTCAGATTGGCTATGGCAGATGCTCTGTTGGTCTTTGGGTTTCTGGCTTTCCATGCTAGCTGTATTCATTGGCCCCCCATCAATAGTCTGTGCTCAGCCACAGAGAGGGACCTGCAAATGACTGGTATGAACTGGGGATGCCTCCATGTTGAGTCTTCATGTGCTGCATATGAGATTTTTCATGTGAATAGTCAGATTTTTCATATGAATCCAGTCTCCAAAGATCTAAATAGTGGACTACTTCAACTCTCCTCTCACATAGTTCAGCGTGCTTTTATGATGGCCAAGAGCACATGGAAATTTTTAAGGGGAAGGCTCCAAGAGCCTGAGGAGCACAGCAGTGTTAGAATCTACGGCTTGTGCAACACGGTTGAACAAGGGGAACAACATAAAGGGCAGCCGACTGCAAAGCTGTTAGCATTCTGCATGGCACACAACTTCAGCTCACTGTTAGATCTGCTATTATAATTCTCTGTTAATTACATATTGTTGATTATATAACTACTTAGCAGTTCCCCCTCTTTTAATGAGCACAGCTATTTTCTGTCCAGCTTCAACGGGGAAAATTTCAGATCTCTAATTTAAAAGTAATACGCTCAAAGAAAACTCCAGAGGGCTCCTGGGCTTATGCTGTTTAATATGTTTTAATGCTCATGGTGCCTACAGGCTTCTTTCAGCCTAAAGAGCACTTACGGTCATTCCCCTTATCATATTAAATGATTTTTTTAACTAATAAACTTTATTAATAGAGCTAAAAACCTGACAAAGCCCTCATCTCATTGTGAAGAAAACCATTTTATCTAGGTATACTGACACAAGTGGTCATGTAACTCTGTTAATTTGGATCAACACACTGAAAGCACTTTTTTTCTGACCAAACACTTTTTACACAGGTACTTTTCCTCTGAAAAGCGTGTGATACAAGTGTGTGTTTGCTTACAGAAAGGTAGCTGTGAGCTCCCATAATTATTAATGTTGGCTGAGAGAGGCCAATGTGCTGGAGCATAAAAGGAAAATTAAGGCATAGGCAAGCAGCAGCCTATGGACAAAGGCCTTCAGGTCACTGCTTGCCCAACAGATTTGTAGCAGACAGGCTGCATCAGTGACAGTAACATCTTAAAGCATGTGCTGAGAACCCCCTCCAGTTTTGCATGCTGCAGCAGCAGAACAAATGTTTTGGACATGGACAGTTTTTTCATTGGAAAATATGTTTTTGTCTGAAATTGTTCCCCAGGAAGATGTAGGCTTAGAGAAAGTTTTAGGTGGAAGACTTGTCAAAACAAATCACTTCAACTTTCGAGCTTGGTTTTCACAAAGTCAAATTCATTTCACTAAGTTGTTACTAACTTCTAATTTCTCAGATACATGATAATGTACTGGCATGTTTTGACACTGATTGTGGTCTGAGCAGGATGCATAAGAATGTTCATTAAAGAAAAAAAAAATAATAAAAGTTTTGTTCTACAAGCAGGTTTGAAGGTATGACGTGGAAGGAAGAAGTGACTGAACCAGATCTACCGTAGTGTCAGGAAGGCTATAGCAGGAGTTCAGTTTTATTTTCCAGCTCTTGTACCTGAACTGGAGGCACATCATTTATGCTTGGTGTTCTCCATTTTCCTAACATGATCAGGGACTTTCTCAGTCTTTTAGCATGATCCTGCTGCCAATATTTTAAAGGTTCAGTAAATGATAAATATGTGAGCAAATGATTAAACATTCTGTGGAGCTGCAAGCTGATTATAACCACCTAAAATAACTGCTGTTGATGTGCTTTTAAAGCACTACTCTTATCTGTAACAGCCATTAATTATTTATTAATCCTCTGTGCACTCTTTATAGGTGTGACCTTACTATAAATTGAGCCTGTTTGATCTGCTGTTGAGGGCAAAGACTGCGTTCCTAGAAAGATGATGATTTATCTGGAAGTTGCTCTTCATCTTTGCCTTTTTTTAAATGCTGCACAGATAAATACATCTCTTTAGCTAGAGTGTCCTTTTGTTTCCCTAGTATGCTTGATTGTAAACATACATCAAGTTGTTTCCCTCAAGGGGCCCTGTTCAGATGCATCTTGAGTCACATTATGGTAATAACATTCATTTTTTGCATTAATAATTACAATGAATGCCTCTTGTTCAGCAAAGTATTATATTGCTCTGATGTTTTCCTTGCTATTATGAACTGCTGTGCTGTTGCTGTGTATTTTATGCTGACAGTGCAGGTCACACATTGTCCATGTATTTTCTTTTTCTGCATTACTTGTGCCTCTGGATTATATTGGATAAAACAGAGTTAGGGTTAGCTAATCCATTCAGTTCCTGGATCTGGCGGGTGAGGACAAACTGAGCATTGACATTGACTGCCATGCTGCTCTGGTGAATTTTTCTAATGTGATCAGGCAGAGACACCCACAGTCATGTCTGTTATACTGTAGTTTGAATTTGAGTTTTAACCTGAATGATGAAGTATTTTTTTAATCTTGTATGTTGTTCCTATTTCAAGAACAAATAGAGAGAGGAGTCAGGGGGAAGGGAAAAGGAGGAGCTGTGTAATTGTGCTTATTTACAAAGGATATTCAAGTTCAGTTTCCCAAATGAAAACTGCAGACATTAGAACATATATATATATATATATGTATATATATATATTTTATTATTATTATTTTTTTAATCAGCAGTGACCAGAAAGTTTTTTATCTTTCTTGGCTTTTTTAATGTCATTCAGTGTCTGGCCTTTGCTTTCTTCTCCCCTGCACCATTCTTTTTCTCTCCCACACAGCTTCAGTATCTGTGTTAGATATATTAACTCAGAGGAAACTGTGGCTAGTCAAAATTTAAGTTTTGTCACTCACTTCTCTTGGCTGAATTAACCAGTTAAAATAGAGGCACTGCTGTTTCATTTTCACGCTATGTAGGAAAGCACTAGAACAACCAGCATGAATAAAGTTAAAGATGGTTGAAAACAAACTCTAGAAGAGAATTCCATGCCCCTAACCTGTACAACTTATCTAGATAGGAGGTGGGAAGAAAGGCAGACTATCCACTTCTGCAGAAGAGGAAATAAACTCAGGTGGTGACTTGCCCTAGGATCAGATGGAGTTTGTTTCAATGCTATGAAATTAAGACATTTTTGGTTTTCTAATCCAATGCCTTTAGCAGAGTTTATGCTTGAATTCTAACTTGAATTCATCTAAGGCTCTGCTGGTGCATTACAAAAAAGAGGGAAAAAGCTTTGCCTCCATATTGTAGAGGAAACTGAACTACAATAATCTCATAGGGTTTTTAATGTCTTTTTTATTTTTTTACTGGTACATCCATTCACCTGGGGTCCAGAACTATGGCAGAAAAGGCAGTTGTGAGGAATGCACACCACAAAACTTCATGCAGTTTTTTTTATATTGGCAGGGTAAATCAGTTAGGTTGGTTCAAGTATTTAAGGTATTGCTGACTACTAACGCTAGCTTCTAGGTGGTGTAGTTGAAACTGTATGTGTGTTTGATGGAGTGAGCTGAGGGAGCCAGTAAAAGGTCAAAGAAAATCCCACTAGTGACACCTGAGCATCCTCTTCCCAGGAAGAAACCAGTCTAGTATAATAGGGAAAAGCCCTGTAGCAGTGAAGTGGGTAGATAGCAGCATTTACAGAACCTGCTTGCTAGATTTCCTGGGCAGAAAATACATACTCTGTGACTGGTGATAATCTTCTAACCTGGTTAGCCTAGATGCAGAGATGGAAGTGGTAGTACTGGGAACTCTTGTTTAGCATTCACACAGAGCAACTTTCAGCTTGTTGGTCAACTTGAGAGCCAGTCCAAAAAAAAGAAATTAAAGACAGCTTTTCTTTCTCCTGAACAAGGCTAGGGTGTAGAATTGCTAAGGAGAATCTTCTTTCCCCTGTGAACAGCAGAAGGGAAGGGATGGCCGCAGATGAAACCCTGTGCTAGCTTAGAAAGCCAGAGGCTTTGTTAAAAGCCATGACCCCTTAAGTTCTGAAGACTGTCATAGAAAGAAAAGATCCTTTGGATCTTTTTGGCCCTTCTCCAACCCTTTGTCTCTCCCTCTTTCCTTTAAAGCAGCAATTTTTCTTTGTGCTCCCCCCCGTCTCAGTTCTGCTTAGCAAAGACTCTCCAAGGAGCCAGTGCGGACTTGAACTTGGCACAAACAGCCAGGATGACGGCTTGAGCTCAGTGTCTATACAAATGTCCAGGATAAACTACTGTATTAATATTTTAAATGATTTCCTAATAGAGTGTGAGCTATGGCAGGGACCCATGGAACAAAGTTTTCCTGGTGAAAACTGCAGTCTCTTTTTAATATGCAGCTATAAACAGTTTATTTTTAAAACTTATGGGGAAAGAGCAATGTTTTTGTTAATGGAAAATCCCAACACCCTGCTTTTGGCCTTACACCTATTTTGTTTCTATTTCTGTGGAATTACGCCAACTTTTCTTGGGAGTGACCCTGGGGAATTTAGTCCTGTCTCTTTACAGCTATAATACTGTAAATCAGTGGGGGAAGATCATCATTAGGGAGAACTGGAGAACTTCACCGCAGTGAACTCTCACATCAAATAGGTTTTATGTGGCTTTACAAAATGGGCTGTGGTTGCATTACCCTAACAGCCTATCCAGTGTGAGACTCCTATGTTACCTCAAAACAGATTTCCAGCCTTCACGCTGTCCTCCAGCATTGTACAATGGGGATATAAGTGAGAGCTGGCCATCATCTGAAAAAGGGGTTTAAAGTGTTTTGCAAAAATGTCTTTGCATGCGTGTTTTCCATAGGAATGAACTGATTTCAACTTAAGAAAAGGAGAACAAAAAATTCTGAATTCAAAATCCAGTGTAATCTAAGGAGGACCTTTTTACAGCGGTGCAGTGTGTCATTTCAAAATGACTGTTAGAGGTTTGTGTTTGTCTGGATTTTGGAATTTAATGCAGTACTCCAGCTGACATGATACAATTTAAATTTTTTCATGTGAAAGATGCATTCTTCTTTTCTTTGTTTCAAGTCACAGTGAGGTTATATTTTCTCTAGAACAGAAGTGCAAAATATGAAGGCTGTGGGTGGTCTACGTTTTATATTTGTATATACATAGTCCTAAAGCTGGTGTTAAAAAAAAAAAAAAAAAAATCATTCTGTGCATTAAAGGTGAGGCTAGAAGACGATTTATTTACTCCACCTCCCCGTGCTCAAAGCAGTGTCAATTGGAGCAGCTTGTTCAGGGCCACGTCCCATTGGATTTTGAATGTCTCCAAGGATGGAGACTCCATAATCTCTCTAAGGAAACTGTTTCAGTGTGCGACACCCTCACAGCAATAAATAAGTAAATAAGCTTTTTCTGATGTTTAAATAGAATTTTCTGTATTTCAGTTTTTGCCTGTTGCCTCTTGACCTGTCACTGCATAGCACGGAGAAGAGCCTAGCTGCATCTTCCGGAGTCCCTCCCATCACATATTTATTTATGTGGATGAGGATGAGATTTGCCCTTCCCCACCTTGAGGCTAAACAATTACAGTGCTATCACCCTCTGCTTGTAAGCACTTATTTTTTTTTTTCTGCAGAGGATTTCTGTTTCTAGGGTAGGATATAATTCTATGAAAAAAAGAAAAAAAAAGACAAACCTGAAGAACTGCCTTCTTTTCTAATACTCATGTGGAGAGCAGGGAATTCTGACACTAAGTGTGTTTGAAGCCCAGTGACAGCTACCTTAAGGTCTGACTCAAGAGCTGTTTAACTTGGCAAAGTCTTTGATTTGACTCTGGCTTCTGAAAGTACTGAAAAAACGTTTACTGTTTTGTACATGTAACTAGATGAGTCAATTCATAATACTATGTGGAGAGCTAGTCCTTGAAGGCAGTCATATTGTGTTTCTCATCCATTCCATTTATCAAGGGCAATCACCCTGCCAGTATATCTCTATGCGACCCAAAGTGCACATAAAGTAGACTTCTGATTTTTAACAGGAAGCAAGTGCTGTGGTGTCTTTTAGTCCATTGTGACGCACATTTTATCAGAGGAAAATATTTGGGGTCTACCTTTAACACAAGCAGATTCCTGACATATGGTAAAGGGTTATTTTTTATTATTTACGAAATTAATGGAAAGGAAACAGCAAATGTCTTTGATTAGAATTAATGGTTCATTAGCCTGAGCTGCCATTCCCTGCTAGCACTGTGGATCTGGATGGTGAAGCTGATGAATGACTCTGGTTAGAAGAGTAGTGGGGATGGGGATTCACACAGAAATACTAAGTATGAATAGAGCAGGAAAACTGTGGAAATGGTTTCTGAGGGCAGGTGTGTGAATGTCTGACCCTGCATTCCTTCTGGGCGTAGCTAAATGTGCACTTCATAAACAGCTGTAGCTGTGGCAGATGTTACTGCCTCGTGAACCTGGAGACTTAGTCTTTTGTGTTTTGAAGCAAGAACTGCCTCTTCACACGATGCTGTAATGGAACCTGTGGGGTCCCAGCACTGAGACAGGGAACTAGATGAAGGATGTTGATTCTGTAGGTCTTAGCTAACACACTTGTCCTATCCTTGTGGTTAACATACAACCCCAAAGATAAGGGAGTAAAAGACTGTATGCATAGATCATGGAGCCAGCAAGAACTGGCTTAACTGCTGAAGTTTATTAAAGAAAGAAAAGGTCGGAAGTTTAGCAGCAAGGAAGACTTCTGACCTTCATCAGAAGACCACCAGAGTACACTGGACGACCATCTAAGGACTCCAGTACGTGTGCGAATAGGGGCGGGAACCTATGTTAATAATTCTTCGGAGACCTGATGAATATGCAAGAGACGTATGGGAAATGAAACGAATATTTATATATCCCACTAATATAAGCACACTGCCAGTAACCCTTGGTGTGTGTGTTAGGCGGAGCGATCCCCCAAGCCCCCAGTGCCGTAATAAAGAATATATCCTTAATAGCTTTGGTTACTGAGTTTTCACTGTATCAGCACAAAGAATGGGACCCAGGAGGTCCACAAGCTGTACTGACATGGAACGGGGTAGGTGATAAACCTGAAATCACACTTATATTGAGGAATCTTTTTCATGACCAACCAAAAACTTAGGCTGTTTTAACCAAGGTTTAGATTTGGGTGTTATTCCCACCTGGGAAAGGCGGGTGTGTGTGTGTGAAACAACACAAGAATTTCAGGGACATTAGTGAGAAAATCAACTCTTGTAGACAAACAGATCAGTTGTCACCCCTCAAAGCACTCTGTTGTGTCAGAGACAGCTGTTGCCTTTTATGTCTGATGTGGGTGTGGGTAGAGAGTTACTGTAACATTCATAGCTGGGCCCCACAACAATGCAAATGTAATAATTTTCTCACTAATACATATTCTTGGTGTTAGTAGCAAAGAAGCCAAGCAAAAAGTAATCCATCATGTTCTGTAAAATTGCCTATATAGTCAGAAAAAAACACACAACACACCCCTCTCTGTGCTGCTTTTCTTATTTCTATTTTATTGTTTCTATTTAATGAACTGGCAAATAAATTACATAAAACTGTTTTATAAGCCAGTTACTTATTAATTCCATATTTTCTGCAACAGGTCCTTAGATTAATGAATCAAGGAGAAGGAAAAGTCTGGTAATGTAATTACACAATTACCATTACTGTAGCATTTATTTTAAGGTCATGACATAGCTAATGGAAGTTTTATTTATTTATTTAAAGCAAGTGATCTTAATATTCGAAATTTTACTTTAATTTGTGAGTTTTGGTATTTCCTCCCATTTCTTTTTGCTTTTTCTGTTTTTCAGTGAAAACATTAAAAAGGGGTTGTTGACAGGACTGGAACAGCTACCTTCTTTATGCAGATCCAACTGTGGTTGCAAGCTACAAACTGTCTCTTGCTCTAAAAATGACTTTGTTTAGTGTTGAGTCAGGGAAAAAAAAAATGTTTCTGAATGAATACGAGGCACTAAATACCACACATCTCCAGTAAGGAGAATTTTGTGCCAAGTCCAAATTATACTGTTTGTAATTGCCATCATTTAGGTGTAACCTGAGGTTTTAAAAAAAAAAAAAAAAAAAGAACAAAAAGTCCAGTTCAGCCAAGAAAGTAGCAGTCTCATTGCCAGAAGAAGACAGACATGCTGTATTGCTTATATTCTTCAGAATCTGCCTAAAGAAAGTGTTATTCTGGTAAAACAAAACCGTGTCTTTGAGAAACAATTCACTATGGAGGAGGTAGAGATTTTTACTGCTGTAGTTACCTGCAAGAAGGTGGACAATTAATAATGGTATTTTTGCATTTGTATGGCTAAATATTTTTCCCGGGATACTGATGGAAGTTTTGGCAAACACAGGAATAGCCATTTGGTTCTACAACCACTGGTCCTCTCCACAGGCTGCCGGTATCTGCTTGGTCATTGAGACCCTACTTCAGGATGGGGCCAGAGGGCAGCATTTCCTCCAGTTCAGAGGGTCAGCACCTTTCAATTTTTCAAGCATGCAAGATGCTCATCTTTATCCTACTCTTTTTGTATTGATATATTCAACCAAGAAGGGGAGAGTTTGTTTTTTTTTTTAAGGTTTTATATATATTTATTATGTATATACATATACACACATATATATTCTCATGTTATATATAAAGGTAACACTTTATTCAGTTCATTTATACCTGTTTGAAGCTTTCCTAATGAAACAAATTCTTAGAAACAAATTCTTAAAATGGGGTTTTGAGCAATAGTTTCATGCTGGAAAAAAAAAAAAAGTATACACAAAGAAAGGAAACATGTCCCATTAATCTTGGGAGTGTAGGATATATTATTACTATTAATTCCAGCAATTAGGAGGAAAACATAAGAAATTACTCTTAATAAGCTTTTCAGATAGGATTTTCTTACAATCTACAGGGTCATTTGTATCTATTTATTTTTATTTTTTTCACCAAATGAAATTAATATTCACTGCACACTCTGATGTGACCTTTATTTGTTCACTGGCAGATACAACTCACAGCTTAATATCCAAGTATTTTTTTTAATCTTTTTTTTTTTTTTTCCTCTTTACTTGTCAGGACTGATACATGGGGGAAAGTACTTGTTTTTTTTTTTTCATGATGCAGAAAGACTTCCACTGTCTCTGTACACTTCTTCCTTATTTATCTTGTAAGTGGAGGTATCAATGGTAAAAGGGAAAGATCCTTCTTTTGGGAATTGTATTCTAGGAAAACATGGACATTTCTCTTACCGTTCAACCCGCAGGAAATATTTTGGCTTTCATGATTTCACGTCTATTTACTTAAGTGATAGAAAAGTAAGGACAGCCTTTTCAAAGTCCTCTGCTATGAGAATAGCACAGAATTTAATTGTTTCAGTGGTTAAGAACTTTTCTGAGTTCCAAGCTAAGTATTTTTTCACATGCATTTGTGCAAGCTACAGTAGATGATTAAATACTGCAGCAGAGTTTTTCTACATACTACTCCTTATTGAAGTCAGTAGTTATTTTGACAGCATCTGCAATTATATTTGTAGTTTGTTTATTTACATAACATACAGCCCAAGCATGTAACTGGGACTTGCAAAACAACTGTATTTTTACTCCTGTAACATCATAAGCCTTGAATTAGGGGACAGAGAAGTTAAAATCATTCCCTAAACCTCTGCAGCAGCGAGAATTTTAACAATAACTCTCCCTGCAAGTTTACTGGAACTATCAATCACCTGAAATAAAGTATTTTTTTCCCTCTCATGTAGTTAAATTAGATGAACCCTCATTTTCTCTTGTTCAAATTTTTGACATTTTCCAGTCTTTGGCATGTAAAGTTAGCCTTTAGACCACGGTATTAGTTTTTAATATAGAAAGATGCACAATGTTTTCATTTTAGTCTTGCAAGGAACAAATCTTCTGCAAATAATGTTCTGATAATACTTTAAATTAGGGGTTCTTTACCAAATCAGTCTACCTAAAAAAAAAAAAAAAAAAGAAAAAAAAAGTATCATTCAAAAAGGATTTTAAGTATTCTTCTGATGTCATAGGCTAATAAAAAATAAAATCAATTTTAAATGTGAGGAATCTTGTATATAATTTCTTGTAAAGCAGAAGGTGGGTAGTAAACCTATAATCTTCCACCAATTTATTCACATAATAGCATTCAACAAAATATTGTATTGAGTGAGTAGCTGATACATCTTCCAGTAATTTAAACTTTTATATGTAGTTACTGCTTAGACAAACTACTTTCTAGTCATTATTAGTGCAAAACATGAAGTAAATTTTTCTTCAGCTCTCCTGTTCTCTGCTTCTCCTTTATTGACTAAGTGCTCTTAGTCACATGGTCTGAATTTTTGGGTAGACCTGTGTGATGTCAGGAGTTGGGCTCGATGATCCTTCCAACTCGGGATTTTCTATGATTCTATTACTGGCCGTGTAATCTGCCTTCTTAAGATAAGACTATTTTCATGTGTAAATTGTTATCAAAACTATACTAGTATTTCGGGTGGTTTTATGTGTTTGTTTGTTTATTTTTGAGATGGAGAGAAAGCTTGACAATTGTAAAGGAGAGAAAATGCCGTCATGGAATATGGAATATTCCATATTCCAATATGGAATTTTCAGAAACACTTGAGATTTTTGTTTCATGGTTCTAAGGCTTAAAAAACTTATGTTTGAAAATGGGATTTGATCTCTGCCAATTTTTCAGAGCTTTTTAGCTGTTTTCCTTCACTGTTTAAGGCTTCTGAGGATGAGCATAAAAAGCAATTGTTACCTTCTTGGTTTTAGATGCTGTCCTATACTTTTATTTGTAATTATTTAAAATAGCCTTTCAGAAGGGCATGCAATCTTGGTTTGGAAACTACTGATGAAAAATCCCCAACCTTCTCTGGGTAGTTTGTTTCAAGAGTTATTCATGTCAATTATCAAGATAAGCTTCTTATTTCTCATTTGAATCCCAGCCATTTTTCTTATATTTCTTTATATGCTAAATTATAATGGTTCTTTATTATTTTTTTTTTTTTTTTTACTAGGGCTTTTGATTTTAGAGTAAAATGTTGTAGACTTTTTTTTTACTCAGAGGGTGGTGAGGCACTGGAACAGGTTGCCCAGAGAGGTTGTGGATGCCCCAGTCCCTGGAGGCATTCAAGGCCAGGCTGGATGTGGCTCTGGGCAGCCTTCTCTAGTGGTTGGCAACCCTGCCCAGAGCAGGGCTGTTGAAACTTGATGATCTTTAAGGACCTTTTCAACCCGGGCCGTTCTATGAAACCCTATGAGAGATTTGAAGGAAAAGTATACTACTACATCTGTAGTAGCGGGAAAATCTAATTCCATATAACTTTATGCTTCCTCTGAAAATCTGAGTTTCTGAAAATTAAATTCTCTGATTAGGGTCCTGTAATAATAATGCTTATGAGCTCTCAGCCCCCAGCTGTTAAAGATGGATTGGCAGTTCATGGAAGATAGCTTGTTGTAACTTAAAATGTGCTTCTCCATTTTTGGCTTTAAGTTAGAGGACTTCATACTGTAATCTGCAATACCTAGCATGTTTGATTGCTTGGTATCATGCTGTAATTTTGCCAAAGTCTTAGATTGCTTCAAAAGATAGTCTAGAGCTGTTCTGCAAGTATTTGCTTTCCTGTAAGATGCGTCTCTAGCAAACGCCTGAAGAAAATAATAGCAAAGGATAGAAAAGAAGCCAGTCAGATATCCACTATAAATTGCATTTATGAACACATTTTCCTTTCCAATCTACTGGCTGTACTTCACAATGCTTTCGAACAGATAGTTAGTATCTGGGCATTGGAATATGCTACTCTCTTTAAACAGTCACTTAAAGATACGCTTAAGACTGCTATAATCTGTGCTAGCATTCAGAGTTTTCAAGATGTCTAATGTTAAATGCCTTCTTAGTCATGTTCCTCCACCAGCTATGAAGGGACATAGGCTCCTGTTCAAAAGCTTTCTGCTTCTTAGACATGGATAAAGCAACTCTGCTCACGTGCAGGTGGGCCCTGTGCAGCAGTGACTGTGCCGTGTTGGCTAGAGAGTTAATGCCACTGGGGACTAAGATGAGGAAGATAGACCTTTTTAGTCTCCCTGCTAAATTTATATTTTACTTTAAGATCCTTCTTTCTGGGTTAAATTCTCCGAAGGCTAAAAATCACTAGATTTAGGAATAAATTCTTTTCTTTTAAAAGTGGTGGGATATTAAATTTAGAACCTTTTTTTTTTCTTTTTTTTTGTTCTGGCAGTTACTTAGATGGAGCAATGTTATTTATTTATTTATTTCCCTTTGTCTATTGTGGACAGTTCTACCACAATTATTTGGGTGGGGGAGTAAAGGGGGCATTTCTATGTTGCTTAATCACAGCTTTTTAGGAAGCGAGGAGGACTGTGATATGCTCAGGAAGTGGACAGACAGAGGCATTTCAAGTGAAAAGCTTATTCCATTTGTTGTGGGGTTGAATTTATCCTACATAAACAAGAATTTATTCTGTTAGCTTTGCCTGGCACTACTATGAACTTCAGAGTAGCTCCAAATACAGCTTTACCAAAGAATAATAGTGTGCTCTGCTGCATGTTATTCCGTTTAGGATGCATCACAGTTGGTGGATGAGATGTGCCGTGGAGCTTTAACGAAGCAGGTTTAAAGTTCTTGCAAGTTGTTCATGGCTTATGATCATAGGCTTCTACTTAGTAACACGTTGCAGTATTTATGGACAGGAGCAGAGCATGCAGAACCATGTTGTTGGCTCTTTTTTAGCTCCTTATCTTAACACACAAAGAAACAACCATCCTTCGTTAATTGATATTGAAATTTAATCTAAATCAATTTGTTTGGAATTTAAGATTAAATTAATTTAAATAACTTTTGACAGAATAATCTTTTGAAAGGCTTTCCCATATAAGTTCCCTACCAAAGTAAATCCTTTTCATTGAATTATTTACTAGACAATTTCATAGGGAGAGTTTCAAAAGCCCTCCAGGCAATAATAAAATGATCTTCACTGTTACAGTCACAATTTGTTCTGGATAATTGGCTGCCTTTTCCCATTGGGGAATAGTATAGGTTTCTGTGCTAGATAGGTGCCTCTTTGTGACAAGAGGACAAAGTTGTGTCGTTCTTATGGACCAAGTCCGTATCTGAGTTTTCACTAAACAAAAAACCTTATACTGTAAACCTGACATGTAGACTTGCAGTGCATTACAGGAACAGACTTTACTGTATTTTTCTTTGTTTTAATTATTTAATATCCCAGATGTGTAACTATCCTATAAAGAAACATCACTTAACAGGCCATTTTGTTGTCATATATAGGTGTATAAATGTAGACAGTATGTTTGCAAATGGTTGTTTACAAAGCTAAATGGAAAATAGGTTTCTTCCTGTGGAAGGTTAAAAAAAAAAAAAAAAGGGGGGAAAAAAAAGTGTATTCCATAATTCTGTTATCAGTGCTTCAGAGGAGCAGTGAGTTAATGCTTAGGAAAAAGGAAAGAGCAAACTTTGGATATTTTTTCTTTGACTCTGAACCCTTACATTTTGTAGGAACATGCATGGTAAAAGTAGATGAAAGTTGAGACATCAAAGAATTCCTCATTCCTTAAACTATTTTTTAATTACATTTTAATTGTTCTAACTGAAAAGCTTGCTTACAGAGTTCCTCCTGAGAACCAGAAAAAAACTCTTGATAGTACCTGGTATTCCCTTGCACATTGACATGCACTGCTGTGCAAGGCGGTACCAGTGGTAGAAATCCCTTTCCATACGATGAGAAAATGTGCATTAGAAGCTGTTCGTCTTTAAACTTCAGCGGTGACCCATGAAGTGTTATACACCCAGTTCCTTTCTAAGTGTTTATATATAAACACACACATAAATACATATATATGTTCCCCATATAAACATATATATTGTGTGTGTATATATATACACATGTATATATATATATAGTTAAAATTGTCCTTTCTAATTATTTATTTACTTAGAAACTTGAAAACAAGCATAATGTTAGAAAGCAAAGAATGAAAGGAAAAGAAAATGATCACAGTGTGCTTTTTTTCATTACCTTTGTATGCTGTGGCAAGTGACATAATTCTTTTGTTCTTGTAGTTCTTATTTAGAAAACCTTTTATTCTTTTCAGAACTGTTCATGATACATGCAGTAATATTAACTTAGCCTGTTGTTCCTGACAGTCACAGTGTTTGATAAAAGATCATAATGAAGAAAAATGAATAAAATACCTGTTCTATGATAGCTCATGAAAACTCCTCTGAAAGGTGACTGATTTAGTGTGGTATTTCCAAAGATTCTGGGAACTGGGTACCTAATTCTCCTAAATTCCTAGTGTACCTAGTGTAAGCGTAGTGGGTTTATGTGGTGTACCATGGTGGGGCAGGTTTCCACACTGCAGCCTATCAAGGAGACCACGGTGGAGCAGGTAGAACTGCCCTGAAGGAGGCTGCAGCCTGTAGAGAATCCCCGCTAGAGAAGATTCCAGGCTGGACCTGTACCCCATGAAGAGTGGACCATGCAGGACCACCTCCTCCTCTCTTTCTCTTTTCTTGTGCTTTGCCCCGCCTCTCTCCCAGGTAATTGGGGTGGGTGCCAGGTGGGGCCTAATGGTATGTGAGCCGCAGGTGTCCCATCAGAGAGCTCTTTCTGTCTGAGCTGCTCTTTAGGGTAAGTGCTTTGTTTTTCCTTCTGTCAGTTGCAGGGTTTAGGGTGGGTTGGAGTCTATGGGCTGATGCATTTCCAAGTTGAGAGAGGTAAGCACATCTTTTTGAGGTAACAACTAGTAGGGTCTTTTAGAGTAAAGCAATCTATATAGTAGTAGGTGCCTTTATTGCGTGCAGCTCTTCTTCAGGTGAGTAATTCTTATAGCATGTTTACAGATAGGATGACAATGTTACTTTGCGTGTTTGCTTTGTGGTTCTAGGTCCCTTATGATTTTTGCAGAATTACAGGGCTTACTGTGAATGTGACTGTATGTCTTCACCTGTATGTCAAATATTATCAAAGTTACAACCTTCGTGGTAAAGTGGTTTAGGGGAAATGTATCATCCGAGTTCTCTGTGTCAGTATGTATCTGAAAACAGCAGCAGTAGGCATGTAAGGTGTAGTCTTTTTCAGGGTTAGGGACAGTCTGTTATATTTTTGGAGCTTTTTCCTGCTGTTTTGCTGGCTGTAGAGTCTTTAGACCTTGTAGCCTTCTGGATTTTAAGTGCTTGGAATTCCCTTAATAGAGGGATATTTAGCAGAGGTTGCTGGCTAACTTGTTTTTGGGACGCGGTGGGGTATGCTTCTGTTTTTGGGTTATATTTTAATCTCTAGGTATATCAAGCCATTTGTGTAACTCTCCAGAGGATTCACAAAGAGCTTCAGTGTGCACCGCAATGGGCTTGACCACATAGGTGCAGTATTACCAAGAGACTGAGCAGGGTCACCTTCTTCAGCTGTAAAGGGTAAGTCTGTGTTTGGAAAGAGAGAAGGAGCAGAGTCCTGTTGTGTGTGGGGTTTCGTAAAGGCTCCCAAAGGGAGTTCAGGTGTACCCAAAGGCTTCCGCTGGGAGCACTTTTTGATGGGAGAAACTGGCGCCATTGGGAGTGTGGCCATGGGGGTCGACAAGCCCCATGGTTGGTGATAACACTGGACTCTTAATGATGAGGCTATGAGGAGTGTTTAAAAGAAAGAAAGAAGCATGATTCAGGAGATGCCTTGCTGTCTCGGTCTGCTTGTTCTCCAGTGTTAAGACATGGAAGTTGCTGGGTGTTTGCTGTTGCTGGGCAAAGTTGTTGACCAATGAATAGTTAGTGGAAAAGTACTGCTGTAGAGCAAATGGTTTAAGAAGTGAGCCTGTCCTCAATAGGGGGGAGTTGAAATTATGTCATCAATAAAGTAGTAGCAGTTACTGGTCCTGAATGAACCCTGGTGTCCATGTGGTCATTACCCCACAAATGGCGCGTGAACAGGGACCTGAAGAAAATGAACAGGGACAACTTGAAGAACAGGGACAGGGTAACAGAACAGGGACAAAAACAAAAAAAAGAATGAACAAGGACAGGCTAGCAGAACAGGGACCAGGACAGGAACAGGGACACTGATCGCCTCATTAAGATAGGTTTGGTCAAACTCAGCAAACCGCTCAGAGAAGCTTGTACTGAAAGTCACTGAAGGGAAGCACACCCGAGCTGGAAGGAAGCTGAAGCTGAGACAAGCGGACCTGCGCACACAACTGCCCCTCACTGGCCGAAGGTAAGCAGTTGTGCGCTATGGGGAATCATATGTCGTTAGAACCAAAGAATGTCCTGGTAACCTCCCAGTTTATTCCTGTTACTACAAATCAGACAGTTTATGATCCTGAAACATGGGACCAAATTGAGGTCAAGCTTTGGGACTCTGCTACTAAAAATGACAAGGTTGTGGCGGGATTGCTCAGCACCTGGCAAGCAATCTCTGAGGCCTTAAAGAGCCATGTGGGACCACAATCAGAAACACGTGGTTTGCCAGATAGCGAGGGAGTTGCAAGCTCATCCACCGATCCTCCTGCTATGCCATCGCCTCCCCCGCCATCACAGGCCTTTGCTGTTGCGCCCCCTGGTGACTTGGACGTTCCTTTTGATCCAGGCCCTACAGGCCCTGAAAAGGCGCCGGATCTGTTTCCCTTCGATCCGGGAGGAATAGGATACACAGGGCCCGAAGGCCGCGTTGCTTAACAGCTTAAAGCGAGACATATTGTTCCCACGACCTAGCTCCTGAAACTCACTGGTGTTTGTAATCAAGAAAAGGAATGGAAAGTGAAGACTGTTACATGATCTGAGAAAAATTAATGAAGTCATGGAAGATATGGGAGCACTTCAGCCGGGATTGCCATGCTCCCCCGGTCATGGACAATTAATAGTAATAGACTTAAAGGATTGCTTGTTACATGTTTGCTGGAATTTGGAAAACTTTGCTAAGTTTATGTTTCAATTGATACCTTTTCTGCCCTTATTTTTGCATCTGTCCATGCAGGAGAAAAGGCAAAGTATGTCCGTAAAAATCTTCTGTCAGTATTTGCGACATTGGGAGTGCCAAAAATGATTAAAACAGATAATGGGCCAGAATATGTGGCCCACGCAACCCACTTTTTTTCAACAGTGGGGTATTCAACATCTGATGGGTATACCTCATTCTCCCCACGAGTCAAGCTATTATTGAACAGGCCCACTGTACCCTAAAAGCTATACTTCAAAAACAAAAAAGGGGGAGTAGGGGTGTGACCCCCAGAAAAAATAGCTAAAGCATGCTACGTTCTTGAATTTTTAAATCAATGGACAGAGGAAGGTCATCCAATTCACAAACATTTTAATCACAATACTTTAAACTCAGTTAAAGAAAGGGCACAAGTCATGGTAAAAAATTAAAGCACCAATCAATGGGAAGGGCCCTACTTGAGGCCGAGGTTATGCTTGTGTTTTAACAGGAGCCGGTCCTAGATGGGTGTCAGCACAATGGGTCCATCCATCCGACTCATCATCTGCCTTAACATGATCGCAACATTCTCCTCCGCAGTTTGGAACAAAACTCCGTCTCAAATAAAGAACAAAACTCCGTCTCAAACAAAGAACAACATATGGGAGGGTCCTGCTGGCATGCAGGGCCCACAAACAAGGACTCCAGGAGCTAAAGGGGCAGACAGAGCCCCCCGCATGGGCAGCACTCAGTGCCTGCCTCTCCCAGGGATGTGGTTACAAAGTTTGTTAAAGATAGGATTAGTATGCCTGGTAGTTTTTTGCTGTGTCTTAATTAGTGTTAATCGTGCTTTCTTAATTTGTGTTTATTGTGCTTTCTTTGTTAATAAAGAAGGGGGAGACGTGGGAGTGTGGCCATGGGGTTCCACAAGCCCCATGGTTGGTGGTAACATCTGACTCTTAACGATGAGGCCATGAGGAATGTAAAGAGTTTAGAAGGAACACAGAAGGGTGATTCAGGAGATGTCTTGCTGTCTCGGACTGCTTGTTCTCCAGTGTTAAGACATGGAAGTTGCTGGGTGTTTGCTGTTGCTGGGCAAAGTTGTTGACCAATGAATAGTTAGTGGAAAAGTACTGCTGTAGAGCGAATGGTATAAGAAGGATGCCCGTCCTCAGTAAAAAGAG
This sequence comes from Cygnus olor, assembly GCF_009769625.2. NCBI lineage: Eukaryota > Metazoa > Chordata > Aves > Anseriformes > Anatidae > Cygnus > Cygnus olor. Next base: position 2,194,882 of record NC_049195.1, on the reverse strand, counting down.
AGTTGAAGTTATGCCCTCAATGTGAGAGAGTTGAAGTTATGTCATCAATAAAGTAGTAGCAGTTACTGGTCCTGAAAGAACCCTGGTGTCTGTGTGGTCATTACACCACAAATGGCACCTGAACATGGGCCTGAAGAACATTACACCACAGTCTGTCATTTCCAGCTGCTGAGCACCCATATAGCAAACCCAGCTTATACAGAGCTTGTAAATTCATATCCTTTTTTTTTTTTTTTTTTTAATCATTTTCAGGTTTGTAAGGCCACTCCTCTGGGCTCGCGGTTTCTCCCAAGGTTTACTTTCATCTGAAAATTTTACTGGGATCTTCATTACTGGTTTGGTGCCGAAAGTAGGAAAGTAGAAAGCCAAGCAGCGCTGGGCCCTGAGGGTCTCCCCCAGACCTCTTTTCAGCGCCATTTTCTGCCAACTTTCTTTAAGCTTTTACCCCCAAAACAACCCAACCACGTGCTCCTTGCAAACACTGATTTAGAGAGTCAATTTTTCTCCTTCCCAATGGATCATTGCAAGACTAGGGCCAAGCTCACCAGGTGGACTACGAAGGCTGACAGCCCCTGGAACGGATGGAGCCTATTTCAGTCCAGCTGAACACCTCGAACAGAGCAGGTTTCCCCTCGTGGAGAGGCAGGAGCAATGCCTCACTTCTTCCTGCTAGCAAACAGAGCGCATGCCAAGCACAACTTGGTTTTTCTGTTGTTTTGCAACCACTTCTAATCCTGAATACTTGAAAATGTGGCCTTGGAAGCGTTGGAAAAAAAAAAAAAAAAAAGCTCTACATGTACATAAATACTTTTTTCTTATTTAAAAATGTAATTATACAGCCACAGCGGGACAGAATTTACAGTATAATTATGCAAACAGAAGTCAGCGAGGCCAGCGTCTGCTCTTCAGTCGAGACAGGCAACATCTCAGCCTGCAATAACCCTATTAGCAGAGGCTGATGAATAATACACGTTTCCTATATTTGCTTTAGGGTGCAATTCACCCATCTGCAGAGGGTCAGCACAAGAGCTATGTTCTAGTGAAGTCTTATTTAATACCTATAAATAAGGCATAAGTGATGCATGGCCTTGCACTGTTCCTTTACATGGGGGGTGAAGTACAGCCTTATGAAATCTTTGTCTCAGCATGTGCCTTCTCCTTGTAATCCTATTCAATACCAAGTGGATAAAACTCGATTGCATTTCCCTCTGGTTCCCTCTCACTGTACTTCGAGAAGGACAGTTCGTACTTGGGTGCTGGCAGCCAACTTTGTGCACTAAAAAAAAAACACCATAAATCTACATACATCATTTTGAGTTGAACTATTACAGCATTACAATCAATATTTGATAAATGTGTCTTACAGAAAAAAATACCTAAGTCCCCCAATAACTATTTCACTGCTTCATCCTGTACCAGAAAACACAGAAAAAAATCAGGGAGAAAAATATAAGGACCTTTTCTGGCTGTTGATGTTGATTTCCAGTCTTGATTGTTTTTCCTCTTTCATTTATTCACTGAAGAAAAGGAGGATGGCAAATGGGAAAATTATGAAAGAAGGGGAAAAGCCTAGATAACAAGGATAAAATTATAACTAAAAGACAAAGAGGTGGTTTAAAAACTGGACCTCTTAGGTTTTTCTCTTAGTTTTCTACTCTTACAGTAAGAAATCAGAAAACCTCAACAGAGAGAAATTGCTACCTCCATCAGAAGGCAACATCCTGACAAAGTATTTACCATCAATCATGCTTGTAAGGAACTAACTCTTGCGATGGGAGATGAAATGTAGGCTGTGCAGGTTTTCTGAGGATGCACTGGTCATGTAGACTGCTGCTTGCCAGAGCGTGTTGTCCCGAAAATGGCCAAATTTAAGGTGACCAGCCCTCCAATCCCTTTGCTTTAATAGAGTCTGTTTTAGCAGAAGTCTTTTAACATATTTTTCGTTCCTGCAATTTGCCACCAGATGGCATGCACATACCACGCCAGCTGGGAAGGAATCCGGTGGGTCAGCAGAGGACAGCCCTGGGCCGAAAAATTTGGTTAAAAAAAAAAAAAAAAAAAAAAAAAAAACCCTTTGGCTACCTTGCCAAAGGGAGGAGGTGATGCTGGGGTTATGCCTCTGGTACTGGAGTAGGAGGCTCTAAAGTTGCTTTTGTTCACACCAAGTGACCACACGTCTCTCCAGAATGTATTTCCTTTGATTAAGAGGGAGGATTTTTCATTCATGTTGGTATTTGGAGTGGCCATCAGCCTCGACGTGCCAAAGAAGCTGTGACTTCCTTCTAATCCTTTGTGTCAGAGCAAGTGGTGCTATTGCCCCTGCAGAGAGAGGGGGGTCTCCGAGGGGCTGTGACCGGCTAAAATTCAGAGCAAATCTGAAAGATTTCTTTCAGAAAGATGATATCTGTAAGAAACTATGCAGCCCTAAGCCTGTGCTGGTTTGTGGTTTGAATTTATTTATGCCTGATGCTCTGTTGAGATTCTCAGCAAGGGAGAATACTGTGAATAAGACCTGGACATGAGGGAGGGTGAGGACAGTGCCAAAACTCTGCTGCTGCCTTTCTGTCCCCAGCTCCCTGGTCTGCAAGTGCTCAAGTGACATACAAAGGTGACAGCAGAGGCAGAAACGGGACTGGCGTGCTACAGGCAGTATTCTCTGCTGAGCAGCAAGAAAAGGTCAAGATATCCAGCAATTACCATCCTAGCACGGGCTCACTTTTGCCTACTGGAAATGCTCTCTTCCAGGGTCCTGTCATATGCTAAATGCAATCTCTCGCGTTTTTTGAGCTATTTAATTACTTTTCTTAGTATCATTTGTGTTGATTACATTTTTTTTGTTTTGGTAAGAGAGCTGGAGAGTGCCTCACACCACGAGCAAAAACGCTGCGTGATTGGCAGCACTTCTCAGCACGGCTTCTGATCCCACTCCCCCCCGCCCCGGTGCTGGAAATGCTAATGATGTTCTGAAACGATGCGGGGCTCCTTCAGAACGAGCTGATATTTCCCTGGTGCACACCAGGTACTGATGGAGGGAACTGACACTCACTCCTGGTGTTTCTAGCTGGACCACAAGGTCATTTTTCCTTTACTCCAGAAGTGGAGAAGGCTCTGCCCTGCCCTAACCATCCTCGAGAGGCCATGAAAAGCGTCTTTTTCAGGGAGGATTTTTCCTAAAGCAGTAACAAACCTCCCCTAACAGCAAATTAAGGCAGGAATTTCTGCACCTATTGTCAGCTTTGCCATACGGGGCATTGTGTCGAGCCGTGTCCTCCCACTGCCTTCACTCTCCTGGCGCAGCTCTGCTTGCTCCCCAGGCTGCCTCCGTCCTCCTAATCGTGGTGACCTCAAGCAGAATAATGACCTCCTATGACATTCTGACAACACGCTGCTTAATACCTTTTTGCATTTAATAAATTAATACCTTTTTGTGGTGCACAAGCATCACAGCATTGGCTTATTCCATTAGCTTCACCCCCAATCTCTTTCTGTGCTAATACTACATAGCCAGCTATTTCATTTAGTATTTCCGCACCCACCTGTCCTTATTCTCTTGGCCATTTTTCCATGGCACGGGCTCTTTTTGAATTGCCAGTCTGTCCTCCAAGGGCTCTAAGCTTCCCCTCCTCTTGATGGCAACACCTGCAGTGGGATGGGCGCTTCGATCTGCCCCGTTTGGGAGACACAAACACCCATCAGTCCTTCTCCCACCCCAAACTGCTCCACGCTTGCTGCTGGACTCATCCAAGGGCAGGTGGCAAAAGAGGTCAGGGCTGGCTACGGTGCTCAGAGCAGCACCCTGCTCCCAGCTGCAGCATCTCGTGGGGACCTTTCGTGTCACCTGGGGCACAGCGGGGGGGTCACCTGGTGGGAGAGGAGGTGCTGTGTGATGGGAGATGTCCTGCCCTGGGCTGGCTAGGGAAGGACAGGAGCACAGAGGGATGTGTGTGCTCCCTGCTGCAAACTCCCCTTAAAAACAATTTGCTTGAGTCATTCCCCGCGCACCACCCCCCCCCCCCCCAGCCCCGACCTGCAAGCCTGGTTTTTATGTACTGTGGTAAATGTTATGCCTTGAAAAGACCCACACATGAATAAAAAATCAGGCTGTCACTCTGCCGAGCTCCTTTTAAAGAGAAATTGCTTAAAGCAGCAAGAAAGATGTCTAATCTTGGGAACCTGGGAGTCAGTGTTTGCGAACGGCTGTGCGAGGGGGAGAGGCAGGAGGTCACCGCAGTTGATGCTCATGAATAATGAATCTGACATCGTAGCTATGCAAATGTAACCTAACAAGCTCCAAACTAAATAAAAATCCTGTTTGTTACGTTGGTTTTTCACCAGCCTCTTTTCCCAGCACTCGCTCGGATTTCTGGCACAGTGCGTGGGTATCTGAAGAGGTGGAAGTGGGCGATCGACAGCATTTTGGGTGCCCTTACGAATCCCAGAGCTCTGAGCCATTTGTGCATCCTATAAATATGAGACAAGATGAGCACAGCCCAGGGATCTGGTCCTAGGCAAGATTTCCTGGACTTTTCCGGGAAGAAATAGGCAGCACCAGGAAACTTTCTGTGTCATTGAGCTGTTCTAGAGCAAACTATTTCAGGCTCGACCTTCTCCTAACCATCTGGTGACAGCCCCCAAGGGAGATGGAGGATTGGCAGCTTCTCTGATTGTTGCTTAACCCCTCTTCATTCTTCAGCTTGCTCATCTCGTGCACAGCACTGAGGCTCACTATGGTCCTGAGCTGATGGGTGCTTGGTGTGTTGAAGCACGTGGAATAGATGGGAAAAAGTGTTATCGGTGCGATACGGCCACTTGAAGGTACTTAGTGCCTGTGACATATTATAATACAACACTCCATGTCTTCTAGCCATTTTATAAACCCGGATTGACTGGATGCAATTCAAAACCACTGGAAAAAAAACAACAAAAACACGCTGAATTCAAGAGCGGGCCTGACCCGGGGGTGCTGCGTAGCCCCTTTCCAATCACTAGATCTTTCTCCTTGCCTTCAACAATCTCACAAATGGATTGCCCAAAGGAATACAAAGCCAAAAGCTGCAGACCTTATTTCTCTACCGAGGTAACCTTTACAGCTCCGATGAACAATATTTTACACGGCTATTGCTTGAACAGAAGTCACTGCATTGTTTTTTATACCTCTGTCTCTTGTCAGGAAGAAGGTAGAGTAAATTCTCCTTGGACAGCTCGGTGAAATCCTGACCCGTGTGCTGATCGTAGCTGTGTTTTCTCAACTCAGAGCATGGGCAAGGATGCGCGTCAGGTTATTGATGAGTCCAGCTCAGCTTTCACCTTTTTTTTTTTTTTTGTCAGCCTTATATGTCTGGTTTTAGTTGTGCTGTGCCTGTTTGAGCCAGTAACACAACCTGACAGCAAGGCGTTCCCATCAGAACAGCTGGGTCTAGGTCCATCTGCTTCTCCGCAGAGATAAAACCAAGCCTGCACGGTCCTTTTGCGATGACCAGCAGCTTTGGCCAAGCGCAGAGCAGAGGAGAACAGGAGTAGATGTGTGCTGGATTCAGTAAACCCAAATGGGACCAAGACCCCAGTACTGCACTCCCACTTCTGCCCCCACTGCTCAGACCAGGGGCTCCCTGGAGCTCAGCCATGTTAAGGTTGATGCAACCTTAATTGAATCATTTTTTTACAGGGAGCGTGTAGCTGGGAAATTACCAAGTCCCTGATTTTTTTTTCTTGCTGTGCCTCTTGTGCCACATATTGACAGGTGCCCTACGGGCAACGGGAACAACTCGGTCTGCATCCCGGTGTCAGATAGCGCTCGTGGTGAATGGCCACCAAGGAGCCAGTCTTCTGACGAAGCACAACCATCTTCCTACTCTTCACCTGCTAGAAATTATGCCAAGCAATTACTGAAATTGAGTGTGAAATAGTGCCAGTGACAGAGCCTGATGCAGGCACCAAAGGGAAGATGGATCCGTGCCTCTTCCTTCCCTGTTCCTCTCCTGGGCTTCCCCCGTGGCCAGCTCTGCCTCCAGCCCACACCTCACCGAGGGTTGCAAAGGGTGCTGAGCTGGAAGATTGCCTCCAAACCTCTTCCCCCTGTATGGTTGGTCGTTCCCCAGTGCTGGCTGCAGTTCTTTGTGGAGGAGTACAAAACACCAGAGGAAGGTTTATGCTTTCTGAAAGTTGTGATCCATGACTCCTGGGGCCCCAAGGAAGCCTGTCCGCTTCAGCCATGCTGCCTTTTGTACCTTCCTTAACATCTCTGCACTTGTCAGCACAGGGACGTAGAGGCATGAGGACAGAATAGAGGAACCTGTGTCCTGTAACGACACTGACCAAAGCTGAGCTACGAAAAAATTAAGAACAGAAGCAGCAGTTCCCCAGAAGTGGGCATAAAGGACAGTTGGTTCTCATCGTCACTCGTAAACGAAGAGGAGGACGAAATTTAAAGAAAAAGAAGGAAAGGTTGGTGTTAGGAGGCTACTGAGGCCAGAGGTGCAGGGAGCTGCTTACCGGAGGGTTGCAGAGCCCTCGCCTCCCTGTGCAAAGGAGTTTGCTGCCAGGCTGTCCCATGGGATGGTGACAGCTACAAGCCCCCTGCCCGTGTCTAAGCAATGTCTGGTTTCTGCATGCTCTGTACAATAGTTTTGGGTAAGCAGAAAACGTCAGCTGTATCATCTTAACCTCGCTGAACGAGTGGGAATTACAACCTAGAGGCAACATAGTTAACGCGGGCATTAAGGACGTTACAGAAGGGGTAGCTCTAAGTAAATCTTTCATGTAATTAACGGTACCGTTCTGCAAATTAATGGAAATTACACATTGAAATGCTTGGACGACAGCCACGCTAGAGGGAAAGCGCCGACTTCTGTCTGATCTCAGAGATTGGCTGCTCCTGGCCTGCCAAATGCTTGAATAGAAACTACCTGGAAACCCAACGTGTTTTTGGCACAACACAGGAACGGAGCAGAAGGCCGCTGAGACAAAGCGAGGGGAAGGACTCTATCCTCACTGCTGAATTCCTACCCGAGGATAACAAAACCAAACAAACACAGAAGCCCAGAAACCACAGACCACGAGGAAGCAATCGCACAGGTTAAAACCTTTCTGTCCCTTCCCCTTTACCTTCATCCTGGCTCCTTCACCACAGGAAACTCTGTGCATGGGAAAACATACAGGGAATGAGTCATACTCCAAATATTTAGATATTTATGCCTTTATCTTGGGCAGAAACAAAAACAAGAAGGAGCAGACACCTGGTGAGCATGCCTCCTGCTTGCTTCTGCACGGAGGGCTGATGTAGCCTCGAGTCCTTTGCAGCAATCCTGGGAGCGGCCAGTTGGAAAGCTGCATGCAATCATGACCTTCTTAAAAAGAAGGAACCAAGGGAGCACGGGCTTCTGCTTTGTACGAGGCATGGAAACTCAGATCATTGCCCACAGACAGAAAAAGGGCCCCTCTGAAAACCACCAGCCCCATGGAATGAGGTCACACATCCTCACTCCTCTGGTTTCACCCGTTTAATAGCAAGGTATCCATCCGAGGGCTACAGTAATACCCATCAACCTCTAAATCAAGCACAAAGTCCATTACCACTGCACAGCATACACATTTTTGCCATTCCTGCCCTCCTTGTTTCCACTGCGGCTCCGGGAGGAGCACTGGAAACAAGGCGAGATCGGATGAGAAGAGCTCCTAATTGCGCAGCGCTTCCCCTGGTGCCAGCACGACGGTGTTTGCTTTGATGAGGAACTTGGTGTAGCCAGCAAACATGCAACAGCCTCGCATGGAGGCTGTTAAATAACGAGGAAAGATGCTGCTTTTACACAAAACAATGCTTTGCTCTACACGACAGCAGCAGCTACGCTAAGCACAGCCTTACAAAGAACGCGGGGGACTCTCCTCCTGCTCTCCACCTTACCTTTTATTGTTATTGTTATTTTTCTTTGAGCATTTGGAAGTCGCCGCCCCTTTTTTAGCAGAGAGAAATTACAAAAGGGGTCTTGTCAGGAAGCCTGCAAAAAGCTACAAGAGCCCGCACCTACACACGGAGCTAACGAGGGAGATGCTCCTGAGATCTCGGTGTTGGACTGTGGGCTCCTGGCTTCCTCTCCCCACAGCTTCCCCAAACCCTGAGCATCTTTCTGGGTTTATCTCTGGCCGATCTGAAATGAGAAAGCATCATTTTTTTTGCTCCTCAGGACTGCATTTTCAGGAAATAAAACCGCTCATGCTCCAAAAGCCCTGGGGTTACCCGTGCAGGATGCACTCGGAGCCTTTATGCACAGCTGCAGCTTCTCAGAGCGCAGGCTGTAATTTCTCCATGCCTTCCCCTCGCCCATGCTGACAGCATGAACTTTCCCTGGGCGCTGGGTGCTCGCCTGTCAGGCAAACAGCAGCTACTTTCATATTTTTATTCATTAAGGGAGTGAAGAGCGGAAACAGCCAAATGTCTCCCATGGTATCGGCGCACTCTTTTTAAGGTGATATGGGCCTGATCTCGTCAAAATTAATGGCTTATGGTTATTCATGCTATTATTCTTAATGGGGCCAAGCATATACTGTACCCAGCAAGAAGCAGTGCTTGACTTGTCAAAGATTTATGGCACATCATGACCTGGCTGGGCTAACTGTAAAGTATAAAAACTTCATTGTTAATAACGATGCTGTGCTCAGAATGAAAAAAATGAACGAGGAGGGAAAGGTACTGCAGGCATCCACCCATCCCAGCATCTTCTCAAGCTGGTCATCTCCTGGCCACAGATTGCTTAAAAGCATCATCGGAGGCTAAAAGATGCAGCGAGAAGGGGACTGCTAGGAGATGGCTCTTCAGACTTCATGGCAAGAGCCATCCTTTTATCTGGCAATTGGAAAGCAAACATTATCCTTATGTGCCTCACGATGCTGATCCAGCTTTCCAACTGGTGCAGCCCTCTTTAGAAAGCCATCAGCCCAGGATCAGCCCCTTAAAACCCCTGGTAAAAGCACACCTGCACCACGGAAGACAGAGCTGGGTCCCAGGGTTGTAACTGAGGGGGTCTCTTTTCATGATGGGGCTCTCCAGCAAGGCAAGGGCATCATGTGAAGACAACTGAGTTCAGAAAATCCCATCAGATTCCCCCCATCGGAGATCACGCCAAATAAATTGCAAATGAAAAACCTGCCACGACAGGGAAAGAATGAAATTCAATCGAGCAGGGGAACCCCATCATAATTAAAGCTCAGATGCTGAAAACATTTGCACAGCCTAAATGATCGCGGAAAGACTCAGTGAAACCACTAGGACTTCAGAGGACACAGACTGAAAATTGCCTTAATTAAATAAAAAGAAAGAAAAGGCATGGAGATTTATAAGCATTGTAGGACTCCTGAATACTAATTCCTGACTGTAGAAAAAAATATTCTCCCATATGTTTATTAAAAACATATGCCTCTACTCATTAGGCTGCAGAGAAAATGATTTTTTGTTCCTCCGCTAGAAAGAAATGTTTTTCTGATTGCAAATAAGTATTTCTGTAACAGAAGGAAACCTCCTAGGAAACAGTCTCCTGTAGAAATGGCTCTGGGTTCCTTCTTTGCTCTAAGTGCATTTCTTTTTTTTTTTTTTAATCAATGCATTAATTATTATTAGCCTTACAAACAAAACATCCCTAATCGCTTTATTCATTCATAACAAGAACTGTGAAGAAGTATGAAAAGGGCGGGTTGGAACCACAGATTGGAGACCTAAAAAAAAAAAAAGTTTCCCTAGTTTTGATGTCTTAAACACCTGGGTCCCCGGGTTCATTAAGAGAGAGCCATCTCTGCACCATGGTTGATAAGGAACTGAAACACCGAAGGCCTTGATTAAAGTGCTAATATTTCTGCATCAGAGCAAGAGAGAGATTTAAATTGACGTTAAACTCTAGTGAGAGCCTAACCTGCCCAATTATAGGGCTAACACCCCATGGCTCTCGGAGCTGTGAAGTGTATGTGTTTTAATGGGGATTTCACGCTGGACTGCCAGTTCTGGAGCCTAAACTTCCCCGTGGACTACAGAGGAGAGGTAACAAAGGCAGCTGAAGTCGAATCCTTTCTCACGTTTATGGAACCACCTCCCTCTGTCCCCATTCTCCCCATATCGAGTAAAGGGTGGAAAAATGAAAAAAAAAAAAAAAAAAAAAAAAAAAAAGGCCACCCCTTCGGCAATTTTACTGAAGATGGACAATCTCGCTCAGCTCCTAATACAAAGCCTCGTTTCCCACTCAACATAGAAATATGACCTAAATTTGATATATTTGGATTGTTTGTATCGACTGCGGTGCCTACACATTTGCTCACATCCCCAAATGGCACGCACAAACTGCTGGTTGTGGCAGCACAGGGGAAAATCTGGAGTCCTACTCCAACACCAGCTCCTCAGGCCTGCTGCCCATGCTCCCACGGAAGCACTTGGGATCTCACAAGGCTCCTTCAATGGGAAAACAGAAGAAAAGACACAAAGGGAGCAATCAACAGGGTCAACGCTTACAGTCACAAGAAGGGAAAACGGAATTATTGCATTATGCATGCTATTAGCAGCATCTATAAGCAAATCATTTAGCCCATTCATGCCCCAGCCACCCCACATGAAGAGTATTTCTGAAAGCTCTTGAGAACCACAAATATAAATGGGTACTTGTCATCGATTAGCATGCTTTTTTTCTTTTAATCCAGCCTTGGTGTAGTCTTAAAAGAAAACTTGGTATTTCACATAAATAGCACAAGACTCTAGAAGAAGATTTTTTAAGGAAAATATTGACTAGTATGATATTATTTAGTAAATCACAAACTGAGTCAAGAGTTAGCGTGTGTTTTCTACGTGTCTAGGCATACCGCACGAAACATTTGCAAGAAAAACAGAGAAGATATTTAAAATTGTTTTTTAAAAATCCATTAAAACCCAACAAGAAGTAACTTCCAGTAATAGCAATGCTTCGCGCTGAAAAGCTCTTTTGTCTGCGTATTGGAAAACATTTTACTTACAGATAATGATAGTTTACAGCACTGCCACATTTTGCTACGCCTATATTTAGTCTGCAGCAACGTGAAAGCAGCCTTCAAGGTGCAGGTCTTCTACCGACAAACACTGCATGTACACGGAGTACGGGGCACTTTCAGAGCTCAGAGGAACTGTAGGTTATATAGATGGGACAAAGAACTGGAGGATGAAAATTATTGTGGTGTACAAGGAGTTTTTTTTAAAGCCTGGAGGCATAAATGACCAAAATCAGACAGTCAATCATATGAAGCCTGCCTCTGCTGGGGATTCATGCTCACAGCCCCTGAGCCTGGTGCCTTCAGGTGGTGATGTCCAGGCCCAATGGGTTGGTATCAATTAGCAGAGCCAGTTGATACAGTACTAAATTTATCAAGAACGTCACCGAACTGAAAATAGGCTTACATCATATAGGTTTGTCTGCTACTGCTGTTATTTTCATGGCACCAGAGCATGTGCAGTGCATGCTCATGCATGTTGTGCCCTTGGGGGAGTCTGGGTACGTACCAGCACCTCTTGACGCTACTCCAGCCAAGCTCTTTTCTTTGCTGTCTTGTTTACAAATGACTCGTTTTTAAAAGTAGTTCCTTGAAGCATATTTCAATTAACTGAGATCTGGAGATCTGCTTCATGCTGATGAAAGATCACCGGGAGGGACCCGAACACCTCAAAGCATCCCAGGTAAAGGACAGATACACGTAGCATTATAGCAGCACTCTCCAGGCCTTAAAACATGCGTACAAATCAATAAAAATCACAGCTGAAAACACAGGTATCTTCTTTGTGCTCTGCCTCAGGTTCAGCACTGTTAGATCTCGCTGATGGTAGCAGGGAGCTGGAACACAAATCCAGGGAAATTTGCTGATGATAATAAAATAGCATGTTGCCTTGGAACCGACACACGTAGCACACCTCCTGGCTTGTGCTTTTTTTTTTTTTTTTCCTTCTTGTAGCTTTTTCTGCAAAAGAAGGAGCCCTAAATCTTATGCAAACAGTTCCCACAGTGTGGACAAGTACGGAAGATTTCAACAAATCTTCCAAAATTACAGGGATTCGCATGCCATCTGTGTCTCTGAAAAGGCAACAACCAACATCGACAAGCTTATCATCTCCTCTGCTCCAAAAGGCGAGGAAATTAATGCCAACAGTTTCTGCCACGCAAAGGCCACCCGGTCCAGCAACCGGGCCACCAGCAAGCAGGGTCTGGAGCCAGTCACCAGAATGTGCAGGTTGTGGGTGGACAACGGGTGCCAAGAGAGACCCGGCACGTTTTAAGAGGGGACAGCCAGCATCCACAGCTGTTCTCCTGAAACACAACCCTGGCTAATACCAACGCTGACAAACCAGCAAAGGAACAGGCAGTAGTAACAGATACAAGCACACAGAACTGCAAACTGCACCCATGCTACCCAAAAGGTGGATAATGAAGAGTTGGCCAGTGCTGAAACTGCACGTTAATGAATATTTGCTTTTGGGAAATAGAGGGTGAAAATCTTACAAGTGTTTTGCTGTATATGCAGTTTCCTGTGTTGTTTATGAAATACCTGAACCAATGAAAATTATTTGCAGTCCCTTACCCATAGCTGAGGTACAGGTACATTACAGGTGCTGAGTCATTGATAATTAAGGAGATGTTAGGAACATATTTTTGCAGGTAAAATACCCATTAAAATACAACAACACCTACCTGCAACCACTCAGCCAAGGCTATCAGATCAAAGCAATGATGCACAGACACGTGTATCTCCTAAAAGCATTGCTAGAACTTGCTACCCAAAACCAGCAGCCCAAACAGTCTCACTGAATATGTGATTCCCAAGCTTTCAGCAGCAACAGCTGATAGAAATCACAAGGAGAAGGGTAGGATTTCTGAACGAAGGGCCTTAAATACGTAGTAATTAGAAAATGGAGAATACCTTTTACAACCAACTGTAGTGTCTGGAACTTTCCTTTTAGCAACAGCCAACGTAGGAAAACAATCAGTCTGTTGTTATCTCTGATGTTTCTGCACACAAATAGACTGTAAAAACATTCAATTGATCTCCTTTTTCTCCCCAGAAAAAAAAAAATCTTACAGAAGCGGAGAAGCTTCATGTATTGAACAGCACGAGCTGTCCTCAGGCCCATCCAAAGGGAAATGCCCTCTTGCAAACGTCCCAAAGACACTTAAAATCCGCTGTCAACACAGCAAAAACAAATTGGAGATGTGCTCTCATTGTAATCCCATTCTCTGAAACATTGCCACAACTCAGTGCTTGCTCTACACACTAGGAGTCACGCCGATTTCTTCCTCTTCTCCTGTTTGTCTTATTTTGACTATATACTCACTGAGATACGGTCCTAAATGTACATGTGGGCACATGCAGCACCAGCACAACAGGGAGTTGCAGATGATTGACCACCATGAATGCTTCATGAGATAAAAACTGGTATCAGTATATCATTTATATCGCTGAGCTATCCCCTCACTCTCTTAGGTGTAGTTAAAAAATGAAAGGTTCATTGCACAAGTCCTTATTCTCTGGAAGGAAGGTTATAAACTTTTTCTCTGATCTCATGTTGTTTTAGTCCGTAATTTGCATTTTGGGAAAGGAAAAAAAGCCTTTCCGTAAGACTCCAGTGTATAAATCTCAGTTTATTGTTTTCTATCAGGGCAAAATCTTAGATCTATGCCAGGTGTCTTAAATTAATAGGCTACAGGTTTAAAGGAAGGAGAGAATTGCCAAAAATGTTCCTGCATTTGTTCTAGCCTTGAAAAGCCCTGATTTAATTAATCTTCCTTCATCAGCAGCAGAAAGCATGGGTCTAATTGCAAGCTCAGAAGCACCAGTTGTCCAAGTGATTGGATAGTAGTTAGAGATGAAAGAGAGTAAAACAAGGCATTGATGAATGCAGGTTTATTAGGAGCTCTGTCTCATTGACTTGTCTCGTGAAGCAGTTGGAAATCGGCTACAAAGTAATAAAAGAAAATTAAAACACATAAAACTTTGTTAAAGTAATGTGGAAAGGCCTGCATTAAACCAAAAAAAAAAAAAAAAAAGAAAAAAAAAAAGAAAAGAAAGCAAGGAGCTCAGAAGTGAGAAGTAAAACACATTGTAAAGACTTGCTGTCCAATCCAAAGCCCACTGAAATCAATGGCACAGTGATATACTGAGTGGAAGCACGTTGCTTGGCCATTAGAGGTCTGTGTGGGCTATACGGGACCATGGAGCTCATGTACTTATTGCTACAGAACAGGGCCACCTTGGGTAGAAACATCTTTGTGCAGGGGTACAGGTTGGTATATGCAACAAAGGCAGAGCACATACAGGACAGCAGATTATCAGCATCACAGTGCTGGGGAGAATTCCCCAAGGACATCACCTGCCCCTACACAACTTCTGCGGAGGCTTCAGCACGGGGCAAATTCTCCATGTCGGATACACCGGGGCAACTGAAAACCTCCAGATCCTACAACATTATGTTTTATCCAACATTGTTTCTTTGGAGCAGTCATTCCAATAAAGTAAAATCAAGAACCTTACAAACTTCCTCATCTTGTTGGGAGTAAGGTTTGGAAGAACTAGAAACTCACAGGGCTTTTTTTTTTTTCTTTTTTTTTTTTTTCCCCACTCCATTTTTCACACCTCGGCTCTGGTGAGCTACAGAAGCCTGGAGATGACTCAGGTTTACGACTGAAGCTGCACATGAAGCGTCCTTTTGTGCTCCGTGCTGACTGCACGCCACCCACCGAGCAGTCCCTGCTCCCGGCAGCTCGCAGACGTTCTTTTTGGGGCTGTGAGACTGAGACATCGCTCGTCTTCGTTCCTGCTTTTGGTCCTACTCCTTCCTCCCTGGCTGCCTAGTCATACATCCTGGCTGGATGCGGGCTTTGTCCCTCTCGGTGCGGTTTGTCACAGCAAAAACCTAATCTTGGCTGGGTCTCCTGGGTGTTCATGTAGTATTTAAAAAAAAAAACAACAAAACTCTACAATTTTGGTAATATGCAGCTGGCATAGATGGAGATAATGCAGTGGGAGGAGAGAGAAGACAAGGTAGCAGTGGAAATTAGTGTGCTTGCATAAGTCAATAATCACAGGGGTCTCCCAGGTGGCACCCATCCTAGCTTCTAAATTTAATAGATTAGATGGAAAATAATGCCTCCCCCAACACTTCCCCTTAGGGGACTGGTACTTCTCAGGAAAGCATTTCCCAGTAATTAGCACCTGTGTCTTACAGAAATCAGAGCCTGCCATGGCTTCTCAAGCAGGGCAGTGGGAAGCTCTGGCACATTTGCATTTTTCTTGCTATCAGAAATGTGCTACAGATCATGCAGTCACCTGAAGCTCCTGGGCTGAGCCTCTGAGGAGGCTGGTGGCAGCGCCCTGGGGTTCAGCCCGATGCGGGATGCTGAGAACAGAGGCAGCAGCCAGTCCCCAAACAAAATAATCGACTTACTGGCACTTAAAGAAAGCTTGAGATTATTCTAGATTAGACCTGAGAATGCAGATCAATAGCAGAATTTATTGTATACCTGCAAAGGTTCAGGTTAGTCCCACAATTTCCTTCAAAAAAATCAGGGCTGTCCTCAAGGCAAGCTTTGCCTTCTCCCCATGCCCAACTCTATTGCAATCAGCTCGTCTGGATTTTCCAATCTCTAGCAGTTGACAGTGAAAAAAAAGAAAAAAGTTTTCAAGAGGGTTGAGTGTTACAAGGAGGTGCCATCAGCTGTATCAATGACTGAACACACAAAGAAGAACAGAGCAATGCCGTTCACTCACACCGTACATATGTACCAGCTTGTCCCGATCCAACAGAGGAGATCACCACATCAGACGATGTTCATACTTAGGCTCACTCCTATATATACACTCAGAAGTACAATTTGAAGCCTTACACTGGTGCAGATACGTACCATAATCTAGAATCCCACTATGATACACTCAGAGGCTTTTTTGGGAACGACAGGAAGACCACAACATTGCTGGTGAACCCCAAAGCCTCTGCTCATACCTGCTGGGTTAGCTTTGCTAGGTGAGAGGAGAAAAATAATTGATGAGCACAGAGACTCGAGGGACTTGTCTGCTTCTAAATTAAGAGATAGCACGCTGGTAATCAGGAAATGGAATTTGAATAATAAACCTTTTCCCCCCTCAGCTGCATGTTTCCCTGTTTTCACTTGCAAATCATCAGCGCCATGCTCGGCGAGGACAGAACGCTCTCTGACTTTCCTGGGAGAGCAGCCTTGGTGTTGAAGAAGAGCGATTTGAGCAGTGCGAGGTAGCCACAAACTCATCACAGAGGGTCGGGCTGGCAATTAGGAGCTGAGCAACGGAGATAAAGCCCTTGTATAACTGCCCTTCCCCATGGAGCTGTCCTGGTAGGTACCTAACTTCCTTTCATAAATCCTCCGAGTATTAGATTGCATCTGTAGATGGCTAAATACTCTAGTAAATATGACACAACATGTGTTTGTTTCCCCCTCTCAAGCAAACATAACTATAAAGAGATCTGCTAAAGTATTATAATCAATATGCCATTTGAATGTGGAGAAAAGGGATTGATTTTTAATGAGGCACTTAGTTTTCTGAACGAATCCCATTTTCTTCCAGCATTTTGATTACAGCCACTTCTCTGATCCCAAAACATCTCCTGCTTCGAGAATTACTTAAAAATAGTCTTTGTGTATGGAAAGTGATTGATTCCTTTATTTTATTTTGCAAACCCAATTTTGCTTGCTCTGTGAAGAAGATCATACAATTTTTTATTTTGCCTCTTTGTCACTTTGTTGCTTCACAGGAGGAGAAAAAAAAAAGGAATGTAATTATTTTGTGCTAGTGATTAAAACAACGACAACAACAAAAAATCCCTTTGTGGTAGGGATATAAACTATCAGCTCATCAGGACTGCGAGGGCTTTCAATCTACCATGACTGCTGCTACTTTGAATTTGTTCATAAACTGCGTCCCCATTGCGGCAAGGGAGAGGACAGGAGCGTTATCTGGGAGGGAACCGTCTCGTGGGTGATTTTAGCCCGACACAAAAGTGTACGTAGCTTCATTCAGCTCGGTCCATACCTAGAGCTGTTTTGCCATAGGTTGTGTTTGTCACTAGCTGAAGCTGCAAAGAAAGCTCCTGCAGAGCACCTGCGCGATGGGAAGCTGGCCGTAGCTTCTGGTCCAAGAAGCCTTTGGTCCTGATCCCTGCAGAATATGGGGAAATACTTCTTTCGGGGCCTGTCTCCACTAGGCAAAGCAATATCTGACGCTTGAGCTCGATGATATGAGTGCCAGGATCCTAAACAGCACTGCGTTTGTGCTGACCCCAAACTGGAGTTGCGTACTGGACGGGAGCCAGCTGAACCTCTCGGCATCAACTCCGTGTGCCAACGTTTGTAGAGCAAGGACCGAGCTCGCTACCTCAGCTACTGCTCATGTCCTACCTCCAGGGACCAGCAGCTTGTCATTTCTGTGGCTGTGCACTGCTGGAGCTCCACTGGGCAACTGTCACTGGAGGAGATCAGGCCCATGGTTCTTTCTTATCCAAGGTAAATGGAAAACAGACATCCAGCACCCAGGCAGGCACACGAAAGAGAGAATTTATTGCTTAATGCTGCTTTGTTTGACTTCAGCTGAAGCAGGATTGTGACCTAAAAGTAAGGGATGATTTATTTATTTTTAAATCCACATATTTCTAAAGAGGAACGCTTTAAAAATAAAACCTTAGTGGAAAATCTGCGTTAAAGATATAATCCAGTAGCATTGTGGTTCCTTATCCCATAAAGTTGCAATTGAAAAAATGGGGCAGATAATGTGAGCTTTTGTCATTTATATCTGAGAAGACTTCAGGAAGCAAAGACTTTCATGTGAATCATGTAAAAGGATTTTCTGCAAAACTCTGTCTGAGCGAGAATAAAAAAATCTCTCAACTCAAGAAAGGGCATCGTGTTAAACAGATGTTACAATATTGCCTGACAGGTCTAAAACCCTCATGAGCTCTAATTTTAAGTTTGCTAAACCTTAAAAAGTTTTCAATTTATTTGTGTCCAAGTGTTCAGAGGGTTTTTTTTTTTTTTCCTTCCCTTTTGAGTACAATCTCTGTAGGAAAATCCTGGTTATCAAGATTGCAAAGTCAATGATTTAAAAATACTTACAGAAAGGAGCATGCCAGATTTTCTGCATTCAAACCACCCTCCTGCAAGCTAAAATATGTATTCAAATCAGGCCACGTGACCAAAAAAAAGATGGGATTTTGAGACATTGGCTCGAAAAGTGAGATCCCTATGGTTGGAAACACAAGAGACACTGGATCTAAATTAGCATTGCACTGTTTGCATAATTTTCTCATGACAGCACTGGCTCCTATGACATATCCAACATTCATTGTTCCTGCCACGATGCTTTAAAACACCAGATGTAAACAGTAAATCTTTGTTTTCTCTTCCGGTAAGTGGGGCAAATGCAAAAGATCCATCATCCAGCTCCATTTTGGAGTTGGGAGTAAACTTCCCCCTTCTGCAGCAAGTGTTAAAGCATGCTCTGAACTTCCTGATTAGTATTATCTCTGATTAGGCTGCAGATAGTCCTCTGATTAAAGTGCTCTTGGCTATTTTGGAGCTTCACATAAATATACATGAATGTAAGAGAGGAGAAAAGAGTAAAGAGACAACAAAGCAGGGGCTGGCAGCTACTGCCCTGGGATACAGGGGGAGAGCCAGGGCCTGATGCTGCCCTGCATGAACCAGACATGGGACCAATGAGGGGGAACTTGTCCCTTGGGAATGGTGCTCGGTGCTGGGATGGACCCACCCGAGGGCACTAAGGGCTCCCAAGCAGGGCCAGACTGAGCTTGACATGGTCCAGGTGTGATGAAGGAGACAGGGATGTTTCGGGCTCAGTTACAGCAGTACATACTGCCACGCAAAGCTGGGCTCTGCTCTGAGGTTTTACGTTCAGGTTTCCAGCTCCGGATTAACAAATTCACATTTCAAGTTTTTCATTTGGTACATTTTCATCCGGTACATTTTCATTTGGTGCACACCAAAAAGCAAAGATCCTCCATTTGCCCACTCAAGTCCATCCTACATCCCTAAAACCAAACACTCTTCCACTTCTAGGATATGTGGGGAAAATATAAACGTGGCCTGGGGTACCACAACTATACTTCAGCTCCCTGCGATCAAAAACCTTGTGATTTAGGTCCTGAAGTGCTCTCTAGCCATGAAGAAAAAGGGATGAAGCTTTATCCCATACTTGCTGAGCTTCTCCCACACCAACTTCCCTCCTCAATAGCTGACAGGGCCAGGACCTGAGAGACAAGACCGATGCTGTGATCTAGGCTGGTAATTCTTACTTCTCCCATCCTTCAAAGCCTTTTTATTATCATCTAAATCAGACAGAAAGGAAAAGCAAAACCATATGGCGCTTCCCAATACAATGAAAAATCAGTAAGATCAAATTAAATCAATAACACTCATACTTCTCTACCCCTTCCCTGCACCTTATTCCTTTCCCAGCAGATGTTTCCAGCGTGTATTCGCCACGGCTGTCACACTCCTGGGTAAACAGCAGCCCCCTCTGCTGCTGCTGGTGCTCTTTTGATCTGAAAGCAAAAAAAAAAAAAAAAAAAAAAAAAAAAAAAAAAGCAAGCACTCCTAACCAACAACGCTGCTTTTCGTTTTAGGCAGCTTATTAGTAGAGGCTGTGGGCACAAACCTCCCTCCCCTCCTCTCCGACACCTGGAGAGCTGTTACCAATTGTTTTCTCTTGAGGCTTTTCATCCTGAATCCCTGTCTCCCATGGTGACCTTTATTCTCACCAGGTTTTTTATTTTATCTCTGCTTTCCCTCTGAGGCTTTGCTAAAGATGAAGGAGAACTTGTTCGGCTGTAATAGTGAGCAACCAGGCTTTCAACCCCTGAACCGTGCGGCGGTATCTGAAACAGAAGGGACAGAAATAAGGCAGTGCCCCCATGGTCCTGCAGCATGCGTGCAGAGACCAACATGTGCCTTCAGAAGAAGATGCAAGCCCCCTTTGGCTGCTCGGTAATAGAGTTTCTTCTTTCATTTACAGAGTAAGTGTTCATGCTACAATAGGGGAAGACGACCGTAAAAAGAGGTGCTCAATATTTCCAAATGTCAGCGTGTCAAACTGACAATGCTGAGCAACACGCAATTAAGGTTTCGGTGAAGGCTCCCCAGTAGTTTGCTCCCCACCGCTGGAGCTGCCTAATTTTTTAGTGCTCATCCGTATTTGACGAATCACAAAATTTCAGATTTAGGAGAGCGAACAGCAACATCCACCTTTTTCAGCCCAGCTCGAGGGCTCTCAAGCACAGCCAGAAAGTAAGAATGCTCCTTATGTCTCTCAGGGAAGCTGTCCCTTCAGATCTCTACAGCAGGATGTGACTGTGTGCGCTAAAATTACAATCTGGCCAGAGACGTGGACGCGTGCCCATTTACTGATCAAAAGCACCAACTGTCACGGTAACGAGAGATAAGGAACTACTTATTTTCACAGCTTCCTCTGTGCTCAGCGCACATCACAACCTTTAGATTACCATCTCTGCAGCTCTCCTGAGCTCCATTTCCATCTCCTGCATTTTACAGGTGGGGAAACCAGCCGGTGACCCCATTAAAGTCATAAAGGGGTGCCCAAAGCCTCCCGAGGCTGGCCCCTACGCGCCGGAGTGTCCCACATCCCAGCTTGGCAGTAACAGCCTGCTGAGTCTTTGTTCCGACTCCATCAATCCAATGGCCATTTAATAATGTCCTATTTTTATAATGTGGATACAAGTCTGCTGGGAACTGGACTAAGACCAAATCATCTTACGCGAGCCCTGAACATCCATCAGCTGTTTTACAGCGGGCAGTCATTTCTTGCCTAGGTGTGACTCACTGTCCATAAACCAAGGAAGAATTCCACAACTAAGATTAACTGTAATTAAGATGAGTGACCACAATGACGAAACGTGCCCGTTAGTGTTTGGTTAAAAAATACACATTGCAGGCCCTTCCATTTTTTCAAAATCAGATTTGTTGCTACGCACACTTAATTGTTAATGAAACCAACTGGAACTGCATGTGCAGCTTATTTGGAGCCACCACCTGAGATATATCCGATCTGAACGACCGGGTCATTTGGTCTATCAGTTATGGGACCATGGGGAAAACATGCGTGGAGAGCTGATGTGTGCAGGGAAGTGCTGAGGCACTAGCTGGAAAGCTGGGAACTACTCTAATTACTGCTCTTTAACTTCGTATGCCTGATGCACTTTGTTACACTACATGGGGCATCTCCCCTCAGCACCTCAGGATTAATGAGTAACAGGAACAGGTTCCCGGTTCCAACACGTTAGGCTATAGATCACTGTTCAGCCTCACAACGTCCCGACGTTGGTATGAGAGGCTGCATATTCAATTGCTCCTCCTGAAAGTATTTGCAACTTTGAAAGCAAATATATTGTGCGTAGCAGGAGAAAAATGAAGTTTTCTGGCAAGACAGGCACACTTCTTTCCATCAGTGGAGGCAATTCAATCAAGAATGCGGGCCATTTATTGCAATATGCACCTTCTCTGGGGCACCTCCTGGAGTACAATTCCATTAAATCTCTCTTTAAGTCCCTGCCTCTCACTTTGCTACTGACTATTCTCTGTCTTTTTGTGGCCACAGCTTAGTGCAGATAGAAGACAGACCTCTGCTGTTAGATAAAAGCTGGATCTAAAGAAAAAAAAAAAAAAGGCAGATAAAAATTCACAGCAAGAAAGGATGGGTAAAGTAATTTGTTTGCACAAAAATACTCCAGGGTCAATTCATGTAACTGGGTGACTATGTTGATTAGTGCTAGACACAGGGTCCACATGCCTGAGTTTAACACAGCTGCAGCATTTTCTTAACATCAGTCCCTGTCTTCCTGCAGTTATGTGAATATCTGCTCCTTAGCCACGAATAAATACCCCTTTAAGAGTTGCTCCATTCTTAGCAGCTTGCTCATCTCCTTGGCTCTTCAGCAAATGCCAGATCTGTAGAGTGGAAGAGAGAGCAAGAAAAAGCACTGAGGAGCACTCTGCGATAAATACGCTCTCCTCCTTACCACCGGGGTGGAAACAGAGTCCTTCGCAGGAGGCCCCTGTGCCACTTGAGTTCCACTTAAGCCCTTGAAACTATGCTTTTCAAAAGACCTTGCATTTCTTCTCAAGCGCTGAGTGGTGTTTAGGCATGCACAGGACTTGAACCGATGCTCCACGTGAGACTGAATTTCACCCCCTAATAAACAGAGGTCCACAGACCTGTCTCAGTAATACCAGGGAAAATCCAGGACAACCCCCTTGATAATAATGAATTTACTCCTGTTTTTAGGACCTGCAGGGTCGGAATTTAGCCCTTTAGCCATCACACAACTGCAGTGAGGGTGCTTTAGCTCGAGTGTATGCCACCACATCTTATTTGCATATCTGTCTGCAAGCTAGATCTATAAATGGTCCTGATGCAACTAATAATTCAGAGTAAAAAATGTATCATCTTAATGACTCCCTCCCAGTGATAATTATGTATTTAAATAGTTTCTGTCAACCAAGAAATATTTTCTCTTCTCAAGGCATTATTTTCTTTCTTCCGGGAAAGAAACAAACTCTTGGGCTGACATTTCTTTGGTAAGCTACAGAACATCAGCAATGTTTTCAAAATTGTCCATGGTGGTGAAGGGTATCCTCATTTCTCCATAAAGGAACAGAAAATAAAAACTATCACCATCAACAGATGGACAAGCCAGCGGGAGGATTTGCAAGAGCCACCTGAAATAAACTAAGCTGATAGAATTTGGCACTTCTATCAAAACAGATCTTGAGCAAAAGCTTCTAAATTCAGCATGACATACATTTACATTTCTTTTACATTTTTTTTCACTGCGCTGCTGCACCTGAACAGTAACACATGAACACCACCAAACGTACTGTTATCGCCTTCCTCGTACCCCAGCCCACCCGAAACCAAGTCGATATCTTCTGCACCAAATAACACAGCATCACACTTGATTCGCACGTGGGAAAGGTTCTGGATTTGCAGGGTCTGTGTTTCGTCTTGGAAACCTCCGTCCCACTCACACCTGAGCTCCTTACACTCACTTGACTGTTTTGCCCTCCAAACGGGGGTAACTACTCCTACTCGTTTGCCAGAGGAATTTCTCTTTTTCCAAAACTGTCCTCAGTGAAGCAAATAAACTGCATGCCATCTGGGTTCTGCCATATTTTTCCATAAAGGTACCATCCTGCACTATGCACCACAGACGCCATACGTCTGGAACAACCTGGATTACCAACGGTTCAACTTCAAAGGCTTGCTCATCTGCAGAGAGCAACCAAGTACAAGGCTCCAATTTCTTTTTGATTAGGCCTTTCAAAGCATCCCTCAAGAATCAAAAGGGAAGAATATAACATTATTCTATGGCAATTCTAACATAAAAGCTGCAATATTAGGCTGTTTAAAACAAAAAAAGGGTTGCTCTCCCCCCCCTCCCGGTTCTGGAATGAAAAGTGCATTATTATAAATATAAGAAAACCCAACAGCCTCCTGATGATAATGACTCAGTCAATTTATCATAACAAAATGTCAATGTCACCCATAGAATGATCATGTAAGAATACTTCAAAAATAGAAAAAAAAAAAAAAAAGAAATGCACCCAATTCTGGGATGACTGTAGGGGTTGCTTATGAAAGCGGTGAAAGTCACAGGCTTAAGTGATTAAGTTGAATATATAGCTCATTCATTTGCAATTTGATTTTAACTACGGACAAGATGAGTGAAAACAAGAACGGGAGCGTCTGCATCATAATATTAATAAAACTTAATTAGGAAAAGATTAGCATAGGAGAAAGAAAAGCATCTTAATTCACCTTCCCTTAGCCTGCCAATGCGTCTCTTGCTGTTGATTATTATTTTCAGAGAGCTGGTGTTTACAAAGGTTTGATTAGATTGGAAGAATGCAAATTAAGAGGGAACTGGCTGACAACATATTCCCCTCTGTGTGCAAGAAGGTGCTGGAAATCACAGCAGGCACCACCGCAGGATACCCGGACTATCTAGGGATGGTGTTGGCCATTGTGCATGGCCATGCCCGAGTCCCAGTCCAGAGAGGTTCATGGGTTTTGTTAAGGTTGTGGGCTCAGCAAAATGGATGGGGAAATACGGTGGGCAATGCTGTAGGCAGAGTTGCATGGAAGAAGACACAGAAATAGTGCTGAGAAGAGGCCATGGAGCCAGGTCAGATGTGGCAAAGATGAGCAAAGCAACCGTAGCAAGGAAAAGACAATATATTTATTACCAAGCAGCGGAGTATTAGAATAAAAATGAGAGGAAGCATCATGTGTTCTCACTGTTTCCTCAACGGGAAAATATGCTTTTCCTGCCTACATTTATTTAAACACTAGCACACAATTTGCCTTTGGTAATACGTTTTAGTTTTAATCCAGAAGGCTGTTCCTAGAACAAGAAGTGTCTCTTGCGCGTCCCATAGCCACTCGAGGGGGGCTGGGGAGAAGGAAGCTTCCAAGTCGAACAATGGCTGAAAGATAAATAAAAGGGGCTTTTTTTCTATAGCCAGCTGCTGGACTAGAAGGGCTGAAAATGATTTTGGCTTCTGCACAATAGCACAAAGTGGAAAAAAACCCCACACCACACAACATACCTCGCAGGCAATGTGGAGGATAAGGGATTTTGAGAACAGCAGTTCGGCTTCCTTTATACATCCAGGTTGCCCCTTGCCTCTAACACCCAATTCTTTATTTCTGATGGATTCAGCAGAACCTTCAAGGACAGAAAAAGATGACAAAAAATTCTTCTTCAGACACTACCCTACATCTTTTGTTACAGTATAAAGGCACATAATCTGTAAAAATCATTTACTCTCTCTCCAGCCGAGGCTAGCAAACTGATAGCTTAGAGAGAAAGCCACTTTGACATTTTATTCACATAATATTTTTAAATTATATAAGCTCTGTTCAAGTCTCAACACTGAATATAGTCTGAACCAGTCAAGAAAGAAATCTGGCTTTTTGTAACTGCTACCAATAACTTAGGCATTTACTGCAGAGATGTGATAATAAAGAGCAAAGAATTGTTTATTTTTATACTTAACCTATAATACACATTTCCTTACAAAAAGGAAGATTAAACCAGTTTATACACCACAACTGTTTACAGAGGTTAACAGCTACCTTTGACCTCGGTTTAGAGAGCAAATGCAAGGCATTAAAATTAGAAATATGACCTTTACTGTACCTATTCAGGTACGTCCTCCTCATGACCGGCTGTAATAATGGTAAACAACAATGCAGATAATTTAATTACTCTGTTATTCGTTCCACCATGTCATCCCTTCTCCTAGCCCATACATGTACGAGTCGTGTCCCTGCAATAAAACTCTGGCTTAATGAAAACTCGGCTGCAGAGTCCACCCACTACCCATACACCATGTCCCAGTGGTTTAAAATTCATCTCCCACAGCTATTGTCACTTGGCTTGCATAACTCCTTTGGGCAGGCATTTATCAGCAGAACCGACTTGCGCTTAATCACAGTGAATGCAAAAATAGATTTTTCTGCCTGGTTGGTATAGCTTTCTCATATCTATGAGTTTTTATATCACATGCAAAGAGTGATTCCCTTCCACATGACACTTAGGAGTAGAAATGTTTTAACTAGAAAGCTCACGAGTGTTTGACATTTCTCTTCATAAGATTTATCATCATCATCCACAATTTTCCACTTCTGAGTGGGCTGCAGCTGATGCATGAAGATCTGTTCTGCCTTTGTAATCCACCCTAGGATGAAAAAAAGCCAGGTGAACTGAGCCCTGGAGAAATACCAGCTCCTTTTCTCCAGCCATTCGAACCCTGCTCCACCAGGGCCAAAGCCATGAACGACCCAACCTGTCTTAAATAGCAGCACGAGGCTTGCAAAATGGATGGCAGAGCATCAGACATGAGCTATTCTTCCAAAAATTGTCATCTTGAGCATTCCCATACCTGAAGCACTGTTGTGGTTTAACCCGGCCGGCAGCTAAACACCACACAGCTGTTCGCTCACCCTCCCCCCTACCTCTCTGGGATGGGGGAGAGAAACAGGAAAGTGAAGCCTGTGAGTTGAGATAAAGAAAGTTTATTAAGACAGGAAAATAATAATAACAATAATAATAATAATAATAATAATGATAATAGTATTACTAATAATAATGTGTACAAAACAAGTGATGCACAATGCAATTGCTCACCACCCATTGACCGATACCCAGCCTATCCCCGAGCAGCCAGCCCCCCAACCCTGGCTAGCCACCCCTATATATTGTTCAGCATGACGTCAGATGGTATGGGATACCCCTTTGGCCAGTTTGGGTCAGCTGTCCTCGGTCTGTCCCCTCCCAGCTCCTGCTGCACCCCTAGCCTGCTCGCTGGCAGGACAGAGCGAGAAGCTGGAAAGTCCTTGGCTTGGTGTAAGCACTGCTCTACAACAATTAAAACATCAGCATGTTATCAGCGCTCTTCTCATCCTAATCCAAAACATAGCACCCTACCAGCTACTAGGAGGAAAATTAACTCTGTCCTAACTGAAACCAGGACAAGCATTCACAGTGCTGTAAACTGCCCCAGCTGGGAACAGCAGCAACAACAGGAACAAGACAATAGGGTTTTAGCAGCGGTTTATTCTGTTCAGCCAGTTTCCACACGTTTTCACAGGCTGCACAACCACACAGGTGTGTGAATCGATCACATTAACGCCTGCAAACCCCAACAATGGTATAAACGAGATGTTAGTGCAACATTTCCTCATCGAGCTCTTACTTCTCAATTTAAAATTCACCCACAAGTTTAATAGGACAATTACCGTCAGGAACTCTACTGAAAGGGCCTAAATTTGCAACTGCTGCTATCTGGAAAAGAAACAAAGACATGATAAAGCAGCTGTTGTCACTGCCTTGTGCATGGCAGCTGAAGGTCTGGCATTAGCCCTGAAAAATCACTTTCTGAAGGCATGGGCTTAATACGAGAGAAGGTAAGAAAGCCACGGTCCCAGGGAGCAAAGTTTCAAGATGCAGAAGCTAAATCCACGTTGGCAATGGAGGTCTCTGTGCCTGGGACCAGAGGCTCTGCGGGGCACACAGCAGGCTTCGTCCTGATGGGCTCGGACATCATTGCCCAGAATCATATCACACAATTAACAAGAGCAGCCAGAAAACACGAGAACAGGAGTTTGGCTGAAACGCTAGCAACTGTGATGCTCTGATTCCTTGTGCTACCCAGAAAGACAGCAAGGAGTTTACCTACAGCCCCGGAGGTAATAAAACCCAGTGTCATCCCTGAGATATGATAAATGAGCTCCCTTTTCCAGTAGCTGTGTTTCCAGTTGCTATGTTTAATGAGAAATATGCCTCACTACACTTGTCTTATTTGCTTCTTCACACGCCTGGACGCGATGTGGAGGGTCTGGGGGTTAACCCCTCCTCTCCTCGAGCAGCGCAGAGTCGCAACTGCAGGGCACGGCGTTGCTTTTGCTGCCACCGCTGCAGTCAACCATGGGATGCGGCAGAGAAATGTGGCGTGACCCCTGCCCAAAATGAGAGGCTAACACGTGGACGTCTCTCCCCAGGTGTGGGCATATCTCTGTCTGCAGTGAGAGGTGTTTTCTTCATAGCTCCCACTGCAGGCCATGACAAGGAGAACAAGAAATGTAGCAGCATCTCGTCGTGTTGTCCTTACTTGTAGCAGGGGATTTACATGCGTGTCACTCTTCCAAAACACTCTGCTGTTATTTCATCGTCCACCCACTGGCAACAGGACACTAACAAGTGTCAGAAATCACAGCATTAACTCTGGGCATTGTTTTGCATTCCATTAGGTCTACTACATGCTTAATTAATTACCGGCACACCAGTAGAGATCTGACTGATGACGACTGCCTGCTCAGTGGGCTTCTCCTGGGTGTGTTCCCTGCTGCAGAGGCTGAGCTGCTGCAAAGCCTATTTGATGCCAAATGACACCGTACGACTCCTAGTTCGTGGGGAGTCCTGCCCGAGCAGGAATGAGCTACAGCTATGCAAGAAAAAAGCTCATCCCAAGTGGCCTGAGCCCCCTGAAGCAAGGGAGGAAGAAAGGAAGAAATATTGAGGTCCTGCCCACTGTAGAGGAGCAGGCTGCAATCTCTCTGCGCCGCAGGGAGTGCTGGCACAGCAACCTCCTGCCCACCATCGCAGCACAAGCATCCCCTGAGTAATGAGGCAGGTGAAGGATGGATGGCTGCAGCTTCACAAAGAGCCAGGGATGATTGATGGGCCCAAAGAGAAAGATACGATTCCTTGATTAAAACAGAAACTAATTGATGGGCTTGGAGATGCAGATGATGGCTCTCAGCTTCCGTCCAGTGACAGTGAAAGGTGGCTGGATGGAGAGCCAGGAAATGCTGGTTCAGCACAAAAAGGTAAAAGGAAATGAGAAACTTGGGTGTCACCAGTGTCAAACGCCGGTAGAAGAAGAACAGACTCAGCAGCACTTTTTCCAAATATCCTGGGGGACCTGTTCTGGTCACATGAAAGGAGTGGACAAGGACTCTTCAAGGATGCTCGACACTTCTCCAGTCTTCAGGCGATCAGAATTTACGGAGTACTCAGCAAAGACAACAGGGAGAGAGGGCAATGGGAGGAAGGATGGCAAAACACGTGCTGGTTTCAGAGTTCCAAGGGCGTCAGAGCAGAGGGGCAAGTTTCCAGCCAAGGCTAAGCCTAAAAAGGCTTCTCAGCCCATCTTACTTCACACGTTACTAGAAAATGGATTTGAAAATAAATTCTGCACATTTACATACAGCTAGGTAATTGCTCCAACACCTCAATGAGCCAGGGTCTCGAGTCTCAGGACAAAGGAGTTATGTCCCATCACTTTCACCATTCCACCCATCACTTATACAAGATTATCATATCGAAATTTTTTATTTTCTAGTCCCCTCCATGTCATATCAAAATTACCCAATACAAGGAAGGTTCAAGTTTCTGTCTGCCACAGCATCCCTTTGGCTAAGCACTTAGGCTCCTCATTCCCAGTCAGAAACTGGGATTAATATTCCCTTTCTCTTCCCTATTTAGACGAGAATCTCTCTGAATGACTCTCCTTGAGCAGGTACAGCACCATGCACAATAACTTCCCCATCCTTGACACGCGCTGTAACATAAACATGAAACTAAATGATCCCTTCGTTATTAATGTATTGCATCCAGAAAACTCACTGCAATTTCTGCTAAAGAAGGTCCTGAGTGTTTTTATAGCTCTCATCATTTATCCCCAATGGCCGCAATTTTGAAATTATTAACAAACTTAATGCACAAATAAGGATTTACAAAAGTTTCGCTTGAGTTTAGTCACACATTTAGGTCCAGGAAACTTAAATTTAGATCTATGACAGATAGTCTACGAAAGCTTTTGGAAACCTCAATGAGGAAAAATCCATTACAAACTCAGAATTAATCTCAACAATCTTACCTATTGATTTTTTGCCTTTTATCAATTGAACTTCTTGTTCCTGAATAACTCATTTACAGGTAATAGACTGAAATAACAAAGTCCTACACAGTTATAATTGACACTATTTCCTAGAACATGTTCATCAGAAATTATTGGTCTAATAATGATTTTTCAGATACTAGGATAGGCTAAACAAACTCCAGGCTGCCATAAAGAAGCAGAAAGCTTAATTAAATTTCATTTCAGACATCAGACTCCAGCATCTATCTTCTCTACCCTCTGTAAAATAGGACAAAAATCCTTTGATTCATTTGCATGGGCACAAATGACCAATCGTAACTCACACCATAACAGACAGAAATTTTGCTTTTCAAGCCAGGCTTTGTCCACGATTTGCTTTCTGTAGAACCCCATTTAGACACGTAAAAAGCTAACACTGAACAAAAAAAAAAAAGATATATATATATATATGGGTAACAAAACACTGAAGCATTCAGCGGGGACTTTCTCAGCCCACAAGCAGGCACGTAACGGGGTGTGAGCAAACAAGGCAAGCTACTTCTCTTTTCTGGCTAAGGACCATAAGAGAGAGGCTCCATGTCAGTAAAGTTACAACAGGGCAGAAATTTTTCTGGATTGTCTACCTGCCTATTAAGGTATTGATGCTACCCCAATGGTCACAGCATCTCTCTGATACCTGCTCCTGCTGGGTACTCCCAAGCAAAACGTCATCCCCAACTCATCTGTTGGTGCATTCTGCATTCACAGAAGTCAAACAGCTCAAATAATTTCAACAAAAACACATGCTTGCACAAGAACAGCTTTTCCCTTATGGCAGAGACTGCATGGCCACCCTTATAACTCTGGTGGATTTCTGCTTTGCTAGAAGACAACAGAAAACGGTGGAGGGACCAAGAGAGTGGCCTTCCATAGTTAGCAGAGGCAGGGATACAAACACAGCAAGGAAAAGGAGCCTTATTGGATTTGCCATGAAGAACAACGATACTATCCTGCATACAGGAGGAATTAAGGATTCTCTCCTTTGCTGTTTTATTTCCTCAGAGGTTAAGGGGAGTGAGAGAACTTGTTGAGTATCCTTATTTCCATGCTCCTTGTTTTTTGACTGATTTGTTCCCTGTGGTATGATACGGAGATTGTGTATTACAGAGGTCAGCACTGAATCCCAGGCGCTTTCCAGGCTCTTCATTGCTATATAACTGCCAGTGCAGTGGGGTTTAGAAGCCCAGGACAAGATTACAGTACATTTGTAAGCACTCTGTACTGCTACAGTGATAACTTTCATTACCCCAAGGAGCTTACAACTTGAATTATACAGAAGACGGAAGGAGTCAGAATATTATATCCATCTCCCCTCAGTATGGGAAACTAAAACAGAGAAATTCAGTGGCCTTATAACAAAGCTTTCAGAGGATACTGAGCAAGCAACCAAAGCTTCATCCCAAAGTGCCATTTCAGTCCTTTAACCTACAATAATCCAGAGTGAGAGGAGGCAACAGGCAATGAGAAAAAGCACCTCAGTTAAGAGAAACTGCCAGTGATCGCTGGCCTCACTTTATTTGGAAATGACCTGAAAAAATGCATATTTCCCTGAACAGCGGTCACCTATCGCCTACCGCCAACATCCCATTCCCCTTCTGTAAGTCATCACAGCCCAAGGGAAGGGGAGCTGGAAGAGGCTGGAGGACCCGATCGCTTCTTCCCTGCTCCCTTCCAGATACGTACATGGATTTAATGAGCAACGTCTACTTTTGCATTTCCAATCTATTTTGCAGAATATCGAGCGGGACATTCAGAATTTATTATGTTGGTGAAAGCAGCGTTGTACAAGCCCGCTTCCATTTCCACCATCACAAGGCTAGAGCCTGCCAACGTGAAATTAGCTACAAATCCAGGGAGCTGGCGCTAGGTGAAGCAGGTGGCCAGGCCTATAATTAATCCATATACTTCCTTGCTCTGGCGGCACGCCAGCAATCTCAACTGAAACTAATGCGTGAGCAGCCAGAGTTGCACTGGAAATAGTCAAGCATCAGGCCCAGGGAAATAATTAAATCCTTTGGGTGTCCGTTTCAAAGTGGGGCTCTGGAAGAGTTTGCTCGTCACTGCTACTGCTTCTTCGGTGCTCCAGGGGATGGGAACAACAACAGGGAAGATCCAGGTTAAAGCTCATTTTTAAATAGGGCCAACATCTGGGCCACTTGTTTCAAGGAAACTTTCCCGGGTTGATTGAAATGCAGCTGTAAGTCCAAATCCCATTGGTTTTGACTGGAAAGCCATCCACAGGACAAGGCCCTCCCAAGGAGCATCGCTGTCACTCTTGCTCTCTTTCGAACAAAATAACACATGTCTTTTCCTGAGCTCTGAAACTTCCGATGATAAGAGCAAAAACCGATGGGCAGCATGCTGATTAAATTGTTCAATTATTTGGTTTGCTTGCTGAGGTTTCTGGTTTTGATGTTTTTAAATATATCCACATTCTTCTAGGCCAAAGTTTCTTGCCTTTGAATTTTAAATAAGGGCTTTTGAGACTATAAAAAAAATCGTGAATTAGAATTCTCTAGTTAGGTAAAATGGGGTCCTAATTGATAATAATCAATTCAGTGTGTTCAGCTATTGTCATTAGATACAAGCCTAGAATATATGGCGCAAAGAGTAATTGCTGATGATGAATGCAGGAAAAGGTAGTCCATGTTTCATTTGTACCACGTCCTTTTTATTTGCATGAAGTATTATGAAACTAGACAATCATTAAAGAAATGTAAAAATCACCAAATGGACTCTGCAATAGAGGTTCATCTTTTATTTCGCCCCATGTTTTCCCAGAGTTTTCTTTGGACTATCTTATCTTTGCATTTCTATTTAGTCAAAATTTTCATTTCTCTCTCTTAGCCACAGAACTGATTGACAGAGTGACAGCAGAAGAAAATAAAGAAGGAATTAATAACAAGAAGTGTTTATTCCTTTAAGAGAGACGAGGTGAGAGGGGACTATACAAATATGAGCTGCTGTCAATGAGAGTCAGTGCAGAGGTTAAAAGGTCCAGGAGGACCAGACTGATTGCCAGCGGGGCCGAGGGGAGCAGCAATAGCCCTACCTTAACACTTGACAGATGACTGAGAGCCACCAAAGATCTGGAATTGCCAATGCTATCGTCTGTGACTCCTGCTGGGGAGTTCTCCATCTGCAGCCCGTTTTGACTCTTGATCCAGCTGAACATGGCAAGTGGGCGTGAAGAAATCAAACCTGGACGTGGCCCATGGGCAGAAGGAGAAAGAGAGGAGAAGGAGCAGCTGTTCTGCCTGTCAAGGGAGATGAAGATCACTGAGTGAGAGTGATTTACGGGCCGGCAGTATCCACTGGGACAAGTGTTAAAGGTCCTCACTGCTGCTGCCTGTTCTGCCTCCTTCCCAGCCAAGTGCCTGAGCAGTCTCGATACACTTCTTATCTGTGCAGTGTCTGAGCAACAAATATGCCACCAGAGAGACGCTGTGGGTTCCAGATGTCAAAAGCAGTTGGTGAACAGATTAAAATGAAGTTTGCTGTAGAGCCTCTAAAGGACAAACCCTGAGCAGGAGAAATAAACCTCCCCATTGGGGCAGGGGTGGCACTCCTGCACTGCTGGCTTGATGTATCACACTAAACAGAGATGTGAAAGGTCTCTCCCTCCTCCTTGGTTATTTTATCTTTCCCACCGAGCAGGAAACCAGCATGCTGCAGCTTCAGTCCTTATGCAGCCCCCGTTTTCCCCTAACACACATGGTAACTGGTCTGAGCTGAGCTCCTCCTGCTTTGCTTAATGCCTGCAGCAGAGATACCCACTGCAGATCTCATGCTGGAGCAGGTCTCTCATTTATCTTTTCGGAGGCCGTATGAAGTCTTACAAATACTTAGCTCATTTCCTTACTTCCATTTTTTACTTCCATATCATTTAGGCAGCAGTGTATCTCTCAGGGTTAGCTCATTCTAAAGGAAATGTAAGATACGGCGTCTAAAATGCACAGATTACAGAATAAATAAATGGCAAGTCCATTTTATGGTATTCCAGTAACTCTAGAGGGTACTTACGCCTGTCTTTTACAGATTATTCATTCCTGCAGCATGCTCCTAACACTTCTTAATCATGCATTAAGTAATCACTAATGAAAAGAAAGCTGCATCTTGCACATGGCTGTGACCAACCTTTTAACACACTTCATCACTGAGCATTTTCCCGCAGTCTTTGCCTAGGCTGGCCACACTCCACAGTTGGTATGTCATTATTTTAGGCACCGCTGGGTGTCACAAACAGGTTCCCAGTCCCTCACTGCCCTCCCAGCCCAGTTTTGGCAGGAGGGATGGGAGCCTGGGCTGCAGATGGGAGCAGCAGCAGAGGTGCACAGCGGTGACTCTCCTGTGAGCATTTCATGTTATCCATGTGCTCAGAGGGGGAAAAAGGTGAAAAAAAAAAGTGAATATTTTAATCTAAGGCCAGGTTTCCAAAGATGGTGCTTGGGAGCCAATGTCCTCTTGCAGTTGGTGACAGCTGGGGGAGCTCAGCACCTTTCGATGCCAAGCTGGTTATTTTTTATTTTTGCAATGTCACTGCCACATCAGTTTTACCAGCACTTCTATTTGCTCCGTAGTAATACCTACAGACCCTGTGCAGACTGAAGCTGTGTTCTGCTGGGCCCTGCCTGGAGGTGCAGGAGGAGATGCCTGCAGCAGCAAGAGGTGGTAAAAGGAAGAGAACCGCTGCCACAGGGCAGCTCAGGGCCACGTTCAAGGTGTGGATACCCCCTGGAGATGTCAAACCCAGCGGCTAGGCCGACCCAGCAGCCCAGCAGGCCTGCCCCGACTGCCAGCCCATCTTCTGCCCATTAGGAAAACTCGGCTGTTACCACTTGTAATGCATCTTCTGGCTTAAACAATCTCCAGCTCCCCGGAAAATAAAATAAACACAAACGCGCAGCATCTTAGCAGCCCCATTTCTTATTCAGTCGCTGACAATACCTAATGAAGTGGATAAATGATTAATTAGGAAATGATATTTCTTTACAGAAACAAGCTCTTGGGGATTAAAAAAAAATAATAATCCCTTGACACTGTTGTTCACTGGTCTGTTACCCACTATTTTTAGCAAGTGGAGAAGGAGCCGAAACAGCACGAGAGGAAGCACAGCAGTGGTTGATCAGAGTGCTAACAACAAACAGCCCTCCAAACAAATCGCCAGGCATCGTTTAATGCATAGCTCCCTCGCTATGCAATTAAGTCCTCTGCCATTCCTGATAAATACAGAGCTCCAGGAATGGTAATTCATTGTTAACATCAGACTGCTGAAAAATTAGAAATCTAAGGGGGAAAAAAGGGGTGACTTTTTGTGATCCACGTTGCATTGTGGGAGATACACTGCCTGGAGCAAAAAAATAATGAGAATAATATAATATTGAACCTTTCTCTCAAAGAAAATCATTTTACAGCCTTCCCATACCAATACACACTAGACTACCGTGTCCGAAACACCAAGCAGGATATTACATCTCTTAAGGTATCTTTCTGCATAAGTCCAGGCTATTATTAAGAGACATCCAATTAATAGTTTTAAAAGATGCATATAAAAACTGCAGCTACAAAACTTTTATTCCAGTTCCACCCTAGCAGTCAACTGAATTATGCCATAATGTCTTTTAATTAAGATATTTACAATAGCACTGGGCAAGAAATTCAGAGCGAGGCATTTGTCTGCTTGCCATTCATATTCAGGAAGGAGATGGCAGCGCTCAAAGCCAGCAGCACAGCCGTCGAGAGTTCAGTTTAAAAGTTCCCTTTGTACCTGCTGCTTTATAATACATAGTTTTGCTTCTTTTTATGTTCCAGAGTATAGCAAAGTAAAAAAAAAAAAAAAATTAAAAATATAATTCATATATCCAGCTGCAATAATGAGAATAGTAATAGAAAGGTCAAATCAACCGTACTATCCCAGGCAATAGAAAACAAACCATTGATTTTAGCTTTGGATTTCTGACCCTTAAGTCTTGGCTATTTTCATTAAGGATACCTTGTTTTGTAAGCAAAGCAGCAAAACCAATGAAATAACTCGAAGAAACACTGACAGCAGTGATTCTAATTTTTCTCTACAGCTACTGACAAACAGCTGAATGCTTTCAATTTTCTTCCCATTCCTGACAGTACTTTTGGAGAGAAACACTTCAAAAATGCATGCTTACATTTATCCCACTGCAGTTCAACCTTTGCAACACCCAGGTCCTCCCCATGAAAAATAAATAACTCGCTCTCACTTCGCATTTGGAGAACTTCTAATATGACATTGAGTCCTGCCTGCATGTGGTTGGTGCTCAAGGTCTCTCCTAGCGGCGTCAATAATCATCTGAGCTTTGCCTTTGGAGTTGTTCTGCCTCCATTTTCTTTTGTATAAAGCACAGAAAGAGAGCAGCTGAAATCAATCTGCCTTTGCTGTGTTCACCTCCCTCCTTTCTCATTTCTCTTTCCTTCTCCCCAGAGAGCGGAGGTGTAAAAAGCCATTTCTTGGGAGCTGAAATCTTTGGCATGACTCTACGCTCGGTGTTCCTTCCTTGCCCCTAGCCTGCCAGACGCGTCCCCACCTCCCCACAGGGCTGCTTAGATTTCTAAGATAGGTATTCCAAAATTAGCACCAGTCCTCTGCTCTTACACCAGCACTTAATCTCAGTGGCCTTTATTGCTTTTCCACCATCAGGACCCATCAGAGCTGAATTCCAGTTACATCCTCTTCGTCCAGCGTTTATCCTTTGCTTTTCCGAAGGCCATTTCCCAACACGACGTGACTCCTAAGCAGATGTCCTCGGGACACTTACTCCTTCCCCCCAGCCAGCAGGCTGGGCTGTTTCTCTGCGTGCGCTTTCCTCCTAAGGGTTTCAAAGCCAATAGCTCTGGATAGAGACCATTAAGCCTTAAATGACCTATAAATTCCTATTAAAAAAAAAGTTACGTTTAATTCATTTTCCAAATTTCCATCCAGCATTGCCTCTGCCTGTGTCAAACTCCATAAGGATCAATAACTCCAAACCTGGTTGCTATTACATTCCTGCACAGGAACAATTAATATCTATCTTGGGGTTTTACACTGCCTCATTGCTGTGGTTTTTGAATGTTTTCTGCACAATATCAACCACATCAACTGAGTCCTCAGAGGATATCTGAGAGTCTCCCACAGATCTGCCTTTCCTGGGAAAAGCAGTTTCTGCTTGAAATGTTTTTTTGTTTGTTTGTTTGTTTTTTCTTCCTCAGATAGGTAGAAATATGGAAGAAACAGGTAGACAAAAATTCCTCTTGAGCAAAGCATCTAACATTGATAAAACACGTTTCCCTCGGGTCTGACGCAACATAACCCCTTGCCACCTCTTGGAAAGCAGATTTTCAATCACCCTCTGCAAAATTATTTTACCCTGCTCTGTAAGTCTTTTTGTTTCAGAAGAGCTTGAAGAAAACTCTGTAGAGTTTTTATTAAAAATACACATTAACCCCCTTTGATTGATCCAGGGTGTGCCCTCAGAGGGGGTCGACCTGGCCCCCAAGCACGGCCTCCACTTTCCTTGGAGGACTCCTTTTAGTCTTTCACAGACTTAGGGAAGGGTTTGCTTCTGCTTGCTGCCCCAGTCCCTCGTGTACACAGCTCAGGTCGCTGCCACATCAAACGCGACCCTGGTGACGCTGTCTGTCCTCGGGCCTACCTGCTCTCTCGACGCACGGCCACGACAGATGGCTCTGCTCACACTCGCGAGCCAGCAGCTCTCAATCATGTTGCTCCTAACCCTTCGCAGGGCTGAACCTGGAGATGAATGCCTGCTCTTGTTTGCAGCACATTTTTAACGTTGCTTTAACTTGAAATATTTATTCGAGTCGCAGTCCCTTTGCTTGCTCCTTCTGGCTCACTTTATGGACACAGTCACTGAGGAGCAGCAGGCAGTGATGAAAGGCCCATTTTAAAAATTCTGCACCCTCTGTAACTTCCCGCAGGTGGATTTATTAAGGGAAGTTTAATCAGCTCAGAGAAAATCCCCGGAGTAAAATGCAGCGCAGGCTTCCCTCAATTAATACCTACGCAGCTCTTCTTTCTGCCATTGCTCTCTTCAGCACGGGGCTTATTTCCTCCGAAGGAAATTCGTGGGAAAACAAGACAGCTGCTCAGCTCATCCATGGAAAATCAGGGTAGCTTATTGGAGTGGAAATCGCTTTAATCGCAGGGAGAACAAGCAGCGTGGAAGGCTGTAACTCACATGCAGACAGAACAAGCTCTGCTGGACTTTCTCAGCGCCCACCACGGATTAGGGGAGCCCACCCTGAGCAAGGGCCAGGCCCCTCCAGTAGCTCCTGCTGGAAACAAGAGCCAAGGAAGGGCCGGACTTCAGCACATCTCAGAACCCTGGCCCCGCCACCATCGGAGGCCAGTGGTTTTGGAAGTCCTAATTCTAGACACGGACTTGGCGAGCTCTGGACCCTGGGTTGAGATTTTGGATGCGTGTGCTGGATTGCTCCAGAGGAGGCCTGGCTCACCCCTGGCCACGGCTGAGCGGCTGGAAGGACACTTGCTCATTTGCTTTGCTCTGAGCTGCCCTCTGGAAATACGAATCTATTCACCTGTCAGGCAGATTTGATTCCCAGCATGTCCTTCCCCCATGTTGCTCTGAATCACCGATGTCCACAGTTCACAGCACCTGAGCCACGCAGCGAAAGATCTCTACAAATAGCTCTGGCGAGCTGACAGCAGCCTGGGCTGTCATGACACAACCCCCGAGCAAGTCAAGGAGAGCCCGTCCCTGCGTCACCCTGCCTTCCACAGGCAGCCAGGCACCAGAGCAGCTGCTGCCACAGGTCTTTGTCCATTAAAGCAGATATCCTCCAGCAGAGACCCCGTTAGCATGGCCTACCAGAGTAGGAATTGTTGGGGCAGCAGGGAGAAGGGTTTCTTGTTTCCCAGGCTCCCAAAACCCAGACATAAGCCCACAGCAGCTCACTGCAGCAGTTGCAGAAGCCCAGCCAGTGCTAGAGGCTTAATGCTCTGGGGACAGCAGGTACAAGGGGTAAATCCAAGGACTAATCCTGCTGCAGCAGTGCTCTCAGAGGCCCTGAGCATGGTGCTAACCCACCGCTGCCCCAGAGAGCCCACCATTGTCTCTTTCATAAACACCCGAAGACCCAACTGGAAAGAAAACTTCCAAATTCCTGAATAGCCAGAACTGTAGGCTTTTGTTTCCAGCAGCAAATTCATCTGGTGCAAGAACGATTTCATCTCCTATCACTCTACTTTTCTGCAAGAGCACCATTCTCCAGGGAGGAGTTGGAGCTAGAACCTGGGAGTCAGACTGACGCACAGTTTCATAATCACCATAAATCCGCTAAGCTGCTGCCAGCTTTCTCAGGCATTTTCAGGTGTTTGCAACCCAAGAGCCCAAATATGTTTATGCTAAACATTAAGGGCATGACTTGGCTGTGTACACATAGGCTCCTGACTCTGCTTCATGCCTGTCCTGCTTAAAACTACGGCCAAGCAGCAATCGGCGGTGACAGTGAGTTCAGCCTCAAAATGAGCTTGCACAGAAAGTGCAAGCAGCAGCTGAGCTGCAGGAGCCCGGCGTCGGGCAACCCAGAGCTCTGCTCTGCAGATGCGAGCAGTTCTGGATGAGAAGACAGGCTGACACAAGTGTGCCTGTGCTCGTTCAGCTGGCTACACCAACCCTGTTTTAATTAGTAATAACTGGGATGACTCTCAGACAGCTCTCAGAAATGGTGCCCTTCCCAAAGGCTAACGCAGACGTAAACTCTGTTCTAAAATCTGGCAATTTTTCCGCTATAAAAAATAAATAAATCCCATACCCTACAGGGATTTCTGTCCTGGGGGATGCTCGTA
Organism: Cygnus olor; assembly: GCF_009769625.2. Classification (NCBI taxonomy): domain Eukaryota; kingdom Metazoa; phylum Chordata; class Aves; order Anseriformes; family Anatidae; genus Cygnus; species Cygnus olor. The sequence goes on along the minus strand of NC_049195.1, from coordinate 2,155,507 downwards.
GTGGGGAACCACGCAGGCGTGTGCACATGGAGCAGAGCAGGGGAGAGAATGAGACTCCGTAGTGGATCATCTGTTCTCTCACCTCAGTGAGCAGCAGCAGACTCTTAGTCAAAAGAAAGCTTTTATATGTTTCATTATTGTTAAACATCTGAGACAAACCAACGCTGACATCGCATAGATACTTCCCATTCCTGCTAGCGCATTAGGTTTGTGCTTTATTACTCAGGATCTTCCCTACCACCTCCAAAATGCCTGGGGAAAATAACATTAAGAGATTAAAAGAAAAGCTATTGCTTAATATTAGAATGAAATACATCCAAACTCACATGCTGTTTATGTAATAATAATTACAGCTAGGAGAGTGTTTCCTGGGAGAGCACCGAGTCCTTAAGCAGGTTTATCTTCCTAAATGAATTTGGCCCATAAACTCTTTTAGTAATCTCATTCCCAGCCTTGTATTGTTAATAAAAGGCATTACATACAACATAATCAAGAACGGTTCAGGAAGAAGGCTGAACGCAGGCTTAAACTAGGGTTTGAAGTTCCAATTCCGAGGTAGAAAGCAAACCAAATGCCCCCAAAGCATGGTATGCTGCTGAGATGACGTTTGCGGCAGACCTCATCAATACAGTATCAGAATGATGCACAGGACTTGTGGAGATGCTCTTTGCCTGCTCTCTTCTGCCCTGTGCATATCCGAATTAGGCAGACTCTGGAGTCTGAAGTGGGACACGGACCCCAGAGCTCTGAAATTCCTCCACATACTTGCTCTCATGCACTGGAGGTGCCCAACTCTGCAGGCTCAGCTCCCCCCCACAAGCCATGCTTCATGGTACCTAGCTGCCTCTCCTAAAAGACATCCGGAGAAAATGGTTTTCCACGTCAAACTGTGCAAAATTCAAAAGGCAAGCAGGACTACACACTGGGAGAAATGCAGGGGGACGAGAAAACAAAGATAGACATCCTTGATTCTGACTTTTAAAAACCTGGAGTATTTTCAGAGGAAAGGGGGAGTTTTTATCATGTAATTAAACGTTCGGTGTTTTCATCCATAGCTGACCTACGGATGGCTGCATTTCATCACCACTTCACTCCCATGTGCCTCTCCTCCGTTCCAGTCTGGTCCCCGGGACTTTACTGGCACAGAGAGAATAGAATAAATGTATTGTCTACCTTAGTTTGCACTAAAGACACCTAAAACCTTCACAGTTCTTTAAGGGGGGCTGGAAACATTTGCAGCCAGGCATCCATCTGATCTAGTTTGCTCTGGGCTGACTCTGAGACATCTTGAAAATTTAATGTAATTGGAAAGGCAGGAGGTGTTGCTCCGTGATGAAATGTCATGATTGCACTGGAGACAATGACACTGCAAACACCGTCCTAAAGGATGCCTTTGTTTTCCCTTCCATAAAAAGGGTGGGGAGGCAGGAAAAGAGAAGAGAAACAGATGATTTGTGTCAGATCATCAGTTTGATGTCCCATTCTGAAAAATGTTTTGTTAGAAGGAGAAGTCAATTAATTTGATCCTTCCCTTGGTATGCTCTGGGTGAACACAAATTTATTCGGGTAGAAAGACCTCTGACAGATGATGTGCTAGAAAAAATTCTCAAGGCTTTTGGGCTTGATTTAAGATAGGTCTAAATGCAGTTGCTGCCGATGAAAGAGGAGCCTGCGTAAAGGACACACTTTAGTACTCATGTTACATAAACGTCTCTCCAGACAAATGACAGCAGGAATCATCTTGTGGCTGAGGCATGGGGAAAACAAGGGCAGAAAGAATTTGGGGTCAGCCTGTGACTCTGTCACTACCCCTCCGGAGGACATCTGGTAAATATCTTAAATACACCGGGCCTCCATTTGCAAGGCAGAAGATGGTTTCTCACTGATTTGGATCAGAGCTCTTCAGAGCAGGGACTGAAAAAAACTAAAACACATCCAGAGATATCCTAAGCTTTGACAGTCGTATCATTGATGATCTGCAAAGAACTCTGTAGGGGAAGCCACAAATCTTGAAATAATTGCTTGGGCGCATCTACCTAAATAAAACCAGCGCTGCCAGGCATCACTCAAATTTGTCCTCCGTGCTTTAAAATGGATTTGAGCATAGCTTCATGGCTTGGGAAACTGAGGCAGACACTGTTTCCACTGAGCACAAATTAGGGGTAGACTCAGACGGAGCACTGGTCCACCACAGATGAGTGCATGGCGCTCAGTGAATTACCTCAGGTTTCACCCAGTCCAGAGGCGTGCTGAATTTACTGAAAGAAGCATAGAAACATTGAACTAAATTTGTACTTGCTTTAAAATGTACAAATTTCTCCAGCTAGAGCACTTGTATTACTGAAGTGTCTGAGAATGTCACAAACATTTATTATGTCATCCTTTCTAACCCATGATTTCCTCTGCTTGACTTTGTGCTCCTTAAAAACATGGTAAGAGATAGTCCTTGCCTAAAGAATTCATACATGAGACATTCAAAGGAGTGAGAGAATATTAATATTTTATACTTATACAGACTATTCTATCCACAAAGAAAGAAAATGTCTGTTCACAATTAAGAGCAGGGCAGGAGTTCAGGACTGTGTTACTGACTATGCTAAAGATTTTGAGCAATTGGTTTTCCCTCTGAATGCCTCCTTCACCCCTATTGTACCCTCTTCTGCAAGGATGCGGCGTGAATTAAAAGCTTTGAGTTGCTGCACTGAAATGTGAAATGTTATTTATTGTATTAATGCTTTTGCCTTTGACTATTACTGCAATCTTGTCTTGTCAAAGCTAACCCTGAAGATATACACTGTGTTGTATATTTATATGAGGGTAACAGCATGTGCCAGAGACAGACTGGAGGTCTACGATACGGGCATATTGTCTACAGAGCATAAAAAGAGAGATCTAGACCCAAGGCAGATGTCTTTGGGTTCCACAATTTCAGATTTTTATGGTTAACTAACGGCGCTCATAATGAGCCTGATATTTCTGCGTATCAAAATTATTCTACCACTTTAGCAGATGATGTAGCACATTAATTTTTATTTCCAAAATCAAGGCCTCTGTTTTGTGAGAAGGCATGGAAAATTGCAGTCCCAACCAACAGCAAACTTTCGATCCAAGTGGACTGCACGCAGTATTTGAAGTAGCTGGAGTTCACCTGTAGACTTCTGATGCCCTTCTGAATGCAAAAAGAAGGCTTACCCATCTGGGTCTGTCTGTTGGTTATCTGACTGGCATGAGCTCCTGGTGTTTCTATTAAATAGCTTCTATTTATCCAAAGAAACATTTGCTGTTAAAAGAAAAACCAGAAGAGCCAAAGCCTTTCATTGGAAGGGCTCTCTCCTTCTTGCCGAAGCATGGCTTGAAGAAGATGCTCACCATATGCTTCAGACTGAAAGGCACTCAGCGTGTTACTGACACTTGAACCTCGCCACAGTTTCCTCTGGCTCACTCCTGACTCTAGAAGTTGGCAATTTCAACACAATTTCAATGAAAAAGAGCCTAGATTTTTCTAAGTGAATAGGATGAAGTTCAATAGAATAAAACAACCAAGGACAGGGCCTCCCATCCCCAAATTCAGGCAAAAATTTGGCTAAATCACATAGCTTTATAGTCCCTAGGATGAAGGTTGTGTCACTCTAAGTAGTTGCTGTTGCCTTTGATGCCACTGATCTAGCAAATCTGAATGAAACAATTAAAATGATCAGCTCCTTTGTCTCTTTGCACCCCGTTCAGAGCCATGTGTTTGCTGCTCAGACCTGCTTTGTACCTGATCAATATTATATGCTCTGTATTTTAATTAAGTGGGAAATATATTTTATTTTATTTATTATATATTATATATATAATAATATAACATATTATATATAATATATATACATATATTTATATATTATACTTTATTAAGTGGGAAACACTTTGTCTCCCACCTGCCAAGTGTAGTATTCAATGGTTGAAGTCCCATAGCCTCCCAAAATACTTGTGCAGTTCCTCTCTGTCCTCAGCAAACTCCAGGAAGAAGTGGTGCTTGGTGAAACTCTTCCGACGTTAAGAAAGAAACCAAGCCAGGACTAGTGTATTACAGAGTGCAAGTGATGCAAGCAGTCCATACAATTTTAATCCCTAACTCCCATCAGAGAGAACAATCAAGATCATGGGGCAAGACAAGAATGAATTTTAATGACAGATGACATAAAAAAAAAACTATTGTATGAGCCAAAAAGGGATGCATGTCACTTACATAAGTCTGCAGAGAGATAGTAATCTTGTTTCTCCATTTCACAGCTGAATTAATTCACTCCACCAGCTTCATACATGCCTAAAATCACAGTTTTAGCCCTGAATAACTCTTATCTGCAGCCTCTGCAGCCTCTGCAGCCAAAGCCAACTGTACAATCATCAGATTTATTTGGGCTAGTCCTGATGCCCTGCTGGATATAGCGCGGGCACAGGGTTTCTCTGATAAGAGGGGCTTTTCCATAAGACTTGATACTTCCCTTAAAAGCCTTTTGCAAACATTTGTGAATTAAGTTTGATAACAGCTGTGTGAGGCAAGAAAGTATTATTTCTGTGCTCGTTTTCAAAGGGGGAATATGCCCAGGCAGTAAAGCTCTGATCCTACTTTCTATTGCCCTATCAGATACGTAGGCACTTTTGGGGATCAGGACATAGCTGTCTTGCTCCAGGCCACTGAAAAACTGTGATTATAGCTCAGCATGCCAGCTCCTGGCCCTATAGCTAAAGCTCTGAATGATCCCATCCCTCCCTCAAAGCATTTCATTACTGCAGCAAATCTCCAGTACTGGTTTCCTGTCTTCCCATCTAGGGACTCTTCTCCTTTGTCCTCCCTGTAGCCCGAAACCCTTATATATTATTGTAGCCTCACATCTGCATGTTGTGATCCTCCTGCTCATTCTGGAAATGAATTAGTTCCTTAGGAAATCCAACGCAAGATCTGCTTACCTAGGAAAACTCCTGAAAGACTCTTCCTTCAGGCTCTCCCTTCTCCAAGTCCGATAACCTGGTGCCTTCCTTTGCCTCCCCTGGCTCCTTCACAGCACCTACAGGGGGGCATCTTCCCAAAATGAAGGAGCTGAGCTCCTGGGACAGCTCCTCCTCCTGGTAGCATGGAGCTGTTTGGTTCAGGCCAAAAGGCTGCTCTGCCTCGCAGAGTTTCTCACAGCTGGCATTAGTCACTTTTTCCTGGGCCATCTGACTACCTTCGCCTTCCAGCATCTGATGTAGGTGCCTAATTCAGATAGCTCAAAGCACTGCGTAAGGCACGAGCTAAGTTCTCCAAGTCAGGTCCTGAGAAGGCTGCCCGAAGTCCCATTCAGGTTTGCATCTCTTTTTCACAAGGAAACATTGAAAAAAGAAAAAAAGAAAAGAAAAAAAAAAAAAGGTAGATAATGAGAAGTAACTAAGTGCAGCTTGGAGTTAACACTTGACAGCTGAGCCATTGACACTGACAACGTGCGTGCTCCTAGCCCTTTCCAAGTATCAGATGTGTCAGTCTAAACATTAAATGTGGTTTAGACATTTAAGCCATGGCCTAGACTTAAAAATGTTGTCAGTGAGAGAAGTCAATTGGGCTTACTTTGGGGAAACCGGGGCTCTTAGGTGCTTCTTCTAGCTTCAACATGGTGAGCACAGGGGGCATTGGTAATGCCACGGCTACCCACATCAGGGACGCGATGCCCAAGCTGCAGTCAAAGTCTGCACTAAATATTGAGGCTGCAGTTTGGGGTCTCAGCTCTCTGGGCATGGTGCCCACAGATGCTGTGACAAAACGCAGCAAGCAGAGCAAAGAAAGAGTCAATGTAGCAAAAGGGCGCAGCGCTCCAGCTAGTGGCTGGGGAGCACGGGCGTTTCAGGATTTTCTTAACATCAGGCAGGACTGCAAAGCAACCATGACACGGATCCCCAAACCCATTTTAATGCCTTAACAACAAAGCCATTTCCCTTCCTCCGTACAGCCATCAGGCATTATTCTTCAGGCGATGTCATTTACTGCTCTTGGTCTTGGTTAATGCTGCTGTTTTCCAATTACTATCCCATCTGCTCCGGCTGGTTCATTTGTGCAGGCATGGCCGTGACCTCCTGAACCCCTCTTCTCTGGGCAGCTCTGCTCTGGCAGATCCCGACTCTCAAAACCAATTCTTCTCAGGTCAGGAATTCAGAGGACTAATTGCAGAGGGCACATAAGCCAAAGGGCCACGTGTACTGTCACAAGCATTTCTTTGTCAAACAGTAAATGGCTGCTGCAAGTCATCAATGTATTCCTGCTGCCTCGTCCGTGGATGCTTACAGGGAGGGAATAGACAAATCTAAAGAATTCAAACAACGCAGCTTTTCCAAAGTCTGAACCCAAATTTTGCATGACCCAATTAGCCTGCAGAAGTCAGGGATGAAGTTCAAAGGCAGACCTGAGGCCCTTTACTAGACGCCATTATAGGTTTGTGCTGTAGAGAACCAGGCCTTCTGATTAAAATCCCCATTTGTAAAGCAGAGGGAAATTTGGATCTACAGCCAGCCGTGCTGCCCACCCTCATTGTCACACACATTTGTGCGGCTTGCTCTGTGCCGATTTTGTACGCCTCTTTGGCCAGGGGCTGACGTGGGACCAGTTCACTAGGCAGTACTGAAAGGTAGATAAATAATATTGAATGATTGATAAAGCTCGGGATCAGCCATGGTGGAGGTTCAGAAATCCAGGAAAAGGTGGTAGGTGGATGGAGCGATTTAAGAAACCCATATGCTTTCAGTGCATCTACAGCACAGATGATTTCGAGCCACAGGTTTGAAGTTCATCTGTCCCATTTTCACCTGGTTTATGCAGCTGGGTTCGCAATGCCTCTCAAGTCTCCTTTCATCCGTTATATTTCTTCCCTTGCTTTTCACTAAGAAGTAATAAACTCCCTTAAAGTGACAAGGGTACCGGAGTTTGTCTGGAAAGAGGCTCATCCAGGACTGACAAATGTTCTCAGCCTTCGTGTACCTTGTCCAGTGCCTCAATGAATTCACATCATCAATTGCCCAGTACTCCAGCCTGATAACAAGTGCCTAATCCAGAAGAAATGCTCCTCTGATGTACTTTTGACAGCACCTAACCGTACTGGCTCATAGAAATGATGGAGAAGATCTCTCAGAGCTGGCTTTCTATAGTCTATCCTTCTGACAATGAGAGAATGCTCTCAAGAGCATACTTTATATCATCGCCTGGTGCAAATCTCACGGGAAGCCATTTCAGCCCTCGCGTCTTTGAGAGCTTCCTCGGTAATACAACCTAATTCTTTTGTTTACTGTCATCTCATCAGTGCTCTGTACGTTCTCCCTCCTGGAAGTTGCATCTGGTGGTATTTGGAGCCTTCAAATTTATAGGCTGCCATCAGATGATGCAGAACCAGAACCTCAAGGAAAAGCAATAACATTGCATCCATTCCTAGATATTTATTTTCCTGCACTAGCCTAACACAGTATCCATGAGATCTCGGGTCCACAATAAATTTATCACAGCTTACCAGCATCAGCTGAGCCACACCGAGCAGAAAGGACACCTGAGACCTGAGGGTTGCCCTCAACATCAGACCTAAGTGATGCGGCGAGTTTTGCATCTGAATTTCACTCTCTGATGGCAGAGACCATTTCCTCCTTCAGGCTCGCTGTGTTAAGCCTATTGCACTGCATCTTCAGCAGCTGTCAAGCCCCTGAGACCTGTGCTCATGTGCCCAGCCCACTCATTGCCCCAGACAGTGCATTTGCATTCCTCACCATATCAAGCAGCCCTTAGTAAGGATAAGCCAAATGCTTTTCCAGGAAACCACAAGTCTGTTGTCATACCAAGCAAGTGTTGTTTTTCCTTTTTTTTTTTTCCCCCCAAACTTTACTTCAGAGACACAAAAGTCCTATTTAGAGTTAGAGACACACCAGACATAAGGCGACTGCCTAAAATAACCACCCGCTAACACAGGACGTTCTCAGACATAGCAAGGCTTCCCGCGACACGGTTTGGGCTGCAGAGATTAGCCTTTCTCCCGCTGACATCCCATGACCGTCTTCTGAAGGCTTTTTCTTTTGATGAAAGGATAACACCTACAGCCGTGTATATTATTGTTCTTTTTAAGAAAGATCTAGTGTAAATTTTTTTTTTTGGGTGGGGGAGCTGTCCCTGGCTTTCTGTCACATCAGATGGATGTGAGAGAGCTAAGTGCATCTGACATGCACGGCGCAGGGTGCTGACAGCTTGGGTGGCAGAGAGCGTGCCAGCCAGAGAGCGAGTCTGGAGGCCAGGGCCTGTTCTCAGCTCCACCTCTGAGCACCAATGCCAACTGCGAGCGAGCTTCTCCAGCTCTGTTCCTCCTCCTGCCTCTTGCCTGCCTGCTGTATTTAGCTGAAGCTTTGCAGGGCAGGAGCCCTTCCCTCTCAGGGGTGCCAGACACAGGGGTGGAGACGCAGAGCTGCTGGGTGCTACGTGGCAGCGCGCTTTCTGAATGCTTTTCCCTGCCTCTCCGTCTGACAAAGGACTTGAGGGCATCCCCTTTGCTACCTGGCAGCAGCACCTGCTCCTTATGAGGAGTAAGCACTGCCTTACCCAGTATTTTGGATCCAGTATTTGGGCTGTCATTCTCACTTGCCACCATTCTGCAAGCCACCCCGCCTCCCCCAACGTGTGCTCCCCTTCCCTCTCACCTCTTGTCTGCTGCTGATGAATGCTCCCGTGGCTCACTGCCCATTTCTGCAGCACAGCGGGGTCTATCTGTTCTTGGAGCATCTCAGCCCATTGCTCACAACAGCCCACATCTTTCTTCTCCACATCCACAATCCACTTACCGATAACACCAAACATCAAGAGCTATCTGGTTCTTCACGAGAACCAGAAATTTGGCTCTTGGATATCTAAGCACTTCACCAAGAAGAGCATTAACTTCTTTTCTTCTATTTTTTTTTTTTAATGTGTGAACATACGAGAGGGGATTTACTTCCTAAGGCCTTCCTAGTGCAGAACTGGAGAGCAATCAGTTCACTGGGACATTTTTAATATTCCAGAATCATGACCAAAGTCCACTGCACACTGAAAGTTTTTCTCAAATTACACTTATTGGAAAACCAACTTTCTCTTGCTCTCAACCTAACAAATGACATAGTGTGCACAGAAAATAAATACACATATAAAAAAATTGTGAACCACGTCAGAAAGCCCACGGTATTCTATCTTAAATCTCTCCCTTTGACAGACAGTGGATTAAACAGAAAATGAGTTACATCTCCCCAAACCATATAAATGTGAGTCCCACATTGCAAGGTAGCATGACAAATAGCTGCTGATATATAAGAATAAAAATAAACCATGTCTGAGATCAGTGCCGGCATCGCTGCTTGTATCTGCCATGAAAATCAACTCAAAACCTTGGGATAAGAATTTGAAGTGCATGGTTTCACTGGCACAAAAACTATGAAACCTTAAGGAATAAATAAATAACAATAATAATAAAAAAAAAGAATGAAAAGGTGGTTCATAGAAAATAATCTTTGACTCTACTTTGGTTCTACTGCTTCCAAAGGAAGAAATTCCCAGGAAGAAAAGAAAATAAACAAAGGTGTTGCCAGAAGCACAAGTGATCTATATGCAGATGACACTAATTCTAAAAGGAGACCCGGACTTTTAGAAGCATTTCAAAATTCACCCTATACCTCCAAATTATTCAAAGGCAGTGATGGAGTTGTTTTCCTTGAACAACAAAAGGGATACAATGAAAAATCTTGTCACCCCACCATAGAAATATTAAGCTAAAAACTACGTCTCCTAAACTTTAGCCCTTCTTATCTAAGCGTCCAGAAAGAACGTTAGTGCATCCCATTAATAAATCCATCTTTTTGTCTGGTCGCCAGAGTACAAAAATTCGTGACAATGCCAGCAAGCTAGGAGTCTGAAATTGAGTTGGGAGGTCTTCTGCTTTCATCTGTGGATTTGCACAACTACTGATCAACATGGTAAATCCTACTTCCCAAACTGCTCCAAGATTATGTCTAAAAGACTTCAGAACTAGCTTGATTTGAGATATCACATAGGAATTGCTTTGAAAGGGTCTGCCAGAGGTGTGTGCACCTATGTTATTCCAATATCCTATATGCTCCAATCCAGCACCAACACTTGCTAGCTCTGCTTATGCTGATCTCTAACATTAGAAACACCAGCAAGGGATTTGGCCAAGTTTTCAAAAAGCTACAAGTCGTCCTGGCTGCTGAACTGGAGATGTTGTAGAAGGGCTAGATTGTGAGGAAGCAATAAGCACTCGCCATCTACATACCAGCATCTTAAATTAGCTAGCTAATTGGTGGTGTGTCACTTTTGATATCCATTTACATGAAATATACTCATTTTCTACGTGGACTAAAATACCTGCAGTACTCAACAGCAGAACTTTATACAATTTTAGGGTTGTTGCTGGTGGTTTTTTTCTTTACTAACAAGGCAGGCCTCTGATGCAGAAAGCAGTCCAACACACCAGGCAGTCGCACAGTGGGCTTTACCACCACTCTCCGGCCACTAGAAATCATTTTTTCTTAATTCCATGTCATCTTCCCTCTTCTAATCTTCTTTGACAGGTGCTAGCTAAATGCAGGAGCAGGAAAAAAGAGAGTTTTCACTGTTGGAAAGATCCGTCATGAGCATTTCAGCCTTCTCGTGGTGTGACTTCGCACATGCCACTTGCTGCTGCTCTGCTGCTTTGGCAGCTCAGTCCTGACCGGAGGAAGGACCAAAAGCAGCATTTGACACTTTGCAGGATCAGGCACACCCAAGTATCACATCTCTTTTACTCAGATATTTCTAGCACATTAGAGCTCAAGGAACTTTGCCAGCCTGCGTGAGCTTCAACGCCACACACGTTTGCAGACATCTCGGGGTGACACTTTCTGCGTGGCAGGCTCAAGGCTGTTGCTCCCAGGATGACTTGTGATTTGCTAGACAATGTTGCACTCACCTAAAATCCCAAATTCCCCTCTTTCTGAGCAGTGGATCCTCTTACACTTGGCAAGCAACTCTTCCCAAAGGCACGTGGAAGGTTTTGAGTACTGAGGATTAAGCCTCAGGGCTGGGATTCCTCCTTCCAGGTGGAAGACATCTCGTCTCAGCTGAGTTCATTGGTGACTAGCTTTTCACCAGCAGAAGATTGCAGTGTGAACCTTGCTGTGAGTGGTGTGGGGAGATTTCGAGGCACAAGGAGACATCTTGGCTGCATGTGGCCTGATATTTCTTCTGTGTAGCAGCAGGCCTCCATGCCCTTCCTACGACTGGAAACACTTGAATGTTTCAGCTGGCTCAAAGGCAGAGGAACTAGTGAAGTACTTACGGGCACCGTAGGCACAGCATAATTATCCAACAAGTTACAGGAGGGCATCCTTCTTCCCCTGAATAATTAAGACACTTTCCATTTCTGAGAGCAGGACATGGGATCTGGGGAGAAATGTTTGGAGGCAGCATAGCAAATCCTCTGTTTCTCATTCTCCTCTGTTATTGCAATCTCCTCTTGCTATCTGTCTGGGGATGCTGCTAAATGAAAAGGTTTATGACAGCTCTTCAGCACTCAATCATATAAAACACTCTCTAAAAGACGTTCAGTAAGTTAAAGGAACTGCCAGCACATTTTTTTCTTTTTTGACTCATAGATTGGGATTTTCACAGAAGTAAAGGAAGTTTACATGCTTAAATTCTATTGGATATCAATGGGATTTGGGTTCCTAGCTTCCTTAGCTTTCTGCAAAAATCCCTATCTTACTCTGGATTTGCATTTCATCTGAGGAAGGAATAGCTTGCTGTTAATGCATGAAAATAAGGTTAAGAATATTTCTAAATGAGCAGGGATTTTAAAGCCAATGAGTCGCTCCCAGTTTACACCAATGCAGCTGAGAGCAGAATTTATATAAGCCTTTTTTTTCCCCTAAAAATAAAATGAAGTTTCTGATACAGAAAGAGAAAGCTAACATTTATATTGAGCTTACTCTCTGGCAGACTTTGTCTGAGCAAAAATAACTCTTTTGGAGCAAATTCTACTCCCACGTCAGCTACTGTGAAACTCCAGGGATTTCAGAGTGGTTCCTTTGGATTTAGCTGGATTTACTTGCCCTGATCCTTGATGATGAATGGAGGAATTTAACATTCCTGGGAAAAAAGATGGCCTCTACACAAGGCTGCCTCTAGGAACTCTGCTGCCCTCCACACGCTCAGGAATAATCAGCCAAACCAGCTGCACGCACTCGGCAACACCAACCGCTGCTCACAGTTTTAGTGAAAATAGCAATCTCCCGAGAAATTTCTGCTTTGAAAACAAGATGTAGGGTGGGTGAAGCAACTCAGTACAGAGAGAGTTTCCATGAAACAAGCTGCACAAGAGGCTACTGATTTCAGCATCAAGAATAAAAATAAAATAAAATACAGTAGGAGTTCTGATTAATTTCAAACAAAAGACAGAGTAATCACGGGCTTTCTTCTCTCTGCTACAGACAGGTCTGTTGGGGCCTCAATTCTTCTCTCACATTTACACTTGTATAAACCTTGAGTAATTTTTTTTTAAGTCACTATTTAATCTGTAGTTTTTTTCCAGGAAGAGGATCTGATCTACAGAAAATCTAAATCAATACCAGCTGGCTTTAGGTCAAAGAATTTGGACCTCAAGCATAAAGTATACCTGTCAGCTAGATATATACAGACATATATCACAGCCTGCATGAAAATTACCTCTTATTCCCCCATGGCAACTAGTGGCTAAGTAAAATATAATTAATTATTGTATCTTTCTGGCCTTTGATAACAAAGGTAATCAAGTCAAGCATTTATTTTTGCTCAGCTTTGCAATAACTACTTAACTGAAAAAGCAAAATTCCTCTCTCTCCATTTCTTCTCTGCATGGACGAGTTCATTTGCCCAGAAAGGGACGTGCCAGGAACTGTTCCACCGAACACAATCAGCTGCAGAAGAGACAACCAGGACTGCCACAAATCTATAAAGCAGCCTTCCCTTCTGATCTGTCATTCACCTCCCAGTTGCTCCCGCTCTCACATCTAACGTATTTTCCTTGCTGGTGAAAGAGATGCTAAACTAACTTCATCATCTTTGAAAGGCACAGAACTTTGAAGGCCTGTCAGATGAGGAAGGTATTAAAAGCAGTGCCTTGGTCAAATTCCTAAGATCTCCCCTCTATTCAGACTAAACCTTTCCTTTTTATTGAAGAAAGAAAGTAAAAAAAATAACATCTGCTCCTATCAAAACACTTTCAAAATAAAAAGTCAGGCATTGGTATCCAGATACTTCTGTGAGGCTGCAACTCTCCCATTAACACAATTAAGCTCAGTGTCCTTTCTATAGGCTAGGTATTTTTACAGATTTAAACTGCTATTACTCATGAAATATCTCAGAAACATGCCCTGATGATTATTATACAAGCCTAGGACTTGAACGAGTTCAGTTTTGGTTACTGCCATGCCAAGAACTTCCCCTGTCAATTAGGAAAAGTCTTCTAGTGATGCACAAATATGCAGTCATTTGCCTTTCAGCAGAGCCCCTCTCCTCTCCAGCATGGGGATAATAACTTCTGCCTACGTCAGATGGTTATTTGGAGGAAAGACACACTGAAGCAATGTGCTCTGCAAAAGACTGGCTGGATAATGGCTACATAAATATGTCAGATTTTTTTTCAGTCCCACTCGGTGATTTGAACATGATCCACTGGATTATACTAGTGTGCAACTGACAGCTATGAATCTTTGTGGTCTAGCTTTGCCTCTGTCTCCCACAGAAGTACACGAGGGATTCAATTTGGCCTTTTATCCTGAAACGCGGATAGCTGTATTTTATGGCTCTTGTTTCCCTTCCCAGTCAGGAGTGGGAGTCTGGGGGGGGAAAAGGGAGTTAGCACCTGACATTGCCAAGTCCAGCACGCCATGTGCCAAGAGGAAAAATTTATTTTGTTCACGACTGTTTCTGACTTCCACTTCCCCCAACTGGCTGGAGATGCAATTTTCAGATCTGCCTGAGGCTACCCTCTCTGTTTAGAGAAACAACAATAAAATCCCCAGTACAAACTTAACTGCTATATGCGAGCATGTTCTGGGAGCTCACACTACTTGCATCTAACACTGTTTTAGGGAGCTCATTGACTAATTATTTTCAGAAGCTAGCAAGGTTCATTAGATAAAACAGACAACTCTAATGAAGTTTTGGAAGCTGCTTATGCAACATTCAGAAAGGGGAAAGAACATCACAGACAACTATGAGCCTATTTCTGGACAGCTAAGACGAAGCTTGAATTTTTTCTGACTTCATAAACATTTTCAAATTTTACTGAGAGAGCTGTGCAAGGACCAACGAGCTGGCACAGGACTGGATCTTCACAGAGCAGCTGAGGTTGGAAGGGAACCTCTAGAAGTCATCCGGTGCAACCCTCCCAACTCAAAGCAGGGTTAAACCTCTGTGTGGCTCTACGCTGCGCTTGCTCCCATACGTCTACGTATCCCTCTGTACTCCAGAGGGGTCTCAGCAGCACCGAGGAAAGGGGAATAATCGTCTGTCGCCCACCTCTGCCTCTCTAATCAGGCTTCAGGGTGCAGTGAGTGCAGCTGGCTTCCCCAGCAAGCAATCCTGAGGCTGTTTCTGTCAGTAAGAGGAAAAGTCTCGTAGCAAACTCATTTTCTGCACATCAGGGCCAGAGAGCTCAATTTCACATCCTCTCATCTGCCATGTGGCCACGGTGCACGAGATGCTTAACCACCACGAGTGGAATGGGACTCAAAGAAGATTCCAGAAAGATTACTGTCTGCTTGGGCTGTTTTCACTGTATATTTCCACAAGCCCATTAGTTAGCCCATCACAATTCCCATGCCTTTGGAGATATCCATATTTTAGCGCATTATCTAATTCACAGAGGTCTATTGATTCCCAGCTTTGCTCTGAAGGGCAGTGACTCATCTTTCAGTGCACACAATAGAAGAGCTGCTAATAAAAAAAACATTTAACATTTAGAGCCAGAGTATCTGGATGAGAAATGCTCCTACACTGCAGACATCCAGGCTTCGTGAGCTGGATTCAGAATCCGATGGCTTTTTATTCCCTCCCTGATGCGGAATACATGAATGCTCCTGATGTGCTCATTTTCTAGGGAGCTGGATTGGCCCTGGGTATGCAGCCTCCCGGATTAACTGACAATCATCCGATGTAATGCATGACCTCAGCCAGCTTATAGGAACTTTCTGTTTGTGTGCATGCATTGGAGAGAGATGAGAGGGTTTCTGGGGAGCGAAGTTCACCCCTGCCCACAAAAGGACACGACCACACTGTTTTTTATTGTCTCTAAGCCTTCAAACCAGGGTCTGAACAAGGCTGAAGAAATGCACAGCCCCTGTACCGAACAGAATCTTACAAAATTAATCCACACAAACTTCCAGAACTAATTTCTTTTTAAAGCTAAATGGATGAGAAACTGACTGGAGAGAAAACTGCAAAGGGAGATATTGCTGCTGAAAAACACAGGGATCATCTATCAGTCACTAATCAATAATGCCTGAGCAGCACCAGTTGCAAAACTCACATTGATTTTAATAGGAATCTTATTCAAAGAGACTCAGTGCCACCTATTGTGATTTTGTCTGACTCGTGGCATTTTTTCCTTAACAAGCGTTAAAAAATCTTCCATTTTTCAAAGCCAGTCTTTAAGAAGCATGAGATTAGGCGAACATCTCAGCTTTTTATGCATGTTTGTTTCCCAGCCCATGCGGTTGCAGAGAAAGACCTCACAGGACTGAGTAACACTGTACAGGGCTCATAACCCAGAGGGCAAACTACACAAGGCTATAATGCCTGTTTTGGTACACACCTCTTTTATTCTCTCCCATGACCTCATGAGCTGTTAGGTCCAACTCTGGATCCAATGAGCCAATACTTTGACTCATATAGCACCTCGCAGCTTAGAAGAGCAGAGGTGAACTGGCTTAATATGTTACAGGAACAGGAGACCACAGTTTGATGTGCACTTAAGCATCTCCTTTTTTTTTTCCTTTCCTTTTTTTTTTTTTTAAAAAAAAAATTCATCAGGCAGCTGTGCTGTCCTGGGTAGAAATAAGTGGTTGGTTGGAAATAAGGCAAGGACTGGTGCTTTTTCAGTACTTTGAACTGTAAACATTTCTTTACAGATACAGCAACACCTATCTGACCTCCTGATAGTGACAGGAGGTTTAATACTTACCTACGAATGGTGACTGTCATCTGAGAGCACCACGCACTTTGTTGGCATGGTTTAAGTGATGCAACATGAACTCTGGAAGGGGCTACAAACAACTCAACCTGCAGCTTTCCCGGTCTGGGAGAAAACAGACAAACAAACAAAAAACAACCAACCAACAGAAAATAATAACAACAAAAATAGCTTTAAGAGTCATTAGCCAGGGAAACAATATTGCTTGCTTCCCTGCAGGACTGACTCACATGACTGACAAAGCATGCGTTACGATGCTAATGCTAATGCCTCTTGTGCCGAATCCATCAATTCACAAAATGTAAGGTCACAAGGCAACATTATAGGTCGTCTTGTGCAACCTGTGTGGCACAGGCTGGAGTGTTTGTTCTTCAGCTTTCTTTATGGAGCCCTTGACACTGAATATACAAAACCCAAACCCTTCAGCAATTCATCTACCACTGCAGGAAGGCGTGTATCGGAGCCCACCTCTGTCTGTCTCTTCCTGCTTTCCCGAGGCAGGGGCAGAATTTCACCCACCCTTTCCAAAATACCACAGCATGCATTTGTGCCAACTGTGGAGGAATCGTGTTTCCTTCTGACATTACAGGTGCATCCAACAGTCATTCCAAGAAGCCAGTTTTCCAGCCACTGAAGCAACCTACATATCTACACGCTCTTAGTTTGCCACTTTGTTGTACTTCACATGCTATCGAATTGAAGCCTTTGTCATGAATAAACCAAGATTTGTTAAAGGAAATGAACCTCGGTAGGGTGAATGTGCTGTCTTAATCCTTTAAGATATTTCTCCTGTTCTCATTTTCCTCCACAGAAAACTTGCTGCTCTAGTGGACTTCAGATTCTTCTTGATCATAAAGGAGTGACGTTTACAAAAATACCAATTCCACTAAAGCTACTGTAATAAAAGAAATGCTGCACTACTGACTAATGCTCTTCGTTCTGGCAGAGGACGTTAACTGGAGTTTTTAAGAGTCAAATCAGTTTAGCAAATTGGGGACCATTATGCAAAATTTTCCCAATAGCTCCGCCTTGTTTAATCAAATACTTAACTCCATGCCTATCCAGGCCAGCTTCAATACATTTTTTAATGAAGATGTTTTCCAGGATTAGGGCCAAATGAGCTGAAATTCATCACTGCTCTGAGGTAAGTGCAGTGCTGAAAAAGGGAAAGGAGAATCATTAAGTTTCCTATTTGGACTAAACCCGGAGCATTAATTAGGACATTAATTCAATTTCCCTTCCTATGTCAGCTTTTAATTAAGCATTAATTTACCCTCCTATGTTGGCTTTGGGGATCACATGGAATCGCCATGGACTCTATGGCACCCTACTGAGTGTTGCCAGCTGGGGTGGAGGCTGGCAGAGCAAGAGCATGGAGGGAAATGGGACTTCCAGTACGGGGGCTCAGCACTTGGGCAGGGGGAGAACGGCGATGTCCAGGGCTGCTGCAGGGGCTCCATTTCTCAATACAAATGCTCGGATCCTCCACTAGTGGCACAAGATCCTCGGCAGACGCACAAGATTACTCCCATTTCAGATCTGGATCTAAAATTAATGCAGAAAAATTGCTAATGGTGTCTTAGTTAAATTATCCCTCAGTTAAATCCAACCCTTTAAAGCATAATATTAAACTAACAATGTCTGGTGGCTCTTATTTCATTATGCCTCCATTTCAACTTTTTAAGACTTTCTTTTCATTTCAGGATATTAGATTTGATAAAATAACAATGGCCTTAGTAGAGGAAAAAACTTTTTCCTAACAAATCTTGTACTGCTTCGCAAAGATAGCTCTTTATGATCTTCATTTTCATTGTACACTTCGATTCCATTACTCATTTCTTTTATGCACTGGAGTTCAAAGAATAGCCACAGCTACTCAGAAACACAGAAAGACTTCAGCTATCCCCTCATTTAGAAGCTTTTAGGGAATTAGGACTTTGCTGTGGATAAAGCACAAAATTGGGTTAGGTAATCTGGATTGTAATCTTGTTTCTGCCCCAGCCTCCCCAAATGACGTTGGTCAAGCCATTTCACACATTTCTTGCGAGACTGGTATAAAAGTTTCTAGCCCCAAATGGCTGCTAAGAGGATCCATTCATAATCCTCGTGGAATGCTGGAAACACTTCTGCCTCCTACACAAAAACATTTATTCCATCAGGAAAGAGAAAAGATGTATGATCTAACTGAAAAGGTTTGTGACTGGGGAAGGAACTCTGTGTACTTCCCCTGCTCTTACAGCAGTACTGCCAGAGTCAGCACGATGAGCTAGATGGATTGCTGGTCTTGTTTGCTATGTCTGACGTGTGTCAGCTGGTCTGACACACGTCAAAATTAATCACGTTTCAATCCTACTGCCTTTATTCACTCAGTGAGCACAGGACTGGGAGTTTGAGGACCCCAGGGACAGTGGGGAACTCCTGCCGCAGGCAGGAAAGGCAGAGCACAGCTACGGGGTTTCTGTTGTGGCGCATGAATTATTCCATGTACAGGACTGCAGAAAGGGGTCTGCTGCGAGCAATCTATGGGATTAAATGTTGCTACAGAAATTACTGGTCCAAAGCTTGAAAAAGGCCTATTTGCAGCCACCAGAATAAATTCACAGGGAGAAAAACATTGCTTAAAAGACCTATGCTGTTCATCTCAGAAGAAATCAGCTGATCATCACTGGGGTGCTTTCTGAACCCATTTAAACCAGTAGGAATCTGCCACTGAATTTAATGGGGCTAGAATTTTTCTCATCACATTTCCACCGTTACAGTGAAGAGATTATTAAAGTGCACAAGCGTGATTCAGCAAAGTCCCACACCCTCGCCACCCTATTTCCAGCACATTTGGCCAAGCACACACTTTGGCAAAGCGGTTCAGGAGGATATTCAAGTGAATTATATTTTGTCATATTAAATTAAGAGAGGAATCAGTTAAAAATCATTTTAATCAAGGAAACAAATGGAAAAAGAAATGGAATGATCCCTTGTAGACTGCTTTTGACATTTGTGGATTTGTTTTGTATTCCCTCTTACTCAATAAACTGCAGGATGACTGAGTTCATTTCACAGAAGATGGATTGCATTTTCTTCTCTCAGTTCTGCAATGTCCATTGAATTCAACCAGAAAAAAATTACTGTGCTTTAAAAACTCATGATTCCTATATTATTAGAGTCAAACTGTACTGCACACCTGGGGCAAGGGAGAGGAAATGAACACAATCTCCATGTATGATAGAGGTGGTTATCTAATAATGGTGGTTAATATTTAGGGGGACTTTTAAAGCAAACGCACTGAGAAATGCAGACAAAGCCAAAATTGAAAAGCCTAGTTTATACATAAGCCTTCACCCAACCCAAATTTATCTTTTATTTTGTGAACCATTTTGAGACTGGGACCCATATGGGCTCGCTTGCCCAAAGAAAGCAAAGACATAAGGGTCAAATGTGGCCAGCTGGAAAGGGTGTTGAGCCCCCTACCTAACCCAGGACGGTCCCTGCCACAGCCCTCCGTACCTTTGGGGTGAAAGGGCTCCTAAATATTCTGGGCAACTGGTCTTCAGTATCTTTCCACATCCTCTAGTGGCACGGCATAAAGCAAGTGGTCTGTGTCAGTACAGTCCAGTACAAAGCCAATGGCTCTGTAGTGACATATCAGCTGAGGATCTGCCTTGATATTTTCACAACAAAGGGCAGGAGAGAAGGAGGGTGAAATTAAGGGGGGAAAAAAAAAGAACAAAACAGGAAAAATAAATAAAAATAAAACTGAAACCTGTCTATTCCTGGCAGGAACTGAAAGCAGAGAGAGGGAGAGATTGTTCTTACACCCAGGAGGTCCTGTGTGTAATAGAGATAGGCACCAATTTAAGATGCTCGGTAAAGCTGCAGCCTGGATAAGAGATCTGCAACACAGATTGCATAAGACAGATTTTTGTTTGAGGGTTTGGGTGTTTTTGGTAGACATAGAAGATAAATGTTAACCCTTTATCAGCAGAAGCAGAATAATCAGTTATATCTCCTGTTTTTAAGCTTCTGTGCTCGCTTATGTTATTATTTGAAATCCTCTGGTGCTTAACCCTAGTGAAACATCATGGTGCCACTGCTGTGGACAGAAGACAGAGCATGCTGCCCAAACGAAATCCCGACTCAAAGTCTTGGTTCTGCAGTTTCAGTGTCGCTCCAATCCCTGTGCAGAATCAGGCTGTAAAACATGATCGAGAAACACCTCTCCCTGCCTTTTCAGTCAAATAAACTGCCTGCCTCCACACATGCTGATATTTTCCTTCAGCAAAGCTGAAATGTCAATAAAAATATTTCCATTAGACTTTTTCGATTTTTTTTTTCCACCAGGATTTCTTTATTATCTCATAGGTGTCAGGTGCAAATTGTGCACCAAGGACACTGCCTACAGCCTGGGAGCTGCAAGCCTGCACATGCAATCCTTCACTTAGGAATTTGCAAATTGGCTTCCCTGTTTAGTATGAGAGAAGGTTGTTAAAGATTTAGCAGACCTATTGCCAAAGAACTACTTTGGGAGATTGTTTTTTTGATCAAGTCTGTCTTCCATAAAGTCTCATTTGAATGCTGTTAACACACATCACAGACACTGATGACACTGAATTATTTAATGCTACACACCTATCTAAGATGAAATCTTGCAGATCAAAAGAAAATGTTTACTTCAGTTGTATGTGGTTTCTATATACACGATATGGGGTGATGAGACAAGAACTGGAAAATATTATGGGAATCACCTAATAGGAATTAGTATAAATTCCTTTTGGTGGTCCTTCACTGCCTCTTACACACCTGATTCCCAGCCTTCTCTGTCCTCTGATAACATTGCCTGTCTGCTGGCATGCCAGCTTTCAATTCATGGACTGCTGTCCTTAATATTATTCCTGCTCAAGTCCCAGTGTGTTTTGGTGTTTACTTGTTTTGCAATAATAAAAGATGATATGGCTATCCACAAAGCAAACAAAAGGGCTCTATTTTCCCCTGTTGTTCAGGGTGAGTGGATGATTCAGAGAATTTACGAGATAGAACTTTGCTCATGGGTAACTGGTCTTCATTCCCTTCAGCTTGACAATGACCCAAGCCGGCCACCATCCCATGTCTGCTCCACGTGAAAGGAGCTTGCAGACTTTGTTCCATTTGTTTTAGGCTATTGAGACACTAAATTAAAGTTGAACTAAAGGTCCAGTTGGTTTTTACTCCAATATTTTACAAACTCTTGAGATCCTCCCAATTCATTCTTCGAGCAGGTAAGAAAAATGACAAAGTCCATGGAAAAAAAATAAGCAGGAATTGTCTCTTTGCCCCCATTTCTTGATGGTTTGGATATCACACATCATAAGAACCTTCTAAATAGACAAAGCCATGGTGGTCATGGAGCAACAGTAAGGATGGAGCTACACCTTTTGCAAGATGCCATTATTTCCAAAATTTGTCTTCTTACCTTTGTGCGACTAAAGACTAAAACCTCTAGATAGAATCAGTCTCAAAAGAGGCACTTGTGCCTTCTTCCTCTCTTGTCCTGCTGACAGCTATGAGCATCGTGTGATCCACACACCAAAACTACATGAACGCATCAGTAAGGATAAGGACATAATCAGATCAAAATGCTGCACTTGTCTGCTCTCCCAGCTTCACCGGTCTCCCATTTTCTTTCTGGGGAAAAGCAAGGGCACAGGTTCAATCTAAAAAGCCCCAGCTAGTCTGTGATCGAGCTGCCTTCTCCATCTAGTAAAACTGAGGTGGCAATTAGGGGCTTTGGGAGCATCTCTGATACACAGTTTCAGATCCTCACAGAGTAATTTCAGATAGAATGGGAACCCATTACCTTAAGAAATGAGTTTTGAGATCATATCAAACGTTTCATTATAAAACTGCAGAGAAGTGAGTTGTGAAGCCTTACTTGAACAATTAAACATCTCAGGAGTACTCTAAGCCATGTTCTATAAGCCCTTGCAACGAAAACTAAGACTACACATTCAGACCAGTATACTCTTTTCAGTGGACAAATAGACTTCTTTTTTTTTTTCAGAAGTATTCAACGTGTGCTGAGCTGGGCAGAAGTCTAAAGTTCTTTTGCTAGTGCAAAATTAGGCTGAAGACCTTGGCTTGAATGTCTTCATGAAGGCAGATGCAAGACCAATGGACTAACAAATACAGAAATTAATTTTATGTATTCTTCACCATTGTCTAAAGTTGTTGAAAAGCATCTGTGGAACATGCATTATTAGCACAAAGGCGCTGCTTTTGCACAGTTTGAGGAAAACACTACTATCAGATCTATCTTTGGATGCCTTGTATCATCAAGTAGAATCCATGTAAAGCCAATTAAAACCTATTTGTCAAAGGGTAGAACTAACATCATAATACGCATGGTCTGCTCACAGCTCACTAGCTGTTACTCGAAGTCACAAATCACAATAACTATTCTGTTGAAATTGTAAAAGAGAAGCTAGAAATCCTGCTAAACTCAATGAGCCATTAAATAGTTGACAATATTCTTTATAGAAACCTAGAATAGTTAATTAGTCCCAAAATACAAATGGTGAGCATGAATAATTACCACCATACATTCCAATCAAGATATCCAAGGCTAGATCTGCAGCCAGCATAAATTGATATTGCTTCATGTACGGTGTCAGCTTATACCAGCTGTGAGCTTGGCCCTAAAAGGTTCATTTTGTGCTTAAAATACGGGGGTCTTAGATGAGAACACCTTGGTTCTGTTCCCAATGCTGCCATTGACTTGTCACACAATTTTCATGTTTTTCCTTCTTATCAAATTGCCTACTTGTGTTGCGTTTGTCAGCTCCGTTCTTAACACATACAAAGGATCTGTATATTCCTTCATCTTCCTCAGTACAGTAGCTTCCCCCAGCCACACACTACTGTTGCTTCTGTTCCTGCACCTCTTATCTCTAGTGCTCCATCCCCTTCCCTCTCCTCTCCTCTCCTTTTTGACATTTCCAGGCTGGCATTTCTCTCTTCAGACCAGTGAGGCTCTGCTTATTGACAGATAGAACATTCCCCCCAAATTTTGTACTGATGAGATGTGACATTCAGAACTTATTGCATTATACAAAAACAAACAGAGAAATGCCATCAAGTTGAGTGCAGGGAATTGCTCAACCAATTAATATTTGCATATCCTTGGATGAAAGATATCAGTAGTACAAAGTATTGTTATTAATAAAAGCCCACAGAGATTCTTCAGTAAGGCAAACACAACTAATGATGTGTCTTGCTTTCTGTCTTGGCACCCTACCAAGTTTCACGAAACACCAGCTTCTTGCTCAACCAAGAAAATCTGGTAAAGTTTGAGGGGGTTTGGATGGTCAAACTGGGAGACAAAGTTGTGAACAGAGGGAAAGTGTCTGCACCTGTATCACCACAAAGATGTCACGATGTGACACCATGCACTGAGTGTGCCAGCAGAATTGTCCCTTCCCTGAGATCCCTGCCTTAATTTCCCTTACGCACTCTTGATCTTCAAGGTGACTCTTCTTCCAAAAACTAAACCAAAGTGCTCAGCTACATGAAGATAAGCAAAACTTGAACATTTCTTGGATCAGGATCTCAGGACTTCTCACTCCATAGGAAATTTGTTCTGCATCCCTTTCTGCAAAAGGGAAATTCTGCAAACCTGCACAAAGCATCAGCATGAGCAACATCCAACTTTCAACCTTTTCAACCTTTTTCAGTCCTGTCTATCTAGGGCCTGTGAGCAACCTGGATGGTGGTGATGTGAAACATAGTCTTAACCAGCTGAAAAAATGCCCATTTAGTTGCAGCAGCTAAATGACCCATCACGTGTCTGTCTTTTAAAATGAAAATAGGTGCTTGAGCATGGTATATTTGAGGACTCTTAAGTGGTTTCTTCCTCTTTTACTGCCGCAATGTCCATGGAGAGACAACTGCCAGAATGTGCTCGTACAAATACACTTGCTACAGTAAACAGCTGCAGGCAATCTGGTGCACCCAAGGACCTTGTGTTGATTCTGCACTACTCCTTGGAGGATTTGTTCCTCCTTGCAAATTTAAAGACGTGAACCAAGGAGGGATCAACCCCTTTTTCCTGTACATTAGCTGGCCTGAGGCCAGCCATGCAAAATGTATTAATAGAAACTGACAATGTTATACGACTACACCAAAAAAAAACAGAGAGATAAAAACATCTGAAGGAAATAATACTTGAAGAGGAAAAAGGGTCAAATGGTGGTTCTTTTCAGGGGTGTTACTGTAACATTGAGTTTCAAGAAAGAGAATTTGTTAGATTTCCTGAATATTGAAGAAAAGTAACAAATAAAGGAAAAAAAAATCTGAAAAATCTGCATTAGCATTGCCTTATTGTCCTTAACTTGAAGCACAGAGTTCTCAGTCATTTCAACAGAAGTGTTCACGTGGTTAAAATGAAGTGCATCCTCCATGTCTTCATTCAGGGCCTCAAGGACAATGATAATGGTCTTATGGATGGCAGTGGTCAGGAGCCAGCTGCTGGCATGAACTGCGATCTTAGAAATTCAGAGCCTGGCCGCAAATTCTTGCCAACATTACAGCGATAGACAGCGGCGCTAAGTTGGAGACAGTAGCTAGATCCTGCTTTGATATGACTGCTTGGTGTTCTCAACAAGGACTCAATGCAGCCAGTGAGGGACTCTTTTCTTGACACCACAAACATACTAAGAGGTCACTTTTAGAACTACAACATTTCTCTCCCTCTTTCTTCCATTGCCACCCCTTCCACCTACTCCCACCTCTCTTACACCTCACTCCCAGTACATTTGCAACACCTGTACTGAGGGGGCACTGCTCTGACACATCAGCCACGCCAGCATTTCAGGAAGGAATTAAGAAACCCCAGGTAAGGAGTAAGGCTCCTGTACTGGTGCAGAAGGGCAGGATGACTTTGTTGCCTCAGTGAGCAGGAGGGCTCAGATCCCCATCCCTAGCAGGAACGCGCTTGTACTGGAACTGACAGGAACAAAACGAGGGTGGAGTAATTAGTGAGGGTACAAGAAAGCAGCATTAACAGGATAGATTCCTCCTTGGTGTAAGGGGATTGATACTGTCGCTGTCCTCTGAACAGTTCTTCGAGGAGTTGAATCTATAAAAGCTCCAACAGATAACTCCATCTGGACTCAAATGGCACACTCTGGCATAAAGCTTCATGAGCTTTAGTGGCAGCTTGCTCCGTCTGGGTGAAGTCCATGTGGAAGACTACTCTGATTTGCTGCTAGAAGCAAGGGCAGAATCAAGCTCTGTTTGTGCAAACTATTACTATTATTTGAACATCTCTGCTTACCAAGTTCCCAGCTTTCTGCCAGGACCGGCAATGAGCAGGTGACTG
Organism: Cygnus olor; assembly: GCF_009769625.2. Lineage (NCBI taxonomy): Eukaryota > Metazoa > Chordata > Aves > Anseriformes > Anatidae > Cygnus > Cygnus olor. Next base: position 2,129,926 of record NC_049195.1, on the reverse strand, counting down.
TAGCAAGAATTTCCTTGTAGGCACTTGGCTTTAGTTTCTCTTCCTAAAGACCCTACCATTTTTCCTATTGAAGTAGTATCAGATAAGTGACATTTAAAGCTTAAATAGCTTAAAATAATAAGAAATATTAAATATATATATATATATATATATATATATATAAATAAAACCTTGGTGGCAATGCTGGGACAGGCTTAGCCAGTCGTTATTATTGCTTTGACTTGAATTCAATTAAAATTTTGAGTTGCACAGTCATAAATTCCTACTGAGGAAGAAGAATGTCAATGAAATTCCAGTAAGGGGTCGCATAACCCCCCCCCCCCATCTTTAAAATAACGCAGTGCTACTGATTGGGCCATGATAGGCACCAGCTTTGAGTATTATACGTAGCAAAACAACGTGAATTTTCAGAACAGATGTCCCTAGAGAAAGACTGCACATAGAGGGAGAGAATTCGGATGACATTGCACTTGACACGTGCAGAGAGTAACGAGCATTGTTGGATTTGAACAACTACTTGGCAACTTCAGCATGGGAGGGATTTCAACAATGTTTACCTGCTTTTAGGGCATTGAAAAAGAGCAAAGGTTTTCAAGAGGGACATTCAAAGGGAAAAAAAAAAAGCTACTACTAATAAAAAATAACTGATCATATTAGAACAGAACAGCAAGAAATTCTCAAGTCATGCCTGCAACTTTTCTGATCTACAGCTCCTAACCTCAACTTTAGCTGGCTGTTCTGAGCAATGAAGTGCTGTCTCAGACACAGCCTAATTAGCTCTGAAAAAGCTGATATGTCCAAAAGAACAGCACATATCCATGTGGAAGATCCAGCTTCTGTCCCAGAAGCCCAGCAGCCACAACATGTCAGCGTCAGTTTGGAGTAATTAGTGCAAGACTGTTTGCAGCAGGGAGGTCAGCTCTGGTATCCCCGTACAGCTTGCATCAGGCAGTATCAATATAGCTTAGTGATAGAGAATCTGTCAAGTTATTTCCAGGGTTAACAACTCAGACTGTTAAAAATATAAATTTCATGTGTAGCCTGAACTTGGCTGCTTTCAGGTTCCTACTCCTGGGTCTTGCTATGCTTTTGTCAGATAGATTAAATAGTCTGCTATGATCAGAAACATCCTCCCCACATGGACAGTGATAAACCATGATCAAGTTACCTTTAGAAGGATTTTCTTCTTCAAATAAAAGTAGCAGGTACTCAACCACACTAGGGCTTCTTCCACCAAGAAGCTAACCTTACAGAGAATGCTTTCAAAGCTACAAAGGACCATTTAAACGCTCATTTCCCGCTGAAAATCAGGGGCTCCTGGGTGTCTTACTCCATTTGTTAAACCTTGAAAAGTCTCCTCCCCTGTCTTGGTCAGCATTAATGGAAAATAATAAAAACATCATTTAAACGTGGAGTGTCAGAGAGGTGATTCAATTATCAGCCCTAGCTGCCACAGTTACCAGCAAATTAGAAAGAAAAGAAATACAAAATAATCCTTTTCCATTCCCTTCTATTGTGTCAGGACGGTTCCTCCCTCCTTGTCTGGTGAGCGATTTTGAGAACCTCTCCCATCAGTCTCTGCTAATTTGCCAGGTAGAGACTGCTCAGAAATGAAATAGGGGAAGGGGAACAGAGGCAAAACAGGCCACCTGAGCTCTTCTGCAATGCTTGGCAGGATGCGCAGATGATCTCTTACTGGATGCCTGGCCACGTCAGTCACCCAGCAGCAAACACAAGGGATACAGAGAAAGGAAGGCAAAGGAGAGAGCACAACCCATCTCCTCTGTGCCAGCTGGTCCTAGGGGACAGCTGTCAGGAGCTGATGGTTCCTAACAAAACCTGCAGAGGAGAAACACACATCACAGCAGCTTTAAAAACAAACACACAATGAAAATGATACGTTGCAGGTGCACAAAATAAAATAATCCCTGATTTTAAGGGGAAAAACCCACCTGCCTAGCTACCACAAGAGGCCCTACCTGCTCTGGTGCATCTTTATGTCTTCCTGGATGCATCTCATGCATTCAAAACTGCTTCGGTATTTTCTGTGTTGCAAATTTGAAAATTGCAACTCTGAGAGAGGTTTTTGAAATGTGCAGTCCAGACCCAGGGCTGGACTTGGCCAAAAGGCATAAGAGGAACGGAGCTGAGGAGATCCAAGTGCAGGAGCCAGATGCAAATTGGAAAAGCCACTTTCTGCAGTGTTGGGCACGTCATTTAACTTCTGCATGCCCGTGATTCCCATTTATAGTGTTGATTTAAGAGCATTTTCATAATTTTAAGACCAGAAAATAGGAGCTTCAGAATTACCTAGGAAGAATCTTATATCGAAAACTCTTAGTTAAATTGACAGATACTTTCGCAGGGCTTTTTTCGCAGGGCTTTGACAGTGATTTCTGTCGAGCGCACAGACAAATACAACCACACATTTTGCTGAGGCTCCTTCAAGCCCTTCCACTACGCCTGTGCTCCCTGGAACCTCTCAGGACAAAGCACTTGGCTACAAATGCCACTTCGTGGTGCTAGAGCCCTACAGACCCTGCCTTGGATGGCCACCGTGCTCCTTGCCGAGCGGTGCTGCACGCCGCAGAGTAAGCTCCTGGCTGCCCTTGCCTGAGGAGCCCAACCAGTAATTAATCATACAAAAATATAATTACCTCAAACCTCAGCAACCTGAAAATCAGTCTGAAGAAGAGTTGTTTGCTCTGGGCCGTCTGTTTCAAAGAATATCCAGATGACAGGAATTACAAAAGCCTGAAGAGGAAATCATGTAAGGGTTCGACGCCATTTCTCAGAAGCTTTCTGACCCCATCTCTCCGTCCCTCTCTTATTTATACTTGTGATTGTATCCCTTTCCTGCTGATTATTATACCTCTTTGGTTCTTGTTAGCTGACCTCCAACAGGCACATGTTAGGAGGAAAGCATGCATGAACTTTTCAAAATCAGCTTTGCTCTCCTCCAAGGAAAAGGCCACTACACCTTAATGGCTGCAACTGCCTACAATTTTAATGAGAAGAGGAAGCCTTTCTTTCCATTTTTTTTTTTTCCTCCATAGGATGTCTAAGGTCCAGGCCCAGTGCTAGTTAACAGAGGGAAAAAAAAAAAAAAAGCCCTCCCACTCCACAAGAAAAATACATTTAATTAGGTAGCACAGTTCTAATGCCTCCAGTGCTCTTTGGTTTAATCTTCGCAGTTGTCCATTTTTGATGGAAAATTTGTGCTGATTTCATGGTGGCTGCTTGGAAGAAAGTCACCACACTTCATGGTTATTTCATAGCTTGGGGTGAAGGGAATGGTGAACAATGATTTAATTATGTTTCTGTAATAACACTTCAATTTCCAAATGGCTGCCTATACGTATTAGTACAAAAGAAACACAGCTCCTTTATTTCCGTTAATTCTGTGACTTTACTGCTGGTGGAAACTGAGAAGGGACTGACAACAGAAACTAAAACAGAGACTCTTTGCCTGCAGAATGGGGATAACATCCACGAGAGCCGTTCATGCTCCCACTTGCTGCAGCCCCATCCATGTGCAACATCTGTGCCCATCCGCAGTCAGAGCGAGCACCGACAGCAGCTGCAACACTGCTGGATCAAGCCCACCATAAGAACAACCCTGAAGAAAGGAGTAGCACGAGGCACTGATCAGCTAAGATAACTCAGATTACAGACGGAGAAGAAAGTCAGCCAAAAAGCTTGTGGCTTCCCCTCACTCTGGACTTCAATTCCCCAACCAACACATCTTCCAAAATCCTGTCAATGTAAGATATCTGCCTTCCACCAACACACACCACTCCATAAAATAGATGGCGTATTTAAGCTGTGAATTCCACGAGATGGCATATATACAACTGAACAAGTCTTGATGATCTATCTTGTCAATAGGACTGGATCAGAGTGTTTATGGATGTGTTACCATTGACATAAATATCAAGGAAAATAAAACATAACTAGACCCCAAAGAAAAACCCAATCAGTAGTGTCTGCCTTCTAATTCCTCATTAGATAGAATGTCAAAGCCTCAACTTACTGTACAATCACTCCATCTGCTCCAGCCTCTAATTTCACTATGAATTGAAATAAACATAATTCCTGAAAATGTAAAAACATCTCAGATTTCCAAGCTCCTTTGTCTCTTCGCAAATTTTTACAGCCTCCTGTTTGGCACAGTGAGCTTTTCAAGTGCTACCAAGCTGATTATATTAGAGAATACTACAAATTGGATAACTCAAAACCCTCCTAGAGAGCTCTCGTAAAACTCCATGGTTGGATGGAAACTGGAACAGATGGGCAAGCTCCACCAAGCGCTATATTAACCCTGCTGTTCTCTGACTGGTGGCCAACAACACATTCAGAAAGTACAGATCTAAAAATAAGTCTCCAAAACAGAAGATGATCCAAAGCTTTTAATACACGGTGGCAAGGCAGATGACCACTTGGTGACATAGTTTTGCTATGATTACAACCAATTTCTTCCACAGAAAGGCAAGTTTTTCAGCTTCTCGGTGTTTAAAAGAGAGAAAGTATTTAAAAGGAAAAGGCATGTGTCAAGGCAAATTGGTTGCCGCTCGTCCATTACAACTGAAATACTTCAACCATCACCTCATTACATACAGAGTAATAGCAAAGAGCGTGCAACGAGGGCCATAACTGGACTAGAGAAATGGAGCAGGAGTCCTGGGGGTAGATTCGCAATGCTCCAACCGGTGCAGCTCTATAAAAATCTCTCTATTTTTGCTACCGACTACACAAATTCCCACTGAATTCAAAAGGAGCTTTGGGTATCCAGAGCCTTTTAATCTCTGCCCATTTGAAGTTTTAAATACCCATCTTTCCTCTGTGCCACCAGGGAGTTGAATGACGTGCTTTCACAGTTGGCCTGTGAGTTCTTGGATACCACGGGGCGAGACTTCCAGAGATGTCAGAGCAATTCAGACAACCCCGAGATGCTCCGGAAGGGTCAGATTTGGAAAACATTCTGTCTCTTTACAGCAAGGACTCTCCTGTTTTGGAGACTGATTTCTTCGGCAGGCTGCCTGTGCAAGGCAGCAGTTTCAGCCCAGCAGCATGGACCACTGCAGATCCATCTCACCCCCATTCATAGGGCACTATTCAAACACCTGCCAGGTAATATCCTCAGCCACAGCATCTCCTGCTGGGCAGACACCCGACTGCTTTACACCAGCAGCACAGTACAAGCAATTCAGCCCTGTGTGCCTTTGGTATTGCCCTAAAAGCCAGCCATAAGGTAATAGCCTAGCCCCGAAAAAAAAAACAAAACATTTAAAATCTATTGTTTTTTCCGTGATTAGGTATCAAAAAGACTTGTCTTGCAGTGAGCTCCAAACAAGCAGATCCCTGCATTTGTTTGTAGATGCAGTTTGTACAATGATCATTCCCCCAAACAAACAAAACAAGCTCTACTCTTTATTCTTTATGCTGACAGGCAGGAAGGCTAATTGTTTAGAATTGCGTTTCAAATGTCCCAGTTGAGATAAGTGCCAGGAGGTAGAGGTAAATCACACAACTACCCACTTGCTGCCTCAGAGTTTAAATAAATAGAAATACGGGGCTAATTAATATTTAGGAAATGCAAAACTTGTCATCTTAAATCAGGCTGAAACACAATAATCACATTAAGTGCTTACTTCAGCAAAATACCACTGAAATGCTAAGTGTTAGTGAACTACGTGCGTATTTATCCACTTAATTGACTCCTGGCTCTGACAGAACTCTATTACCCAGGAGTTAGAAGGAAATTTAATTCTGATCTGTGTGTTTGCACTCAAGGACTTCTGTTTGACTTCGGCTTATTTTCAGTTGCAGAACTGAAGGGCTACATTTTTCCAGATGTAATAGTACTAAGTTGAGCAACAAATGTGACATTTAGCTTTTCATGTGATGACCTTCCCTTCAGAGTTTGGAAGATTTTTCATCCTGTTCTACTTCAGTTTCACTTCCAGATGTCCTTTATAGCAGCTGCTTGGTGCATTCACATGCACAGAGGCTGGTAGGAAGTCCTAATGCAAATAGCCAACTACACTCAATCTTTTCTTAGGCTAAGTAGGCAGCCTTCATTTTATTTGGTACCTAAGCTTTGTAATATAGTGTGCCACTGACGTGCCAACATCAGCTGTGTGCTCCCTTCTTCAACATAACTTCCTCACATTAGAGAGGCTCAGAGGGGAAAACCAGAAAGTTTTAGCTCTGTGCAGTAATAGTCTGTTTGACCACCATTTCCCATACAGGCCACAAATACAAAAACCCAATGCCACTCCATTTTTTGCAGGGTGCTCTTGCACAGATGCCTTCAGAAGGCACAGTTCACGTGACAGCTTGACACAGCAGATAGCTGTACAATGCCTCTCCTAAAAGCCAGGCTAAAAAGAACCCAAATATTTAATAATCTCTCTGCTTTAACAGGAGGAAGTGCGATCACATAGCTCATCTGACAGGCTCACATTTTCTTGCTCTGGGGTTCATAGCCAACTGGGACCTCCTGCTGCAGGCAGCAAAGGTCTGCATGTCAGCAGCTCGGAGCACTGGGCACTTCCAGGGGATTTCTCCGCACTCTTCCTGCATGTGCTCTGAAAACCAGTTTATTTCGTCCCGTAGGAACAAGGCTTGAATGGCCCTGCTGCTCCTTTCAGTTCTCCTTCTACATGTGACACATTTAAATATTTAACAAGTTCATAAGGTCTCTGTCACTGCCTAACTTGCCTGTGTTAATACACTATGAAAATCTTCACATTTCCTGCTTGTCACCCTTCAACACGAAACAAGATCAGCTAATTGTGCCTCAGATTGAAAACCGATTTCAACAGACATTGTTCTCAGATTTATCACAGACGGTACTAAACAGAGGAACATAAAAACATTTACAAGATTGTCAGGACACAGGACTTCATAGATTAAAGACAATGTCTTGAGTCACATGAAGAAGTAAAACAAAGCAATGCTGCCTACAACATGCAAGGAAATCTTACCGAAATCAATGGGACTCCCGTTGCAGGATCAGTGTGTCTTGAACCAGATCTTATTTTAGCATCTATTTCTGAGTGTTTTCAATGTAATAACCTGGCCTAGAAAGAGTCGTTTGAAATTCAGTACTCCCAGCCCAGGCACTGCTGTTAAGGTGCTGATGCCAGTTTTTGATTCAAGAAAATCCCCCATGTAAGAGAAATGCTCACAGGTAACAGAGCAGGGGGAGCTGGTGCAGTGAAGGGAGCACCTGAGAGGGGACAGCATGAGGAGGCCGACAGTGAGGTTCGATAGGAAGCAAAAAAGCCTCAGAAATAGCAGTGTTGGGAGAAGCAACGTAAGGGATCCCTTGCCTAGCTCCAGTGCTCTGAGACAAGCCATCTGCAACCAAACTGCTCTCCTTCTCTGCCTCAAGGAAATAAAATAAAACATAGGGAGCTGTTTTGCTGCTCAATGAGGAAATTGAGATAAGGTTCGTGCACAAAGCCAAAGTGACACCGCTGCTTCACTTGAAAACAGAAATCGATGTTTCAGATCCCTTTTAGAGACCATCAGATAAAGAGAGTGCCTTTGATTTCCACTCCGCGAGGACAGGTATGAAACAAAGCCTTTGATGGACACTCCAGCCCCTGTCAGGGCCTGCACTTTACACAGCACTGGCGGGGCTTTGCAGGCTCTGTCCTGAGGACAAATGCCGCCCCTAACCTCCACATTTTCAGCTCTGGCCTGCTGCACCTGACGGCCAATTACCAGAAGGAGCTTGGGGCAGTGCAGATGCAGAAGGAGGAAGGGCACAAAGTGCTCTGTCCCAGCCATGTGCTCTCCGAGAGCCGATGAGGCCTGCTCGGTGAGGCCAAAGCCAGGGAACATGGCAGGAATGAAGGCCGGACGAAGAGGCGGCACCGGTCACCAGTGGCAAGAGGTGGCCTCCAGCACAGACACCTTCCTGCACTGCAGAACAGTCACTTGCACTGGCAGAGTTAAACCCTCACAGCGATGAAGGACGACTGCAAAGGCTTCCGTGTCTGCATTTGGGGTGTCTTTCGCAGGCCATGGGCCTTAAAAATGCCTGTGTAGCAATGCAAGTGCTAAAGTAACACTTCAATAATCCTGTTCAATGTGCTTCAACTTTCTTTTTCATGAAAATAAGCCACAGAAAAGACCCTCAATGAGTTGCAAATACAGCCTGGAAAAGCTCATTAAAGGCAGAGCCTGACAGTCATTATTATGTATATGTCAAGTTTAATTCTGCAAAGAAACAAATGCCATTAGTGCTCTCTCAGGAATCAATACACACCTCGTATCTGCCTACAACAGGGAACAAAAATGATGAGGGGGGGGGGAACAGAACAAACCACCACACACGTTGGTGAAGTCTAAGTACTCAGACTCCTTTATTTCCATACTATCCCTACTTGAGTCATTAAGAGACATTTGGTACTGTTTCCAGCCATGAAGACTTGCCGCAGGCCAGGATTAATGAGTCTGACTTCTATTGACTCAATTGCACCCAGATCAGAAACACTGGAACTCCAGCCAAAGTTCCAGACAATATACAAATAAAAGCTCTTGGTAATGGAGCAGAGGACCAGACCCACAACGAGATATGAGCTATCAAGGGCCCCATCGTTTACTTCTTTCTTCTTCCCGGTCTAGCTGCGCGACCCTGCGCAAATAGCCCCCTGCGCTTTCCTTCCACAACTCGGAACAAATCACGAAAAGCCGAACCACAAAATTCCCCACACAGGGAATTTTCTTGTAGTCAGATGTGTGTGAGCGTGTACAAAAGCACAAAAATGCATACATCTCTATATAAGTCAGCGTTGAATTAGATGCACATTAGAGGAAGGGGGACTCAGTGTTGCAATAACACAAAGTGTTCGTTTTATAGCATCAATTCCAAAACAAAACCACAAAGCCAAGATGTCATCGAAGCTGCCTTATTTGCTGCACAGTCAGTCTTACAAAGCAATCAGAAAGTCTGCAAAGAAAAGGAGGGGTTACAATTCACAGGTTTTCCAGTTAGTCTCTCTACTCTTGATTTATTTAAATAAACAAATGCTCATTAGGCAGGTCAAAAGAGTGGCTGAAAGTTAAGGACACCATCCTACGACTCAAGATCCATTCCTTATTAAAGGTTTTTTTTTTTTTTCCTGTGTGAACTAGAAGTGACTAAAGCCTGCGTGCCTCAGTTTCCTTGTAAAATTGAGCTAATACTTTCCTACCCTACGTGTTCAAATATCATGGTAGTTGCTATGAGCAAATAACATACAACATGCTTAACATATAGTACTAACAACCCTTGTTCTTTTAACTACGCATGCCTGCACTGGGACATCTGAATTTTTTAATTGCTTGTTCTGATATTTTCAGCTGAAAGACTTTTACCTGCAACTCAGTTTATCACTAAAGAAATGGGAAGAACGGCTGCATCCCAAAAGAAGGTCCTGACAAGGAAGACAAGGTACTTATTTACTCTTTACCCCTCCTTTTCAAGAGTCAAAAAACGACCTATAAGGATAATTAAACTTAATGGGTTTGAGTACAAACATCACATCATTCCGCACTGGATCTCAGATGAGCTCAAGACAAAATTCCTTACACAGTAACCTCCTTGTTCCACACACCTGTGCACTTCGTAAATGGCTCCATATGCTTAATCGAAAAGAAATCTAATTACCTTAATTTACTTCATCCAAAAGTAGAGGAGTAAACTATATGTTTAATTATAAACTTTCCACTTCGGGCAGCTATAATTAATGAGTCAAGGAATCATGCAATATGCCTAGAGCAACCTTTATTACTCCTGAGGTACCCAAGCACCACTCATGGTTTAGAGCGAGTCACTTCCTATTAGTATTAGGAGCCGAAGTGCCTACCTAAGGCATTAATCATGGAGTGCTACAGCTCTAAGACTTTTAATTATGTACAGTGTGTATGCTATACATGGATTGCACACACACAGTGCAATGTTAATAAATAGCCTTCCTGGGGCTACCAAGGGCCTTGGTTTGGTTTATTTCACACTGTTAACTTTTATGCAGACGTGGGCTAGGTTGTTAGAAAAATGAGACCGTGACTCCCAGCACTGGTCCCGTACAGGCTGGACCGAGCTGCAGCTTGCAAATATTGAAGAGCGAGTACAGTCCGGAGGGTGGGATGCTGATGGGGGAGCTATGCCACTTCCTTCAGCCAGCTTCCTCCCCTCTCTGAGAGCATCTTGCCTCCAAGTCCCCTCGACAATGGATTCCTCTGTACATCTCTCTTCTGCCTCTCCCTAGGTTCTGAGCTAGAATTTCAGGGTCAATTTATTATTATTATTATTTTGCTTCTTTTATGTCGAAATGACGTCAGGCCGCACAAAAATAATGTTGTCAAGCAAGTTACAATTCCCTCCGTGCTCTAGAGAAAACACTATAGAAGAGACTAGACGGTCTCCTAGATTCACCACATTTGATCATGAATGAATGGCTTTAACTAAGGTCATTTTTCTCCACTGCAAGGAGAGCCAGTGCTCTTCTTGAGCACAGCTAAGAAGGCTGACCTCCAGAGGACTCTACACAGCTATTAGCATGAAGAAAAAAAGGCTTTGACAAAGTATAGATACAAACAGAATAGATGGGGAAAGGGAGAGGAGAGGTATTTACATAATTACATGGTTTGTGTCAGTGCCAAATGGGAAAAGTCAGTGATAACAGGTAGGGTAATTGCTAGCCCAGAAGAGAAATAGAGCATCTTTGGTAGCCAGTTGGGCTTATATTTGAACATGGAAAACACACAATTTAAAAAATAATCTGCAAGAACAATCAGTTCAATATTTTCCTTTAGTAAAATACAACAAAATAAAGTTTCTAGAGTATGCCTTCCCCAAGATCCTCAGCTATTTTTTTCCACAGATCTACCTTTTGTGCACTTCTGTCATTTCCCCTTCCAATGCTACAGAAAATGGTGCAAGTGCTTTCCAGGCACGGCCTTGTGTGCTGGCTCCATGCAAAGCAAACAGGTTTGCTTAGGCCAAATATTTGCTTGTGCTGGTTTTAGCTGCACTGATTTCAACAAGGTTTCAAAGGACAATGAGTGCAGTCAACAGTGCCTCTGCCAAGTCATGCTAGCTGAGGCTCCAGACCTGTGTTTCAGGGTGCGAGCTGCCTATATTGCTCTGACTTTCCCTGCTGGATTGTGGTTCCTTGAACACCTGGGCACAAACAAATTCTGAAGCTGAAATCAGTGGCAGAATGAACAAGGTATCCAGCTGGGAGACGTTTACTGTTCAGTACAGGTTCACCTGCATGACCGCAGATGGTGAAATCAGTGGAATATCACCCGTAAGAACCACCACTACCTGTCCGTGTCTGGGCAGAAACCACCTACAAATATGGGACACAAGCTCTTAAAAAAATTCACCACACATCTCTCAATTTCATTTTAAAATGTTACAGATGCGTTATTAGTCCCCATTTATGTCTCTGTTTCTGGTGTAACCTTGCCTGTAATGCCTACCTAAAAAGCATGTTTTAGCTCACACTGTATAGACTTAATTAAAAAAAAAAAAAGCTAATCTGCATGTTTAAGAGTCTCACAGACTGATTCTCAAATCTTGTTTCATCAGGGCATCACAGTAAGTACAAGAGCCCAAAGGATCTCTCTGTAATATTTATACCCTGCTATGCCTGCTTGCCCAAGGCTGCTGAAATTTTCATTCAAAAACGAGGCAGTAAAAGCAAGCAGTTTTGTACACCAGGAGTGTGTGCACCAAAAAGGAAAGGGGGGACCTAACTCATCTCAGTTCTTGTTGGACTCTCAGCATAGATTTATACATAATTCTTTTATTCTCAACAGGTTCTTGAACATGAAACCTGTGAGAGAAAAGTCAATCAGCCATTCACTCCGACACTATAATCTGCCTACCTACCTTACGAGCAGCTGTAATTGTAAAAATCTCTCCTTTGAAACTCAGTAGATAACTGCCTTTGTTCTTCAAGTGCATCATGCATTATTCCTAGGTTCATGACAAATGCCTCTGAAGAAAAGATCTCCAGAAAGCCCTGTCACACTGACTACGTTCTGAAGAGCTCTTGAAGTATTCATACAACGCTGTAAAGCATTTCCAAGGCAGCCTTCACATATCTGTTACTTGAGGCCACCCATTTGGTTTCAAGTATGTGAACAGTTCAGTTTTAGGTGCAAGACTGCCTCTTGTTTTCACGTGTGTTCATTACGGATACTCCCTCAAATTGAGGAGAGAAATGAAGGCCTGTCTGTACAGCTGCCTCGAACAGCTTTGCACCAGCTGCACTTGTCCCTGGTTGCTCCCAATAAACAAAAATTATTCAAAAATACTCTTCTGATCATCACAACACAGGACCCAGACCCCCTGTGAAAAAAAGGGGAACATTTTTATCCCTCTTTTAGGGCTTGCAAGGAAGTTGCTAAATCACTTACCAGCATCACAGAAGAAATCTTGAGAAAAGCTTTGAAACAGTCTCGCCAGTTTAGGCTAGTCCCCCAAACACCTTGGCTTCCTAACAGATGAATGCAGAAAACAAGCAAAAAGGAACCAAACTAAGGAACTTTTAATAATTTCTCCTTCTGGGAGCGGCTAGGGGTACCTTTGTATGCAATGAGAACTAAGAACTTCTTTTGTCCTGCTTGAGTTCTTGGATTCTTTCTGATGAGCTTGGACCCCACTGAATTTTCGACAGGAGCTCCCCGATAAAACACCTCTCCTCTCAGCGAGGACAGCTTCCTGCATTAGCAGCCACAAAATCATCCCGAGTCCTATTTTCCTTCTTTTTTTTCGTGCTCAGCCATCTCTGTTGCCGGCTAATTACTTCAGAGGCACCAGCAGCACGCAGCCCCGTGAACCCTCCCGCGATGAAGCAGCGAGACCGAGGTCCCATTTGCAGGACAGTGCCCCTTTTACGGTGAGAGCATCTAGACAGGCAACTGGTTTATAGCTGCAATATACAGTAATTCAGATAATAACTCTCAGGAAAGACTTGGTACCAGGAAAAATGAGTACCATCGGCAGAAAATAAAGTAATAAGCTAAAGGAGACGTTTCACAGGTGATCTTTACAAGATGGGTAGCCTGGAGAAGTCCATTAAAGAGACCATGAGTGTCTCTCTTCACTAACATGCCTGAAATCTAGCTTTCCATCTCAGTCTTTTACTCGCTGGCAATTTCTTCAAAGTGCAGTCTAACCATGCTGACCTTAGCTTGCCCTTTACAACGAAAGCTGTGTGGGCTGTAATGCTGGAGCATCAGCCCCACCAGACTTACTTTGGTGCTGACCCCACTTGCTCTCTGCTCTTGGTCAGACAAGCTGTCACCATTCCCATCCTACGACACGCTGCTCACCCCAATTGTTCGAGTGCTAAGAGACTGTATTACAACAATGATCTCGGTCTCCCACTGTGCTGTCGCTTTCCATGGGATGTGCAGCAGGATCTTATGGCTTTTATAGCTTCATTTCAAGTACGTGGAAACTCCAGGCTGCTTCCCCTGTCAGCGTGCTGCTGGAATGAGAAATCTCGGCTGGGATAAAGCACAAATTCAGAGGTGATCCCTATTCTAGATCAGGAAGTAAATGAGACAGCTAAGTGGTGTGAAAAAGGAGCCTCCTCATTTAATGGGACTTAAGACGGATGGAGAAATTCGGGTAAAGTTGGAACGAGTTGTGTGACAGAGCCAAGGGTCGGGCTCAGACCCCACTGTTCTGGGCCACTGAATTTGCTGACAAACCCTGAACTGGCAAGGGGTTCAAGCAAAAGGGATAAAAAGCAAAACAACAAAGGAAAAAAAAAAAGGGTTCCTCCAAGAACAGAAACACCTCTGATGACTTCACCACATGAAGGGGTTTAACAAATGGACTGCTAATTACCTCAAATGACTGAGTTGGCCATAAATCACGGTTTAAGCATGGGCTGACCACCTGACACCTGGACATCATTCCCGAAGGTTGGTGTAGGGAAGGACCAGATGCAGAACTGCATTTTGCAAGTGGCTCAGCAGGCTGCACCGTCTGCAAGAATCAGCCGTCAAGGACCGTGAATGGCCCTTCAGGGGAACTGCGCCACAATCAGAGGAACCCAGATTTGAATTTCTTTTAGGCTGAAACAGAAAAGTTTCCAAATATTTCTTAACTCCAGCATGGTTAAAAGCCTGGCTCCCGTGGTTGGAGCCATGCCTCTACTGTGAGCATCTCCCAGTGGTGCTCAGTGCTTGCCAGAATTACCCCCTTGCCACCTCTGACAGCAAGTATTTGTGAAAATAGAAGCACTTAGTTGAGCAGGGAACATTTTCAGTTAGCATAAACTTGTGTGACTCCTGTGAAATCAATCAGGCTACTTGGATTTTGATCCTCTGTACTCCTTCTCACACTCCTTTCCCCAGTTTCAGGAGCAGACCTACATAATGAATGTCTATAAATGTAAATTAGCACTTAAGCACTAATAATTACTATATTTGATCACCTGTAAGCAGCTACAGTTTTACATTTGTGCTTCTTGATGTAAAGAAAAAAGAAGAACATTTTAGGCACAGTTATTCTTTAAGAAATGTATCAAAAGACTTTAAATGATAGATCCTTAGATATCTGATTTTATTATTATTATTATTTGGTCTTGATTAACTGTTTCCATTTATGACATTTACTACAGAAGAAAATGGTGGTTGTCAAATGCATTAAACCTCTGTCTTAAAAAGTTATGCTTCCAAACGACACTTAAAAGACTTCTCTTCCAAAAAGTTTGTCCATGATGAGCAGCATCAGGACTCCCCCTCTACCCCTGAGCTTCTAAGCTCAGTGAGCTGTGAAATAAGATGGTAGTCCTTGCTCCACACAACACACAGCTTAAATACGCACCCTTAACACTCCCCAAATCAGGCATGATTTGCATTCGACAGATGAAGCAATGAGGCCAAAAGAGACAAAGACTTGCTCCCAGTCCTGAACTTGCTTGGTAGTAAAGCCTAAATTTAAACTTCTTTTCAGCTCCAATGAAAGGGCAGAAAAAATGACTCCCCACAAACAACAGTTCGTTATCTGACCAAGTTTTCAATTTGATATTTCATAGCAGGTATTTAGTGCTATACACAAAGAATATGAAAGGAATGACTGATGGTTACTTTCTCTTTTCTCTCCTTCACTCTCACCTGAAAAATCTAGCTTAGACAGATTTTTCATGGTCCATAAAATCTGTCTCAGTTGAACAAGTACATTTCCACGTAAGGAGCCATCTCATGCACACTCTGCTGATAAAAACTGAATAGTTGATAACTGATTATATGCCAATCACAGCATCATGGTTTGTTGGCTTGCAGAAGACAGGCATGTTTCTGAACCTTATTATACATGATCCCCAGAACTCTTTCTTTCAAAACAAATTCCATGTGGTGTGGTGAAATGCCTGCAAACTTCAGAGAAGCAAACAAATTTCCATTTCAGAAAAAAAGAAAAAGATGAAATGATGCCCTGGTTAACTTTTCTGCTCATTCAGAAACATTACAAACAGAAGAATAAAGAAAAAACAGACAGAGGAGAGGAACACATATTAAGGCTATTAAGGTTGGGCTTGAGTAAAGAGAAGAGGAATTTGGCTTGGTGGTGGAACATGGAATAAGAGTGACTTTACCACGGTGGGCTGTGCTGCAAAACCTGAAATGGGGCCAGAATGCTGCAGAGAGGTTTTCAAAACCATAGCGGTGAACTAATCTTACAAATGATAGATAAACCTCGGTCATATTTGCTTAGGTGAGTGCTTCTGCTTCACTCAGTCCAAAGGCAGCACGTCAGAAGGGAAGGATGGTCTTGAGGTTGTCCGAGTTGTTCACAAGAACTGCACTCAGAACTTGGACCTGGCAAATTCTTGGATAAATTCAGACTTACTGCCTTACAGACTCCATATATGGCTCAGCTTTAGGAGCCTAATGCAGTAAGCCAAATAGCCACCTAGACTCCATATTTCCCTTATATTCAAGGAAAGGCAAGATGTCCCTCAGAGCAGGAGACTACACCACCGAACAACGTGCCAAAGAGTCACTCCTCGTCTCATAATGAGTGGAAAACCCTCTTCTGCCACCACATTGACTTCATCTTACTAGCTGACAATTCCTTGGTACAGGGATTTACTACAAATTTCCATGGCTTTACCCCAGACAGAGCCAAGACTTCATGAGACTTCGGAGTCTATTCCATCCCCTCTATAATCACGTGAATTCTTTCGAATTAGCTTATTGGGGTCTTAGCTGGGAGTTAAGTTCTGCACCTTCTGCTCATATCTGAGCTAAAGATGATGATCACGGCATTTATTGGCTATAGTATCTCTTTTTTAGTACATTTATTAATGACTAATCCTCATGTGAGCGCTAGGCACCTTTGTGCTAGTCTTTTCATGCTTGCATTCATTTAACCAGGGCCAGAGATTAATTTCCCTTGCATTATCATTGCAGTGGTGACCTGCAGTAAATGTTGAGTTATGGCCAAACTTATCACGAGATACTGTTGCTGTTCATCATATCCAGCAATAATTCTCATTTTTACTCCATAGCTCAAAAATGGAGAAGCAGCGAGATTCCTACAGTAAATCTTGCAAGATATTGTCTGTTAACATTTAATGCGTGGCACCATGGCATAGTAAATAATTCCTTTTGTGAAACACCTAGAACTTATCCCATTTTATTATTCTTTGAACACTGGCAAAGACAAAACCAAAATCCAGCTTGTCTTGGGTATTAAATGATATCACTGAGATCATAAACTTCTCCACCTCACATGTACTAGCGCTGAGTGACATTCAGCTAGAAAATATGGATATGCATTTTTAAGGGCCCCAATGCCTCCCTCCCCCTTTTGTCTTTCTGGACCTCATCGTCCCCGTGTAGTGTGCACTCTGCCTTCCACAGCCATCTTTAATGTCTAGTGCTATATACTGTAATGAAACTACTTACAATCAGACGCTGAAAAGTCATCAATTTAATGACTTCACAGAGCATAATTGGTATTGTAACATGTACACTAAATAGCTGTTTGAGTGAGACATGGCTTCATTATCTTCACCCTAGAATCAAATTGCCCCCTCCCAAATGAAACAACACAATTCAATTAAAGAGATTATTTGCTTCTACAAAAATTTCTCCATAACATTTTTTTTTTTCTTTTAAACTGATTTCACAGATTCATCTAAGCTGGAAAAGACCTTTAAGATCACCAGGTCCAACCACCAAGCTGACCTACAGAGTCCCATCACCGAACCATGTCCCTTAGTGCTGCATCCACGCGTCTCTTAAATACCTTGTAGAGATCTACCAAATTGTTTATACTTAGATATATTGCAGACATTAAAGCTTACAAAACAACCTAAAGGCTGGTCCAGCTTGACCAGTTCTGCCTCTGAGTGGCAATAACAGATGCTATTTAGGCAGAACATCCAAATCATGCCATATCTTTAGTCTGTTCTCACATTTCCCCTGCATCCAGGATTGCTGTATTAAACAACTCTTCTAGCACCCATTTATGTATCAATTGTCTATGAATTTGTCTAATCCATTTGAACCTCCAACACTGTTTTTCTCTGCAACCTCCTGTGATAGCAAGTGCCAGAAATCCACTACCCTCAGAGTAAAGAAGTATTATCTGTTTTAAACCAATCTCCTAATTTTTATAGTGCTGAAGTTATACCTAAAATATTCAGATTTTAACTTGCCTAAAAAGAAAGTGGGCATTAACAGATTCAAGCACTCGCATTTTAAAATGAATTATTGTTTCTTCTATTATTTCAGACAGAAAAATGAAAACCAATGGGAAAGCACACAACTGGAACTCACATATGATGCAAACACAAACTTCAATCTAAGTATGCATTTGGAGGGCTTGAGGGAAAAATACCAGTAAGGAAA
This sequence comes from Cygnus olor, assembly GCF_009769625.2. Lineage (NCBI taxonomy): Eukaryota > Metazoa > Chordata > Aves > Anseriformes > Anatidae > Cygnus > Cygnus olor. The sequence continues at coordinate 2,112,043 of NC_049195.1, read as the reverse complement.
AGGAGTATCAACATGGAATTCAATAACTAAGGTCACACAAAATGGCTATTTTACATGTAAAGTGAGGGTACAGAGGGCAGGAGGGAAAAACAGCATGTGATGGACCCAAAACAAACCTCAAACTCACACCACAATACATATTGATAACGTGCATCCTCCTTTTTCTTGGGCTTTTGTGCCTTTAAAAACAGAGGATAAATATTTACTCTGCTGAACGCACACAAAATGACTATGCTGTGTGCTACTTTTAGCCAAATTTCATCTTCTCAGTATAGTACTGCAACAAGATACCATCCCATATTTGAACATATGCTTGCTTCATTAGCACTTTCACTTGCAGGGGAGAGAGATTGAATGCAGTTTCTGTGAACACTGCAAAAGATGTATGCCAGCATAGATGGAAACACTAATACCCCACAGTGACAAATCACTGTTTTATTTTAATCTCAAAGTTCTTTATCATGGATTGAAATAATCCAATTTTTCATGAAAGAGACTCAGGCACATACAGATCTAATCATCATAATTGAAAATAATTTTGTTGGAAGAATGTGTTAAGACTGATCAATAAGAAATCTTCGTGGTAGGCAGCATACAAACAAACTAGAAGCAGTAGCCAATTCCCGTCTCAAAGAGCTTATGACCCAAGTATGAAAGTGTCAGTGACAGATCCAAAAGCGGAACCTAAAAACAGAATAAAAAAGGCCTTAAATGGAGCCAGATGGACCCTGCCCAGTATCCTGCAGTGAGATTTCTGGAAAGGAATAAATAAACCTCAACACTGACATCTTACAAAATGCTACTGATTTCAAAGCTTGTACTGCTTTCAAAGACTTGACTTTCTGTGCTTGGTATCAAAGTCCACCACTGGAACACTGAGACATACAAAAATGTAGCAAATTTATCAGTAAGAATACCCAATAGAAAAGTGTTCGTGATGCCTATGGAGAAACTGGACTTTCCCCCGGGATGAGAGAAGAAACAGGGAAAAGAATGATTCTGGGCAATTTGAAAGGACCTCAGTGGAAAGTTTTCCTAAGGAAGCAGATAGTTGTCCAGATAAAACATACATGTCACAACCACCAAAACAGAAAAATTCAGTCAAGCAGAGACGAATTCAAGAGGTATCACAGTGCCTGCAAACTTGTATTCCTTGCCACAAAACAATCACAGGTGGAAAACCTTCCCTAGCTCTAATTGAAAGTCAAAGGCTCTTAAAGTTACTTACACATTTTTGAAAGCATTGCCTGAAGTGCTTTCTGTTTGCTTCTGATCCCATAATGCAACTTCCAGTCCTCTTGTAAGCTTCCTAATCCTTTTGCAGTTACAGCTACAAGTTGCCAATATAATTTTATGTCTGATCCCCCTGCTCTCAAAATGTGCTGCTGTGCAACTCCAAATGAACTCTGTTAGCACTGACCATGAAATCACTTGCTGTGATTTGTTTGCATATATATTGAAAAATCAAGTGATGTTAGTTCAGATTTGTGAAGAAGGGGTGGGGGGAGAGAAGAGAAAAAAACCTTAGTTGCCTACAATCCATAAACTCAGCAACCTGCTGCTTAACACTGCAGGGGGCTCTTCTGTTTTCTCCGTACCTTCTATCTATTTATGGTTCGCATAGCACTATCTAGTAAAACAGAATTAGCTTTGAGTTTATGCAGTGGCAAGTTTATTATAGATATAAACATAGCGGTCAGAGAATAGGTCGAAGAAATGTAATGAATGGGATCATTGAATTTCAGTCTAAAACCGTGAGGAACACACAAGAAGCTGATGCTCTTGTGCCTGACCCTTCACTAAAGAGCATCCCTTCTATAAGCAGCCCTTCTACTCAGAGAGGGCCCAGCTGACTGCTGGTATACAACAGTGTCGCTGCACTGACTTTTGCAGGACCATGCCAACTGAGGGTCTGGCACAAATATCATAATGTGAGGCTAGAGCTGACAAACACTAAGTAGAATAAAAGAATTCAGTCCCGGAGAAAATGAGAAAACAGTATTCTTCATTAAGAGCACTGCGTGCTTCTACCAGCTGATAGTTCCAAAGCGATGGAGAATAAATTCTGGTCTCAGCAGTTCTCCTGTATTGCACATCCAGACTGATAACTCCTCTGCACCCAGCAGCGTTTATATTATATTTAGGAGTGGTCCTAGCAAAGTACTGGAATGGTAGGACTAGGTCACAGTGCTACGACCCGAGTTTATCACTAAGCTCCGACTCTCGCATGCATTGAGGCAGCTTTTCCCCTCTGAATCACCACGCTGCTCACGTGGGCGACAATTAGGAGGAGGAGGAAAAGGTGGCATGGAACAAGTTGCGAATAGCAAATCAACGCAGCCAAGTCATCACAACATCTCGTATGTGCTCTGGATGGTGTGTTTTCCAGCTGCCTTCCTTCACTGTGCTCCATCTGATGCATGCACTATGCTCAGAATTACAAAGCACTGTAACTGTGAAGGTTAATAATTGACAATGGACAGTAAAGAGTATCTTAGCCATCTAGCTGAAAGTCAATGATGCTAAACGCATAATTGTCCAGTACAGCTATATTTGTTTCAGGTATACTGCAGAACATTTTCTCATGCCCAAGATATTACTCTCTTGCGATCGCAGGAATATCTGAACCAGATCAGCCTGCAAATGCTTCTGGAGGAAATTGGGTTTCTCCGCTCTATTAGGAGCATTCCATTTTTATGATTAAAATCAGAAAACAATGTTCTTCCCAGTTAAAGTGAAATGTGCAAAATACGACTTTCCTATAACTAGATTTCCAAATACTTATCTAAAGTGCTCTGAAAAGGTATTAATAAATAAGGATGAAAAATGAAAGCTGCATAGCAAGCATGTTTCATAAACTATATTTGCTGTGAGTTATGGACAACATGCTTTAGAGAAATAATAATAATACTTTACACGTCTGTACAGCACCTTTCAGTTGAGAGGCTTCCATAAATAAAATGCTGAGCCTTAATCAGAAAGGAAGGCATCAATTTCTCCATTACACAAAATCAGGTAAAAATCCAGGCAAAGACTAATAACCAGCCAACAGTTCAAACCATAGCCGACAAACTTCTGCATGGACCCTTGCTGACTGAAGTACTTTGGTATCTGCTCATGATCCGCTCAAAGCAAAGGCACAACAGGCTATAGCTAAAATTAAGCACGTACCCATGTGGTTGGAGTTTGTGTGTTTTGAGGATTTTTTGATTTTTTTTTTGCACTAGGATGGTTTGTTGTTCCATGGATAGACACAGAAATATAAAATGATAGATGGATTACTCAAGATTGTATCTCATTCTGAGAAAATGTATTATTTTGGAAGATCTTTACAGCAGAACAAGGAAGAACAACTGACAGATCCTAAAGGCATCTAGCCAACTGGTTCCTGCCATCATAATAGATATTAGGGAGCAAAATACTTGATAGTCTGGACTGAAGTGATTTAATCCAGCATCGCACAGGTAGGCTTGGGCTGAAGTCCCTTAGGCACCACATAGTCAGCTGGACCTGTCTCCATTCGTATCTCAGCAGGTAAGGCAGCTAACAGTCAAACTTTTTGGGTGTTTGGTGACTCACAGAACACACTGCGGGGAAGAAAAATTATGTTTTCACTCTAGTATGTGAGCATCGATTCTACAAGGGCAGACAAAAAATCCAAAAGATGAGGTACATACTGAAAACGTAATGCGACCGACAAATGGAAATAACTGAGCGGCCTTTTCTTCAACACAACCAAAAAACCCTAGGCTCCAGGACTTTGCATCTTCCAGATCACAGAAATGGAAGAGCAGCAGGCTTTTGTGGGTTACAAATGTCTAAAAATGTGCCATGTGGCTTATGATGAAGGACAGCTGAGAGGAAAGGGGTACAGTTGAATTTTGATTTAAAAAAATAATAATAATGAAAGTCCTTAAGGCAAAAAGAGAAGAAAAAAAAAAAAGGAGAGGGGGTTACTTGGCATACGGGGATATGCAGGAAGCTCTGAAAGACCAGAATAATGCACCATCAAAACACAACCTTTTTAAAAGAGTACCTTTTCTTCTCTGCTCAGGTTGTCGTCTTTTGTTCCATCTCATTTCAGTGACCATCAATACATCTGTCTTTTCCCTTCTCAGCTGGATGTGGTTGACAGTAATCCAATTGGATATAAGCCCAGATGCATTTCTTTCTTTCTTTCTTCTTTGTAATCTGTATTAAAAAAAAAATCCACAGAAGACAAGCATTACTTACAATTTGAAGTCAACCTCTATTTCAAAGCGAGCCCCCTCCCTAACAGAAAATAGCACAGAAAATCTATTACACAAATGAAGCTGACAAAAATTATTTCCTTTCCCCTCAGTTTCTGTTCTCTTTTAACATAGAGCAGGGCAACCTGACTCTGATAATCCACTCCACTAAATATAATGCATAAAAGCCTTCTGATCCATCTTTAATTAGCTAATAACGCTGAACTCTGCAGAAACAGGGCAGCCAACTTCTTGGTTCAAACACCGATGTGCTGAGGTTGGAAGGGACCCCTTGGGGATTGCTGAGCCCACCCCTCTGCTCAAACCACGGTCAACTACAACAGGTTGCTTGCAGTCTTGTCCAATTGTGTTTTGAATATCTCCGAGGACAGAGACCCCACGACCTCTTCCAGTATTTGATCTCAAACAATCTTTTCCTGCCAGGAGTCACAAGCCGTGGTCTCCATTTCCGAGCTGGCTCCGCACAGATCCTGCCCGTACCTCCTTCTGTACAGCTGGGGGCACAGGGAAGTCACTGAATCATCAACTCATTCAGGTTGGGAAAGACCTCTAAGATCAAATGGTCCAACCTTTAACCTAGCACTGCCAAGTCCACCACTGAATCATGTCATGAAGCTCAACATCTACACATCTTTTGGAGACCTCCAGGCATGGTGATGATCCAACACTTCCCTGGGCAGCCTGTTCCAACAATTTCACAACCATTCCGGTGAAGAAATTCTTCCTAATATCCAACCCTGGCGCAACTTAAGGCCATTTCTCCTCATCTTATCACTCGGTGCTTGGGAGAAGAGCCCGATCCTCACCTTGCTATCACCTCCTTTGTGGCCTCCAAGTGCCACAAGACCTGCCTGCACAGACCCCCATCTGCATGCCCTTCCCCATGAAGCACTCTGCAAAGTGCAGTGGTTTTTGGCTGTTTTGGGTGCACAAACCTCTGTGCTTGCTGATGCTGTGCTCCAGGCCAGCACGTACCGTGGGCTCGCCCCCCTACCTGCTGAAAGTCTGCATGACCCTCACGGTGACCCTTGGTTTGATTAACCGCTTTTGAAAAAAAATCTTTCTTCCTGATACGATATTTCTTTGTCGGACAGACAAAACTTCAATCTTGCGGTTTTAGAAAAGAACAACCTGGCCTTTAAAGCAAACAGATCAGAAATGGACCCCTGAGAGAAGCTTTCCAAGCTCCTGTACAATTTCAGCCCAGGCTGCAGACAGTCAGAGATGTGCTGAACTATCTGGGGGCAAAGGGCTGCTCTTGATTACCTCCTGAGATCTCCTAAAATTCAGTAGCTGCCTTGCCAATTCAGCACAGCCATGCTTTGGTGCCTAAGAAAGTATTCCTTCGGACTCACCTCCCTTTTTTTTCTTTTTAGATAGAAGTTAGCCATTACATCTGCAGAGAACAGGCTGAAAACATGAGTTTAATGCACCTTAAAGTCTCAGAAACCAGGACAAAACAAACAATTCTCCCTCCCAGCACTCCTCTCTTCCAGCACACCTGATTCCAAATTTCTGAATATTCAGAGCCCATAATGCTGCAGGATGTTTATTTTATTTTTTTTTTTTTCCACCTGCACAAAACGTGTTGCTGTTAGGGTAACGGGGGCTGACGTGTTCCTGTTAGATTTTTCACAACTGGCCACATCTGCACCTGTGGGAACTCAGCAGGGGCCAAAGGCTGTGCAGAGGCAAGGCCAGAGAAATCGCCAGCCAGGCAGCACCTCCCGGGTTTATCCGAGCATCTGCAGGCGCCGTGGAGCAGCCTGCTCAAGCTGGGGAAGCACCTCGCTGCTGCACACAGCAGCCTTCTGAGCCAGCTCGCTCTGTAACACCTGCAGAGCAGTGGGGACGTGGTAAACACAGGTTCCCTGCCTTCTGGAACTGCTGGCGTTTTGTTTTCCTCAAGTCTATGTCAGTTGGCACCGATGCGAACGCAGTACGAGAGAATTGGAAATCTCTGGCTCTGCCTTCTGTCAATTTAATCGACCCTGCTCTTATATCCATCTGCGGGACGTTCCTCTGGCCTCCCAAACACCAGCGAGCTGCACAGGCTCTATAAATGCCTCCTCCTCCAGCATATGCATTACAAAACACACTATTTTGTGCTCTTCTGAGCCAGCCAGCAGCTCCATGTTACGTAAGCTCGGGCAGAGATCAACATTTGTCACATGGATTCCTCTTCAGGAGCTCGAGGTGCCGGAGCTTTCCAGTTCTTCCCCCTCCAGTTCCGTCTCATCTGAATTTGCCCTGACACGAGGAAGGCCAGAAGGCTCTCTGCAGGGCAGTCAAAGAGGGCAAAACAGCCCTGGGTAACACAAAGAACTGGAGAAGAGCTAGGGAAACGTAAGTCCAATTTCTACTTCCACAGACACCTTCTCATGCCTTGAAAGGGATCGTGCAATCTTTCGAGACCTGATATTCTCACTAGTGCAAAAGGTACGAGTAGTTTTCCATTCTCACTACTGCCTCCGACACCAGGCTCGGTCAGCGCTTATTCTCGCTTCGGGCCTCAGGATATCACAGCTCTAACAGCAGCCACAGAGCTCATTGCTAACAGCCAACAAACCGGGAAACGCAGCCATTACCATTCCACAACCTCAAGTTCCCTGCTCTCAGTGGTAACGCCAGGGACTGCATCCAGCAAGAAATTTCCTTTCCCAAATTTCCAGCATCCCTCTGCAGCCACTAACACATGTCCAAGTACCAATTACCAGAAAAAAACAATAAATAAAGTTCTCTTATTTTTCATCCTGGGCTTTATCTGCCTCTGGACAACATTTAAAATAAAATGTTTTAATCAGAGATGGTTAAAAGTCATCTTTTTATTTATTATTTATGAAGCATTATTTAACGAAGCAGGTATTTTCCCCTCTCCCATTCCCTCCTTTGCTATGCATCATCACCACGGTCATTAATTTTAAATAGAGCTAATCACCATCTTTTGCTCTTTGAAAAAACATCTCACCCATCTGCACCGGCAAGACCTAACCACAGGGAAAACAGGGTTTGAGCCTCGTCAAAGTCAAGGAGGACAGCAAGGGAGAATGTGCTAAGATACACCCAAGCTGGTGAAGAGGAGGTGTAAAAGACACCATCTGGATAGCCCGCATCGCAGGGTGGATTTGCTCAAAATTAGGATAGACGAGGTTGAAGTGGTAATATTACTCCTCTCCTTCAGGGCAGCCACGGCTACTCCAGGTTTAGAAGGGCTGCACCAGGTCAGCCCCAAGGGTCCATCCAGCCCCGCATCAGCACGGCCGGTCGGAAGAGCAGCGCAAGGAACCACACAGGCAGCAAAACTTCTCCTGGTACACGCTCCTAGCCACCAGCAGCAGTGCTTTCAAGGTCTGTGTTGCCATATTTTATTAGATAAGCAACCAGCTCGAAGCCCCTGGGCACCAAAGCAGTTGCTTTCCCAACACCGCTCATGTTCTGGCAACCTATTTTCTTCCAGGAGGGAACCCGAACCAAGAAAGTCCACCAGCTACTTCTCTGGGGAGCCAGACGTGCTGAAATAAAGACATCACACAAAGTTAGAGGCTAATGCAGGGCAACAGGCTGGTAATGTCCCGGCTCTGTTATTCAAGGATAATTGAGCCCCACGTCTTCCAAGACAAAAGCCCCTGCCCAAAATCAGCTGGACTCTGGCTCATGCTAAATTAATAGAATTTAGGACAAAAAGGAATTATTAGCTCCCCTAGTGTGACATGCTATGCGGCATGCTCAGTATTGAGGTCAAGCTAAACAAATCCATTCCCAGGCCCTGAAGTCACAGTGAAACTGAAATGGACTTTTTTTTTTGTCATCTTTGTGTAAAGCTTCTTTTCATCTCTGGTCATTTCTTTGTGCCAATTAGTTGCAAATGAGGGAAGAGGCGGAAACCGCAGCAAATTTCTGTCTCCTGTTAAACTTACAGCTCTGTTTTACACACCTCAAAACTTCTCACACTTCAAATAAGCCAAGGACTAACTCGAGTATCTGAAATGAACCTCCAAACCTTTTGAATTTTCCCTGGCATATGCAGGGAAGACAGCTGCCAGTCTCAGTGTACATCCACTTAGACTGCCGTGCAGAAATACACAGAAACTATTTTATAACAGACTCTTTCTATGATTCAACTGAAGCTTCGGTTTCTGCGTTCGATGACTAAATATTGGTTACACGAGGAGGATTTTGGCCTGCTTTTTCCAGTGCTGATCACGGCATCTATTTGCTCCATTAACCGTGACGCCGATTTGCCTCTCGTTTGAGCGCTGCGGAGTCATCTGCATCTGTTTAAACTGCTGAGCGTTCACTTGTAATACTGCTTGCAGAAGCAGGAAGATGCTTGAAAAGTACCTAAATCCTGCTTCCAGCGACGCTGGTGCAACCCACGCAGGCTTCCAACAGAAAAACCAATGCATGATGCCAGCCTTAAGACCTCCCGTAGCACACAGGCGCTCCAGGCATACACCCAAAATCTTGCGCTAACCCCCAAAACATGTAGCAATCATTGCTTGCTAGCAAAGTAACTCCCCCTGCCCCATGAGCTGCTACCGTCCGGGGAAAGCTGGGTCCCCACTGCCTTGGCTGGAAGCCTGTGGAGCTGAGGCTGTGTTTCTCCCTGCAGGTGGCTGCGCTGCGCCCAGGCAGACCTGGGATTTCTTGAACGCTTCCCTTTCTGAACACGAAACCACTGAGCTGTTGAGCTGCTACTAAACCGTATTTGCAAGCTGGAAAGCAAACAGGAGAAGTAAAAATAAAATGAGCCAAGCAGGCTCGGTTATCGCAGCTTTGTTGCAAAGCTTTCTCCGGGTAAATTCAAGCTCGGCTGAAGGAACAATGCAGCCTCTCCTTGCGTTTCCCTGCACAGGGCACCTCTACAAATAAACATTTAAGAAACACAATCTTTCTCCCCTTCTCTCGCTTCCTACCGCTGTGATTTACAAGGTGAAATTAAAAATACACACATCCTAGAGCCTGGAGTTTTACATCTTGGGTCGCTGATTTATAAAAGCTGCCAGTGAATTTTAAATGCTCCGTTTTGATTTAGAAATCATCGCTTCAAAGTTGCATTTATCTCAAATATTCAGCTGTATTGCACATCGCTGGAAATCTGATTTATGTATTGCAGAATGTATGCAGATAGACTACAAAACATATTTATAGATCACTCCCCCTAATAATAATACATGCAGCTCACCCACCCAAAAGATATGCACGTATTCATATGTGCGTAAATGTAGATACGCGTAGATCTCGCATCTTTCTATTAAATCCTTCTTCACTTAACTACATTTTTTGATGGTGAGATCAGGTACCACGTCAATATATAATGAGAGGCTCTGTGATGTCTTCCTTCCACCCCCTCACCTGATCATTCCTGCTAACACGTATAAAATTCAGCTTTAAGCTCCATTTCCAGCTCTCCAGGTGCCTCTTTCTCCTGCTGCTGCTGTCAAAGGCGGAGGCTGGATCCCAGCACGAGAGCTTGGAGTTGCACGATGGCAACAACGGGCTAAGGAATTGGGTTCTTTACCCGATCCCTTTGGTAAGGGTGTGGGATTGCCTCTGTTGTCCCATCCTTTCCTCGCCAGGCTGGAAAGACGAGAGATTAAATCGAGCCACGAGGGCACTGCCTTCCTTACGTTTGAAAGGAAAAGACCTGCTTTTCCCTCTGGACTCATACAAGAAACACTGGAAGAAAAAGATGAAGGCCAGATCCTTCACAGGAAAATGGAGGAACTTTCAGGGGAGCAACTTTAACAACAGACTAATTTTCTTTTCCCAATTCTGTTCCTCTAAAAGCTAACGATTCCTCACCTCTCACATACAAAGCACATCACCTGCTAACAAGCATCACACAATGCCTCATCACCTACTGATTTTGATTAATTAAGCCCAACAGCAGCAAGGAGTTGGGTCCCATTGTGTCTGATGCCCTAAAAAGCTCTGGCCATTCAGCAGCTTTTCCTGCCAAAGAGCTCTCAATCTAAACCTGCAGCTTTTGCAGGTAGCAGAGCTTGGGAAGCGATGAGATGAGTAGTGCACACATAAAATAGATGCACGGACTGTTTTAGGCACTAGTCTTGGACTTCCCCACCTAATTTAGCTGTTTTCAGCTTAAAGTGCATTACACTCTTCACGCTACTGGACGTGCTGATGAATGACTTGACGGATAAATTATTGTTGAGGAAAAGGGTCGGAGGCTCACCCTGGCCTGGCGCAGAGCCAGGGGCTTCTCCCTGCTTCTCTCTTTGCTGGCTTCACTAAAACCTCCAGAAATTCAGCTACAGAAATCACACCTCCTCTCGCCCCTGCATCCCCCCTTCCTGATTGCCACAACCGAGACCGACTGCACGGAGGGGTTTGTTAGCAAAGAGCTCTCCTGAGGCAGTATCCCTGCTCCCCGGACAGAGCAAGCGTCCCCTCTAACCGCTGCCTCCAGGCTCGCTCTCTCCAGCTGTGATTTTTCCACTCAGCAGCACCAGAATTGATGCCCCTTGTGCACATCCCGGGGACGTTCTGAGGTTTCATTGATTCCTACTGCTTTGGGATCACCAGGCAGAAGGCAAGCAGAGGTGTGAAAGGGGTGTTTAGAGCATCTTGACATCGTGCAAAGGAGCAGAGGAAAAAAACAAAACAAAAAACTAGGAAACTTCTGAAATTCACCCTTATGCTGGCTCTTCTTTGCAGGGGTTAATGTCACTCTGTGCTTATGATTAAAAACCTGCTAGCCCAGTCATCTACAATTATTTATAGACTGAGCAGGTGGCATATATTGTGCTAGCAGCACTCTTCACGCTGATTAAGTTTGTGTTACAACCTCGTGTACACCGAGGGCTACTGACAGGTTCCTCCAGGTTAAACACGATGCTCTCCATCGAAGCAGAGGTAGAAGCGCCTTGGACTTTGCTCCCTCCTTCCCCTGAGAACATCAGGAACTAGGTATCTGGGGAGGGATAAGGAAGAGAGGACGATCCTCTTTAATCTATGCCATAGAGAGGAACAAATTCAAATTAGACCCACCAAAAAATTTGTTTTCCCAATCCAGGTTTGTACTAATCCAGCTCATAAAGGCTTTGCCTTGATTCGCGAAGCCAAGGGGGCGTCAATGTCCTTAGCACAGAGGTGCCGATGAAGCACAGCTTCTCATCCACAGTTACTGCCCCAAATAGACCAGGGACTGTGATTTTAAGGAAAAGTCACCGTGGCACAATGTGGTCTGTCTCCTACAGTCAGAATTCAGACCATTCTTTCTAGAGACCAAAGAGATGGGACTTATCCCCGAATAAGATTCGGAATTTCTCATGTTGTCTTTAACAGAGGGCTTCTATTTCACTCCACATCCGAGAGCTGGACGTGCTAAAGGAGGCAGGCACCTTGGGAAAGCCTTTGGAAAATGTGATGCCAAACCTCCCTGAAGGAAAGGCAGAACTGTGCACGAACATCAGAGCAGTCCTGTCCTACTGACCTTCTGTAGCCTCTTGCACCAGAGTTGTGCCAAACGGATGGAGAGAGCTACCAGTTCCCTTCTGCACGCTGGTGTCATTGAGGGAAGGGATTTCGGGGCTACCAGGGAACTGGACAGAGCATCTCTCCCTCCCCTGGGGAGTCCTTTCTATGCTAAAAGCTGTCAAGAGGAGAAAATGCACATGCAGAGGGAAGGAAGGGGAAAAGCGACTCCCAAGGGACAGTTATTTGCTCAACTTTCTGTGCAACAAATTCCCTGTGCACAGTACGTTTTGAGTATTAATAGGTATTTACGCAGCCAGAAGGCGGGTTTACGAAGACATTGAGCCGAGATAAATAATAATAAAAATATAATATGAGGGAATCCATTATCTGACTTAAAGCAGGGTAATTAAAAGCCGCACATTTCAGCTGCCAGAAGTGGTAATTCACGTCATGCTGCAACTTTACGGACACGTTTCCATTAACACCATCAGTTATGAGTAATATAATTTCCTCTTCACTGAGCACTGCTTACCGAATTTCACCTTTTCCTTAATAATGCACATTACTAAATTCTCCAAACAGTTGTGTAATTTAACTAGGTGTGGTAAAAACCCACTGATTAACCTGCCTGCAATTTGGAACATGCGAAGCAATACACAGAGTATGATTCTTCAACAAAAATTCAAATTTAGGAGAGCAATGGGATTTGGGGCAATGGTCTAAAAGGTGCAATTACGATAATATGCTAGGAAGGCAAAAGATTAAGCTTTTTATTATTCTGTAACATTTTTTATATTTTATTGCCAATAATTACATAGGTTTCTCCTCTATTTTCACTGCCTCAACATCTCCTAGGTTAATTATGTTGTCAAGATCATGTCAAAAAGCCACCGCTAAAATTATGATTCTCATTACACGATGATCTAATCAATTTTGTGTGGTAATTTTGGCCCAACCTATTCTACCAACATACACATCTTGCGCATGGAAAAATCTATTTCTCTGTCACACTGTATTATCCCGGTCTTCTTGTGCCACTACAGCTAAGAGCCTGTCAGCAGTGATCAACTGCAACCTCTTACGTCCAACACAGACATTAAAAAAAATCATTTCTGGCTGACACTTGACAGACGTTTTCATTACAGAGGCCAATTATATTTATTTGGATTTTCGGTTCCATTTGAATAGACGGGATCAGGCCTCACCCGTTATCCTGAGAGCTGTTAAAACTAGAGGCTGATCCAGGAACTAGTACCATGAATCTAAACCACTCCTGGAAAAGAAAAAATGCCTTGCTTGATACTTAGGTAACCAAACTAAGGATTTAATTTTACTGGCATCACAAAGCTGAACTACATTTTGTTAGCCAAGCACACAATTATTGAAAAATCTGCACCCTAGCAAACGTCAGAAGATGAGATACAAGCAAAAATCCCTGAAAACATCCCTAACAAATAGCTAAAACGACCATAATCTGTGTGTGAAGCCCTCTGTTTTATTGTTGATAATGATAACAACTGTTTAAATAAATGTATACAGGGTGTTATATAAATAGGGAATTGCCAGTTCCCAAGTTTTATTCTGGGACAACAAGCACTCTCCACAGGTTTAGCATAGGTGGAAATGTAAAATAGAAGGTCAGAAGCAAGTAGAAAGGTCAGATGTCTGGAGATGGCCAGCTGTAAAGAGATGATGCAAAAGTTGCCAGACTTTCTCATTCCCATGGTTAACTAGAAATGCTTCAGGCCTGCCTGCGTGCCCACATCTTGTGTTTGCTTCCTACAAACATTTCAGTGGTTGGCTTTTTACTGCCAAAAATGTCTTGGGAAGGGGAGTTTCAAAATGGCATATGCGAACATGCCTAACGACAATGTTTTAAAACATACCCGCGCTCAAGTTTTTGCTCCCGAACAGCTTGCGTGATCAGCAGTCAAAAATAATGCTTCATGGTTTACCAGGCTCATCACGGAATGAATGACGGAGTCGGTGTCACAGACTTGCAGCTCCTAGAGCAAGAAAGATGGAAGTAACTAATCCACTGGAGACAACTGCGACGTGCTCATGAGATGTGGCTGCTCCAAACAGCGGCAAGGCTGAATTACATTCCTATGCAAAGGCCAAAACAAGGCCAAAAGCATTGCTCACTGAAGTCCCACCAAGATCAAAGCAGTGCAGAGGGCTTGCTTTATAGCATGGAGAATGCCTAACACTTGAACTGAATTATTCAGCGCAAAAATATTTTCTGAGCTGTAATTACCTTGGCACACTTTACGCGAAGAGGAATACAGGTGGGGAAGGTATTAAAATCCTAATTTCTTTGATCACGATGCGGTAGTCTCTTGCAATCCCTAAACAGCATACATAACAATTTAAACCATGTGTGATTTCAAAGTAGAATTCAATATATACACACAAATCAGAAATCATGCAGTACCATTAAAAAAGATGGGTCAGCTCTGCACAGAGCAGCCTAACTCAAATGAATTCAGCAGAAGAATCAAAGCATGCATTAGCCAAGGATCAGGCACAAAGCAGTAGCTTGAGTTATACTGCTGGCAAGATACTGATTTTAAATGGGCTTTGCATCTAATAACAATTTGAACTCTCGTATAAAAACAAAAGCATTCCTTCCTTGTAGCACTCAGAACGACAAAATATTAAAGCAGGCTTATTCACTACCTGCCCTGAATTCCTCCAAACTGCAGAGCTGAAAAGTTGCATAAACCTTTATGTAAGAAATAGGGAAAATCAGCTCGTGGGGACAAACTGCCCTCTGTCTCTCAACCCAGCCAGGATCCATCCATCTCAGCTTGCTTTATAAATGGTATCAGTAGCTGTCTTCCCTTGCCTAGCACATCTCCTGCCTCTGGCTCTCACATCTCGCCCCTCTGGAGAGCACAACAGGTACTTCTGTTCTCTTAGATGACTCTTTGAGGAGCCTGGGCCAACAAACAGATCACCTCCTCATCTCCTGAAAGCCAGGAACCCACCCGAACATCTGTTGAGGTTTGACACGTGATAAATGCACTTCATACAAGCAAGCGACCGATGTTTCCTTCTGCTTAGCCAATGCCTCTGTAATTTTTCAACCGACAGTCAATCATCACTGGAGTGTAAATAGTTTGCTGTGTGGATTGGCTAAGCTACCTATTAATCAACCAGATTAAAAAGATGATGGCAAATCTCCAATAATTATGCAGTGTAATTAAAAGGCTGGGAAGCCTGATTTAGGGCTTATTAGCCCTCTAAGTCCTTCATTAGCCACATTAGTTTCCTGCATCAGATTCCAAGGGGAAAATATTAACACTGCGCTGCGAGTCACAAATATTTGACCACTACTTTTAAGTATTATGTTTACTCCTGAATTTTTTGACCTTGGGAATTTCAGTGCACAAGACCAAACCTGCAGTCTTTAAGTAGAGAAAAAACCATGCTTTACATACGGGAAATACCGTTTTTCATAGGTCAGGATAAAAACAAGATCAATGATGAATAACCTATTTTACCCTAATGGATGTTCCTCTGTACCTCCATTCTTCTGTCTTTAAAATGAGTAAAGAATATTGATCTGGCTTAATAAAAAATTTTGATATTCGCTTTCCATTCTTTTTTCATCTTGTGTGTACAAATTTATATTTTTTGGTATATGAACTCCTGCACCATGGCAAAAAGAAGAGTGGGCAAGTCAGTGATTTCACCCTCAAAAAGGTGACCAAAATCCAAGTCAGATATCATTAAATAACCTCGCAATCTGTTTGTCCCTCTTTAACTAGAGTCAGCCAATCTCTTCCAATTTGCCACTAAAGCTTAAGATGATGGAGACAAATGTAGATGACAAGGGCAGAGTTCACAGAAGCTGTCCTGCAAATCAATCTGCTTTCCTACGTGCAAGTTCTCCGAAAGAAAAGACTATTCTCCCCAAACTTAAATGCTAAACAGATTGCTCCAATGCACCGAGGTCATGACAATTATGAAGATGTGGAAATGACACCAGGAATCTCTAGAGATCTCAGGTTGCTCTCTCGGAGTCTGTCTGTGGACAGGGAGAGTTCCCCTGCGATCAGACCCTCCAACAGATCACCCAGCCTGGTCTGGTTTCTGCTCAGCAGCACGGGACTGTCCCCTCCCGACATATACGAGGCAGAGCTGTAAATCGTAGGACACAAATGCCAAGCCACAGAAGCTATTATTGCACAAACAGCATCTGGCACCTTTTGACGGGCTGCAGAAGCAGATGCCAGTGCACAAATGCCAGTACTTCTCAAGTGGCTCACCCAGTGTGATACCAACTGGCTACCTTCCCGCTATGCTCCCAGCTGCCAATGACTCTTCTGTGCAACCTCCTCACCTTTGAGCAAGAACTGACGTACAGCCCTGCAAAGCTCAGGAAGATATGCCATTTTTTTCTTCCGTAAAAACAGAGTTCTGCTGGGTTAGTGGTTTCTGTGCTGTAGATCAACAGCTCCCAGTGTCACCTTCTCATTTTCTCTGCTGTCTCCCATGTTGCGCTGGGATCCCAATCCTTCACCCATCATGGAAGCACAACCAGACACCTGACAAATCCTCCACAGGAACCTCTCATGCTGTAATTTCAGGTACCCATCCCCAGACTACAGTCACGTTTCTTAAGCAAGCCTTGTAGATCATAATAATTCATAAAATCATTAGCAACGTAGATCATAATAATACATAAGAGTTCCCACCAAGACAGAGGCACACCAGGTTCTACAGTTGACTTAGTTTCTCAGGTTAAAAACCCTGTTGCTCTGCAACTCTGCTGCTTTCATCATTTTTTTAGGCTGCAAGTTGTCTTGGACAGTATTGGCATAGTCCCTCTTAGCATGGTTCTGCTCTTTAGTTTTTAATGAACTTCACTGTTACAATCTGTGTTCGTTGAGAAAAACCTCATTTACATGATCAGATGGAGGAGCTGCCATTCAGCCAAGGACAGTCACCCAAGTGCACCACTGCCACCCACATCAGGGCAGGATTCGTGCCACCCACCAACACAGCACCTCCGCTGTCATACTCTGTTATCAAACAACTGTCTGTCCTCCAACACATCTGTAAAATGAGAAGTTCCTCCTGCCCTCCTTCTTAACGGAGCTTTCCAAGCCCGATGAATTATTATTTTGGCTGGGCCAGCAATGAGCTAATCAGAGCTGCTTGTTTCTAAAAGCCTCTAAAGCAAAATCCAGATTGTTGCTTGTCTCCGTCTCTCCGTGGTGCTAAGGCACCACTCTTCCTAGGATGATGCTTTCCTACAAAACAACATCCCTGCTGTAAAACGTGAAGGGATCTGTTAATTAAGTCAGATTGCCAGTGGCTCCTGGTGGGGAGGCAGCTGCACTGCATGTTCCAGTGTTTTAAAAGCATCCTGGTGTTCAAGAACATTGTCATTATTTTCTGTATGGCATCCTCCCGAACACCATTAGACACACTGAAACAGCACATTTGCTCGTATATCACGTTGCAGGTGATCGGGTCTCACTGGAAGGCTATGGCTGCATATCGCATCAACTTTGCACGCTTCCTTCCTCTCCACTCTTCCAAGTGGGCAGTGAGGGTGCTGGTTTTAAAGGGTTTACAGCCCAAATACATAAAAAAAAATGTAGATAACAGCTAAATCCAATCAACAGAGAGTCGGGGTGAGAAGTACAAGGTAACAACATACAATTATTTTCAGTGTTTCAGGCAGGCACAGCCATCCAGCTGCTCTGTCTTCGCTTGCACGTAGACTCAGTACAGCTTCATCCCCTTTACTGAAGCATGAAAAGGTCAACCCCCCAAAAGGCCCCGAAGCCACCAGTTCCAGCTGTAGGAGAACTGTTGTCATGTGGAAAATAGCCATAGATTGTCTGAAGAAAAACATTTTACAACTCCAGCCAGGCTTTAGGATGCTGTGGAGAAAGTCAGGGATTGCAACACATTGGCTCCAAGCAGCAAACTGCCTCTGGGCCAAGCCTGAAGGGGTCTAATTTTGCTTTGCATCCTCTAGCCGAGCTGGTTTATAAATACGCTGCATCTAGAGCATACTAGCACATCACCTAGACTTACTCAAAGCGAGTGTGCACGCAACATGGCCTTAGGAGCTCTGCTAATGACCTTGCTTCTTTGCAGGAGCTGGGCTGCTGCGGCGGCACTGCTGATAGCCAGGTAGCTCAGAGCGAGCCCGGGCAGCCCCTGCAAGGCACGCTGACAGCTTGGGGTGCACATCTGAGCTGTTTCTTGAGCAACCTGAAGTGGTGCAACAACAGGACAAAGCCTTCTTCACCCACCTCGGGACTGCAGCTGGAAGAGCACCGAGAGCTGGCCAGAGAGAGCAGAAGGAAGGAGGGGGACTTTTGGATCAAGGGCTCTTCACAGAGAGGACAAAAGCGTTTATGGAGAAATGAGGTGACTGGGAAAGGTTAGCGTGTTGGTTGGGAAGGGTTGATGACTTGGCACAGCTTAAGAGGTGACAAGGTAAGCGGGACCAAGCTGTGAAGGCCTGTTAAGATATAGACACGCAGCTCCCTTCGCAGGGCATCCACAGTCCAGAGCAGCAGTTTGATTGTTCTGTTCTGACTGCTTTATGTCAGTAATGGCAAAACACGTCTGCTCAGCTGCTGAAAAGACAAAAACCAGGTTCACTTAATGTCTCCATAATCATAGAGATAAAAACAGATCTCTTACAGCACCTCATTAGGATCCATTGCTTTCAGTTTGTCTGATGAAACTGACACCATGGCACAGGCAATTCCAGTTTTATCTTAGTGAAATTGCTGCGAATTTAAAATTATGTGTACGTATGATGGGAATAAATGCATCTTTCTCAACTTCTAGCCGAGAGAAAAAAAACACACGTGAGTTAAAAACAACACCAGCAGCTGCATCTTAATGAATCCTCATCTAACGAAACCCCTTAAAGCTTTAAGCTGACTATCACCTATGTAAACTGGAAAGCCCCGGTACGCTTTGGTTCTCACACAGATGCATTTTCTCAGTCTTGGCAACACAACTTTGGAGAACCTGCTATGTGATGAAAGCCTCTGGAGCAGGAGCACCCTTTCATACGCTCGACACCTTCCTTTCTTTGGGAGCTAAAAGAGGAGCAGGTGGAGATGACAGAGCTTTGCGCTTCAGTGGTTCGAGTGACGAGATCCTGCCATACAAAAAAGGCTTCCTTTTTCTTCTGTTCCCAAAATATTAAGAGGGCATAAAAGAGAGTTAAATGGCCCGTCTGGAACACCACCACCACGGGGGCAGAGACAACGGCAGTCGGAATCCTGTGACACATTAGGCAGGCAAAATAGCTGAAGGCAGTTTAATGTGATGCAATTAGCCCAGCGCTCCTCCTCTCCTGCCATTCACGAGAAAGGAAGGGCTTAATCAGTGCGGTGAGAGAGCAAACGAGAGACAGGATCTGAAAGTCTCCTTCTCCGAGCACCAGACAATAGGGAACCCTCTAGCTGAGGGATGGATAATGCTAAAAGATCCCATTCTGCTGCTCTCAACCGGACCTAGTCCCAGGCAAAGCACCTGGGTTTTCAGTTCATAAAGTGGGGTCAGGAGATAACTGCTACTATTACAAATAATTGCCTGCAAAAAAAAAAAAATGCATTAGGGTAAGAAAATACAGAGCACATAAAAGCTCTCGTTAACATTCTTTATACGTGCTTATCATGAATTTTATACAGGGTTAAATATATTTTCTGGTGACTAACACTGCAAGGCTGAGGATTAAAAAGGATAATGTACAATGTGATTTATGAAGTTTTAATGGAAAATCCCCATGGGTTGTGTATAAATCTTATTTATAGCTTTAAAAGTATGTAATATACTTATTGTATATTTTAAAAACTGTGGGAGTGCAGTCTCTGTCATAGTTAATCCATTAAAAAAAAGCAACTCCTAGGGGGCTCCTAGGGATAAAGCATTTGATATTTTAGAGACTATCAGTGTGTTCAGTGTGAAATGTCCAATGTGATTTAGTTAGTGGGGGAGAAAAGGGGAATAAAAGAACCCAAAGCGTCTTGAAGGAAGGAACAAAATGGCTGTTTTAGAAGTTAAGCTTGATCCATTTGGATAAAGGGGACAAACATCGGGGTGAGAGGAAATTCAATCATTTGCTGAGGGCTCTGTCCTGATGTCTTTGCTAGCTAATCTCTGCCGGAGGCCTGAACTTAGAGCTCCATCTTTGTTTTTAGATTAGGAGAGCCACTGTGGGTCCCCTCATCTTAGTTTGTGAAATGATGCATGTTCTCCTGGATGAAGATAATCATATTAAGTTGAACCCAGAGAATCCAGTAGCAGGAGCTGGGGAGGGAAGGCATGGTGTTCTCTAGCTGTTTTCCTAAGCTGCTTTCTCTTATCCTCGTGAAAGTCATTTTTATTTTTTTCCTAAAGGTTATGAAATCAATTTTACATCAATTCAGGATATTAGCCCATGGACTCTGTGCTTCAGCTTGACTTAAAAGGGGGAAAAAGAGAAAGTGAGTTCTGCCTCTAAAAAAGACTGCCATCAGGGTAGATAAGCTGATAAAAGGACTAACGAAAAAATTTCTGTTTCAGATCACATCGGTTTGTTCTTTTCACTGGTGGATGTTCATCCTTTGGGCATTGGCCCAGAATACCCCCGTAGCTCCTAATGAAGAAGTAAGATTATCTTGCAAGATAAAACCAGGCTATATGAAATATCCTGTTTTATATTGTGTAAGGTTGTTGGTTGGTTATCTTTAATAATGGGGTAAAATCCTGGGGTCTGGCCAGGGAAACTAAATCCCTAACCTCATCTAAATTGGGTACAGAGGTTTGAATAAGGGTGCCTGAAAGTTAATTTTGCTTTCTTGTATTTCTTACAAGTTCTTAGAAGGATGTTGATATATGTGAATTCCTAGACTAGGCAATCAGAGCCAACGATTCATTTCCAATGTGCCAAAATGAGATAGCATGGTACTTTGGATGAGAATATTGCATGAAATAAGATTTTTTAATGATATTTCTGAGAAATGATCATTTTTCTCTCCAACCACGCTCCACTCAGATTTATTCCAACTGTCATGTTGCTCAACATTACTGCTGGGTGTCTTAATAAGAATGTGAGGAATTCAGACATATTTCAGACTGCCCACAAAATAAAAGGTAAGCATGTGCTAGACATGCTTCTCTTTTGAAAGGTGCTCAGTATGGTCATTCAGGTAATACATTGATGTTTCAAGTATTTTACTTCCAGGTCAACCTCTGATTTTCTATTTTAGCAAGGCAACTTGAGGATACAAATCATGAGCACCCTGATGAAGCTGGATGTTTGATGAGATCTGCAGTTTGCTCAGTTGCAATAAATCTGGTAAAATAAATTCTCAATGGAGCACTGACACTGCACCAGGACTGGGGCCCCTCTACGCCAGGCCAAACACTCCCATGTGGAAAGAAACAGTCCTCACCTGAATTAATCTACAAGCTAAATCAATAGAATAAATAAAGTTAACATCAGGAATTACAGAAGGAACACAAGTCTTGCCAGTCTTACAGTGCTGTATCTTATTAGTGCATCACACCTTTGTTTCCCAAGGCACAACCATGATCCAAATCTGCCTTCTCCCTTCCAAGTTCACACATTAAGGTAATCTCTTATGCTCAGGTTCCCGAAATAAAAATAGGGATGATTCCGAAGTGGAGCACCCATCTCCAGTAAATGAACTGGAAGCCTACAGACTTATGTCTGTTATGTATGTCCCCACCTTCCTCCGTGGGGGAATAATCAGGACCTCGCAGAATGATGGAAGGGATTTTTGCAGAGGTATATCCGCTCTGAAGAAACTGTCTCCTCCTACAACCCCCCTTTTTCCATGGTGTCTTCGTCACCATTGTTTTTAACCTTGATAAATTGGCGCACACGGTCTTGTTTCTTCTTCCTGCAGTAAATTACCTGCTTCAGTGCTGGTGCCACACACCAGATGCACTCAACATATGGCACACAGAGGACTGCCAGAGAGGCCCATTACATCCTGATGTTCAGTTCATTTGAAAAGATGTCATGCAGCGTAAGCCCAGGCAGAATTGCCACTCCCTCTGAGCTGTGATCACTGGAGAAGGGTTTCACATCACCGATACCTCAGGCCTCAGCTCCTTTTGCAGGGGGAAGAGGATGCTGCTGCTAAAGGAACAAGCCAGAGCACCTGAGATAAATCTGAACTAGTCTAAATGGATCGTGCCCCCATTTCCTCAGCTCAGGGCATTTTTCAGCTTGAGAAGGTTGCATCAAGCCTTCTGGTACCAAAAGAGAAGTGCTTGCATCACAGCAGAGAAACAGCAGGGAGAAAGAGCACATGTCAACACACAGCATTTCCTTCACCACCTATGAAAACACCTTATGAAAGGGATCCTTCACGAGATACAGAAATACAAAATAAAGTAAGTTGCTGTTAGAGGCCATGCAGGTAGAGGAAAGGCTGAGCAGGGAATGAAGAAGCAATGTGCCAGTACAACAACTGACAGCATTTTATCAACCTGGCCTGAAAGGTTCTAGAGGACTTCAAGAAGCGCTAACTTATTGGAAAGCCAAATCATCACCTATAAAATATTTACGCTTCTGACAGCCTTATAATCTGAAATTCAGAAAGAGAGATCTCACCGGCATTTTTCAGAATGGGAAAGACAGCTGAGAAATTAAAGAAGGGTGATACAATTTTAGCAGATAATTGCAAAAAACCAAGCTTGAAAACAGCCCAGCTAAAGATACATTACCCAGCAAAATGGTCTCTTGCTGTTATCAGAATAATCCTTAGGGGCATCTTCAGTCCTATAGAATTTAATAGGAACAAAGCCCAAGAGGATTTTGAAGCAAGTGCATTAGAAGTCTGTATTTGTTATAGAAAATGATAACCTTTCTATAGGGTTTTAGGAGCTCTCCAGCAGAATTATATAGCATAGCAAACATTTCCTATCACATTTTGTAGGATGATTTAAAGGTTTTTTTTTTAATGCCAACATTACAGATACTGAAAAGATCACTACTGTTTATCTTAGAGAGGAAGAAAATACCTAGTAGCAGAGGAAAAGTATGATGAAATAAACCCTAGAGAAAATAGGATGAAAATTTCCGCACACACTTTTGTGAACTATTAGGACAAAAATAGCTTTTCAACATCATATTCAGATATCATGAAAAACAAAAGTCAACTCATTTCAGAAAAAGGAATCAGCAGAAATGAAGAACATTCAGAGTTACAGGATTAGCGCTGGATTGGGACTTCAGGGTCACAACATAAATATTTTGTCATGAATTAATTTAACAAAATTGTTCAAGTAATGGCATCGGCAGCCTCTCCCCACAATCAGATATAAAATTAATAGGGAGAAATTGTTACTTAATGTTCAGTGAACAGCAGTGGCTGGCTCTCTCCAAATCTCATTTCTACAAAGCTACTTTACAGCAGAGTACAGCGGTCTCCAATTGGAGATAAACATCAGGCAAAGGCCTTTCTATTATGCCAAAGGAACATAAAGGTGCCTTTTCAGAAAATGAGAAAGTGCCTGTATTTTCACTGCCAGCTCAGAGACCGGTGTACCTCAGCACCCATTACAAATCAAAGGCGTGACACTCTTTAACATCAGTTCAAGCTTTTGTCCTTAATATTTAAAAGGACTGTCTGTGATCCCAGGAAATTCTTGTAAATGTGAATGCTTCACGCACAAATATGCCATGACACACCTCAAATAAACCTGAACAGTGAGGGTTAAAAAACTGCCAGAGTCTAAAACATTTTCATGAATTCAAAAAACAACAAAAAACAGACGTCAAAATCCTCCTTTCATACTACTATATTGCTAGTACATCATTAGCTCCTGGGGACTTATTTCTGATTTGTAGCAGCGAATGGGAGAAGTGAGACCTATTTATCTCCCTGCTGGAAAGTCTCTCCTACATTAAAGAAATCTTCTTAGCCCTTTGCTTTTCTATTGAGTTTTCAAAAGCAGAAAATCTAGAAAAGCGTTATACTCATAACTATTTTTTTGCCTTTAGTATTCAGTCTCTCACAAGGCTGCCAATGCAGAAATTATACTAAAAGCAGCAGCAAATTAGGTTAGAGGATTAAGGAACAGCAAAGCTTTTAGGGGTGTGTTGTGCATCTGATTTTTCCCTGCTTTTCACCTCAGGTAGAGATTGCAGGTACTTGCAGGTACTCGTGCAAAGCGAGCACACAACCTTGGAAAAGCAGCAGAGAGGCAAGTCTGCAGTCTGTAGTTAATATTACTCCACCATCAATAGGAAAAATGTTATGAATGGAAAAAAAACAATGTCGGTTCCCTCCTAGTAGAAAGACCCAGGAAGGCAGAAGAGGTAAGGAGCTTGATCAAACTCTATAAAGTCTGGGATCTGCTTCATAAAAATGAGTTCCCACTTTCCTGTAGCACTGACTGCACCTAAGGAAAAGTGAAACCCCGAACAAGCATCTTTCCCTACAGACAGTTATCTGCAGTCTGTACATCTCAGGTCAGCCTTACCCTTGCATTCTGTCTTCACCCCAGAGCAGATGCTGAACTTTGAGACGAGTCAAAGGGTAGGATTTTGTGTCTGTCTGTCTGTACATGCACACATGGTATTGCATTTACAACCTGTACCAAAAACCTTGAAAGTCAAAACAAATACAGAAATAAATTAAGACTACTTAATTCTGAATCAGGTGGTCTAAGCAGAAGTTCAATATAATTTAACTTCGGTCAGACTAGGTCAACTGGTTCAGCTAAACTAGGTCAACCTAAATTTACACTCGTGAGTGTCCCACATAAACCCATTGACTAGTTTAGCTATCAAAGAGGCGACTTGCTACTAGCAGGTTTATAGCAGGATGCAGCTTTAAAAGCCCCCATGAGCTCCGCTGTTTGTGGGTAGCTACTGAAATACGAAGGACAGTTTTCTTTAGATGCAAATCTGAGAGATATATTCAGCTGCACTTGCTCAATCCCTGTGGCTCAAGAGTCCTGATTCATTTCACTTTATTTTTCTTCCCCTCTGGTGGTAATTTGTGAGTCCAAGAGAGCTCTTCCTACTGCAAGGTAGGGAAAAAAAAAATCGGAAGCTGGTACAAGAATCTAGCAGGAATGCTCATAACATTTCAGTGGAGAGACCGTAGCAGAGGGCTGGATGCACACCAGAATGAAGCATGGAGTGGTACTCGGCTGGACAGAACCAAATGCACTCATACCACCTAAGAATCAAACCTGAGTGTGGCATTTAGAGGTTAAAATCTAAATGAATCATTCAGAAACTGGTCCCTTACCAGCTGATTGTGCCAGCTGTCTACTTCCTCTAGCTGTGATTAATTCCTTGTCATTGCCCAACATGTGCACTGAAAAGCTGGTAACGATGAGTTCTTATTAATAGCAGGTGTACAACTGGGTCATGTCTGCAGAACACAAGCATTTCTTACCATGAGCAAGGTCTAACCTAGTCAGGAAAGGGAGCTTTCAGCTGAGAAAGGAAACAGATACAGAAGGACCACCTAATCAGCTGTCCCCCAGCTATTTAGCTAAGCAGGCATGGGCTGCAAACTGCAAGTTTAAAGGAACTTCTTTAGCAAGAGCTGAAGACACCCACTTGTGCAGAAGGATCGGGACTGCAATGTGTATGCTTGTGCATTTAGGTAGCAGGATGATATTCACCGGCTCTTGAGAAAAATGCATCCCAATAGTTGGTACCAGATGTCCTCCAATCTGCACACACAACCCCTACTGCCATTTCGTTTTGGAAGGGGTGCAGAACTAGCCGTCTGAGCACTCACGATCATTAAGAGATCTGATGGCATTTAACAGCCCCAGAACCCTTGCCAAGCTCCAATTTGCTTTATCACCTCCTGCCTAACTAGAATCTCTTCGTGTAAAATCAGTGTATAGTTTTTGACAGGAAGCCAAGTAAAACCCGAACTGCAAACTTTTGCTAACTCTGGACCGTTCTCAGAAAAATAAAATAAGCTGATAGCGGGGAAATCCCAGTCTCCAACAGCATATTAAAATAATATATATAGACAAGGCAGACAACTAAGGAAGAGAAGAGCTATTTCTCTCCAAAAATATACTTGTGAAGGCTACAAAGTCCATGGTAGACACCAGAAGTGAAGCCAGATGTTCAGAATCTGCTGCCTTAACCACAAAACTACTCACCTGCAATTAACGTTGTAAACACAAGCAAATTCAGTTCACCTAAGGTCAGTCCAGGCTGCCCTCGTCTTATGGACAACCCAAGCTGGATGACATGCTTGTGCAAACTTCTCCCATTCCTGGAGTCCTCCCGTAAGGAATTTCCAGACCGGTGACCTAGTTCAGCAGCCTGCTCTGCTGCAAGCCGTCAAATGCCTCCGAGGAGCTGGGCTTAACCCCGTAAAGCCGCTGTGCAGCACGGATCCTCCCGTTAGCGCTGAGCATCATCCCCAGGCAAGCACGGCGTAGCTGAGTCAGCACAGTGTGGCAACCAGCCTAATTACCCATGTTAAGAAGATAATTATCCCGGGCAAAGCACCATAATGATGCTGCTTCTGGGACTCAAGCTAATATCTCTGCGCAGGCACAGCGGTTTGCTGGGATGGGTAAAGCCATTTTGGGTCGGGCCAGGCAAGTGCTTTCCGTGCCCTGCTAAAAGGGGAGGGGAAGGTGGGGGACAGCACTTCCACTCCTCGCTCCCCTCGCCAGGGCGTTTGTACGATTTATGGGCCCGGAAGGGAGACAAAGCTCGAGCAAGTTCTTCAGCTCTTGGATTTCAAATGGGACTCTGAGCGGCTGGCAGCCTGGGTTTCCTTTCATGGCCAGGTCCCAGGTGAAACCAAGTAGAACAGCAGCTTTAAAAAAGAAAAGGTCCGCTGCCTTCTGCTTTTTGCTTTCTTCTCTCATTACGACTTTCGTTCTTCTGAAGTCTCAGCTGATGGCTTTTAAACAGCTTTTTTTAAGTAGATCTCATGGCAACAATCACACCCAAGAATTCATTGAGAGGAATCAAGTGTTTTGGAAGGAGAATATGGAGGGGGTGGGAAAGAGGGGAAAAAGAAATATGATGCTTTCGGGGCAGCTTTTTTCTAAGAAAAAGTTGGTCACAGTGTCATAGCCAAACTCAGCAGCAGTGAGAGCTGAAGATCGGTGTTAACCAGGCACCCCAGTAATCCAGGAGGAAAGGTGGTAGCACATCCCCGTTAAGCTTTCAGAAGCACAGCCTGGAAGCAAGTCCACAAGTCGACAATCCCAGATCTGACAGTAACAACCCTCTTGTGTGTAATGGTCTTATAAACGGGGGCCTCTCCTGTCACATTAAATGGGAAAACCGAGGCAGATAAGCAACCCACAGTTCACGCAGCAGGTCTGTGGCACAGACAGCAACTGTACATGAATCTCTTGGCTTCCTTTGCTCTGGTCATCCCATCAGGCTGCTTGCCGAAGATAAAACCAACTACCCACAGCCCTGGCGTGGCTTCTCGTTGCATCTTTCAAGTGATGGCTAAGCTAGGACTGCAGCAATTTCTCCAAATACTTATGCGCTAGTAAGAATTGACACCTGATTTCTAGCAAGAGATGGGATTTTTTTTTCCCAAGACAACTTCCAGCTATTAGAAATTATTTCATTATCTCTCCGACTAAAAAGCCCTTTATAATCACATGACTTCTTGTGGGGATAGCCTGTGATCAAGTTTCCTTTCAGCAGTATTTTGATTAACTTAATAAATTGAACTCCTTAATATTTTTGTTCTAAGGGGTATTTCCACCCTTCTTCTCTGAACCTGATCTTCAGTAATAGCGATATCCCTGAAGAATAAAAGACTGTTTTGCTTTCAAACATGGAAGCCTGATGACAAAGGAAAACCTGTTACTATTAGCAGAGCATTTTATCCGGTGTTAAAGCAAAAAAAAACAAAAACCTGCAGCTGCTGCTAGATTTAAAACAACAACAACAAAAAAAGCAATTCCAAAACCTGCTCCTTAAAAAACAAACAAGCAAACATTTTGTTAGCAGGGGAGTTTTGTTCTACAAAATATTGGCTTCTCAATATATGATCAAGATGCTATAAACCCTGTTCCCCAAGTCGTCATGTAATCCTCGAATGCCTGAGAAGCCGCAGCACCAGGAGCATCTCAGTGGTGGTGACAAAGCCACGTGTTTGCAGTGCCTGCGGATCCACCACAGGTGTACAGGCAGGGCTGCAAAGGGGAGTGCCAGATGCTGACACCAAACATTTCTCCTCGCAGACCTCAGAAGCAAAGTTTGCAAGAATGTGAATGGGAACCCAAAGGAATAAGTTAACTTTTTTTTTTTCCTTTTAAAATTGTTTCAAGAAGTGCGCATCTCCTTGACTTTAAATGTCATCCTGGCTCCTACATCATTTCACAATAATCACAGACACTTGTAATTCTACCTAGACCAGTCCTCAGTTTTGCCTCAGTGCTATCTCCTCCTCTTCGCACAAGTGAGTTTCTCACAACATGGGCTACTTGACATCTTTGTGGTTTTGTCCCCCCCCCCCGCCCCGGTTTAGCATTTTGTTTGTTTTAGCTGATTTGGCGAACTCCTCAGACTGCACTCGCTTGTGCTCCCCTGTGATTCACAAGTCACTTAAGCAATACAGGCTCATCAGTACAGCTATGGAATCTGGGAAACTGCTAATATAAAAAGAAAAGGCATATAAATGTGAAAAGAAAAAGAAGCGTGGTAGGAATTTCAAGTCGCTACGAAGCTATCAAACAAAACAAATTACTAACATTATTATTGCAGTAACAGTCTCATCTGACACCTGCTGGGGACTAGGAGTTCCAGAAACAAGGGACATTCCTTGTTTTGAAACAAACTTTTTGGTCTAGTGGTGTGTGATGTTCAGTGATACCCAAGCTAGTAACTGGTGCACGAACTCATCCTCTCTTCCCTCCAGGTTAATGCTAAATCTCAGCTAGCCCTATACTCGGCAATTTAATGTATTTACCCAGTTGCAACCTGCTAATGTTGGTGATTCAGTTAAACCGTATTGCTTATGTCCTTTCTGTAACTTATTTGTCCTGTGACACAGGACAGGAACTTTCGGTTCAGTCTTCAGACTGAGCAGAGCCCAAGGGGAGCCTTTTTTGTCAAAGGACACCAGTTCAAAAGTTGCTGTTGGCACACGTTATCCCCTTCCAGATGTACCTGCTGGCTTGTACACCTTACTGCAGAAGGCATATATATTGATTTTCTTGTTCTGATTCTTTACATTTAAAGATAACTAAAGATCACTGAGCATGAGGAATGAGCTTTCCTGACTGCTTCCCAGTAACTCCTGCATGATCAATGCAGAGCCTGTGCTGCTCCTGCTCTGTCAGCAGAGTAGCCCCAACACACCTGGTACATCAGAATTGGCCTCTCTCTTTTGACAGACATGCCCTGCTTGTTTTCCAAGTGATCCTGAGGGTGCTCAGACTGTTGCAATGTATCCCCTAGGGCCTCATTACACTGAATATTCAAGCCTTAAGCAACCTCTCTTCGGGCATCTACTACAGAAACTACATCAAAATAACGTTCTACCCCTACAAATTACCATTAAAAAACGCTTTTCTGAAAATAGACTTGATAATTAGTGTCTTTGATTGCACAGGGAAAACTGTTGAATCTGTTAAAATACATTTTAAATGCCAGCTTTCACTTCCAATGCAGTGCGAGGAAACTGAAATTCCCAGCCCACCACCCACACAATCCCAGGTACCACTAAAAAATTAATGACTTTTCCAGGCCACCTAATGCTAAAAAGAACAGAAACAGGTTTTCAACACCCGTGGTTTTGCCTTTTACAGATGGAACAGGCTTGATATAAATGAGCAGGACTAGAAAAACACAACTTTGGGGCTATTACTAGCTGCAAACATCTGCATTGTGGCCCTATCCAGACATCCCATTTAGGACTGAGCACCACTAGACACCATTGAAGCAAAAAGTTTCTTTCCCTTTTGGCATGCAGTCAATAAGGAGGGCATAATAAGTCTAGTATGCTTAGTCTGTAGAAAGGAATCAATAGAGAGTTTGTAACGCAAGAGACAGATACTAGATAGGAAATAACTTTTCAATTACTGAGCACTACCTTGCAGCTCAGCTCCCCTGCACAAATTACCTAACCCAAGAGCCACAAAGATTTTAGAAATCCCAAGCCTCGCTGCACTCAATGAAAGTTAGATACTCCAGCCCCCTGTATCTACCTCCTCGGTGGGAACTGCCTTCTGTGCTCTGCAAAAATGTTTAGAACTATGCCAGAATCGTCACGTGGCTTTAAATATAATGTGATGATGAATATTCCAGAGATACCCTTCAGTTATGCTTCCTAAGCCACTGTATGAGCAAAATGACTTGAGGGTCTTGCTGCACCTGGAAAAAATTTCCTATATTCTACATTACTGTCGATGATCTTAATCTCATACGCTTCTTCCCACTTCTCCATTTTAGCAGCTGTAAAACATACATAAAGACTTGGGAAACTTGCGGGTTTTGCATCCTCCAGGTGAAGTACACCACAGCTGAAGTACTGAGCACCATGAATTCATCCCAATGGTAGTGGTTCAGAAAAAAGCCAAGTTCTCTAAAGCCAGCTATTATACTAGAAGAATTTTCCAGTCTAAATCCTACAGGATGTCTTGCCCTTTTTGTTTTTAAATGTCAAAAATCATTAGTGCACTTACATGGGTAAAGCAAGAAACTTTTTACTAATGCGACTTACGTTATTTAGTGAGGTCCTGTAAAGGTGGCAGCAGCAGCAATGGTTTGCCTTCATTAGCTACACTGACCATGGTTCTTGCATGCTGGCTACTATAGCTGTTAGCAATATGATCTGCTACGGGCAAGGCCTAAAAACTCCAAGATGTGAATTCGTGAATTAATTCTAAGCAAATTCTTCACGCTTATCACTAGTCAAACCTCAGAATATCTAGGCATCAAGAGCTGGATAACTAGAAACCGTATCAAGACGTTCAGATTTTCTACAGGTGAAGAGACGTAAAGCAACAAAACAAGCGGTGTGTTAGAGGACCATTTCTTTGCACCTTCCAGGGGTTATATCAAGCACAGAGGAATTCAGTGACACAGCCACTGACCTTGTGACAGAGTCAGGAACCAAAGTCGTGTCTTCTGAACTTCTGTTTTATGCCTTAGACAAAATTTTTTGTCTTGTAAACTCCTCTAATGAGAGTGGTGGCTTCAAAGGTACTCACAAAGGCTACACAGATCTTTTCAACAGCAGCACTGTCATCAACTCACTTTGAAACACATTAAGTGAAACAGAAGAGTCAGAGTGATGAAAACTGCTTCTATAAAACCAAGATAACCTTGCAACAGATGGGCAGGAACTCCAGCATCCTCTGTTCAACATCCCCTAATTACTGCTCTGATCTTCTCTTTTCTGGCCCTTCAAGTGACCATGCAGAAACAGCGGTGCTTGTGATACATATTCAAGACAGAAGACAATTGCTGACAATAATTGGATTTAGCAGGTTTTTAGAGCAGAAGGCTGATATATACAACAGCCATAACTGTACTGGCAAGATGGATCTAACGGCCATTAAATTTTAAAGCACTGCAGGACCCACACAATATTTGGCAAGCGACTATACTGACAAAATTATTTTCTTCGTAGTTCGTAATGGCATGTAAGGCACCTAGGTGGTGCCCAAAACAGGAGATGGCTGTTTCTGATGCCACATTTTTGATTAGGGGGCAACTGATTGGATTCAGATTAAGATGACCAGAACCTGGTGTGCTTTCAGAAGGAGTGAAAACATGATCCAGAAGTTGAACACAGCTGTGCTCAAAGGGGAGCAGAGAACAGCCTTCAAGTATATATATGAAAATAATATAAATATTTAATACTTATATATTAAAAAAATCTGCACAAAAAATGTTTTCCACACCCATGGACAGAGCTCATATTATACCAAAAGACATGCAAGCTAGAGAAAAGTTTTTGCAGTTGAGGAGGCCCCAAAATAGCTGCTGCTTCGGAGTTTGTGAAATCTCTGATGGCTTTGTGAAGTCTCTCCCAGCCCTATCACCCACAACAGCTGAGACCCCCAAATTGGGTGAAACAAAAGCCAATGCTACATAAATTCAGCCTAAAGATGCACAGCTTCTGAAAGCAGCCAGATACTCACACAGCGTAGTTAGGAAAACGGCAAATTCTGTGTCACTTGGAGTCCTAAATCGAGGCTCTATTTCCTTCTAAAAGCTATTCGAAGGCTCTCAGAGGCATTAAAGTGTGTGTAATGCAGATGTTAGGGAGGGACAGCTTTCTAGCCCCTGTTTCATAGAAGCTGATTTCATAAAAGCTGATTATCAAACGATTCCTTCTGGCCTTAGTAAAGGACTCTCTATGAATAAGAAGCTCCAGAAGAAAAAAAAAATCGGAGAGATTTCTTTCATGAATTTGGGAGAGATAACGTCAAAATTCATGTCTTGAGGTAAATTACAGCATTACTCAAAGTCCATGAACAAACTGTTAACTTGCATGTAAGAAAAAATAAGATCACAAAAGGCCAGTCCTTCAGGCAGGAGGATGCAGCTAAGTATCACCGAATTTCTTTTAATTCAAAAAAACACATGTAGACTAAGAGGGTTTTTTTTTTTTTTTTTTTTTTTAATTTTCTTTCTTTCTTTTTAAAGGATCTCAGTAGCATATACTAAAATAACCGGCTTTAGGGTGTTACAAAGAAGAAACCTTAGTCTCCACAATTGAGGCAGCGGGAACAAGTCCTTTAAGGCTGTTATCAATTACTACACCACGGAGGAAGTATATTAATAGGGCTCTTTTGTAAGTTATAAGCATACTGTGTACTTAATATTTTGCTTGGTTTCTTGGTGCCACTTATTTCCCAACAACATCCTGGCTGTCAACAGGTATACACAGAAGTACTCATTAGCAGTATTGAAGGATGGTTTATAGAAGGTCAAATAACGGGCCATGACAAAGCAATTATGTTCCCAGCTATAAAGGTCACTTTTACTCATCATACTAATTATCTTGACAGGACTACATTTACTTCCACTGATTTCAATGCAGAAACTTCACCAGCACCTTAGCCTTTCTGATTTCAACGCTGCAGTTGCCCCAATTGCTCTCGCTAATGCACGCTTCCCGATGCAAGACAAGCAGCAAAACCAGTCTCCTGGGGGGAACGAGCAAACAAGCGAAAAAACCAACCACCACCACCACGAAGCACTGCAATTAAAAGTTACATACAAAGTTAGCCTGCGGTTTTAAGGCCAGATTTTCACACGTTTAGCCTTTACCGTGGTGTGAGGAATCACTGCGGCACAAAAGGCAAGATTTGAAAATCAGCACGGAATCACACAGGGTTTGGAAACCTGGGCACTTCAATTTTCTGGATCTAGGGGGTGTTACATGTAAGATTTTCAGAACTGCCACAGGAAGCCTTCTCTCAGACTCTGAGCCTATGCACTTAAGTTATATATATATATATGTATTGCTGTGATATAAGTTATATACACAGCGATACCACTCTGTGGCATACTCACAAAAACATTCTGCCTTCAATTCATTTCCTAAATTCCCAATTGTCCAGCCTTTCTTGCCAATAGGATTCTCAATCGGTTTCTTTAATAGTTAATTTGTTTAGTCTGATCTATTAATAGACAAAAGCTGTGCACTCCTGCTCTCTGCCAAACCTCTGCAATAAAATTGACCAGTCTCTCAGAAGTTAAGTTTTCCAAGGTGCAGAATGCCTGAGCTGGATCCTAGAAAACTTCCTGCAGCCCTTTCTGTTCTGAGATGCAATGGCTGCGCTGCCAAACACCACAGAAGTACAAAATAAAATTAAAATCTTTAACAGAGTCCTTGATTCCCCACTACAGTTAGGACTACGTTTGTGACTCTGTGGTGGTACGTGGCACAGTTTCAAGGCCTGAACATTGTGAAGAGATTCTGCAAGAGAAAGAGGCAAATGCAAACATCTTCCCACCTCATGTCTGTTTTATTTTCCCTTGGCTGAGTGACTTCCGCTGCTGAATCTGCTCTGTTTCTTGGCGGTTTAACCAAGGAGATGGTGAGAATGAAGAACAAGAGGGAAAAATGCATCCCCTCCCAATGATCGTTTCCAATGTTGTGCTCAAATACATTTAGGACATCGCTGAAAGGCAGCAGCCTTCCTTCCAAGCCTGCTGAGCACCTGAAATCCCTACTGAGTTTAGGCTGCACTCTGAGTGCCAAACCCAAAGAGAGGGTTTGCTGCCACTCCACCTTTTCATTTTAGGGCCACAAACCAGGTTTTCATCCTGCTTTTACACACTCACGTCATGGTCTCTGGTCCAGGCAACTCCTGGTGCTGCGGGGTACGATGGGGCAGCCTGTGACAACGACCAAGCCGCCGGTTTTGAGGGCAGAGCACCGCATTCGTCCTGTGGATCTACATGCTGAGTTGCCGTAGACAAGTTGCTTTATGTAATCTGGCAATTATAATATCCTTGTTCATTTGCAAAGTGCTTCAAGGCCACGTATGAAATGAAAAGTATTATTAATGAGACAGCAACCATCTCTTTCAGGCAATAACCGTTTTCTCTCTGAATTAGCAGTTGACTTGCCCTTATTAAGAACCCAGCCTTCATTTCCAGAGGACGGACGGGTCTCGTACACGGCTACACAGCAGAGTGAACAAAATGTAAACAGCTCCCTCACGTACCGAGACAGTACGAGCACAAAAGCAGCTCCCCTCCTCTCAAAGCATCCTCCACGCTGCCAGGAAATACAGGATCAATCAAACGCAGCAGCCCTCGGGTCAATGGTTTCACACGCATAGGAAAGGTCAGTGATTTGTTTACAGCCTTCCTGGCACCACACCATAAGATGAAGGGGGAAAAATAGTTCTACGTATGGCTCATATAAATCATCTTAACTAAATTACTGGCCTGCTTTATTCCATACATCATGAAGTATACTGAAAAGAGAGCCCGCTCTCATTTACCAAGAAAAAAATGAAGGAAACTAACTCCTTCACATATCAGAGTAATATGGTCATGATCCTATAAATATGTCATATTTCAGATTGTTTTTAAAGTAATCTTTATAGGAAGTTCACATGCTGATTTATGGCCAATGAGAAAATACGGCGCTGAAATGGCTGTAAATGCCAGAGGGAAGAGAAAGCAACGTTTCTTCTCCTGGTGCTCCCACCCTGACTTCATTTAGCAACAACAAAACTGGGTCAGAGCAAGATAAGCAGCAGGTTATTCAGGAGAAATGAGACAGTTAGAAATAGATTGTCTTGTACAGTTGGTATCACACAATTAAAAAGTCAATTCCCTGTTAGGCTTTACAATGACCAAATGTAAAAAAATAAAATAAAAATAAAATAATACATAAATAAATATAAAAATATAAAATAAAATAAAAAACCTGAATTCAACCAAACCAAAACCGAGAAAGCTGAGACAGTGGCCAGAGCTATCACAGTGGGATTTTTGTGGGCTGATTTTAGAAAATTTATTACTAGTGTAAGTTTGTAATCAAAATCTGTTATTATTATTATTTTTTATTCAAAATCTTAGAGCTGGAGGGAAATCCTTGGTCACTATGGGATGAGCACGGCCCTGCTGGCACACCACACGCTGCCCATACTCCTTTGGGGCTAAGGAGGTGGGTGAGGTTTCTGAAAAGCTCAAAACCTTTCATAGGAGCAAATTAAGCCCTAGGAAGTCTATCTAGCAGGAACAGAGAACTTTTGAACAAACCCAGGACGTCAGGGGAAAACATCCACTTTTGATTTTTAAATGAGTTCTAAAAAAAAAAATCAAGTAAACATAAAAGGAAAACAAGCTTTCAGCACAAAAGACATGCAAATACTCAGACACCCGCTTCGTTCCAGGGCTATTTTTCCTGTATTTCCTCAACTATTATTTGCCTTGATGAACACACGTAATCACTCCCCAGAAAACTCTCCCCACACACAAGCATTTTTTTGGAGAGAAGGAAGAAAATATTTCTGATTTCTCATTACCTATTTCTATTTCTGGGCCCCCACCAATTTGCATTTAATGCTAACTATAAAAGGGACCCAAGGAACATGGAAGGCTGTTTAGTCATCAGTTTAAATCTGGATTCCTTCTTTTATTTCATACAAACTTGGAGTTTTAATCAGAAGCAAATGTAGGACACTTACCTACTGAAATTAACAGACTTCACTGTTAATTTCACTGAAACAGTGTGGCCCTCAAGTATTAAATCTTAAATTGCTTTCTGGGGCAGAATCGCTGGTCTACTTTTTATGGTCACAGGAGCATTGCCGAGAACAGGCTCTGCGACGTACCCAAAGACATTCAGCGAGTCAATGCGAGATTCAGGAGAAACGAGAAAGAACTGGAGAGTCAAAGCCTCAATTTTCCCTGACAAACACTCTCCTGCACTCCAAACTTTAAAATGAAATGACTGACGCAGCCTGAATCGGCCAGAGAGAGGAAAGTGAGGACAAGACAAAAGCTCAGGCTCACATCAAGAGGGCAAGCTCTTGTTTGTTCAATTATTTGAACCCAGGGAAAATTAGATGGGGACTTAGTATGAAAGGGATGAGAATGATAACAGATAATGAGGTTGTTTTTCATTTATACCAAGGTCTCCTTGTAACACTCAGCCTTAAAATGGCAGAAAAATAGGCCCTAATCATTTCTCTTTTGCAGAGACTGTTACCTCCACAGCTAATGCAAGGACTTGCCTCTTGGTACCACTCCCCCTTGCAAGGTGAAGTGAGCAGCAAATCAGGACCACGTCGAGGAACTGATTACGAAGGCTGCTATGCACATCCTTTGTCTTCAGAGGCCAAAATTATTCTGAGTGCATCAAACAAACGCCGTGACCCCGAACTGTGGGAGGCACCAAGCTGTCTTGCAATTGCCTTTGCTTCCTACTCCCTCTTTCCAAACACGAGTTACAACAGTAGCTGAAGTTCAGGCCAAACGCGATGCCAGCTCAGACATCAGGCTCCCAACAAACAGCCAGGGAATACATTGTGAAGCAGATGTCTGGCGTATATTTTTCAGAGCTTTGTCTGAATAAATATGATTTCCTAACACTGAAGGACAGGCCTGCTTTCTATAACGCAAACATATTTTCCCAGGGACAATAGACTCATATTTACGTGCTAATTAGGAAAGAAAAACAGAAAAGAAAAAAAAAAGCAAATCAAAGCATTTTAGTTTTCAGTCACACATGGCACCAGCAGTGCTCCTGGGGCTGTTTTCTTACCAGGCTGTGCCCCTGTGGGGTGGGAAGGCAGCCGACAGGGCACACAATTCAGAATTATCCAGCCTCGAGCTCCTCTCTTAACGTACTGGCAGAAGAAAAGGAGGGGAAAAAATAAGAATCACCTCTGCTTCCCTCACCTTCAGGCCTACAGCAACCTCGTCACCATGATATTCCTAATCTGAGCTTATTTTACAGGTCATCAATTCAATTTCTCAACTTCTTACACTTTTTGGTGCTCCCTTTTAAAATAATGTCATGTCAATCAATCATTTTCTCAAGGGCTCCAATTTTCCCTTCAAGCCTCTTTAAAAAACCTGAGCCTTCATTCCCTGTTCCTTACTCCTTGCCTTAAATTCACCTACTTCAGCTACTCAATATCTTCAATTGTCACCTTCCTGATTTTATTTTATCTCTGCATGCTTGGTAGGCAGAGATAACAAACACACACAAGTCTGGATTCAATAAATCTCACCTGCACTTCTGGGCATTCTGTTTCAGTGCAATGACTTATTACAGGGCCAGGAAAAAAGATACTAAAAGTAATAATTGCTTTCAAAACAAACAGAAATGTCTGATTCAAAAACTTGAAGTGCGGAGAAAGGGAGTAGAGAATATGCCACAGCTGAAAATAATGCCTTAAATCCCACCATCCTTCAAAGGAAGGAGTCGGTCAAACTCAGCTCTCACCTGCAGGCTTCAAAGTACTTCAAAGAAAGACTCCTCAACACTGCATTTTCAAAGCCCCTGGAAAAATATATTCACCAAAAACCTCAACTATGAAGAAGTCCCTAAGTGCAATCAACTCTGAGCTCTTAGCATACAAGTGACTGTGTTTTCACCCTTTCCTCAGCTACCAGAAGGGCAGAAATCTCAGCGTTCACTCAAACAAGAAAAACAAACAAAGAAAAAAACCCAGCACCAGGTGAGATTCTGATGTTTCACAGAACTTCAGAACTAGGGGGCTAAGAAAACAGCACAAGAGTTTGTATCTCAGAATTACAGAAATGTGCATGCTACTCAAAGATCTGCTTTGCCAAATTGACCAAATTGTGCATTCACTGCCTTTCGAAGGGCTGCATGGGCAAGAAGCTGAGCTTCTTATTTGAGCCTTTCATTAGAGATTTTGAAATTTCAGTCAATAGAGCAACCCAGATTTGCTTAAATTGCATTTACAAATTTGGATCTTAAAGAGCAGTAAGTATAAATGCACTTGTACTTTGCATTTGCTTGGTGTATAGCCAGGGTAAAATTGCAGTAGGAGCTGTGGAGATAATGCATGCAGTTGGAGCACCACGCAGTACCTCTTGTGATACCTGCATATACCATCTTTGGGAAACCTGAACTACACAGCTTGTAAAAGATTAAAAACCAGCTTACCAATGCTTCACGTTTGATACGTAAGAATACAGAAAAACTGCAATCAGATATTCAGACTGAATCTTCAGTCAAGGAAACACTCCTAAGCTGCTTCAGCAATCCGAAGGAACATAACATCCAAAATTAGAGAGAAAAGAAAACAAAGCAACCTAATAATTGTTTTCCCTTCTTCCACCCTTCCTTCCCCGAATAACACTGATTCTACTTCCCTTGTTTGAGTAGATCCTGAAAGCAAGCATTAACTCTCAGGCAATGAGCCTGAATCGGATTGAAATGTATGAGCACAGCCACTCTATTTTTAAGTAAACATTTCTATCCACTACGTGGTAAGGTTTTTTATACAAACTTAAAGAGTTATTGCAGCTTCCTTGAAATACGCAGGCTTTGCATTAATATATCCAAAGACCTCAGAAAATTTTGGGGCCCACAAGTATTAAGCAGTGTTCAGAAAGATGGTGACTTGTGAGACAGGCAGGATTTAGGTAGGTGAGTTATTATATTTGACAGAGCTTTTTATCACCTTTATTTATCAGGAGAGCATTCAAGAGTACACAATAACCTTTGCAGAGCTAGTTAGAAGAAAACCCGCAACGATAGAATTCAAAGGCTAAAATAACGGTATTAGTAGGGTAAGTATTTAATTGGTTACACACTGTTCGAAAGGTGATGGATTTACATCTGTTTTGCTGAGCTCCTACTTTCCTGTATTCTGCAAGAGAGATGGATTGCATTAGGAAGAACCTGGAAGTCTTCCAGAAGAGTACAGGGCAAACACAAAGTTCACTTATTTGCTAGCGAGCCGCTGCTTATTATGTTTCAAGTTGATTAGTAGCAAAAATTAACATTTCATTAAGCCCTCCGACAGGAGACAGGACCCTTTCATTAAACAAAAAAACCCCACATAATTAGCAATAAGCATACATGGACTTCTTTGTGCATGGTTCTTCATATTATTTTTAAACTGATGAAGTTATAACTAAGACTTTTAGTTGCATGCATGTGAAGTAACAGAAAGGCTCGGTATTTCCATGAGTTTCAATGAACTCATGAAAAAGTCCTATCCTCAGTTCACTGGTAAGGTTGAATGCTGTTTAGGATTGCTGACACACTTCATTTATTTAAATTGGGAATTTAAAAAGGAAAAATCTTTTCCTAAAGTGAAACCCAAGCTATCTCCACACATAACCAGTGACATCTTTGTCAGTAGTCTGAAGCCCCTAAGTCTTTCCAAAAATCTCCTGGCAGAGGCCAAACCTCAGCAGGGTGGTGACTCGATAATTTAGTGCGTTTAGTAGACACCCAGAGGTTGAAGGACTCCTTCCATTTCTTGATGTAATCTCTGAACGATGCCTCGGGAACAGGGATGTCAAGGAGACATGTTTTATATCTGCCCGGTTCAAAACAAGTGTGTATTAGCAGGTGTCTCCCTTTTATCCAATTCTTCCCCGCAAGGGCTTATCAATTTTGTAGCAGATTCAGTCACAGTCCATTTCTGTCAGACTTATCAACATGGTAATTCAAATTTTGCAGGTGTGATTACACCTACATGAATACTGATGAGCTGAAAGTCTGACAGGACTTTGAAAAATGTGGACTGATTGCAAACTGCTGCAACCGCTCAGTACATCTTGGCCATGTTAACATGCAACAGGCACGCCACAGGAGATGGAGGACTGAAAAAGAAAAGCACGTCAGCTATGAACTTTCATTTAAGATAGGGACCTAATTTTTATTAGACGGAAAATAACAGAACAACTGCAATTTCTATTCATTTGGGGTGACAGAACACTCAAAGTTTCTGGAAATCCTGCCAGAAGATTTTATTTGAGGCGATGTCGATTTTGGAAAGAGGTAAATAAAAACAGGACCTTGGTCCTAAGTTTTAATGAGTCCCAGAGAACATACACTATTCAGTGTTCGCAATTCAATCAATCATCTGTGTGATCCCCAGTAAGTAAAAAAGGATACGAGGCTAGAATTCCAATGACTCAGAAAACCTGGAGATCTGGGATTGAAAGTTAGTAATTTTCCATGCCAAACATCTTCCTGAGAGAAAGCTACTGTAATGATAAAACCAGGGATAGTGTGAGCATAAGATTTTTTTGTTCCTTTTACAACAGATCGTTTTCAGAGAAAGAGTCAAGAGTAAAAATTTCCAAATGAGAATTGTTGAAACATTTTAAACTGATTGTTCCAAGACATTTGGCAGATACCAAAGATAAACATCTGACTGATGTCAACAAGATAGAAAGAACTAGCAATTCTGATACCTGACAAGATGTATTACATCCGATTGTTGCATCAGCATATTGGTGAAGGCACCCCAGTCGTTTGGAAGCATCTCAGATGGGCACTCAATAGAACAAGTTACTGCCGAAATCAATGCCTGAAGCATTGGAACATGATGCAAAGCTGCTCATCACTTCACCCTAGCTCCGTGGGGACACTTCTTTACACTGACCATCCGTGCTGATATTACATATACCCCATAACTGGTCAACGTGGCACTTGAGGACGTAGTCTAGGATTCAACTTGGTCCTTCTGTACAGAGATAAATTTTGTGTTCTGTAGAACAATATAAACATTTTTAACTAAAAGCAAAGGATAATACACTGGAAAATATCAGAATAAACCCCACCTTCCTGTAAGCAGGGCAGAAACGATTTAGAGAAGCAGTTCAAGTGGCCCAAAATGTTACTGCTGCAAGTGAATCAACTTAAAAGACTGTAATGCACCCTCTTCTTCCTCTCATTTGCACCTTTCCTTATTTTTCTTGTGCAAAATTGATTTCACTGCTTTATCCTCCAAAATAATCAACTCAAATAGGTCAGTTACTCCAGTGCATTTACTGGAGCATTAACATCAACCATTTAACATCAGCTAGGGTTTTGCCACATATTATATTTTAGCAGAAGGAAGAAACTGATAATAATCCACTGTGGACGCTAAAGAAAAAGTGAATTGTATCATCTTAACACATATTTGACGTAATGCCTCTGCGGCCATACTTTGTGTAAGCCTTCCAAGGGTCCTCTGACATTAGCAAAGCAACATACATTACCTAATCTAACATATATTACCTAATCTCTCTTACCATTGCCTTTAGGATGCAGGTCAAGCTTTCAACCGCTGAAAATGCATGGCAACCGCCCAATATCGCCTTCCACACACCACATTCTTAAATGCTTGCTAAACACTCACATGCATGTCGAATGAGAAAGTCTATCAGGACAAGAGACAAAAGTGGAGGGGAAGATGCATTTCCTGAGCTCCCTCTCTTGCTAATCGTTCTTCCATCTTCACTGCAACGTGACAGTCCAAGAATAACACGGTTAGAAATCCAACAGGCAGGAGTGCACGGGATTCAGAAGGGGAAAAAACTTTGCAGAACCTTTGACCAATGCAAACCTCAACCACCTGAACAATTTCAACTCTGATGCAGCAAGCAGAGCCTTGACCCTAACTCAGGCCAGTCCAGCTCCCTCATTTCTGTTCTGCATGTTTGCAAGGCCTTCCAGAAAAGATTGGTTTGCTGTGCTAAAACCAGCCCTAACTCTCGGAAAAGCACAAATAAGTGATAGAGCTAAATCGTAACCCAACTGATTTTTTTTTTTTTTTTACATTTGCATTTAAAATTTTAGCTTTTAGGTGTTTTTTCCCCTCTCAGACCTAGACACAGCAGGAAAGAGGACAGCACATGTAAAAAAAGGGATCCTTGCGCAAGGCTGCCTATCTCAGCAGATAACATTTTGAAAAGACAGTAAAATGATAAGAGCTGGCAACACCTCGTTTAGCACAGGGCTTTGACCTCCCTTGAAGGTTTGAAATTCTACTGTAATAGAATA
This sequence comes from Cygnus olor, assembly GCF_009769625.2. NCBI lineage: Eukaryota > Metazoa > Chordata > Aves > Anseriformes > Anatidae > Cygnus > Cygnus olor. The sequence goes on along the minus strand of NC_049195.1, from coordinate 2,069,913 downwards.
AAGTGACAGTATTGCAGGTGCCGGATTGTGCTGGCCCAGATTCTGGGCTGCGTGAACCATCTCAAACTCAGCTGAAACAGTGACAAAAGCAGCCTTTGAGTACTCCAAACCAGCTTCTACAATCTTCAACGCTGAAGAAGTAAAAGCTCAAAAAAATAAGAAGTAACAGCTCAAAAAAATAAGAACTAAAAGCTAAAAAAAAAAAAAAAAATTCCCACTGCTGCACTTCCTCTTCGGTGTTCAATGACTCAGAGCTTTCCAGCTTGCTTTCCTCAGTAACCAGCAGAGATTTCTGCCTTTAAATGAGTGGCCACATTTTTGGGGCTTCCAAACAACAACACACTGTCAGTAGCATGATTTGTTCGCCCTGCTGGAAGTTGCACTCCTTCGTATTTTATTTGTTTGGTAGGTTTTGGTGTTCCTTTCTCTCCAAAAATTCCCCGTCAAATTAATCAAAAAAGTAGCAATAAAAAGCAGACAGAAGAAGAAAAATAAGAAACCTGTCTCCTACCCACCTTTTCTGCATATTGTGAGATCGAAGCAAGCAAGTGTTCCTCTCCAGGCAAGTCTCCTGTGGACGAGAACCCATGAAATCATTAGCACTACGGTCATTATGTGAGGTTAGGAACAAAACTCCGCATTACATCTGCCTTTTAAGACCTGTCTGAGGCTAGAATTTGTGGCAAGTTCACTTCAATTAGCTCAAAAGACTGCTTTACAAATCGGGCAGCTTCTCAATGCGCCAAACCATTCGGAAGCGGGTTTGTGGCGGGGCAGAACGACTTCACACAATGAAGCTCCTGCAGATTCTCTGCTCTGCCTCAAGCTCTCAGCCTTGCTTTTGTAAGGTCTTGGACTCCTATCAAGGAGAATGCATCCCAGGCCTACCTCGAAGACAGTTAATTAACACAGTGCCTAACAGAAAGCAGCATTTTTCTTTCTCTTGCTGCAGGTTCATGCTGATATGTTACTGATGCAATAGTTGCCTTACTATTTAGACACGCTGCCTTACAACAGAACTGTTCCCCAGCGGTCATTACAAACGCTGGTTATGAGCCTAATTTTCTCATCCTAGACGCAGAAACCCTATCAGTGGCCTCAGCAGAAGCTCAGACCTTCAACCAGTCCAGCCCAGAAGCATTTGCTGTCCATCCTCAGATAGCAATACCTATCTTTTTCTCTCAACACACACCCTGTAGGTAAGAAGTTGACCTTCAAATTGGTTCTCCCTCCACAAACTATTCATTCAGGTTATTTAGAGATGGTTGAGACAGCTACATGCTTCTCTGGCCTATCTTAAAGGAGTGCTGAGGGTGTTAGCCTGGGGAAAACACTGCCAAGATTTCTAGGAAAGTGAGTTCTGACATCCTTCACTGCTTCGTCCTTTGTAACTGGATGGTCTCAAAAACCAAAAAGCAAAAAATGAAGATGGTCCCACAAAAATCTAGGAGGAACCTCCCCTCGACGCCCACATTTTCCTCCCCATTTGCCTTTATTGACTTGTTTAGGGATTCACAGCATGACTTCAGCTGTCCTTGCAGAAACCCATTCAGCAGCAAGGGAACGGCCAAGGCTTGCCAGTGTTTTTCTGTGCTCACTGACAACTTTCCAAGCTCACAAAAGACAGATGATGGGATTGGCTTACAAAAATCCCAGGACTTCTCTTGTTTCATCTTAAATCCCATTGATATGCAGTGTGAGCAGTCTCCAAACGCACACAGCAAAGCAACAGATCCGTGGGAGGGGAGTACTTATTTCAAAACATGGCTGCAGCAATAATAGACAAAAAAAACACAAGACAATGGAATAAGAACAGCAAATGGATGTACCATTCAAGCGACAGGCCTCTAGCTGTGGGTACACAAAGCAAGCTCGTATGCCAACCAGGTCTTGGAAATACTTGAGTACGTTTTATAGCTATAGGAGACACTGCCGCTAACCTGACACATAACGAAATTCCCCCCTGATTTCTTTAGGACAGGAGCCTGCCTGAAGTCTAATTATCCCTTCTTTTGTCTAACGAGCATAAAGAAACTTGAAGTGTCGTGTCCTTCAGCGGTCTCTCAGCCCGCCTTCTCTACAAAATAGGCACGCTCGCTTTTGCTCTGCAGCACGGCAGATTAACAAGGTATCAACAGGCATTTCTTTAACAGCTCCTCTCAAGGATTGTGGCTAGGCATTTTCCAAGACAGTCCAGCGTAACTATTAATTCATGGAAATGCCCTATGCTTGATTTCACCGGTGTCCTCCAAGTCTCACCTTTTGTTTTAGGAAGTTCGAACAACAGGGAACACAATCCCAAAGGGAAGCCACGTCAGGAGAACACGAGAAAGTTCATTTTAGGCTACCAGGAGACAAACGGGGAAGAAAAAGGGTTGCCCTAGAAAAGCCCTGGCAGCATTGCTCAAAAAGGGCTGGCTTCTGGGGGAAGGAGGAGAGGGTGTTTGGGGTAAAGAGCAGGCTAAAGAAAGGGCTGGGGAAACAAACAAAGAGACCATCTCCCACTGCTCGATTCCTACTGCACTGAAGGAAATGGGAGTTCAGGTATGTGCTGTAAGAAATCTGAATCCAAAGGAAATCTGACCTCATAACCAATTTCTTCTCTGAATGGAAATAACTTGATTAGACCTCAAATTCCAGTTAATAGCTCATGTCAAGCAGAGCAAAGGTAAGTTTTAATTTATCTTGACAAATAACTTACACTTAAGTGACCTTTTTCTGAATGTGCATCATTTTGGCTTCATTTCATACAGTCACAAAAACATATCCTTAAAGAAAATTTTCCCCGAGTGGAGAGATTTTGTCTGCGGGGAAACTCAACAGGTTTTCACACCTGCCCACGAGCCTGCCCAAAGTTCTAATTTTTCGTGCTAACATATTGTAAGGAATAAATTGCTGAAATATCTCATTACACAGGATGGTTCCATCAAACAATTTTCTTGTCATTAAGTGCTCCATAGATGCACTTAATGGGCAGCACTCAGATTGTAGCAGAGAAAGAAAACCAAACCCTTCTAAAAACTAACCCCAAACTAGTTGTTCATTAACTTAAAACATCTCTGTAATAGGCAATTACCGAAAGAGCATTATCTAATGCTGGATATATTTTCACCCAAGGAAAGAATGACTAATCAAGAGTGGTGTCGTTGCTGATATTTGTCTCTGGAAGCTTCACTGATTACAATTCTTCTTCTGCGAAGCCTCTTCCCCTTGGTACGACCGAGAACACAGACGAGACGAGCAGCAGAGACAAAGCACCATGTAGCACCCCGAGGTTTTCTACAGGGACTGCAAATACAGGGAGAACAAATGCTCCTGCTTCTTCAGCATCCATTTTGGAATCCAAACAGAAATACTACTGCAAATACAGTTTCTCGAGTGACATCAAGGCCCAACTAAATATGAGCAGCATCTTTACTCAGCTGTCACAACACGTTTCATTAGCACATTTAGAAAAAGCCTTAAAATATAAAACAAAAAGCAGCTGTAAGAACTGCAAAGATGCCTGGGTGGGAGGATTGTATTTCCCAAATCTACCTGTTTTTCCCCCAGGAATCTGATACGTAAAGACCTAAAAGATTCACATGTTTAGGCCCCATTTCTTCTGCTTAGGGAAAACATTAAGCATAGGAGTAACTGTAAAATCCCAGTAAAGGTTATGGATCTAGAGCAGAAATGCTCTTCCAACAATAAGTCGCTCAATGAATTATTCTGTATTGTCATCTTCATAATACCAAGGGCTCTGAGCTTTTATTAAATCACAAAATGAGGTCTTATTGCTTTTATTAAAGTGTCACCTAGAAATTCCAGCTGCAGGCCAGTAACCCATAATGAAAGGTCCAATACAAACATTAAAAAAAAGAAAAACTTCTCAGAGAAACAAAACTGAAGGCAGTCTTAGTTTTATTTTTATCCTAGCCTTTAACAAAAGCCACTATCCTTTAACAAGGACCCTCTCTCTTTAGGGTTAATACAGTGGTGGCGTTTTGTACCAAAAGGAGCTGACTTCAAAATCCTTCACACAATTGCACTTCGCTCTGTTATCCGCCGGGTCCGCACAAATAAATAAAAGATCCCCTTCCCTGATGAGTTTTTCAAAGCTGTTTTGCGACGTGTAAGCACCTGACAGGCCTGATCAGCTTTTCATGCGGACACGAGCCACGTTCGCCCCTTGCACAGCTCAGCAGCGCTCCAACAAACCCCACAGAACAGACATTGGTAGCAGGGCCGCGCTCGCCTGACCTACTTAGTGCCGTCTCAGGGCCAAAACTCAGCGCTGCCCATCCTTGTTCTTTCCACCAGGTAACACCTCTTCGTATTCCTCAGGAGATAACGGCAAACAGAGTGGCTACGAGGCCGGTTCAAAGCGCCGCCGCCACACATCCAGCCTCCTTTCTTGCCTTTCAGCGCAATGAGATCAGTACAAAAGGGCCTTGGTATTCTAAGCCGCCGTGCCAACTTAAATTACCTTAATCTAAAACCATGCCTGCTCTAAAATCTCTCCTCTTTCTTAGTAATACTAATAAGGAGCCAAACTGCACGGACACTGTGGAGACAGAGTTTTAGATTTAATACTGTACGTTTAAATTAAATGGGCCTAACACACTGCTTTCTTTTCCTTTTCAAGTCCCATCTTTCATCTCCAGATCCTATAGTTGTTTCAGCCTTGATAGAGTTAGAAAAATTGACAGCTCAAATATATAAATATTTTAAACATGCAAGGCAAGTCTAGGTCTCGAGGGAAATATCCGAGCTTTTCCAATATTCACATCTGATTATTTATGCAGTTAAATAAGAAAGGAAATTGCTAACAAATCTACGCACCGGTTTGGCACGCTGTTCCAGTTTGCCTTTTCCTGCTCTCCTCCCAAAATTACCAGCTGATTAGGAGTGAGGAAGAGGAGCCTCGTTTTACATACCGGAGTGAGACTTTGACACCGGTTTTCCTAACTCACAGCTCTGCCAAAGACATCAGCCAAAATCTTGGACAAGTCACCGGCCCAGTATTTCCCCTCCATAAAAACAGGAAACAGCGATGTTTCCTTTGCCAACTGGTTTCTGCCATCTACTTCCTTTCTGCTTCATGGTGGCTTTGCTTGCTTTACTTTGACACATTGGGCCAGGAGGTGGAGGGAAGCAACCTTTTAAACCTGTTTCTGGAACACTTTTTGTCCTGTATACAAATAAACCAAGCTGAGAGCTATAGAGAAGGCCTGTAAGCCACTGACACTTACCTTTATTAACGCTAGAAATTACGTGCAGATCAGCCTAAATGCCTCTGTTTAAATAACACAAGTGGTGGCTGTGTGCTTGGGATCTCTCTATTTCCATTAAATTTGTGTCAGCTCCTTCTCCCTTGAACAACACTTTACCCTTATCACTAGATTCGCCTAGAAGTTCTGTATATATTTTGTGCGAAGAAATTTTGCCTCAATCACTTAAAAATTAGTCCTTTCTTCCCCTTGAATACTTATCTGCTCATGTTTATGAATAAGTTACAGCTACGAAGAATTTACTGGCATCAGTGAGTGCCTTCTGCTTATGTTGTTATTCTTTTCAGATCTTCGTATTCTCTCTATTTGAAACATTTGTTCTGTAGTTTTGCAACTAGCAAGGAAATAAATTGGAGGGAATGTAAGCAGATGAATATATGCCCATATTAATCTCAGCCACTTCAGAAGCAATACAATAGCACTTTGGTGCTTACATCAAGATTGCTTCTAGACTTCATCTTGAAACTACTCCTGGAGCAACTTACCCTGTTATTGTCCCCTGCTGCTACCACTGAACAGTAAGAAGCTTTCACCTTGCCGAAAGTATCCTTAAAGCAGAACTATCTTGGAAGTGCTGCTTACACAGTTCAGTGAGCAGCCAGCTAACTTCGTTTAACTCATCTCTTTAGTTGCCTAACCACGTACCAAGGCAGACAACATACCCACAACTGCTGTCAATTCTAGGACGGGGTCTTTGCATGCCTGAGGAGGTAGTGACATCTCAAACAGCCTAACCACTACGACCATAACCATGTCCTTCACTGCAACATTTGATGCTCCACTACACACACATGCAGGTGAATAAGCACTGAGCTACCAATGATTTCAGCAGGGCCAGAGTATGATGCTCAGCAGGTCTGAGAACCAAACTCAAGAATTGGTGTCATTATGTACGAGGAGATATTGATTACTAACAAAGGACAATTGGGTCCTGTTTAAAGTGGCATCCTTGGTCTGAGAAACTCCCAGTTAAAGATGAAGAAGAGACTTAAGATAGGCTGCTGAGAGATGACAACTGTGTAGGCTGAGATCGTGCATTGGGAGGGGAACTGCAGAAGTTACTTTTCCAGAAAAGATGGGCCAGACAAAGGGCTTTATAGTGGAGATCAGGAAAATCAACGTTCTGTCACTACATCATTAAACTGATGTTTTGAACTCACTTTCAGAAGTTTAACTTATGGACACTTGCATTTCATTTTTCATATAGAATACATGCAAGAATGGGAAAATTCATACTCTTCCAATTTCTTAGCTAATATGATTTTATTTTTATCTCAGACCTTCTGCACACATTCTTCAGCAATTCAGGTACCTAGCTACCAAACTGCCAATGTGCTTGGACCATTACATGCAAAAGAACACACACACACAAATACTCAACATGGAAGAACCACCTCCACTGTCTGTACACCAACTCCATTTACTTTGAGACCTACATGTTCACAGCAACCAAGGACCTAGTCTGTATTTAGTAAGATTATCTTCCAGTCAACAAATTCATGGTGGTCTACTACAGGCATGAAGACAATTTTCATCTTTTGACTTCAATCATGTAGAATTTAAACCTAATTAAAAGTAACTGAGAGCATCAAACTCAAGCTTGGCTTTTTATTTCTCTTGTACTCTGACAGAAACACAAAAATAACGCCAAAGAACTGAATCAGCTCGGTAGTTTTAGAAGTTAGAATTACTTCCATTTGCCAGTTTTACTGGTACGTATTAGGTATGTTCCATAACTTTTAATAATGCATTTTTTTTTGACTATATTTATCAGGATGTCAGAAGGTAACAGGTTGAATTCATTATGATGCAAACCTGACACCTGAATAGAAACGTTGAAGGATTCTGCCCTTTAAAATTTCAGGAAAATAGCAGCAAATTAGAACTGACAGGATGTTACTTTGATCTGACAATCATGACTGTAATTCACATTGAATATTGAATATCAGTTCCCTTTTAGTTCCAAGAAGAGTGGATACAAACTATGCAGTTTGTGCATCTCATCATGTAACAACTGACAACACCAATAAGCTTTCTTAAAGTAGAGCTGCTTGGAAGAACTATGTATTATTTTGCTTTATTTTGACACCCACACACTCGACAGAATATATCTGAAGATATATTAAGAATCATGTGCATGGGCAAAGATTGTAATCTGTCACTCACTATATGAAACCATCTTCTATATAAATACTTCTCTTGCTGATGCAACAAAAGGAAGTGGGTTGAAGCAAGAAGAATTTTCTATTTGCAGTTTCTATATTCTGTGTATTTTATACCAGGTTGTTTTCAGTTAACAGATAAGCGATAACTCTATGCAGTGTTACATTATCAAAAAGTGAAATGCCATTTTCTTTTTATTAAAAAATCCCGAAATCTGCCCTCCTGTTCAGTTGAGTAGAGGAAAAATATTACCAGTAGAGCTACCACAATTTCAGGGACTAAAGCAGGCTTTAAAGTTATTAAATTCTTCACAGGTAGGAGCTAGATGAAGTTTTGGAAATGACATCTTGGTATTCTCCATCCAACAGACCAAGTACATATTAAGTCATTGAATGCTGTGATTTATATTCCCTTAAAAACAAAGGAACAAAAACATACATGTGTGCACACTGGGATTATACATCCCAGCTTTGATACTTACTTTTTTGTTAGAAAATCCCCTACACACGCTCTAATTCTCTTCAGGTTTGTCTGCTATTGCCATTATCAGGATACTATCACTTTCTGCCCTCTCCAAGGGTTTCGTTGATGAACCCAGATAACTGGAAATCCATCAACAAACCTTCGAACAGCGTTCCTTCAATTTACGGAAAGGATGGGCTGCACACATGAAGATTAACAGGAATTAGTGGGACAACTCAAGGGACCAGTTTGCACAATCCAGTTGTCTCCAAAGCCTTGAGCATATTTTAATTCAGTAAAACCCAGAGTCCCATAGAAAAAAAAAGGATCAAAGGATCACAGCAACACAGTAACACTTTGGGCAAGTCGCAGTAAATACCTATGCTATTCAATGAAATTTTACTCTGCCAGATGGGTGACTTATCACAGCCATAAAATAGTTTAACGTTATCCCCTATCTCACAGTGTCATTCTTACCAGCGCAACATTACTCTGAACTGCTACAGCGATGATCCACTATCATTTGATGCTTTCAGCCACTATGCAAACATTCTGTGGGAGAACCCACACAACCAGCTCCAGTATCTACACAAAATTGTGTCCACACCAGGCCCTCACTACTTGAGAGATGTCTACACATGAAGATCAAATCTACTGCAAATTACCTGGTAGAAATAATGTTCTCAAAAGCAAAAGTCACTCACTGGACACATTCCTGGGCAACCTGCTCTAGGTGACCCTGCTCAAGCAGGGAGGCTGAGCTACATGAGCTCGAGAGGTCCCTTCCAACCTCAACAGCGCGATGATTCTGAAACACAATTTTAGTGACAACTGGACAAGATCAGACAAGCAGCTAAAACCTTCAGTTTTCCACCAGATTTGACTACTTCATTTCAGTAAGCGTTGGAAATGAAAATGATGATTCCATGCAAAAGGTAAGCAGTCTGCATTAAATGACTCCTTAAACGTCCAAAGTTCAGGAGTTAAATAGGCAGCTCCAAGGTCATTATGGAGCTTCATTCCACTGAAGACGTTAGGGGCTCTAAAAATAACACTGAGCAACGCTTCCATCACACTTTAAATCTTCAAAGTACGTACAGACAGTCATTTACTAAATGCTAAACCAATTTTTTTTTTCCTCTCTGTACGCTGTCATAATTTCACATAGGAAAAAAATGGCATGGAAAGCCATATACTTACTGCCACAACTTGTGCTTCTCATAAGTTCAGCAGGCACAGGATCATTCAGGATATGGACAGGGTTACAGGGCAGCTTTCGGATGTCTGATGAAGGAGGCAATGCTAGTTATAGCCACCAGGGTGCTTGCTAGTTGAAACCTCAGGGTATCTCCACAAAAGTTCTGAAGCTTTAATTCCAGCTGAGGCAATGATGCTCCTGCCGTTGTCAGCTCTTTCCGAACATTACTATGAGATTTTCAGATGCACCTGGACTGACTCAGCAGTTACAGTCAGCCCAAGACTAAGTCTAGTCCTATTTAAGGAAAATAATGCTTGTGGATTCCAGTTTTGTCCCTTGGGTTGGTGAAATAGTAGTCATTTCTCCCCACAACAGGGAAAAGACATCTTCCAGCTAACAGGTTCCTCTCCTGGGAAGAAAAATATGCCTTCTGGCCTTCATGCAACTCTCTGGCTTCTTCTTCCTCGATGTGCTAGGAAATCATTCACTGGTTGCCAAGGTACTGACAAGGAACAGAGCAGGTACCACACCAGACAACACAAACATCTCCGTGGCTCCTGAGGGCTTATATATTCCATCACTGACCCGAACTGGTCGGGAGCATGAAGACATTACAGTGTGCGATCAGCGAGGATGACAGGTCCTTTTCAAAGACTTCATCAACAGAGAGCAACAACACTGATCTGGACAGAAATTCTATGATCTTCTCATTTTTTATCAAGATACAGATAACTCCACTTGAATAAGTAAAGCCCATATCATAGCGTGAAGCAACCTCTAATAATTTCCCCAAATTAACAGCACTGCTTCTCCATACCTCCATATCTTCCTGGTAATTGAGAAGCCGCAAACATTAAAATTGCTTTGATGATCTTGCTGTACAGCTCCTGAAAAACAGAACAAACGCGAAATTCACTACGTTACTGCAACTGGCAGATGTTACCATTAAAACATTCCCACTTATTTACAAGGGGACAATTACATGAAGCAGGAAAAGCAGTAAAGAGCCTTCATTAATCAAAAATTATTTGTCATCTTGGAGCATAACTTTGTCACATTCAGCTACAGAGCAGAAAGCCTTTCGTGAGAAAATGCCTTAATACAGTTGTTTTAAGACAGCTGCAACATTTGGACCTTCCAGCATTATTTCTCCTCTGCACAACACTTCTCAAAGAAAAGCCATCACCCTCCATTTGCAACACATGACAAGCAGCCATCTACACAATGTAGTTTATGTCATTATCTCTTATTTCTTGATAGATTACATTCTTACACCAGGGCACATCAAGCAGCTTTGTCAGCTAACGGCAAGCAGTAGCATGATATGTTCTTGCAGTCCATGAAGCCATGTTAAAATAAATGCTTTGGGTTTCAAGCCTTAAAAGCACCGCATCTCCCTCTAGTGCCTGCTCTGCTACTGGATCATGATCTACTACTGCTGCCAAGCAGTGGATCCCCTTTTCTCTTAAAGGTTTGGAAGGGGCAGGATTCAGAACTTGTAGAATAAAACAACTCAAGATCCTTGCCCAAGGGACAGGGGCAGTCAAATCCTTTGCGCTGCCTATGTAGGCTACAGTTATGGTGGCAGAGCACACCCCCAAAAAGTCACTTTCAGAAGCAAGGATCTGAAAACTGAGAAATAATAGCTTTGATGTTGTCCAATACACCCTTAAGTTAGCTGCACTGCACTGATTGCTTCCATCTCCCATGATCATATTCTTTCCTCTCCCTTACTTTCCCCAGATGTAGGGACCATAATGAATAAAGCAAGCTCTCACTTAACCAAGAGCTATTCAACACTTTGTCATCTCCTTCGGTGTTCAGCGAGAGGTCCTATACCTTATTTACAGCGTATTACTCTAAACCTTCCCTGAAGATACAATTAAGCTCCTCACAGGGTTTTTTTTATTGCTCCCAGCACTCTATTCTTTAGTTTTTTCAGAAACAATTTATTTTTCACAGCATCTCTAAGAGATAAAAGCCATAATGTCCAGATGACAGACAGCAAACTGAGAGAAAGAGGTCCTTTATGGTCAAGGGAGACCACTAACTTCAGGTGTTTCATTTCCAGCGCCTAGAATCTGATATAGACAACTACACATGTTCAGATCAGGGGTTTCCATTGTTTTCAAGCGAGTGCTGTTCCAACTGCTCAGCAGTTCTGTGCTTTAATATGCAGACCAATCATGTTTTTATTGTAATGGTTGCAAGCATATGAATGAAACTACATGCATCAGGAGAGGAATCTTTTGTAACATTAGTTCTCCCCCAGCCAGTAGGTTTGCTTACAGGCAGGCCAACTCCCCAAAGCAATTTATTTCAATCAGTAAGGGCACTGCTGTAAGATAAAATTCATCACTACAAAGAGATACAAGGACAGCTCCTATAAGCAATTTAGATCCTATTTTTGTAGTTTTAAATAGCACCTAGAACACGTGATGACACGTAAGACAGAATTTCATTTGTGCGCTCTATTATGCTCTTTTCCATTCAATATTCACGTTTCCTGTTGTCTCTCAATACAAAACTGAAGTGTTCTTAAACAGTTGCTAATTGTAGTGCATATTTAAACAATAACCTACTGAACTGTTTGCCCTCCCGGTGGATATAATCAGGTAAGACCAATTTGCATCTGCAAATGCAGGTATACAGATTACACTGCACCTGAAAGTGAAGGAAAGCACAAAAAACAATCATCAGCAGGTTCTGACAATAATCTAGAGAGGCTGGACAAAGCAAGCAGCCATTACCCAAAATGTTTAATAACCCTACACAATTAGTAAGTGTGCTTAAGAAAACAACTATTTCTGTTCCCAGGGCAGCGGGTGCGGAACAATCCTTTGCTTTCCTATCTTATTCAAGATATTATTACCACATGAAAATCCAGCTTTTCAGAACAAAGACACTGACTACCAAGTCAACAGAAAAGCTATTTCCAACATCCAGTCATTACCCAGTCAGAGCAGCTTCCCCTAAAAGCCAGATCCCATTGTGCACAGTAGCGCAGATGCACAAAGCAGGTACAAGCTCTGTTCAAAATAGCATACGTTTAACTGAACCAAACCAGGCAGAAAGAGACAGGGCCCTATTTTGCACAAAAGAGGTTGAAAGACTAAATAATTTGTCCTGAATTACAAGAAAGTATATGGGTGGCAGAGGTCAAGTTTCAAACCCTCATATCAAGCCCCTAAACTATGCTATCCCTCTTAGCCTTTCAATCGACAAAACCAGAGCTGGTTGTACACATGCATACTGGAGCACTCCACACAGGATGTTGTCCTGATAAAACTATCAGCACTAAGAAGCAGAAAATGCTGGAAAAAGCATCATTGGGAAATACTGACAGAGCTAAAGCAACTTGGATTACTATTACACTGAGTACATCTTCACAGACTTCCTGTGGGAGAGTTACTTGTGTGAGATTCACTTTTTGTGCAGTTTAAGATTCCTGTTCACACACATCCTAATTCCAAAGAACTAGCATAAGAGAGGATAGCAGCCCTGGGTTCCAGTACTAAACAGCTTTTGCTGTGAAATCATCTCCCTTCAACAAGATTTTCTACAATTTTCTGTATCTCTTCATAAATACAGAGTTTATTCAGATGCGTACAAGACTCACTCCTGCAATCTAGTGCTCCATTGAGCTCTAACCAGGAAGCTCTTTTCTATCCGCTTCTTATGCTCCACCTATCCTAACCATGAATTTAGTTATTTAGAGCCTCTTTTCCTTCCAACTTGCAGGCCCACAAGTATAATACAGTAACAAACAGCACCCTGCTCATCCAGTGTCCTCAGAAATCAATATCCTCATCACCTTGAAGATGACAACTCTGTCTTATGGACTCTAGCAGCATTCTAATATTCTTAGCTCCATGCAACATGATGAATACCTTGAATGATAATGTGAGATCTACTGATATGGCAACAACATGGAGGGAGCATAGGCCAGCATCTGTCAGCATACACTCTACTATGTTGTACAAATAGGAGGGAGAAATAGGAGGATTAAGTTATTCTTTAATTTAAACAGCTTGTTCCTCAGCAACACACTTGGCAACAGTTTTCCCCCTACTAGAAATAGAACCAAAACTTTTGCTATTGCTACTTTCCGGTAAGGTGACTTCACAGACATTCACAGATCATTGATCTTCGTCCAAATTAACAACGTGAATGTGGTTGCAATCCACCGTGCTGTATTTCTGTATAAAACCGCTTCAAGAAGGCAGCAAGTCAAACATCATAACTGAGATCACCAACATTCACACGCCAACATCCACAGACAAAAGGGAAGATGGCTCCACACTTCAGGCTTCGTTTCTGTAAATCCCCTAACCAGAAGGAAGAGACAGGTCTGTGGCTCAGCCGAAGGAGTTAACCTCTGCTCCCCAAGCTTCCTTGGATCTAAAATCACAGAATGGTTGGAACTTGCAGCTCGGAAACATTTAGCTCTGCACATGTTTGTAAAACTGCATTAACGTCTCATTCACAGTATCGCAGGAGAGGCGTAAAAACAGCATTCAGAACAGTAATCACTTCACACCATCTGCAGAGCTGATGTTAAGGGAACTCTGGACAAAACCACTCCTCCACAGCTAATGCAAAGACAGCTGCGTTTCTTGCATTACATTGCACCTGCTTCCAATTCACAACATTTGCACATGAGGTGAGGTCTGGCTTGCAGGCCATGAATTTGATCGTCAATTTTAGTTTGGTATAAAAATGAACGAGCTCTGCTGCAAAGTGGAACAAAACTGGGTTCACCAAAGAATCATTTAATGCACGATTGAAAAAAACTCCTACAATCTTCAGCCTCTTGGACCCCCAAGACTATCAGCACAGTGGATACAGTATTCCCATTCAGCCTGCGATGCTTCCAACCTCGTCTCATGCCATTAGGCTGGAACAAACTAGCCAGCTGGGAAAGCAGCAAAGAAGGACCAGGACAAAGGAGAAAAGCCACATTCCTCCTTGTAACATTGCTCCTAGTACTGGTGGAAATAATTTGTGCGAGGCAAAATGGAACAAATCACAGTAAATCGCATCGTAGACTAGCATCTTCTGGTTCAAATCCATTCCATTATGCTCTGCTCCTCGGCATTAAAACCTCAGCAGCAGCATGTTTTAACCCAACTATGAGTTGCAGCACTTTGCTAGCAGGGCCTCCTCCCTCCATTCCATTTGCGCAGTTACTCACTGCTCTTAGTTTGCGGGGCGGTTTGACTAACATACCTGAGAGCTGCTCGGAGACCAGGTAGGCTTGGCCTCCTCCAGTAACGAGCACTCCTCTCTGAGCTGCCATTTCCCCCTCAGAACAAAGCCCCGTTTTCAGCCTCGCATGTTAAGTAGCAACTGGAATTTCAGTCTCTACAGATGGGGTTTATTCAACTTTTTTCATCCCATATGGATCCACACGTGCGCTACACGAAATCAGAACACCGGTTGGCTTAGCAGAGAAGCTGAAGCACTCCTTCACCACTAGAAACAGGCCTTAGCATACGGGATTCAGGCTGCCTCTGCCAAATGCTATTCCACAGAGGAAAACAGATGGTTCTGAGGGCTTCTCCTAACCCCCCTCCACCTACCAGTACTGCCATCGCCCTCCCGCGTCCCAGGTGCAACCATCACCTCCCAGCTTTTATACATCAGACTAAAATGCTACTCAGCCAAGTTGGTCTAAAGTACAGATGAAAGCTTAATTCTGGTAGTTTAGTTCTCCTTCCTGCATTCTTTCAGTCCTCAGATGTTGTTCTCCTCTCCCGAAGCCACCCCCGCCCAGCTCCCACCACTTTCCTCTTTCAGCAGCACTGCTGATAAAAACAAATGTTTATTCTAAGTTCATCAGCTGAGAGCTCTAAACCATTTACATTGGAGGTGGGAGGAAGGGGAAGACTCAGGGTCTCACAGGGCAAATTGTTCAGCTTGCAGTCTCAGGGAAGCATTGCTTCCCCCATAACTCCACATCACCACAGCCACGTTCACCTGTCATGGCTTGGGACTCACAGGATGGCTCCTGGAAACCAAGCAAGCCTTTTCCACACAGACATGAAAAGGAAAATGGTGTGCATGAAGGATTTAGGGATGAAAAAAATAATAAAAATCAACTGAAAGCAGAGTCTGTTGGCTGCCCTCAAGAGCCAGGCTCGACTGAAGTTCCCTCCATCCCCAGTGGCCATTGCTCGTGCCGCCACCACAGCGAGCCTTGGGTGATCTTCACACAGCCACTGGGGAACAGCACCTTCCTCAGGTCTTCCTGACCCTGTCACATCCCTTCTTGTGGTTTTGTTGTACTCTTAAGTATTCTGATATGACTAAGTTTTGGTTTCAAAAGATGAGCTCAAAGTATGCTGTTGAGGTGAACCCAAACACTTTGCTAGGCCCAGTGCTGGCCTCGCAATCACTAACAGTGACCTTGATCTTCATATGCCAAGGCACAAAGAATGCTCATGAATAAGCAACAATACTTGTGTTTCTAAATAAAAATAACATCTCAAAATAGCTAGGACATGAGCAAATATCAAAGCATAAATTCACGAGTCTTAGGGCTCTCAAGGGAGACAGCTCAATCTGAAGTGTCCTTTAGGTAGAGCCCAATGTCTTTGATAGTTCACCATATTTGATCAAATAAAGCTATTGATCCTTAGCATGAGAGTTCAATACCGGCTATCAGTGCTGTAAGAGTAGTACAATAAAACCCTCAGTCTTTTTGATCTCTGCTGAAGCATTTCATCTTGACATTTGTTAAATGTATCAGTAGATTGCTTAAAATGAGAATGGGGTTTTAAAAGCTTACTGGAAAAGCAAAGCTCACATTAAATATTCAACTTTTACATTTGGTAAGTTTTACATTTGGTGCTTTTCATTAACTGTATTGCCCAGCCAGGTATTATTATCCAATTCCATTTTAAGCAAGATGGTGAGACCTAAATGGATTTCTAAATATATGTTCTTGGCTTCATTCTTACAAGTGTTTTTTATGACAGTTTATCTGCTTCTGCACCTTTACAGTTAATCATTCCTTCAGACCACCTCCTGACCCCAATCCAGCAACAGAAACATGGGGTTCAGACCAGAACATCCCTCAGCAGGACAGAAGCCAGATGGCATTGTTAGCAGGCAAATAAAGGAAAGGGAGGAACAAAAAGAACATTTTCAGTCATCTGAGCCTAAGAGTCAGGATAGATTGCCACATCAGTGATACCAGTGCAACCCAAAAGTAAATAAACAAACCCATAGATTTTATTACTGTTACTCTGGGCATAATCTTCTGAAATAGGGTGTGATGGGGTATGCAAACAGGCAACACCATCTGAAGCATAAAGACTTCTTTACCATTTATTTGCTAAGCTCTAGAATAGGTTGTGCATCAAAGTTCCTGCAATCTGCACCCTTGGTGGTGACTTTTGAAACAACCAGAGGTGGCCTTTGACAAGCTAACTCCTAGCTTTAAAACATGCTCTGGTTTCAGTAGAAAGCTGGATCTGCAGAGGTCCAATCTGCAAGTTTCTAACATCTTGTGACTTAAAATTCTGAACACATAGCAATGGTCACAATGCAGCATTAAGTCACTGCTAATTTCTCACTCCTTACCTCAGCGCCTGTCAAGGAGCCAGAGAAAAATCAGCTTTTTAGATATCTGGCCTGGAGCATGCCAGACCCTACCTAAGATCTGGTAGCCTGAGGTAGGAGGGGAGCTGAGGATAATAATGTTACAAGGCCAGGCTGCTAGGAGAAACAGAGACAAGTCTAGCATTCACTTACTACCTGGTTTATAAACCAGTAGAGAAGGCAGACTATACACACACAAAAATGGATCCATGCATCTTCAATTGCATAGGAGCAGCAGCATATTTGGTGTATCTTATAGTGTTCCTATAAGTTGTTCTTTCCTGAGGTGATCTTGAGTATTCCAAACCTATTTTGTTATGCACAGGTGCATGCACTTTACATTCAGCCCTGCACGTACCTCACCCTAGGATATCAAACCTTAAATCTGCCAGTATCTCATGAATCCTAAAACTATACAAACTCAGGGACAGATTCGCAGCTGGAGTAAACTGATGTAGTCCACACAGGTTTATTAATTTACAGTCTTTAAGGCACTGATGCCTAATCCTTATCTTTTGAGAGAACTAAGATTTTAGAAATATCTTTTTCTTTGATTTTAAAAACCAGTCAAAGCAAAGTTTTGTGCTTCAATCTGACATTTTGATCCTGACGGCATTGTCCCTGTTGCTTTGTAAAATTGAGACTGAGGAAAGGAAGGTGAAAGTTTTATGGAGGTGAGGAGAACTGAAAAAAAATAAATAGATTGGGAAAAATAGAAGACAACAACAGATAGTCTCTCCAGAAACCAGTATCACTAACTTGATTCTCTCTTGCCACACCATTCCCCATGCAATAGCAGGCCAGTATCAGAGGGTGCTTGGAGCAGGAAGAGGTTTCACCGGTGATCACCACATCCACTGTCCTGAGCAGCCCCATACACAACCACGGTGCAGCGACCAACAGGCTGCTCTGCTTGGGGAAAACAAATCTGCATCCTATGTTCTCAAGGCAGCAAGAAAACTTAAGAGACCTGTTACTGGTACCCTACGTGAATGGCACTGCTGTCTTCCTTAAGGAGAGTCGCCTTTGGAAGCGAATGGCTTAGAATTACTAGTATTTCTGTGTGGATACATCTGTGTGATTTCAAATGAGATTTCAAAGCCTAGAGAAAAAGTCAAAGCTGCGTGCATGCAACCTTGAACTCCTGATGTTCCCCCACCATTAGGAATTTTTCTGAGGCAATAGAAGAAAAGTTAGCAAGTAACTTCAACTCAAAGCGTTTCTTTCCCTTCTTTGTGGTCAGCATCCAAGAAGCCCTGCTGAACAAAGATCAGGCTGAATGACTGAAAACAGAAGCACTCAGGGGAGCAGACAAAAAAAGTAAAAAAAAAAAAAAAAGCTTTCCCCTTCCCTTTAAGCTAAGTTTATAACTGTGTATGAAAGAACAATCAAGACGATTCCTTTTGAGATAAGAGGGCAGGGAACTAGGGGAGAAAGAGGCCAGAGTGGTTTTTTTCTTCTCTTTTTTTAAAGTAATATTAGTATCAAAGAAACAATTGGTGAATTTGCTTCTCAAATGCTGGGAACTGGACTGGAATTTGCTAGTAGACAGAAAGTCAAAACAAGACCTGCAGGTAAGTTGCATCTCCTTAAGTAGCAGTGGAAGAATTCTGCAGTTGATGTAATTTATCTTTCTCTTTACAGAACAGTCCAGTAAAACCTGACACTAGGCCATATAAAATTTCCATACAAACATAAAGCATCCCAGTAAATAGGCCCATTTCTTCTCTGAGACCATTTGGCAAGTCCTGTAATCGCAGGGCAGCTGTCAGGTTGAAAACATTCTCTAGTTTCTCTCCTGTCCCTGGAACAAACAGGGAAGGAGCCTCTGGTGTGCAGGGAGATGTCATAGGGTCTTCACAGGTTGTACTGGGAATTGTCTAAGAAGAGAAAGCCTGTCTTTGGGATTTAAAGCAGCATGCTACGGAAGCAGCAGGGAATTGAACAGTTCCCAGATCTGCTGAAAGGCAGCCTGCTGCAGGCTGCCCACATCCTATCAGGAGACAGACCTCAGCAAAACTGGTGCCTGGGTACCAGACAGCCTTTCCTAGTGACGCGAAGCAAGGGCACAAACTTGGTCCAACAAAAAGAGGTGAACTCAGAGGTGACTGGGAAAACACACGTTGCACCAGCTAAAGCATCCAAGTCTTCCTCAAAGCAAGCCTGGAGGGGAGCGCATTGCAGTGATCTTGGCTGGAGGTAACACAGTCTGCACAGTTGGGAAAAAATTCACAGGAAGACTAGCTGAAGCAGAATAACACAAACCCACAAGAAAGAAACTGCTTTGCTGCGGAAACAAACCTCACTGCAGCCTGAGCTACACTTGAAGCAATACTGAGCACTAGATCTCCACTTTGGGATGAAGTGGACACTGTGAATGCTGAAGGGCCTCAAGCACAGCTCGAGCAAAGTCAGCAAGAATGAGGATGAGTCTTGAGACTGCTTTGTAGGATTCCACAAGCTCTACTAGATGCATTAATATTATAGTATTGCCTAGAGAGGACAACAGAGATTCTTACAGTAGATGCTATATAAAGAACAATCAAAAACCTTGTACTCCCCAAACTTGAGATAGGTGACAGTAGAAAAGGGAAATATATTTCCAAGAGTGTTTACATAACACAGTGACAAGGCAATGACTATACCCCCAGAAGTACTAACCCCCCTGTCTGTCGCCTCTTTTGCAACGCTGCCTTCAACAGTTGCTTTGCAAGAGAACAAGCTGAACCAGACTAAATGCGTCATTTTTTCCCCCACTGTTCTTTTCTACAGCTTTAACCTCTTTCCATTGTTGCCTGGCTAGTTTTGAAAAGCTTAATCAGAGACAATACTCTAAATCTCTCTTTGGCAATGTTACTAATCTGTTTATTATTTTCCTGCAAGAGTACAACCCTGATATGAAGCCTAACATAACCAAAATGCTTAATTACATTCTTTCCCTTGGGATGGGGGAAACATTTCAGCCCATGTGAAAGCTAGAGGAGTTTTAGTGGAGAACACCTTTATTAGAGAAGGCAGAACAGCAGGATTAAAAATGGAATGCAAACTTTACTCAAATGATACCACTACCATTATCCCTCAAATCAAGGTGCTATATGAAAGACGAAGTCCTCATGTAACACAGAATGTACTAAAGTGTTGGTTTTGATTGCAAGCTTCTAGCATTCCAACTACTTAATGAGTTCTCTGTTTACTTGTTTTCCCTTAAACAAATAAAGTAAGCCAGAAAACGCACTGGAAAATTAATAATCATTATAGACTTCTCCACAAGCGCCTGCAGTAAGATAAAGAATAGCTATTAGGCTGATTTTCAAGACAACAAACTCAAGAAGAGAGATCGATGTGCAACTCAACACTGGCCTGTGCTCAGGCTGGCTAAGGCACCCTACTTAGAAAGGCAGTTCCTCATTCCATGCAACTGGAGAGAGAAACCAGAAAGACATGCCCAGATCAACTCCAGTGCAATGAGTTGGTCTCAGAAACTCCCCACCTCTTCGCTGTCTCCAGATGGACTTTTGGGCAATTTTAGTGCCTAAAATGAGATGTGCTGTATCTGTGGCAGGTTACGTACGTCTAGCTATACAGGAAATGTATGGCAGTACAGAGAATGAAGTCCAGGCTTCCCAAATAAGTACCTTAACAACCTGCTTTTACTACACAATATAGTCTCAGATTCATCAGCTATGACATCCCATCTCAGTGGTGTAAAGCTGATATAACACAGCAGAAGACAATGGAATTTCAGTGGAACAAGGAGGAGTCAGCCGCTGAAAGTGGACAAGTCAAAAAGCAAGAGTTTCCTATTTGGTTACACTGGCTTAAATCTAACAGCACAAAATCTGGCTTTTGTTTGGAGGGGGCTTAAAAGGCGTTCAATCATGCTTTGGGAAACTCTGCTGATCCTTGTGGCTGGATGGAACTGCAATGCTCAAAAGAATGACTGCATGACATATAGCTGAGAGGCTGCTCTGCCTGTGTCCTTGCTCATCTGTAAAGCACTGCCATACAGTGCTTAATGCTAAAATACCTGCAAGCCACAGGTAGGCTGTTACTGGAATTTCTGAGTAGTAAATATAACTAATTCTCCATAACAATTTTTTAAGTGGTCCATCGTCAATAGATTTAACACCACTGAGCATCAGTGCACAAACAAATGTATGACCCTTCTCATCTCAAAGCACTGCTAATTTGTCAGTAGACACTTGTGCATCTGGACAACCATACATACAAACAGATTCCTTCTTCTGTTTGCTTTACTGTGACATTATCCATGAAAAGTTATCACTTGGCATACGAAGTAAGAGCTGCAAGTAAATTTATTTACCAGAGGTCCAATCCTTTAGGTTGCTGAATAATGCAAGTCAGGAAGCATCATCAGATCCTGTCAAGATGTGTAATGTAACATTGATTTTGCTTGGAAGAAAACAAAACAAAACAAAAAACACCCAAAAAGCTATTTTATCTCAATATTCTGACGGTGAATTTCAAAATTAGCAATTAAAATGTTAACCACAAGCTAATAAGACTTTCTCTGGATGGTCTTGAATGTATTTTGATCAACTAAAACAAAAATAAATCAGAAAATGTTTCAGAACAACTTGAGAATATTCAAGCCATTTTATTAGGAAAACCTGAAAAATTAAATGAAGCCAACAGTACCCTAATGTTTTCCTCCATCCTGATTCAGGAAGAGGATCCAAAAGCAGCTGCTGCAGACTTGGCGCTACTGGTTCAAGTGACCAGTCCAGGGTCAATGATAAAACTGGAAACATCCAAAACTGGCAGCAACAGAATCCAATACCAGAACACTTCCCTTGCTTATCAGGTCCTGCAGCAACATCAATCTCAACAAAATTATGAGCCTGTTTATTAGCTGATACATTCAGGAGAAAAAATGTGCCATCCAGCTACTGAGAGAAATAGCATCAGTTATCTTCGCTGTCATCTGTAAACACCAACATGCAGCTGCACATTAGACTAAAATGGAGTAAGGTCAGACCACGGAAAGGTGTTGGCATTTATCACACACAGTGCAGTTGTGTTCAGTTATCACTTGCACCTGTTACCAGGAGGCTGTTTGGCTCTGTTCTGAAGCCAGAGCTAAGCTTGTTACAAAAGACATGACATTGCAGTCCAAAAAAGCCCCAAAACTAACATCAACAATTACAAAAAAACAGCAGCAACAAAAAAAAACAATACATAAACACCCACAAAAAGCTGCAGCAATGGTGCTTCTTTCCCTGCTTTTCAGAGATCCTGCTCTTCTGAGACAACTCTGGAAAACAGAACTGTTTTCAAATGCGCCAGAGCACCTTATGCCTGCTCCTGAAAAAAAGAAAAATCCCCATGTTTCAGATATTCCTCCTTTCCTTTGTAATAATAAATGCCCCAAGCTCAGTTCTGCCTTAAGAGCACAGTATACTCCAAGCCACTTTCTTATTTACTTCAAGCATTAAGCGGATTAACAAACCAAGAGGATATTAGCTGTATCTACATACCTGTTATAACCATTAATCTGTGTGCCATTGGTGGCGTAGAACAAGCTGATATTAAATAAAACGAGGAGCTAATCTCCCAAAGGGTACAAACCCTTCCGAGTCCTGTCCCCTTGCCTGGAAACGTGCCAACCACGTAATTTTTTTTCTTCCCTTTCAGGTGTCTCAGTCTTGCCAGATTCAGCTAGGAAAAACGCTCTGCTTCCATCTTCTTCTGCATGGCTCAAGGGATGAAGGAAGGCAGGTTCGGATCAAAAGCCTCAGATTAATTGTCGGAGCAACCGACAGCGCACTCCCACAACGGAGCGATTCCTCTTCCACAAGTCCTTTTGCAAAAGGACTGGACAACGAGCAGGAGCCCTGCTCTCAGGCCCGAAGCTTATAAGCTTGCCACTGGACCCTTGGAGAGGGAAGGTGTGAGAAATAGGCAGGGAACATCCAAGGGCAGAGCACAGGACAGACCTGAGGGCACCTTTGGGACTATGCTCCAACAACACAAGGCCCATTGAGGCCCCTCAGTTGACAGTCCAGGGCAAAAAGATGTAGGACTTCTGGCATACTTTTAACAGGTCACAGCTACGCTCTTCACCAGCCCTCAGGTACCATCACCATCACTCATTACCAAAACGACAGAGGAGCTGACGGAGGAGAACGAGGACCTCATTCACACTAGCATAAACCGGGGATAAAGCACAATTATACCAAAGTCAATGAAGTTCAGATAAGAAAAGCTTCGGTCTTCCTGAAGCAGGCATTTGGATATATTATGCAGGAACCTTTACGATGTAATGTTTGGCCTTGGAGATGACATTGTAATTTCCTCAGATAATTAAAAGATAGAACCAAATACTGCTTTAAGAGACACTTACAAGATACCCCTGCACCTAAATAATACTAACGTTAGGACTGAAATAACATAAAAAAGGGAGAGACTAATTTTGACCTTGTTTTAACTAATCGAGACAATGCTCATCAGATGGTTTTATTAGGCAAGCAAAGGTAGAAATGGCCACATCAGGCCCCCCCCCCATAATGTAATTAAACAATGCCCACAACCCCAACGCGCTGTACGCAGTCTCTGGGGACAGGAACTGAGGACGAAAAGGCCATGAATAACAAAGGTTAATCACATTACCTAATGCACTCAGATGCTCCAGTGGCCAGGACAGTAGCAAAACTAAATAAAATCCCTGACGGCATATAGACATCATGGGTCAATGCAGGACAGATGTAGTTAAGTAAGTCAAATGGTAACAACTGCTTTGTGGTTTCCATACGGAACCACTGGAAGGCCTTCTAAAATACATTAATGTCTTCCATGAGATACTGGGGCTCCAGGAAGATAATTTAGACAAGCAATTGAGTTTATGGATCAGGACTATTTATGACGAACTGCGACCAGTCAGCTCAGAAACAAACCAGGACAAAAAAGCCAGGATTAAGACAAAAAAAGTCTATGAATATCAGTAAAAACAGATTATTATAAGTGCAGATTATTATTTTTTAAATCAGTGGCCCCTCAGTAACACCTGAAATCAACATAGAGTCTTGGTGAGGTGGCAAGGGGGAGCAGACTGGGGACTGCATATGGGGATGCAGTTCTCAGAACTGACCCTCAACCCCAGAAGGGAGGGCTGTTTTGGACGAAATCTCTAACTACAAACTCCATTTTTGGGCCAGGAAGAAAGTTTCTCTATTCCTCTAAACATCAGCATTTTCACTCTCGGGAAGATTGACATCCATATTGGATTGTCCCACTTCATCAAAAGGCTTTCCTTCAGAAACATTTTGCTGCTAAACCTCAGAAACACCGGTCAAATATATCAGCCTCTAAGAATTTTAGGGAGGAATAAAACAAGAAAATTTGGAGACTCAGGATGAAAAACAAGACGTCTTTTCACCTGGTATCTGAAAACTCAAGAAAACACTTTCAATCTACTGCATCTACATGGGTCAATGGATCGATGTACCTAGAACTAAGTACTAGTGCAGAGTTATAAATAATACTTACACTGTGTAATTGATGCCATTAACAAAATAAACAGTTCCTTTGTTTGGCTGCAGGATAAGAATTATCTATAGATCTTTTGCTAGAATCCTGCTAGAAGATAGATCCAAGATGACAACAAAATCCTCAGTGCAGGGTCATGTATTAAGGCTGTACATTCAGACTCATCAGAAACAGCAATTTCTCTTTCAAATCATTGCTAAAGAGGTTAGATAAGATGTTATTTATGGTATTCTAGCCAGCCTTCAGTTTTTACACCACAGCCCTTTTCTAAATCAGTCTCGATGCATTTCCCTGCTCTATTCAAGACAGTACCCGAGGCTTTGCTGAAATGCAGATATTACTACGATAATTCATAAGGGGTGCCCTGCTCCTACCCAGAGATGCTTGTCTAATAACAACCATCCTTTATTCATCCAAGTACCGTGTGTTGTCCAGGGATCTCCACCTGACCTGAATTCTCCCCCTTTCAGAGTTGTAACCTTCCAATTCAGTTAAGGTCTGGCCTGTTACATTTATAGGGTGGTAGCAACCAGATCCATTTTCCTCTCCCCTTTCAAAATCCCTTCTCAAGGCTGGAAAGAAACAGACTGCAATAATATGACCTCTAAGAGTAAGGACTATGGAGACCAGGAGACAGGATAGTTTTACCAAGACCAAAATGAATATTCTTCAATATTAAATGGCAATTTTGAAGACGGCAGATTAGTTAACCTATTTCCAATCAACATGCCCACAAAAAGTATGCTTCGAGCCCAGCCCAAGTTACTCATTGTGCTTTCAAAGCCCAGCATACATCACACCTGAAAACAAAGCCCAGTTTGCCTTTTTTCCAGCCAGAAGTATCCCGGCATACTGCTGGGTATGGTCTGCATCCTTAGCCTCACAGAAGTGCTTAGGACTGGACTTTTTTTTTTAAACTTTCCAGAGTTTGAAATATATCCTACTAACCCTAATGGGCCCAATTTTCCACTACTTATAGCCACGCATAGTAAGGCATGTGCAAAGTAACATCTAAGTGGATGAAAAGCTATTACTGTGATTTGGCAGCATTTTACATCCACTTAGCACTAACTCTGCACAGGCTTAAATGACTGCACTAGGTGCAAGGTAAGAAAAAAAAAAAAACAGCCACACTGAAGTCAATACAGTTATTTCTGACTTGGGATTAAGTACGATCTGAATAGGACCGCTGTCTCCTTGCTCAGATGGTAGAACTATTCCCAGCTTCCCATCCACCCCCTTCAACCACTTGGAGGCGGGGAGCTCCAGGCAAAATACTATCCAAGAATAAATCCTTATCAGTATTAGACACGTTTCCTTAGCAACAGGTGGAGATCTTCATCCAGTGACAAATATTTTTTTTCCCCCATTGAATTTGAGAGAAACACTCATTTGTATGAGTCAAGGAAAATAGAGCTCACGTGAAAGGGCAAGAGTCCGTCCTTCCCGAGGATGCTACAGCAGTAAAATAGAACAAGCCTCCTAAGGTGTCGTGGGCGACTGCAACCTTCCACTTCCCCTGGTATGGCAAAACCAAGTCCATAAAACACAAACGTAAAGCATAAACGAGGTCCTAGTCAATCTGAGTCATTAAGCCCCAAAGCTAAAAGCTAAAAGAGTCAAGAGCTCTCTGTCACCTCCCGTTGCTCAAAAAGGAATATACGAAAAGCAAAAGAGATGAAAGGAATTCATCCTAGCCTGGATATTCTGGGTGGGGGGGCGTTATAGCTTTTTGTGAGATGCGGCATTCCGGAGAGTGGCTGCACTACCAAATGAGAAGCGTGCAGATGCATACAGGTTCCACATCTAGAGAAAGGCCTAATGTTATCTGGTAAAGTTATACAGGTTTGCAGGAAAAGAGTTACAGCTCTGAATAAAGTTTCAAGTTATGACCCTCGTTCTTTGCTGCACTTTATGGAGTAATTTATGTTAAAGCAAAAGGAGTGCTAAATGCTACTAAGTCAGCATGGTGGCTTTTTGTTTTAATGGATGAATATTACTCCAGAGAAGCAAAAGATGCAACTCTGGCATACCTCCAAGATACTCTTGAGTAACATCGTCCTTTTTAAGCAAAGAATGGGAATAAAGAGGAAGGAATTGGACTTGATTTCTCTGGGTGGAATCAAGAACACAGAAAGCTGTGATGTAATGTAGCAAAGAGCATAGAAAACTAAGTACAGAACATTTTTTCTATGGCAATTTTGGGTATCTGCTTTTCAGAGACATTAAATATCCCCTCGTCCTGTCAAAATGACTCTCCTTCCCCAGTCACACACATTAAGTGGCTCGCTACATCAGTGACTATTTCATTAATGATTTCTGTAGGTCTTCAGGACTTTGGAGTCCTGCCACACTCAGCCTGCAATCACACTGAGCCACAGCCCACAGAAATGACTAGCCAGATAGCTGTTATTTCAGATAATCTGGACCAAGTACACTGAAATAAGCAGTTCCACCGAGCGCACGGCTGTGCAAGATCAGCATCTGATGTTGGGTGGAACAGAGTATGTTTGCTTTAAAACCAATCTGAGTGGCAAAAAATGTTCGCCTTAAGCAGATGATTATTAAGTATCTGGAGATATATGGCACCTTTGAAGCACTCTGAATGGTTCTATTTTAAGCAAAGAACTAGTCATAATATGCCAGAAGGCATGACACGCTTAGCAGGGTTCAGTTCTAACAGCCATTCCCTATGCGTTGATACAGGGATATAAACTTGTGATTGACAATCCAGGCAAAATCTCTAAATTGAACCATCATCGTTCTTTTTATAAGGAAAAAAAAATGTGGAAACAAAAGTGGCCGCACAGAATATTTTGATGCTATTGCTGAGTTCTAAACAGGGACAGCTGGAATGACATCACTTGCTGCTTTAAAATTAGGCTTTCCACTGGCTCCGAAAGATTTCGGAATCATTTACTCTCGCAACATGGTCTCAGGGAGAAAAAGTCCCCCTGAAGCCAAAGGAGGAGACAAGGCAACCTGGCAGCAGCCTGTCCCCAGCTCTGCCGCGCGGGCAGACGTCTCCATGCCTGGCGATGCATTTAGGCACGCACGCGCTCCCTCCTGATACTCTCCCTATTGGCAAAACCGGACTGAATGCTATAAAAAGCTCCTGCAAAAACAACCAGCAGCTAACGCAGGTGGGAGTAAGAATACATAAGAGGATGTAAGAATACATAAGAGGATGTTTGTTACAGGATACAAAACCACGGGGCTCCACAGTGATGTCCCCGAGCTCTGCCACACGATCCCAAGTCAGTTCCTTGAGGGCTCTACCCCAGCAGGGTTCCTATCCTAAAAGTGACGCCCCAGACCTCTGCAGAGGTCACTGTGATTGCTTCCACACAGGAGATGCCCGGAGACAATAACACAAAGCAACATGAAACCTCGAGGCTGAGGAAAAGACGGGCATTGGCAGAACTGACAATACCACTTCCCATTCCTTTCCCCAGGGATTTGATGCGATCCATATTCTCTTCTGGTTTTGCACCACCACTGGAAATAGCACTCGGATATGCATCGCACAGGGCCACATTCCCCCTGTACACATTCAAAGGCAGTCCATTTTAAAAGATGCTCCACACTTGACTCAACTTATGAACTGGTCACAGACAATTATTCTGTTTTAATTTCTTTCATTTCAGCGCCTTGTGCATCTGCTGGCATTCAAGTTCACGCAGCGTTTTAAAGTGTTTTCCATCCGTGCCCCCTGGTGAGCGCATGAGGTGGTTGGCTCATTATATTGAGCGTGACATATTGCAGACATCTGAATAGGTAAAAACTGAGCTTAAATTAAGAATAATAATAATAAAACACCCAAAGAGACCCTTCAGAAATTGAAGAACTAGAGGGGAAAAAAGGTAGTTAGAGATTGTTTAGGGAGAACAGAGAGAATAATATTAATACCCTACAGAAACGTTTCAAAAATATCTGCACCAATACAGCCTAAAAAAAGATCACTGTCTTACACTTTAAATTCTTAACGACTTAAGTGAACAGATAACTAAACTTTTCTCCTTGTTTTGAAGGCGTATCTTGGCTTCTGGGCAAATATCTGAAAATAGGACCCAATGTATACTCTTCTTGGTCTAACTGCTGTCTAACCTGCCTCTGTGCCTGCTTCAGTTTGCCAGCATGTAAAAGATGCTCTTGTTAGGTCCTCAAGAAGAAATCAGAAGTAGCCGAGTCCTCTTGCATATATGAATCCCAGCAAGTTCAAGTCTTCAAAAGCAGCTCAGGATTTGAGAATAATAAAAGTGATAAATGCTCATTTAAGCCTCGATCCAGCAGCATGTGAATAGAAACCTTGGAAATTACATCCATATCTGCAAGAGCAAATAACTGCGGGTGTAATTCTGTTTCCTTCCTGGTCCCACAGGCATTCAGCACTCCAGTTTAGCTCCAGCAAAGCTCTGAAGTGCATTTACCCCCAGGTTGAAACACCTCCCCAGGGAGCGGTTGGTGCTCCTGCAGGATTGAGCTCTATTGAAAGCAAAGAATGGCATGGTTTATGGGCTCGAATGCACCACTGCTAATAGCAGCAAGACCGAACAACCATGGCAAACACCCCACATGCAATCCCTGCAGCTGGCCAAATCAGGGTAATGTTCACAATCCTGCCTGCCTTTAAGACCTTTTTTTTTTTTCCACATTAGTCCAATTTCTGAGTAATGAATTTTTTAAACTATCAAACCTCTACTCCAGCAATTGCTGGAGTTTTGAAATATGGAGAAAATTAACACAGTTACAAGAAAAAAAATCAAGGTTCAAATAAACGTCTAGTAACTTTTAATATTTGCAGTAATAGGATTTGGTGCAGTAATTTATAATTTTTGTACAAGCAACAGCTAAGATTAATGTTGGTAGTTATTATATGCAATAATTATAGGCTTTTTAGAAGCTGCCTGGCTGGAGGGACACTGCCTGTTTGTACAAAAGA
Organism: Cygnus olor; assembly: GCF_009769625.2. NCBI lineage: Eukaryota > Metazoa > Chordata > Aves > Anseriformes > Anatidae > Cygnus > Cygnus olor. The sequence goes on along the minus strand of NC_049195.1, from coordinate 2,040,764 downwards.
TAATTATGGGACAAATTTAATTTTCCAATTCCCCTAGTTAGGCAGCTGCTGCAGATAAACACATACCTCATTTTCAAGTGCTTGTTCCTTATCACTGTCTTTGAAGTGTCACAACCCTTATCAAAACTGAATTTTCATTCACTGCCCAAACGCAGTGGAGTTTATCTAGGTACTTACATAGCTCCTGTCATTAGGGGCACTTCACTACCTTAGAGCCTGGTGGCTGTCAGCTGGGAATCCCATTCCCTAGAACAGGAAGTACCAGCAAGTACCAAACTTTTTTCACTCCTTGCAAACCTCAAATCCAGTTTGTCATGAAAGCATTGCCCAGGAGACCATGTTAAATGCCACCTGATGTGACCCCTGGATCACTTCAGGAGCTTCAGCACCTATTCCAGCCTAACCACCTGCTCCTCCCGCAACAGTTTATGCGCTGATACAGCCTTTGGGACCAAAGCACACTCACAGCACGAGTAATATAACAGGACAACGTGCAGTTATGAGGGGCCATGCACCTCAGTCTGCAAGAGAGTGAGCTGGGAACATCCCATTCTTAATTAGCATGGGAGGAGCACAGAGCACTTGGGGTATTTGGGTCTTTTGCTTACCTAATACGTACCAGACACTTGTACCTGGAAGGCCTCTGAAACAAAGTTTGTAACCCAGAAGAGCTCGAAGGCAAGGAGTTGCTGTGGTTTACGCAGCCTGTTTACGCAGCCTGTTTGATCACGGAGTCCATCTCCAGCATTTTCCCTTACAGGACTCCATTCTCTCATCTCAAGCCAAAAAGAGTTTTGCCATTTATTTCCTGGATTAAAAGCCGGATGAGGCTTTCAGCCCAGACCTCTGCTGACTGCTACCTGCTAGAAGAAAAGCCTTCAAACATCCCTCTTGCTGTTACACAATTAATTTCTTTTCCCGCAGGCTTTTAGGATCTATTGAATTTTTTCTTTTTTTTTTGCCTCTGCTGACTCTTCCACCCTTTCTAGAAAGTGTTGCTTAGAAGTTAGCAGGCAGAAAAAAATTAATGAGATGAACACAAAGAGACTCCAAATGGTTTCCTCATTCAGTGCAAACTTCATCCTGTACAGAGTTGCCCATTTCCTGTAGTCAAAATCAATTATTAATAAAAACATAGGCTTTGAAACCAGCAATTTCCTGCTATCTTCCCTTTTTTTGTCAAAATATTTACTTTCTTTTTTTCCTTCAGCACTGTCACCCCCTAATTCTGCTCTTCAAAACTCGTCACACAGCAAGCTGTGAACGCAGCACCAGGCACCAGCATTCCCAACGCGTGCTCACAGCACTTTGGAAGCCCCACTTATCTAAAAACTTCTAATTTCACCTCCGAGACTTTTAATTCTGTGTTCCAGGCCTTACCCCCCACTTTGTGAAACACGCAGCAATTTTCTGTGATTCTCTTATCTTTTATCTACTTTGATTATAAAGCTTCTGTGCTGAGAGATGTTGGTCACCGAGCATCTACGACACCAACATAGAGACATTTCCTTCAAATAAGGACTCAAAATTACAATCCAACTGATTTGCAGAATACGAATAGAAATAACTCAATACAAATAACTCAGACAACTTGGAACTGTGTTCAATATATCAGGCTAACCCCCCCCCCCCCAAGTTCCACCCTTACCTTCTCTCCCTGCCTTGTCTTCCCAGAACACCTCTTCCCAGGAGGTGGGTGCAGCACTGGCACCACTTCTCCTGGGCTTTCTTGGTTGCTTGCTTGCTTTCATGGACATTTCCCAGTAAAGAGCTCCACCAGACTTCCCCTTCTGAAGATTGCTCTATGCACATTTTATCCTTGAACTTATTTTAAATCACATGCATCAGAACTACGTTCTAAATTTGTCCTTCAAGTTAAGAAATCTATAATTTGGTGCTTGTTCAGAGAAAGATAAAGAGCATTAAAGCAGCTGGCAAGTACAAAAACTCAAGAACAAAACTAGTCCCGATACCAAAAACACATTTCAGTATAATGGACCATATAATTAATCCATGAACAAGATGACAAAGTCCCTAATCATAGAGAGAGTCAGCTGTTTCTTTGTCGATTTGGTTACTAACTCAACTGTTTCATTTAATACTCCGAGTTAATGAGGGGTCTCATATCCTAACAAGCTGAACATTAGTGAATTTCTACACTGAATGGAAGAACCTCGGAAGGTTTAGTGGCAAACTGAAGCAGTAATTAGTAAAATTAAAAGGTGACAATGATGTTAGGAGTTTATATGAACTTCACAGTGGGTTCTAAACAGAAATCATTACCTCGGAAGGTAGTTTTACTTGGAGATTTATTTACTGAGAACATGAAACCTGTTAAAAATTGATTTCAGTGCAGAGAAAGAAAACTCATGTGACTGTGAGACTGTGTGGGGAAAATCCCTTCCTGGTGAACACTTTACATGGAACAAGGTTAACATCTGTAAACACCTTTCAGCAAAGGCCTTGGCATGCTCTTTTTCTTAGCCCATAATAATTCTTCTGATACAACTGACTCCCACAGATTAATGACCTGGCATTATTAAAACGTTGTTTAGCATTCCCAATTAAAAGCCCTTTCTGTAATATCAATTTGCATAATTACACTGGATATTACAGGGCCCAATTCTCCTATACCCTGGAGTCTCTTTACATCATCTCGACAGCATTTAGCTTTACACCACAGCATTACACCTGAATTGCTGTTCCTTTTAACCATGGCCTTTGTTCCATGCTTTTAACTGCCAGCCTTGAGTTGGGGGCAGCTCACGCTGCTCGTGACGCAGGAGATAATTTACACCAATATTTGCAAGAAAAATAAACCAGCAACATGTGCAGCAGTGCAGAATGCAAACCCAAATAAAGGATATGGACAGCTGTCCTTGCGATGTGTTGTTATTTAGGATGTTTTAAAACATCATTAGTTTAATTGAATATATATTTAAATGGAGTGTTTCAATGGTTGTTCTGAATGTACAGCTAGTTGGAGAAAATTAACACAATCTATTTACTTCAAAAGGCTTTGGAATGAGTAAATCAACATCATTTACAAATTATATTATAGCACTTCTAACAATTTATGTCATTGAATTCACGAGTGCTGTAGGGAGCAGTTTGGTTGCAAATGTTTTGGGAAAGAGCTGGCTTAGGACTTTGGGAGTTTAGAGAGTGCTGCATAAATTTTCACAATGGCTAAAGCCGATGGCTTTCCCTTCTTCAAAGCACATTGTTATTTAAAGAGTTAAGTGGTCTTACACTTTAAATAACGATCCATCTTTAGAAGGAAAAAGAACACACGATATATCTCACACACACACACCCTTCCATAAACGTGTATTTGCTATAGTTTCCATTTTCTAGCACACTCTGAATAACCTTGCATGAAAGAAGGAAAAAATCAGAGCTGCTACATATCAGTGCTCTCCCACTGCATCGGTGGGGCTGCTTAATTTCATCCCAGCACCGAATCAAGCTGCAGAGCCTGAAGCAGAGCTTTGGCAGAGCTCTAAGGAGTCGCTCAGTGCTCGAATGCTGTAGGCAAAGCTGCTGCAGGGAAGGAACGTGCTCACACAGAGCTTGGGGAGAGCGAGGCAAAGACGAGGCCCTTAACCCTAATTAGGCGAGGAATAATGTGGGAGAGAGATTGCTGAGATGGTGTCTAAAGGTTTCTCAAAAAATACCTGGCACAGGAAATTCCTTTAGAGTCCTCCTTGTCTACGCTAAGGGTAAGCACTTGAGTTTGTCCCAGACTTCCGGAGATTCAGAAGCATTGCATCTCCTCCAGCCCCCAAATCCTTTGGTTATTTCGAGGCAATTGAAGAGTGAACTCACCTAATCGCACGAAATATGGAGATGAAAACACATCATTCCTGCGTATGTCTGAACCTATCTCAGTGCTTGGGATGTGGGGCTCACCACTGCCTTATTTTCTGCCCATCTGTGGGATAAAACACAACTTCCAAGTGAAAAAGCTGCTTGAAAACACAAAGCTTAGCAGATACTGCTATTATGAATTAAATATTTCCATCTAGCTTACATTGTAGTCACAAGCTGTTACTGGTATTTTGGCTTTCTGATGCATCTTTCCAAAAACAACCAAGAGAACCTCTATTTATATATGTTCATTCACATCTGAATAATCACGTTATGTTTTGAGGCCATCACTTCATATCAGAAGATGGCAATTTTAGGCACCGAGGGCGAATTGGGTTCGTATTCCACGATGGATATAGGGGATGCCACAAGAAGGCAGGAGGAACATGGATCAGTTCATAAGATTGGGTTGCCATTCAGAAGGACAAAGGATGTGTCCCTGGTCCCAGTATCTATGCAGGGACCATCTTGAGGTCTCACATACGTGATTTCCGTGGGCTTCACAGACCAAGCACATTTCTTTATTTACAGGTGAGAAGCTGAAGCGTGGAGTTTTAACGAGACCTGTCCAACATCGGATGGCACAGCAGTGTTGGTAATGGCAGAAAGCTCTGGTCCCTCCCAACAGCCTGCGGCAGGAGAGCAGAGCTCTATTAGCACAAAAAAAAGACTCTATTAGGACACCGATATCCTGTCACTGTGATCAGGACAAGACTACATCTGCAGCAAATGGCTCATAAGATTTAGCCTGATGGATATCTTATTTTACATCCTTGAGCATCCCTAATGGTTTGTGAAACAAGAGTAAACAACATAATGGATCAAAGCTAGGATAAGCTACCCTCCAGAGACTTGATTTAGATAATAAGATGAAATAAGCTATGACAATTTAAAAAACTGGTACAAGAGCAAGATAGCTCTTTGCCAAAAAGGGGCTGACAAAGACACCGCTAACACTTTCCCCTCTGGCACCCCACTGTCAATAGCAATCCCATCTCAAATCGTAATTCCCCTTGCATAGCTCAGGGGCCAACTGAAATCGATGGCGTTATTAGTTGGTTTGGAATGTAACTGCATCTTTCAAGGTGTTTTGTTGGACTGGATCTTTTCACAGAGGTAAACTGCATTGTTTACATGTAGTTACACAAAATAAGACGTCCAGGAACACACTGCACAGTGTCACCAAACTTCTATGTTAAGTAAACACATAGCTTCTTGATCCTGCACATGACTTGATAATTGAAACTGGTTTGAATTCATTTAAATGGAAGAAAAACCGTCACAATGAAAGTTGTGATCTATAGGAACTGCACAAACAGATCATGACTTCGTTTCAAAATGGTTGTGTGCTCCCATTATTTAATTCAAAAAATTATTAATCCTTTGGAGTTCTTGAGAAGATTATGGGAAACAAGGTCTTTTGATCAATTTTAACACTGTCCTACAATGGCCATCCACTTACAGGGTACGAAAATGTGTTAATTCAGTTATTTTTTTTTCCATAATTTTAGGGAAAGTTTTTATTCCAATGAATAGAGTTGTTACAGAAAGTACAGATATCATTAATAGATGTGCACTTAAGGGCTTGGGAAGGGAAAAAACGGAGGAAAAATGGAGGAAAATCCTCATCCAAAGCCCAGTGGAACCGCTGGAAAAATATTTCTGGACATCAACCATGCCCCAAAACAGGGCTATTCTCTCATTTCTTGCATTGAATTGATGGTTGCATCCTACTTTAGCAGGCTGGACTGCAAGAAAGGCAGGAAATTTCTTTAAAACCCACTTGAATGAGACACTTTGAAGAAGAGGAAGCAAATAAAGCAGGTAAAGACATTTGCTTAAAATACAGATGTGTAAAATGTCATTCTTGTCCAAAAAAGGAGCAGAACCAGACCTAACTGGAGCAGCAAAACCATGCCTGCATATGGACACCCTTCTACAATAGTCATTGTTCGAATAGCCATTCTTCCATCTCCTCCCTTCTGTACACCATGAATGACAATAAATCAATGAAACCGCATCCAGTTTTTAATTACAGGGTACAGTTTCGTTTGAGGAATTGAACAGGGTCTTCCCAATGGAAAAGTGATCTAAGCTAGTAAAAAAAAATCCCCAATTAGTGAAAAATACAAAGCTCTAACATCCTCAGTGGAGATTCGCAAGTTGGCGCCTGCTAAGGAACCCATCCCTCTGCATTTGACGGGAAGGGACTCTATACAGAGGAGTTAATATAATGGCCGTTAAAAGTCAGCATGAGCCAACTGTCGCCATGCTGTGGTACCAGAGATAACCATAATCTGTCTCTGCATTAGCCTAAGAAATTACAGTGACAGTTGTGTGATCTGTTGATTTGTATTCAAATAGCCCCTACTGCACCAGCATGAAAAGTAAATTATTCACTTGTTTTTTTCAACTAAAAAGCAAAGGGGGGGGGGGGGGGTAGAGAAATGATTTTTTTTTTTTTTTAAAGCTGTTAAATGTCATCATATTAATTCTTACAGGGCTGAGAACACCCCGCAGGCTTAACCTTTAGGATTACTTAATTCCTGAAAGCAGTAACAACCCTCTGCATTTGCCAGATAGCCCCTAGAATGACATCCTCATTACACATTCAGTATCGAGACGTATCTCCGAGGTTTGCTCGTACCACTGTGCCCTGAGATCCTTCACCAACACGTCCAAGAAGCGAGAGAAACGGTCATGGCAACCTGTGCCCCAAAACAGGGCTGGATGAAACCCACGTTCAGCGACATTCATGGCCATTCAGCCGATGCAAGGATGGAGACCACAGAGCCCAGGTCTCCACCGAAGTAATTGTGCTGTACACCGCTCCAAGAACATCGTGGTCCAGTACCAAGTTTCCAACATCCATCAGTGTCACCTTTCATCGCTCTGATCCCAGCTGATGAAGCCAAGATTCCTGCTTTACCTCTCCCTTCCAGGCCAATTCAACTGGACACTTTGCACCGTGCATCTCCTTTGCCAGAAGAGCTAGAAAAGCCTATGGCAAACAGCAGAATTAATTAACGTAAATTGCTCCCTAAAATTCGCTTGTTTAACAGTTTGCTCTGCAACAGGTTGCGGGGAGGAAATGAGCCAGATGCTCAACTAATGCTAAATTAGATCCCATTTATACAGCCAAGCATCTGCATTATTACGCTTTAATATTTCTTCAGGTGGAATGTACTGAAAAAGGTCATTACTAACCTGAGCGTCAAATCCCATCCAAGTGTAAATTGTTCAAGTAAAAGCGTTCAAGGTGTCTTTCTACTTGCACAAGGCTGCAATGGTTAACACCAAACCAACAGCAGTTAATAAACACACGGAGAGTCGTATGACATCCCTACCTCGCAGATCTCCAGCGAACACCAGACCAAACACAGTGTTTTCCCTCTGAGTCTTGGAGTATTCAACCCACAAGTCATTAGAGACGTTGAGCAAAACAGATAACTCTAGTACAAATGATTTTTAGCTCTTCTTCAGACCACTGTTTCATTTTTTTTTCCCCTGCATCTCCATCTATAACATACGTTCATTTAAAAGAACGTGAAGTATAACTCAAACCCAGCCAAAGTTATCAAACTCCTCTTACTGCAATGGGGATTTTAAGTAGGCAGAGAAGACTGCAGGTAAAAATTGCTTAGAAGGAAATTGTACCGGGTTACTGTTTCCCTATCTTTTGTCACCACATCACGAAGCTGTTGGCATTGTTATAGCTCCACCAAAGGATAGATGTGGACATAAGTGCAGCGGAAACCACGTCGATCAAGCTTTGCAATAACAACTACATCATGCCTACGACACACCCAGTTTAGGGAAAGTTTCACATACAAAACTGCTGCCACCTGGAACACTTTTGCCATCGCACCAGTGCGGATCAGGGGACAGACTGAGGAGACCGGATCAGGAAAATGACCGTGCGGGGTTCTGGGCAGCAGCATTCTCATCTGGAAGCTGACAAATTTGGCCTCGATGAAGGGACTGTCAGATAGGTTGAAGACTGGCTGTAGCGCCAGGCTGAGAGTTGTGCCAGTTTTAAAACGCACATCTCCTACAAATCATTCCAACCCTTGCAGCACACCAAGAGCTCAACATTTCACTTAACCCTTTCCTATACTTCCTCATTTACATTATAGAGACACTTGAAACCATGCTATGTTGATCTGAAACCAACGCGCAACTCAAAGCACAGATGAAAAGCTAGCCCAGGTGACAGAACAAATAGCTACACAAGAATTCTGAAATATTAGAGGATTCAAGAGGTCTATCACCATACACCCCAAAACGTTATTAGAACAATCCAACATCCTTCACCCAAGCACCATAACGACATTCAACAAGGATTTTATGTATGGCCTCGAATCCTAAAATGGTCTCGCAGCAATCCGTGCAACCCTCATTTAACGGGGAGCAAGGGGAATGCTCTTCTTCGAGCTGGCACCTTGGAAAGGTACCCTGCAAAGGTACCCTGCTCTGTTGCACAACTAAGCAGTAAATGAGCACGGCCCAAAAGAAAAATCATTACTAAAAATCAAAATGTGACCTTTGCATTGGAACAAAATTAATTAACAACAAAAAAAAGTAGTTCTTTTGTACTAGATTTTCACCCATAAGATACTATCAGTTTTTATGTATTCTGAATAGAATAAAAAAGGAAAGGGGTAACTCAGAGCTCGACAGAGAACACAGTGGAACAGAGAAAGCTTCAGTCCAGTTACTACACTGTGTTGAGGGCCACACCCTATGAACCATCTAATTAGTTACCTGGTTGGTCCGAATGGGTCAGGAAAGGAGATTAGGCACATTTTGCCTTTTTCTTAGTGACACTGAATTACCCCAGGGCAGAACAGATGAACAGCTGCTGTTACTCCACGAGTCTAAGTCATTAGAGTGCTGCCCTAGAGTGAAAGTATAATTTATTACTGTTACTCACTGGTATAAGAGGAGCCTAGATTTAATCCTCCTAAACTGAAATCAAGAAGTGGTTGATCTCAGCCAGATATCAGGCTGACAGTAAAACCGACATGATCTAAAATATCATGCCTATTTTAGTAGAATATATATATAATAGCTTTGTGGGCAAGCCTCATCCCCCAGCCCAGTACCAATGGAGCTGTGTGGGTGCAGCAGCACATTCACTAACACACGGGATTTGCATGAGCATCTTGCTGCACACGCAAAACTACACCTCTTCCCAGCATTTTGTAGGGGGTTAGCCCATTCATATACACCCAATAGCCACATATCTAAGCCACACAAATTTTTCAAGAGTTATTTTGAAGTTCTTTTGAACTTATAAAAAGTTATTTTTCATAGCACATCAGTTCTTTTTAAACCTTGCAAAAAATATTAATGAGCCTGCACATCTACACCAATGTCAATCTGCTAGAAATAGATGGTAAATGCCAGAAAAGCCTTTGGTTTTCAGTTAAACCTCAAAATAAGGGGGGGGAATAATTGAGGTGTGGTGTTAGAGAAGTCCTTCCCATGACCAAAACAACAGCAATCAATCTTCCTTCATCCCAAAGATGCAAACACACCCAAATGATCCCCTTCTGTGTTGTAGCAAAGCTCAACAGAAGCTGAGGAATGGTCTTCTCCACCTTCTCGTAGAAGTTACAACCCGAGCAATGCTACCCCGGAGCAGGATGTGTCCCCCATCTGCACACATTTGAAGGGCCAGCAGCCCAACTCCACCTGGACTGCAAGCACAGCAATCATCAGGGACGCATCCCTGAGCTGCACGGGGGATTCTGAAGTTGTAAGAGAAACTGACTTGGGGGAGTGGAGGTTTTTTTTTTATTTATTTTTTTTAATATTTTTTTAATTCATTCTGGTAAGGCAGTTGATTGACTTATTGCAAACAAAGTGCGGCATTAAGAGACCATTTGATTTTCTAATTCCAGAGCTACTTGCAGAGGAGCTGCTTCCACAATTTTGTTGATTACTGTTACAAAATAGGAACATTTGATCTATTATAAATACTATACAGAAGACAGGTTTTTCTTTCACTTTTTTTTTGCATGCTAAATGACTGATTCAGGGACTTCTCATGAAGGGGCTGTCTGTCCCATCTTCTTGATTTATTGCTCTTATACGACAAGATTGAAATCTCTAACTGTTTTCATGACTCAAAGATTCTCATTAGGAGTTATCGGCAGAAAACTCTAAAAGGTGGGTTATTTTGGTGCTCAGTATTTGAAAGACAGACCAGTGTTTAGCAATGACTGTTTTTTCCAATTCTCTTTGGGGAAATGTGTTTCTTTTATCGCAGACAGCGTATCTATATTCATTCATAACTGTTTGGAGAATCAGCATAATATTCCCTTCCCTCCATTATCTTTTCTTAATAACTTTTTTCTGCTTAGTGATTTTTTTCTTAGGCGGTAGTTTAATATTCTCTTTGGACGGTAAGAAATATTATCCCTGAATAACAAATGCGATTTAGTAACCTTGTGCCTTTCTCCTTGACTCAATTATTATTCCTCCTGGATTTTACTCCTGCTACCTTCACCAAACATTCATACAGTTTGGGGAAAGTTTCCCCCACTCTGCTGTAGTTGCAACGGCTGCTGGCAGGATGACCTTAAGTCTGCATCTCCTTTTACCCAGTTGATTTCCAGGGAGATGAAATGGGGTTCAGTGGAAGAGCCAAACCTGGACCCAAATGCTTGGATTTGGTTCTCTGTCTTGCACGTGACCTTGAGCAAGGTCTGATACCCCTGGGTTTCATTTCCCTGCAATTAAAAGTGGGAATACCACCACTTGTTTTGCATTGGAAAGCACTGAAAACTCTACAGATTGTTTTTTTATTAATAAATACACAAGGGAATTTTTGTTATTAACCCTGTATGTTAGTACCTCAGGCTGCAGCGAGGGGAAAACGTGCAGGAAGCTTCCCAATTTTAAGACTAGAGAAGAACATCTCTGAACTTCTGCATAGCACAAACCATCAAATTTCATCCTGTTACTCCTCCCCGACAGTTTTTCAAGTTATATTCCCAAGATCCAGGCTAGCACACTCCCAGCCTGGCTCATCTTTCTGAGGAAAAACTCAGACTGTATTCACGTTTGGGTTCTGCTGTGTGGAGCTGATATTTGTACAATACCTGGCACGGGATCCTTTCTGGAATAAAGGCCTCTACGTGTTCCCATGATGGAAGTAATAAAAATGAAGACTGTCTACAGGAAAAGCTGGCTGATGTTCTCCTACAGTGATTAATGAGAAATCAGATTATGGATTAGCGTAAAAGAGTCTACAGCAGGTAGGGTAGCAAACAGAGGGATGAGATTGTAGGGCTGGGAAACCCCATCACTGTGCATCCCTGGATACACCCACCGCAGTGGCCAATTCAAATGGAAAAGGGAAGGCAGAGGGAGAAGTATGGCTGCATTGCTTTTTTCTACCCAGGCATGAATTCATCAGCCTTTTTGCAGCACGCAGAAGTGACTATTTGTCAGCCAAACAGCAGGCCACGCAGTTAAGAGGGAGAAGACACTGGTCCAGAAGCTCCAATATGCCACCAGCAGGAGATGTATGTTCAATTCCTATTCATGCCAGAGACTCCTAGATTGATCAGAGGTAAAGCAAATTGAGGACACTTCAAAAATTGGATGGCAACCTCCCAGCTTTACACCTTGGAAAGATCTCTCTGCAGCTTGTCTGCAACTTCACTGATCTACAAAATGGAATCAGTATCCCATTTTCGGCTAGTGCTTTGTCTATTTAGACCGAAGATCTTTCAAGAAGCAACAGACTCATCTTTTTATGTACTGTAATGCAAATGTGAATTATCAGGTTTCGGCTGCCTGCTGCCATGAACCCAGGAGCAGTGAAGCAGCACCCTGGGAAGTAGTTAAGGACATACTTCGGTATGCATGAGCTGCACATCAGCAAGTGTTATCAGCTGCAGCTTTGCATCTTTTTCCCATTCAATTCAAGTAAATCTAGCCTCCCAGATCCTGAATTTCTCTGGAGATTTAACCAGGTATTTTTCAGATCTTAAAAATAAAAGTGTCTGCGGTTTTGAACACCTTTCTGGATGGGGCAAGCAAAAAGGAAGAAATTTTGCGTTCAACTACTAGAAGCAGTGGAGCTTTTCAAGCAATGAGAGACTGATCCCACCTGAATGCACCTTTCATTTGGCAAGGATCCTGCCTTGAGACACCCAACTTTCTTCTGTAAGAGAGCAAGGTGAGACAATCCTCTAATGCTTAACCAGTTATGTAGAGGAAGATGATGGAAAGACTAGGAAAAAAATCTGCCGAAATAAATACGTTCAGAGGGGAGATGAGATGCACTCAGACAGTGGAGTTGTTTAAGCAGTGCTGGATGAGCCGTGACTTCAATGTGCATGTCAGTGGGGTTCTTCAGTCATCTGCCAGCTTTCTGATAAAAGCCCCGTGGACCCCACTTACAGCCACCAGCCAGACCCCGATATAGAGCTGAAGGCCAGCCCCTGACCCGGCGGCTGAACACAAGCTGGGGACATCACACCAAGCGTCAGCATAAAGCAGACTCAAGGAGCTGATGAGGAAATTAAACGGGATATGCTTCAAGGTCAGACTAAGAAAAAAAACCTCCAGAGAAGTAAAGTACAGGAACGCTTCCTGTCTCCCTGCTACGCTGGATATGGAAACAGCAGGTGGCAAATGAGATTTGTATCATCGAAAGAAAGGAGGCAAAAGAGAAGTCTGGTTTTTTTTTCCAGCATGCACTCCCTTATCTGAGCTAAGATAGGAGCTGAAGTGTATCCAGGCTGACTGTCCAGTGATGTCAGAGGCTGGAGCATATGAGAAAATAGCTGGTAGCCAAAACATTACAGCTCCAAAAGCAGATGTCAGAATAGCTAAAGACAAGCTGTAAGACTAAACAGAAGTAATGGCACAGAAGATATTTAAACATCTTCCTCAGATTGAGCACAATGTAATTCCCTCGGGCGGGGGAAAGTCCTTCTGTATTCACTGAAATCTTCTGAAAGACACCAATTCTCAGGGAGAGGGTGTAATGAAAAGGATAAAAACTTAATGCATTAAGTCAGCCAGCAAAGAACAGCCTGGGCTACTTCGAATATTTATGATGAAGTCTTCTACGAAAGACTCGTTTAGAGGAGACCTGACAGCACACTGATCACTGCTCCAGAGCACGAGGGGACAAACAACAGCACCAAGCTCCCATTAATCTCAGTGTATTTACCGGGGTCCTTCAACTCCCAGTTTTAGCAGAGAGCAAGGAGAACGCGCTAGCCAACCAAATTATTCTCATTAACTTCTGCTAATAGGCCTGATTAACCTTAAGGAAAAAGGTTAAACATCTCTTCAAACCACAGCGCAGAAGCTATTTTTCCTGCATTCTGCAGCGATATGACAAACGATAGCATAGTTAACTTCCAAGGCTTGGAGAAGAAGGTCATATGAACTAAAAGGCTTCTGTGCTGAGGCCCCACATCCCATAAACAAAAAAAAGGCAAAAAAAAAAAAAAAAGGGCTGCCATTTGTTCCTCCCCACCTAACCACAGAACTGAGGTGTCTGCAACAGAAGCCATCTCAAAACAGTTGTTCATGCGTGCAATTCCCAATTAAGCCGGGATTTAACAAATCCACATAGCTCCACCCCTAATTCAGACCGTGCCTTCATCTGAATTAGTTCGGTTGTGTGCACAGCCTTAGCCAACCAGATGGCTATATTGCAAACATCAGTTGGGCCCTGGGAAGGAGGAAATATGCCACGTAGGTCAGATGAGGCGTGCGCTGAGCCAAGTATCAGAAGCAGCAAGAAAGACTCCAGTACATCATCTTGGTACACGACAAAGTTTTTTTCCCCCAAAGGAAAATAAATAGTCGAGCAAAAATAAATGGCAGAGTCCAGAAGAAGCGATCAGTCCTCTACTCAGGAATGAAAGCAGAGCTTTGAGGAGACAGTAATGTAGGAGAATTCACAACTGCAAGCAGTGAAATCAATATTAAGAACAAGGCTGTGGCCAAGAATATCCTTTACAGTTGCAGCATGGCTCATAGGATGAAAGAAAACAGACAAATTAGAAAGATATGATTTATCTGCTTTGAGAAAAAAATTGGTAGATAGGAGCTTTTGAGTAATGTGGCTTCAATACTAATTAACCCAGAACACCAGCAACCGAAAACCAGAATAAGCTAAACAAAACAAAGATTTTTGTGCCTGCCCCACTATTAAACAAACTCAGTTCTTGTAAAAGCTAGATATGTTTATCAGCAGAAAACCTACGTATTATTGCCACTTCTATCAGAAACTGAGTAGATGTTTACGAACATTTATGTCTATCTACAGAGCAACAGGATTGTGAAACTATTTTCTTCAAGCATTTTTAGCATTATCTCTTGCCATTTTAATTGCATTTATTATTTATTAAAATCCCCAATTCTGAAGTCATGTGATGTCAGAAGCACCACATTTTTAAGCCTCCCAGCTATAAGGAATGAAAAGCATAAAAATATCTCCTAAAGGGCTCCGCATTTATTTTTCATGATTTCTGGGGGACAGAGGAAAGGGAAAATGATTTATGATTTTTCAATGCTTAAGTTGTCACAGCTGCTTCACTTTCTCCTGTTATTTGGTAACAAAATAGAGCCATCCATTCTTAACGCATGGATAGAACAAGAATTTCCATGCTCTCCTGTATAATGCAAGGAGACAGGCTCAGAAAAGGAACCCAAACCTTCTCCCAAACACTTAGGGTGTTCTGACCTGATTATCAGTATTCTTTTTGGCATGGGGAGGGGGACAAAAGGCAGCCCGTGGAAGCCAGGCACCACGCTGCCACCATGCACAACACTCCAGAATCAAATTAGAGAGAAAAAAAGAAAGCAGCGAAGCCATTCCCCTTTCCTCCAGCTGAGCTCCTGGCCTCTTGCAGGGCAGATCTGCTTTGCCACCAGAGGAACTCAGCTTCTCGTGTCACTTTGGTGAATTATATTTGCCGTGTACCTACTGAACCAAGCAGCCTGGGGAAATAGCGACTGATCACAGGTCTCCTGCACGGCGCTTGCTGACTTTCATGCTGAAAACCAAGGCGAGGTTCTTTGCAGCGGAGAGCCAAACCACTAAATCCACCCTCAATTTAAAGGTGCTTGGAGCCTGTTGGGAGTGGAGAGAACGGGGAAAAACAGTGTTGCATGGGAGGTTGGGTGTATAACAAGCATGCAGAGCAGTGAATACTTTTTCTGACGAAGTTGGCTCAGTAAAAAATGAGATGTCCCCAGAGGCACCTTCCTTAGCACCAGGGCTTTTCGTGGACTAAACTGAGCCTACATCCACAGCTGCATTAAATCTGCTCATCCGCTTTGATACCACCTGTTCTCTGTGGCAGGAATAAAGTCAGGTCTGAGCAATGACAAAGGGAAAGTCCCCACAAAGGCAGCAAGCCTATTGCATAGGGCACCTGCCCCTTTAGAATACAAAGCAAGCCCAGTTAAAAAGCTGCAGAAGACAGCCGGCACTTTCCAATTGCTTTTGTAAGGTCAGTGGGGTAGCACCCTTAGGATTTCCTGTTGAAAAGCCTACGCCAATGTACAACTTCAGTAGCAATCAGAAAAGGAATTACGGACATGGTCCCTGCTGAGCTGGTGCACGGGTTTGGGCAGGAGAGCAACACGAGGAACAGGCATCTCAAGCTGTGTTTAACCCGGATCACAGCAACGCCGCCAGCTTGCCCCCCGAATGGCCACGTTCTGCATTCCCAACTGTTCCAGCAGAGCACGTAATCACCTCGTCCTAAACCAACGGGATTTACAGTACTCACAAGCGAGTGATACTCTTTTCCTAAATGGGTTTGTTCGCCGGAACTCAAAACCTGCAGGATCACAGGGAAATTTCAGAGGGTTTTTTTGGTTTGTTTTGGTAAAATTTAACAGCATGGGTAGCTGCTTGCAAAGCCCAATAAAAATAGGAAAAAAAAAAAACAGGCCAGGTCCAGGCCACCAAGAGGTTTCTAGCTTACATCAAAAGGTACCAAACAGGTCCTTTCTGAGAAGTTTGTTTCAAAAGCACCCGGTGCTTGTTGCTATTAGAAATAGGCTACAAGACCACGGTCCATCAACGTTCGGGTCCGAGTGCCATAGCAACCTGGCTGGTCCCGACCGTGGAAATTCAGGCATAGCACAGATCCAAAGCAGGGCTGAAAGAAGAGTTTCCAATGCAATTTCACATAGTCTGCAGCACTGGCAATCTGCACAGACATCTTTTGGATCTGTAAGCAGAGAAAATTTGATCTGGGAGTCCTGGAGAGAGCAAGCAAAAATTTATGGCATTCCCCAGGTCATTTATTTTTCATAGCATCATTTTTCTGACCATAAGTACGTTTTAAATGGCAACAGCAGAGAGCCAGTGAGGTTTCTAAATTAAAATGAAAAAGCCCCATGGTTTCTTTCTCCTTCACTGAATAAACATATTTAAAAGTAGAAGAACTCAACTAGAAAGAAAGCACTAGTAACAAAGAATTTTTATCACAGCCTATCTGTGGTAGCCCCCAAACAATGTGACACCATCTGCACTTCCCTGATTTCAGAAAGCGGCGATGAGTAATAGCATTCGATTGTCTGTAGGAGTGGGGAGGGGGAGGAGAACTCAATGCCATTCCAGCAGAAAATTGATTGTTTTATAAAGATCGGGGAGCATCGTTCTAACCCTACTTGCATTCCAGTACAAACTGACTCCCAGTATAAGCCCAACTGGGAACGAAGCTGCTGCGGATACATGGGGCTAAGCAGCCGCCCCATTTGGCTCAGGGCTAACTTCTAGTCTCTGCTCCGCAGGAGAAAGAACCTGATATAAGGCTTGATCTGAGTTTTCCCTGTGAACAGAGACCCTTTTCCCCTTGCACATGTCAGGCGTTCCCAGTTCAGGACTTGCAGAACCTCTACAATTCAGCACCACACACGTTATGAAAAATCCTCGGCAGCTGTGCTAGTAACTTATTTTCAAACATCTTGACTAACACTTGGAAGTAAAACATCTCCTGTTTCTATTCCATTTCCTTCCACCAGATACAAGGGCTTCTACAGCTCCTCTTGTGCATTCAGCTCACGCTGTTTTCATTAATACCAGCGTTTTGTTCAAGAACTTTATCTTCAGTGATAGTTATCTAGCCCTAGAATTCGTTCTCAATCAGCTAATAAAGCATTCCTATTCCCTGCTCGCTCTCCCCTTTTGTCACCAAGCAGCATCAATCCCCATGAGGGAACCTGTAGTAGAGCCCGTACAGAAAAACAAAGCTATATAATGAAGCATCCCATTCTTTTGGGAACATGCCACACGCAGACTGAAGCGCGTGCACACATCAAATCTACGCAAACACATCAAAAAGAGGTCAAAGAGCTGGAAATGGATCGTCTTCCCAAGGAGCACTCAGGCTGATGCACACCCCTCATGGCAGGGAAGGGCTGTTCCCACTTCACACCCAGCAGAGGCGAGGATGCTCCGTGGTCACCGAATCACTGAGAGCTTCCCAACAAGCCCGTGTCCATACAATGAATTGCTGCGGTTCCCCCGCTGCACCCACCTACCTACGGATCTCACGATGCATTTAGGGGATGCAGACATAGCGAGCTGGGAAGGACGCCATGAATTCAGCTCAAAGTAAGAGAGTTAAACTCACTGGGTGCTGGGTGGAACAGCTGCCCCTTTGCCTTTGAGAGGCAGCTGCCCCTTTGCCTGTAAGCAAGGAAGCAATCAGAGACCTAACTGGACTTTAAATGGTCAGCGCTGAAACAAAGCACTGCAGCTGATTTAGAAGCGTGTTCACTTACCTACCTAAAACCAGAGTCATTTGCCCTTCCTGTATAAATCAAGAAGTTAAAGATAGATAGATACAGGCAAAGCAGCTACTGTAAATCAAGTGATTGAGCGAAGGAATCCAGGCGGAGCATGGAGTCCCTCAGCCAGACAAAAACACTGCATATGGAGTCTCTCTCTGGAGAGTTATGATCCCAGATCGCTATGTTGAGTAATAGCTCACATTTATACGTTGCCTTCCGTTCTGTAAAAACACAAAGTGCTTTGCTGATTATATATAGACAGAGGTCAGTCATCTCCAAATAAACCCAGCCACTGACACAGCACAACATGGCAGCAGCTCTCTGCAAAGCAAGCCAACAGCTTCTGAAAAGGCAAAACAAAGAATAAATCCTCCGAATATACATTTCTTCATGATTCGGAGATGCAGAGTAAAATCAGCTTGGCTAACATTTTGGCTAAGACACTGTAATCGCTCCTCCTAAGAAGCGGTCAAGGTAGCTCGAGGGATACAGCAGGGGGTCAGGGTGGGTGGAGGGTTTTACATCCCTCTTTTATGACCCTCCAACCTCAGCTGTCTGATGTTGTATGAAGCTGTCTGAATTTTCCGGGTCAAGAAAAACAAAAATCAAATGAAAACAAAAAGAGTATGAAGGAAAACAGATTCATTTGATCTAAAACACTCAAAATGATTTGGAAAACCTAACAGAAACCCAGTAGCAGATCTCTTAGCTGCAAGATGTCAGCCCTGGCGTCTGGGAGGCAGATGTGAAATACCAAACCTTCAGAAGGAGTCCATATTTCAAAGGTCCAGAAGGGGCTAAAAGAGAAGAGACCACAAGAGAGGCTACTTTATCACGCCATGTAGCTTGCTTCCCTGCTGTTGCTGCCACTTGTCACGCTTCTATGATGCGTACTTTCCTTCCCCCAAACCAATTTCTACAGTAATAAAAAAAATTAAAAAAACTGCAAACAACTAAAGGAGTATCAAGGAAAAGGAAAAAAAATAAAGGCTGTTACAAGGTTGAGTGGCTCCTGGTATGGTCTGTGGCAGGAGTCATATATTTTGCCTAATTAAGATAAGGCTGTTGCTTCTTTGCAGATTTCACTAATACAGAATTTATTGATGCAGCATTACACAGCATTTTAAAGTGATAAAATACAGCTGACACAGAAGCCAAAGGCACCCTGAACTGAAAACTGGAGAACACACTAATTGAGACAGATCTCTAGGCTTTGGCTGAGCATCAGTGCTTGCCACTGAATCCAGTATCTGGTCCCAATTCAAGGAAGCAAGTACTTCAAGTACCGATTTAAAATTCATTCCTGCCAGTTCTGACTTAGGCGCAAGTGTTTGTACTTAGCCCAGGTGTTTGGGCAGATTCCTGTGCACCATTTCCAGCAGTTCAGCACACCACAAATCCAGACTAGGAGCCGTAAAAGCACCAAGAGGCAGCACG
Organism: Cygnus olor; assembly: GCF_009769625.2. Lineage (NCBI taxonomy): Eukaryota > Metazoa > Chordata > Aves > Anseriformes > Anatidae > Cygnus > Cygnus olor. Next base: position 2,021,666 of record NC_049195.1, on the reverse strand, counting down.
TCCACAACCCATGCCCCAAGTACGCTGTGGATGATCCAGACCCCCTCAGATTACAGTGTTTTGGGGTTCTGGTTCCTTCTGGCTCAGCACCATGGCACAAGGGCAACAAGCTTTTTGAGATATGACTCTGACAGCTGCAGAACTGTGCACGCTATCAACACATCACGAAGAGGTTTTGCTACAAAGAACCTGGAATACAATGCACAGTTCCACAAATCTTACTCAAATTAGTGCAAAGCGGAACAACTTTCAGGCAGAAAGAACCCTTTTTCAAGCAAAATCCTAAGTTTCCTGAGCATTGCTCGCTAATGGAAACCAGATGCCATTTCTCTTGCAAAAGGCACTGATTGCTCCGTAATATACACGATAATGTCTGACCTGAATTAGAATCACCTGCAAACAGCGACTTTGCAGCAGCTCACACCAGCATGCAGATGTCAAGGCAAGTGCCTATTTCTAGATTCAGCTACTCGGTAGCCCAGGAGTGGAAGCAGATGCAAACACCCGTGCTGACAGAGTTATTAGAAGACACCACACTTCAAAACACCCTTTTCTTCGCCATTGGCTACGTTGAGTTGCACCGCACTGATTGAAGTCGTGTCGCTTTGCATTGCGCCCATTTAAAGCCTGACGTGTTGTGATACAAGATAGAGTTGAACAGAACAACACGCTAGCTCATGTTTAATCCAGTCTCCATTTGCCATGGATGCTGATTATCTCTGAGATTTACGAAAACAACTGTGATAAATTACTTGACAAACAAGATTAAAATCCCTGAAGTTCTTTTATTGTTTCCACTAGCTTCCAGGCATCAGAAGTGCTATGTCACATTAATCGAAATTCCTTTTAACTCTTTTAGACTTGCAATGTCAAGTCTGGCTTGTTTCAATTATTTTCAAATCTGAGTATTATTCTATATACGCACGTTGCACAATCCCTCAAAACCATTCTCAAGGGAAATGCATTTCTTTCGAAGTCGACAAACCGCCTTGCACCCCAGAATCTGCTCTGCACATTTACAGCATTAGAGGCAAACCGTAGGTCCACAACCATGCACAAATAAAAGCTTAAAACAACCACAAACCGCTCCTGTCAACTCCGCGAGGAAAAAATTAAATAAAATCAAGCTCGGTCACACTAAGTATTTTAAACAGAGCATTCAGAGTAATGTTTTAACAACCGGCTGGTGGCTGAAGTGCTGGCCCAACACAAATCCCTCTGCTGATGCCTGCTGTGTGCCATTGTTTCAAAACAAGTGCCCGAATCAAAATGCAGCACGAGAAGTGTCAGACTTTTTGGCCCTGTTCAGATGAATGCCCTGAAATGCCTACACTTCCAACAGTGTTTTTAGCAGATCTCCTGTTTCTGCCAACTGGACAGCAAAGCTTTATCAGCACAGGTTTCCCAAATCTTCTGCCAGCGACCTTTTTGGTTTTCCATCATGCTGAAAATATTGCAGAAACATTTCTCCTCACTGTCCTGCCTTCGTGTTAGGGCTGTTCCAGGTAGAAAATGGACAAAAGTCACTGCAGTGAGATTACTGTTATTGCTACAGTAGCAGCTCTGAGTTATTATTCCAATTATGTACTAATTAGAAGAAAAAGACACCGCTGATAGATTTTTAGGCAAAGTGTTAAATTAAAAAAAAAAGTAACATTATGCTGTTGACAAAGGGTAGGGAATAAAATAGGTCATTCATTGGTCTTGTAAATAAGCTAATAGCTCAGGGAATTTGGGGAACAAGTGAGAAATCAGCTGAGGATTCCAACTCGAATACCATCCGGAATGAATTTATAACCCTCTATACAAAAATAGATACTTTTCATGCAAAATGCATCTAACAATAAAATGAATCAAGATAATACTGCTTAAGATGCCCAACATACATGTGCATGTATATATATTAGATTTAAATATGCTATAAATGTAGACTTCTAGTTAACACAATATATGGATGGCATTCATCAGATCCCACTGGTAGGGCTATGTCAGATTCCTGCCCCCTATGATCCCTGGGGAGGAGGAAAAAAAAAGGGGGGATATATACAAATCAGAAATGGGTTCCCAAGCGTGTCCTATTTGGAAATCCCTGACTTATTCAAACCCTCAAGAAATCAGCCCAAAAAACCCAGACGCCATATAGTCTACATGATTTTTTTTATTTTTTTATTTTTTTTTTTTAGATCAGCAGGTCTTTGAGCAGTTTTACCACTTTAAGCAGACTTGTCTTGAAAACAGTTTTCAAAGTTTTAACATTACCATGCATATATTTCAATTTCCATCTTGATTTTGATCAAACGCAGAAAGCCAACCAACTAAAAAGCTATTCTTTATGATTGGGTCCTCACCTGTACTTACAGATTTCAATGGAAATCAAATCAATCATCTCTGCCAAGAGTGAACATCGGTTATTAGGAACAAAAGTTAAGCAGCATAATCAAGGTATTCTTTTTCACCTGACACTCTGGAACTAGTCTATTACAATCCAAACAAAGGAAAATGTATCGTGCCATCAGATATGGGATGTGGGAAATGCAAGTCACAGGATGAGATCAAGATATACTATTACAAAACCTTCCTTATAATTAAAAACTGTCTAAAAATGGTTGAGGTTGGGAAGAGATGAGTTGTAAGCTTTCCTTTGCTGAGCCTATTCCCCTTCCCGTGGGATTCAGACAAATCAGAAAGGTGAAGTGTTGGATGTCATTACCAAGTAGCACTCGAGGACATCAAGCAACTCTGTCCTGCACCCACAAGCTCTTCCTTTTTGTGGCTGCTGCAATCGCAGAAACGTGGCTGCAGCATCAGCTGGGCAGCCTTTGGTCAACACACAGCTTCTAAGGACATCGTTGCACTCTCTGAAAGCCTCAAAATGTTAATCTAATTGGAATACAATGGGTACAGTTCATGCAGATAACTTTTTAAAATCAGAAACAGGAAAATAGACTTCTTAGATTTTGTACAGGAGGGTTCATAGCTTTCACTTCCTTCTGAAAGCTTTCTGGAACCTACTCGCAAACAAATAATAAAAAAGGACAGAAGAGATTTATACAAATCCAAAGATAAGACAAATGTTTTCATTTTAAATAATCCATACCATGTTTTTAACCTGACTTTAGCTACCAACTTCTTGTTTAACAGTATCACACATTGACATACAAAAATATTTCTCGACTGTCCCAGTGGGACATAAGGAATTGCAAAATGACCTCTAAGGGAAGAAGCCATCATACGAAAGTCTAAACTCAAAAGGGGAAGAAGAAAATGAAGCATTTGGCTGACAGCTGCAGTCTGCTGGGAAGGCTGTGGATGGCTGATGGGTTTAGGTCCAGAAAAAGAGAATAAAATAATCCCCATATATTCTGTTAGAAAAGGAGGCAATGATGTTCAAGGACAGGCAACAAGGAATCACCTGCTCATGCCTCACGCCTTCCTAACATGATCTGGGTGGATGAGCTTGGATCAGAAGCTTCCTTCTGCCCAACCACGTGCCCAGCCTGACCCTGTCAGCTTTTGCACCGCGAGCTGCCAGGCTCTGTGACCAAATTTATGTCCATTGACAAATGCGTGCACGTGGAGCATTACAACAACGTACCTCAGCTTCTCATGAATCTCCTTTAATGAAACCTTCTCCTGGCCTTGTACGACTGACCCCAAAGCCCGGGCTGTCCTTTGCACTGCGTGGCACAGAGCAGTAGCTGAGGTTAGGAGTCATCTTCCCCCAAATTAGCTGCCCTGCCCTAATAATGCTTACAAAGTGCACCCTGCCCAGTGCTTTCACTGTTGCTTTGTGTTGGCTGGTTGGGCCCCCAAGGGGAAAAGGGAACACGAAGAGAGTGGATGATAGCGTGTAATCCCGTGTCCTCCCCCTTGCCGTGACCCCAGGTATGCTGAGGATTATCCCCCAGCATGTCTCTAAATATGGGATCAAAGCCATGTATCAAAGGCTGGAGGTGCCAACAGCATCCAGGAAAATGAAGAGGGCCAGATCCAGTTTAGGAGGAGAAGGGAGGAAAAAAACAGGAGGATGCTACAGGCCTACAGACTGCTGCACGTGGTCTTGAGGGATGCGACACAGCACAGGCTTGGTTTGAAGGTGTTACTATCCTGCTTTGTGCGAGAATTCCCCAGGCTGCATCCCTGCTCATTTGCAGAGGACTCTGGCTTCTCTCGAAGAATTTATTTTTACCCAGAGAATTGGGCTTGCTGCACTTCTCATGGGCTCGATCCTCAGCAGATGGAAGCCAGTATTGCTCCACTGACGTCAATAGTCACAGCTTGCAAGGACTCGCAGAGACAACACTTTATCCTCTGCTTATCTCCATCTCCCCCCCTCCCATTCCTATTTCTATTTACTCACAGCAGAGAGCACAGCCCATGGCTGCCATGGGCCACAAAAGCACACCGAGCGATCCTTCCCTTAAAGGAAATGCCTCCTGTGTGCGCCCCAGAAGAGCAAGGCACTGCCTTCAAGGGGAGAAATGGGGATTTTCACACCTGGCACATCACACTAAGACTGGGTACCCAGGCAGATGTGCCTGCAAGGGGCTGCCCTACATCACCTGCCCGCAGGGTCCCTCTAACATATGCTCCTGTGTAGTAGCCAGACACATTATGGCTCCAAAGCGGCACTCGAAGTGTACCTAAGATTGCCAGTAAACAACGTAAATTTTAAAGAAAAGCCTTGTCACATTACAAGTTCATCCTCTGAGGAAAATGGGAGCTTCGGAGCGCTTTTGATTTGTTTTCTGGTTATTAACACATCACACCGAGTGGTTATGCTCCCACAGGAGCGATGCGCTCCAGCTCCAGAGCTGCAAGCCGAGGGCCTTGCACGTTCACAGGGCTCCTGAAGGCCGAGCTGAAAGAAGAGAGGGAGTACCCGTACTGGGGCTGCTACTGAAGTTATCCTGGGTGACGAAACGGGGCAATAAAAGAAGACAACACAACATGATTAGGCTCCTGCCTTCTAGCATAATCTCAGCCCCGGAGTTGCTTTCCAATAAATGGACCCAAAACACTGAGAGCTGGCAAAAAGACTTACCATGGCACCTGAAGTACCAGTGGTTGTAGTCACTGCTGACACGTTCAGGACACTGCCAGCCCCACAGACACCCTGGGTGCCTTGTGGCTGTGTTTCTCTCAGCCCAGAGCCTCAAAGCAGCCAGAATCACCTGCATCTAACGGACTGCTCACAGCTAATCCTAAATTCAGAGGCCCAGAAGTGGGTCTCTTCAGATAAGCCAAGAGTGCACAGAAATGCTGCGTGTCAGCTCTTCAGCTGGGCACAGAATTACTCCTTTAAGAGATTATGGCACGAGCTGGGCTGCAGCATCGCACGTTATTCACTCAGCCCGAAGTCAGGGAGCAAGAGACACCGGGGGGCTCAGGCTCATCGTTTCTGGGTGACTGCTAAATGACACGCCAACGATACATCTCTGAATTATCACGATTCCAGGATGTGAATCCATTTCTATGTAATTAAGAATATTTAATGGCCTGGACAGCTGATAGTAAGAGGCATGAAAATAATTCAGTTTCATTTCGGAGCAAAAAGCCCTGCCTACAATAGCTTGTGGTATTAACAATGTATGTTTAACTACCCTAGTGCAACTATCAAGGTGTCACTTAAAGAGTGAGTAATGGGGAGGGAAGGATTTTAAACGATTCCCAACAAGACCCTGACCCTCTTCTTTCTAGCCATTAGCAAGTTTCTGAAGCATTCAGAGCAGTTCCATTTGTTCTCAATCACTGGGAGTTTTAACTGTGGAATTTAAATGATTCTCTCTCGGACAGATCTAATTTTAGGAGCCATTCAAGTGACATCCCTCTGAGCTACAGCACATCAAGAAGACACTACAGGAGCATCCGCAGCACTGTTTGCTCCACTGGAGCAAAGCAGACAAATACGGCTCATCACTTAGATGAAGTGGTACACGATCTAGGGGATAGGCCCAGTGGTGACGAGCAAAGAACGGTGCATTAAAAAGAAGGGAAAAACACACCTCCAGCAAATTTGGTAGTCGAGTTTGCAGCCAGAAATCTCAGTAGAAGCAGGCTGAGGTCCTGCAGCCCCCGGCAACTCCAGGGAAATGAAGATCTTCAATTTCAGAAAGATCCGTGAGATGAGGGTCTGGCTAGAAGGGAAATCTGAGCATTCATACAAATTGAAAACGCCTATGAACCAGCAGCCATCTCTATGGCCCAAGTCTTCCAATCCAACCCAAAATGTAGTTTACAGAAGCCAAGATAGCCTTCCATAAAGCTTTGTGTATACAAGACAGTGGAAACCTTCTGAAAAAAGAAAATTAATAAAGTTAGCGGAGTTCAAAGTGTGCAAATTTGACACTAAGCACGTGAACTAGCTGTCTTCATCAGGTTACAGACTCTGTTGCAAACTCCTAGTGGCAAGAACGTAAAGGATCTTTAAAGCGCTGCCATTGCCCTATGCAGATATCTCCTACTTAAGAGGCCTGTCTTTTTCTAAAAGGTTTGATCTGAGCCACAGAAGCGAATTACTGCAGATGTTGAAGCTGTCAAAAAGCTAACAAATAAACAAAAGCCAATGAACAGGCTGGTAAGTGATCGCTTGCATGTTCAGAGGAAGCCTGAGGGCTTGCACCACCGCTGTCTCCCTGCAAGTGCTGTTAGAGATCACCGCTTCACGAGGCTTAAACCATTGCGGAGCTGCTTTGACATCATGGTTTCAAGCAGATGTCAGAGCAGCACACAATCCTCTTGCTCTCAACTTGGCAACCATCTCCTTCTGCTGTGTTTTACACACAGAACATATTTCAAACATCCGCAGCGAATACATCAGGGAAGCTTGCTGTCTCCATAGCGTCAGCCTGATTTACTCCCTAACCTACTTCTGAGCTCCTGAACACAAAGCAGAGCAGGGCGAGCAGGCTGGGCCTTTTCAAACTGGTCAAATGCTTTACCAAAGCCACTCCAGGAGGCTCAGAGCAAGTTCCTCGAGTAGTCCTTCACCCGGAGTCTGAATTTCAGCCCGTTCTGCAAGCATGGTCCAAGTCTAGTCCAAGACTTTAAGCTGCAAGGAAAATACCACCAGCTTCCTTGTAAATTTTACTCACCGCACATGCTGAGAAAGAGAGGTTTATGCAAGAACTTTGCTCTAAGAGGAACTTAAAAGATGCATTCATAGCCCAGATAATACTATCACATTCTGATCTGCATGCAGTAGATAAGTTACTTCTGCTATGACTGAATATGGGAGTACAATACATGCATAATTCTCCGATAAGGAGTAAATCGAATGCTTTGAACAGAGTACAGCATGCCAGCTCCAGATGTTAAGAAAGAGAATATGCAGGAAGAGTTACACAGGAGGCCAACAAATCTCTCAGCGCTGATAAAGAGTGGGAGATGTTTACTAAACCCAAAATTTCTGATATGCACAAAGGAGAGCGTGAGTGAGGGAAGGCTGGAGGAGGAGGGCAGGGACCAGCAGCGATGCTCTTCCTTCTGCGCATTTCTGCTCTCCCGAACAGCTGCCCCTCGTAACAGATGCGCCATCATAACACCAGGTATTGCAGGCCTCCTTGGAGAATTCAGACCTGACCAAAGTGTTTTCCATATAAAAATCCAATAACTGAGCTCCAAACTGCTTAGCATGAACAAAGCATAATCTTTTATAGATGCTGTGGTACTTGGCTATGGACGTGAACTCCATATACAACAGCTCCTTCTTGCTGCAGTCTTTAATCTTATTAGACTTGACTGCAGATACTTATTTGGCCCTTGTCATTATGCATAATATTATATATTGCTTTCTCATTAGAGAGGGGGAAAAAGTTTCCTCTGTACCAAGTAGACTGGCTGCCAAGATCTGGCATGCCTCGCTTGCGGTGCCCACTTGAGTGAGTCACACTTCCCTCCCCTCTGCTGGGAGACCTACACAACATCACCCCCTCCTCCCGTCCTCGGAGGTAAACTGGTGAAGAAACAGTGTAGGAGATCTTCAAGTGTCCAAAATAAAATAAGCTATTTTAAATATCAGCTGATTACCACATCCCCAGCACATCTACCAGTACATAATGCTGGGATATTGATTTATAAAGTGGACTTGCCTCAAGCAGGTGCAGACTGGTGTAAGTGACCAAGACACAGAGGCTGGGATTTATAGGAGAGCTAAAGGAACCCACCTGCATTGAAAATACCTTGTCTCTCCTCCTCTCTGCCTCAGAAAAAGCTAGGAACTGAAAATAAGGAGAGCACTGGTAGGGACAGAATGAGCATTCCCAACCTGGTAGGAGATGAAGCTCTTTTTCAGGCAGAACCTTGGATAGGAGCAACTCTGCAGAGACAGAAAATGATTTGATTTAGCTCGTGACTGGGAAGGGAGGATGTACTTTGTCCTCATATGAGTTCACAATGTAGATACTTAACTTTTTAGATACTTAACTTTTGGGGTAAGCTTGGTTTTTCACTCTTAGTTGAACTCAGCTTTTGACACACAAACAAGAGAAGGCTCCCAGTTCTTCTGTGATTGGGCTTACCCCGTGGTGAGAGCCCCTTATTTTAAGGCAAACCCCTCTACTGTGCTGCTGATGTCACTGATACAACCAGAGCAGTGCAAAGGAGGCAGTGTTTCCTCATCTGAGTCCATATTCTGCCCACGTGGGACCACAGCAGTAACCTATTTAGCACTCGCATTCATTACCATCACTGGAAATCACTAAACAGAGAACCTAAAGGAATTGTAGGCAAATACCCACTGAGCAGAGGAGATCACCTCTTCAATTAGTCAGCAAACCCAACCCTTATTTCAGGGGAAGGAGCATCGATCCAGTCACACCTATTTGCAGTGATGACAGCTGAGCTACAGCAGTTGAAACTAAGGACATCTCACAAGGCAATATTCCGGATTTTAATTTTTTGGGGTCATATTAATCCACATCCTTGCTAATTTTGAAAATTCGGTAGATTGCAATGGATCTTCAACTGCTATTACAAAATACTTTTTATCACATTAGCAGTGAAAAGATGTTTGCAGTGTAACACTCCCTGTACAATTTCCCCTCCTTATCATCATTCTCTGAGCAGTGTTTCATAGAAAGAAGATATGCAGCATAAAATCTCCCTGAATATGAAATTTTCTGAGTAATTCTGTCACTAGTCTCCCAGGACATCCTAGTCAAGGATGAACAATTCAGTAAAAGCCCTACAGAACAGGAGAGAAATTAATCATGCATTTTAAAGTGTTTGGAACCTTCTTATAGGATTTAATGAAGAATTCTGTTGAGTTTTTAACACTTATAGGGGAAAAAAGCCTCACCTAGTCTACAAATCAAGCTCTAGGTGTATATTAAGTTGATTAACATGAGAGAAGAGCTTGTCCTATCTAAATGCAATTCCAAGGTAACCCTAGACTTCTTAATGGACTTTGAGATTTTATTTATTTTATCACCTACATGATTGCATCCATTTCCACAGAAGTCAACAGCAAAGATGTCATTAACTCTGGACCAAATCCCTTCCAAATACTCATTCAATTTTTAATGTTCCAAGAGTGGAAGTTATCCAGTGGCTACTACATAAGTTGGAAATTTTTAGCATCATTAAAAAATAAATGGTTTTCCCCAAGAAAACTGTGAGGAGCTTGCTTCTGAAATAAACCCTTCCATTTTCTTTAACAGGCAAAATTGAAAGCAGGTATCAAACGTTTCATACCTTCCCCAGCAAGTGCGGCGGGTCCAAACTGTTAAGGGCTTTATGAAGTGGCTAAGAAATAGCCTTTACCCTTAGATGAATGATATTTGTTTTAAAGTACCCTTGGTACTAGCACATGACAGTAAGCTACAGCAAATATCACTGCTTTAGGATATCATTTCAGGATAAGAGCTTAGGCTAAGTCACAAAAGGAGAGGGCATTTATATGGGGTAACAAAGCCACCCAGAACTGTTGCACATTAAAAGCAAAAGAGAGCAACCTAACAAGAACTTCAGAAATCATAAAACACCTTCTTACTTCACAGAATAATCCAGCCTCTAGTTAATTGATGCCAAGAAGAAACCATCCCTCGAGAGCATGTTATCTTATGACTGCATACGAGGGGGTATTTTTGCTGGCACTGATTGCTGTCAAGAAGAGGATATCGCAGCAGCATCTACGCTAAACATATTCAGGAAGACCACCGTACAACAAGCTGCTACCGACAGCACAGGTGAAAATTCTGGATGTTGAATCACGATCTTAATTTTTTTAATAGCATGCAAAGACTATGTCAGTAGCACTTTTCATTATCCACTTCACCAGTCCAGAACTACTTGGTAATTATGCCCATCCACTCTCCTTTGACAGAGCTAGCTAACAGAACAAGAGCTGCTGATAATACACAAGCTTCTTGTAAAGAATTCATGTCAGAAAGCAATAATCTAAATAGCAAAGCTGATGAGTTTGCACAGTGCCTTGCTCTAGGGAATAAGCATATTCTCTAGTCTGGAGCAAGTATACTTGGGGAGCAAACAGAGAGGGACTAAGACATAACTACTTTAAAAGCTATTAAACAGCAGATCCTACAAGCCTTACCTTTGCCAACCAAACAAACAAACAATTACAGAAACACTGCAAAATAAACAACTTGTTTCTTGTCAACTCGAAACAACGCCTTTTGCCTGTATTTTTAGGCTCTCCAAATAACAGGAAAAAAAATCTGTTATGTTGATAGAGCACTAAAATTTAGACACAAATCACATTTCATAATGAAATGCCAAATAAGTTTTCTGAACATACAACTAGGTGTAAATAAAAGCTCTGATACAGAAGCCTGATTTAACTTCAGTTGACTTCAGCTAAACAAAAACCTTCCCACTCCAGTAGCTATTGGATTTGGTTTTTATATTTCAGTTCCCATGATCATTTCTCTCCATTTTGGAGTTCATTGGGCCTTCAGAGGGGAGGAGGAAAGATCTTTGAGCATCTCAGCCACAGCACAGTCCTAGCTCTGGAAATAATGTGCTGCAGTGGGGAGGAGGAAAGAGCAAATGCCATCATGATATTGTTTATTGTGCCAATTTAAGGAAATACCGTGCAGATACAGAGAGGGGAACCAAGGCTCATCTACCTGTGTTATACATGGGCAGGTCAAGTGAAGCTTCAGCAGTAGCATCTCTCTTATAGAAGAGATGCTTTTCACGTTGCTGTACTTGAGGGAAATCAGCCAGATTTCAACAAGTTTATATGCCTACATGCAGTTATGCATTTAATGCTCATTTACTCACACAGCTAGCAGAACAACATATGCTAATGCTGTCTCAGACTGCGAAGTCAGTACAGGGCAACCCTTACACTTGCATGTAGTTCATGCTAATTTGCAGATGCTCAAACACCTAAAGAGGCTTGAGACGTGCAAATCAGTGCAGAGACCAGAGCATTTTAGTGCCCAGACAAGGGAAGGGCCTGGTGCCCAGGCAGGTGTCCTGACCTCCCAGCTTGCAGCCCTCGCTTTTGCTACAGTCAAAGCGGTTTATAGGCAGAACTCACTGACTGCAAACTCCATGATTCCTCAAAGGATGCTTAAACGGTTCACCGAGTTGGCTGAAAATAACGTCCCTGTTTCCCCTAACCCAACTCACGTGTGTTTTTAGTTTTCCTCCCATCTTCACCTTTACTCTTCAAACAAAAGGACTCCAAGTTACAATGACCCCTGCAGCATAAATCTCACTGATAGCAGCTCAAAACCTCACTTGCTCACCTTTTCCCAACCTATTAATATAGAAAACATGTTACAAGATGCAATTAAAAACATGTCAAGATAATCTTAAGAGAAAGTCCACAAAGTCTCAGACACGGTATTCCCCACTGGCAATGAAATACATTTTAAATCTGAAAAAAGATTCTTAAAGCCTTCATTTGTTTCCTCATAATCTAAGGCACTCCTTTAAGATTAGCAAAAAAAAATCTATAGTTTAAAACCACGTGCTGAATTTCTAGGTTACAACTTCAATAAGTTAATTGAACTTATCAGCTCAGAGATCATCACCATAGTAGCCTGAAAGACAAGAGTTACAGCTAAACTGATGTATCAATCGATTTCAGCCCTTATAAACTATCCAAAGATTAAGATTCTTGGGCTAGATCAAATATGCTAGATTAGCAGTAATGACATAGTTTAGGCTTTTGCAACCTCTGTTCACAGACCAATCTTCTCAATGCTGCAGATAAAGCTGCCTCATTAGACAGTTCTCCATGCAGAGGCTTATAATATTTCAGTTTGTCATCTTCTTCATACCTTTAAGTCAAAAAAGAGATACACCTTATTAAAAAAAAATGTATTTCAGCCATTCACTGTGACACTTGACAGGGTTTTGCACATACAACTTGTAGAGAACAAAGAATTTTAAGAACCAGCACTTGGGTAACAAGTCAGCCTCCTGAAAAGATTTTTATGGGCACAATTTCAAGATCCGATTTTTATAGTGCTTCAGAAAACTTATTTCTTAATCCATTCAGCCACAAAGAAATAAAAAAAACTTTTACCCAAAGAACAATTTTTTGGGTTATCAATGTTTTGTCAGCATCCCTAAGAACGATACTTAGATGTTCCTTTATTTTACGCGCCATCAGTTAATCCCAAAGGTCTCCCTGAACCATCATCACGGCGAAAGGCAGCACTCTTGCCAACTCTGTCAGGTTTTCCTCCTTGGTGTCAAGGCAAATTTGTAAGGTTCAAATTGCTCATTTCATTACGCAATGGTACTTTTCAGAGAGCTGGTGGCAGATACCACAACACGTACTTTTTGTTTCACGCTCTGGACGTCTGTCTCTCCCTGGGAAGCAGCCCCAAGATGAACAGGGAGAAAGAAGAGGAAATAATTAATGCTCCCAAAAGACCAGAGCAGAGCTGGTAGGGAAACAGGAGGGAATCAAAAGCCGAGACCAGCTGAGAGGCGGAGCATTGCTCTCGATTCCTTTCGGTGCCATCCCCTGGAGAGCATCTTCCATCAGGTGAGAACATCCTTCTGATCAGCTTCCTTCGTTTCAATTGTCATTTACCTCTGGGGATGCAGACTTCACTTAAAACTATATCCCATCACCTTCTTGTTAGTCATCCAAGCAGTTATATCCCTCTTGTACATTTTATTCCATTAGGAGAGTTATAAAGAAATAAATTAGAATCACAACACATCTACAGCTTGCTCTGAAAGAGACTGTTAGCACTTGACTCACCTACTTAGGTGTCAATTTAGCACTCTTAGCTGGATTTAAATTGAGTCAAGACTGATCTGCTTAAGACAGAATCTGCACCTGCCCCCCCAACACTTTAAATAATTAGGATGAAACAAAAAAGTCAAATATTACTACAACCTGGGAGCGTGCAAGAACTCAGAGCGTGACAGGCTCATTCTCCTGCCTCATTCACATCTGAATGTTGCCCAAACAGCCAAGCCCAGCAGCCTGTATGCTCCTCTCAACACACATCCTTGCCCAAGCTTCTACAGGGAAGGGTGAGCCCAAAGCCATTCCCCTAGATTTCCTGCTCCTTGACCATGGTCCACAGAAACCTAAGTTTCTTAGGAAACAAATGCTTTTAGCATTCCAGGATGCTATTTTCAAAACCATCTTTCTAAACGCAACCTGCCCAAGCTTTTCAATCAAATAGCAGCCAAGGAGTAGGAGGGATGTGGCATCTTTTCACTTGCTGTCCCAGCCTGACAGCACAGCAGCTGGTACCAGGTATTACAGCAACAAAAATCTGCAAGGAGCAACTGAAAACCGCGTGAAGGTGCATTTAGCACTAATCTCAAGTTCCTCCTCTCCTCACCTTCCTTCCATCATCATCTTGGCATCTAACATCAACCACCATCAGCACTTTTGCATGTTATTTTCCACCTGTGAGCTCTTTGGGGCAGATCAAGATGCCCCAAAATTTGCAGCACCTAACAATTGCCCAGTCTGTAAGGGGATCACTGCATTACTCCTAAGAGCAGTGATTTTAGACCCCGTTCTTTTGATGCCAACATGAACGCTGGTAATAGCCTCTGTATTTAGTCCACATTACCAGGCAGTAGGACCACCTTCCCTAAAATTAGGGGTGTCTGAAGTTCAGATATGCATTAGAGTAGGAGCAAGATTTTTCAAAGCAGACAATAATTGTGGTTTTTTTTGTCCTTAATACAGTGCAGAAGCTTCAAATAAATTGCCTTCTTTTTTTAAGCACATCCACCAATATCCTAAACCAGGCTCTTGCTTTAAGTCTGATGCAATCATTTCTGAAAGACGGTCTTAGATAGTTAATTATCCGACAAACAAAAAGACCAACAACAAATACTGGACAAATCAAATTCCTCAGAATTTCTCTACTGATATTGTCACCTGCAACCACCCTCCCACAAATGACCGAAATAATAAGACTGCAACCCTCCAGAGCATCTCTAACCCCTTCCCTATCCATTTTAAACAGGTCTCTTCAAACACATACGAGCTGCCACCCAGCTAACCAAGTTCAGAGCCTCAAAACCAGCCCTGGCTGGCCTCAGGATTACAGTGAAATTCCACAAAGTTTGTCACAGACTGCATTGCTTATTTTAGAGAGAACAGTCCTAAAAGAGTTTTTATTTTGTTTTTAATATCAAAGCAGAATCTTAAGTAATAAATCTAATAGCGAAGCAGACGGAAGAAACACGCATGCAGCTACAAGCAGTCACTGCAAGCTCAGACATGTAACATCTTCTAAAGCAAAAAGCCTGCTGCCCCATCTTCTTGGAATACATCAATCCAGTAATTAGGTGTATTAAGAGCTGTGTCTGTCGCATTTCACTCATTTCTACAGACATAAGAAGTCACATTTATAAGTCATTAAGCTGAAATAAAATCTTTGCTGGGCTTAATTAATTTAAATATTCATGGCAACAGGATAGCAGGGGAAAGCGTTGTTCTTAATCAAAACAGACATTGCTGTTCTATAATGCAAATTGCAATTTCTTATGTGGACAATGCCAAGTACCTACAATAAAAGGGAGCCGAACATCAGCGATAAGCATATAGAAAACGCGGCTAAAAAGGATTCACATTGTCCTCTACCTCTTGAACAGAAATGGGCATTTGCTGACCCAAACATTTGCTTAATAATAAAGTCATGCCTAAAACAGCAGTTCCTTCCAGGGTAATTTATCACAATTTACTCAGGCGCAAAACTCAAGGAAAAAAAACGGAAAAAAAAAAAAACTGTTTTCTTGAGGTAGTTATTGAAGTTATTCACTTGTTCACAGCTGTTGTTCAGCCTAGAGCCCTGGTTCTAACCTACGCAGCCCTTAGCAAACGCAATTCCTCACAAACCACATTGAGGGCTGTGTCGCGAGCTTTAGCCCAGACCTGTCACCCCCATGCCCCTGAACTTAGCCACCAGCCTGGGTGACACCAGGTCCCCCTGAACTCCAGCCACAATCAAGTTGTCTGCTTCACTGCCCTGCGCCTTTTTCTCTGGCAGTGTTTAGGCCTCAGGTAGGACCTCAGCATCCCCAGGGATTAATTCTCCCTGTCCCACCAAAAAGGAGCCGAGCTCAAGGGTAGGCCAAGTGCTGCCCAACCTCATGGCACCTTTGACGCATTCCTCCAGCAGTCCAACACCTCCTGCCTACTCCCTCCCCTCCTTACTCCAGCGTTACTACAGGGTGGAACCAGGATGGGGAGGGACCACAATGAACCCCCATCCCCTGTGCAGCTCCTCCATGGAGCACGCAATGCTGTCAGGTGGTTTCCAGCCTCTCAGACCCTCTGAATTGCCGTTCTGAGAGCGATCTTTCAGATGTTAGCAAGTTTAAAATGGAAGCATTGTTCTTACAGCAAACCCACCCCACATCTGTGGAGATGGGCTCTCTCCTTACAGTGCTGCAGCAAACAATTTTCTTTCAGAGATTTGGCAGAAGTGCCAATGATTGCTCCTCTTGGTCCAAACCTTTGTAGTAAAGGCACATGCCGAGGAGGTGAGAGAGCAAAGTTCCCCTTCCTTCTCCGCCTGAGGGAAATCCATAAAACGGAGCCCCTATGGCTGACCTGTGCTGTTTGGCAGGAAAAGTGATACAAGATTTGTTGGGTTGAGACGTGGCACAACAGATTGCTGAAAAACTACTTTAAAAAAAAGGTAGAAAATACAGTTTCCTATTTTTATCTGTTAATAGCAGCTCTGGTTTCATTATCTGCCATCCCCATATCAGGCTCTGGATACAATTAGCATCATACAAATAAAATACTTGATGGAAGTAGCAACATGTTTACTGGTAATGAAATGTTTATGGTTCAATTTGGTACACTAGTAAAGAGTGAATGCATTTACTTTAGGATGCGAGAAAACAAAGTGTAGATAAGCACAGAAAATCACTGACTCAAGACATTCACAAAATGTTATTATTATTCCCCCCAGAAAAGATAATATTGATTGCTGAGAATCATTTGGACAACAACGTGTTCTCCTGATAGAAGTCAACAGCCCATCTAGCAGTCATCTGTACAGAAACAGCACTGACCGAAATGACCGAAATAAACTCCCTATCTGAAGTCTCCTTTGATAAAGGCCCAGTACAGAAAAAACTTTGGCATGACCTCCTCCCTCCACCGCAGTTGTCCTCTGCCTAGGATTTGGGTCTGACATGGTGCCTGAAGGACCAGGTGAAAACTCTGCCACAGCTTTTGCTTGACACAAGACAAATCATTTCGCCTGCCACTACTTCAATTTCCATTATTAAAGACAGGCAAAACACTCTTTGCATATTTATGACAAAAAAAAAATAAAAAAATAAAATGAAGTTCCTAAGGGCAGGAACAGATTTAGACAGTGCCTTGAATAACAAGAGCCTCAGCTGTGATGAAAGGCAAAACAAATACCTCTACTGCACCAAACATTTAAAAGAAGTTCCGATCTAATGTAGTTTAACACATACTGTAGAGGGAGGGAAAAAAAAACTTGAGAGAATTTTGTTGCTTTTAACAAAGATTAAATACTATTTATTCTGGGTTCAGCCACTATTAGGAACAGCATCATAGCAGGAATACAAAGATTCAGGTGGAATCAGTGGGATTTCCTCACTTCTATTTTTACAGTGGCTGGTTGGCAAAAGAAGAAACAGATCTTACTCTGAAGTGATGGAAAACAAAGAGCTTCATGCAAATCAGCAGGGCAGACCCCAGGTTTTCCTTTGTTTAAGTTTCTAGGTGATTCATAGCCTCATCCTTTCTGCACTCTTTCCCCTTTGCCTTGACTGTTCTGAGCACCCCAGCTTGTAACGAAGGTGCACAAGGGCTGTAGCTCAGAGAAGCATCAGAGACAGAGAAAAACAGGGCAAGGAAAGAAAGGGAGAGAAAGGAAATGCGGCCTGAAATTCAGGAGAGCTGGAGAAACTTCATTCATCTCGACAGAACAAAGGCTGATGAATAGTAAGCGTCAGATCCTGAAGAGACCCCGGCACTGCACAAGGTCCCAAGTATTCCTGGAAATTATCTGGACCGCCCCAGCCCAGCAGCTTTTGCAGAGGGCTTAAAGAAATGCATTTATCACGTTACTTCTGTTGGCCAAGCTAGCAGGCTAACCCAAAGACAAGAGGTTTCATCCATCTCATTTAATCCAAAATCAGTGGTTCTCAGCCGGTTTTGACCCTGATTTGTGCTACAACTGATAAATGCCGAGGGCTTTGCCCAGGCTTACAATGACCTCTGACATTTCTGTGTGATCTAAACGACACAGAACCCCCTTGTTAAAATCTGCTCCTGCACCTGTAGAGTCATTTGGGTTTTCTTTCCATTGCAAGCGACAGCAGGGTCAGGCCTCATTCACCAAATGGATTCACTGACTTTTGAAGAGAGACGCCTGACCTACCAGCACAGACACCAACTGTCCCCCCCTCAGCAGCACCTCTTGAAGAGCCAAATAAATCTGTATGCAGGTTCTGCTTTTTTTCTCCCTGAAGCATAATAAAGTTGAAAAAGTCACGATTCGAAGTAGCCAGTGACACTTCAGTCTAAGAGCCAACTCCCCCAAGAATCCTGACAAGCAACAAATGAGCACGATATAAAATATGCAAGGAAAGACTCATCTTTGCCTAAGGACTGGAAAAGTTGCTGAATCCCAGCCTACACACCTAAAAGAAGGGTTTCTTTTCATTGGATGTTATTTTATTTTTTTGGGAACAAGTGCACTTGCTACGAATCAATTCTCTAGTACTTCAACTACAAGGAATGTGACCCAGGCTCCACATAGATTAAAGCACACCAGCCAGAATCAGTCCATTAATTAAGCATTCCCCTAAAAGTTTGACTACCTTTCCTGTTTCAGGTGAACTTTCCAGAAGATCCCAGAAGCAGAAGACTTCAGGGGCCTCCGTGCTCAAGCACCCTATTGGAAAATGCTTTTATTATCCGCAGTCACCCAGGACTTCCCTACCATTCCTGTTCTCACGCCAGGCATCCTTTTTAAGGGGTTGTAAATTGACCTTACCAAGAAGCCCACTGCAAATAAACATATTGGACTACTAGTCCAATATATATGCTACAATACTGCTAGCTGAATCATACAGTAATGCTTCAGTTCCTGACTGATTCTAAGCTGGGAAATAGGGTATAAAAATGTTTCAGGTTATAATTCATGTAATGTTTCTTTACACACAACCTTTTGCTATGTTTTTTTTTTTCCCCTCCAAAGAAAAAAGCAACCACACAATGCCAGTAAGAGCGTTTGGCCATTCCCCCATCAAGTTTATAGCAGTCCAGAACACATTATTTCTTAAAAGTTCAGTATCATATAGACTTCCACTGCTTGAGTATAAACGGCATTCCCACAGAACTTGTTCCACGGATGAAAAAGAAAGCCTTATTTTGCCCACGTCACTTTCTCTATTTTCAATTTATTTTCAATTTGTTCAATTGCCTTCAGGATAACAAGTTTGATTTTATGAAGAGCAGCGTACCTCTCAAAGAATTTATCAGTCTGTTTATTCACTACTCAATTGATTTGACCTTTACTGGGTCACCTGCCACTTGAAGTCATCTTAAGGAAATCTAATTAGCCACCATGCAGCAGAAAGTTCTTAAACCAGGTTTCGACGCCATCCCCTAGCTTCCAGAAGTGCATCCTCATTTCCCGATGATTATAGAAGAATTGGAAAGTACTCAACAGCTTCAAAACGATCCAGTTCAAGGTATGTTGCCACTGCCAAATTCACCGGTAACAACATAAAAAGAAAACATGCCATAGAGAAACAGACTTACTGAAAAGACAAACGAAGGAAACACTGCTCAAAATGTCAAAGCCTCTTAAAATTTTGGTTGACTATTCTTAAAGGTTATTCCATCAGCATGTCAGAAGTGACTTCTGAATATCACGTACAAAGGGTTCCATTATACATTAGTGGAATTTCAAAGAGGTACAGGTTGCATCAATTTGCTAGAAATCAAACTTTTTTTTTTTTTCTTAATTTGTATTTCCGGCCCAATGCTGTTTAGGGGACCAGATTTAAAACGTGCTTAGACTTGATGAACCTTCCCCAGCAGCTGAAATCTGGGTCAATTTTTGCAGTGGCAAGAACACAAGTGTGTGCATATGTGCATGGAAGGAAGAAAAATAGGTATGTATATTTGGGGAAGACTTTTTTTTCTTTTTAAAATCATTACTGGTTAGGAATACCTACCCACTGAGACGCTCTACCTGGGATCACCATCCTATTTGCAGTCTCTTCAGCAGCAGTCTCTTCACACCTCAAAAGCAGGTCGATAAACAGCCACCCACGATCAACACCACAACTCACTTCTTGTTGGCGAGGCAGGTGGCTGCTTTCACAAGGATGCACCTCATCCTCATGAAACGCCTACAGCTAGAGCCACCATCCATCTCCCACGTTGCCTGACACTGCCAGCAGAAACGATCTGTCCAGCAGACACACTACACCACTTGGAATTTCCACACCTAACCCCTTTATGAGAGCTCCCACCAACTGCACAGCCCCGATATTTGCTCCTTCCATAATGAATTCATTTAGCTTCCACAATGTCCCTCACATTGTTGCGTGAGGTACTCACAGACACCAGCTTAGCAAGGTTAATCTACTCACACCATACCAAATGAGAAAAAGCAACCCTTTCACAAGGGATATGGCCATTCCTGTCAAGTCACGTAGTTGTTCCCATTGCCACCGAACACTGCAGTCAGTCCGAGCAGTTCTGCACCTCTCTAAAACGAATCCTGACCTTCTATTCCATTGTGTTTTAAAACCACCATAACGCTGTGGAAGCCCACTCAGTTAACGTTAAACTAAGGCCACACTGACTACCCCCAAAGCAGCTCACCAATATGTGCATTTTCCACGCTGGGAAATTTTTGACAGGTCCGTCTCAAACTTTCACATGCCGCAAACGTGAGACGTTGACTGCAATGATTCCATCCGATCGCTTCCATACGCTCGCTTCCATCGTAAGCTAAAATTAGCTCGCTCTGAGCGGATTGCTTTGCTGAACTAGGAAACAGAATGCTCACAAGGATGTTGAAGCCTCACAAGATGGTTCTATCCCATGTAATAAATGTTTCATCTACCCAACTCAGCTGAGCCTATTGGCAGGGATCCGCTTCCCATCAGACCCCACATGTTGAAAAATTCACTGGTTCCTCAAACAGACAGTAATTCTTAGATTTAGACATAATTGCTTGTTCGACTATGACAATGAATAATTAGCTATGAGCCTCAGAAATAGGAGCAAGTCAACCACATCTCAGGTAAAATAATGCGGAGATGCTCTACTGAAATCGATAAAGCCGCAACATATTTATACCAGCCAAGGATATGATTTCTTAATGAGGACCATAAATATAAAAAGAAATTCCCACTCAATTGCTCCACCTGCCCTCCCCCAGCTCACAAAAGACTATAAAATCATCTCTTACATCACTGACATCTTGCCATCTGATCTGAAAAAAGACATCCTGGGCATTACTATTTTTCTACTTTTGCTAGAGAGAGTTTATGAACTGAAAACACTGCAAGTACAAGCTTCGCCTCATCTGGGGAGACTCACAGATGATGGCATCTGATGGAAGAAATGTAATACAGAACTGATAGGCTAACACATGAAGAACACAGATTGTTTCGTGAAACCTCTAAATTCTGGTAAAATCTTTGTTTAAACATTCATCCTGCTCAGAAACCACACTACTGTTTTACTTCAACCTTCTCTCCTTTCTTATCTTCAAGATCACAAAATTGACAAAATTTTAACAAAGCATTTTTATGTATTTTAACGTATTTCTCTACCTTGAAACAATTACTGCAGACTTCAGCCTACCTCCAACAGTCAATGAATTTCAGCATCAGAAAACAGCACTGAAAGTTACATGTGATATTTTGGGGATTGCTCAGAAACTGGAATATAACAGAAGATTGGTCCCATCCTACACAGTGCTGAGAAGCTTCCCCAGGAGGCGAGGGCACTCTGCAACTCACAAATTTTTCCATTTTCATTATTTATAAGTGAACTAGAAAGCTGTGTGGGAATGCAGCAATGAAAAGAGAGATGGAGTAATGCAAAGTAGAAGGGTGCCAAAGAGGTGCCCATCCTGCACTACCTGGTATAACTGCTGCTATTGAAATCATCAGCAAAACTGCTATCTAAAAAAATGGGAATTCATTTCCAGGGCAACATTGGTAGGAGGTGAAACATAAAAGTGAGTGATGGGTTAATGAAAATAAATGGTCTGAAATAACAGTGGTTTAGTAAGGCACATATTTATCATGTTATCCAAGTTGACTACATGAGACTTATTAAGTTGAATCAGCCCTCATAGAAGCTGAATAAATGGAGACAATTCTGATGATCCCAATGCTTTAATCTCCCCATTCACACTATATTAGTCAGGGACAGAAAGAGCAAGAAATTGGCACAGTGAAATACCTTAATTTTTAATGTAAACCTTTTGCAGAAAAGTCAACTTTAAAACAGGCATATCACTTCCATTTCTAATTATGAAACATTAAAGTTATTATGAAAGGAGCTATTTCATACTTCCAGAATCTACTTGTTAGCTTAAAAGACTATTCAATTGCATGGCAAGGAGGCGAGGGCAGAAGAACAATTCCTCCAGGAAATTTTACAAAACAACCTTTTACTGTTTGCTTATCATCTTCCAAGGACATGGATCCTCTGCTAACAATACTGAGTATAAAAATAAGCTAGTTTGGTCAGCAACAGTGAAAAGTTGATAGGTGTACAAGGGAGCAGCAGCAAGAACTTTGGATCTTGAGAGATTAACCTCGTGACTCAGCAGAATAAGGAAATCCCATCTCCTCCTCAGCTCATGTTTTTAAGAACACATGTTACAGCTATGCCCATCTTCTGACCCTCCTACAATATCCAGACTGAGGGAAGACTGATGTTTGGAAAGTCATCAGTCACTGTGCCTTCTCAAAAACAAACCAACCCACCCAAAACCACTCAAAAAAACCCCTACCCTTTTATCCCCTCCCAGCTAACTAAAAGCTCAAAGATTTTTATATAAAAGTTTGTACTGAAAGTTTTGCAAAAGGACTAACGGATGAGTCACCTCCACTCCCCAAATGAAATCATTTCAGTTCCACGATACTACCACATTTCACACAGTCACATCTAAACTGACTTCAACAAAAACAAGTTTCTTTCAGATAGTGTTAAGAACAACAACAAAAAATGTTTCCTTGGACCTTTCCCCTAGCCTGAAAAAAAAAAAAACCACAGCCTTATCCAAACATGAGTTTTGCTCGTTCCAAGTCTTCTATTTTTTATTTCACTTACAGCTCACAGCAGCAAAACAGAAGGATGGCTGTCCTGGGCCAGGTTGAAGGCCCAGAAAGCCCAAGGTCACTTCTCTGATCCTGGTGGATGCTTGGTAAAGGCATGTAGGAAATAGCAAAACCTGATGATCCTTCTTTTCATTTCCTCTTCCAAATTTCTACAGAACCATCTATTTGGAGATATTCCAAGCCAGAACGTGCATTTTTATCTTTCTTTATTGATCCCTAGCTGCTGTTCTTTGTTTTATCTGATTTTTTTTCTGTGTACTCATTTGTAATTTCGTCCTCTGAAACACTCTGTGGCAATGAGTCCCACCACTAGATAACACGCTGTGGGGGAAAAAAAACAAAACCAACACCTTCCTTTTTTTTTTTTTATAAACCTGCTGATGAGTTTAAAAGGACCACTGTGAAATAACCTGAAGATGCTTCGAAGTTTAAAAAGAGAAGTGGCAAATCATCACCTCTACCTGTAGGCTGAATTCGAGTCGCTTCAGTTCAGACTTACCTTCTGCCAGCACCACCATGAAACTGCATCGGTGTAATTTTTTCCAAAGTATCATGGTTATACAGAAGAGCTGATAATGGACCAATTTATACTGTGACATCAATGTAAATCCAGATTTACAGTGTCCAACAAAAAATTATTAAAATGGGTTTTGCTGCCTTATAATGGGTCCTATAGGAGCCATTATTTCGAGAAGAAACCCAATAAAAAAATTAAATGAAAGACTACCTTACAAACCTGCTACCATGAATCAAGTTTTTGGGCTAGAGTTTGTGGGATTTTGTACATTTTTAATACCCAGATTTTAAGATACAGATACTTCCCTGCAGCTAAGTCTACTGCTGGTCTGTGGTCATTATTTTGCAGTCTTGCAAAGGGCACAATATCAACTCTTAAGACAATAATGAAACTAGAACAGAGAACCCTCACTCCTCTAAATCAAAAAGAAATGTGTGAATAAGCCCCCAAGCACCTTTCATGCAGGAGAACTCTAAAGCACCTATGAGGATCATCAGCCTTATTCATTTAAGAATTCATTGAGTCTATTTATATCCAAAAGACATCACTGGGGAGGCATGTTGGCTCTCAGACTTGAAAAGTCATTTTAGTGGCAATTCTGCCACAAAATATAATGACCATTACAGAGGTCACAAGAAGCATTTCTGTAAAATGTTACCTTCTGCTGACATTGTCCTTCGTCGGTGCCTTGGTCAAGTGCTTGGGACTGATCTCAGCATTTCCTCCAAAGGCCCGCTCCTCCTATGGCTGTTACTGTAGTGCTGTGCCGTAACAACCTCATAAAAATTCTAAAGGTCAGACTTGAGCTTCAATGAACACATCAGCAAGAAGTAAAACCCGAACTGCAATTGGCTGCACAAACACTAAATATAAAATTAATGTTTAACAGCTGTTTCCACCTAAACTCACAAAGCAAAACCACATCAAGGTGAACCTGTCCTACGAAGAACAACCCAAGTCTTGCTCTCTTCCCCTCTCATTAAGGCAACATGATGGCCTCTTTCTGTAGAGGATGCTGTTCAATTAACAGCAGTAAGCAATACCTACAAGATAATTAAGCCTTACTAATTCCATATTAATTGAACTAGAGGATACTGCTGGTCCCCTTTTGATCTGAAATTCTGTCCTAATGCAGGTTTAAGTAAAATCTGCATTTTGTTGGATAAGAGACAAGCGATCAAAGCGTTTTACCTAGCTCTGCAGCAAGTTGCTTCCAATACATCCGATCCAACACTCAGCCTCTACTGTATCACAAAGTTTCAAGCTCACCGTACAACTGTAGATGAAAGGAAAAAAAGTCCTACAAGTTTACAACAATATCCCCACCATTGCTCTGCTACTACCTGATCCTTAGCCATCAGCCCCATGAGCACATGTCGCCTGCTGTTGATGAGAGGACTCTGACAATAGGGCGAGTCTCATTATCGTACCTCCACACGCATCTTCTGCCCTCCAAGGCTCCCAAGGTCAGCCAGGTTCTCCTTGCTGTGGCTCTCCAAAGTTTATCCGGATACACCTGGGGATGAGCACAAAGCCACAGAAAGCCTACCGATGGGTGTGTCGCTCACTCGCTCTCTGAAGCACTGACTTCTGAGCTGCGGCTACCTTTCATGACCGTGACTTTTAGGTTCTCTCTGTAGCGGCCTCTTCAAGGCCCCTTGCCAAGCCTTTTCATCCAAGTCAGACAGTCGCGTCTTCTTTCTTGGGTAGCTCTGAGCATACTGTTGTAACAGAAGGAAAAGCTCAGCTGTTCTGGACCTCTGCTCTGTTTCATTTATTGTGGCTTTCACAGCTGCACAGCACCCAGTTTTGTGAGGCAGGTCAGAAGGTGAAGAAAAAGGTGCAAGAAAAGAAAACTAACCTCCCCAAGAAAGACGTTAGCGCTTGCAAAGATGCTTGGGGGAAAAGAAATATCATAAAAGTGGCTATATTTATTCCAGGGGATGCGGTACAACCTATTGCCACTATCTTTGCAATTGAATTAACACTGTGACCAGAAAAGGCTAAGCTTTGTCATACAAACAGTGAAAGTCAGGACTAGAGGTTAGTGCAACCCACAAATACGACCTCCAACAACGCAGCTTTGCACAAAAATTATAAGCTAAAGAACTGTGTCAACAAACCCAAAGACGTTGTAATGCAGGGACACGGCAAAAGGCACGTCACCTCACATCTGCAGTCCACTGCTGTAATTGAACGAACATTGCCCCAGAAGTCAAACTTATCCTTTACCTTCCCTCTTTCATATTGGCATCCTATTAATCCAGGCACCTAAAAATCACTAAAAGCCAAGAGCAGAAACTTATTTCCTATTAGCCCATGCTAGCAGCTCACTGCTCAGTACTTTTTTTAAGCCCCATCTTATTTCTCAAGGCTTTTCCAAAGCCCAGGGCCCTGTCACTTGGAAAAGGATCAGGCAGAATTTAGGTTGCCTGAACGTGGCCTTTGAGGCACAGGCTGTCCCATCCTTCTGTTAAACTCCGGCAGCATTGCAAACGGTCAGCATTTATGGAAATCGGGTCACAGGAGTGTCAAACACTGGAAGACCGAAAATGCAGAACAGGTTACACAGTGAGCGGACCACTGTTAGAGGGCTCAAGCATCGAGATGAATTCATTTCCTCCAACAAGCCAGAGCTTTTCCATGTTGGGATTGGTTTTACTGCCCCTGAAAGGATCCCCTCTTCGTGGAAGGCAAGAGGTCATTTTGTTTTTTTCGTGTCATTGCAGCAACCCTGTCAAATGTTAATGCTTATTGATGTTTGCTTCTTCCAAGCTGCAACAAGACCCTGAATTAGAAGGGCTCCTGTTTTGGAAGGAACAAGGAACCCACGTTGACACAGCAGGGATTACAACCCAAGGCACTGATTTCTCGTGTGGAAAACTGCTTGTGTTTGCAACATGCTGTTCAGATAAGAAGTGTGACAGGGAAAGAAATTTCAAAAGTTGCTCGATATGAGCAAAGGAGAGGAATAAGTATATAAGGGGGCAGGAGGGAAATGATCTGTACAAGTAGATTTCACAAAAAAAAAAGATTCCACATACAGACTTTAGTCTTTGCTCTAGTGAAGCATTTGCTTCTCTCCCCATGGTCCAGAGATAGGGAAAGTAGGGAGGGAGAACAAAGGTCCTTTCATAAACAGGGATTCCAGTCAATCCATCTTCTGCTGTCCACGTCCTAACAGGAGTGCTCTCCATGACTGGCACAGGAGTACATAAAAAATGCTCATTCCTAGCACTGTCCAAGAGTGAGACCATCTGCAGCAGGAGCCAGGCCACAGCTTCATTTTTAACACTACAGGCGCTCAAACCAAGGGTCACGGGGAGACAGTAGGGTCAGCCCAACTGACCACCCCAGAACTGACATGTATGTGACAAGCCTGAAAAACACCACGGGTTTGGTAAAGGATGCAGCACAAAAAGGAATACAGATGTACACATCAGCAGATCCTCCCCTAAAACAGACAAACCTCAATAGGCTGAATTATGCCATACAGATTCTGAGATGAGCAAGGAGTGAGGATTAACCAGCCTCTAGTGCATGTTGACTCTAAAGATCCTGGATGGACCAAACTATTATCCACAGAGCACCTGAGCATCTCTACCTGCAACACACCTGGTTGATTTCTATCTGCCAGATGCAACAGTATGAGATGACAATACCTAAAACCAAAATTACTGTATAGCATGGGGGAGAGGGGCATCCACAGAGGCAGCAGAGTAGGTGACATGAGTCTGCGAGATTTCAGGTTATAGAAGGCCAAAGAATCACAGAACTTGATTTAACCAGAGTTAAAGATGAATAAACTTTAGCTCAGCTCTCTTCGCTATTCAGAATAACAGCCACTCACATGCTAACACAAGAGCATATTGCCTGATATTTAATTAATTACGTGTGTAGATACTCAAAAGTACTCTGAATTTGGATAAATCCAAAATGGACCTGAAACTAGAAGAAACTATTCCTAATTTACAAGGCCATTGACGTCAACCAACTTGCGTATCAAAAATGAACATGGTCCTTGGAGTTAAATTTAGATGATATGTTAACAGGCACCTATTTTCCATACTGCGTATTAATTGATCCGTTCTGCATGCTTACTGAGGCATTCCCGTGGGTGGAGGCAGCTAGATGACAGAAGTGAACTCGATAACGTTACCGACATTGTTCGAGCCCATGCAGTTACTTTTTGTGGGCTTGCTTTACCTCTAAGAGCACAGCGTGAGGCAGTCAAAAGCATGCTGGCTGGAGCATAAAGATAAACTTTCTGTAACAATGACAGAAGTCAGAAAGACAAAAACATTGAAGCAAAACAATTTTAGCAGAGAAAGAAATAAGCACAGCACTGCCGTCACCAGCTGCAACTTTAGAAGTCAGTTTCTCTGTAAGGATAAAGCTAATCCATCACAAAAGCATTACTGATCAATACTGGGTACAGATTTGTAGCTGATTTGGGAAGCCACATGAAGCAAGTTTCCTCTTGGAGCAAGAAGAAAACACTCTGGTCATATAGAAGGTGAGTGACCTAAGTTTGAAAACCCCAGGTCTTTTTTCTATATGATGTGGAGACCTCTTTACCCGCACCCCAAATGAAAGTAAAATAACTAGCAGACTCCTGAGGCAGCTCCCAGTTTGGCAACAGAGACTTTTGTGTCTAACAAGAGATGCCAGATTCAAAACACTCTTGGAAATTGGGAATATTTATACCTACTCTCACCCAGGAGTAGCCCAGGTCTCTATCTGGCGTAGGAGACGATCGCAGTCTCAGCACTGCACCACTCACCACGTTTGTTTCCCACATTTCATTTTTTATACCTATAATCAGGTATTAATCATAGATTGGGAACCCCATGAAACAATTCACTTCTGTAGTCACTGTGCCCAGCTTTTTACGTGGGTTACACCTCCCAACCCTGCCAACTTGGGAGCTGCTAGCAGTGCACACAGAAGATATGGCGACAAACCTATACAATAAGGGAAGAGTTTGCTCCAGAAATAGCAGGGCAGCACTGAACATGGAACAACATGGACTTGTTTGCAATTCCCATGACTGCAGAAGAGTCACTTGATCTTCCAAGGCACGGTTTCCATATGAAGAAAGGAAGAAAAGGCTTGCAAGCCCTCGTTGGCAGAAGCTTGCAAAGCTTACCCTAGGATCAGGGGAAAGGTGCTGCCTTCAGCAGCAGTAACTTCAGCGAGCACCTCATGGTAAGCAGCCTCATGTACAGATATGTACACATCAGCTCCTCAGACCCCCTGCTCTGCCATTTCTCAGGATACCAGTGAAAAAGCATCAGTGCAGAGCCTTCTGTGACAACTGCTGTTGATCTTCCTGCACCCCCCTCCACGCGCTTCCTACAGAAATAGAACAAGAGAAGCATTTTCGAGTATTTTCAGTCTTTTAAGTAAGGGCAGGGAAGCAGAGAAAAAAGTACAGAAGACTTCCAATAAAATGCTTTACGCATTTTGGGGAAGCCAAGGCCTATTTGTTAGTTCCACTGGAAAACAAAAATTGACTTTTAGCTGGTGCCATTCCAGAGCATTGGCTTTCGGTGCGCGCTGTCTTTTCACATTAGTGAATCCGCTGCTGCATCCCAGACTGACAGCTGTAGAGAGGGAGCACAAAAGCAAGAAGTGTTCTGTACTCACAGAAGAGGCATGGAGGCAATGCAGCAACTTCTCCCAACACGCCTGTTCTGCAGGCACTCATCCCGAGGGCAATTCCCCGTGACACATTCATTTCTCTTCTGCCCGGAATACCAATACGAGTGCCAATTAGGAGGAGGTGACTTGGGTGATTTCGAGCCTGGCGTAGGTCAGCCCTCAGATGTCTGCAGTATGCACAAAGGTGAGTTCTCCCCCGAGCACCAGCACAAGGCTGAAGTGACAACTTGAATTAGATGGGAAGGGTGTGCAGGTCTCCTGCTGCACCTCTGGAAGGGGAGTTGCTTTCTTCCTTTTTTTTTGGAAGGATCAGAGTCCACGGTGAAGGACTCCAGGAAAATTTAACTTCAATCCTTTTGGGCGCAGAAGGCGTAGGGGAAGGAGAGCCAAACAACAAAACCCAACAACAGATTTCAGCAGTGAAAGCAACACGGATTCAGTAACGTGATTTCCATAATGGGGTAGGGGTGGGGAGGTTCAAAGAAGCAAAAATTAAAGGTTATCTAATTTTAACATTTCAAAGTCATGCACTGCAGTGTCCACTATTCAAATCATTTTTGCTGTAGAGTAAAATAGAGGGTTAAGAAATCTCAAAAATACTTTGATCTCCATGAAAACAAAATAAAAGACAAAACTTTGGAATCAAAACAACTGCATGCCTCTTCCTAAAACTAGTTGCAAACAAAAAGACGGGTGTGTTACGTCTTTTCACTCCTACATTTCTACTAGTGATTAATATCTTACTGACCTCAGATGTGATTTTGGAGACCTACCTAAAATAGAGGCTGTGAACAAGTTGATTAGAGGTTTTAATCTACATTACTTGGGTTATATAGCAGATGTCCCCAAAACACGTATGTATTTATTGTTCAGTATGCTTTTTAAAACTAATAGATTGTCTACATATTTCTCAAGTTTCCTCCCAAAATGTGTTGCACAAATATTTGCCAGTCCTGCAGTAGAGATTCTAGACGAGCTCTGAGGAAGCCCAAAGGAGAACTGGGCACTGGTCCCCAGCTTTATGAACCTCTACGTCTCAAATGAGTCCTAGAAATCAAAACACTTTATAGATCTGACATCTTTACTTTGAGACTTCCTATATGCTTTCAAAACAGATTCCCACCCTTCCCCCAAAAGACACAAAACCGAGCAGCCAAGCATTTCAGTTGTATTTTTTTTTCCTACCAACAAAACCAAGTTCAAATCTGCTCACTGCTCCTCCATCAAGACCTGTTAGCACACGGGGAGAAAAGTCTTCTGTTTTAAAATGGAGAATCATCACATTTACCCAGACAAATCTGAACTCCGCTTACTAAGTGCTAAAGAGAAGCTATTCAAGTTCTCCATATGCTCGGCAGGGCTTGCTAATCTTGGGAGCACCCACATCACACATGCTCTACCCAACTCCTCTTCCCCACCCTGCCTTCAGCAGATGCCAGTAACATCGATGCATCTGTTGCTGCCTCACAAGTTGGTTTTTATGTGCACTGGGATTTGAAGGGCACTTTCTGGAAAATAAACCTGTCACGGCAGCTGGAGAGCACATCGGCAGATGAAGGTGATGATTTGAACCTCCGAACGAAATCAAAATTGTTTGTTCCAAGCTCCCCTCTGATTTCTTAGAGCCTGACTCTGAACCCCATCCCAATTTTAGCCTGCACCACAGACACGAGTGCTTAAATTGAGCCACAATTAGGCACAAAACCCTGTGCTGCTACCAGCACCAGCCAGCTGGAGCTCCAGGAGCTCAGAGGGCTGAGCCACTCCATTTCCCTGTTCTTTCAGAAGGGTCCGGCATCATGGGGGCTTCACCCCCAGTGTGCTTCAGGTGACTGTGACGAGCAAATCAAGTGCCAAGCCCCTTTGCTGTCATTGTTGTTGCTGTAAATAAATGGGCGCTGTTTTGTTGATTAAAATTCTTTCCTGGTTTTGCAGTGAAAGCAGACATTGGCTCTGCCCACGGTCTGGTGAACCGATTTTCTTTCGCAGGCTCCAAGGTCTCTGTGCCCTGGTACTCCAACTAGGGGTGCAAGCTAACAGCATAGCACTAAACAAAGGTCCTGCTATACTTCTTATAGCTTTTTTTTTTTCCCAAAACTCAGTGACCTTTTGGAAAAAATAATTCAATACATAAAATGTTATTAATGCTTGCATTTATGTACTGATATGCTTTAAAACCTCTGGCTCCCCAGCTCCATCTGTTCTACCTACAAATCATAAATTCCTAAGTGTTATCTACGTACTTGGATTCTCACCCAACCTCTATTAAACTCAGCAAGAAAATCTGCTGGTTTCAGTGGCAATTGGGATGAAGGCTAATTTCCGCCCCCCCACCCCATAAATACCATAACGAGCTGTTGCGGCAAGGCTCATCACTTCTGCTGATTCCATTTCTCTGACCATTTTCATAAGCCTTCAGAAAGAAGTTTTCTTGCTTGTTCATTGGTGACTTTTACCCCCAAAGGCTACAAAGAGCATTTGGAGAACGGTACTAAGTAAGAAATGAAAAACTCTACACGGAGTTGCTTGCTCAAGCGTATTGCTCAGAGCCAGAAACAAATCTTGTTGTCAAAACTAGAAACAAACTAGATGGGAACGTGCCCATGACCAGATGGTGACCTTGTACACCGGATAGCCAAGCCTTGATTGCACTCAGCACTGGACTATACCAGGTCAGCAGTGTTTAAAATAACCCACGTAGCACTGATGTCACTCACTAGCTATCAGAAAAAGCAACAAAGAATGGAGCCTTACTCTTTTGGATTCACCAAATTGCCAAGATACAACATTGACAGGCAGAGAATACACTCCAGCTGACGCCCTAATCAACTTGCTGTATCATTGCCCTCACCATGTGGCACCGGATTAAAGTCAGATTAAAAAAATTCACTCTTAAGCTCTGCTCAAAGAGCAGGAGCATCTCAGCTCCTCCTCAATCAGTTCCCAAACAACTGGTTTTCTGCCCAGTGCAGTAAAGAAAGCAAGCGTCGGAAGACAGGTTAGAGATAACGGGGGACCATAACGTCTTGATGTTATGCTGGGATACGGAAGTCCCGAATTAACTAAGGTACATGTGCAATAGTAAATCAGTAGTAATAAAAGCTTTTTTCTTTTTTTGTGCCCCTATCATTCAACACAAGTTTCTTAGGACCATTAGTGATGGCGTATGGCTAGTGAGACTAGATGAGGTTGCTCCAAGGCTGTGGCGAGATGCACAGCAAGGACTGTGTTAGCAAAGCTGTGTTTGAAGGCAGTTTCTCCTGGCCTGTCCAGGACTGTTTATTGTCACCATTGCCCTTCCAAAATCTTCCAGCTCAACAGCAAATGCAGTCACTCCCTAACACAGGGGAATGTGCCAAAAAATAAACAGCAAGACCCTTACAAAATAAATTGTCTTACTGTTTAAAATACTTAAAGTAACCTAATTCATCAGCAAGGAAAACAGCATATGTGATTACAAACTGGAACAACTATTTTTCCTACCAAGGGCATGTCTTCATAGCGAGCTTTGAATATCATCTTTCACCTACCTGCATCCACACACAAGAAGGCTTCAATCGGGTGACACTTTCTCCCTAGGATAGTCAGTCATCCTTGGAGAGAGGCTCAAATGTGAAACAAAGCTGTCACTTAAACTGATAGCCTGCCTTTCTGGCAGGGAAGATGCCAGTTCGCTCTTTGGGGTGCTGAATATCTTCCCTAACGGGCTGGCTGGAAAGGAAAAAGTTGAATTTCATGAAACAAGCCAGGCTTGGAACTTGTTTTTATAGCAAAGCAAGACCTTATGGAAAGTTTGTTAGAAACAAACAAGCTCAGAGACAGCCACATGAAATGATAGCTTTAAGTTCAAGTTCTCTTCTTTTTGATATGGAGCTAGAATGAGATGCTGAATCACTCCTATCCCAAGGGAACGTCCCAGTCCTAAAGCTGCAGGACCTGCCTTTGTAAGCCAATCCATATATGACATGGAACAAACTTTATGAAAACAGCTTGGTATCTGATTTGACAGTTTGGTACTTAAAATGCTTCTCCGGGACAGGGAAAGTCAGCAGAGCAGGAACCAGATACCCAGCTCCTCCACAGCCCAGGGAATACTCCACCTACCAGCCCTTCTGCAGCAAGTCTGCTCACCAGCCTCCCGCATCAGACTGTAAATTTTGCCTAGAAAAGTTTCCAAGTCATAAACAAGATGCTTCCCCAAAAAGCTCTGGGTTTGAAATACACTGCGACCAGCAGGTTTTCCTAAGAAAACTGCCCCCTTGGGTGTCCAAGCAGTAGACATGCAGCATACATGCGCACAGGAGACACAGAAATACCCTCTCCAAACGCTGGAAAAGGCTTGGAGAACAGCACACGGCAAAACACCTACAGCTCCTAGCAAATATATCGCAAGTGAGAAAGGAAAATCTGAAAGTGCTTTGCAGGGTGGCAATTTATAGCCGGGCTGAGGCCACAGCTCCATGTAACACCCCGAGCTTAACACGTTGGCTCTACCCCAGGCGCTTGCTCCCCTTCCCCACCTGAGGAATGCCGTCTACCAAGTCCCACGCACGCGGCAGGCAAGCAGCCACACTGCAATTCAGGCATCACCCAGACTCTTGTGTAACAGAGACGTGCCCTAAGCGAAGCAGGTGAGGCTCCGAGCAGACACTGCTGAACTCCCTGCAACATGCCCAAGGCAGTTTAGGATGCTCCTACCCCCAAGACCCCAGCATTTCCAAGGCAGCACTATCTGCAAGCAAACACCCACTTTTGCACCGAGGTATCCAAGTTCCTCTGCTCTCATTAGGCCCACTCTCTATTTGCCATCAGTTCTGCAAACCTACAGCACCTCCTCCCTGCACCCACACACATCTGGTCAGAATCGTTTTCCCTAAACAAACTTTGCTTTCCTCCCTGCAGTTTCTAGGGATTGGCCTTATTTATTTTTCTATCAGCTCTGAGCTTCAGCTGCCTGTATCCCTTTAAGCGTGGCTGTTCCCCATCTGGACATCCCCTCTCAGGCGTGCCAAATGCTACAGAAGAGATAAGCAGCATTCGACCCCTCTGTTTTGCGCTGAAGGATGCACACAACAAGCCTAGGGCAGCAAACATCAACTCAAACGTGAATCTATGCTCCAACTCCAGCAGCAGCTCTCGCGTGTGCAGCGCTTATGGGATCAGAGCTTTCCCCATGAACCCAGAGAGGAAATTTGGCAGCTACATGCCTAGCACGGTCTTCCACTTAGCCCCACAATGCACACCTCACCTTGACACGAGAGCCTCCCTGCCTCGGAGATTCAGCCCAGAAGTGCAAACCCCCAGATTTCACAGCTCAAACTTTCATTTCCAGCAGGAGCAAGTCGCCAACGCAAACCACAGGGCCCCGTTTGCCTCGGGCACTGCTGGCTGCAAGCAGCCCCTAAAAACAGCCCCAAGGGCTCAGGCAACTCCTTTCCAAGCAGAGATGGTCAGTCATGCTCAGGCACCCAAGTCTGTTCAAGCTCACCCCACTGAGTTAATTGACAGCTTGAAACGAGCCTGCTCGTTACGCGATCGGGAAACGATCGGCAGCACGCCCCACATCTCATCCCCTGCAGACAAAACCCAGGTCCCTGCTAACTCAATTAACCCGACAGTTGTTTCTGGGCTAGGTGAGGCTTCACTTACTGCAAAGCATGCAGGAAGGTGAAGGCGAGGAGTCTTCTGGGGGAGAACGCAGACAGATTAAACAGCGGTAAGGGCACGCAAGTCAGATAGAAGAGCGCGCATCAGCATGAGCAAGCAGGCTGGGGAAGGAGCCAAAGGCAGGGCTTTGGCAAACTCCTCTGCTGCTCAGAAGGGCACGGGGGGAGAGGAAAACTTGTGTTATAGG
This sequence comes from Cygnus olor, assembly GCF_009769625.2. Lineage (NCBI taxonomy): Eukaryota > Metazoa > Chordata > Aves > Anseriformes > Anatidae > Cygnus > Cygnus olor. Next base: position 1,986,855 of record NC_049195.1, on the reverse strand, counting down.
AGACTGAAGAGGAGTCAGTAACTCTGCAGAAGTCAGCAATGATTGTTTCTAGCCCTTATACAAGAATCCTTAAACATTTCCCTTGGTTTCAGTAGGTTTGCTGCATTTCTACACAAACCTGCTTTGGACGGCCACAGACCTAGGTCCCATCACAACTGCAGCTCATCCAAGTAAACCAAAACTACAGCATGTTGTACATCACAGAAAGGGGTAGGACAACAAGTAAGGAGCTACATCAACAGCCTCTAAGTCCCAGAGCTATGGGGAGAGACGAATATTTTAATAATTTCTCTTCCCCCCCCCCCCAGCAAATGATAGAAGCAGTTTAGAATGTACTGCATCACAGTAAACCTCCAACTTCTGCGGGAAGCCTTGTCTCAAAACCACAGCAGTCTGCCATATACAAGTGGCAAGACTCTGAGAACTAACAGACATGCATGTTCATTGGAACATTACGTAAAACCACAGGCAGAATCCTTACAGAAACTAGCAAGGCAAAAAAAAATGTAATAGGACATGGAAAAAGTAAATGGATTTGGGGTAGATCTGAAGTTCACAGAAGCCATTATTAAGCTCCAGCCTTCATGAGTTCAGCTGTTCTCAAGCTGGCTGCAGAGAGCCCTGCTGCGTGGGATGGATTATTTCATCTCATTCGCCTGCTGCAGGTTTGTGCCTTGGCCCTGGTCACCACCAAAGATCTCGGCAGACGCAGTGGTTTGCAAATGTGGGCCCGTCATGCTTAGCCAACAAACACTCTGAGCCGCTCAAGCAGCACAGGCCAGCAGTAACCCTTCCTCCAAGTTACAGCACCAAGCACATCACTACACAAACCTTAAAATGAGCCATGTCTTGGCCAAAGCAGCCCTTAAGCATCGAAGGCACAGTTTGATCCACCGAGAGGGCAGCAATTCCTATCCAAACAAGCTGCTTTTGGTGCCTAGGTATAACTTCTGTGCATCACTCAGCACAGCACAAGGAACAAGAGAAGACCTGGATCCCACCGCTTGCCCACAAGAAGCAGGGCTCGGATGAAGCCAAGGCAGGACGTGCTCAACAGCCTCATGCCCGCTCCAGATTTCCAAACCATTGGCAGTGCAGCAAGCTCAATGCTCGTCACAGGGCACCCTTCTGCTCTCCACGCCTATCTCCATCAATCTGTAGGATTTCAAAGCCTTCCAGGATTCTTGTCGTATCCAACTGAAACCGGTCACCAGGCTCCACACAGACATGAGCATGCAGATGTCTCGTTTCCTTAGGAAAGCAAGACGACACGGCTTTTTTTACGCTTCCTCTCAGTGCATGGCTTTAGGCAAGGCATTCTTCTTCTGTTTATCCATCTGTGAGTGAGAGAGCGCATCTACCTTCCCCACAGTCACAGATGCTTAATTAATTCAAAGGGTGAGACTCACCCCTTTGCAGACAGCCAGCGCAGGACCCACTTGCACCCTGCTCCCAGGATTTCAGAGGAACGCGAGCAGCGCGCATATAGCAGCACACAGAGAGGTCACCAAAGTGAAATCCCCGTCTACTCCTCAAGTCAACTGAAGCAGATGCACCCGCTACCGAGCTGCTAGAGGAGCATTCCCATCGCTCGGGGGCTATTTCTAGTTTCTCGTGTTTACCGGAGCTGGTGCTTCATTTCCCCGGGTTGACCACTTGTGCTTGCTTGCAATTGCCTGCTGGCATCTGTCACACCTCCTTAGAACCAGGGCTTCAAGATTTCTAGGTGTGCGCGATACTAAACACGATCCATCCCGTGTCAGTGCCCTAAAACTCTCCTGTCTTACAGCACTGCTGCCAAAAGCACTAGCTCAAGCTCTGGCTTAACACAGGTGTATGCTTTGTGGATAATAACCCAAGTTTGTTTTATAAGAACACAATATTCACTGGCAAATGCTTCTCTACACATCAACCACTATTTGCTATACTCTACAGGACTATTCAAACATTTTCCTCCAGAGAGCAGATGCCATATGGGTATGTAGGCTCAATTAGCACATGCTGACAGATAGCAAGACGCAAAAAAAATTCAAAGTCTTGGCAAGCTCAAAAAGTTACTGCATCGATTATGTCATATCGCATCTTGTGGTGCCTTAACTTTTGAGGTTTCTGTGCTGCGAGAGGGGAAAAAATAATCCGAGAAGCAACAAGAGAGATTAAAAGGCAAAGATGGAAGGGGCTCCTCAAGGCGGCACCAGGCTGGGAGCGATCAGCGAGCAACGTGGCAGACCATCCGGCCAGCTTCCCTTGCCAAGGGTGGGCAAAGGCCCTTCGTGGAGCAGACGTTTTATTACTCACAGATCTCTGATTGCCCAAACTGATCTTAAAGCACTTTGGCATGTCCCAGGGGTCATTAGAGATGACTTCCTCCCCGCATTAATAATGAAACGGCTCTTAACCAAAATTAAGAGTGGAACAGCTTAATAGCATTTTAAAATTGACAAATCTTAGATAGTTAATTTCTTATTCCCCTCTTGCCCATACAATTAGCAATGGGAGAAAACCTCAAGGTTTTCTCTCTTAAGAAGTGCTCAAGAATCTTCAAAACTTCTACAGGAGATGGATATGAGCAGTCATCCCCTCTGATTAAAGACTTTGACACCTCCTTTGGTGCTGTGCAGGGACTGCACGAGAGCGGACAAAATATACTTCAGCAAAACCAGAAATAATGTCTGGTTTTCCAATTAGAAAACCGATGACACTGCGAGATAGATGTTCATCCTCTGCTGTTATCAAAGATGGACGATTCGCTGAATTCTTTCAGGCTGGGTACGCGGGTGCATGTCTGTGTACTTGCCACCACATCACACAACTTCAGCGCACATCTTGCAGCGAGCACCAGCTGGACATGGCACATGACCCTTCGCCTCCTGGTAAACGACCATCTGTACCTGCAGACACTGCTAGAGACTTGAATAACAAAAAAAAAAAGCAGAACAGTACTTTCCAAGCCCACCTATGTGGCTGAGGAGCCAGTTTTGATTTTCAAATTAGAGCAGAAGTTTCAATATCTGTAGCTCTCAGGTAAAGCTATGAGTTCTGCAAAGACTGCTGAGAAAAGATTTTTGATAAAGATTTATACTTTTCAGTCAGTTGGGGTAGTACCGTCACAACATTCACGGCTGAGTTTGCTGACAGAGCCCTAAACCCTGCTTCTCTGCCCGTGAATTTATGGGGTGGCAGGGGGCAACCACCAGCTAAACAGGGAGCAGGCGACGGATGCCCTCCACAAGGCAGAGCTTTCCATTTCTGTTTGACTCATCCATCAGGAGCAAGCCACGGGAATCAGAAAGAAACGATGCAAACAGTCTCACTGTGCAAAACCCAAACCTGAGAAGGGAAAGAAAAAAATCCTGCCTGGTCATCCCATGCTGCTCTTGCAAGGGCTTGTGAGCAACGTGACATAATAAATATACATTTGGACTTGCTAATCACCTTATAACGAGAGCAAGGTAGGAGTCTGGGGGTGGGGAAAGACACAAACAGCCCTGCCTTAGAGGCAACGCTGCTTGAGCAACCATCACATTCATCTCTGCTCCAAGCAGATGTCGCACCCTTAATTTACCCTAGGTGTACACAAAATCACAGCAGTGAAGGATCACAGTGCTGAATTTACACAGAGAACCATCCTCTGAGGGACACCACTCCCCAAGGGCTCAGCAGAGGCCATTTTAGAGGGTGTCGGATCCTTCTCGGTTTCATTTCGATGGCTGTATCTGGACTACAGGTTTCTAGAGAGGCACTTCAAAGCTCCAATGAAGTTCAACGTCCCTGGGCAAAAGGTTTTCAAACTACAAAGCCTCAACTGCTTGTTGACCCAATACTTAAGGGAAATAGGTGGAGACTCACTGATCAAACAGCAACAGGGAGCAATTCACTGCTCTGCTCTTAAAATCATGCTGCGAACCTCTCTCATACACCTTTATGGGCATCAACTCGAGGAAAAGGATTTGAAGATCAGGGAACAGTCTCACATCTGAGGATGGGGACAAATGACCTTTTCCAGCTTTGAAGAAATAGCAAAGGGGAAACATCCTTGGCTGTTTTGAAGGGGGAAAAAAAAAAAACCACGCTCACAAAAAGAGACAGATTTCTTAGATTAGACAAGCAGAAAAGCATGTTGCAGAGCAGATTTCCAGAGTGTTTTCAGAAACCTGCTGCAAAGCCTGTGGCAAGAACTTCAGCCTTCAATAACGTGCCGGCTGGCAGCCTGCAAGCAAACTTCTGCCGCAGTCCTGTTGCTCTCAGAAACGCTGCTTTTGCCAGCACGTCCCACCACCTGATGCTCAGCACACTCGCATCCCTCCTCCACCGCTGGCCCTGCTGCTTCGCTCGCTCGGACAGAGAAACAGACAAAAAGGGGCACAAAAAGGAGCAGTTGTTTATCCCCGAGCGGTGCCTCCACCTTGATTCACTGCCAGCTCCTTTCCCCCTTCCCACCTCGTCGTGTGCGCTGCGCAGATGTTTGACTCTGATGCCTGCTTACTTTCTCCAGAGCCTTACTGCAGCAGCTGGTCCCCTGAGACAGCTTCGCTTCCCCTGGCTCTCCCTTCTGTTACAGGCAGAAGGATGGCTCGCTGCTCTCCTGCAGGAACGCTACAGTCCTCCAGCTCCCACGTTAACCACAAAAGCCTTGCAAAAGGAAAGATCTTCTCCCCTTTTCTGTCTCTTTCTTTTCACCCAAGCCCCAGCCTCTTCCCAACGAGCACCACGCCAAATCTGGCTGCTCTGCGAACACCGCACCGATAACATCCACCCACGCGGCAGGGCCCAGGACAACGCTTTCAGCAGATTTCGGTGGCTTCACACCAAGTAAAATTGAATCCAGGCTGAAATTAACACCAGTTTACTTCCGTAAAACAAAAGCTTTGGGGCACTTGGCAAGGAATAGGAGGAGAAATAGTGTAGTGCTGTCTACGTAGTATAGCAAGACAAGAGGTATTTCACCTCCCTGTGTGAGGCCCAGTCAGAAAGGCCTTCAAACCGTGGTATGCCAGCAATAACATCTGTTGATAGGATAATTTTTTTCCCTTCCCCAAGAGAATACCAACTAAGATGCAGAGAAGGAATGTTGATTTAAGTAGCTCGGCAAAAAAAAACCCTTCTGTTCTTCTGAATTAATGGCTTCTGGATAAATGGAACTTCTCCACCAGGTTAAGTTAAATTTAAGCCATGTTCCAAAAATATAAAATTTCTTCAATTTCATTAACATTGAAAAGGAGTCTATCAGAGATGCATTTTCATGACATACAGTTCTCAGGCACTATATTTTATATGGATGTAATTATTCCAGCTATTCATCACGGAACTACAAAAATCCAACCTTCAAAAAGTATCATAACGCAAGATTCACTGAATCCAGCTGATATTAAATATCAACAGGGCTCCATTATCAGTTTTTGTATCTGAACACAGTAATATCAGCTATTACTCTTTAATATTAAAGTTGTATCTTTGCAAGAGAATTACTTCCCTTGGCAACAATGGTAAATGTTAACTACCTTGAATATTTCAGTCACATATACATTATGTATAAGATTGTGATCTGCTAAACAATAATGGAGAAAAACAGAAAGCGACAAAAAGATTTGCTTTGTGAAAGATTTCTTTCTGTTCTCAGAGAAAAAGCACATGCTATACAAGAGAAAAATATTTGGAATAACGTGTCAAGTCTTTTTTCCACTGGGACGCAGAAATCCGATTTAGTATTTCTGAAAGAACAGAGTTGTGCATAGCAAAACAAAGCATTAAAATAAAATGGTTAATGTTATTTGTATGACAGTAATGTCTAAAGACTCCAAGCAACACCGTGGTGAATTATGTAAGGCACTGTGCATGCAAACCAAAAGAGGTCCTTGTCTTTCTGGTGGATTTGAATTGTAAACTCTTGACAGCACAGATAAAGCACAGAGCAGAAACAGTTGGCGTACACAGATCAAAGCAGAGCAAGAAGAGAACCCAGGTTTTCCCAGCTCTTGTTTAAAGCCCTATCCAAAGGTTACACTGCCTCGATCCAGTTGCTTTCAAGCAACATACTGATGTACTATTCCCACATCCAGGATCATGCGAGTCCACAGGGTTCTGCAAAGCTGAACCAGACAACCTGAAGCCTCCAACTCTGTTGCGGACACCTGTGACAAGACCTCACTTTGAAAATGGATGCAAATTATAAATCTCATCGCTTTCCCAGAAAGCAATGTAAACCCGCATTAGGATCAGGTTTAAATTACTGTTTACATTGATAACTAAATTGAAAATTACATTGCTTGCATGCATTACACAGGCTAATTCCACATCCCGATTTGCAAATATTTACAAAGCTCTAACTCAGTCATTAAACTAGATACTTACAGATCATTTGGAAACCACCAGTTTATGTCAACTTCATTTTTCAGGGAGTGAAATGAGGCATTAATGGGTAGCAAAGCAGCTGAAACTTCCCATCATTTCTTGTTCAGATGCACAAGGCAGGAAGGTGGTTATTGACAGCAAGGCTCAACAGTCTCAACTGTGGTGCCAGCGATGGCAGGTTATGCTGTTGCTGTTTTCTGCTCTCCTTCCCATTCCTGACCATTTTGCCACCCAATCGATCCATTTGTAGCCAAGTTTACCACTTGGCCATCCTAACGGGTATATTGAGGCAACAAAATGAGAAGCAAGGGGGCTACTATAATCAATCCTGCCACCAAGAAGCTGTCACCCTATGCCCAAACATGTGAGCCCTTACCTGTCTTTATTAGCTTGCATACTGCATGTATACTACTGTATGCTGGTCTAATTCAAGCAAGATACTACTTTTGAAATTGGCAGGTCTGTCTTCATGATCATGACGCCAGAAGGAAGCAATTTAAAGCACCAACAATGCTGCAGAAGAGCCCACAAATATGTTGCTTTTAGGTATGCCATATCTTTTCCCTCCTGGAGAAGGATTAGATGTCCTCGCTCACCACAAGTAGTGCTTGACTTTTACACACTCCATCTAATTTCACCAAGAGCACTCATACTATTCAGCACCAGTATCTGCACTGCAATCTAAAACTTGATAGCTATCATGTAAAACTTTTAAGAATATAGATATACTTCAATGTAGATTATAGATAGTCACAGACAGTAACACTTGCTTGTCTATAAACTGATTTTATAAAAGCTATATACACCTATTATGGATTGAGATGTTAAAAGGGCTCTTGAAACCCAAAAGATCAGGGGGTCTTTCACAGGATTGTAGAACTGAACAGATTATTGAATAACAATCACCATTAGCCACTCCTTCTAACATAACCTCTATTTTTTTAGATGCAAAAGCACCTATAATCATTGTAATTTGGTACCAAAAAATAAATCGTTCTACTCATGTCACCAAAGGCTGCGCCACCCCGCAGGCTAAACTTTTACTAGTTGTCTTTAATTGAATCACTGTAGGGTTTAAAAACTCACCTTTGTACAAGCCATTTAAACACTTTCCCTAATTTTTGGCCACCTTTTGATAGTAGGGCATGAAGTTAGAGACTGGCAAGCCACACACACTACTCTGCCTGCACACACTAGTACTCCCATGGTGTCTACCTGAGTTCTCTTTTTCTACTTGTACAAGAAAGGAACACTTTTGTTCTGAAACAAAAATAACAATGCAAGTAGGAGACAGACTGCACAAGGACACCCACCCAAACAGTAATTCCTAAGCATCTGGGGAAACACACAGCCCTTGACACAGACATTTATAGGAAACCAGCATCCCTAGTTTGAGTAAGGACAACACAAGCAAACAGTTGAGACTTCTGTTGCATGAAGAGGGCAATGCATTTCATTACCCATCACTTCATTGACATTTTTCCGAGAAATGTTTAAAGGTCTCTGTAAACTCATTTCTGAGGATAAAGACATGAATTTAGGCTCCTCCAAGAACGGTCAGCATAAAAACTTACCACACTGTAAAAGCCAATATTGAAAAATCATTTCAAAAGAGAACCCAAGCCATTTGATGGGCACAACAGAAATAGCACAGAAAAGAACTGTTGACATTTCCTTAGGATTCATGCAGAGCTAAACTTGCAATAGCTATTGATTTTTTGTTTTCTTCACAAGTACATATACATTATTTAATACCACTGAATAGTTTGTAAACCAACTTTCTTGTGCTTTTGAAATATTGATGCCTCTCAGAAGGTTGAAACCTCTACTGTAAATCCCAATTCCATGTAAAAATCTAAAATAGTGCACCTTAATCTGAACAAAAGCAAAAACTAAGTATTTTTTCATAATTGTCAGGATACCCTTTATGGTTTTTAAAAGCCAGTGTTCAACTGCACTCCACTTCTCCCTACAAATTTCTTTTTCTTTTCCTTGTTCAAAAAGGACTTGTTCCGAAACTCCTTTCTTGCAAGTTCAAAAGTTTTCACAGTAGGCCAGCAGCCTTTTTAATTTAGCAACATCCCTCCTACTACAGCCAAAAAATCAATTGCTTCAAAGAACAGACCAAGAAAACTCCACATAAACAAGTATCAAATAATCTTCATAGATAAGTGGTCAGCTTACCCTGCAAAGACTAAAAGCCTTTCTTCCGTTCACACATCCTAACAGGACCACAGATAATTTTGTTGGAAGGAATTCAATGACATTTTTGTTATTTACACTAAAACAACCCCTAATACTTCAACATAAATATTCATAGCCACCGTGCCAGTCTTCCTTCCTCCCAGCTGAACACCAAATCATTATTCAGTTGAGATTCACAAGGGACACAACAAATAAAGATCAGAGAGCCAGGTTGAGGAGCTCACAAGCTCTCCAGGGGGTTCACTGTGCAGTCAGGCTCAGGAGCCCCCAAGCAGCAGGCTCAGTGCTTGAATGTAAGCATTTGAATGTAAAGACAATCTCTGCCCACTGATACTACAGATCAGCATTTCTCAAGTCTTTTCTACATGTGGTTCGAGAATGGGACAAAGTGGTAAGTCTTGCTCAGCTTCTACCAGATATTCAGCAGCTCTTCTCTTTGTCTTTTTTCTCTATGCAGCATCCACTCCTGCTATTTAAACACTCTGATAGCCCAGGATCAGACAGGTAGGCAGCAACAAATTTACATTAGCATGCACTGGGTTTTGTCACACCTGCAGAAACGGTAGGACTGGGTGCAGTCCTGTTAGTCCTAGCAGCATAAGTCACCTTGATTTCCAGCTTCCACATCCTTCAGAAAACTGTCTCAATGTTTAAAACATACTAAAATTCTGTGCTCTGCTAACACAAACGAGAGAGAAAAGCTTTTGATGTTTTCCATGTGTGCTTTCCACAGGGATTTAACTCAGGCAGGCAGCTACCTATGGGCAAGCCGAGGCGCAGAGCACTGAAAGGCAGAACTCAGAGGAAAATGGTTATGTACCTTTACTTACTCAGAGGGTTCTCAGGAACTTGAGGGATTCGGTCTTCAGGAGAAGAAAAACAGGGGACAAGATGAACCAGTTTACCAAACAGCACTCATCAGGGTTGCTTTCTACCTCTTCGATGTTACTCCATCCTGCACAGATACCAGTAAATTGGGGTAGTTGGGGCACTGGAAAGACAGGATCAAAGTTCAAGGCCCACTGCCTTGCTCCCTGTGGAATCGCTCCCACCTCGTTTTAGGCCACTCCCTGTAGCAGGATTTCGCTCACCTGACCATGCATTTAACCCTCCAGGCCATGCCCGTGCAGGGCACAGCAAGCTCTGCTTTGCCAGCTCTGAACACAGATGAGGTGAAGCACCACAGATGGTCCTGGGCTGAAATCTCACATCCCTCCTTTGACTTTACTCCCCTAACACAAGGCAGAGGCCCTGCCAAGAGGGAGCTGATGCGACGTTTCTTCTAGGGCACCAGCAGGGCACTGCTGTTAGGCCTCACCCAGCTTTCCTCTCCGTAAGAGATGCACTAAGCTGATGTGTGCCATGCCTGGCCTGTGCTTAGGTTTTCATATACTTATTAAGCTGTCTAGGGTGATACAGATTGAAGGTTACTGTGTGTAGTGAGTCTGAACACAGGTCTCTAAACTGCACAACTGAAACCTCAGCAGAACTTCATACAAGCTATATTCTGTGCAGCTTTAACAAACGTCCCTTTCTTATCATGCATCATCAATTAATTTACTCTGGACTTCCAGACATCACAGCACAGCCTTCTACTAGTACATCTACATCTCTATTGACCTGTCTTAACCATCTGTCATTTGCATTATTTATCAAACTGACACCACGCACAGTGCTCCACCAAAAATATACGGAAAAACAGCCAGGAAAAACTTGCCCAGATGAACTTAGCATCTAAAAGATATAAGGCGCGACACGAGAGGAAAACCAAGTGTGCCACAGAACATCTTTCAAAAGGCACTGGACAAGACAGAAATTCACTGCCTTTCAATCGATACGCCTAACTGTATTACACTGATAATCTAAGACCTGAAGAGAGGTCAGCGATGCTCACAACGAAGGGATGGCTCCCAGTGGCGATTCCTGCAGCTTTACCAGTTACTGCATCCAGGTTTTGTTCTCGTTTCCTTGCCTACAATACCTGACCCTTCTCGGGCTTACTGTCCAGGGCTATCAGTCAACATTTTCTTTTGATGGTTACTGCCAGCAGGAGTCTAGTAATGCACACCAATCTCACATGTGCCTCGCCTGTTGCCATCCCCACTTCACCCAGATTCCTAAAGGTTGTTTTTAGCAGTTAGACAGCTAAGGAAGTCCAAGCACAATAAGCTGTAATGCATTTAGATAGCCCCATTTGGCTTAAAGGCACTTTTACCTCTCTACAGAGCTGCTCTCCAGAAGTCTATTTTCAAAGGGAAAGTCAGAGCAAAACAAAGCCACACAAAACCTATCTGAAATTTCCACAGATCACAATTAGGATGCTTCTGCTCAGAGCCATTTTGTTGTGCTGCAATTCCTCGCCAAAAACGTTATTGAACGTGAATAAAACATATAAATTAACTGCTACCAAGAGATATTAAAATATCTATTTATGTAGCTACATACTTCAGTATCTTCTCATTGATAGCAGTTAATCAATACGTTTTATTCTATCTATTCTATCTTCACTACAACATTAACACTTATCTAAATGTTTCTCCCAACTCAAAGAGGTAATCCATCCAAGAAGCTAATTCTACACTTATTTAAGAACAACTTCATAGAGCTTACGGCTGACTTATCTGCATAGACAAGCACATAGGTAGATAGGGATGCACACTTCAAAAACGCTCTAAGTTATTTTACTTTCTGCAACTCTAAAACCAACTACGTTTTTAAACTCTGTGCATTTAAGCAAACTGACTGCATGCTGATCTACTGGACCAGACTGAGTTTCAAGCACTACTTCAAAACTTATTTGCATGGATAAATACAAACTGCTACACACTTGCATCTCAACAGGTGCGACTTCAGTTCTTTAAAGACTAAAAATTCCTTATTTTGGCATATTTTAAGAGTTATGTGCTCCAGGTACTTACTTGTAGGTGTGTGGAAGTAGACTCATTGCTGGGATCTGCTCTTCCAAAGCCCCACAAAGCAACAGCACCAAACTGCAGAAGCCCAAACCTCTGCACAGAGCCAAGAGCTTGTGACCACCTCCAGGTGAAGCAATTCAACCATCAGAGCTAAGCTGCGTCTCTTCCCCAGCTATGCCTTGTCTACCAGCTGCTGTAAATGTGTTTTTAAATAATGTGAAAACTCTTTGCTAGGCAACAGACAAGCTGCAGACTTTGTTTCTTTTAAATGCACTAATAATCCATTATTTTTACAGAACTGTTTCTTTCTTAGGTGCTCTGGAAAGTACAAGACAGGCTTAAATACAGACCACGTTTTTCAGAAGCCTTAACACCTCTTTTATTTTAACCTTTGTTTTTTTTTTTTTTTTTGCCCCAAGTGTTTTCAGGTCTTCTGAGTCATTTAATGCTTTATTGAGAGAGCAGAGGCGGGGACAAAGAAGTCATCGTGGCTGCTAGGACCTTGTAGCGAAATGAGAATCTCAGTTCCTATTACAATTCCTATTGTTTCTTTTCTGGGTGAAGGAAAACAGAAAACTATAAATCTCTAAGGTCTCAAACTCCAGCCAAAAAAATGCCTCATTGCAACAAAGTCCCTAGGAAGCCAGTCCGTATGGAAACAGAGACTTACAACAAAAGGATGGCAAAAAGAGAAAGATGTCCTGTATGTGAAAGTGGAGAATGTGAGAGATTCAACCAGCCCAGAAAAAAGATTATGGCGAGGCAAGACTGGTCACTGCTGTAAGCAGGCCACTAAACTTATGATAACTGTTGATGAAGGTGCTCACCCTGAGTTTCCTGCCTCAGCATCTCCAGCTGATTCCACTTGCTGTTGGTTCTCAAACCTTTGACAACAGATTTTCAACAGTGATGCACAGAACAGGGACAGATTTGTTTGTTCTTGAAGTACGCCAACACCAAGCAGGTCTAGAAGATAATCTGAGCCACGCTTCGAGCCCCTTGCTAGTTGGGCTACTGAGAAAGTGAACTGCGTATCATTCCCAAAGCACTTGCAGATAAACTGTAAAGTAATTAATATCAGAATTATTGATGCACAGCAAATATTTTGTGAAGAATTTATCTGAAACTCTGTCACCACTTTACACTTTACTGCATTGATTTATAAATCATTGAACAAACAGTGGCATGTCCAATAAATATTTTATAAATGTTTGCCAACAATTTATCTTACATAATATGATATAAATACACTGCAAATACTGAGCATGCTATTTATAAATTACAACCTGCATATCATTAGCTACGGTTTAGAGAACCCGTTCATTCTTTTGCCTAATAAAAGGAACTTAAAAAGGAATTTAGTCCCACAGTTGGGGTGCTGCAATATGAAACACAAATCTCTCACGTGTAGGCTCCTCTACCTAAGTTTAAGAGGAAAAAAGCTCCCTGACATTGCTCAGGGTGTTTCAGGGATGGCACTGCTTTCTTTTTAACACAATACTAGCTACTGAAATTCCTATTTCCAATGCTTCTTACAGCCCATACTCTATTTGTGTACTCTTTTGTACATCTGTACCCATCTGCTTTTCCTGGTGTGATCCCCAGAGAAAAAGTTCTTTGGACAAGGACTTTTTTTTCTGTTCTTTATAGCAGCCAGGATTACAGACCTTGCATCCAGCACTGGGTCACGTGCAGGGTAAACACCACTATGAACTCAAACAGGTCACTGAAACCCCAGGAAATTCTCAAGTAAGGTGCCAGGCAGCCAGAAAAGAAAGGCTGTGAGCAACCAGATGTAACTTGGAAGTTACCTGTGTTCACCAGGAGGCTGACCCAGATGACCTCCAGAGGACCTTTCCATCCCAAATTTTCCTACTGCTCTGTGATTTAATTTGCCCAGTCTTCATGCTTTTAATAAAAAATAGTCCATCTCTTTCCCTGAAAATTCAGCCTGAATAAACAAGCAAGTCACAAGATGGTGACATAAAATCTATTTTGTTCTAAACTATTGGGGTATGCTTTTTTTTTTTCTTCCCCAGCAAAACGCTACCACTGCTGCTTATGATAGCTGCCTTCTGTTTCAACTCTAAATCCCAAGAGGACTTTGGAAGAAAATGCTTTCTTTTTCCTGCTTCATCAGCCTATCAAGATCCCCTAGTTCCTGCTGTTCTGAGAACACACTTTTAGCAAATGAGTGTGCTTCAGATCACTGGGGAGTCCGAAGTGCTGATTGAAAGTCACGAGCAACCATAGTTTTTACGTTATCACATTGATTTTGCTTGCCTTTTAAATACGCAAAATATCACTGGGGGGTATCGCTGGCAGGGAAGGAGGAAAGACATGAAGGGATTTTCAGGCTTTATTATTTATTTCTGTTTCAGTTGCACCTGAAGTTGTCATTGAGAACATGGCTGCACTAGTGCAAAATGCCGGGCATGAGAGGCAGGCTCCGCACTGAAAAGCCTTTGATTGAAATGAGACATGCTAACATCTAGGAAGAGGGAAAAAAAAAAAAAAAAGGAAATTGGTATTCTCAAGGTCATGTGGCAAAGCAGTAACAGTCAGCATCGCCTGACCCCACATGGTTAAGGCAGCAGCCCCCCTGGAGCTCCTGCAGCCGCTGATGCTATGAGCTGTCTTAAAAGCCATTGCTTCACCAAGGGCAAGGCCAGTTGTTCTCTCCATAGTGTCCACAGGAATGCAACAGGAATAAGACCTACTACCTGGCCAACTGGCAGCTGATCACCTGCATCTTGCCTCCGTGAGAGGCAGTAACTCCTCACTTACTCAAGGCTGCCTTGCAGATGCACAATGGTTCAGCTACTACTGAGTTTGGAATGACTCTCTTCCTTTTCTGCCCAATTTTGGATACTTCCTAGAGGAAAAAAAAATACAAAAATTACTTAGAGAAGCAAGAATGCATTTAACAGCTTATTTGTACCTACTTCAGAAAGCTTGTCTTACCTGTAGATCAATCATGCAACAAAAATAAGAAATAAACAAGTGTGTAGCTTGCTTGATTTTTAAAGTTGCCTAAATAATTGCCTAGTGCGATTTATCAAGTCACTGAAGCTCATCGTGTCTTTGAAGCGAGCAGATCATGTTCACACCCATCTCTCCAGTTCATTGAAGACCTCCAAAGCACTGAGTTAGCACTGGGGGGCTGCTTGGCTCTGACATTGTGGGAGAGAAACGTGGGATCTGCCTGCCTCAAACGTAGTTTTATTTTTGCCTCACTAGAATGTGTCTTAGCACAGTAATGACAAAGGTGTAATGTATCCCCTGACTCCAGTAATGACTGATATAATTCTCTTCTGTAGACTAATTTACTCTAGCCTGCCTACATATTATTAAAATGCCAGCCACCAGGGCATCAAAGCAAACAATGGGCATTAAGCACCAGTGAAATAACTGCACTAGAAGCAAATGAGGGAACATTTGCTTCTGCAACTCCACCAGTGCCCCCAGACCTTGGTGACAGAAGTGCTGTATTTGTGGCTTTCCTCATTTTGCATTTGTCCTCTCTGTATTTCTATTTTAACTTTTCTACCTGTACGGCGTTAGGGTGGCTGGAGTTTTAAAGAAATGGTTGAGTTATTCTTATTTGTTAATTACACTTGCTACAGTAAGGATAATCAAATCTCATCTTTCCAGTGATGAGCAGAACTCTATGGTGATCAGGAAGAACATTTGCTGCTCTCGTAGGGCACTGGGGAACACCTGGAAATCTGCAGTTTCTGGGGAGCGAGATTAAAACCTCTCCTCTAACAACACCAAACTCCACAAAGTCCGTCTAAGACTTCTTTATTGCTATCATGCTAGGTGGCAGGCATTCCAATGCTTGTGTGTGGGCAATAATATCAGACGGGTCATTTCTTTTTCTAAATTAAAGGCAAGATTCCAGCTTGACCGACCTATGGCCTTATCAACCCCCTTCTCCTCTGTATAGGTTTAAAAAACTGAATTTAAAGGAACCCAATTGCTGGAACCTCCTAAAAAATAATTCCCTTCACTCTAATACTTTAGAAACTCAAACCATCATGATGCTTAAAAATACCTATAAAAGCACTAGATTTCCCACATACAACGTGGCAAATTCCTTCAGGGACTTTTTCCAATGGGCAGTCACGACAAAATTGTGTGTATCAATCTTCAGAACATTTCCAATTCATTATGGGAAACAGCAGCTTATTCAAAAGATTTCTAAATCTCAGGGCAAATATTGCCGGCCTTGGAAATAGTTCCAAACAGCAGATTGCTTTTATAGACTCTTCTTCCTTGGTTGCAACTCCTACCCACAGCATTACCAGCACGGTGTAATTTCAGTGCCCTACTGACATTTGCAAGGCAATTATTAGCAGGAGAGACAGGTAGCAGTCAATTTTTTTCCCAAAGCCTTCCAGAACCTATTATTTGGTCGCACCAGTTGTTGTCTTTTGCAAAGCACAAAGTTCAACAGCTTTGGTCTGAAGGTCAGGCTGATTTTTTTTTTCTACCTTGCCTGGATATTGCACAGCCGTGAGCTCTTGCAGCAAGCCTGCAGCTTTCTTTGGGAGCTCTGCGACTCTCAGCGCTCAGACACAGTGCAGTGACCATAAAGATGCCATCATAAGCAAACATTCGGTAACGAGATCTCTTCAGTAAGACTACTTGGTGCTTGCTAGGAGAGGAATCATTAGGGATACCGCAAAAGATTATTATTTCTTGGGCCTTACCTGGGTATCTGGTGAGCTGTTCCATCCTCCCTTTCAGAGCACAGCCACTTCCCTCCAAACAACTGGATGAAGAGGAGTGAAAAGACCTTTCCTAAGAAGAGTGCAGGCATATTTTTAAGCTGAAGGTGTAATATAATCATGATTCCAGGAACTGACACTTGAAAAACAAAAAACAAATATGAAACTCGTAAAAAAAGACTAGAGTTGAACATGTTACAATTCTGGCTTTTTTCAAACCTAGGTTTTATCAAATTTCTTTGGTTGTAATTGCAGCCACGGTAGACACAATTTCTGTTACATCTTGAGTCCCAGATAGGTTTGTATAGAGCTCTTTTAGTTTGATCACTACAACCACCTAATTAACACTAGTTCAGGTAGCTCGGTACATGCTGCCATGACATCGTGCTTCGATCCAAAGCAACCCACCGCATGAATATTCAGCTCTTTG
Organism: Cygnus olor; assembly: GCF_009769625.2. Classification (NCBI taxonomy): domain Eukaryota; kingdom Metazoa; phylum Chordata; class Aves; order Anseriformes; family Anatidae; genus Cygnus; species Cygnus olor. The sequence continues at coordinate 1,970,221 of NC_049195.1, read as the reverse complement.
TGACCTTTAGCACTTAGGTAAGGCATAGCTTTATGCCTCCAACACATTCTTAGAACATGACCTCCTAAATCATCAAGAATACCAAAGAAAGTTGTAGACTTCTTGCCCAAACTGGCATCAGTTTTTAAACAGCAGAAAACATTTACAGGCAGAAAGGCATGAATTCAACCAGAAGCCTGTGCTCGCAGTGATGAACCTTGTAACAAAACCACTACCGTTCTCATCTCCTAGGAGCATGGGAATGCCACTAGGCTTTTGATGCTCACTGAAATGTATTCTACTGCTGATCCAGAGCCCACAGGAATCAATGGGAGAGAGAGCAGATGCTTCTATTTTCAGCTTAATAGGCTGTGGGTCAATGTTTTAAACTCAATTTGAAGAAGCCTAGTGTTTCAAGCGTCTTTTGCCCTGTCTGTAGCAGCGCTAAAGCTGACAGATATCACAATGTCTAATGCAGCTGGTTGTAAACTCATCACCTAGCCTTTCACTCCATTTTCTTTTCATTTCCTGTCTAACACTTAATTCTAAATACATTACCTTCGATGCAGCCAGTTGACTTTGCACGTCCATGTTTCCCTGCAAGCTGCCTAGCATACAGAATGCATACATCCATACATATTCTTCCTTTCCTTTCAGAGAAAAATACATAAGTTTTTCAGGTGAGAAATGCAGAAGACAATATCAAGTTGTGAACGTGATACAAGTATCAGCACTTCCAGAAATTCATGCATCAAACCCTTACCTTGTGGCCAAGTGTATACACCCAATAAAGTACCTGAAACAATCAAGGAATTCTAATGCCCATTGTTGTATTATTCACCCTCCACTTAAAAGCATTAGCTTCTAATGTAGCTTCATCACAGGGTTTGTATCTGAAAAACCTGCCTTCTGATATAAGAAGAAAAAACGTTTAGTAAAACCAGAAGGCTTGTCCCACTCCTTTTTCCCCTCCTGCAGGATCATATACGTGTTTTTTATAAAATCACCTCAAAACCTTTTTTTAGACAGGCCCAATACATTGAGCTTCTTTGGACTCAACTTTTCCAAACCTCAAACAATTCCTTTGGCAGTAAGAAGAGGTGAAACAGGACCGAGCGTTGTTCCCTTAGGCCACTGAGTCACCGTGTCACACAACCAGAGAAATCATTCAAACAGTAGCTTGGCTGTGGTGTCCCAACCACAAAATAATATGTTTATTTTTTTTCCACCACTTTTTTTTTGTTGTTGTCATTTTATTGATAAAAACTACACAAAAACTAACTGATCATAATAATTAATTAAAAAAACAAAAAACAATGTTACACATTCTCCTGTGTTTTAGAAATTGTGTCAGCCAGTGAGTTTCACCAAAACACTCTTGCTTTTAAAGATTTTCCTTCTGATCCATTTCAAGCACATCACTTCCATTTTGGTTCCCAAATGTCCATTAATTTTGCTTACGGCACCGCTGGACTGTAAATATGAGAGTCGATACACCATTTGCATGTTTTCCCCTTTTTTTAGAGCCCGAAAAGTAATTATAGTGTCAACAATGAAGCACAATGAAGATAGTAAAAATCAAAAGCACCCTCCATAGTGTACAGCCTGTCTCTTAAATGTACATGCACCCAAGTTTCTTTGTTTCTGCTGCATCAATTGCCAATGTCCTTTTGGTTCAACATAAGCTTTAATGCCCATGTCTGGTTTGAAATACTAGCGTTTGACCACTAAAAAAAAAAAAAAGAAAGAAAAGAAAAGAAAAAAGAAAATATATATCTTTCGTTTGTTTAAAAAGAACAAAAATATTAAACAGATCTTTGAAGAGTAATAAACACTTAATAAGGAATCATGGCTGACCCATCCCACCCAACCCCTTGCCCTTCCCAGCCCCTTTATTTTTTACCTGTGGTTCTCCTTCCCTGGAACCGTGCAATGTAGAAAAATCAAATATACAAACAAAACTCTTAATCCATCCCTTTATGTAGCTAGAGTGAAATCTATTTTTTTTTAATAAGAACTCGACAATCTCTCTTTAATATTTACATTGAGGAATTTGTTTGAAAGTTTAAAGCAAAGAAAATCCTGAAGTTCTCAGTGTGTACTGCACGACAGCATTTCCACAGTCTGCGGAGTTTGCTTTATCCCCTTCCCTTTGTCTGTGTTGGAACATTTGTAACTGGAATGGTAGATTTTAGCTTCTTGCCCTGGTCTCTTCTGAGATGAAAGGTCCCTCAAAAGAACTCCCCACTCCGCCCCCTGAAGAAGTCGCCTCCGTCATTAGTTTGGTATTCTCTCAATGTAAATGGCTGGAGCAGCCGAACGCGCAATCGTAGCTATGAAGCTGTGGTCTCGACTGAGTTCCAGGTTGGTCGTCTCAGCCTGCTCCCGGGACATGGTGTCGTACCCCTTATTTACATGGAGAGGCTTGTGGGCTTGGCAGTATCCGATCACCGGTTGGTCGTAACTGTAATAGGGTAAAGTCTTCATGTGGTGAGGAACCTGCACGAGAGAAGAGACCGAGAAAGAGAAACGTGTCAGCAGTGCATTTAGCCATGCATTTCTTCAGCTCGTATCGCAGCGCAGCCTCAAACACCCTCGCAGGAAGACAAACCTTTGATACTTCTAGGTTGTATGCAGCACCTGCAGTTCTCTCTTCAACAGGACTACTTAAATTTGTCTTAGTTGGTGGGTCCCCACTTGTGCACGGATGTTACATCTGCTGAAAGCCTATGCAATGCACCACCTGGCTAGGAAGGGTAAACTGGAAGCTGCTGGTAAGACAAACCTTTAAAAACCAGTGCCTAGAAAGGGGCTGAGCATTTCTACAAAAGCCAGCCCAGTGTGAGCATGTCAAAGGACTCGAAATGCTGACGGCCAGCACGTGTAGCTGGTGTTAACGGCATGAAGGTGCCACAGCTGGATGTCAGGCAAAGGTTCTTCACGAGGAGGGTGGCTGGGCACTGGGCAGCCTCCCTAGGGCAGCAGTCATGGCCCTGAGCCTGCCAGAGTTTAAGAATCCTTTGGACAATGCTCTCAGACACATGGTCTCATTTTTGGGTGGTCCTATGAGGACCTACAAGTTGGACTCACAGATCCCTATGGGTCCCATCCATTCCAGGGTATTCTACGATTCCAGCTTTCAGCACGGCTGGACCACACGTTTATTCCTCCTACGACAAAGCAGCTTGCCCAAGGTCATGATTTCGTGGGTTCCTTATCTTACCAACCTCACCAGGAGCCTCAAAGAGCCTTTATGGATGCTTGCTGGAGCTGAGCAGATCCACACCTTGTAAAAATGTACTGGAAAAGTCTACAAGAACTATCCTGATTTTACTTTTTTCTAATGTAAATACAAAAATTCCAAATTTCCCCCCCTTTCCTATTTTTCATAAACGTCCTATGTTTGCAAATGTTAATCCTACAAGTAAGTACGATTTATGGCACATCAGACACAAATCTTTGCAGATAATTTTATCATCTGCAAGAGATGAGCTGATCGCGTAGAAGGAAATGTGCTCTTAGGAAAAAAAATCACACACTGCAGGAGATACAGGCAAGAGTTTATTCTAACACAGCTAGAAAACCTGAGCTCATTATAGCAGGAGGTTGCCTACATATAATTCAATCTTGTAACAAATGCCTCTTTATTTTCCACGCTGAACTTTAAGCGAAGACTACAGCACTAATTTATCACAAATGTTCATTGCAAGGTGCACATCATTCAAACAGGTACATAAAAAGCAAAAGGCATTAAGAACAATTATAAGTTCTGCAGGGCGAGAGTTCCTCTTGCATTTGGATTTGATAAGCAGCAAGAATCCTCCCCCCATTTCTCTGCAGAACGCTGGAGAGCTTCCAAAACTCTTCCACTAGCTGGAGCTCCGCTGAAAACGTCATTTTACGTGACAGTTGAATGGCAAGCATGCAGAAGACAAGCTGCTCGGCAGAATTTGATGGGACAACTGTATTCACTTGTGGATCAAATTCAGCCCTAGTGCAAGAAACTCTTACCTCCCTTTGGATACAGTAATATCTGTGCCAATTTGTATCAGGGCTGGAATTTGTCCTCAGCCTTTAAGGCAGCTCTTTATGGTTCTATAAAAGCCAAGGACTGTTTGTGTTCTGGAGAGTTGAGAGATTGAGGTCTTGGCTTTACAGCAATAATACACAGTACATTAACCACCTGAGTCCTGCATGCAGCGCTGTTTACTTGTTTTCTCCCCTTCTCCAAACAGGAGTCAGAGGAATCAGGATCTCAACAGCATCCCTGAACAGTGGATAAACTTGTTTCCTTTCCAGCCGGGTTGGTTGAAGAGAACCTCTCAATTGTTTTCACTTAAAAAGTCATCTTTGTGTATGTCTGAGGTCACGTTAATAGAGGTTGGTGTGCCTCATACGTGTAGGAAAGGTGGATAGTCTTTATTAGTGTAAAAAAATAATAATTAGGTGTATCAGGCTATTCTTGAGCTTAGAGTTGCACGTTTATCTGGAGAAAGTGTTTCAAGATGAAGGAAGCCCAGCTATGGATGTGCACCTCCCTGTTCTCAGGCATGGCCCTTCTACTGCCCTTTTTCTCCCTCTTTTAGGTCCTAGATCTCATCAAGGGAATTTAAGAGAATCATGTCAAAATCCTGCCAGAAGCATCATCCTTGAGCTACCTCCAGTGAGGAGTAAATGAAGAAAGTTTTTGGGATGCCTCTCGAATCGAGGTGGGAAGCCCAGGAACCTTCCTGCTCAAAGGGAAAGCCCCAGAGGGCTGAGGCCCCAGAACCCAGCCTGCTTTCCTTCCCCGACACTGCTTCCAGAAAGACACGATTGTCATGATCAGTTTTCACTTACAATGAAACAGCAGTGCATGAACACCGGGCTCACAAAAGCTTTTTCAGGACACGGCTGCGACTATACAAACTATTGCAGAGGTGGGCAGATGCACCGCCACTCATTCAGATGTAAGTAAAAAGGATGGAAAAACACCAAGGACATCATTTGCAAAGCTGTTCTGCTTTTCATTCAAAAAAAAATATTAATATTTTAAAAGCATCTAAGTTGATGAAAATTAATTTTAAAAATATTTTTCTTCAGGTTCTAAAGTAACTTTTATTTTGTTTCATTATTGCTACAGAACTAGTGCCTGAGATGCCAAGAGATACGACCTTCGACGAGTCATTTTATGAGCTGGAAAATGAGAAGATGATGTCCTGCCCCTGCTTGCCCTTGGAGACTGGAGGTCTTTGAGGCAAGGGTGTTTGTGCAGGGACTGAAGCAAGCCTGCTCTGACCTAAGCTGGGGCCTTTTAGCTGCTACGGCCTCCGAGAGAGGAAATAAAAAGCAGATGACCAAAAGGAAGAACACCGAACAGGTTACCAATAACCTCCCCCAAAGTAAACGCAGACCCTGGGATTCTGCCATCACTATCTTACGGCCTCTTCCCTGGAAGACACAGTTTTCACTGGGGGGAAAAGGGGAGGAAGGGTGAGAATTTACCTGCTAGCAAACCAAAGGTAGAGGCAGGAACAGAACCAGGATGCTCTGGCACGGTGCCTTTTGCTGTCTCCTCCACGCCACTCGCTGCAGCCATTTGTGCTAAAAAACTCTTTAAATTTGTGGGTTTTTTTTCTGTGATCTTTAGGTTCCCATCCAATCCAAACCATTCTATGACTAACAAGGGGATGCACTCCAAAGTCACTGACACACACGTGCTGGACACAGAGGTGCCACACATGGGCTAAAAGCAAGCAGGATGCCATCCTCTGCTCTAACGCCTTGCCATAAGGGAGCGTACGGCCTCTCCAGTGCTGCACACAGTTGATTAAGTTGATGAATGAATGAATCTCTTCTCCAAAGAAAGCACCGACTCTATTAAACACCAAGCTTTATAAGCACTTCAAGTGTTCAGCAAGGGTTTTTGGCTAATGGGCTGGATTAGTTAGCTCGCATTAACTTCTGAAGCCTGCACCTCTGCAGATCTTCCCTGGAAATGTAATAAACATTGCATCTTAGGAGCCACGCACTTGAAACAAATGTTCTATTACAAGTAAAATTTGCATAAACCCCCAGCTACAGGAGCAAGATAAAAGATTTAGTGGTGGAAATTCAGGAATGTAAATCTTCCCTTTTGAAGCTGAATTGACATTGGAGAGGTTAATGGCTCAAGAGCGTTGCTGCCAAATAACAACTTCCTTCAAAACAAGCCGGACTAACTTCAGTTTACCTGAGACTCAGTGAAATCCCACATCTGCATTCAAGATATTTCTCAACATTCCCTGTCCAGTTTTCCCTTGACATTCAAAAATGATGTTCAGTTAAACACCAAGTCATTTCAACATGTATCCACATTTCAGTTCAGGCATTTTTTATTTTTAAACACCACACTGATTTTTATCAGCAGCTTTAGTTACTTGCATCAGAAATACTGGGAGGTAACTAACTTACTCTCTAAAATGCGGATGTTTAATACACAAGAAAGTTCACTTTAAAAATTTCAGTGATAAGAGTTCGGTTTCAAGTTCTGCTTCACATGGATGCAGCCATTAGTACCTAGATTTTTAAACAAAACAGCAATAAAAATCCTTATTCTGGAACTTAAAAAGTATGTGAGCAAGGATGAAACCATAGCTAAATACCCACTGAACTTGAGGAGCTTTAAAGAATATTGGCTTAGGTCCTAAATGAATACCAAGTGACCATATTTCTAAAATATTTTCCCTACCATCTTTCATAGCATGTTAAACGCCCTCATTCACCCTTAATTGCTTGCACTGCCTCGCACCAGGAGGCTTGAGACAACCTGAAATTCAGCCCTGCTATGAACTTGAAGCTAAGACACCTTACATCAAGTAACACCAAGAGAATTTAACACAATACCAAGTTCTTCGTGGTGACTGCAACTCCTGCTTAAGTATCTTCTTTGCTCACAGCACCAGACTTACTACAGGGAAGACTAGCTGAGGATCAGACAGAGATTAACGCTCTGTCTCGCACAGAATCACTCGCAGTTCTGCAAGATCTAATCACTAGCAGTCCCAGGTTGAAATAATTTCCTGGTAAACTGTTAAATCAAATTTTGGAAACAAAGCTTTTCAGAACAGATCTATTTCATGTTGGAAATATTACGAGTTTTTCCTTTCAGCTTGGTTTTGAAGAAAGATCTCCAACCATTCATTATCCTGCAGAGAAGGAAAAAGAAGGAAAATCTTTCTTGAGAAACAAGAATGGCCATGGATGTCTGAATGACTCATAGGACCGGGATTATCACCAAAAGGACAGACCCGTAATATAAGGACGGGCTGACAATCTCAGCAGAGTTTCTGGAAGAGGTCTGTGGTGGCAGGGAGCTCACTTTATTTTTTTCCCTGAAAGCAGAACGGCATGAGGGCACAAACTGCCACAGGAACCTCAGGCACGTAACTGGCAAGAGCCTAAAAGCTGGAGCACGGTGATGGAAGTGTCGTGCCAGACCATTTCAGCTGTCTCAGTCTGAGTACCTTGTCCTTACCCTGTTTAGGTCTTCAGTTCTGTTGCTCGTGTTCCCAATGAGGAAGAACACTCCATTTTAAAAACTAAGGACAAGCTGTATTTATCCTGATGGAAAATGGAACAGGACAACCACCACTGCCTTGCATTAGACACATTTCTAAAAAAACAAAAAACGAAGCATGAATATTTTCGGGCAGTTAAACATTATCTAGTTTCAGATTTGCTGGTATTCTATAACCCAGGTAAACCGAATTACGTGTAAATACTTGCCTAGTTAGTGATTACATGATTAAATTACACACAAATTCAGAAGTTGTCCATATGTAGTGGAAACTCAGCGTTACAAAATATGGAAGCTATGCTTTCTCATTAGTGCTAATATTTAGTAACAGAACACCATGACTTCATTGCTGAATTAACACCATAGATGTTGATAAATCAAATTCAGAGTTCATTTAAAACCCTAACATAATTTAGAGTAAAAATAAGCAAGACATACTATCACAGCTTTACAATTAGCGAAGCATACTGCTTCACCTTAGAGATAGATTGATTAGGTACATTAGGCAGATATAGCTGGTATAAACAATTTCAGTGGATTTCATGCTGCTGAAAAATGACAGCTAACAACCCTGGAACATCCCTTTGGAGTCAGTTCAGAAAAACATTCCTCTTCAGGAAAACACACAATCAGATACTTCCTGATAAACCCATTAAAATGGACAAAATACGGACTTTAAAGGTAGTTCTGAAATACCAATGGCTATGTGTTTTATTCGGTTTCCAATTGGAATAAACACAAGAGTGGCTAGCTGTTTTTTTATTTTAAATAAACCTTTTGTTCTGAAATTTGTGTTGCCTAAGGTAAATCTCATTTTGGCAAAAAAAATAAATCAAAATTGCATTTATTAAAAAAAAAAAATGCAGACCCCGAAAGTCTGAGCACTCCGTTACAGGGTGGTGTGAGGTTTTTTGGAGAACTGCTTTTACTGAAGTCGTCTGTGCGACATCCAAGCATTTCAGGAGAACTGTCAACTTGATTTTTATGTGAAGGTCTTCAATATCTGTAATTAGCCCAGGTTTTCTAAGAGTTACAGATCCCGCTGGGAACTGCCTGAGGTTGGTGTGCCTACATTAGGCACGAAGCATTAAGCAGGATCCCTTCGGTAGCTTGAATTGTAGGTGCAATTCCCTCAATCAATTCCCTGCAATTTCATGTTCAATTTCCTCCCCACTCCAGACAGAAGCCACTTGGGTGCCTCCTCCATCTATTTCCTCCCAAATCAGATTAACGGTCTGTGCAGCTCCCTCTGGGAGTCAGGCACAAGAAGGAAGCCTCAGGGTGTAGCCACGGAGCCCAAGCCACGTGGTGCTGAGCCCACTGCCACCCTGAAATCATTCCTATCACGAGGGGATCCCCCACCAGGTCTGCATCTCCTGGTTTTCACCAAGAAATTGAGAATGTGCAGCCACAGACAGGTGGTGTTGGGGGATGTATTGCCATTATTCCTGGTTTCCTGCACACACACACACATGTACGGTCTTAAGTGCTGGATGAAGAAGGTTTTTTGTCCTAGACAATGTCTCCTTAGCTTATTCCCACCGTGACAGTCCTACAAATGGCTCTCCGTGAGCATCCTACAGCCTTTTAGCTCTCTGCACGATGCCTTGCTGCTGACAGAGGCACACGTCCGCCAGCAAGCACACAGAATAGAGGGAAGAGGATCAGTGATCCCCTGGGATCTCAGCGGCCCAGCTGGAGCTGTGGCTAAGGCAGAGCCCTGCTACTCACTGAAATGCAGCTGCTGGATATGTCGTGGCCCAAACCGGGCAGTGCCTTCAGCAGCCTGCAGTTACCAAACGTCCATCAAAGCAAGCAGAGAGCATCTGGGATAGGGACTGCTCGGACCAGACCTGGGGATGAAATCAAGGTCTTCAGAGCCAAGCCTGAGCTCTCATCAAGCATTCGGGGGCTGGAAGAGGGCAGGGGCATCTCCATCTAGCTATGGATCAGGAACCTTTTCTGTATTTGAACTTAACCTGCAGAGAAAATCAGTGGAAGGTTGTGGATGGTAGGTCTTGGGTCGTGTCCTAGTAAAAATAAAATTGGTATCAGTGGAAGTTTGGAGCCTAAATATTACAAACGACTGGCAGGGGGGACACTATTCTTACTCAATTCTTGTATTTCTAGCTGGGAAAATGGGATCCCAAAATTGACATAAACTATCAGGAGAGAGATCCTACTAGGACAAGTGTAGAGGAAGAGCAGGCAGGAGGCACAGGGCAGAAGAGAGTGCAGCCAGCAGGTACTTCTGCATGGCCTCTTACATTTCCATTTATAGTTCATAACAAAGTAAACTCATCATTTACAGACATAATAAATAACCACAGGAATTAAACAACAGTGTATTAAAAATGATTATAAGCATATTAACCTAATAAATTATATGTCATGGTAGTAAGAAAATTATGGATCTATAGGACCATATAATACTGCAAAATTGATTCCATATAAAAAAAAAAGTTGATTAAAACACATCTATTAATTTTTCATACGGCATTAAAAATTTCATCAACTTTTAAAATGTCTGTAAGCTATACAGGGTTTACCATAAAGGCAGAATTTTATGATTTATTCCGTCGTTGCAGAGTGTATTTCATGTCTTAAACCCCTACATAATATCACACTGTCAGTTCTGCTCCTATCATGAACTAGATTTTAAGTTTCCCTTTCCTTCCCTACAGATAGCTCCCTAATCCTTCCAGCCCATCACCCACATGCCTTTCCCTTTAAAACCAAACCTCTCCACAGATTGCTTAACTAAGTGTGTTTCTCCAAAGATCAGGAGGAAAATCATGCACACCGCACTGCTCCCTCTACGGGCCAATTTCATCTTTCAATCAGTAAATGAAAAGGTTTCCCTAAAGAGAACTCCCAGAAAGGAGAAAGCCTTCTAAGCCTTGTTATTGTTCCTTGGGCAAAATATTTCTTCTAAATAGCTTTATCTGTATTTCATGGAGTATCTGCTCGTGACAAAAAGGCTCGCTGATGAAAAGCTTGAAGTGAGATTCCCAGTAACCTTCGATTTTCCGCCGTGGAGGGCCGATAAAATAAACAAACTATCCAGATATTCTAATTGGAAAGCCATTAATATTGCTTTCAGTGCTATTAGGATAATTTCCTATAGAATTCAACAGGACGGGGAGGTTGGGGTTTCAAAAAAGCTTTCACATTACTTAAGGACAGAAGATCAGCTTTGCAGAAGCCCCGCAGTGCCTTGCAGCAGTTCCCTACCTCGAGTCCCTCCGGTATCTTTGGGTGCCGAAGCACACAGGCATTCAGATCTTGAGTTTCTTTTAAGGCACCTCAGTCTTCATTTAGATACTTTAAAAAGCAAGATTCTCCAGAGGAATTCCTGCTCCCTAAGTATCGCATTACGAGCTGCTAAGCGTAGATCATTTGTACTTAACCTCCGAGGACAAGGCAAAGGTCCATCGAGCCAAGTCTCCAAGGGATCAAGAAGAAAGAGCAGAGCACAGGTCAGCAGTGTGGTAATAACGTCCACAGAGCATTCTCCTGACCTCCAACGCTCCCAGCTTCACTTAGCTTTCTAAATTGCTGGCATTTCAGGCCTGAAATACCACGGGGCTGGATCTTCCCACATATTTAAGAGCCTGAGGCACCCTCCTGGGCCCGGGGATGGCTCCGCACCCTTTGGCAGATGGTCGGATTTGCAACTGCACTCTTAAGGATCACAGCACCGTGATCACAGCTCCTCACACCACCTGCAAAAGGCATTAAAACAATCAGGGTGAGAAGAGGACATTCCTAACTGGGAGCCTTCCTCCAGCCCCAGTACTTGCTGTTCCCTCCTACTTGCACGTGAACAAACTGGAATCCTTGGCTCTCCCATGCCCCCGTCCCAGACAGGAGGATCGACCAGCTGACTGCACAGCGGCTGCCCTCGAAAGGCAAGGCTGACCTTCTGCTTCTGATACCTTGCTGGGGTCACAGGATATCCTGCAGCAACAGGGCGGATGGAGGGAGAAAAAAAAGCCCAAGAGGCATCACCTCGGTGCCAGCTCCCTCTGGTTGAGTCCTACGTGGAGCAGAGGAGAGGAGCCAGGAAAACGAAGCAGATGGAGATGGATGCTCTGAGTAGAAAAGGCTGCAAATTTTCCTGTCATTTCCCTTTTCCAGCAAGGCATGCTCTCAGCCAGCGAGGCCAAACACCATGCCTGTTTACCTGATCCTGGGGAAGCTCCTCCCTGGATTTTAGCACAGCAGGTGCCACAGCCACCTACGTCCATACTGGAAATGCCAGGAAAAGGCACCTGGGAGGTGAAGCAGAGCCTCTGCAAAAGGTCCAGCAGCCAGTTTGGGAAGCAGAGCACTCTGCTTCTGTCGAAAAAGAATGACAGCAATAGAGGAAAAGGCAGAGTTCTTTTTCCATGCAGCGATCAGAAAGATGGCAACCTGCTCCATCCGTTACCCACAATAAATAAGTGCAGTATTTAACGTGAACATCTGATAATGTCACTGCCACACTGACAAATGAAGGCACTGGAGAATGATTGAAACAAGTCTCTGTCACATACTAAAATACTGCCTTTTCATTAGATCTGCACAGAACTTACAGTGTGCAAAAGGACTATCCAGAAATTGATGGCTTTTTCAAGAGTTTTAAATACTATTTAAAGTTGTACATGAAAGCTGAACGTGAAGACACCACAAACGTACTCCTGGAAGCTAGAGGCACACGACTCGAATTGCACAGTATTTCGTCCTCAAGGCATAAGCAGTTATAAACAATGCAACATGAGGGCTTGTGATTAAAAACTACTGGTGCTAGAAGAAAGGGGATACTGGGTCCCTTATCACACTGATAAAAAGTAGGAAGCTTTTCCTCCTCCATTATCTAGTTATGCTATACCCAAAAGGTTTTGGTTGGAGTCAGGTGACAGTCTCAACCTATTTCTGGTTGAAAACAAATGCTTAAAGCCACATTTATAACTGGCACTAATTCCGTTTAATGCGGTAATATTAAATATAGAGACAGCATCCACACCCTGCATCCCCAACAAGCTGTAGGGTGACAGAGCCCTTCTCCTCCATCAGCGTTTAAAATTCAATGCTCAACATTATGGCATCGATCTAAGGCAAGCAGATCATTTGTTTCATTTTTCAATCACCCTGAGACGATTTGAAGGGGCAGAAAATGGGAACCAAGAGAGAAATAAATGGCAGAAAAAGAAAAAAAAAAAAGCTACAGAAGCTCATGCTACTGTTGTTTCCCCTGGTCTGGGCATCAGATGGTCTATGCCAGATCATCAACATCCAGAGCTGTAGACCAGAAAGGTCTTAAGAAACCAACAGCAGAGGAGTGAGCAAAGCATTGTGACTGTGTCTGAGCGCAAATTCAAGGCGTTATTATTTCTCCTGAGAAGACAGCGAGATACTAATTTCCTTTGGGATAAATTTGCTCCAGTGGGATAGAACAAACCGCTGGCACTACAGACCTTCTTGGACACGGGAGGGAGCTCCTATTAGGCTGAATGTCTCAGCAGGATTCTCTTCATGAGAAATTACAACGTTTTAATTGCCTCCACTGTCTCCTAGCAGAGGAATCAGTGTGTACGGTGGAACAAACACACTGGAAAGAACATTAATCCAGCAGCAGAAGGGACAGCCTCTCCTCCTGATGCATGTCACTTCCATTAGCGCTGATGGGAGCAGTGTGCCTACGCTGAGAGGCGACTGCAACCCCCCAGTTTCCAAAAGGTACTGCTATATGACTCATATTGGGGTGAGGATTTATATAACCTCCATCTTCACTGAAAGGCTGAGGAACAGGCTCAGGATCTCGCAGCGCCGTAAGGGAAGGAACAGTACGGCAGAGCTGGAGGGAAATGGCTATTTTGGGTTCAGGGAAAGAAGATAATTTAGGGATGAGGGTGAAGCGTTGGCAGGATGGCGCTAAGCTGCGGGTGACACGCTGCTTAGGGCAGAGGCTGGAGGACTGGGGGCAGCAGCTTTATGCTGGCAGAGCCAAGAAGCTGGAGCTGAACTTTCTGAGTTTGTGCCCTGACCCTGGGAGACAGCCCAGCTCTGCAGGGATGGGGAGGAAACACTCGGCTCTTTCCCCAGATCCTCTGCCAAGCCCGTGGAGCACACAGGCTGCGACAGGAGAGTGAGGTCAAGTCCGTAGCAGGGTGCTGAGGGATGGTGCTCTTCAGCCCAGCAGCTCCAAGAAAAACCCCTCTGCCTGAACCTCGGAGTCTGCCCTAGCTAAAAATATATGGCCAGTGGCTACACCTGCATAGTTCACCCCACGTACCAAACAGGACACTACAGAGGAATATTATGGCTGAAATTAAATTAAGTATCAGAAAAAGCTTGGGAACACTTGGATATGAACTGCTACAGAAACTCACTGCATTACAAAGGCCTCTCTTGATCCTGGATAGGGCAAACATATTCTGCCACTGCTGATCTACGAGCATGCGACTTGCAAAGGAGGGCTGCAACAGCAGCTCTGTTAGCTGCTCTCTGAAGAGACCCCTGAAATGGCAAACAGGAGAACCAGAAAAGGCAGGGTAAGGACTCGCACAGTAGACAGCATTAGAAAATTAATAACAAACTTGGGTTCATGCTTCAGTCATGTTCTATAGAATCTTTGTATATCAGAGATCAAGCAAGCAGAAAATTAATGCAAGACTGTCCAGCGTTGCAGGCAAGGACATTTCACAATGATAGCATTATTTTTTAATACTCTACAGGAAACAAATGACTTTTTCATTCCTCTGGGCGAGTTTTGTAATATGCAGGAAAATCATCAGTAAAGACATATTCAGAATCCCTGAGAAAACTGGAAGAAAGATGGGTTAGGAAATATTCTTGGCGTAGCAATCTTTGCTGCCACAAAACCAAGCGGATCAATTCAATTACTCCATGAAAGCAAAACCAACAGAAATAGTTATTGTGCAACAGTGGCTTAGTGACACTTTTAAAGCAGAAAGGGAGGTCTGGATGACATTCAAAACAAAATGCATGCTAAATCCTAAAAACAGGCACTGTATAACAGAAGAGGAGAGTGTAGCAACTCCAAACACACTGAAATCTTAAGAAATTGAGGTTTGGTGGTTGCCCCAATGAGAACTGGCACGGAAACTACGTGGTCGAGATGGCTAAGAAGCAGATGAAGGGTTGTACAGTCCCTGCAGAGATGGAAAGCAGCAAGTTGTCTTAATTTTGTCCCATTTCTGAATACCAGCAGAGCTGCTCCAGACGCAAGTTGAGGTTGGAACAGCCTCGGGACTGCTCCGTGTCAAGCTCACCACTCTCCCCTTTCCACCAGCTGCCAGCTGGCAAGAGCCAAAGCTGTAATTATTGGCGAACAGATCGTGAGGTGGAAATCTGACCGGAAGCCTGAGCCTAGCTCTGAAAAACAAGAAATGTTCGGAGCCATTCAGACAAACAGAAATAAAGCGCCTTGCCTGTGCAGCTGAGCACTGATGAGCGTAGCCAGGAGGGGGCTGCAGAGCTCGCCGGCTGGCAGCTGTGCTGCTCGCGCTGGCGATCGGGGAAAAACCAAACAAAGCAGGCTCGGACCGATTCTGACGCAATGAACATTAATAAGCAAAAATAGTTGTTGCCTACTTAGACCCTTTCTGTGCTTGAGCTCAGCAGTAGTGACAGAGTGTAAATGAAAAGAGGCAGGTTCAAAGAACCCTGCTGGAAAATAAAATCTGCCCTGCGAGCTACATTTTGAAAACCGAAGGAGCTGCTGTTAGAAATATCTGCAGCTCACGTCAACAGGACACAGCATGCTCGAACAATCTCTCAACCAGCCAAGCATGAGCCTAACAGTTTCCAGCGACTCCGGTATTTTTTGAACTTGTTCTGTTTGGGAAAGGTAACTCCAGTGTATCAGAAGGGATCAGCACAGAGGGAAGCAATTCAGCTCTGGCAGCGTGGAGCATTTCATCAGTGCATTGCTGGAGTGCTGGAACACGGGGCTGCGACCGCCGACAGCCTCCTGCCCGGGATCTTTTCTCGTTGCAGCCACCTAGAACAAATACCCAATGTATCTGGAAGATCAAGGCAATATCACGGCCTGATCCCTAACCACCCAAGAGTGAAACAGACTGGGAGAAGCAGCGTAAGGAGATGAATAAGCCTCTCATAATCCAAAATCTGTTGTTTATTTGCAGTGCCTGGAGGCCTCGACCAAAACTGAAACTACGCGGCGGTAACCAGTGCTCATGCGCTGAGTGAGAGCCCTTGCCCCGAAGAGCTTGTACTCCAGACAGGCGTGACAGATGAAGGGTGGGAGAAAGAAAACAGCAAGCAAGCAAAAGATCTCAAAACTGATGCACAGATTGAGGGACAGATTTTTCCACAAGCTAAATAGATGAATACAGATCTTTTATCCCTAAATGACTTCCCGTATCATGTGGCCACTGTGCCTGTGTATGTATTTGTAAGCGGTACAGCCCTGTACGAGCACAAGAGTTGGTGCTGAGTACTCACAGTGTCCACAAGATACACGTTTCAGAGGATTTCCAGCAAAGTAGCTCCAGTCTGGTCCCATAAACACCCAGAGCAGATCTGGCTTAGCAAAGTGATTTGGTCTCCACTCTCTAAGGCTGCTCTGGGACGTTAACTGACGCACATTAAGTGAGGACAATCTCAAGATCCACATCAAGAGTGGGATCTGCATTAGAACACCAACATTAAATGCGTCCTCTGCGAGCCAGGGATAGGATTCAGCTCTCTCGAGTCCCAAGACAGTGCAACATTACTCAAACCTCCCAGTTTAAAGGTGTTTTTGACTTTGACAGCTGTAGTTTCAGGTGATGCTACAAACCTCCACATGAGGGGTTTACGTACACCTACTTTAAGAGCCCTCTTTACTTTGTCATAATTAATCCAAGATCAACAAAGCCATCACAGAACTGAGCACAGACAGATGCTTAAGCAGGTCAGTCTGGTCTTCCTTCTAAAGACAGCACGCAGCGCTCTCATCTCACCCCATAACAGCAGAGGGAAAGCACCAGAGAGCAGCTCTTTGGCAGAGCCCCTCTGAAGCAGAGTTGGAGCCCCAAAAGTGGCTCTGTGCTGATGACAACCTGCACAAACCTGAGTCTCAGCACCTCTCTGAGCATGCACTGTGGCTGCCATCGCCATGTGGGTTGCACAGACCCCTCTGCTCCTTTCCAGCCTCTCCTCTCCAAATAAGAGAACAAAGGTGACAGTGGGACTCCAGGCCACAGTCTGTGCACCACTGTGGCAAAAAGGCAGAAAGAGGAAGGCTGAAAGAAACGATCCCACAGTAACTGCAGCATGAGACAGACAAAAGATCATGGAAAAGACATTGGATTTCTATTGCACTAAGGCTTCTCTCTGGGGAGCACAGAGCACGCTCCTGAGAACACTGCATCGAGGGTCTTCACTGCCAGCAGTGAGCAGTGAGAGAACCTGGAGGAAACAGAAAGGGTCAGATCAAACACCTCCCACCCACACAGAGGGGCTCTGGGAAGCAAAACAAATCAACTTATCTCCAAAAATGCTTTCCTTCTCACCAGGGACTGGACAGGCTTCCTGAAACACAGAGCATGCTGTTTAAAGATGACACTGCTAAAAGGTAATGCTCTTTTTCTTTCATCTGTCCCCAAACAAGAATGGAGCAAATGAGGGATAGTTTTAGGTATACGAAGACGAATAGGGAATAGAAGACAGAAGATTTATCTTGTTGATAAATCAGTTCTGTAAGAAGAGCAGAAAGCACTGGCCATTTCTTTGTATCTTTTAACATCATACATAAGAATGTTTTTCAATCAATTACAATGGGCTCAGGAGATTACTGGGGATTTCAGGTGCTAAATGAATGGCGCACATTTGGCATCTGGAAATAATTCACACTTGCACAACACAAGACCTAGTGCATCTGTATCTTCCGCAAAGCCAAACGCGGATAATCACACAAACAGACATGACTCACAGCAAGCGTACTCCAGTCCATAAGTTTTCACACATCAATTCTTTGTAAAATTTTATAAAGAAACCTGTTTTCAGCCTGCCACATTTGTAAGTCAGATCATGGTAGCAACAGGAATAAACAACAGTTGTTTGCCCTTGTGCTGCACCTTTCATCCAAGGGCTCTGCAGTCATTATTCAGATAAGTCTTGTGTTGCTGCTTTGAGACAAGCAGATATCATTATCCTCGCTTTATAGATAAATAAACAGAGGTCAAAGAAATCCCCCAAGGCAATCTAGAGAGTTAAATACCTACATCAAAGGGTTTAACAAAGACTGATATCACTATTCCTACCAAAAAGGCAAGGAAACAGAGAAAGACAAGTTGAAGCTGTGAGCCCAGAATCAGATAACTGGGCCTGGATCTTCAGTCTCCAAGAAAACTTCACCTGAGAGCTGTCTCCCCATTTCACAACTAGTATCAGCTCTACCTAGAAACAAACAATCATATAACACACCTGAACACACCCCGGGTTTGTTTACTGTGACCTTCTTCAAACAAAACATTTGCTACAGAAATTAAATATTTACACGGAGCTTCCAGTCATCATCTCCCTGCTGGCGCGGTTTGCCCGGTGCCTCACTTCTGGGTGCATGTCCCTCCAGGCCTCTTTCGGGAGTCGATGATCCTTGTGGGTCCCTTCCAACCTGGGATATTCTATGATTTTGCTCTGCTGCACCTTCCCCAGGGACTTGACTGTGAAGGGATGGGTCAGGATGAGTCGGGACGGATCACGTCGGTGCAACTCGTGCGAGCTGCCCCCTAGGTGAGCTCCGGCCCCAGCTGGGCCCTCAGCCATCTGTGCCTGACCAGGCCTGAGTGGAACCGTCCCTGCTGCTCCTCTAGCATTTCTGCTAGAGATGTCAGAATGTTCCTGAGTAATTCTTTTGGATATTCAGTACTTGCTTATTTGCCTAATTCCATCATTTTTCAGCTGGACTTTTGGCTAGGGGTAATGTTCATTTAGTACTTGGGTGCACAGCTCTGTTGTGTGATACGGCCCTACTACTGTCGGCCGTAAAGACCACGCTGACAAAAGGCTTTTGGAGGAGGCATTAAAAGGGGCTTTAGAAGCCTCAGAATCTTAAACATTAAAACCAATGATTCAGATCAAAGGCTATTAAATCAATTAGAGATGGTCTGCAATTCAGGTCAATGAAACTCTTGCTCTACTTCTGTGGCATGATGCGCAGTCTTTTACCTCGGTCAAATTCAGCTGGTTTTACCCTTTATGAAATCAATAGGACTCTCCCAGAGGGCACGGCCCACGTCGTGGCGACTGCCCTTCTTCACCACAGCTCTGCCCAGGGCGTACGGCAGCTGCTCCAACTCGCTGACGGTCCCACTACTTACCAGAAGGGCCTCAAACAATGGCTAAAATGGAGTCCTCTGAGCACCACCTCAGGTTAAATAATAAACAAGGGTGGTGAGGCACTGGAACAGGTTGCCTTAAGGAGTTGTGGATGCCCCATCCCTGGAGGTGTTCAAGACCAAGCTGGATAGGGCCTTGGCCAACCTGATCTAGTGGGTGATATCCCTGCCCATGGCAGGCGGTTGGAGTTAGATGATATTTAGGGTCCTTTCCAACCCGAGCCATTCTATGATGACAAGGCCCTTCTGTCCTCCCTGTGTGTTCTCTCACTCATATAAACAAAAACATGGGAAGGCTATTTAAGTATCCATTAATTTCCTAGTAATTATGGTGTTCCGCTCCTCCTCTTTACCCCGAACAACGCACATGAGCTTGTACCAAAACAGAAGCCATCAGAGCAGCGTCAGAGTTCAGCACCTACAGCCAGCCCCTTGCTACCTCGACACGGTGCCAAGGAGGGGCCTCAGAGCCCTCGTCCCCTCGTTAGGAACAAGCCACCGAGTCGCGGCAAACGATGGTAGCGCGGAGTTGCCAGCTGGACAATGGTTGACATGGTTACCCTTTTCCTTTTTGTGCTACAGGTATGTAGTAAGTTCAGCTTCAAAACCTCACTACAATGCGTAACACAATGCCATGCAGTCTCTTCCTATTACCATGGAAGAAAAGAATGTGCCATTGACAGAATTCAGTGCCCTTTTAAAGCAGAACAGCTCTGACATCAAAGCTCACAGCACTCCTCTGCAATAGTTGTTCACTGTGTCTTTGTGGTCAGGAACTAAAACATTTTCTGAAGTTCTAAGGGAAAAAATTATCTCCTGAAAATGAGTCTCGTGTACTAAGTGCTGCAAATAATGAACAGCTGCACTGTTTCCTTTGGAAGGTGAAACGAAGGAAATGCAGCCTTAATGTGCATTTAGGCAGGAACGGTCAGTCTCCAAGACGTTTATTGGGCATAATGGAAACATTCAGTTGTCAAAGGGAACATTCAAAAAAATTGACAGTTAGGCAGGATGCATTATTTAAACACATATTTATCTATCAGAAGGAAAACAGCTGCAGATTAGGGGGGAGTGTGATCAACCATGGCTCAATTGTAGCCTCTACCATATGGTTTTTGTCTGACGGATTAGGAGACTACCTTAAATCCATTTTTCCCCCTGTTTGCAAGTGGGGCCTATGTACTGCAATACAAAAGGAAAATAAAAAAGCGCATCTATCTTCACAAGATGTCCTTTCTTTGAGGGCTCTGCTGCCACTCTGTGACAAAAATGACAGCCCCCTCAGCACACCCGATGCGGTGTGAATTTGTACACTAACGCCGCGATGGCAGTTCTTGCACTCACGCTCTGCTGCAAGACTTGCATTCAGTCCCCTTACCCATCCTATAATCCTTCAAGCCTCTTTCACCCATTCCTTCAGTCCAAAGCTGGTGGGTATTTCACTGCAAGGAGCCTGGTCTCCTGGTCAGTTCTAAAGCCTTTTGTAGCGGCACACTCAACCTGCCCTGCTCCACATACATTAATGCTCCAACACTTTTTCTACGTGCATCCCAAAATAGCCTGGGAAAAAAAAGCAAGCACCCAAACCATGCTGCAGCCTAAATCCATTTCTTGAAACAAAATTACTATGGAATCATTAAGGTTGGAAAAGACCTCCAAGATCATCTGGTCCAACCATCCCGCTACCACCAATATTGCCCACTAAGCCATGTCCTTAAGTACCACATCCAACCTTTCCTTAAACACCCCATGTTTGGTCCTTTTTGGGCTGTACACCAAGGGTGGGAAGGGACAGTAACTAACTACTGCTTATTCACGTATATTGGTTGAATTGCATGGCTTGTTGGAATCATGGTCATGTTCGCACGAAACACTGCTTGGCCCAAGCTCAGAAAATCTCCTGAATAATCCCCTGTGCATCGCATGGAAGCTGCCACACTGGAGCTCTGATCCTAGCCCAAGACCTGGAGGGGGCTCATGTAATACAGAACAATTAATTCTGGCCCTGTTGAAGACAAATAGGACCTTGGCAATTGATGTGGCTGGCTGCAGGATGCCCTTTCAGGCAAGGAAGGAACATGAATTACTTTTCCTTTTCACACAAGTCAGACCTTTCCAATAGTGATAAATGCAATTATCAAACCACAGTATCTTTTCTGTCCTGACAAGGTGCACTTTACCTAGCCCAGATGTGAGGCAAGGTCCCCACTCCGCAACACCACGACCTTCATGCTTTCCTGATCGTAAACCCTCAATAAGGACGGGATGCCGCAGAAGCTCCTTTGGTCCCCCAGCTCATACATGCCCTCCGAAGCACATAAAAATTGTAAATCCATTTTGTATAAAAGCAATGGCCACAAAACACATGCAGTGGAAACCTTGTCGCACTCAACGCTTGCTGGGGAAACAAACTCCTGCAAATCTCCCCGACTTTCCCATTGTGCCTGTGCTTGCCCTAGCTCCGATGCGCCGCTGTACTTGGTACAGTTGGGGAACCACTGTTCTGTTGTCTAGCAAACTAACTCCATGGCAATTTAAGCTTCTAGTGGATTATTGTGACCAAATAAATAGCTGGCTCAATCTAAGCAATGTGCAAAGTCCATAGCAAGATTACAAGTCGACTTTCTGAAATGAGGCCCTGTGGCTGATCCACCTGTCCTCAGTGTGTAAGAACTTAGGTCTGACCCTACAGCAACTTTTCATTGTTTTCCAGAAGCTCCAGGCAGCTCAGGGCTCTGACTAGCCATTTCCAGCAAGGTCAGCACCCATTTCCAGATTGGGTTAGGCTCAGAAATTCATTTAGACATATTTCAGCCCACTTAAAGTTAGGGAACTTGTTTATCTTTAAGTAAAGAGAAGTAGTGTCACTGAAATAAATTGAAATATCACTTCCTGAAGCATACCGAACTATTTCCACATGTAAACGTGCCAACTAACTCACATGAAACAAGCTCTGAGAGCACTCCCTCTTTGAGGCACTCCAAAAGGGTTTACTTAAGCCGACCTACACAGCAGCAGAGAATTCTTGGTGTAGCATAATGAAGGGCATTTGTCTTCTCCTAAACACAGTCTACCAAGACGGGGGAAACAAGGACTTTTCGCACTCTGGGGTGCATTAATAGGAATTCTCTTCACTCACTGTTGTGAGAGCACCATGGCTATCAGGAACTCCACTTCTCAGAGTTGTTGAAAGGAGGTGAGGAAAGCCCCTGCTCTTCAAATCTGCTGGATTTGAAGAACAAATCTAACCATCTATGGATGGGCGTCACCTAACCCCATAGTTGCTAGCTATTCCTTCCCCTTTTACAAAATCCATTGCTTTACATTTGTCCCTACATTTGGCTTTACATTATTCTTCTGAGTAAAGGTGAATTTCTTTTTTATTTCCCCCATCCCAGTTCCATATTTTCAAACCATACAAAAAGCTTGGAAAGCTTACACCTACTGCAATATTTTAATAACAAGATTATATACTTTTTTTCCTTTTTGACAGCTCATTGTAAAGGAGTAATAAACTTCAGAAAGTTTTCTTCTTTGTTGGTCTGATTATCTGTGGTTTTATTTATTTATTTTAAAAACTATGTTAACTCTATAATTGAATTTTATATCACGGTACTTTCAGGATGTGTCAATTTCAAGAAGATCAGAGAGCAAAAATATTTTATGCATTTGCAGTTATGGGTCCCTTGTATAAGTCCTACCAATTTTAACTTTTTTCATACGTAATATTTCAAGGAGAAAGCACTTGAAAACTGCTTTACAGGCCTGCAACAGACTTTGCTGCTGGCAGATTATAATGGAAAAAGCGCTATCAAGAAACAACATTATTTCAGGCTCTGTTTCCAGAGGTTGGTTGTTCTTTCTTTTACTGAACTTTTTAAGTGCCGCAAACAAAGGATGGAGAATCAGGATATTTAGCTGTCTAAAGATGGAAATAGATTTCTCTAGTGACTTTCAAAACTGTTTTCCGAGATGCAAATTGTTGGAAATCAGGCAAGTTGGGTCCTAACCTTCTGAAACATTTCAGTAAATCCCATAAAACACTTTCCTAATATCTTTAAGCTACCTGAGAGCCTCTGGAAATCTGGCTCCAATGTTTCACGTGCTTACAGAAGGGAGGAAGCTTAGATTAGTTTTTTAAAACTTCTTATGAGATTCAGCCCCGCTGCTCTTCAAATCCGTAGAGTGGCACAGTCTGCTGCAGGAGGAGAAGCCGGACCCTTTCTAGCTAGAAAGATGGCTCCTGTTGTTTCTGACAAAACCAAATGAGAAACCAAACGTAATGAGAAGCAGACTTCTTCACAAAAGGGAGGCACTGACAACCAGCGGCTGTAAGAGACCTAAGCCCCGTAGGGTCAGGCTTGCTTTTGTGGCTGTAAACTCGATGATTGCAACCGTGCACCAAACCCTGCTCTAACACCGGTCTGAAGTTAACTGCAACTCTCTGACGTTTCTTCCCCAGAGATGTTTGCTTAACAGGAATTTCCTTGAACACGAAGCATCTTTAATGATTCTATCAAATCCAAGTTAACAGCTTGGGGATGTACAGACATTTGCTCTAGCATCAGAAATGTCTGTTTTAGAGCTTCAGCACAAACATTTTCTTTTTTTTTTTTTTTTTAATTCTCAACCAGGTTGTTCTATTTAGCTTGGATCTGATCATAACTTATCGGTACTTAATTGCATTAGAAACAGCAACAGCAGCCTAAAATCCTTTCACCTCTACTGAATCTATGAAGCTAGAAACAAATAATTAAGCCTGTTTCCATATAAATATGCAAAATATATGCATATTGCTCTCGCAACACACAGGTAGAAGTAAGGATATGAGGCTTATCCTCTGTTTAGTTATGCTAATTCCCTTGATGCCAGTAGATTTACTCCCTATTTATTTGGGTATAACTAACAAGAGGTCCATGCTGTTTATTTTGATTTGTGCAGGCAAAACTGTAAATAATACTACATTTCCATCACAAAAATGTGATGTCTAAAAATCCAGTATTAACGGTAAGAAAAAATGTAAGCAGCAAAAAAAAAGGGGTCCGCCAAGTTCCCCACTTCTCTGCAATCTCTTTTTACTAAGTACAACCAGCCTCATTTCATTTCTTTGTTCTTTGCCATGGTAACATGATATTGGTTTCAGAGAGCTGATTTTCAACGCTGTTTATTAAATGCACAAGCCCGTTGAAAGGTTGCTCATCCTAAAAACAGTTTTCTATGTCAGAATGCCATATAGCTTTCCTTATAATTTGTGTGTTAACATAGGAGGTTCTCTGAATAATGAAGGGATTGGTGTGTACGAGCAGCATTATCACTATACCCAAGTTTTTGTACACAGAATCATGCAGTTGAATACAGAACGCGTAATTTTGAACCTTAAACTATTTTTAACTGCTGCATATCACTGAATCGAACAGCAAACTGATGTTTGAGGGGGGTTTGGAGCACAGTTGCAAGTAACCAAGCTATTATCTTCAAAAGCAAGTTTGACCCTACTGAGTTTAGCTCATTTCCACCAACTGTTTGCCTCCTACAAAAATCTGCTCCCCATTAACTTGTGTTCTTTTGATGTTATCAAATCACACGCCGAACCCAAAGCACTCAGCTGTCCTTAATTATCTTCAGCCTCTACATCCCCATGACCATCTTGGAGCCCCTTCCCACGTCTGTTCCCCCAAATTAGTGTTGTCCTTTGGCCCACGGTTGTCTCCTGGCAGGCCCTGAGTCCAGAACTTGGGAGCAAGACTTCTACTTCTCCTCTAACCTCCTCGTCCGCGGCCAGGGCTTGATCTGAAGTCAAGAACAAAACAAAGCAACTCCAGCCCCCCCACCAGCCCTGGAAAGAGCTTTGGGATTTGAGACAACAATGGAGCAGAATTTTCTGTAAGCGGAACAGAATTACTTTGAAGGCTTTCCAAAAATTGATATTCGTGGATACCGCACTGATTTTCAATATGCCACATCCAGCAATAGCCCCACAGAGAAAGGAAAAGCAGACTTGTATCTGACAGCGACTGGAAAGAAAGGCATGCTCACTGCTAGAAACCCTTGTGCTGATACCACTGTGAGACCTGCCCACTGCAGGAAGGAACCACTGCAACTCAGATCCCAACACAGCAGCCCCCTGGCACTGTATTTTTCTTATATTTTTGTCAGTAAAACTTTCTGCTGTCTCTTCCACATGGCAACACCAGCTCACAGCTGAACAACGCTCAGAGAAAAGGCAGTCCTCAATGTCCTGCGAAGCAATGGGGAGGGAGGGAATTGCACAAATTGCAGCTACCCATACTCAGTTTGATGGAGATACAACCTACAGCACCTTAGTGAGGTGATAAAAGCTTGCTTCACACAAAGCTTTGGCTAGAGATTACGCTGTGTAAACGAGTGAGGCAAAACCCTATTGATCTGGCAGTGCACGCTTCCAAGTATCTCCAGTTTTAGTTCATTTTAATGTATAGATGGGAAATTTTAGTTATTATTGCCTGGAAAACACAATCACCCATTACGACCTACAGAAAAATTACAGATGCCATTAGTAACTCACGGCGCCTTCAGTGTGAATGTGACAAGTAGTGAGACCCTTAGGATCTCTCAAGGAATTTACATGAAAATTAGAAGGCATTTTGAATCAGATTTTCTGCTCAAAGCCGTTGGCTTCGGAATTTCTGCCTAAATCTGGAACTCTCTTAGACTTGGTTATCGCCTGCTCCCAGCCCAGCACAACGAAGGTCCCTGCGGCTCTCTTACAGGGGGCAGGGCCACCCCACGGAGACCGAAGGCAGGGGTAAGAAACCACGACCTTCCCTCATCACCCAGGAGTTGTTCCCTCGGGTATATTCACAACCAGGACGGTAAGCTCCCGTCTCCACTTGAGGGCTGCCCCGGTTGTACAGCATCCTGCGTGCAGGTGCTCCTCTGTAAGCAAAATCTCTGCCTGAGATTATCCCATTTGTGATTGTGTTCTTGAAAGCAGAGTGACGGGAAGACTCTTCTTTTACACCCCGCTAGGAATACTCTGTAGTGCATAAACAGCCGGATAAAGACCAAAGCTGTTATGTTCAACTCTTCTGCATCTTCGATTCTTTCAGTAGCTGAGTCAAAGTACGACATTTCTACTGAAAGGAGTCATCAAATTTTTGATGCCTGTTTAACAACTGTTGGATCAGTGATGTTACAAAGGCAACAAATGTAAAAAATGCTGCTCCTCCCCAGACCAACTCCCGAGGAAAGTGTTTCTCCATTCAGGTTTACGCTGATACGAGCGAATAACACGCTTGCAGAGACACGGCGAAGACGTGCCCGAGAAGAACAAAACCCGAGTACAATTAAAGAAAGCAGCATGAGCCCTGAACTTATGGGGAGCATTGCCAAGTGAATCAGCAGCAGCCAAAGAGCAGCACGGTGCGGAGCACCAGGAGAAGCGGCGGACAATCTGTTAGCGAGCTCATTTCATTCTGTTCGCAGGAAGGCACGAAGCTCCTGCCCTGCGAGGAGTGGGTGGCTCCGGGGAGAGATAAATCCCTTCTGCTCCCAGGCTCTGTAGGAGCTGAGGAAGTCAAACAGGGACCGCGGGGACACGTTTTCCCTTGCCGTTGCAGGCTGCTGCCACTCTCTGCTGCACCGGCCTCGCAGTCGGCTCTGCAGGCTGCTGTCGGGGATGCTGCAGCATGTGGAAGCGAGAGGGCTGCTCCCAGAGGACCTCAGCTCCATCTGTGTCACTCCATCCGTGCTCACTGCTGCGTCTGGCTAAACGGCACTTAAAAGAGCGAAGGCACAGCTCTCGCTATTAAGTGAACCCTCTTACGTTCATCTGCTCCCTAGTACTACAAATGCCCTCGCAAACTAGAAGAAGATGCATAAAATTAAAGACGAGTAAAAACAAAAAACCAACATCCTCTGCAGGAACTGAGAACATTTTTAAAAGGGGCTGAAACATTTATAAAAGTTGAGACATTTATACAAGACATTTATAATTTTTCAGAAAACAGGTTTTTGTTTCAGCCAATAGTCCGCCTACCGTACAGCCAGTAACTGAAGACCCCAATTCACTTGCCACTGCTGAAAAATTAACCCATGAATTTTTTATTTGCTGGTAAAAAGCAGCTCTCCAGCAACTTCTGTATGTCCTTGGCAGTCTTGCATAGACTAGAAAAGGAAAATGTTTCAAGAATAAAATAACCTTCAAAGTTTAAAAAGGGATACTGGTCTTAGTTTCTTCCTTAAAATACACCACTCTGAAATACGTATTTCCTTAAATAAACACATTTTAAGGCTGCTATTTAAATGTCTCTGCTTTCCTGCTGGGCTTTGAGGAAGCAGTTTCCAATGGCACCTCTAGCTAGGATTCCTGCCTGGGACTCGGGAGACCTGGCTCGGGTCCCAGCTCGCTGGGTTCATTCATCGCTTCTGCTCCGAGATTCCCGGCACAGCCAAGTTTTTGCGAAGTGCTTTGGGATGCACTAATGAGAAGAGCTAGCATTGTGATTATACGTTCTTAGTCATCATCCCACATACTCATTATTTACCTCCATGTTGTTTTTTCTACAGGATGGAGAGAGGAAAGCTTTAGAGTTTGCTCACAGCATCATTTGAGGTTTCTGTGCAGGCACCAAGTGGAGGAGCCTGACCTGCAAAATGAGCTCGGAGGCACATTCGTGGAAAGCCTAAGCACCAATTGTTGCAAAATCTGACAAGGTTGGGTGACAAGCCAAGCTGTCCATACACTACACAGTCACATGCATTCATGAAATGCAACTTTCTGTTCTAAAAGTGCACTATTTAAAGCAACCAAGACCTTAGTTTCAGGTCTATCCAAGTGACAGCAACCCCAGCAGTACCGTGGTCACTGGCATCAGGCTCCAGCAAGTGCTCGGGGCAAATAACCGCTGAATGCTTGTAAAGCTTTTGGAAGACGAGTGGTCCAGGTATGAAGCCGTACGCATCAACTTGAACAACTCTGCTGTTCATTAGGCGTCCCTGCTAGCAGCAAAGGCTTCCTGGAGGCTGCTATTCATGCAACAGGCATATCCTTCTATACAACAATGGCTTTTCAATGAACAATCTACCAACAACAACCACTTCGAGTATAATTAAGTAATTAATTATATTTTCTAATCTATTAAGCCTTGATTGCTTATCAAAGCATTCAGCTGGATCATTTTCCTCTTGTCATTTCCAATTAATTTTGCCTTTATTTTTTTTAAACAAAGGAAAAAGTCTCTCAAACTTCATGGGGAATCGGGGCTTCAGTGGAGCAGAAAGAGCAGTTGATATTTTTTTTGAAACCACAGTTTACCAACAGATGATGTAAACATGACTCCACAGAAGTAGAGCACCTGATTGCTTGAAAGTAGGAAGTGCTTATCGTTCGCATTAGTGAAAAACTCATAAAGCCAGTAATGCTTTTATGGCTCTAATAATCCCCGAAGCTATGCAGTCGCATTCACCACGGTGCAGGATTAAACACAGCAGCACGGGGTAATCAAGAATTAAACTCATCTGGCATCACATCTGCAAATCAATACAGACTTATATCTACTGTTCAAAATTGCTAACTAACCCAACCAAGAATACGAGGACATTCTTAGATGGCTGAGGCTTGCATAGCTCCAAAGTCTACAGAATTACGCTGGTTCAAGAGAACTGGAAACCCAACCCACATTTCACAGTCTTAGTTGTTAAAAATGAGTATGTACCCTACAGTTTTACCACAAAATAACCTGATTTTTGCCACCAATTTGTCCTGGGACTTTAGGTGAGCAGAGGAAAGCTGCGAGTATCCAACATGGGGAAGGAAAATCTTGGCTGTTGCAGGTCCCCTGTTATATTCGGGAAGGAATTTTTGGAGAGAAAAACCTACTTTTTTACCCTATGTTAAGTGTCATAATGCATTAATAAATTCCCTTATTAAAGAGGGAATTTATTTGGTCTAACAATGCATCCTGATCTGCTATGTTTGACCTCACAGAGGAAAAAAAAAAAAAAAATCAATAACCAGGGACAAAACACATCAGTGTTATTCATGGCACAGGTAATTAAACCCCCTCAAATTGTGCCCTTTGAAATTTCACAATTGCAAAAACAAAACAACAACAACAAAAGAAAAACACTCTAAAACTTGTCAAGGGCAGGATCTAACCTCTGGGAAGCACTCGGAAGCAGCCAGCCTCACCAAAGCAGGCGGGTCTCCTGGGAAGGGTTTGAAGCACAGCTTCAGATTCTCTTACATCCCCTTTGTCTGCATTAGCAGCAAATTACAAGCCTCTTTGCATGTAGTCATCTATTAAACTATTAAAAGGCAAATGAGCCAGGTTTTCTCCTTCTTACTCCTTGTCCAGCTGGGCCAGGAACATTTTTGCATTATATACAATGCATGCACGAAGATAATTGATTGCTTAATCCCTCGAGGGCATATAATCTAGCTGGAATGAATTGCAGGGCCACAAATGAGTGCTGTGGTATAAAGAAAAAGTGGTATAAAGAAATATATACAATAGTATAGAGAAATATATACAATGTACTATATATAAGGTATATAGTACATATGATATGGAAATTTCAACATAAATACAATCTATAAATACATGGTTGTGATTACAGCAACAGAAAGAGCAATCCCTATATGAAATGAGATGTAAAACATTGTGACGAGAGGAAAAGTTCTCTCTGACGGAAAAGCAGAGGATAATCTACTAATAACGGTCAGGATGCAAAGTTCCACTACAGACTCTGTGCTACAAAAGCAGATGTGCTTTGGCTGTTACTTTTTCCTTGTGATGCCAGGATTTCTAGGGTGCACCTAGGAGCTGGGACAATGCCACGTTTCCTTCCTGCCGTGGAGCTCTTACAATTCCTTTTTTTCATGCTGCAGGGTTGTGTGGTCTCAGCACAGCTCTGGGATCTTTTCCTCGGGCACTGCAGCCCTGCATCCTTTCTTGCAAGAGTAGAAGTCTCTGCAAATCTAACACAATGCGTTGGAGCAAATAAAATTTCCTCATCAGGCATGGTGGTTTTAGTTATTCTGAAGCTGGGAGAGCAGGACTGGAAAATTACCCAGCTGGGTACTGATACATCACACATAAAGTACAGTCAAATGGAACAAACCACACAAAATTAACTGTGTTTGCTTCTGAGCATAATGATTGGAAAAGATGCTTCATAAAATAAAATATAATGCTAATTATGCTTTTATGGAACATGATTATTTAGCCTTCCTCACTACAGGGAGTGGCCCATCAAAGCTAATATTCGCCGAGGTCCCAAGCTGAATTCCAGAACAGGACTTTTCAAACTTTTTCAACTTGGCTGCTATCGACCCTGAGGCACCATCACCCAGCAGAATTTCTCTGCTGACTCGGTGAACTTTGCTGCTTGCACAATCCCACAACTCAGCCGTTTTGGGAGCTGCATGCTTTCCACTCTGAGTACGGAGACTGACCACTGCTACTGCACGGCTTGGAACCTCAAGCACCCAGTGGAAAAAAAAAAATCTCAGAAAACATCAAGGAGAGAGAATTTAAACATTTTGCCAGGATCATTTTCTATTGGAAAAGCACAGTTTTTGCAAAAATCAAAGGTGTTCACAGGAGTGTATCAGTTTTGATTAATTTCTTCTTCAATAAAATTCAGAGATCTTATTTCTATTACATTGTTTCAAAGTAGACTTGAAGAAAAATATACTTCGATTTGCTTTGCCAATAACAGAATAAAAATTCAAAGAAATCTTATAAAAAACATTAGCTACCTGAAAAAGATTCAGCAGTCCCAGAGAAGTTTCTTATGTCTTAAAACAGTGACTTTTTCATTGTACTTGAACGTTATCCTCACCAGCTTAAACTTTTCCCTGACCACGTCTGCTGTTTCTCGTTAGCTCATGCAAAGGGTTGTGGCATATTTTAGGCTGACAAGAAACCCAGAACGCTTTTAGCTTGCTTTGAGAGTAGCTGTGAAAATGCTGGAAATGCAAATCGAAAGGGGTCTCGGGAAAGGAACTGTTGTCCCCAAGGCATCAGCTGTGTCCAAGAGTCAGGAACCCATATGTTTCCAGCCCCAAGACCAAAAGTCTGTCTTTCTTCAAGGAGCTGAGTTTCACCTCAGCTGTGTGAGAAAACGCCAGGATCGACAGAAGCTAAAATTGTGTCCGGAGGCATTTGGAATGGGTACAGGGTTCACCAGTGTTCCCCTGAGCAATGCTTTCTGCACCTGTTTCAAATCAAAATCCTGTCTTGTCTTCTCCAACAGCCTCTTATTTGTATTCTTCATCATTTTGGGCACCTGCCACACCAATAACGTTTCCTTTCCAAATGCAATAAAAATGATGCCTCTCAAGCTGAAAAACTTACCTGCTATTTGGCTTTTATTGGAGCCACAGCCCACGTGTAGATATGGCAGGGCTTGCTGCAAATACAATTTGAGCCTTTCCTTCCCAGGTATTTATCCATGTTTTACCGAAACGATTCACACCGACCCCCAGCTGGTTACTTAAAGGAAAGATTTCTGCAGCTGAACATCAATGGAAGGATTTGACATTGTTATCGTTAATGTGAGACAATGAAGACTTGTCAGGTGAGATTTGCTCAGAGATTTGGCATTTGGCTCTGCGTACTTGCCAGTACTAAGAAATATTTGGCCCCCCGTACTTGCCAAGGCTCAGAAATGCTTGTACTGGGTGGGGAAGAGGGGCGGGATGGGATGGGATGGGATGACAACATGCGGTAGAAATTGCCTGTATATTGAAGAAATTGCCCTCCCTTCTCTGTCCTTTGTCTTTGTTTCTATTTCAAAAATCAAAGTGGACAATCAGCACCGAACACTAGTTGAAATGAGACGCGATATCTATTGTCTCTACATCGCACACACAGACAGCTGACTGCAATGTAAAGCACCAACAGCTCTAGGCAAAGCTCCCAATGATACCCATTTTCTGCTCTAAATACCCCATTGTGCTTAATTAATTAACCCATTTATTTTTATGTATTAAATTATATTTTATATATTAATTAATACAGTATTCACACTGCTGTAAGATCTAAACCCCTTCAGTTAAGACTTCAGCCCCAGCGTGGAAGGCAGCAATACAGTTAGG
This sequence comes from Cygnus olor, assembly GCF_009769625.2. Taxonomy (NCBI): domain Eukaryota; kingdom Metazoa; phylum Chordata; class Aves; order Anseriformes; family Anatidae; genus Cygnus; species Cygnus olor. Next base: position 1,938,270 of record NC_049195.1, on the reverse strand, counting down.
ACTGTACTTGAGCAGCCCCGAAATGGGACACTGCCAGACGGGTGAAAGAAGCGATGAAATGGAGTCAGCAAGGTGACAGATTTGAAACTGGGTTTCAGAGAAAGTGAGCGTTGTGCCTCACAGGGACTCTCGAAGCACAGCTGTGGGAGTGTGAGGAGCGTAAGCGCGTTGGTCTCCGAGCCGCAGCCAAGTTGTGCCCTCGCCACTGGGATGCGAACAGGACTGCAACGGGCTGGAGGGACAAAGCACGTGGAAGAACTAATTCCAGGCCACGGCTTCTCCAGGAGCTCTACCCACCTGCCAGGGAGAAAGGAAAGGAAGGAGATTCCCCCCTTTGCATTAAATTATTTTCTCATTTCAAGCCTCTGATGAGTCTAGTGGGTGCCACTGCATCCAGAGCGATGAAGCGGGATGAAAGCATTCATCAGGACATAGTTTAGTGGGTGTCATTGGTAGTAGGGTGGGTGATGGTTGGACCAGATGATCTTGAAGGCCTTTTACAACCTTCATGACTGATTCAATTATCAGGTCACTGTGCCTGCAAAGAGAGCACCACAGCAAACCCAGAGCTGTGCTAGCAAGCAGAAGGGCTCTTCCTTCCCCCTCTCCATGAGCCCTGTTATCCCATCGGGACATTTACTAGCTGCCCAGCCCCTCCTCATCTTCCCCCAGGAATGGATTTCCTGTCGGAAGCCTCACATCTTGCACGTGGGAACAATCTTTCCCATTAAGGGACAGTGATATTTGGGCTACTAATGACAGAGAGTGGCCCTACGCAACGCTCGTGCTAACAGAAGGCATACAGAGCATTTAATTCTTTTACATTTCTTCTTCCAGGATACACAGCGGAAAGGTAACAATCACACCAGAAAACTTCTTCGAGAAAAATAATCGAATCTATGTCAGGGACTCAACTTGGTGAAGAAATTCATTTCTCTGTCAATACCAGAGGAAAAAGGGTTTCTCATCCTTCTCCTTGGGTATTGAAAGTCATTCATTTAAAAATAGATATATAGACGTATTGCCGTTTTTGACTGCTGAAACAATGCACTAGCAAGACAGTTAACTGCCTCTGGATAGTAAATAAATTTCCTGCCTTACTGAGTGAGGTGAATACAAAGAGATGAAGCACTAAATCCTGCCTATGGCATGCCATCTCTATCTTAGGTTGTCATGCCAGCAAAAATTATATTGAACTCAGTCCAAGTAAATTCTATCCCAGAAACATTCCTATTAAATACATCGGGGAAGATTTGTCTCCCAGTTACATTGGTGTGAATCTGCAAACAGGTCTGTACCTGGAGTTTCAGACGCTGACAGCACTGCTCTAGACAGGAGGATTTCATCTGAGGCCCTGAGTAGCTTTCAACAGATGCTTCAGTGCTGGAGAAGGAGAATCTGTCCGAGCAGCTTATGTTATGCCATTTGAACTCTCCTAGGTCACACTGAAAACAGTTTTTAAAGTGCCGTTTCAGACAGTTACAATCCCAAGTGCATTAAATAAATCATAATCCCCTCAATAGCTGGTACGTCCCTCTGCAGATCCATCCCACTGCTCCCTTCCGTCCTCGACGACTCTGATGTATCGCAGCCCTGTTCGCTGCCAGGCACGAGACTCACAGCTACTTTGGACCACAAGTATAAAAGAAGCCCTGAAAACAGCAATAAATTAAGTGATCAGTTGTGGCATTTTAGGTAGCTGCAAACCTAACATGCTATTGTGCATCCATACCCACGTGCATCCAGTTACGACCAAGCAATTTCCCTTCCTCCTCACCTTAGCCCACATTCCTTACTGGTGTTCCAGCACAGCATGACAAAGTGCAACCTAATATATACATATATTTTTTCTTTTTATTACACAGAAAGAGAGCACCATTTTGGAGTGACTGGACCTGCTCCTGGAAGAACAGTGTAAGCCTTTAGCACTTGGTATTTGGATTTGTGTCACGAAATGCCAGAGTTTTTCAATCACATCAGCTAAGAGCTAGAGATAAGATAAGGTCAGGAAGGGAATTACATGGGATATACCCTGGTATAATTTGGCTTTATGGCTGGGGAGGAAAAAAAAAATAAAAAAAATCAGAGGCAGCCACAGAAAGCCCTAGTGATTGTTAAGATTTCATCTTAAAAACAACTTATTTACTGGGAGCCAAAATTGGGATAACGTTTCAAGAAGTGTCTCTCTGGCTTAAAAGCTTCAACCTGGTTGTCAGACCTGACTTAAGCACTCGAACTTCAGTTTAAATTCTGAGTGTCTAGGTGCATGAAAGCCCCTGAGATTGTTCGGGCTGGGGGGGGGGAGGTTTTTAAAAAATACTATTATTTGGCTGATTTTCAAGAGAGAGGCTACTAACTGCCTATATCACCTTCGAAAAGGGACCTTTGTATTCCTGAACACTTGGAAAACTTACATTAGAATTTCTCAGCCACATTATGAGATACTAGTCCATGTAAATGTGGCTTTTCTAAACGCTCAAGAGCTTTTTTCACAAAAGCTCTGACTTCTCTAAAATAGGCACCTAAGAATACTCCAGGGGAACAATGTAGGACATTGGAACAACCGCCTGCATTACACCTCAGGTTAACTACTTTTCTGTAGGTGTTTGTATAGTACCTGGCACAGTGAGCCCTGATACTAATTGGGGTCTTGGGTCAACTGCTGAGGACTGAGTGGCCGTGACCCACTTGGACCTGTGGCAAACCAGGGGCAGCTGCCTCAGCCCTCCTTTCCCCAGGTCCTCTCCTCTAACCATCACCGTGACAGCTGCCCCTGGCTGAATGACGTTCCGGGTGGCAGAAGCGAAGAGCAAGTTATCCCCAGCCACAGAAAACACCGCTCACGGTATCAGCTGCTGCAGGCCCACAGTGCTCCAAGGAAAGTTTTTTTCTCCCTCCTGGCCTTCCCCGGTTCCACTGCTTGCAGCAGGGCAGCAGATTGCCAGACCACAATCGGATGGAAAGCAGCAGCAGCACCTGTTACAAGTTAATTAGTTCGTCTTGGCTCCCAGCAGCTGTTCATTTTGGTGTAGGCTTTCTTTCTTTTTTTTTTTTTTTTTTTTAAATGTATGTTCAGCAGAGCAGGAGACAGGGGGAGCCCTGAGCATTTGGTGTTACGTGATGTCAGGCTGGAGTGTGCAAGGTCAGCTCTGAACCATATTCTCTGGTACACGAAGCGGTCCCAGGCAGGACGGTGTCCGAGCAGTGAAAAGAAAAACGCCAAGCCTGTGCTTGTCACCATGGCGAAGGCAAAATGATTTAATGTGTACTGAATCTGCTCACAGTTCCCTGTTTTCTTTGGGTGTTTTGAAAAGCACGTCTTCCTCTCTACAACTCCCATCCAAACTCACTTTCATAACCCATAAAGTTGTTTTTTTTTTTTTTTCTGGAGATATTTCATCCCTCACCCTATCTGCAAAGTGTCCATGAGGGAAAAGGGGTGAGTTTGTGCACGTGTGGTATAAATGCCTTTTTCCTTGGAGCTATGCTGGGACCAGGAAACTGGAAATAATGCCTGAGTAGAGTGGATGGGTTCACGTGTCCCTCCCCACCCTTATCAAATGGAGCCAGACCCTTCCTGCACAACAAATGGCATCAACTACTGGATCAGATGAATTCTGGCCAAGGTTATTACCAAGCTCCGAGGCAGTACAGCTTGGCACCACAGTGAGCTAGGTCCTCCCGTTAGTAAGTACCTGTTGTCTCCAGTAAGGTATCAGAGGTGGTGGTTTGCATTTGTACAGTGACTTGCAAAACGAACTGTGCCAGAGTCTTAGGAACTTCTTCCTGCACAATCATAATTACAGCTGATCAAGAGCAAACAGCCAATCTAACATCGTGCCTCTGGTCCACAAAAATCAGTCCCTTTAAAAAAAATGTACAAACATCTTCCGAGGAAGTACACGCTCAGAAAACCAACTGAATTAAATCAACCTGATGATTTCAGCTGCCTTGGCAATCTGATTATACTGATAGACTGATACAGTTATGTGTTGTCCCCGAGATGAGTTGAATGATGAAACTGGTAATGAGTACATGACCATCTACAATTAAAAAAAAGAGCTTGGTAGAAATAGCAAACCAATCAGCAGATGGCAAACAGATGGATACAAGATTCAGAGATGTGTACATACAAAACTTAATTGAAATGAAAATTATTATTCATTGCAATAAATTCAGCTTGGGTGGATGAAAGGCAACATCCTTAAGTAAGTAATGGGAAAAACGGTTTTAAATAATTAAAGCTCTACTTATGAATGTCTCCTGAAGTATTCATGAGAATCTCTTCATAGCAATAATAAAGAATATATTGCTTCCAAACAACAAGCAAAGGTATTCACTGAGCTATAACCCCTGCAGATGGGAGCAGCACCTCCCAGTTGCAGGAAGCTAGAGGAATCCCTGCACCTGGGGTGGGATGTCAAATTGAAAGCATTTACATGGATTATAACATCCTTTTCAAGAATAACAAACAGTTCCGAGCAGTAATAATAAAATTCATTCTCACATTATGTAATTTTCCCAGACAATACATTAGACCACAATTTAACAAAAAAAAAAAGTGCACTGCAGCAAGAAGGAAGATGAAATGCCTTAAGCTCCTCTGCAAACTCCCCACCAATTACAACACCTGACCTTGTGACTCAGCTCCCGAACAGGCACAACATCTGGAGGAAAGGAAATGAGCAGGTTCCCTCCCACGCTCAAACGAGCATTTGAAATAAAGGCCCTTCTCCCATCATTACAAAGAACCCTTGAGATACTATTTTTCAAAAATGTATGCCTCAATCAAATAGAATATTTGCCTTCAGACCCCCCCCCCCTTTTCTCATGCCTAGTTACAAAGCTTATTCCTTACATCTCCTTCTCTTGAATTTGAAGTAAAATAATCATTCATTTCGCCTGCCTGTGGCTTCAATACTTTTAAGCAATGCCTTTCCTCTTCTCTTAAGTTGGTCTGTATGAAGAGTTAATAAACGGGCAAACGTCCATCTGTTTGGAGATAAAATCTAAAGACTTGGCAGAATTGTGCAGCTTGTGAGAAAAATGGAAAAAAAGACGACAAAACAACAACGAAAGAAAACCACAAAAATATATTTTAAAGAAAGGGTGTGGATTCCATATTAAAGACAGAGGAGGATCCTATATCTTTGGAAAAACCATGCTGTTGCTCAGGTAAGCTACTGTGCAGTCACCGAGGCCTAGAATCAAGATTTTTCGACTCCACCTGTTCATTTGATTTGCCATGCTTTAAAAAAGTCACACGATACATATTTCTAACCATCAACCTAGCCACTCTTTGCAAGTGTTTAATGCTCAGTAAACAAGGAATTCTTTTCTGCACTGTAACAGAGAGCTGATTCGGGTACTTGAGGTGCTGAGCTACGTCTGCCTTTTCCAAAGACTGCTGAGCCAAAGGACTCGAACTTACTCCCAGGAACTCGCCAGCACGGGATCGCACCTTGCAATGGCACACAAACTAGTTCCTGACACAATGCTGAGCACAACCTCCTTAACTCACTTTGATCCCAACAGAAGCAGTGGGATGCTGGCAACTCAAACAACATCCTTCAGCAGCGTTCAGGATTGTAGGGCCCACAGGGTCTGACCTGGAGGATCCTGAATACCTGCAGACCCCTGGGAATGCAGCACAGCCTCCTGCTGCTCCAGTTGTATAGCTGCAGAACTGAGCAGTGAACATCGGAGAGAGCAGGAAAAACTTCAAAATCCCGTCACTCGTATATATTATAACAGCAAAAAGACAGGAGGATTTACCGTCCATTCTCCTCCTTCTTCTAGGGCATCAACAACCAGCGTGTTCTGCAGGGAGAGAGAGATGTGAGCTGTTTAGTTCCTTGCTGCAGCCCCGGTGCAATCCCTTAATAAAATCAGTGCACTGTGGCTGACCAAGGGCTGTAACGGCTGGGGTTATGCCACCACACTACAATGGATAGCAGAGGTCTGCCACATTTGTAAGATTTCCCATTCCTAGCTAAGGTGCTGCTGCTCTGCCGACCTTCCACCCACACACTATGAGCTAAGACTTGCTGTTAGCTCGGTTCTGGAGCTGTCTGGAAACTGGTTTTCTTTTTGCAGAGGAGGGGGACAGGTGCCACATGCAGACGTGCCCCAGCACAAAGCCCTCCTCTCCAGCAGAAAATACTGCAGCTCTCGCTCGAGCAGCTGAAAGCACACAATGAGGTTTTCTTTTCCAACTGAAACTGCAGGCAGAGGAGAGGGAGGTAGAATATTATTACCTGGGTTGAAATATGCCCAAATGCAGCCCCCCCCACACTTCTCTTTAAAGGAATAAAGGAATAAACCAGGTGCTCGCTTCTGAGCAGGGGATAATAGAGCAAAACTAAATTAGAAAGAATTTGAATACAACGTTCATCTCCTGCCTCTTTAGAAGGATACAACAGGTCTCAAACAGCACCCAGGAAGATATTTTCCCTACTGCAGGTGGCTGTTGCTGTTGTTTCGACAGAGGAATGGCATTCCAGTCTGCTGCCTAGACGCTGTCTAATTTTAATGAATTGATACCAGAAATTCCCTTGCTTGCAAGTGCAATTCAGCCCTGAGCGAAAGAAGCCCATGCTCGGGCTGCTATTCGGGGCAAGTCACACCTCCAGCTTCTCCACGAGGCCTGGAAGCCACGGAGCTGCCTGAGGAGGATGCTCGGGGTCAGATCACCCAGAGACCCCGACAGAGGCCGTGCCAGCCCCGGCTCCCCCCACATTTTCAGCCGGGTTTGGCACCAGGCCCTTTGCCCCAGGGGCTCCCAGGTACTGCAGACACTTCCCTGAAAGCACATTTTCTCTTTCCGCACCCACCTGCTTTTCCTGGCTCCAAGCTTTGACGGTGAGGCAAGCCAAGCCTTCCCTACTCATGGAGACCCCAGACACAGGACGTGGGCCTGACTTGCCACGCAACAACCTTTAGGTTTTAATGGCCTGATGACTTCCAGAAAGAAGCAAATTCGCTTGCATAAAGAGGTGACGTTTATGTGTTCGACTCCAGCGTGCTGTGTTTGCCCGTGCTGTGCAGGGGGTGCTCCTCAGGTAGCGGGGCTGCACGGCCGAAGCGTCGCCGCCTGCGGCCTAGCAGTGCCAGGCACTCGGCCCAGCAGGCACGCCGGCTGCCTCCCTTCCTCTCCTTCTCCCCCTTCCTATAATTAAAAAAATGGACAACCTCCACGCAGGCTTCTGAGCGTGCCTGCCATCTCCAAACCCAATTTCACAGGATGACAGCCTAATTAATCTTCTTCTTTTGTTTCAATAGCATACGGTCTCCGCTCAACTGTGGAATATGGTGGAATCTTGCTGGGAACACATCTGTCAGGACTGCAGTTTGAATAAAGGAATACAGCAGGCTTTTGTGTGATTATATCTGTATTTATATAGATGTGTGCCTATCGAGTGCTCCATACACGTGTAGAATGGAACAACCTATATAGTAATGTCCCGAATTTTGAGGAATACCTGTGATCCCAGACACTTCAGCATCAAAATGCAACAGGAAAGCCATCCTTCTGCCCAGGGAGATATGTTACTCCCACACACTGCACACAGGTAAAGGAAGATTACACAACTTGCCCAAGGTCACACAGAAAACCCGTGACAGAGCTGGGAACTAAGCCAACGTCTCAGACCATGGACTTAGCTCCTAAGTCACGCTTCCCCCTTGTTTGCAAGGGTCTGCCTCTACTCTCCGTAGCAGGGCTGTAATTACAACTACTGGCCCATCATTAGCACCTCTTATGGCTGTGAAACTGCAAGCCCTCATTCTGAAAAACTCCTGCTGACAGCAAAATGTCAAACCGAGTTGCTTGGTCACAACAAAATCCCACGGGCCTGACTCAAGCTGAAAACAATCTTTTACTCACGCGTTACAAGCCTGTTAAGGTAGCGGGTACCCAGGACCCGTAGTAGCTGTCTGCCCTCTAACCAGCAGCACCTTTGTGCGGTCTGTGATGAAAAATTGACCAAAACATCTGTAGTTGGACACTCCTGGGAGTAACAGCATCCCTACCTGTGCCAAACCTTGGTCTGCTTCCAGTGCTTTTGTTGTGTCTTACAGTATTTGTGGATGTTCTTAACACTTCGGTTTCTGGTGTCATGAAATTACGGGACAACCACAACCGCCCACCTGAATCTTCCACCTCAAACGCGACCATGAAGCAAACCCTCAAGAGCTCCAAAAGCTCAAAAGAAATCAATGTATTGCAGAATTTTGATTGGGGTCAGAGGCTGCTGTTTGAATGTCCAGGGCTGTCAGTGCTGCACTTAAATTACTTCACCACAAACTAATGAAAGGTCGCAGGACTTCAATCAAGGTACCCAGCCATATATAAACCTTGTCTCTCCATGGAAGCACTCAGCGCTGCATAGACTTACATCTGCTAAAGTCAGGCTCAATTTACAGTTTCAATATCAATCAATAAAATTTGGTGTCTGGGTTTTAAATACAAGAGCTAAATTTGTCTCTGCCTCAAAGGAGTGCAGCTACATTACCTTCAGTGCACTTCCTTGCATTTACAAAGAACTTGACCTGCACATGGAAATTTTCTAAAGGCAAAAGCTTTGCTTCGCACTACAGTACCTTTTTTTTTTTTCCAGACTGACTGCCTAAATTTCTGATAATAGCTAACAAAATTATTTTCGTTAATGAGCAGTGGTACCAGCCATTTTCATTGGGAGTCACAGTGATAATTAGGAAGACAAATAAGGGCCCCAAGGGGTTGGGGGCAGGAAGAACTTCCAGGTGCTTCAGGGTATCTCTAATTTGCATCTGATAAGACAAATATTTCAATTTCTGGGCAACATGTACCTTAGGAATAAGTGTGGGCTGTTTTTGTCACAACATGTCACGGGAAGTAGTCTGATCCGATATTTGCAGTCATGCAATTAAGCCTGGCATGTAATAATTAGGAAGGCAGGTGTACTCAATGCTTACTACAATGTTTCTGCTCGCTGTTGTCTTACATTAGTCCATTCTCAGTTAAGTGATCCTGGAGACAGAAGGTAGCTTCTGACAAATGCCCAAAGGAGACAAAATAGAGGTTGGAGAAAAATTATTTATGGTGGGTATGATCACGAGCAATGCGAAGCGACTAAAAGGAATTGGAAGCGAGTATGTAGGGAAAGTCTCCGTGCCAAAGAGTGTGAGACTGGAAGACAAGCTCCCGGTGGAGGAGGATAGTTTTGTGGGAGATCGTGGAGCAGCTTTCTGAAATATAATAGAGAATTACCCAAGGTCTTTTTCAAATGCCTAATTAGGCACCCAGTTTGCATAAATGAACAACAACAACAAAAAAGGAAAACAGAACATTTAATGCTTTGTCTGTCCCTTGGCAAAATCTCTTCTTAGATCCCTCTGAAACATGAATTATTCTCATTCTCTGTCAATGGGCTTTATCTACTTTTACAGAAAGAGCACATCTACGCCATGCAGAACTTCCTGAGCTGGTACGGCCCAAAACTGCCAAGTCCATCTGGCACAGAACAACAAATATCACCAGCTCTTTTCTGACAGTGGTAATACCTAAATACTACAGTACTGCTTTCAGGTACAGCCTGCCTTGCACATGCTTAGCTCGACAGTCTCTGTACTGCCTCCTGTTCCAGCCAGCCCTATTTCATCTACTGCTAAGCCATCAGCATAAGGCTCAGCCCATAACCCAAGTCCAGCAACATGAACTGATCACAACAAAACACCCTTCCAGACTGCCTACACTGTGCAATAGGAATTTCTCTCTGTCAGTCAGTACAAAAAAAAAAAGAGCACACACTACTGTGAAATGCAGCCTATACCTATAAAAACTTGATGTGGTGCTTCCCCTGCCCCAACACCAGAGCAGCTGTATCTCCAAAACCAGAACGACTTGTGAATTTTAACACTCCTTTTACATAGGGAAGTACCTCAAAAGCAGAGAAAGGTCTACAGAAGAGCTATTATGATGCATTGGATGTAGCTTATCCTAGTACTTTTCCAAAATGTCATTGTCTTACAAGTTATTTTTGCAGAGAGCTAAGTATTTTTTAAAAAATCTTACATCTTTAAATTTTAAATCTTTTTGACTCTGAATGGAAAATCCTGAATACTAGGAGCACATCTACCTGTGAAGTCTCTTGAAATGCCGATGCCTGATAATCCTTACAAAAACAAGTGTCAAGGAACAGCCAGTAATAACCACAATGAGCATCACACAGTACTGCCATCCTGGAGAAAATCCATGCCTCTGTTAAACGAGTTCCATTCTCAGCGAAAGCTGGTACTAATGAGAACTGCAGTTCACATGTCAGTGCGCAGCGACGATTAGGAGTTTTGTACTACTTCATAAATACCAATATTGATGAAGTAGGAGAAGCTAAAATACCATTTGGCATTTTTATGGTTCCCAAGAACTTCTTGTGCTATATTAAGTGGGCTAAGGAGTTAAGAAGGAATATAAACTCCCAAGCTTCAAGCCAACAGTGAAGGGCCTAGAGTCAGGAAGAAAATGTCACCTTCAGAGCAGGTCATTATGTGATCGTCTATAACAGGGATTTTTTAACCTCTTATCCTAAACTATCTACCACTAACGAACTACATATACAATTTAACTAATTCTAAATGGTTGCTTTTATTCCTCCCATTAAACCAGAACATTTTTCAAAGCTACCCGGGACATTTAGATGCTAAGTTCTCATAAAAATTAATGGGAACCAAGCTTCCTAATTCCCTAAGCATCTTTAAAAAGTCTCAGACCACATACAAACAAGTTCTATTCATTCTGAAGGCTCCTAACTCACTTTACAAGCGTTAACTGGCTCTATACAGAACACATTTCACTGAAATGCACCTACCTCTGCAACGAAACATGGCACAGGAGCACTACATAAAAATTTTAAGACTGGAAGTGAAGAATACCCAGGGGGATGCAGGTGAAACTTAATGGCCTGTGATATACTGAGGTTCAGAGCAGGTGATCTAATGGGCCCTTCTAGCCTTAGATGCTCTGAAATGAAAGCCATGCAGCCAACGAGAAGTTCAGGAAGACTCGGATGGGCTCAGGAACCTGCTGGCTGAACGGGGCAGCACGGTGCAGGGCAGGAGCGCACCGCCAGCCTTAACATCCTCTGAGCAAACCTGGCTCGAGATCCAGCTGGAAATGCCAGAGCATCAGAATTAACTACACGGCTTCCCAGAAGCAGTCGAGTGATGCATGAAGGCTCCGCAGTGGCCAGAAGCTCAGCTCTTGGACTTCATCGGATGCCAATGCCTGCCTGGGAGATTGACTGGCACCAGCACAGGGCAGGCGGCTGCCCCACAAACAAACATCTGTACAGCCACCACCTGCAAATCTCATCTGGTGTAATTGAAAAGCACGTGTAAAAACACAACGAGTTTCAAGAAAGCAAACAACGCTTCATCCGAACAGCCAGAAATCAGCTGCCCTCTTTATACCTCTCCCCGTTCCGCATCGTTTTCAGAGAAGACCGTGGTGCACATCACGAAAAAGTCTCTTCTTTTCTACTGATACCGACACGAAGCAAATAAAGTACTGCCCAGGAAAGTCTGAATATGTGCAATTAGAAACGAATACATTGTTTGGAGCATACTTAAAAGGATTATCGTCTCATGACACCCAAAATTATAATAATTATATCCACAATTTTTCATACTTATTTTCAGACTATTATGGGTCCTCTTTAGAAAAGTGAAATTGGTGCTTGCTGCCTTGACAGCAAAGGACAAATGCCTTGACAGGACATAATGCTTCTCTAAGAATAATTAAATCAAAGTATGGTGTAAATCCCAATGGTGCCTCTCCATTGGTAGTATTTCTATCAGGAATCTTCAAAACCTTAAATCCAATATTTAAAATTTATGTGTTTCACCTATGATTTCAAGGTGAGAGGCAGCTGTAGCCTTTTCCTTCAGTGCAATAAATAGCAGAACAAAACTCTCACCTATACGGTATACATAATTTCCATCTGCACAAACACAGAGAAATGGATTCTGATATATAAAAACCCCATAGCCCTGATAGGTAAACACAAACGCAACATAAATGTAATTGTTTAGACTGCAATATGAACATTAGATATATACAGAGAAACCCTGACAAGGTCAGCAACAGCTATTAGGAGACATCACAAATAGGTAGGAGAACAGAGCTCTCATTATCTTTGCTTAAAAATAGGTAAGAGAAAGTTTCAGTAAATTACCCTGAAATATTCAGAGGGTTTCTGTCAGAGAACTGGCTGAGTACTGTAACTAAACGCTCTCCTTTCAGACTCAAGCCAAATACAATTCAGATTAAAAAAGAGAGAAAATAGAGAAACTTATCTTCCCAGCTACATCAACAAGTAGGACAAGGGCATTCTGACCTGCAGCACAAAGAAGGGGAAAAAAAGCTATTTTGATGGAGAATCTTACAGGGTTCCTTCAACCGTTCTGCAAGCCACCACAGTGATGGTGAACAGATAAGAGCAGGACTGTGGATGTCACAGTATTTTACCAGAACTGAGACCTTATCTCCAACTTGGAAGGCATTTGGAACCTGAGTTTTTGGTTTAGCCCAGAGTAATGATGTCTATCGCAGCAGTATTAATCCTTTGAACAGCCTACGTTCAGACCTGGGGTTTGTTTTGTCATCAAACATCTGGATGAGTTCTGAACCTCTTTGGGTTCAGCTGTTAATAGCACTCTGAGAAGAAATCTCGTATTAGGATAAGTGCTGGATCTAAGAACACGAAGGATTGTTTTTGTGTTCTCGCAGCCGCTGCTAACAAAGGCATTACTCTATTAACCTCTCCCACTTGGATTTCCCTTAATCTGTACATGCAACTTGAAACCCTTTAAAATGTTTCCTCTGTCCCTCCTGTGGTTTTAAAAGCTCAAGTTATGCTATGATCTTTGCTTAAGAGAAGTTACTGAAGCGACGGATTCTAAATGTTATAATCCAAGCGGTCATGGCTGGATGAAAATCCAGTTTATTCAGTAATGCTACCACCCCGGCATGCAATCGTATTCATTTATGAAACCACTGCTGCCTGATGGGTTGAATAATGAAACTGCAGTAACATCAACTTTGAAGATGAAGAACACTGGGGCACAAGCTTTACGAGTTTTAATAAAATATCTGTTACATCGTTTAGGAGAAAAACAGCTCCTTTAAGGCCGTCTAGACTGACACGCTGAACTTGATTTTCACCTTCAAAGATCAACTCTGGTAGCGTGCCAAGACAGTAATTGCTTTTAGACCTTGTCCACGTTGGGATTTTGTCCCAGTTCTCCCAAACGATGGCCAGCTCCCAAAGCAAAGCCCCCACGGACGAACGATGCCCACACTTCAACCAAGGAAGGCAGCTCTGCTGGTTTACGACGAATGGCCCCAGACATGGGCCAGGGAAGCGGCGATTTGCAGCACTGGAGATACCTCTCTGGGGACCATTCAAAGCCCATTGTAGATTGCCTGGCTGGCTTTCCAGGCTTACCCAGGTCCAGCAACCTCAAACAGTCAGTGTAAGCTGCAGGAGCTGGGACTGAGCCGCAGAGAACAAATCCTTCATACTTGCCTGTGTGCAGGAACACAGCCTGTAAACTACAAACCTACAGACGCGGGGAGTGAGAATCTGCATGCTGGAACAGACCACAGAGCCTCAGAGAACTTCGTTCCTCAGTGGGAGATGGATGCCTCATTCCAGGAAGCTTTTCTGGTAACCCAAGGCATTAAAAAAGCAAGGCCTAAGCTAAAACAGCGATCTATCACATCCATTAGTCAGTATGCAAAAGGCAAAGATTTGATTAGAAAGGCAGGATACCGTTCTGATTTCATTTAAGTGACACATGACACAAGCTCGCTGCCATTCTCCAGCTACCCAGGGATCGCAGCCAAGCTCCACGACTCTACTTTCAACCTCGCAGAAGTAAATGGAGAAAATGCAGGAGCAGAAATCATGCAAATAGCACAGGGGAAGAAAAAAAAAAAAATCACTTCTCCACAAGTTTCTACGCCAGCTTTGCTGAGGCTCTGTCCTTGTCAGTGGTGGTACCTTACGGTGTGAGCTCTGCCAGTGCTCTCCAGCCAAGGCGGAGGCGCTGCTGTTGGGACCGAAGCGCCATGCTTGAAACACCCAGGGAAAGATCGTATGGTAGCAATTCGAGTAAATTAAATCCTAGCGCGCTACCGCTACGAAACGCCGAACGAGCTGAAAGTAATGAATGAGGTATCATATTTGTAGCTATTTAGCAGACACACTAAGACAATTACAGTGATGAAAGCTGCAGAGGCAGTACTGTACATCAGCCTTATTTTGTAGAAGTCCATAAATACATAATTTGACTTGGTAAAGCACTCTGGGATGGCTTGGGGTTTGGAAAGTGATATTGAAAAGAGAACCCACACGCATACACGCTGCTTATTATACTGTAGCACAAGCAATTTTATACTTTCCTCAACATATTTACACTGTGCAGCAATAAGAAGGCTGAAAATGAATGGTTGATGCCCCCTACCATTTAGTTTTTTGAATAGAGAACACTGCAATCATCTAAGCAAAAAGATCTGCGTTCAGATGGAGTACGTTCCCAGATATTCTGAGAACCGTGGGCTCACTTCTGAAACCATTTTCAAGAGGTCTCACGGAGGCAGACGAACGGCCTGCTAGGCAATGTAATATATAAAACGTAGAAGTGCCAGATTTAAAATAAACTTCCCCAAGTCTTTCCATAGGGGATGCAGAACAAGGAAGCTGAAAAGTTGAACTGATGTGCAATGGCATGAAAATCAGGCAAAGGTGGTGTTAAAAAAAGTCCACTTAAGAAATTACTAAAATAAACTAAAATGCACATCATGGGGGAGGGCAGAGAGTATCTTAAAAGAAAAAATCTCAATGTCATTAGGAGGTACTGAAAAAAATCGCTGAAGGGACACACAGCTTTTGAGCATCACTTTGATTACTGACCTGTTGAATGCTACATCTGCCTCAACTTGCCTTTTATTGAAAACTTCTAACAACCACAGACTAATCCTTTATAACCTACTAATGGACAACCTCTTAAAGAGCATGAGTCAAAAACCTACGTAAGATAAGGAGGCTCTAACAAAACAGTGACTCTTCAGCTGCCTGTTATTCTTATTGCTCAAGCTCATTTCTCACTCCACACATCGCAAATACTGTATTTAAAAAAAAAAAAAAAAGGCTTGAAAGGGCTTGATCCTGAGTTCACTGAAGAAATATCAAGGGATTATTTTTCTCTTCTCACTGGTCCCACGAGGGCTGAAGGACAGACCGATAGTATTGTCATGCCCAGAGACGGCAGAGGCATTCTGCTGCTCACATCTCTCTTTCAAAGGACGGAGATAACCCTGTGACAGGGTTATCAGTTGATCAGGTTGCTCATTTGCTGCTGCACTTGACCCAAATCTGAGGGCTCGCATAGGAGGAGCGGTCTGAGGGGAGGCAGCCCTGGCGACCGCAGCAGATTTTAAGGACCACGTAGTTACCTCCTGCCCCCAGCAGCCCCTCAGTGCTTGATCTCTGCAGCAGCCTGCATCGTACCATCTTCCTACGTCCCAGATCTAAGATTTCAGTCTCTCAGCCACATGTAGTGGTCTTCCACAACCTCACCGCCCTCCAAGAGCCCAGCACCATCCTGTTAGCACCGGTGTACAGCGACCATTATTCTCGCCGAGACTCCAGCCTGTGTATCTTTGCTGCCTTTATAATTACAATTTCATTCCAAGCTTTAGCCTAATTAATTCGTTATACATCATTAATTTTCCCTGTAAACTTCTTTTTTCCCCAACACCTCCCTTCCCCAGATATTTTAAAGTCCGGCAATTAACTTCTCTCATCTCCCTTATCATGCTGCCATCTCTATGTGCTCAGCTTGGTTATTTAGATTTTAAAATTTCATTTGTTACTTACTGACAGTGTCACTGTGTGAAAATAAACTCCCATTAATTAACATTTTTACATTAAGAAAAAGAGTATCTAGAGGGAAACCAGAGTACAAGAACTAAAAATACTGTCTGTCTAGCTCTGTCTAACTGTCTATTATGGTATAACAATATATTGCTCTTAGTAGACAGTTAATTGAAAATGTGAGTTTCGAATGGATTAAATTATCAGCTGCTCTGTGTTTTCATGGATATCAAACCCAAAGTGGCCTGTGCTACCCGCTTGGATCACCATAAATTCATGGGGACCGTACCTCAGTGCAGAGCACATGGGAGGAGGCTGGGGGGAGGAAGGGGCTGAGAAAACTGCTGGTTGCTCGGAAAACACCTCACAGCAGCAATGCCAACAACAAATTGAATTACATTTTGAAAAAAAGAGTATTTCAGGGCTGCTAATAAGCTCTGTCAGGGAACTGTCAGGTTGCTGGGCTTTGTTTTTGACATATTTTGACTACCTGAATGCTCTATGCTGTACAAGAGGTGAAATGAAGACAAAGTGGTATCTCTGGCCTCCAGACCTGCGGTATTGAGTCTGGGCCCTTTCCCTGTGATTCTCCCAGCTGAAAAACCCCAACACACCCTTATCAGCTCACCTCGGTTTCGTTTCAAAACAAACGATTGTTCTTTGAAGGAAGAGCGATCGTGGAAAAGTGACCCAAATTTTACAAGGCACCATACTGGATTTGTGAGGCTTCAGTAAACCAAGATACCAGCAAATTCAGAAATGTACGTGAATACTTGTACATATAGAGATAAACGAGTGTGGTGAGAGAGGCAGCAATGCCCTGTTTCATACGAGGGCCTGGCTGCACGACTGAAGGTTAGGAGAGGCTCTGGCTCTGCGTTGTGCAAGTCACAACAGCAGCTCAGCTTTGGCATGCGTTCTGCCTTGTGCCAGGATTTCCTATTCTGCATTAAAAAAAAAGTCACAATACCAGGGTTTGTTAAAATAGCTGTAGTACAATCTCTGCATCTGCATTCTACAAATTCATGGTGTTAGTACTTAATGCACAGATCAAAGCTACCAAAACCTGCACTGACTTAACAGACGCGTGCAGCTCCTTTGGAGGAACCTCTGAGTCAGCCAGTAATCCTTGGATTAAGAGTCCCCAGTGCTACGTTTTGGTACAACAGCCTTCATCTAAAAGCACGTCTACATGTCACTTAGAAAACAAGGTCCAAAGTTATTTTAGAGAGAAATTAATTAACAAAAGCTACATTAAAATAAAACTCAGATGCTGTGTTCGACTACGGTTTACAAGGACATAAAATGATAAATTAACTAAGTTTGAAAAGGAAATTGCACATGGTAATTACACGATTTGTATTAAATAAATAATGAATTAACATTAATTCATTCCAGAGATCTGATTTCCATTCTCAGTTTGCACAGTTCCTATGCAAGAAAGGCCCTCCTCTTTCCATCTCAGGTCTGTTAAAAGAAAGCAACGTTTGTTCTTTTACTGATTTTCTTACCATGACTATTGCAAACTCTGAAAGCCCAAAATGTCATTTTTTTTTCCAATTATTGTTTAGAAAGCACCTTGACATGATCTCAACAGAATAGATGCTACAATGAATAGATGCTGGCCCTGCAAGATCCACGCTGAAACGCAGAGCACCCCGCTGTAATGAAAGGGACAGACACAACATTTTCCAAATTACCACTCTTTTCTATGCTAGAAAATTCAGTCCAGCCTAATATATGTTTATTAGTGCTAGGCACTTGCTTAGTGCACTGCAGAAATTCACTGGGGAAATGTTATGCCACGGTACCACGCTTGGTTTCAGCGGAGTGGATGCAGACCCGCATGAGAGAAGTAATGCCACAGAGGAAAAAGGAGAGAGGGGAGATCAGGACAAGAGAGAAACCCAGGGTATCAAATGCCTGGTGCGACTGGGACCAGGTGACAGTGATTTATAATGCAGAATTAAAGTGTCACAGCGGAACTGTCACTCTCAGCATTTTGTGAGCTAAACCATGTTAGCTGCAGACAGAGCTCTGACAACAGAACAGGGCGCTGCAGAAAGGTAATGGGATCTGACACTTTTTGTTCCTCTCCAAATTAGTGCAATTCAGAAATGAAATTTTCCGTGACACTGCTGCTGTAATTTGGAAGAAGATTTTGTCGGGTATGTGCAGGGTACAGTTGGGTTTCAGGTTTTCTATACCGAGCCAGTATGGGGAGTAGGTTTAGGATGAAGCACGTGTGAGACGGTCAGCAACACACGAGCATTTGGCAATTCTAGCAGAAAAAAGAAGTTTGACAGCCCTGTTTGCTTTCATAGTCACTAAGCAGTACCAAAGTTTCTGAGCTTCCCATTGTTTTGGGGGTGGCATTAGAGGAAACCCTAACCCTGCCACTGCTAGCCTCTGTCCTGGCAGAAGGGCACTGATGCGACTCTGCTGAAGTCCCACAATGGAGAACAGAAGCGTAGCCCCGTGGCTTCTCTCAAAAGCAATGTGAAAGGAGAAGCAGACTCTTGGAGTCCCATTTTTCAGAGAACTGAGGAAAACAGCAAGGAACTTGTGACCCCAGAGCCTGCAGGGCGCTGTGTCACAGCCCACCGTGCCGTGCCATGCCGTGCCGTGCCTCCTGCCCTCGCCCCGCTCACTCTCCTGGAAAATTGCACAGCGCTGCCTCGCATCCAGAGCTTCCCTCAACATGAGATTTTAGATGGAAAGCATTAATTACCTTTAGAAAAAAATTAACGGTCAATGGTTTCAACAGCTCCTAATGAGTTTTGGAATTTTTGTAAGTTCAGTTGCATTAGAAAATAACAATGGGCCTTAAGTTAATTTCATAAGCCCAGAAGAGGCTGAGATAGAAATCGAAAAGCTAGAGGATATGTACATTCCCTTTTCTTCTGTATTTAAAATGTAATGCCCGCTTCTTGTGACATTCAGAGTATTTTAATAAAGACTACAAAAGAATATTTGTATGTACTATGGCCCTGAAATTTGGGAAACTCCAGTCTAGGCAGACTGGGGTTATTCCAATTCATATGTTCAATAAAACAGCTGAAAAAAGCTTAAATGCAATCGTGGTGGTTAAGAATCCTTCGAAACCCAGAGTAACCACTGTGAAGTTAATTCTCTTATTGAAAAGCTTTGATTTTGAAAGCCTTTTTCTTTTTCCTTTTGTAGGATTTTCAACATACAGGTATGCGCTCATGTATAACCAAGGGATAGGTTTACAGATTAAAAAAAAACATACTGTGAGTTCTTGTGGGAAGGCTATTTTGCTAAGGAAGAATGTAAATTTGGCAGAGAAAAGCAAAACCAAGACGATGCTGATAGCTGTCTGAAAAAACATTGATGGAAACTGATTTTACCACTGGAAGCAGACACTAGCAGTGAGGTTAATAACGGAAAAAGCAATTTTCCATTAAAAACAGTTTCACAGGACAGTTTTCTACTACCTGAGAGACAGCTCCACACACACACACCCCTTCATAAATCAAGTATGTTCAGACAAACAAGTACAAAATTAAATGCAAACCCATTTTACATGCACACAAGCATATATTGATAAATATACACCAGTTTTGTAAATGCTTTGTTTCCTGTAACAACTTAAAAATATTACACAGCAACTGTGTGAAGCAAGTAAGAGTATGGGCAGGAACTTTGCAAACCAGAAACCCATCCTACCTACAGAGCTGGTCACAACGTCGAGCTGCAGGAAAACGCAGCCAAGGCAAACTTCCTTTACCCAAAGCAACTACCGTGGCAGGCATGGACCTTACACCATGAATTTTGTATTCATCTTTACTCACCACATCACGTCAGCTGGCTAAATGATGCTGAGACTAAGGGATGCCAAGGGGAGGAAAGTCCCTTGAGCTTCTCATCTCCTTCTAGGCGCCAGGAGCAGCGGGTTCCTCCCGGAGGAGAAGGCACCAAGAGTTCCACCCCCATGTTGTCCCCTCTTCCCCACATGCCCCTTTCTTTTCCCCAACCCTACACACTTCTGGGAAAGGGAAGAAAAAGCTGTTCCCATTTTACAGCATTACATTATTCAGCATGTCTGTTTCATGTTGAGGCTTACACTCCTGTGAGTAAGACGAGCAATCTAGATTTTTTTCCCCCACACTGCTTTCAAGTTTGGATGCCTTTGATTTAAAAGAGAAGAAAGCAAAGAAGGTAAATCCATCATCGAGAAGGATAGCATGAAGTAAGATATAATACATATGCCATATATGATTTAGAGGATTCTGGCCTAAGAACTAAATAGCAAGGCTCTGCATGCAGATTCATTGATAACGCAGTAATTTATGGGACAATATTTAAGAAAAAAAATTATGAAGGACGAATACGCAAAAATAAATTTCCTTCAACACAGCCTAAATTTAAAAAAGCAATCTAGCAACTGCCAATGAATACCAAAACTCTGGAGTGATTAAATAAATAGGAGCATAAATTACGCAACGTGGTTCATCAGCACGTGCGCGCTTTGGCTGGGCTTTGCAGAGCAAAGCACCCATTGCACTGCGAGGCATGCGTGGTGCTGGCGTGGCAGCAGCCCTGGCACGTGCAAACCAGTCGCCAGAAGAGCTCCCAGCTCCCCAGGTCCATGTTTCGAGCTTGGACCCGAGGAGGTTCCTCTCCCCTTTGCAGCACTGCCCGTCCTGGGGACGGGCTCGCGGTTACGCTGCAGGGAGCAGTAGGGCAGGCTCTCTCGGATGCATTTATTTTAATGTACAAAGAAGGATTTCCTTCCCCTGCCCACTTCTTTTGAAAGATTAAGGCTAATCTGAACAGCGCCCCAGTGGAAATCAAGGATTTATTTTCCATACTCACTTTTTCCACTCAAAATGCTAGCTTGCACTCACGACGCATTTATCCCTGCGTTTGGCACCACTGACTGCTTCTATTAACAGCCTTCCCCATTTCTAATGTTAACATAAGTTCCTTTACATGTACACACGCACACATTTCTTCTTTCCGGTTTTAAAGGAATAAATTAATGCTTGCAATTTCGAATGCATTTAAATGGCATCTCAGTGCGACAAATGGCTCAATCGCTCCTTCTCCCACCCAAGACGTGAGAGACTGCGGTTGATTTCGGAGCCTGTCCAAAACTTTGATGTAAAGGCTCACGTAGGCCCTCCTGTTCACACTTATTTCTGTTATTCCCTTGTAAAAGCAGTAGGGCTTACCTAACTATAATCCTTTGAACATCCGAGCCCGCAACTTTCTTTTTCTCTGCACCTTACCTTCACCGGCTTTAAAACCCACATCAGTGAGTCCTAAATTCAAGGTATTGAGGGATGTGCACGCTAGAAATCAGGGGGTGTTGGGATAAATTTAGTCTAGCTGAGACTGACAACTGTCAGGCTCCTTTGAAAATAACAGGCTTAAAAATAAAGTCTGCATTATTAACAATTCTGGGTGCGAGGTACTGGAGCGTTATAAACAAAGACTTTGCTTTCTATAAATTGATCTGGTGCTGCTGCCATTAACATGAACAGGATTCAAATGCCTTTTATACAGAACTAGCATCAATTTGTAAATCCTTGATTCATGGATTTTGTGGATTCTCACTTCTTTCTTTACTTCAGTCCCAAACACCTCAACTGAATTGAACCGCTCATTCCCTAAAACCCTCAGCAACTCTCCCTACTGCCTCGTGGGGTTTTCTTCAATGTGGATTCACCACCTTAAACTTAATGCAATGCAGAATACTCCGGGGAAAAAATAATATGTTAATATCAGCAGAAGTGGGCATTAGCGGAGACTCAATCTGACACCTTTCTCCTGAAGGGTGTTATAAATAAATTCAAAAGTTAGCATGTGAAAAAGCAATGGAGGGGCATGATGAGTAACTACAGTTAGTGACACCGCAGGGCAACTGGACATCTCATTAGGAATGAAGAGTCAGGCAATATCCATCACCTTCATGGGAATCAAAGCTTAAGCTAGAGAATGAAAAAAAAGAAAAAAAAGAAAATCGAGGATAATCTTTGTTTCTCCAGAGGTAGGTGGGGGATTTGGATATCCAACAACACCAGAAAAAGTTTAAATCATTTTTTATCTTCTCTTCAGTTTGCCAAAGCTACGAACAAGTCAAGACCTCCCCAACTTCAAGGTGACATTGGAGCTATCACTTTGCAGCTATCCATATATTCGGCTTTTTTACGTTAATTGAATTCACTCTGACAGCAAGTGGACTGGAATGATACCGGTGCAGCCTTCTATCAAGTTGCAGGAACATCTGAATAGTACCTGAGATGCATTTTGGTTCGTTTTGCTTATTTATCTGGCACAGATTTCTCTCCACACTGCCCCCCATGCAATGTTACTGCTTAAGAAGCCCAAAGGCAACACAGGCTGCACATCTGCCTTAGCTACCTAAAAGCCTTCCCTCACATTTATTATTTTGCATGTACCAAGCACACTCTTCTAAAACATCAGGACATCTGTGTGAATTTATTCTTTAACCTCTTCTGCATGACCAAATCACTGGACATGGGGGAACCTTGTGACAGGTTCACAAATTGCCTGAAATCATCTAAGAAGTCTGATCTGTAGTGAAATTTCTGCACATTTCTGCCGCAGAAATAATTATAACATGCAAGGTATCTCTCTGCCAAGAACGTAGAAAACATTGGATGTGGATTAAACTAAGAGCCCGTGGCTAAGACATCTAGGATAAAGCTTTCAGCTCAATCCATTTAAATGGCTGTTTAACCCCTTCCTTCTGCAGTGACATTCCACAGTGACAGCAAAGATAAGGTAGCTTGAAAATCCTGATCCGTGCAGGTTTAACACCAAACAAGCAGTTTCTAGTCTCCTCTTTCCTGCCTCAGTCTGCTCCCACAGCTCCCAGGTGAGAACACGTCCCTCCTCCCGTCCCGTCGCCCTCTCCTACACAGCCTGTGAACTGCTGAGCACACGGACTGCCTTCAAATGGGCGCATACAGCCCAACATACTCGCCCTGTAATTAAATTACTAATTTATCTTAAATTAAAACTAAATCAGCAACAACTCAACAGCCACATTTGGCCGTTAGCTCAATAAAGCCATGCTTTACACAGCTTTACTGTTGTAACTCCGTTGATCTCATTTCTCCTGTCTCAACAGTGGAGGAGTAACAAAGTTTAAAACCAGGACTACTCAGGACTCCTGCTAGGGGAAAAACTACATCCATACTACAAAGATGAAGGACAAACTTAACTTCTGATGTAACAGTAAGAAAGTATCTCACCTTTCTCCAGTTTTGAAAAAAAAAAAGTCTCCTGCAGCTCTGGCCGAGTCCTAGTTTATGATTTTCCAATCTTCCTATTATGATTTCTTAATTATGCAACATGCACAAGCAAGAACCATTTTACACCCAGGACCACTTTTTAAACAGTCACACGTTATCTCGAAAAACCATCAGACACCCTTTGGAATTTATCTGCGTGACCTCGAGCGATGATGAATCAGATCTGCTGTGAATGAGGACTGATTTATCTCAGGTCACCTTCCAAGACCATGCTGTCTACGAAGTTTTCCAGGGGAAGTGTTTTACAATAAGCGTTTCCCCCTGTTCAGCACATACCAGGGTGTGTGTGCCACGTACGGGTGGATGTCTGTCTGTCCTGGCACCAGGCAGACCTGGATATCCCATAGCAAGCACGGCACTGCTCAGCCTGGAGAAGAGTAGGCTTGGAGAAGATGCTACCGATGGCTTCGCTTACCTGAGGGGAGTGGGGAGGAGGAGGAGGGAGAGAAGAAGCCTGGAGCCAGACTCTGGCATGCAGTGAAAGGACAAGAGTTCGTGGCCGTGAACTGGAATAGAGAACATTTCATGAGAACCCAGGAAAAAACCCTTTTCACAATGAGGGTGGCCAAGTACTGGGGCAGGTTGCCGCAAGAGCCTGTGGAGAGGGTGCTGGGCCCTTGGCTGGTGGAAGTGAAGCTCCTGCTCTGCTTTTACCTCTCACTGCCCAAATTGGGAGCCACGCGATAGTCGCAGCTTTGCTTTATTCCCTTGCTCTTGCTCAGTATCCCAGAAAGATGCGTGTAACTCTCGCAGGCAGTTTCTGTACACTTCACAAAGTAATCTTCCTAATCATGATTTGAAGCAAAATCCAATTACAGGCCCACTCTTCTGTCCATTAGATTACTATTAGCAAAGATAAAAGCTATTGCTTGTAGCACTGCCCTCCCTCTCTGCTATCCTAAAACCTCCCACTCAGGCAGCTTGAGAAATAATAGCAGCGCACCCTGCTCTGGAATACCTTCCTTTCCCGTTAGCAGCAATGAAGGAACCAGCTGCTTTCGCAACCGATGGTGCGAGTGAATCATGCTCATTACAAGGCAGATTTGAGAGGAGCTCGATACCCACTAACTGTCTCCTTTAGGCACCCGCCGGGGTAAGCTGCCTTTTCAAAACCGCTCTGAACTCCACAGCTCCCACAGAAGGCTGCTGGGGTTAGATGCTGAGCGTGGAGGTTTTTGATTTCCAAAAAACTCCTGCCCACCACCACAGCTCGTGCAATGGCCGAGCATTAACGAGAGACACAGGACCACCCTTTCTTCTTTTTCTGCATATTGCAGTCCTTGACTGCTGTAAAGAGAGGCTGAAACGGACTCACTGCTGTAAAGAGAGGCTGAAACGGACTCACTGGGCCAAGACCAAAGGGATTGTTGAACGAGAAGCAAGGGAGCACAGCGCCACTCTACACAAAGCAGGCAGCACAACTGCTGGAAACCCCTGGCCCCCCAAGGCAGGGCGACAGCAGAGGGAAAGCAGATGCTCGGGAGGCATCTATACACAAAGCAGGCCCTGGAAGGCTCGAGAAGAAACTTACAGGCTTGCTGCAGGAACTGCTCGTGTCTTCGCCCTCTTCCTGCTAAGCACAGATGAACGTTGCTCTCTTTCAGCTACACCCCAAAACACAGGGTCAGACGTAATCTTGCTGAAGCAACACAGACAAGAGGACAGGGCAGCTAATTAAAATTAAACCTGGCTTTGTAACTGATTTCTTGTGGTTCTCTCACCCACTTGGCCAGTCTGGACCTTCCCCTCTTTATCCAGCCTGCCTGCGCAGAGCAGGGACCGCACTTCTCCTTCGGCGCCCGCACACCACCAAGCACAACGGGGCCCTAATGGCAGGCCATGTGAGCATTCCTCTCCTACACATGAGAATGTGCCTAACTGCACATGCTGCTAGGGTGAAAAGACCAGATGAACACGTTTTGCAGAACCCTAGCAGGGAATCTGCTGCTCCAAGGGCTTAGAGCTCCATTTGAGTCACTCCAGCAGAGAACGGGATCCTTTGGATACAGATTCCCTTTGAAGTCTTCTGATTACTGCTACCTGTACACTTCTTTCTGAATTATATCCCAGGGCTAAATGGAGCAGCCTAAGTTGTTTCATGTAATTTTTCATCTATTTAGCTATACCCATACGCCTCAGATTTATCCACAGAAAACCCTTTAGGTCATTAAGGTCTTTTTTTACCCTTAGAAAGTGAACATACACATTAGAAAAGTCTAACATGCCTTATGTCCAAAGTAGATAAAGATCTAACTTCCTGAGACCCCATTAAACTTGTGGAGATGATCTTTGCTTAGGGACCTTAACTGATTTTCCCTGACAAAGACTGTCTAGGCTGATACTCATCCTCAACAGGCACGTTAAGTTTACCCCACAAAAAAAGAAATGAAGGAATAAGCAAAGAAACCAAACCAAAGAAAAAAAGAATCATCACAAGGAAACCTAGAGACCTAATTTAGCAGCAATTTTTCATGTGGTTAATCAAGCTTCAGGTTTCTGTATTTATCTGCAATGCCTCCCCAGAAACTTCCAAATGCCAGAGGTGTGAGTCCAAGAAGAATCACGAGCAGTTACTGGATTTTCAAGTTGCTCACAGATATGCCACGTGAATCCAGGCTCACTTGATTTTAAGTATTTACTACCATGAGCACAATGAGATGTGACATTGCTTCTCACTGCTTTTTGCAGCTCCTGAAGTGAAGTGCTGGATCCTCTCTGCTTGTAACCTCAGTATTCCTCTGCAGAGTTGTGCTAAATTGCACTTGCTTAGGAAATGCCTGGCCTCTTTGTTTTTTCCACTTGCCTATAGCACTTTTAATGTACATATTGCTCCAGTTTTACGTACCCAAGGACATCTGCGCAGTGGTTGGATTGGAGAAACCACTCTCATGCGGGTTCAAGGAAGAGACAGCGCTTACCAATTGCTTCTTTTATAGGGCACCGGTGCTTTGCATCGCCTCACTTGGGTATTTTCCTGGTTGTGTTTTATGTAAGTGTCCATATGCTTTGACAGAATGTGGACTGGTGACTTATTTTTCAGCAAAACAACAGTTTAATGAATGTGTTTGCATCTGTATGTAGCACACACGTGGAAACTTCATAACATGGAAGAAATTGCAAAGGGTTCTCAACGTGCTGTAGGAACTACTCAAGGTTTTAAAGCCCTGTCTTAGAGTAACTCAGCTGAGCAGCTCATTCCATTCAATGGGGATAGCAGAGAATTTTTCAATGAAAAATAAAGCTAATTAGTTAAAACAAAGTCTTTTTATATGAAGGAACACTAAGAATTTATCATCTCAAAAGATGGTATGCAAAGCTCAGACTACTTTTAATTAATTTCAAGGGTAAGACTCACTTCATTTATAATATATACACACACATATTTGTCATCAAGTGTCTAAAATCAGCCTTTGCAAATATTCACTAAAATGATTTTGGAAAATCCAGTGAGGATTTTCATAGTGATGGACTATGGGCTTTGGCTGCCTAAACCTTCCCACTGTTGGCTAAATTATTCCCCCACCCCACCCCCTTCCAGTAAAAAATAACCTAGGGTAAGACTTCACGATGATCTTCTCCAAAAGTCAGGAAACGAGATTTTTCTTCTTCCTCTTTTTTTTTAGTCCAAATGCATTCTAAACAGTAGGTTGCTCTTTTATGCTAACTATGTCTGGGAGAGAATGGAAATACTTGCTGAGAGAGAGGCATAAATAGCTTTGATATCAAAGGCATTGAAAAGCTTTATTTACATTCACTCTGTGTGAATACCAGCTTCCATATGGACAAACCCATGGATTACAGCTCTGTGGGGGGAAGGTGAATAGGTTATCTAGAGCGTCTTGTAAAAATTGTAGTCTTCCCGCAAATAACATCGTTCTCAGCTGTTTCTGTTTTAATAGGTCCATCTAAACCACTTTATCATTCAAAACGGTTGTGACCCGAAGTTGTGGGGCTAAGAATAAAAACGGGGAAAAAAAAGAAAGCATAGGAGATTGTGTTCTCTTGGAGATCATTATAACAAGTGTGCTTTCTCTCCAGTGGGGATTAATGGAGAGGACTATAAGAAAGAGAAACAAGTAGTAGGAAAACACTTCATAGTCCTCTCTTACAACCTTTCCTAATGCTGCTGTAGTACTAAAGAACGAGAGAGTAATACTGAAGACTGGTTGACTGCAAGTAATTAAGCAGTGGCTTGTGCCACTCTTTGGATTTAAGAATATTTGGGTTTAAGGATAGCTGCGTTAGCAGAGATGCAGCATTGGATCACGTGCTGGGTAAGATGGCTTTTCTGCTAGAGTTGTAACAGCATTAAATTCACTGGGAAAATTCGCTAATCTGTGTATGGTCTGACACTCCAAATCTCTGTCCTGGAGCAACTCTGTTAAAGCAGATCTTTTAGCAAACTGCTAATTGGTTACTGGGGGGAGGCAAATTAATACACAGCAAACGAGCTGGCCCGGCCCCTGCAGAAGATGGAGTCTGGCTCATTTCAGGGATATACAGCGAGAAGACAAAGAAGGGATAGTCACAAGTCGCAAGGAGGGAAATTCTGATTGTAGGTTAAAGAAAAAAAGAAATATATCTTTACCATGAGAGTTGTTGAAGACTGGAAGATGGCCCAGAAAGGCTGCCGAACCTTCACCCTTGCATGTCTTCAGACCCAGACCGGTCGAGGCCCCATACAACCCAAGGCAGCTTTGGAACTGTGTGATGAGCAGGGAGCTTGGGCTAAGTGATTATCCACAAGGGTTGCTTCCAAGAGAAATTTTGCTTTGATTCTATGGCTCTAAGTGCTTCCATCCTGTTAAATCCTACTGTTGCCATGAAAAAATGCCTGAGAAATGCCATATCCCATGGCAACATAAACAAGTTAACACGGTACCAAGATAGAAAAAGTAAGAGAATTCCTAACAACGGATGCCTGCAGACTGTTAGTGCCTTTGGAAAAATGAGAAGCTGCCAATATAAATGGGGAACATCTCAACAGCATCAAGAAATGCACTGATATGGCAAAAACAAACATGAAAGCCTCTTTACTTTCCTTTAGATTCACATATAATTCTTATAATTCGCTGATCTCACAGATATTACAGCTAGCTAATGATAACCCTTCATTCTGTTCTTCCATCAGAATCCTTAAAGTATTATTTACAGACAAAGTGCTTTGCTTTGATTGCTGCCTATTTGAACCACTGGATATCAGGCAAAAATCAAAAAATTATTTCGGTGCCTGTACAGCTTCCCACATCTGATGCCTTTGAAAGGCTGAAGAAGCAAACTGCGCAGAATTTACGCTTTACTTTGTGCAGCAAAACAATTAGCTCTCAGCTCCTTAAGGATAGATGCCAGTAAGTGTCATTTCAAAGACTGCCTCTCTTGCTATGGATCTTCTGTGCAACAAAACGCAAGTATCGGAAGCACGCTACTAATTAACCTCAGGCCAAGAGAGAAAAAAAAACACTTTTGAGTGGAACTGGGCAGAGCTGGCCTCGCAGACCTGCATGCTGGTTGGGCACAGCATCGTGGTCATAGCCTGCAAAGGATTCGGACCTGGTGCAGGAAGGTTACTGCATGAACGCGAATGGGGAAAGGACTTGAATTTGTTTCCTTCTGCTCCCAGCCTGGGAGCTCAACTTGCATCGTCCTAGGGCATGTTCAAGACAGCAAATCTGAGATATTCACCGAAAATCTATTAAGACTAGAGTGGCTGCATCCTTCAAGTTAAGCCTTTCGCTAAGAAAGGATCCTGAGTTTCATTAAACCCCTAACATTTAGCTAGGAGCAATCCTTTGCAACTCTAAGAGAAACAGAACGCAAATAAATACATAAAGTTTTGTGCTGTTTTTTCTTTTAACTCACCATTTTTCTGTCAATCCAATAACAATTATTACAGGCTTGAGATTGGCACCACTGGTAAAAGGATGTTTTTCTGTGCTCTCCAAAATACTTCAGCAGCAATTGTCTGTTAACCCATGGACTTCTCTAACGAGCCAGCCCAGCGCTTGTGCCAAACAGCTGATTTCCATGCAGCTGCATGATTTCACACGAAAATATTCACAGCTTGATGATGGAGAAGATAATAAACATATGGAATAAAATGGTGTGGAGTTTGGAGAAAAGAGGGCATAAATAAAAATTCAAAAAAATGCCAGCTGGGGAAAGATGAGACTAAGTAGGTATGAATGAGGAAGAAATAGGATGAAAGAGACAAGGCTAACGTCATCAATTTTCTGAAGGGAAATCCCTCTACAGTGAAGAAAATGAATGAAACAGCTACAAATTCCAGGTGGTAGCAACATTTTCAAAGAACGTTAGTGAAAGTTAACAGCTGAAGCCTCATTTTCAGAGACTTCCGATTGCCGGTCCGGAAGATAAATCTCAATGAAAGCACACACGATGCTCCAAAGTCACCTACAACAAGGAGTTTTCGACTATCCTGTTACCTTCTTCTGGATAAATATGTTTGGAAGCTGAGCTTCCAGAATTAGGAATGAATTAATAGTTAAGAATTAATATTAGTTAGAATTAATATTAAGAATTAATAGTTAAGAATTAACTGAGATAACCCTGTAATATAACACAGACCACAAGAAGAGCAGGAATCATGTACTGGCAGAATATACGTAAGAGAGAAAGAGTAAGAGAGACTGAGCTACACACATAAACTCTAGTCATCCATACGTACGATTCTTTTAGTTGTTTTAATAGCTGACATTCATGGGAAAAAAAGAGCAAAACCCAGGCAGTGAGGCCTCATCAGTGAGAGTAACACCTTCTGCCTCTCGCTCCCCATGAAGACTGCTGAAAGTGCACTGAGCTTTGAATTGCTAAAGGGCAAGCAAGGACAGAACCGAAGGGGTGGACAGATTAATGGGGAAATGCGTAATGGAGGGAATTACAAAGTCAGCCCAGCACTGGGGCTCTCAAACAAGCCAGTCCCTTGCGACCCAGGTGGGCAATTTGGACTACAACTTTCACAGCAAAGCCTAGCTGGAAAAAAAAATTAACATAACAGCATTCCAAAAAATTTGGATCAAAGAAGGAGCTGACAATTACCCCGGTTTTTTTTGAATGTCAGGACGGAGTAAGCAAAATATTACATCTCTCCTGACACCACGGGAGATATCCAGTTTCATTCATAACCACACCATCTGGGCCGCCTGCCTTCTGTTGTACCAACTTCCCACTTCTGTAAACAGTTACTCTTGCTGGAGGCAGTTCTGTTTCCTAGAAATGCCAGCGTAACGTGGTCCTTGGCACAAGGAGGCACCGATCTAAATGATGAATGTACACCCTGGAGTGTTTATTCCTGTGTACTGCACACGCGAAGAACACAGCTTGCATTCTCCGAGTGTTTACTGCGTCTCTGCATAGGCCATCCCGGCAAATTAGAAACCGTGCTAATTTTCATTTGTATCAGTGAGACGGCATAAGCAAGGCAGCATAAAGCAAAACAGAGCAGGCACACACACCAGCCTTCCCCTGAACAGCTTTAAGATATGTTCCAATTAAATCACTGCTGCTGCTGCAGCTCTCGAAATATTTGTTCAAGTTGGATTTCTGCTGAGGATCCCGCTTCTCAGATCCGGTTGTCCCATATCAGCTACGGCAGTGCAGAAATTCAGGATTATTTCTCTGCTACCCTACTGCACGCCCTTGAGATAGCATTTTAGCCCAGATTTGCACCCATAATATGGACTTTTCTCCTTTTCTTTGCAAACCACAGCACTGGAATCCCACCTATTCTGGGCACAGTCAGAAACAGGAGATGGGGACCCTGGCATTAGGCTACACCGGGAAGCGAGCTGTGGTTAATGTGGGGTTTGGGGCATTAATACCTGGTAATACTCTGAACTACTCCTGCTGACTAGCTCCCACACTAACCACATGCTATGTAACCCGCAAATCTTCTCACAATCCATCCCTCAATCCTGGTTTAAAACAACCTAATGAGAGATTACAGCACAACTGTGGGATTTTGTGTCGCATGCTCATCATCCCCAGACAGGACAGAGAGAGGGACATTATGGGAAATACCACTCTCCAAGCATCAAAAAGACCATTTTATAAACTTAACAGTTCAATTAGTTAAAAAAAAAAAAGTTAATGTCTATATCATCGCTCACTTCTGTTTTAATTTAAAACCTTTTAAAACTTTCCTAGGTTTGAAAGCAAACACTGTTTTCTGATTATATGTCCCCTGGCGTAGCACCACCCCATATTTTGGGCACTTTGGGAAAACCAGCCCTATGCTCTACATCTTTCTAGTAGAAAAGCGTGATGAATCACAGAAATGCTCAGGACAAACACTCCCAGATGTCATCTTGCTTCCTCTGCACGGTGTAAGCCACCACCACAACAGTGAAGGCATTCTTTCAGGTTTGGGAAATCCCCGTTCCCTGCCTCCCCCAGTCTCAGCAGAGCTGTTCTCATTCTTGGCAGACACCAGACATCTACCCGAGCCCGGCCGCCTCCCCTGCTCTGCTACTTTCACAGTCAGCCTCTCCATAAATCACTGGAGTCACCTGCTTGAGCATGAACTCTTACTAATTTACAGTTTCTACTGATACTGAAGAGGCAAGACCCCAATGTGGCTTTTTAATCACTAGCTGGTGTTTTCATAGGAATACTGACGGAATCTAGAAAGATGCTCTAATTTTTTTAGAGCATCTTTTTTAGTTTCGCCCTCAACTAAACCGAGTAAGCCAACTCCTAAGACACAACACCACTGAGGCCAGCGGAGTCATGTCAATGCAGACCAGCTGCTGCTCTCAATTACCCCCACCTACATGATTGATTTTTACACAATTAAAATAGGCTTTGCATTGCTCAGATGGGTAACATCCAAGAAGTACGATGGTCTCCATAATGGCCAGTATGACAGCTGGCAATCCAATGTATTTAGATACTTTTGGGGTGATGCAGAGCAGCAGGTAAAGCCAGATGAAAGCAGGTTACAGACACATATTTCACTATGAACACCTCTTCGTGCCAGGTCCATCATACAGGACAGCTCTACTGACTTCTGCAGAGCTGTCTGCACCTATCCGTGAGCGACACTGGTATAACATTTATTTCCTGCAGGTAGATCAACTGCTGTCACACAATATGCATTTTAATATCAAATGCATAAGCACTGTTGCAAATCCACATCACCGTATTTTACAGTATCTGCTGCTTTCTTAAATACATTTTTCTTTCCTTTAATTCATTAAACTCAGAAGCAGAGAAGTTCCCTATGTATTTCAAAGGGTTTAGGAAGCAGATCCCAAATGAAAGCCAGATACACCTTAATTCAGCCGTTAAATCACACTATTGATTTAATGTACATGAACATTCCCCTCACCTTGCTTGGATCAGGTCGGATCAGATTATTCAAGATGATAAGGTGGAAGTGTCACTTGAAGGCAAAGAGAGATAAAGGATTAGCTGAACATTCTGACTGGGAAGTGGATCATATTTTACCCTCTGTCAGCTCAAACGTCTGACAATTCACAGCGGCACCCCGCGCTTCATCTGAACCGCTCAGCTGATGCAGATGGAGGGAGAAGTTCATGCTGGAGAACCCTACAGGTAAGGAACACAAAACGATCTTTCAAGATTTCTCAGATGCAAAGGATCCACGAAATGCTGCATTCGTCTCTGCCCCGAGTTTACTTTCTGGTCCTTTTCTTTACACCCAATGCCAGGAGCAGAGGCGAGGCGTCTGTCCGCACCCCTGCGCCGTGCCAGCACTAAGGCAGAGACATGATGGAAATAAATGGGCCTGCTTTCAGCTCCTCTCCCCTGATTCCAAGCCTCTTAGTCTGCTATTGATTTGTGCTACATACAGCACAGCACCAGAAATCCCAGCCTGAGTTTCACAATTAAATTTAGGAATTCAGCACTGCCGTGGGCCAGTCGGTATTACAATAATACTTTCATTAGCGCTAACAAAACAAGGAGGGAGAGAACAAAAGTTCCAGCACTGACTTGTTTTGAAGCTCCTTTAAAGGACAATATTAGGGGAGAGAGGGTGATTCTGAGCAAAGACTCCCTGAGAGCACTTTTTAAAGAGGAACTGTGATTGTCAGGCACCAATTTAAAAGTGGGCCTGCAGACAGATGTGCAAAACGCATGATGGAAAGTGCTTTGGGACCGTGGCGGGTGCACATGTACAAAGTGAACTTGGGCAAACGCTTCCTTCCTTGTGTCAAATGGAACGGTCTGGACTAAGAACGCTATTTTCCCCTATTTATCATGGAAATAACGCACTGTGCTGCTGGAAAACCATGCTCTGCCTTGCGTACTGCACCCTTGCAAGTGGCTTATGGACCCAGCACTTTCTTTTCCTTAGGTAAAGTATTAAAAATATAATTAAATATAATAAAATAAAAATATAGTTAAAATATAATTAAAATATAAAGTAGGAAGGTCAAGTATTGTCTTCTCTTACAGAGCACATGGCAGTGGAAAGGACCTAGCACGGTTAACACCATTACCCCTTTCTGCTTTAAGCACAAAAGCAGTGAGGAATTGAGCTACCTGGAACAATTTGGGCCTCTTTCCCTGCACGTCTGTGTTTCACTGCCATCAGCAGCCCATCCCGTGTTCGTTTTAATAATGCTGGGATTCCATCCTTACGCGACCATTTGCATGACTAATGCTCAGCCGAATGCCTAAATCCTCGACTGAAGTCATCAGCATTATGCTCATTTCTATTCTTCAAGCCTCACTTCCCTCCACTAGAGACCCACAACTGCGTCCCATCGCTTGCTATCAGAGACAACAAAGTTACACGAGCCTTTTCAAGCTGGTCTGGCTCATTTACTACTCTGGAAAATGAGCAATTTTCTTTTGCCTCTAATTTTATAACCACAACGCTCATATGCAAACATCCATGGCCCTTCTCTCCCGGAGAGAGAGAAATATGGTCAACTGCAATTATTAATTCTGTATTGTTGTTATGACTTTAACTGTTCTTTAAAGCCACTGTGGTCCCTTTCAAGCAGTGGAGAAAAAGAGCACTTTAATCACTAAAAGCGCATTAAAAATTCAACACTTGAAGCCTGCCTAATAGATTGATATTTCCCATGAGCTGTCAGGGTAAGATTAGCTATTAAAAATTCACTTGTCCAGAGGCATGTTAAATCTACCTGAAATTGGGCTCTGCTTGTTTTCGTGCTTGTTTGTATGTTTAAAGAGATGCTTAAATTTCGATCTCTTTGCAATTTAAATAAACCAGAGAAATGTGTGTCTTTTTACAATGTTTTAAGATCAACTTTTAGTTCAAACGCCAGCAGACACTTGATCCTGCTTGCCCTTTCCAAATGCCACAGCTGCCTTGATGTCTGTAGCAAACCCTAGATAAGGAGCACCGTGCAATCATTCTTGCTCTGAATTTGAAGCCTTGAGTCTTCAACTCCCCAGACTCTGCTTTGTCACCACAAACTTTTCCATTAGCTGGGATGACGGCTAAATTACTGGAGAGACACCTCCAGCTGCAGAGAACCAGGCAGGTCAGTTAAAGGTGATGCTGAGCCTCTGAAAGCGCACAGCCTTCTCCAGACAGAGCCGAGGGAAGGCACACGATGGTAGGAGTCTTGCTATGGACTAAAACTTGCCAGAAGCCACCTTCCTCAGTTCTTCAGTTCTTCCATTCACTCCTTCAGAAAGCTGCAGGAAATCAAGCCTGCTGATATTGGCAAAGCACTGGGGATGTTTAGTGAAAGACACGTTTTTACAAAAGAAATATAAATAAGAAAATCAACCTGCTGCAGTCCTCCCACCTGCAAAACCCAGACTTTGGTCATAGCCCAGCTCAAAATGCTACTGTCAGGATGTGTTGGGATGTTCCAGCCAAAGGAACCCTGTCACCAGCCAGGATGCTAAGGTGCAATGCGAACACAGAATTAAAGGAGTCCCCATCCTCAGCAGGCTTGCACACTAGTGCAAGAGACCTCAAACAGGATGTAAAAGCAAAGACTGAAGTAGCATCGATCAGCATCTCAAGCTCTCATCACAATGTCTCGGCAGATCGATCGTTGTCAACCTTTTTTTTTGGTCTAGTTCCCCCATAAAAAGAGAAAGAACCTGCCTGTCTCGAAGCCTGGCAGTGTTGGACACCTTGTAGCTTTCTGATCGTAAACAAATAACATACACAATTTAATTTAGAGGAAAATCTGAACTGTGTTTGCCAGTCTAAGTGAATTCTCCTATGACGAAGATTCTATAGATAGCTTTCTATTGCATTTCATGGTATTTCTTCCACTGTGATGTTACAAGCAGAAACCACACTGGGAACAATTTAGGACTGAATAGAAAATGATAATGTCTAGACAGCAACTATGCCTGAAGTATTTTCGAGGAATATGAAAACAAGAATTCCCATCAGTTCTGGGCTGCAAATAGCTAGAAGCTAATAATGACAATGTTAATTTTGATTTAAACAGATTCAAGGCAGGTATTTTCAAAACAAACTCAATGACCTGGAATAGGAATTCTAATTTTCAAAGCTGGACAATTATTAATCATTTATATTATTCAATTAGCACCGACATTTCTAATGAATAACATTCTTTATGTTTCCATCTGGTACTCAGACGCATCACTTAATTTTATTCTTAAGAAATAAACGGAGCTGCAAAAGGTTTTTTGACACACATCCAAAGGAAGGAGAGTGATATTTGTCGCTGGTTCCCCTTTTTCATTCTAGAAAAAACATTCCCTTGGAAAAAAAAATTAAATCCTGAGAGTATTTACTTTTTTTTTTTTTTTAAATGTCTTCTATTCCCTCTCAAACTTAATTTTTAATGAAACTTACAAAATTTTGTTCACTGAGCATTTTCCTCGTCTTTCTTTGGTGCTAGAAGGCCAGTCAGGCTCAGACGTTCAGAAAGAGGTCTTCATGCAAGTATTTACACAGCGAACTACCCAGACTAAAACTCATTGCTTCAGCTAGTCAAAAACATTCCTATAAAACCTTTCTCCTCATATCAAAACAGGCTGCTCTGACTCATTAAAAACACCTTACAGAAACACGTCGTGTCAAAATACTTGCAGGAGAATTTCAAAGCATTTGGTTCTACTCAGGTCAAATAAAGTCAAATTTGCAGCATTTAGTAATTACCTCCGTTTCGTGAAAAAAAAAAAAACACCAAAAAGCTTAGATTTTTTAAACAAATATGGATTTTGAAGTTTAAGGATTTCTGTGTGCCTGTCAGAAATACATATCTGAGTCCATCCCTATATGTCCACAACAAGGTTCATTATTAAATGCATGATTCAGAGCCCAGCTAAGTCTGGCAGCTCAGCTCCCACAGCCACTCCTAGCTTCTTGGCTTTATCCTGAGTGAGCAAGAAAAATGAGAAGAGGAAAACCACTTTTTTCACCAGTAGAGATGCTCCAAATCAAATCGGCCCCTCCTGAACATGGCAGAACCCTTCCCATTAGCAAAGCTGCTTGCAGCCTCGGCCAAACACTACGATTTCAAGGGAACAACAGAAGCAGTCTTTAGGGTCTCTAACCCAAGTAGCTCCTTCAAACAGTACCCTGCCCATAACAACACCATTTTATTCTATTGGTGGAGTCTCTGCACGACTGCCCCGATAATGAAGTCCATAAAGGATGCCGTCTGCCTTCTCCAGAGCGACAGGAGCAGCCACTGCCTGGCAGGGAAGGAAATCAATGACTCCAGTGCAAGCACCCTGTTGGCTACAGTGTGGAGTTATCAATTTTCTTCCCAGCTAGACAGCAGCTGCTTCAGTCACTCCACTTTTTTTTTTTTTTTAAGAACAAAAAAGAAAGCAGAACACCAAAAAAAATAAACAGACAAAAAATAAACAAAAGAAAAAAAAAAACTAATCAAACCCATCCTCTGGACAGCAGTTGGCCATGGCATCACAAATCAGCTTGGAAACATTTATAGGAAGGAATCCCGTATTCATGTCAAGCTGAAGGTCCAGGTCCTTCCAGTAAGATTTCAGTTTTTACCCAGCAGAATATGCAAGCCTTCAGCCTTCAACACCAGGGCACGTGCTCAGCGCCATACACAGACCTGACTCGGAAAGCAGATCGCCTCGGCTGCCCTAGAGCTGAACCTAGAGCTGCAGAAGGCTCTCCCACCAGGGCAGGGTCTGGCTCACTGTCTTCCACTAAATATATTCAGCTCAGCATTGGTAAAATGAGTCATGTCTTCAGAGCCCGGTCTTCCTATTAAGGGAAAATAATAAAAAAGGATATCCGTAACTAGGCAATGAGCAAACAGCTCAGCTCCCCTGAACGCGCTGCTCGTGCAGCTCCCTGGTCTGCTGGCTTCTAGCACCGGACCAGCCTTCACCTGGATGAAACAACCGCTGAAGGGACCGATGCTCTGCTGGTGGTGGTTGCTCCAGTACTCACTGATAATGCATCCCGACTGCTCGTTTTAAGGAAGGGCAAAGAGAGACACAGGCAGATCAAGATTTCGGCTGCATAAATTGTTCCAAGAATTCTGGGACAGTTAAATCAGCACTTTCCAGAACAAGCACGGCTTTAGAGTATAAGAATGCTCTTTAATGTGTTCTCCTTTTAAAATAAAGGTAGAATAAAACTATTTGAAGTGCCACTGCAGTGAGAAAGATGATGAAATAAACACAAAGTCATCCGTTAAAAGCTTGCAGACCTACTCGGTTTTCCCACAGTGACTTTGGAAAGTCATTTGCAGAGCAACGAATTCATAAATGCTAATGACAAATTAAGTTTTAAACTTATCGTACATAACGGTAATCACCTGTGCGTGTGCATTTATCATATGGTAAATGAGTTCTACGTGGTAACTCCTTGGAGAGGAGAGTATCGTTGTGCTTGAGACAGATGGGATGACGGCACGGACGAGACCGATGCCCTACAGCACATACACACCTTGGTCACCTCATGGGTGGTGGCTTCCTTCCCTGCCCACATGCCCAACTCTGTCCAGGCAAGTTCACAGCATTTCAACAGCCTCATGGGTTCTGTATTAAATTGTTGGTGCCTTTTGATTTTAGCTAGACTTTTACATTAATAAAACCGCTTTCCCCTTGGATGGCATGCAATGGATGAGTACAATCATCATGAATCCATAAAATATTCCAGGACACTCAATAAACTTGATACAGTGCATGCAAGCCCATAATTAGTACAGCAAAAGTAGCAGGTATTTCATATTTAACCAACTGCAAGCGTCAGCTCTGCGCACATGCATCACTGAAAGACTAAGTGAAGAAGGAAAAATAAGGAACCACTAAATATATTTATTTCAGACAAACAGAACACCAGGCACTCACATAGACAACACTAGCTTAATGTAATAATTTAAAGCTTGGGCTCCTATGGTAGCATTACAGAACAAAGTTATTTTACATGACAGAATACGATTTCACACCATTTATTTTATTATTCTGCCAATTGCCTACATCAGTTCTGAACTGGGCCAAGTGGAAACCTGAACACAAACACTAAAAAACGAGCCCGTGAAAATTCTCATCCTCATCACCTCATTCCACGACTCCTGGACCACTACCAAATTAACTCACTGCTCTTCCTTGCACTCAGGTCAAGATCTGCTGACCCCGAGCCCCTGCCTGCTTGGTTCCTTTGGGGCAGAAGGACGCTCGCCCTGGCAGCCGCCAGGTGAAGCACACATCCCACATGCCACAACAGGTTTCCGACTTTCAAATGGAAGCCTCCAGGATCGAGACAAATCCATCATTCTAATGCTCAAAACTGAGCTGTTGAAACCAAAGGAAATGATCCGTACAGTGGATCACTAGCCATGTGTTAGAACGTCGCTCCCAGAATTAATAGGTACTATGTCATGCCTTTGGACAGCTTTCAGCCCATTCCTAGTCAGCTAAAAAGGACAGAAGGAAATTTCTGCCCTCTTTCCCCCTGCTCTCTCTCCCTGCCTGCCCCCTTTTAAAATCCACAGCGATGAAAACTGAGTAATTCATAATCTAATTTTAGCAAAATAAATACTGCTAAGCATAAACCTAAAGATTAATTAACGAAACAGCTGAATAACGAGGAGCTACAAGCTCTTTGCAGACGTGGGACTGTCCCGGACTGCCTGGAAGCCCCCTTGGATCAGGGCTCCAAAGCACCACGCCTTCTGCAGCAGCAAACAACAAAAATAAGTGTGATCTTACTGCTCCAACTTCGCCAGACTTTCAGCGCCTTTTCTGGTTTCGGACTGGCTGTGAAATCGAGGAGTGCTGCTTATTTCAATTATACAGCCATAATAAATCCAGGTAAAACTCTACAGCTGCTAATTAATAATGAACGTATGGTTCCTTTTACCCTAAGTTTCACAGTGCTTTCTGAGCCTTGGGATGCATCCCAGTGATCCACACAGCGAACAGCTCCTTTTAGAATGCTAAACCTGGCTACACAAAAGGGCAACGAAACACACGAGCCCTCGGCTTGCGTAGAACAACAGGTCCCACAGCTTAGTTCTGTCCTGAAATAACACACAGAATTTAGAGTGTCCCTATTTCTCTCCGCTTTAACCCCATGCTCAAGTCCTAGAAGAACCACCAAGTTATCTCAGTACTTTTTCAGTGTCTCACGTTTTCCCCTCTAACACAGTCAAGGGGCTGTGCATCCTTCCCCATATTTTCTCAGCTCAAAGCAATGAATAACAGCATGTTCCCTGTCAGGTCTGCAGCTCTTGATGTATAGTGGCACAATGCTACAGCCAGGGATTTTTTTCTGGCAGTGTTCTCGGTCATTCAGCCTGTCTTTCCAGTGAGGAACATTTTTCCAGTTTTCTGAAATAAGCAGGTCTGGTTTGGCCTCTACTTCAGACAGAGGAGGTGGAAAAATATCCCAACATCTTCATTCCATCAGTCTTTGAAACCGTGTAGACCAGAGAGCGAACGTTTGAAGCTGGAGTGACCATGAATAAGTGGGTTAAAAGAGGGGCGAGGGAAGGAAAAGGAGGATGGCAACACGTACTTCTAAACATACATATAGCAAGAAGCCTAAAAGGGCTGTGTCCCAAACGTTGCTTTGTGGTGACAAAGTTGGATATCTCAAAAAGTAGTATTTTTTAGCTGCTGCATTGCTCTAATCCATGAACTGAGGGATGACTTTCAACGTGAAGTGCGCACCCAAAATGATTTCAGGTGGTTACATCTACCCCATCTGTCCGTACAGAAAAATATCTTAAATTGCTTTAAAAGTCACCATTAGACAGTACTAGAAGAAAATGACTAAAGTTCTTACTACTGTGTTAATTCTAGTCCACTTTCTTGTTTTCTGAAAACAGAAAAGACTCCCAAGATCTCACTTCAAAACTTATGGCTGACAGGTATTCACCATCCTTGATGATTTCAATAATTATCGTTGCTGAATGAATATATTGACCCGTAGATCCTAGTGATGACCACTTCCTTGTTGAGTTGTTACAACTGATAAATTACACTTAGCTGTGTATATATATGAACAGTCTCAGGAGCAAGTATTGAGAAAGAAGGATTCTGGTTTTAAAACCGTTGTAAGGGAAGCCACGCGAGTGCGATGTGCCAGAAAACCCCAGCACACAAAGCACTTCTCTTGCTCTGAGACTCACAGTTTGCACCTGAAGTAAAGCCATAGCAGTCGTCTTTTTTTTAAGAAGTCCTTTGCTGCTGAAGACGTTTCAATGCTAGATTACACCAGCTATCTGTTAGCTGAAGCAGTTTTACAGGAGCCCAGCAGACACTTTCTGTTCCAGGTCACTAAAGTATGCTATTCTGTTTGTTTCTCCAAATAAAACCAGTAAAACTAAAAAAGTGCAGTTGTATATTCTAGGGAAATAATTCTTGGCACTGGAAAATAGCGCGAGCCGCCAGAAGATTTTCCAATTTGCTCACTGCTATAACAAAAGCACTCCCCTGAACTGGAAACTGAAATGGTGCAAGACACTGCATTCTTCTAATCTGAAATGAAGGGGAGAACTCATCAACCGTCTGCTCAAGGAACAGCACAGTTGATCCCTACTGGTAACTTATGCAGATTTAACTCCTACCGTATGCAGACATTTATTTACCAGCTCTACTGTCTAGGAACTCGGATGACAGTGGTAGCCATAACGTCAGTACCTCTAACTGGAAGTGAACTGATTTCAGACACCTTAAAAAGTAAGAAATAAATAAGAAGAACAAGCTGTTGGAAGGGCAACAGATGCACATTCAAGATCTCTTGATTTTATTCCAAGCTTTTGCCAGTGACTTAATGAACAACCACAGTAAAGCTACTTCGTGTTGTTCTCAATACATTAATTAGGAATAGCAATACTCATCTCACACACAGTTCTGCAGCTGAAAGGTGCTATGTACAAAGATTTTATTTATTTAAAAAAATAAATAAATAAAAACAATTTACCAGAATTCTCCCAAATCAAACAAACAGCAACTTCCAATGAATGCCAAGCACAACAACAAGCAGCTCTCTGTACACCAAGTGGCATTATGCAGATCGGGATTCATTTGTCATGAAGAGCTACGCATTTAAGGCTAAGTTCTACTAAATGAGAAGGAAAAATCCATGGAAAGTATAGCAGTACAAATCTTTCCACATCTAACCACCATGTTTGAAAGAATGCATTCTGTATGTAAATGCTCTCCAAGTGCCCACAGGCAGAACTCTTGCTGAAGGCAAGTAGCTTTTTGTGCCTCTATGAGGCGCAAGAGCAGGACTCTTAAAAACCCAAACCAACATCAAAATGCTGGTTTCAAAATTCCACTGTACTAAATAAAGAACACAGCAGTTGCTCCTTGTCCACAAACGCTCAAATTTTCATCTTAGATATCAATTAGCATGTCTTAGCGTTCATTCTCATGCAGATGAGATTCACTCTGGTGGCACTACCTATCAGGATGTTTACACAGACCTTGAAGTCTGAGGGTTTAATATCCCAGTCTAAAGGTTGGTGAGAAGGAAGGGTTCTCCCTGGGTTTTATAGGGAAGATGACAAGCACAGAAGGATGGCTTAACTTGTCACAACAGATCTGAAG
Source organism: Cygnus olor (assembly GCF_009769625.2). Taxonomy (NCBI): domain Eukaryota; kingdom Metazoa; phylum Chordata; class Aves; order Anseriformes; family Anatidae; genus Cygnus; species Cygnus olor. The sequence goes on along the minus strand of NC_049195.1, from coordinate 1,896,050 downwards.
CTTTAGCGTTTTGACGTGCTTTGAAGACACAAGCAAAAAGAATTTCATCCACCAGCAGAGTTTCGTACGTTCAGTTGCTGACACTCTCTCTGTTTTCAGTGAAATAAGAATACACAGCTACAATTTAATTGTCTGGCATTAAAAAAATCCTGCTAAATACCTCCATCTACAATCACCTCCTTAATTAAAAAACATTGCCTACTTTTTATCTATCAGAACTTTAAGTACACATAGCCTCAAAAACTATGTTCTGAAAGCGTTCTTTGTTTCAATTAAAGCCCCATCTCATTTTTCTCTCAGCTCCAAAAGAATCAAGCAGGGTGATGCCACATTTTACTTAGCGGTGGAAAATCTTAGAGACACCGACCTATGCTGTAAGCCTCAGACTCTCCTAAACACACGCTGCAGAGGAACTCTGTCCCACAGCCACAGAAATAAACCCAAACATTCTGCACTTCCATTAACAATTTGCTGAATGTTGAGACGACCACTCACCTGTGATGGACAAAGAAAAGCAGGAGCATGGAGCTCAAAGCTCTTGTGAAAAGTCTCACCACTGCTTGGCACCAGAAACAGAGGTTCCTCATCTCCAAACTCTCAACCAGACTCTGCCCCGGATTAAGTGATTTTAGCTTGACAAAAAACAAGCAGGAGTTCCCCCCAATCACTTTGCTAATTCAAGTTGCAGTTGCTTTGAGTTCCTTCTTTTAGCTGGTTCTGTGAACAGCTGTAATAACTACCAGACCACAGGTGGCTTTAATATCAGAGGCCTGGCTATCACTAAAACACACAGTATCACAGGTGTGTAAAATTATATGGAAACATAAAAGATAAAATGAATATGTTATTAAAGTGTCTTGAAGACATAATGAAAAAAAAATCACCATTTAATCTTGGAAAGTCATCATTTTTCTAATTTTAAGAACTCTTTAACATACCAACATTATACTTGCGATCAGGAATTCGTGGCAGAGAGCCCTGTTAACCTCTGGAATTCATTGCTGCGGTGACTCGTGGTTAGGTACTTCCTAGACACTTGACTAAAAGAAGAATTATTAGGGAAATAAACAGACCTAATTTGCTATTATTCACAGAAATTACCTTATTCAGTGGGAATTAATCAAAACACAGCCAGGCCCATGTATATAGCCTTGCTTTCTTCTACAAATACCGTCACTAAACTTGAAAATAAGAAGTGCCAAAGAAGTAAAACCAAGCAGTGAAGGAGCTTTTTCATTGCTTATGCATAACTGGAACCGGTAAAAGGTCACAGGATCTGATCCACTCTGTTGCAAGGAAATGGAAAACCTGAAATTGAGGGGAAAAAAAACTCCACTCCTCTAACCCTGGAGTTCATTTAACAGAGAAAAAAAATGCAGGCCTTGCAGCAACAAAACTAATTAGAGGCAATATTTGTGAAATGCATAGAGACCAGTTAATCATTTTGTAATGGCTCGATGTAAAACGTGGCATCTCCCACACACCGTCTTGGAGGTGGCAGGATGCTGGTGAGTACCTGCTGTCCTGATGCTCCAGTACCAAAGCTTTTCAGTATGCAGCACCTGCAGTTTTCATCAGTTTTCAGTTTGTTGTTGTGGTTGCATTCTTTAACAGAGAGAAAGCAAAAATCTTTCTTCAGCCCTATTTCTTGGCCTTAAATCTTTTAGTGAGCAAGAATGAGCTGCTCTCTTGATTAAACATGGGACTCTATTTTACTCCATCATTTCCAGTATTAGCACCAAGAAGAAACACACAAAAGCCTCACCGTAAATGAGCAAAGTTAATGAAAAAGAGCCTTGTGAGGCTTGTAAACCATCTCAGTGTTTCAGATCTCACTAGAACCTATAGCTCTAGCATGGCATCTTGCTTAGAGAAAAAGTACTGCGTTGTAAATGGATCTGTAAATTATCTAAGGCTAATACAGGTAATTGGGAATGGTCAGGATGAAGAAAGCTGGAACGATCTCCAAGGCAGAAGAGAAAAGGCATTGAGAGAAGGAATTTGTGCCTGGATTTAACATTTTCAGGGCTCAGTTCTCACTGCAGCCTGGCCTGATGCAAAGCTTACTGACACCAGCCAACAGGGCTGGTCTGATTTCAGGAGGTTTTAGATCAGGCTCCCAAACCAAACACCTGTGTGCACTGGAGAGACCTGTGCTTTCTCATAACTGAATATTCATTAAGGGAAAACAGCCAACAGACACAAAAAGAAGAATATAATGAAACAGTACATGACTCAACAATAAATCATCATCGATTTCACTAAGCTCTCCTGAACCTGTTTAAATGATGGAGAGCAAGCCCAAAAGGAAGCCACGCACAGTCTGCAACGTCGCATGCAAACTGCTGCAAAAGGCCCAGCAAACCAAGTGCACTTACCTGGCTGTGCTAATTACTCTGTTAGATTATTCAAAGGTGATTTATAAATTGCATGGAAAAAAAAGCCTGTGTCCTTCTATATTTCCTTTTCTTTATTTTAATTCAGTCTCGCAATTACCAGGTCCTAATCTGCAATGTCCTGATGAACGTTAATAATTAAAGTCCAGGTATTTGTTATGAATTCAATCTGACCTCGGGTTTTTTTTTTGTTCAGTTGCTGTTGTTTTCTTTTGAATCGGGAACGTTGAGGAGACACTTGTTTATGGCATAAACAGACTGGCTCGTTCTTAACAAGACAAATATTATACCAAGTTAATTTGAAGGTAGTATACATAATGCAGCATATCAGTTTTGTATGCCATATGGGATTGTGCCTGCATAATAACAACTTAAAAACAACACTGCGTTGCCAGTGACAATTACTATACTGTAAACCATTTCGGTGGGGCACACACATTAATTTAATTCATTGCAGCAGGCAGGTAAGCATGCACAGAAAAACCACTGCGAAATGACAAATGTTTTACAATTTACAACATAAATAGCTCCTTCAAGACTACAACACCCTGTCATGTCAGAAGCACCTTCTGGCACTACTCCAATTCATTAAGTCAGCCCCACTACGACAAAAAAATGTACCTGCAAACATACATTACAATCATTGCTAGCTCCATTTTCCTCTCCTCTTCATATGGATGCAATACCAGGGAATGCATTTTGGAGTTTTCATCTGAAACTCATGAGGAGTGCTATGAAATAAACCTAGAAGCACTTCTTTCCTTTTCTCTTACAGACAAGAAGTTACTTGTAAACAAGCCCTCAACATCCATGACTTAAGAACTACTTCACATGATACTGTGGGCAGCGTGCTTAATTGGGGATCTCAAAAAGAGCTGGATTCATTTTAGCTGACAGATACAGGCTTTAATCCCATCAACCGTCGTGTCAATTCTGCCAGTGATGCTAGTACAAATAATGGAGAATTCCACTCATTTTGGTGGAGCTAAATCCTGTACTGGAGAACTTGTATATATATTTATCAGTAATACCCTTTATTCATCAAGGATCCTGGAAGGCTGCCCAGCCATTCCACTTGAAGAGCACTGAGACTGCCTGCTTAATTTATATAGGAGCTTCTGAGGTGGATACATACAGAACATGAACATAGCAGGACTATACTTACTCTTTTTGCACTAATTTAACCCAACTAGCATGCATGAGAGAAGCAGGGAAAATGCTCACATGGGCTAGCAAACACAGAAGGGATTGAAGGCTCTTAGCATTTCTATTCGGGTTCCTAGCAGGGCCCATGAGTCCTCACTTATCTTGTTACGTCTCTAACCGTCATTTAAAACCTGCAAGAATATCTCTGGCTGTTCTATGATCACAGGGTGTACTTTCAGAAGTACAAAAATTCTCGCACCTTATCACAACAGTTTTTTCCCCTCATTGAGAAAAATTAAGGTGCCAGTTTCCAAGCCAAAAATAGCTACGTGCCTAAGCACCTTTTATTCATGGATCTCTAAGTCAAGGCCTAAGACGGGCAGAGCTCTGTGTTCCCCAGCTGCTCAGCAGTCAGGCTTTCACGCTCCCTCTAACACGATGGAAATCAACTCACTTTGTGACCAATGCCACTTCTGACTGGTGAAAAGCAATCCTTTTACTTCAGACAACGTCCTTGCTTAGTATTTGAAAGTGACAGGAAAATTCCCCCTGCCTCCCAGAAAAAGCAAAACAAAAACCTAACACATTAGAGAAAAACCAGCACATCAGAGTGTCTTACGCCAAAACACCTAAAAAAAGAAGAAAGTAAGATTGCCCAGTGTTACAAATCAGCTGTAAATGCAAAGAAACTTTCTACAAGCTCTTTACAAGCTATTGTCTTTTCTGTCCTTTCTATTGACTATTTTAAGCCGTTTTATCTGCGCTGGCGTCATTTGTTGCTAACCAGAGTAATCTCCTTGCACATAAAAATGAAAAGGCTTCATGAGATTATGTAAAATCAACCAAGAATAGAAATTAATATACATACTAAGGAATATATGGGCTGTTAGTGTGCAAGACAAGATTTAATCTTTGGGAAGCAAACATTCAGACGTCTTTAGAAGACATTCATCCGTTCGTATAAGAAATTACCACGTCTTGAACTGATTTATTCTGACAGACTCAAGACAGGTTTGCAGGAGCAGCTGGTGTGGCAGCACCAGCTTTACAGGGAATGTGGTCAGTAGTATCACGCTCAGGACAATCACTTCGGCACTCTGGGGCATTCCAGAAGAGTAAAAAGGTAAATTTTCATGTTTCTGGGAAATTGGACATATTTCTGCACATCTATTACAATGTTTTCCCACTTATCCAGAAGAAGAGCTTAAATAAAAAGGATGCCACAACTGACTGGCCCTTTCACCACCCTACAAAACTACAAAAATGAAGCAGTCAATAATTCTGTGTCTGACAAATGGTTTCAGGGAAGTGAATGATTAGCATTAACACTAGGTAATGTGAGCGGGGCACACAAATGCCTTCCTACTATGCATTATAACGAAAATTGCAATTAAACTGTTCACAGCAACTTTTTTTTCTTTCTAGATTTTGTGTTTCGGAGTACACAAACTTCTCCGTAAGCTTCCCTAATAATATTCCTTAGCATGCAGAGGTCACACCACTGTCCTCAATGCATGGCTTTTTTCTGTGACAAAACATCTCAAACCCTGGCCATTACGGAGCAAGGTATAAAACAGAACAGGAGCAAAGCAATGCAGTAGATTAAGCAAAATTCAGTTAAGTGCTGCTTTGAACAGAATGTGCATAAGCACTTTCCTGAGTGATGGCCTTAGCTCTGAATCTCATTAAATCACAGACAAAACTGCTGAAAGGACTTACCTGGCTTTAGCTCCTGAAAGTCACTGTAAAAAACATTTTAGGCACTTAGGAGCTCCATGTCTTGTCAATTTGCTGCCCCTATGATCACCGAGTCTTACCTGCAAGCCAGCAGAAGCGCTCTGCAGCAACAGCTCCTGCCCTCCCCCAAAGGCCACCTGAGCATGGCGTCTCTCCTCGGCCACCAGAGCTCAGGAGCAAACGAACATTCAGGCACAGCGCTGCGACTTCCAGCCCCATCAACAGACCAGGGAGGAGGCCAAGCAGGCACAATACCTCCCCAGACGAGACGTGAGGGCAGCCTGACGGCCAGGGCTTGCCCCTGCAAGATGGTGGCAAGAGGCCTGTGAGGCCTGAGGAGCGCCGGACCGCCAGCGCCCTGCTGGGCCCGCACCTCTGGGGCACAGCATGGTGGAAGCATGGCCACGTCAGGCCCAGATCTAAATATGAACTTTGGAATATTGAACATCAAAAAATGACATTGAAATGTCAGTGCTAACCCAGTAACCAAAACTGGGGTACCCTCAAACACAGAGGAAACTGATGCCCTAGTTTGAAAGGTTTCGAGTCACCACGATTACAAAAGCTGCCACAGTGCCCTCCTTGAACGTGAAAAGCCCAAGACACACTCCATTTTTAATTCACTTTGCTAGTTACAAACAATAGAGATGCTTCAGAACAGTGAATTACGCTCTCTCTCACACTCTGAGCACTGCAGTAAGAATGAACAATGAGATGTGACTATGACGGAGAGCCAGCCTTTACATCTAAATTTTAACTGAGAAGTCTTTCTGCATACCTTCCCTCACTTATACCATTGCAAACTGCGAGTACTACAATGCTATCTGCAAAGTAATGAATCTTCTTACTTATTTCAATCCCTTGTCTGCCAAACTATTATGAAAAATTCTCATGCATCCTGTTTCTGTAGTAAGATACTGCTCCTGAATTATCTGCACATTGAGCATTAATGATGAGATGCCTTGTACCTCTGTAGGATAAGATGTCTCTAGGTTTAAAGATCCTAATGATTTCCTTGGTGAAATAGATCAGTATGCCTGATAAAAGCACTCCTCCATCCCTGACAGACTGAATCTGTATTATCATGCCCAGCACAGATGACTTATCTGTGTTCTCAGAAAAGTGGGGTTATAGCCTTCTGCTTTGTACTACCGTAACCACGTAACAAAGCGTTAAAAACCGCCAACAGCAGCAAGGCTGGCCCTTCCCACGTGTAACCCTACCTACTGAGGTAAATACACTCACTTAGTATAAAGAGAGTAAATATTTTTACAGCGTGGGTTAGACAAAAGGTGCGCATCAGACACATTTGGCTTCCCTGCTGGCAGGCAGCAGCAGATGGGTGCACAGAAGTGACCCAGCACCGCGGCTGGGGAAGCTGATACCCTGCAGCATCACAGCTCCACGCCAAGACTGAAGCAGGGGACATGGCGAGGAAAACCTGGCTTGGAAAGAAGCATCCCAGGAGAGCTCCCACATCACCAAAAGCAGCACTGGATGCGAAGGATCCCGTGGTGCCAGGAGCCAACCTACACCACAGCACAGCAATAAGGACGCGTTACTCGTCTTACCCATCTGCAAGAAGATATTCTTGGAGGCAGGCTGGATCCTTGGGAGCCATTATCTATCTCATGGAGCATTGCTCTCTTTGGCTGACTTGGTACCTGCTCTTCATTCTTTCTCGGTTTTGATCCACAGCCAGGGATCAAGCCTTGCAAAACAGAAACTCAGCTATTGTACCTTCCAATTACTCTCCCCTCCCCTTTTCAAATGATCCCAGCTAATTACCCTGAGTGGACAAAACAAAATGCTGCTTGCCAGATGAAACAACATGGTAATCAGCAGCACTGTGCCAAACAGATAGTCCTCAATTATAAAAAAAAAAAGGTTAAAAAAAAGGCAACAAAACCACAAAAAAAAACACCACGCTATTGAGATCAATGTCTTTTTTGCCACATCTGGAGTTGATTCATGGTCCTTCAATGATTTTACCAGGAAGCTGAAATAGACATATCTGAAATTTGCATGTGTCTATATTATACAGAGTAACTCATTTAAATCAGAGGGGCTTTCACGTCTTTTTATTAAGAAAGCAAAGATAATGACTCAAAGAAAATGCTAATTTTATTTGGTGGTTCTCTTCCCATTCAACTTCACTGATCAGAGAGACAAATTAAGAAAGATAGTGTGCTTACCCAGAAGTAATTTGTTAGACATCTTCAAAAATCGATGCTTGACACAAGTGAGTATCTTTTTGCAATAGAATTTTATTTGTCATGTTGGGCTAGGAGCATCAGTTAATAATTCACTCCACAGTTCCATAAACCTCCATTGCTATCTTTCACACAACCTTGCAGTTTCACAGGCTGTTGTTAGGAGTAGCTTAAAATAGTCTGTTATCAGTGCTGACCCTCACTGTTATAACTCAAACAGATGCACTATCTGTGATCATTCTGACAAGGAAACAAAATAAACAACCCAGTAACTTTGAAAAGGACATACACACTGAATACATACACATATAATGGCTAGCTACTCAAGAGCTCCTACTGTAGGCAATGGAAAGGTCAAAGCACCAACTCAGAACTGCTCTCCCTAACACCACCATTACGAACTGGCAATGGGTCAGAGCCCCTAAGCTCTGACTCAGACCAGGATTTTCTGTTTTCCCAACTTATTGGATGCTTGCATGTATGCCTGTGGCTTAAACGGTAAATTAAGAGTCCAGAACAGCCAAGCTGCAGAGGTCAAGGTACCTGGGCTTACCATGGTTTGAGTTCACATATTCAAAGCAGCTAGGATGTGGGCTTAGGATCTACAATGGAACCCACAGAAATCTCAAAAACACAGATTAAAATTATTAAGTAGGCAAACCAGCTTGGAAATGGCACCTCCTTTGAGTCAAACACGCTGTTCATCATTCTGAAAGTGTCATCTTTAGTGGCAAAAACCGTCATACCTGATTTAGTTCATCCTGATTTCAAACTCATGAAATAGTGCGTCAGCATGAATTCACTGTACTCTAAATGCTACAAGTCTTTGGTCCAACAAGTATCATTTTTGTTCAGTGACAGCAAATTACACACGCAGAGGCAGAATTCCTTCTCTCAGCCATCACATGGCTAAGGTGCCACCAGAGGGTGCAGCGTGCCCCAGCCCTTCACAGAGGTGCTAAATCTGGTCACTTCTCCCCTGCTGCTGATGCTCCACACGTGGGGTTAAGACTGCAGCACGTAAGCACCGGGACCGATAAACAACTCCCACATACCTGTTCTACAGTTATCTGTTCCCTGAAGTCTTCACACTACAGCTGGCCACAGCAGCAGCTCTGTTGACCCCAGAGCTGAAGGAAATTCCAAAGTTTCTGGCTGAAATTTCACTTCTCCTGATTATTGCATGCGTTCGCTTCAGTTTATTCCCATGGTAGAGATGGAACCTGTGATTGCTACAACTTTTTTTGACAGCACAGTAAACTCTCCATAGACTCCCATTATCTCTCTTCCACTTAGCACATCTCAGTAATGTAATGTTGTCTCCACAGGCTTGCGCATTCAAATGGGCAAACAATTGCAGAAACAATTCCACACTCTACGCTAGGAAATGGGGAATTATTGCTACTGGAAATCAGAACAGAAATAACTGTAGGGTAATGCACAGCAGTCATTTTTAAATGCAGAATGTAGGATGCTGTTAATGCAATTTAACTTTTAACACAATAGGAGTTCCTGAAATACCCAACTTTGATGGATTCTATACAAGCATATGAATACACCTGTAGATTTGACTGCATGACGCCAGCAAGGAGACTATTTTGGTGCTCTGTTGTTTACAGTCGAAAGAAACAAAACCTGGCAGAGTGAAGAAACACTGAGAAAACAGACAAGCTAACCCAAATTCATTTTCTCACTATTGTAAACTCTTCCTTTAAAATGCAGGATACTCAGACAGATGGGCGTTAGGAGCAAAATCCATATGCTTTCTTTAAGAAGTCTCGCAGAAAACTCACTGAACTGTGTTTGTGGAATTAATCAGAGCAGTGGCAAACATTTCGGATTTGTAATGTGCATAACCAGTGTTGCTATAGCTAAGGCTGAATTGTTCCATTACAAACTCTGATGTTCTGAGCTTAATATTCCTAGCTGAGAAAGAGAGTTTGGACTAAATGCAGAGGGAATGGTTCTGAAAAAATACCTACCTAAATTCAGACTTTCTGGCAGTAACACAAAATATATTTACTACTGAGCTAAAAATCAATAGGTAAAGAAACAGGGGAAAATACCTTCCTGATCGCTGCAATAAGTAAACACATTCGTTCCCATTAGTTTATAAGGATATCATTAAAAAGCCTACACTGTGAACCATCTGCAGACAGCGCAAGCAAGACTGGACAGAGAATTAATTATAATTGTCAGGAACACTACAAAAAAAAAGTTATATTTCTATCTTTAAAGCTTTGCATATTTGTAACTAACCAGATATTCTCCAAGAAGGGAAGGTTAATAGCATAATTCTGAGAACTACCAGCAAACAGTTGTTACTGTGGTTCAGACAGAAATTCTAAAAGAATAGGCTGGGAACTTTCTTCCCATGATAATTGAGATGTTGTTACTCAAGGGCATCTAAAAAATCTTTCTGCAGTTTCAGTGTAAGCTCCCAGGGATAAGTTAATGGTGGGTGAACCATAGGTGTTGGATCCTACACTTAGCAATATAAATGTCTGCATGTTCTACACTACTTAAGCCCCAGGACAGACATGGCTCCCAATTTTTTGTTTTTAAAGGGGGAAGGAAATCAACTCCGGCAGTTTATTTTTACATACATCTTTATCTGTTGCAATCTACCTGGGTCTGGAATAACGGTATCACAGCAGTTCCTTGTTACTGTTGACTCATTTTCTCTTCCATTGCCCAAAGCAGGTTACAGCCAGAGATGTTTCTGAAGTGGAAATAATGCATGGTTTCCTTGGTTAGGAAATAATCACAAAATTAGCCCTAGGAAAGGATGGAGCAACACACTACCAATCTGCCAACAGGCTATATTTAATCTTCATACATTATAAAAGATGTTTGCTGCAACAAATATTTTTTTATCTTAGCAATCAACAATTCTTTATATTGATCACCGCGGTGATTCATAAATTAGCTCTATCGCAGGAGAACAGTGGCTGCAATTTGATGGTGCTGCCTACGGAGAGAGACTTCAGCGAGACTCTGATCTTCCACTGCAAGCACAGCACCACTTATAGACCTTGTATGACAAATAAAACACTTTGTAAAGAATATACAGAAGAGCTTTGTGCTAAACTACTTCTCATTACATAAAAGCTTTTAATGTATTACCAGTCTTAAACCAAATCTGCTGGGGGGATATTGTCTCTGCATACAGTAATGGGATTTAGATTACACCATCTTTCAGGAATATCTGTTTTTTGTGGCTGAACACGGGCTGGAGTCGTTAATGCTTGAAAAACAGGGCTGGCCTCACTGTCTTTATGAGGCCTGAATGTAATAAGCATCTTCCCCCATTCCTGTGAAACTCATGACCTTAAACCACACCCAAAATACTCCTTGCATAACCCCTTCTCTAAACGCACGTGTATTACAGTGAAATCTAAGCGCGAGGGCGGAGAACCAGCAATATTGTAATTGCTCCTACAACACATTTGAGTACTTAGACCCAAGAGGACTCATCGTTTGCTGGTTGTTAACTAGCTGCTAATAACAGAATTAGGCCTGATTATTGCAGTGGCCACACCAAGGCTCTGCTAGGCTAGAGAAGCTCCCCCAGGACATGCTGTGTGTGACACACAGGGGCTTCAGATGTTAGCAAAAGAGCCTGATACGGGACAGTACCATCATCAGGAGGGAAATAAAGTTCAAAGTCTGCTCTGTCTTCAGTGCACAAGCACGTGAGAAAGCCTACCTCCTCGTTCAAGCAGGATCAGAGCCCTCTCTGGTGCCACGTGGGCATAAGTTTGAGGCTGTCCATGCAAAGTGGATTTTTTTAAAATGAGAAATAATAAGTTAAGATATTTGCCTTTACAGTCTATACATTAAACAAACAGTGAAGAACAGGTGTGGCATGCTAGTTAAATTGTTTTGTTGGTTTAAGTTGAATTAATGCCATTATTCCCAACTGCACAGTGTATCAGATTTGCAATTAAGCAAATACTCTCACCTGATTAACCAAACAGTTATTGTAAATGAAGGTTTAAACTATAGTTGACAACAACAGTCAGATGGTTCTCAGCCTGTACTCCAGTTCTGAGTAGACATTAACCCCAGTATCCCAGTCCATAAGTGGGCCACATTTCCCCTAAAAGAATATTTATCAGGTGTTGCAATTTAGATTCCTAGTTTAAAAACTGAAGGCCTTGTAAAGTACACAGGCTATAATTTCGCTCCCCTTTATGTGAGAAGGGTTTGTATCCATCCCTCAGCCACCATCAGATTTAGCCTGAAAACCAGAGTTTAGCAGACTGCATTGTAGCACGTATATTTTTTACTGCTGTTGTATTATTTTATTTTAAAAAGGAACAAGGTCAAGCCTAGCAGAACCCATTTTAATCTTCATCCCTTTTATGCCTGGAGTAGTTTGATCACATTAAGGGGATTGAAAATCAAGGTCCACAAGCCATATGGGACAACCCCAACATTAATCTAGTTTGCCTTCTATGCCCTCCCATCTCCCCCCCCTCAGTTACCCGCTGAACACACCTCCGATTTGGTCGTGTTCAGAAGCGGCTCTGGGCTGCGGTCAGGACAGCAGGCAGGACATAGCTGCTTCAACTCACTTACCGTGCCGGGATTATCCGAATGCTGAGATTAGAGCAGTGCAGGCAGCTGGGACCCCCCCCGCTCCCAGCCCCTGCGTGGGAGGGTGGAAGCTGCGCACGACGGGCTCATGCACTAAAGCGAGCTGCTTGGGGGGTCCTAATGGCGCTGCTTACACGTCCTGCCTCCAGCCTTGCTCCTTGTGAAGAGAGAGAAAGAACTCACGGATCCTCAGGTGCTACAAGCAGATCAGCTGGAAAAAAGATCTCTGGGCTCCATTTAGGGCTAACCAAGGGAAATATTGCAGTTAGAGAGAGACTCAACTGGATTATCTAAAGGTTCCTTCTGGCTTTCAAAAATGCGTACAGAAATCTGTCAGAGACAGCTGATTATCGTGCTCAGTATCCTAAGCTGAACACCAGGCTACTGAGAAGGAATTTCAGAACACCAGTTTATGAAGAAAAAAACCCGAAGTAGAACAGTATGTGAAAGGTTCCTAATTTAATTTTCACCACTGACACACAAATTCTGGCCTCAGGCAGGCCATACATTCCCACTCACTCTCTATCCTAAAGCGCACTGCACGGCAGCAAAATCAAGTCCCACGCTTTTTTTTTTTTTTTTTTTTTTTAAAAAAAGAGCAGAATCCATCACGTGTCCAGGATGGCCCAGAGTCTTTCACTTCCACGACTGGTGGGATCAGTTCCACTGAAATATCTCTAAACAAAAATCCTTTAGCATATCCATTTAGCATTTCAGGTTCCTGGAAGGCTGAGTTTAATATAGCCCCTGTTGTTTCTATGCTATGCAGAATGAGTGCAAGTATTTGTGAGAATCCTCCTAGTGCTCCTCGTTTGTCAGGGAATCCAGGAAACAAAGACACAGGCCTTCCAAAATTAAAATACAAAGCACAAGCAGGTTTAGTAGAATTTCTTATTAGCTTTGAAAAACGACTACCGCGGTGTTAGAAAAAACACAACGTAGTGCATTCTTTCAGCCCAGGAAAGGAACGATTGACGCTCTGCCGTTTGTCCATTACAGCAAATATTAGCATGCACCGCAATTTTCTGCCTGACACAATCATTTTAATTTTTACCAAGGACAAACGTTTTGAATGGCGAAGATAATTAATCATTTTCTATTCCAAAAGAAGCCTCATGGTCTCATCGTGTGTTTTCCCCGTTTTGTAAATCATTTAATGATTTTCTGCTAGTTTAATGTTACCTCCCCATACCAAACTGATTACCAACGGGAAATATTCACGACAGAGGCTCTCTCAGTAGGCAGCGAGTTCCTAAATCATCCAAGATTTCCTGCTACTGGGGCTGCTGCCCTCTGAAGCAGGTTGGAGTAAGCACAAAAGCAGCAGGGTCAAGCGCTTACCTGTGATATTTCTAGTCCGATTCAAAACCAATAATCTGCTACAAAGGGAGAAAGAAACTTCACTTGGAAGCCCGCATTTTCAAATTAACTCTTCAGTCACTGAGGAAGAAAAATACCTCTCAGTTTGCTCAAGGGTACTCTCAATCTCTTCAAAACAAAAGCTTCCGTCAGCTGTAATACACATTTCATCAAGATACACAGAAAAGTCTACGTGTAGACATAATCAGTATTTTAAATATAATTCAAATCTGATATACAAGGGTCATAAACCAGTTAAGAGTTGTCACTCTCTCTTTTAAGAATGGTTTAAGTGAGCAATGAGTAGCTATTTTCTTATTAGAGAATATGGCCTATAATTCATGTTAAGTGCAGTGTGCAGGAAAAATTTTACCTATTTGATTTACAGATCAGGCCTCTTATTTGTCATTTTGCCTCAAAAAGCGGGAAGCAACTGGCTCACCTCGAATATCAGAGAGCTGACATAAAGCATCTGATGCTTTGTGCACCGCATGAACGTGTACCAAGGTGGCTCCGTTAAGTGGACAGAGATATCTACTGCCACTTACACCCCAAAATGCCTAGTAATAAAGCTGTCTCAAGCCTCCCTAGCATTCATATAGAAGCTCTGACAGCGAGGCCTTTAAGAAACGTTGAGCCCTGCACAGCTCCTATTGATTTAAACTGAAGCTGAACTATTCATCCCCTCAATATTATAAAAACCTACTTGCCTTTTTGCCACTTTCAAGAATATTACCCTCACGGAGTGACTTTCATCTCTCTCTTGGCTACTTGGCACTCGTGGAAACAGCTCTGGTGTAGCGAAGGCGTTAGAGATGCCTGGGAGCAGCCCCAGCGTGGTGCGTCCTGCCACCATGGTGACACCAACCACCACACCATCAGTGTCCGTTCATTTTAGACACTCGTGTTCCTATGGTTGGGCTCTGCTCCTGCCTCACATCTGTGCAGCCTGACCTGTGCAGTCACGTTCAGAGTGCTGAAGCTTCGGCGAGCTTCTGCACGGAGCGGTGGCAGATCACGGCGTGATTCCACTCGATGGAGAAAGCTCTCAAAGCTTCATGCAGAGCCAACCTGGCATCCTAATGAAGTACGCTCTGTTTTGCAGTGTGAAAACCAATAAACTAAATGAATTTCTCAAGGTCACGGGACGGAGTCGATAGCAATTCAAGCAGAGCCCAGATGACTGACACCTTAATGACAGATTGACCGTTCCTCTGCACTTTGACTCGCTCGCAGCAGGGGGAAAGGCAGACTGGGGCTTGAAAGTCAAACAGCTACATTTTAATTTCGCTGTGCGCTAGGAGAAACAGGGCCAGCGCTATGTGACAACGCTTAATCCCGTTTCTAAAGAGTAGATTACTAGATGGAAGCACGGGTATGTGTGTGTGTGTTCTCCTTATATCATACGTGCCTGCGTAGCTCTCAGTTCTGCTGGCTGCGTCAGTGAAGTAAGAGAGCTCTGAATTCTCTGCTGGTCGCACGTCGGGTGTCCAGACAGCCACGGTGGTAGGCAGAGCAGTAGAAAACCAGACTAGAACAAGAAACGCAGTTGTCACGCTGAAAGAATGGGGGTGGGGAAAGTAGATTTATACCTTGAATTTCAAACTAAGTGAATTTCTGTTAGGAACTACAGAGCAAGGATCAGAGTTTCCTTTACGGCACACCAAAGGTTTATTTTTCTTGCCATAATGCACCTGGAATTCCTTTGCTAAGTGATAAAAAAATTAGGATTTAAATCCAGAGTCTAATACACATACACTGAATTTTAAAGCGCTTTTTTTTGCTAGGGGGGGATATGACAACGTTAACAATTGTGCAAATTATATGGAAGTACTTACTGAACAAGAAGGGAGAACTTGCTTGCATTTTACGTGCAGCAAAATGGTAACCTTTTCTGCCCTCACACACCTCCAAAAGCATCAT
The DNA here is from genome assembly GCF_009769625.2 of Cygnus olor. Taxonomy (NCBI): domain Eukaryota; kingdom Metazoa; phylum Chordata; class Aves; order Anseriformes; family Anatidae; genus Cygnus; species Cygnus olor. The sequence continues at coordinate 1,880,674 of NC_049195.1, read as the reverse complement.
TATTCGTGTCTGTTAAAATGACAAAAAAATACCCTCCGCCCAAGAGATAATGCAATTTATTAGTATTCAGTGCTGAATGCACTTGTCAATATTTAATCATCCGATTCTTACATTAAAACCTGTGCAGAGGGAGTGTGCCACTGGGGATTAGCAAACAATCCACAGAAGTGGGAAGGCTTTTGGAGGATCTGTATGGAGAAGTGGCGGCGAGAGATCTCTAGCAAAGATGGTATTGCTGGTATTGTGTGCTGAGGAAACACGAGAGGTGGCTGGGGAATAGGCTATATGAGAACAGCAGGGCTCATCCATGCCCTGATTTGCTAAATGCACACTTGAGAAAAACTGGTTAGGGAAGATTTGCACACTATGATCCAGGCATGCCTAGGAAAAGAGAGATTTAAAGGGGCATGAAACCAACCATCTGTTTGGCGATGCTGCCCCCCTTCGAGTCTGCTTGTGGAGAGTTCCAGCGTACAGTTGAGATTTTTGTTCGAAGAGGGGGACAAGGCAGAAACACGAGCTGTGCAGACCCTGCTGCAAATGCTCCAGACCTGGCACTGCAGCAAAGGGTAACGTGGTGGAGGCTTGGAACCCAGGTGACAGAGCAGGACACAGGAGTCTCAGTCATACCTACCGATTTCCTGCAGTCCCCTGAGCTGATGTAATGGACCACAAGTGGCTATAACACAGAATTTGACACAGCTGACCCAACTTCTTGTAACTTTTATGTCATCTGCCTTCTCTTTCTTTTCCCAATTCTTTCATTCCTTTTTTTCTTACTGCTTCGCTCCAGCCCACACCAGCTGCTTATTTGCAATGTCTGACCATTCCTACCCTTCCTACCTTCGCAATGTCAATCACCGAGTACACAGAAAATGAGAGCGAGCAGTTACTTCTCACTCAAGAATCTAAATCCTGACCTTTGTATCAAACCTGATACATGAACTGTGAAGAATTTCAAGTCCACCCGTATGAGGAACCGTAGCTGCTTTACAATCCACAGAGCTCTATGCTACAGATTTCCTATTATCTTATAAACAATCCGCTTGCTGTTCTGCCTCACCATGCAATGGGCCACGTGGAGCAATCAACATTTTAGAGTGAAGTCTTTCTCAGCTAGAGGCTAGTCAAATGTGTTTGCATCCGTCATTTCACGCGAGTCGAGCTCGGCACATACATCACACACCTTCACTGCTGATTTAGCAGCTACATTTCGGCGATGTCTCAGCCCCCACCTGCACGTCAGATCTATGGATGTTATACGGGCAGATCAGAAAGCTGACTCCTTGACCCAGAACAGCTCTATTCAAGATACAAAGCATGAGTCTGGAGGAAAAAAAACAACACAAACCACACATAAAAACCCAACAGACCAGAGAATATAGAGAAAAACATACCGGCCAGTATTAGAGCAGCCCCCAGAAGGTGGAATTTCCCTCCCAGGGAAATTCTGCTGTTTCAGATTTAATTTTTCCTCTAACTGAGGAACAAGAAAACACCTGCTTCTGTCTGCAAAAAAAAGGTTTGAACTGGTTCAACCCTTGCAGTCAAAAGGTTTTGCAATGTTTCTAAAAACTAGTAATACGAAAATAACACCATGCCTTTCTAGTTTTTAAATACATAACAACCTGCTATTCACAAATCATATGTAAATCTGAGCAATTTATAATTGATTCATTTGCAGCCTGCATCAATGCAAACTATGAACAAAATTGTTTTTCTCCTAAAGACCTTTACATTCCAGCAGGTATCCACACTGTATGGCTAATTGCAAATCACATCTTTCCTCCCCACAAAACGCAGCTGTCAGAACCACGAACAGGTAAGGATTTATCTGGAATGCCCAGAAAAACGCACGCATCATTTGCTTCACACTCTGTATTAAGAATTCCCTCTTCAGGACAAGAGATTAGTGCTCATCTCAGCTCATTCAGTGGTATTCCACAAAGCAACCTGATGAGAGAGGAGCCACGAGGGTGTTTGGAAGGCTTACTTGCACTCACCTAAAGAAACTCAGCACACCATGCCAAACCCGCACCTCCTCTCCTGGAGTCGAAATGCCATTCCATAGGAGGGTGGCAGCATTTTGACCAACCCTTCTGAAATCGAAAGCAGGAAAAACTCCTGGACAGAGAAGCCTCAAATTACAGATTCCAGACAGAAATACCTATTAGGAGCACGGTGTTCCTTTCACTGCTGCTTTGACACCAAAAATGAGAACTCGCGCTGCTTGCTTTTAATCCCCCTTCTTACTTTTTAGGTTAGCTAAGAGTTTTGGACCACTGTCTGCTCAGTCTCGTGGGGACTGGAATTTAAACCTCCAGCCAACAGCGTGAGAACTTCCCTGCGCTGGAATTCCTCATTGCTGTGGACAACTTGTTATTATCACTGAGACTTACTCCTCGTGGATTAAATCCCCTTCTCCTGTTGGAACTCCAGCAACCTTCAAACAGTAGGACTCTGGAATTACTGGTCTATCACCACCAGCCCCCAGCAGAAACAGCAGCAAAATTCCAGAGTAAGAGGCCATGAGAGCCACAGTGCTCCCAACCTTTTCTTTCTCATAGTCACATGCATGTACGTTTCCTTTAATTAGATATGTATGAGCCAAGTCAGCTCGACTGGGACCACTCATCCATTACTAAGTGAAGAAAGCACATGACCCCCAAGCGTACCGTACCTTGCTGTGCAGATAATGAGTCATTCTACCCACTCTGGAGGCATTCTTAGCAACACACTGATGGAAGCACCAAGGCTCAACTACTCTTTCAAAACAGTTTTCTTTCATCTGTTAGTTTGCTGATAGGTTCTAGAGTCCCTCGCTGAAAATGGAGCTTCTTGCTATTCACTGACTATGGCATGCAATGTATTTTTTTAAGAATCTGAGAGGTTAAACAGCCCTGGCCTTAGAATGAAAATAGAAAGGAATAAATAAAAGCAGGGCATGCAATCGACGTATGTAAAGTGCCCTAGGTAGTAAAACAGCAATATTAATATGAAATTAACCTGATTCATTTTGTTACGATGACTACAGTCATGACTTATCAGTGCATGGGGGCAGGGAGGAAAGGTAATGAAAACTGACAATAAAGGCAGAGATAATTCAGAGGTATTAACTAATGGAATGGAAGGGGAGAAATCCTACATTCTCTTTCCATATTTACTTTACAATAATCATGGTTTTTGATCTATGTTACTGACATTTACCACACTGAAAAGGCCATTAAAACTCACCTGGCAAATTACGGGAAGCATTCCAAGCATGACCCTCAAGTGCCCTTTGTGCAGGAGTGCACAGGTATGAAATAAAAGAACACCACCGCCACTTGGTGATAATTAATTTCTATCTAATTTGCCTCATGCCAGCCCATCAAATCCTCCCTCAGAACAAAACTTCTTCCAAACAGTTACGAAGAGAAAATGTCACAGAGATAAGACATGGTTCGGCGACAACATAGTGTTTGCTGCACCTCCGGCCATGTGGCTGAGAGCAGGGCTCAGTGCAAGCACCCTGCCACAAATCATAAAAGAACCTAACTCACAGACCTGATGATTAGCTGAAAAATACTCACTTCACTGAGTGATACCACTCCTGGCAATGTTGGGGAAGACAAGACAAACCAATCAAACCAAACCCAAACCACACCGCACCACAGCAGGGTCAGAATCCAATCTGGCCACTGTTCACCACTGCCGAGGTTTTCCCCCGGGGTGCATTAAATCCCACCTTCTTCTTTTCCCAAACTCAAATATTGGAATATCAAGAGCCACTTCAAGAGACATGGAAACAGCAGCCCTCTGGAGAAAGGACATAAATGACATTAACCAGTTAGTAGCTGTATATCTGGAGTGCTGTATGGTGACATCAGGACAGTGTGTGCTGAGCCAGGAGCTTAAGGTTTGCTGCACAAGAAGGCTTAATTTTAGAATTCAAACCACTGCTATGCTAATGTGCTCTTCGGATATGAGGTCTTCATTTGAGACTGCAGATAAATCATAATAGCTGCTCCTCATGGCACTCAATTGCATTTTAATGTGCAGGAAGAAGGCAGCAGTTATGTTGCTAGGACTTTTGGCTTTGTTTAGACTTACAAATTCTGCCTGGCAATTGTGAGCATCAATTTTCATATTTCAAAAGTGGGCACCTTTAGCAGAAGGGAGGTAAGTGACACAATTACACAGCGAGTCCATGATCAAAGCCCTGATTCTGTTTGACAATTCTAGTCGCTGGCCTGCTTTAGCTCCCTCAGTGATGCTCTCAGATCAGAAAAGCCTTCGCCTTGACAAAAGCCCACGTTGCACAAGTCGATGCCATGTCTATAAACAGTTAGATGTGGCCCTAAGTGATTGGCATAGGTGACAGAATGCTGCTGCATGTGGGTTTACAGCAGTTTAGCTACAGCAAGAGCTGTTACAGATACCCATCCGTGCCAACAAACAGCAGCTGCACCTGCCTGAGGGCAGCTTACCATAATCTTCGCATTCCTCCAATGCAAGAGCACGTCAGTGGCCAGCATCCAGACGGTACTAGCACAGCTCGACAGAAAAATCCTGTCTCTACACCGACCTTTCAGGATGGCACACGCATGCCTGTAAAATTATCTGTAATTAAAAAGATCATTTACTTCACTGACCACGACATCACCTCTCCCATGAATCTCCCTCTACTGATGCAGGCAGCAGATGACGTTACGTATGTCCGCAGAGCACTTGCCGTATCTACAGCTGATGTCACCGTGTCACATCTCGTGTCTGTGAACTAAAACACTCACCCAGTTGTATCAGAACTCACGTGCCTCTTTCCTAAAAATCAAAGCTAGAGTTACAGGGAGCGCTGTGGGAAGGCAGCAATGGGACCAGATTTCTGTAGAAACCAGTTCTCCTCCGTCTGATATTTTCTGTAAAACTCAAAGTTTCTACTCCACACAAGTTCCGATGTTATTTTAATGTCCTCATCATTTTTTCTTTGAACTTCTGCATTGCATATTTTGACATGCTTTTTTTTTTGTTTCTGAAAAACTGTTGTCGTATGTTTAATGAATAATGAAACATAAAAATAACAATTAATTTTGCAGCGAGATTTCTCCCCCTAAATTAAACAACCTAATTACGCTCTACTCTCATTAAATAAGTCACTTTTATACACAGTTTTACAATATACTTAATGTAACTTGGCTCCCAACTATTCTGAACCCAATTACAAAAAACAGTACCATGTTTATTGCTTTCATCCCCTATTACGCCATTTAAACTCCTGGCTCCCTGAGAATAGTTTTATAATGAGATAGGCTGTAACAGTGGAAATCAAATGGATATTCAACCAGTAAGTCTGGCTAAACAGTCCCTGACCTTTAACAGAGTAATGGGTAAACTGAGCCAGAGGGTGATCCACCAACCACATACTTTTGACCTTTTCTAAATAGATATATTTTGCACACAGAAGGTAAGTCGTTTCCTCAAGCAAGCACAGAAGGGCAACGGCAGAACCAGAACAAAACTTTTAGATTCCTCAGTCTCAATTTTCACATCATTTATTAGGCTCAAGTGAGCCGTGGTTTGGCTCAATCCAGGACACAACAAAAGCATGCAGCCAAAACAGCCCCAGGGCCACATTTTCTGCCTGATACACACCAGGACACTTCCCTGGCTTTCCAGTTAACCCCAAAAGCAGGCCTGTACTCAGAACTGGGCTTACAGGGCCTGGCAGCTTGCCCAAGGAATGCTCCAAGGAACACCTCTGAAGACTTGCTATCATGGGGAAGTTTTTACTCTTTACTGCTGCAAAGAAAGAGACACAAGCTACAACAAAAAGCCATCCCATGCACGGAGAGGGGGAGCCAAGGCCCAGCTCCGGGGTTTCTGTCCAGAGCCTCCATTTCTCCCACTCCTTCCACCTCCAAACTTTGTCACCATTGCATCCGAAACATCGTGCGGTCTCCTTGGCCTCAGAAATTAATGAAAATACAGGGCCTCTAACAAAACAGGTGCCTTTATGTGTGAGGAGCAGCTGAGGGAACTGGGGTTATTCAGTCTGGAGAAGAGGAGGCTCAGGGGGAGACCTTATTGCTCTCTGCAACTACCTGAAAGGAAGCTGCGGGGAGCTGGGGGTTGGCCTCTTCTCACAGGTAACTAGTGACAGGACAAGAGGGAATGGCTTCACATTGTGCCAGGGGAGGTTCAGGTTGGAATGAGGAGACATTTCTTCTCAGAAAGAGCAGTCAGGCATTGGGACGGGTTGCTCAGGGAGGTGGTGGCGTCACCATCCCTGGGGGTGTTCAAGGAAAGGTTGGACGTGGTGCTTGGGGACATGGTTTAGTGGTGACATTGGTAGCAGGGTGATGGTGTGACCAGATATCTTGGAGGGCTTTTCCAACCTCAATGATTCTAGGATTCTATGATTTTGCAACTCTATACACGGAGCAGATATACGGAAGTACATTCAGAAGCTCTGGGAACACTTGACAGAGCAGTTTCCAAGGCTGCACTACACCCTCAACCCCACTCTCATCTCCTGGTGTTAGGGGGCTCGGTGCCCCGTAACACCACAACTCAACAAGGCCACAGCTCAACACTTGTCACGTGGGGGGTGGGCAGAAGGCACACGCAGGCTGTCAAAGTCGTGTATACAAGAACTAAAATCTCCATTGAGCATTTTGAAAGCTTGTCAGGAAAATTAATTACCCTCTTGATTTAAGGAGTTCCTTTTTGTCCCAACAGACAAAGGCAGCATTTAACTATTATAAGCTTATATCTGGTCGACAAAGACATCCCATTCATAACATAGCCAAAGGCAATATACAGCATATTCAAACAGAGATTCCCCGGGGCACCCAGTTCTTTAGCCCTCCTGTGCACTGTTGATTTTTGTAAAAATTTCCCTAACAGTAAAGGCTATGCATATGCGAAAAGATTTTGTGTCAAGAAGTTCTGCAATGCATCATTTTATTTCCTCGGAGGATTTTTAACCTTAATTCTTGTGAAGACACCTCAAAAATTAACAAAAATGCCCACATTTTACAGAAAATGATTAATTGGCCCCAGAACACACAGATCATGCCCTGACTCAGAAGTTAGCCCCTCCACCTTGGTGGCTAAACTCTAACGAAGAAGAAAATCTGGGTTTACTTCCTCCCAAGCTATTCACTTGTGTCCTTTAAGTTTAGCATGAAAAGGGAGCCCAAAGAGTAATAACCTCTAATGCAAGACACTGAACAGGCAGAAACTGAGTCTGCAAACATGCGACGAAACAGAGCCCTGAAATTAAATGTCCTTTTTTAATGAGAGAAGTGGGTCACAGTCTGTTTTGGAATGGCTTTTTTTTTTTTTTTTTTTTCCCTCCAGAGGAAAGACAGAGCCACAAGCAAACCTGGAGCCACATGTACTCAGAGAGGGGAGACAAACACGAACCGCTCACAGGCTCACATTCTTGAAGTACATGCAAGGCAGACTGAAAAGAAAGAGAACCCTATTCTTCAATAACCAATGGCACTGGGCAGCAATTACAAAAGAGGAACTGCGAAGTATGTATAGGAGAAGCTGTGAAAAAAAAGCCCACAACATTATTTGGCAAACTTAGATCAAAAGCATATACTAACAACAGAAATTTTCAAAGCACTGCCAAAGCCTTTGAGAACAGAAATAATGGAAAATTCACAAGGATATCTCTTCTACCTTCCTCTGTAGTGACACCACTCTTCAGCAGCACTGTCCATAACTGAATGAAGCCTCAGGATTGCTGTAGGAGTAGGTAAAATTATCACCTACGTTTTTAAGTGAGTAAAAAAATTTCTCAATGTCAGCAGATGAGTCAGTGGTGAAGTGAGGGCCATCACACAACTTACTGTAGCCCATAAATCATACCAGGCTGAAGAAATGCATCCAACTTCATACCACTCAGTAAAGGGAGGGCTGCCAACACTATCCAGGGAAAAGCAGCCCACTAACATTCCTTTCCTTTTCAGATCTTTAAAGTCCTCATCTAACAAGCTGTTACACCACTGTTGTTCTGCTTTATCTGCATGAGTCTGACTTCCACTGCAGGGCAGCACTCTTACAGCAGAGCCAACCCAGCATCAGACTCCCTGCTGTAAAACCTCTCAAGCCCTTCACAGTGCAAAAGTCATCAAGTGACTTCATTTCGAGATCACACAAGGCACGTGGAATTAAGAACAACAACAGAAATCACCCATCAGTCTTCCAGGAGATACGGTTTGGTGATGTGCCCAAGAAAGTCACATAACCACATCATGATCGCACAGGGGTGCTGAGCCAGTAGACCTGCAGATATGCAACTCTTCTTCAGGATCTTTTTACTGAATAATGCAAGGAAGTATGAGCAATTGGGTTTTGAGCTGACCAGTACTACATCCAGTACATCGTTTCTTGTAATTTGCCAGCATTTCACAATAGTCAGATGCTGAGAAAACCATTTGAGGTTCCAGGGATTTATGTTTGATAGCCCCCTGCGTGATTAATGCTGGTTTACATTCCATTACAAAATTAGGCCATAGGTGACACGGTCTTCAGTTGTGCAAAAGAGCAAGCAAAAGACCTGGCTAATTTTATCACCGAGATTGATTTCTAGTCACCTAATTAGCCACCACCATATCCAAGTGCATACCACTACACATTTGGGCTTACCCCCCTCAGCCAAGCAGAAGCAGGAATATAAGCGACTGGAGCCAGCTTTACCAGACAACAACAGCTGAAAAATAAAACGAATTTGGGCTGCGGCTGGAGCGGAGAGGAACAGAAAGAGGGTGACAGGGGAAATCGTATTTCTGGGGCACCAAACATGGCTTGATTTAAAAATAATACTCACACACACACACACAGAAAGTAAAAATCCGGAAGAAACCCCAACTGTTGAAACTGGGCAATCTCCACCAAAATACCAGAGGCTAGGCTTCCCAAGAATTCAGCACCCAGCACTAAGCTAGCGGTGCTGGGTGACTGCTGGTCCCCAAAGCTCCTTTCTGGCCTCATCAAGGTGCGAATTGTTTGAAACTCTGGACCCAAGATTTTTTTTGCATCCTACTTTTTCATTTTAGTCACGCTCACCATTTCCTCCCCAACATCCCCTCTCCCTCCAGACCAACATGGACCAATACTACAATAAACATACCGAGGGCAGGCAATTACCAACTTGCCAAAATGAAATTCACGGATACCTTATGTGCTGCAGGGACTCTGCAGCACAAAATAGAATGAATCATGTGTGTCCACTGAAATTAAACCAAATACAATACTGTCTAAGTAGAGCCATTCATCACTCAGAGGGCCAAGGGGACTGTCATATCGTATAACGCTCGAGGAGCCTTCTGAAGAGAACATTTTCTTTGTAACTCAGGATGAAGGTGGAGGTCGCAATGGAGGTGTTACAGCAGCAAAAGTGGGTGCAACCACTGCTTGACCTAACCTACAGAAATTTGGGGGATTATTTACATCTAAATGTCAACAATTTTGCAGCATTCAGCAGATGACCACTTATACTGTAAGAGCAGTTAGAAGCTGATCTCGAGGTACCTCTTGGTACTGCACCAACATCAACGGATGTTCCTCAGAAAGATTTTTCATGCTAATGATTAGACTGGAGACAACTGAGACCAGGAATACTGACGAAGCCACAATCCTCCGCATGAACTGCGAGCTCCAAGAGCTGCTCAAATGTCATTTTAGACTTTTTTTTTTGCAGACAGCATGTTGAAAGGACTTCTGAAAGAGCAATCAGGGTTATTTTGCAAATTACCATGGAAAATTTGCAAGCACATGGGGAGAAGGCATAAAACTGCTCGTAAATTTAACATAAAGAAACAAACACAATTATCTAAGATAGAGCCATTCAAATTGCTACAATACTTCTAAAATCCATAACATGATCTTGATCACTTCAAGTCCAGTGCAGTTGGATAATGAATACCTCCTGCAATGCGCTGAGCACACTCGTCACCTCATGATGGCAACAGGAATCGTTGCTAACAGCTGCCAATTTACAATGTTGGTACCAAGCACGAGTTACCTGCTTCTGATTTTGTCTATCCTAATTGCTTTGTTGGAAACGTGCTGTCCCCAGCCAGACTTCTAGCTCTTCTGCTCTCTGGTCGGTCCAAACGCTAACGTGAAAGCCATCTTTTCTGGGTGGGATAAAACCGAATTAGACAGGACAACCAAAAAAATTCTTCCTCAACGATCTTCAGGAAGGTGACACCACCTTGCCATCTCCCTAAGGGGATGCTTTTACAGGATCTGTAACTGTTGTTACATGATGCTTATCACTTGACTGTCAGAGGAGGGATCACTTTGGCCCTCATCGATGTTGTACCCGAGCATCTGATATCAGTATCTGCTACTCCCTTAACGCCTTCACAACAGGAAAATGTTATTACCAGTTTATAGAGAGCGAAACAGGAGAAAATTAAATTATTTGTTGAAGCAAAACCTAACCTGAGCTGGGAATACGAATGGGAGCTGCTGTGTGTGCTAATTCTGTGCCCTACCCCCTGGGTCAAACATCAGCTATAGTGAGCCTACCTAAATCCCGGGGGTTTCAGTCCCCTTACAGCTTTGCCCGTTTGTCACGAGTCACTCCATTACTGGCATCTGTAAGGCTGGGGAGCCAGGACGGGGACAGCACAACAAACCTGAGCACCCTCAGCAGGATGTTCTACTCAGCTCAATTCTCTTTTCAACTTATCTTAAGGGAAAGGAAGCCAAATAGCATCGCTGATTTTGTAACTCGTGCAAATGGCCTGAGTAATTGACAGGGTTTGCACTTTATAGAACCATTTTGTACTGCATATGGATGCTTTTTTCAAAAGAAGTGAGAAAAGAAATTGGTATATGAATATGATTTTAGAGGATGAGAAACCTTCCTCGCCCATTCACCCAGTGAGATGAATGCTGCTGGTTATGGGAAGCAGCCATGATATGATCAGGCAGTTTCTTCTGTCTCATGGGAAAAAGGTAACTATGGAGATAGTCAGCAAAATCATCAGCATAACTGGTTTCATTAGTGCCTGATACCGAGCATGCAGACTGCAGGCGGATTCACTAACCTTTTTCCTTCTCTTAATTATTGAAAGGACATTGCTTTTATCTGGAACTGCTAAACTAAAGGTGGCAGTTTGGGTTTTACACTATGCACTTGAAAGAAAAATATTAAACCCTCCCATTCCTGGCTCTTGAGAGCTTTCACTATTGAGGGAGGACGAGCACACTCATTTCAGGGAACAGTTATCTGTCAGCATGTACAATTTCATTAAATTGAAAACATTTCATAGAAACATGTCTATACTGACAGAGCTACTTTATAAGTCAAAATGTTTTGTTTGAGGTTTTTCATTCCATTCCGAGACTATTTGGACATTTGGCTTTGCTGAGATGAAATTATTTGGTTTTAGCATTTATAGTCCATTCATTTCAGTATTTATGAGACTATCAGTCTGATTAGTTGTTGGGTTTTTTTCTGAACATTTGCTCCACAGAAATATTTTTTCCCCTGTTCTGTTTAAAGGGATGAATTTATTTCACAAGCAAAGCAAACAAAACACCAAATTCTAACCAGTCCTTGTACAACAAATGCTCACAGCCCGCACAGAACGCCAACTAATGGACCACGTGTTTGTAGCTCTTGGGGATGGAGCAGAGGATTTAGTTCAGTCTGTGGCGTGCTAGGTACAGAACAAAACAGAATTAGCAGAGTCTTGCACAAACAGGACAAAACAGAGTCAACACCTTTGTCTCTTTCCATTTTGGCAGTAGAGAGCGCTTTGACTTCCCCTCCTAAAATGCCAGTCCCTGCAAACGAAGCAGTATGGGGAGTATTTTAGCCAGCTGCAAGTACGTGGGAGCAGCTGAGCTGCAATGGCAGTTCAAGTTTCCAGGTGTATATACTGCTTCCTGCTGACTCCTTTACCTGAAATCAGAAAATGTAGGTGCTTGTACCTCTCTTATTTTTTTCATTCAGGTCTGTAATAACAAAAAGGGAATCCAACAGGAAACATCCTTAACATTAACATCCCATCATGACTTCACTGCGGAGTCTGAGCAGGATGATCCTGAGCATGCAGTAAGACAATGAGAAGTAGTACTGGATTTATTAGAAAGAGAATTACTACTGGAATACTGCACAAATAGTTGCCATATTTCTAAATGGCAGTCTCTTCATCCCCTGGCATGAGCACAGTCAGAAGAAATTTTTTTCTGATGTGATTTTCAACAGTAAGCAGCCCCAACAGCCAAGTACTTCTGGTCAGAAGGGAAAGCAAGGCTGGAAAGCCTGAAAGAAACAACATGACACACTAAAGGATAAACTTTCAAGATGCTTCATCAATCTGCGCCCCTTACCTTTGATTGCCCTACAGTCCTCAGCTGAGGCCACGTTTTGTATTTTAGACTGGAAGACACAAGAACAGCGGGAAGAGGAAACCTTGCAAGGTTTGTGGTCCTCCTTCCCAGTCCACCCTCACCACAGACATCAACTACCAGCTCCGTACTGTCAACTAAATCAACAAACCCTCGGAGAGAAGAGCATTTGTGGTGCCAAACTCACACGAAGTGGAAAACGAGCAAATAAAAACCACATCCACCAGGACGGCTAGGTACTGCAGGCACACAGAGACCTCACTTTCTATGTGCCTGTTCCCAGCATCAGGCAACTTGAAAATGCCAGACGTACCTCAGACGTGTGCCACCATTAATCCTCAACGTCAAAACACCAGACACTAATGAATATGAAAGGACACAACTTCTTCCACTAAAGGAGCCTTGAAACCCGAGAAACATTCTCTTGCAGAAAGACAGCAGCAATCTCCGGATGATTAAGAACTGCGGATATTTAGCCCACACATGAGGAATTAATTATAAACATCTAGCCATGCACACCGAGCATCCTTCAATCTGCAAAGCGCTTACCAAATTTTTAACAATGATTTTTTTTTCATTACACCATTTTCCCCTCTCCCCCCTGCCCCTCTCCGAGATATTATTGTTGGAGGATGTCATCAGTGCTGTTTCAGATCTGTCAGATATAATCTTCTAATCTGCCAACTTTTCACAAGGAAGGGATGAGCTCATGTACTGACTGACAAGATGTGCTGAAAAGTCTGGGCTTTCTCGAAGCCTGTTAAAAGTTTAAGTTCCCCCATTGTGTGAATACTGTCAAACTTGGCCCTGCAATTTTCATAATGACAGCTGCTGTCAGTTTAAAAGGGTAAATTATTCAGTTCAACTGGGAATGCTGACAGTAACTGTAAAAAGGGCCTTAGCAATGAAGAAAAAGGTTCCAGATATCTAAGCAAAGATGTAGTAAATTCACTAAGACACCTCAGGAATGCTCAACTTGAGCTATCTTCCAGCCTCCCTCCAAAAGCCTGAGAAGCTATTCACTTTGGCAAGAAAAGAACAGCATAAAATTAAACCACATGACCAAATAAAGCTTAGGAAGTCTATAGCCAAGTCTACAAAGAAATTTAGGCGCCTGTAATTACGCACCTTTAGCCCATTTACAAGGACACCACACAATTTAAATTGTCCAACTGCTATGTATGGGAGATCTGAAGCTATATGAAGTGTTTTAAAAGTCATTTGAAAATCACCATTAGGTACCTGTCTGCATTTTTGGAATCTCATTTCCACTATTTCCTGTTATGAAGGGGACTTACCATGGATATTCTCAAGTTTCTTATCCTCTGCCCCGTGGCAGAGCTAAAGGTCCACCTCTGCAGATCAATCCCCTTTGGAGACGGACAGAGAGAAATAAGTTGCAATTTCATCACTCCACTGGTTTGAATGAAAATGAGGAAAACAAACAGAGCAACACGACTTGCCAGCATTGCAATGTGCGTCATTTATGCTTTGCAAACGCCTACTATTCCCATTCAAGATTTTCCATCTGCTCTTTCCACACACTGTGCAGGTATAAAGGATGGCAAGGAGGAGCACAAAGTGCAGGACTTGCTGTTCAGCATCTGATGTTGTATCTCCAGCTTCCTTCTGGAACAGGTGAACACGATGAGGGTTTCAACAACTGCTTTCTGCTCTGCTTGGAGACACAGCAATACTCCAAGCCTGAGGCTTGCAAGTACATTTCAAATGGGAAATGTTTCCTGTACAAGATGCACAGCATTTTCCACATGCTACTAATATATTTGTGATTCCAAGCAGTGAAAAAAATATATTCATAAATCATGGGGGATTTGGCTCTTTGAAAAACTGGGGCTTATTTAAACCGAAATGCACTACATCACCCCAGAAAGAGACGAAATATCACAACTATCTACTACCTAAATCCATTATAACTTGCACCATCTATTCTCAATTACACTAGACACTGTGGTAGTTGTACGAGCTATCAGAAATATTAAATTAACTATGAAGTGATACAATCTCCCTCAGTAATCGCAGTCATCAACTTTCTGCTCTCTGAAGGAACTGGTATTGCTGGCTGTAATTGCTCGAGAGTTCTGAGCATCCCCGCTCACCTGTGTTCCTGTTAATTCCATGCTCTGTTATCCACGTCTCAGCAGCCACATCTACTTATCTGGAAATGGGATTTCAGCCTTTATAAGAAAGTAAATTCTATGCTCCACACATACTTGCAGAAGAAGGTACTCGTTACTCATTTCCTAAGGGGGCACAAGAGGCTAATCAATGCTTCAGTTCTTGGGGCTAAGGGGAGGCTGAATATTTGCAGGCTTATGTAGGTTCATCTTCATCTCTCCCTCATACAGCCATATTTTAAATTTTGATTGCTGCAGCTGTAGATAGGCTCAGAGAGTTATGTGGATTCAATTCCAAAAGAAATGCATCACCCAATCTGTGAAAGCAAAATGGTTAATGAATACCCTAAAGTTGTCTGTAGCCTTTCTCTATTGCCTAGGTCAAATGAGCACTCACTCTGTCGAGAGATTTGTTACAAGCTCTTAGCCATTCCGTTAAGATATCTGCAGCACATTCTCCTTCTGAAACTGCAACTCTCATAAATCTTCTCAAAACGATTCTGAGTTCAGAAAACTTTGCGAGCAGGCTTGAATTTAAGTTTTGTTTCTCCCTATAGCTAGTCGTGAACAGGACCATAATTTACTGAGGGTATCACATGGCCCGCAGCCCAGTCTGCAAGCAGAATAACACAGAACACCCAATCACTTCCTCCACATTCCCACCCAACATGGAGAGCAGTTCCTCACAGTACCTAACAGTGCCCCCATTAATATTAACCAGCTGATGGTGCTGAGGAGATCTTACATGGCTCCCAGACTCACTTGAAGACTGATGCTTATCAATAAAGTTGGGCTTCACCTACATCATTTTAGCAAGTAAATCAAGCCTCCTCTTCACCTCTTGATACTGTGCCTTTTTAATAGTCACTTGACAGATGTTTTTGAACTTACCGCAAACTTCTGTGTACAAACACTTGCAAGCTACCAGAGGCAACAAGAATAACCCAACGGTCCCTGAACACCAAAGCAGAAAATAAAGTTGCTGCATCAACCATCTGTCTTAAGGCAACTCCGAGGTTGCATCCCTGTTGCAAACTGGACCTGTGTTCGGAGTACCTGAACTACCGTAACGGTGCTGTGAGGAAACAAATCAGACAGTCTGTACAAGTTAAGCGGGACCCAAAGGCATCTACAAAACGCTCTCAACCCTGAAATCAGTGACAGCACGCCCTCACTGCCACTGCTGTGCGAGCTACATCGGAGCAGGTCTCCCAGTGATGCCACCCGGCTTCGGTGGAAGCCAGCAATGGGTTTTGTACCTGTGGTGTCCCTCTCCCTGACGGCTCACATCCAGTGCAGCTCTCCTAAGGGGAAGAAAAAACAAAAACAAAAACGAAAGCTAATTCTGAATGCATCTTCTAAGGAATGGATTCAAAATGTTACAAACAGGGAACTTTTGCCAAGCGTGGCAGAAGCCTCTAACCGATCCCGGGCTAGTAGCTTAAGTGAAGAAACTCCTATTTGTTATGCAATAGTGCCCTAAAGACAGACCTTAGAGATCCATATGACCCAAAAGTTCTGAGAATTTTTATCTCCTGAAGTGCATTCCCACTGTTGCACTTCTAACTAACACCAGAACAACCTTCTGCTGTAGTTTTCTTCCCTTCTAGCTCTGGGGTGGGGAAGAAGACGAATAAAGAAAAGAGGGGAAGAGAAAGGGACAATCAGGAACAGCCAAAACAAACAAAACCCCTCCAAATGATGCTTGGTTCTTACTCTTGCCTTTGGTTCAGGGGCTTTGAATTTTATTCAGATGATTAGTCAGTTTCCACTGTCAAAAAGATTATGAGATTGATCTTTGACTAGGATTAGAATAAGGCTTTTAGTCTTTCTAAGCATGGTGCACATTTTTAGTAGAAAGCTTCCCCTTCTGGACCCCGATTTTGTATTATTAAGAACAATCCTGCTCCTCTTCTTCTTTGACAATCCTTACTCACTCCTCTTACAAATGATCAGATGACAGTGCTATTACAGCAGATGCTTGTGTAGTGATGTTAAGAAAATATTTAAGATGAGCACAGTTCCACGTATGCAGTTGAGTTGCTGGAAATAAGGAGGAGGAGCTGATCCTAAGGAACAGCTAGCTCTCCGTGAAACACCAGTGCCCTACAAATCACAACCTAGGAAGTTCTGTGTTGTGAGAGTACACAAAGGGTGAATTAGCTTGTATTTTGTCCGTAATGGTGCTGTTAACTAGGGATGGCAGCAGCAGCAGATTCTTCTAGAGTGCAGACAGAACTGGAGACTGCGAGCATCGTCTGTGATGGGTGCCCTGTAAACAAAGCCAGGCTTACAGATGGTTCAAGAACCCGTTATTACTACTGGTCTTCTAACAGTATCAGTATGAGAATGAGTCATTCTGGGTGGGGGAAAACAAATGAAAAAGCCCTCTGTGCAAATACCACTACTCCAGATTATTTAAAAACTCATGGAAGCTGAAAACCTCCCTACGGAGAAAATTAAAGGGAAACGAACCCCCTCCACCTGAGCTAGCTTTATTTTATAGCAGGGTTCAAGGAGTCCCTGCCCTTATCCAGTACTCCTAATCTACTATTTTCTGAACAAGAGCAGATCTGATCTCCACAGAGCATCACCTCCATTCTGGTGCTCCACCAGCAGGAAACACAGACCTGTTGCACACCTTAAATGAAGAAGAAACATTGCAGTAGGCATGCAGGACCACTGATAAGCATCATATCCGCTCCTTCACAATTGAATTTCCCCCAAACAGAGATCTGGCTCCCCTATTGTATCTTTGTGTCCTTATATCTAAGCATGATCAGCTTGCCCTCCATACCGCTTTCTCCAATTTTGCAATATTCTCTCTGTAATGAGGTCGCCAAGACCATCAGGTTTCAAATTGAGCCTCCTGGAGCAATTCTACAAACCAGGCTTGAGTACATTTCTAACATAGCTTTGATGCTTCTTCTCTTAATTTTATTTTGGTATCGTTTCCTTTATTGCTTTTAAGCACTGCAGCCGTACTTAGTATTTCATTCTCCAGCACTGCAGCATTTCATAGCAATAACTTCATTTAAATGCAATTTTGAAACTGTCTTCGGCATAATTTTAGTTATATTTCTATCCAATTGGAAGTACAAAACAGTCTTATTTTCATGGGACACCCATCACCCGATACACAGAAATGCCAAACTCTAGAAAGCACCAAAGTCAGTACAGCCGGCTCAGAACCTTAAGAAAAGTTCCCGATTCTACCAGTTTGATCACAGACCAAAATGTAGTGATCTACACTTAAAATCTGACAGACTGTAAGAGTGGACTCAGGCAAATAATATGTGTTTTTTCCCCTCTATCTCCTAGCTGTCCAAGTTCATTTTATTAGCACCCAAGTCGATTTCAGCACTTATCTGAAAATCATTGATGCTGTAAAGCTATTTACCACTGAACGCTTATAGGACCATTTACTTCCAGCTGAGAAAAAAATCACAGATGATGCTATAGGTACATCACTTCAGAATTCATACTTCTTGTCCTGCAAACAACAAAGAAATCCATGCAGCCTTATCATCAGCTAACTAGTTAATCCAAACCCATCTCCCTTCCTGCAACAACGGCCTCTACTCGTGTGCTCGCCTCTTAGAAATGGTTAGAACGGACCATGAAGAACTTAATTTCTTGTTCAAAAACCATCACCTGACCATCACCTGAGGAAAAGATTGCTTTTAGGGTAAGGTTTGCAAAAACATTCTGTTTTGACTTTCATCTGCTCTAATTTAAGTCACTGAGAATGCTAATTGTCGACTTCGGTCAGAGGAGAGCTAGATCAACAAAGTGGGATTTTGGAAATCCCATATTCAATATATTCACAATCATGCCTTGCCATCTTATGGAGGTGTTGAGAACATTTAATTAAAGCTGATACAACACTGAGGTCTCAGTTGTGAAAGGTAATAGATTGAGGCAAAAAATTTGTTAATTAAAGGCCTTCTATTCAGGTAGCTTTCAAAAACTAGAGGACAATAAACAAAAAAGTCGCAAAAATCATTTTGAAACATTTTATCAGTTAACTAATATAAAATTCTTTACTGGTACTCAGTTTTTCCATTTTCTGTTTTTTTCTAAAATATAATTGACTATTAGATTCTCGCATCAACCCAGATAAACACTTTGTCAAGGATCTATGAACAGTCAAAGAAGGAACAAACAAATTAACAGCGGTAAAATTTTGTATGCAGTGGTGAAAGGAGAGAGACGTTTCCAATACCATTATTTTTAATAGCAATTAGCGTGGTCTGAGTTTGATGACAGTGGCCAGGTCCCCTGCAGTGTGCTGTGAGTACCTATGTTTCCCTTGAAACATGACTGTTGTACGTTATGTCGAAAAAGGCTGCATTGCAGGCATTGATGCCGAAAGGAAAGTTTCGAAGTTTCACTCTTGTTCCACAGGGGCAGAGCTGCGGGGAGCAGCAATGCTTGACAAGACCTGGAAAGACATTTCTAAGACATGGAAGACATTTCCTTGACAAGGAAAGGTTCAAAGTCATCAACTGATTCCAAATGGTTCTTTTTGAGATATCAAAATTTAAACGCTTCAGTATTTCCAAAGAGGAACCTTTCCCAAACAGAAGCCTGTAGACGTTTGTGGAATTTGCAAGACAGGATGACAAAGCTGCACGGCGAAGCTCCTTTTCGAGGCAAGTCCCCAGCTCTCAGAAACCCTCGCTAGCAGAGAGTGAGAAAATGGGAGCAAAACCAAACAAATAAACAAACAAACAACAGAAAAATAAACCCTCACCAGCAAAAATTTCCATTTCATTAACTAAATTAAAGGAAACAGTGACACATATTATCTAACGCTGGAACCAGAACTGTTTCTGCTTTGGGGCACTGCAAGGACATCTACGAAACTGTTGTTTGAATTCTTAGTAAATATCCACCCTTTTGTATTTCACTTAAAGAAATGGAATAGAAATGGCTCGTCTAGCAGAGTTTACCAGCAAGAAAAAATAAATAAATCACAGTTCATACCCTGTGTCGTGGCATTACTAAACAGGTAATTTGGAGCATTGAATAAATTCATGCAGGTGCACAAGGTTTTGTAAACTGTCTGCTGAAGCACTCATGGTCTGAGCATCCCAGCAGTGAGTGCTCTAGAAAGTAAAAAAATAAAATATTTAGGAAGAAACTACATCAGACCAACAGACCTTAGATCAAGTGCTGAAGTTGCAGAAAGCCTGCGGCTACGGTGCTTGCTGTTCCTAACGGAGCAGGAGGGGATACAGGGCTCAACTTCTTTCTGTTCATACACCCAGGCACACACTCCTGCTCCGCTCGACGTACTTTTTTTTGATGGCAGCAGGCTCCTGTGGTGCTCTACAGCTCCGGTCTTGTCACCTTCCTGTATCTAAATCCTTCGTATGCTGACTTTCAGAAGGAAATGCACAATGCTTTGGAGAGGCAGAGCTTTTGTACAAGATAATTGTTGGCCTACTGAGGGCTGAGAACTCCCAGCACAAATGCCATGCTGCACACTTCACTTTTTACACACAAATTAATTGAAGCATGGCATAGACTGAAGGACAATCCAGTTTTTGTTTGTTTGTTTATTTAAATAAAGTGCAGTGTTCCCCCAAATTGTTTCCACTTATCCTTTAGACAGATGAAGAGCATACATGCAAAATGCATTTAGGATATGTGTGCGCACACAGGAAGCCTTGTAAGCATCCTCCTTTCCGTGGTGAGAACAAAGCAAGTCTGATTTAAGCTGCAACTTTGATAAAAAGGAAAAAAAAAAAAGAAATGTTATTACAGTTAGCAGAATGAAACCCTCTACAAGGACTTGACAGCTGAGAGAAATAACATACATTAGCTTAGAGTAGTAGAAATTAAAATTAAAGGAGGAAAACAATAGAAGGCAGCACTGATGTAAGAAAAACTGCGTGGATATGTAAGCTACTGCGTGTGTCCAAATCTCATACCCAGGCCTAGCTCAGGGCTCACAGAGGTGATATAATGAGGAGAGTAAAACATATTGCAAGTAATTTAAGACTCTTTACCTCAGTGTAAAGGTCTGCACTACGTTATATGTCATTATCAAGGTCAGGGGCCTAAAGAAAAGCAGATATATACACAGTACGACTTGCGAAGAAAGCAACTGGTGCGCCAGTCAGTAAAGCCAGGCACGGCTGCAGGGTCGCAGAAAGGGATGCAGGAGCGACAGCCTCAGCTTGTCCTGCCACATGCGGCGTGAAGCAATGCCGAGACACGCCGAGTGGCACGGGAAGGGCAGTCAAAGGATTCGGGAGAGCGAAGGAAAGGGAAGAACTGATTGCTCTCCTCTAGCCCTTTGCTCTTTCTGCCTCCTCTCCAGACTCTGCTGATCACAGAGAGATTACAAGAGACGGTGTTCCCAAACTGAGAAACCTGGAGAAGAGGAAAAATGAAGAAGATACAATTTCCTAACTAATGTTGGATGTTTCACAAGGTTTCTGGCCAAAGAACCAATATTATGTGATTTTTTTTCTTCACGGAAAGGTTGACTAGAGCATGCTGAAGTGACACTTCCAAGTGGGACTGAATTGTTGTTCAATAAGATGTGACACGGAGAACACCAAGGGTTGCTGTTGTACTCAGTTACTGTGATTAACAATGTTGTCCACAAAGACTGAAACTTAATTAACATTTTTAAATTGTGCTTTGACATTTTTAGCTCTTCCTATAAAAGCACTTGTGCAGCTGTGTCGTTAAAACAGAGGCGCTTCACAGCTTTAACTGTTTAAACTACTCGCCCGTTGGAGGCGGATTGGGGTTTTAGGCTTCTGACAACACAAAAATACTCGGAGTCCAGATGGACGTTTTTGAACATGAACAATGTTTGTCAGCATTTAGAGAGCTTGCTGCAAGCTACTGAGGTAATTCAGTGACCGGTATCAGTCTCTTCCTTCTCAGACAGGACTTGGATCACACACAAAATGTGACCAGTGAGTTTTGTTCAGATAGTATCTCTCAA
This sequence comes from Cygnus olor, assembly GCF_009769625.2. Classification (NCBI taxonomy): domain Eukaryota; kingdom Metazoa; phylum Chordata; class Aves; order Anseriformes; family Anatidae; genus Cygnus; species Cygnus olor. The sequence continues at coordinate 1,859,206 of NC_049195.1, read as the reverse complement.
CACTGGAGTACTCTAAGTTTGACATCAGTGAACTGATTAACACGTACCCTTTGGCAAAAAAAAAAGAAAGAAAGAGGAAAGAAGAAAAAGAAAGAAGAAAGAAAGAAAGAAGAAAGAAAAGAAAGAAAGAAAGAAAGAAAGAAAGAGGAATTCAAACTTCTCCAAGAACTTGTGCTGTCCCCATTCTATTTCAAAGGAAAGCTTCCAATTAAAGCAGGAGTACCAAGGAAAAGGAAAGACTGGGAATGGGAAATGGAGAACTTTCTTCCTGCTGACTTATGAGCAGCAAAATAGAGCAGATGGACAAATACAATGGAAAAGAGGGAAACTTAATTTTCTGAAGAGGGAATTATGATTCTGTTAGTAAAGGAAAAGATATAACTGTTTTGTATTATACATGGAAATGCATGGGGGAAGGGAAAGAAAAAGCTGGGAGAAAGACTTTTTTCCTAATTTCGCTGGAAATTTACAGTCCCTTAAAGCCTCTCAGTTGGAACAGAAATCGTGTCTCATCTCTTTTACAGTGGGAACTCAGTGCAATTTAGTAAAATTCACTCTTCTGGGCAGAGGAATTTTAAATAGCTGCAGTTATATATACTGCAATAGGTACACACTGCAATGTGTACACACACCAACTAAGACAAGCTACAGTAAACAACTGTCATTTGTTTTACTGAATATTTAACAGCTTCATTTGGAAAGCAGAGCTATTTTACTTTTTATATGTGCACTAGGTGTCAAGACACAATCACATATAAATCTGTTCAAATCAAACCTAAACCAGAGCCTCTTATATAAATACACAATACAATTAGAAGGAAATGGTCATCTCAATATTGCCACGCTAATGAGAACTGCCTCTATGAAATGACTATATTCATTTAATTAAAAAGACCATTATGGATCCCATTCAAAATGCTGTTCATTGAACTCTTCATATAAATCTAATTTGCTTCTGTATAATGTTAGGAGTATTATGTTTATTTGAAAAACAGGTTCTGAAGAACGAAGTCTTAGGAAAATGCAGTCACTCCCTCACAAACGGGATTAAAAGAGCTAGCTATGAGCATGAACACTAAAGATTATTTCCTATAACACTCAGGACTCAGCGTAGTATAGATGTAGTAGTTTCCAACCAGCTCCTTTTCCACTGTACTTGCTCCATTCCTGCTGCAGGGGCAGCTCAAGTACATGTCCAGCAGTTGCTGAATTACCACAGACTTCAGTCAGGCCTCATTATCAGACAGTTTTAGGAAGAGCTGTGCCGTCCTGTCGCAAAATAAGAACCTCAGAGAGAGCACCTGCAAACCACTAGAGCATCCGCCACCGTGTAAGCTACCCCTGGTCCTTAGCTCATAGGAGCAAAGACACATTTATCATAACAAGTGACTAACATGCAAAACAGAAATAACGAAAATGCATCAGGACAGAAGAATTAAGGATGGATAAAACAGGAATTGCCATTTTTCAATGAACCGTCGGAGTTGAAGCTGAAAGATGCTGAAGAATATGAGCCATCCCTCTGGGAAAATGTGTAGTAAAGCACCAGTTTTTTGTTTGTTTGTTTGCATTTTTACAATAAGGTAAAAAGCTACTATCAGCCAGACCTACATCTTTTGCTCTGAAAATGCACTGCAGGGTTGTGCAGTTATTTTGTTTCTTCTCTCTCTTACTTCAAAGGCATAGGTAATGGGGAATAAGACCTTCGCTATGCAGAGCGATCATTCTAAGGGATCGGTAAATTCCAGAAAGGCAACCCCAGCACAGTGCTAACTGCAATACAGTTGCCCCTGCTAAAAGAAGGGACAGCCTCAGCTCAGCACCATACCTGAGCCTACCTGGCTTTAGGAAATGCACTGCAACACACAGACTTACCTGCTCTCCCAGGAACTACAGCATGAGATTTTGCACTGTGCTGCTTTGCATAATCCAGGCACATTCCTGTGTACTCTGTGATCAGTCTCTCTATTTCCTTCACCCACCAGGCCCCCACTACCACCAGCTGAGGAAGAATGGCAAAGCTTGAGTGGGGGAAGAAAAACTGCCATCTGACATGCATGTCTGGCTGATCCACATAGCTTTTCAAGGCTTTGGGATCAAGCATTGCCCATGAAGTGTGTGTCTAAACCTGCTGGGACTCTCATTTTGGATAGTGCCTCCAAATTCTACAGGAACACAGAAAAGTTATGACCTACGTGTTAAAGACGTGCTCAGTTCCTGGGCTGAGCTTTAGTTTCTAACATCAAACTTCGTCCAGACATCACAACACTTGAATTATTTATGTGATTGCTAATGGTAAGACGCAGCATTTAAAACAAATGCCTTGTGCCCCAGACTTTGGCACATACATTTACTCCTAATGAAAGCATGTAATGCCAGTGACCTTCATTCCAGATTTCAGCTATGCTCAAAATTTAGCTCTCCAGAGACTGAGAATCATGGGCTGCCTGCATTTATATCCCATGCAATCCTCTCAAATAATAGAGCTTGTAGCATACATAGCAGGCAATTTGGCCCACAATAAGCAGAAGGCACGCTTTCAGTTTTTACTGCAGATTATGGCACATTTTGTTAAGCTGTCAGACATGTCCGGTAAAAGCAGGCAAAAAAGAGAGATGAGCCAGCACTGTTTCCCTTTAGTACTTCATATCTGCAGCATTACTAGTTTGCACAGGCCCTCAGAAAACAGGATTTTTAGGAGAGCCTTATTAGTCATAATATCTATTTCTTGTCAATGTAATTGTGTTCTACCAGATGCTTCCAAGTGTCCTGTGTGGTCTTCTTTAACCTACGAGGCTGTATTGTCGGCTGTCACCACACCAGCTCAGGACCTTCTTGTATATCACATACGGATCTATGAGGTTAATGTGGGGTCTCGAGGATCTTTCTGTTTGGTCATTGATACCAGAAATTGCTACTTTTTTGAAAGTAAAAAGGAGAGAATGCAAAACAGTGATAAAGGATCACTTTAAATGGAAACTTCTGTCAGAAGAACCACTGACCACCATCAGCAAATGCTGCCATGCTCTAGGTATCTCCAGGTTCTTCTGGAAGCTCATTTTCTGAAGTCTCAACTAAGAATATTTTGTTCTCCGTAATATATTAAATATGAAAGCTTGGGAACAACAGCATAATTGTTTTCTTAAAGAAATGGATAACTTCATTTTAAACTCATGCAGCTTTCGCATTACCAACATTATATGCTGAACATCTTTGGTACATGTCCATAGTGCTAATTTAATCTAAACAAGAACGAGGGGGGAAATATCAGACTGCAATTCAGTAAATAGCATCAGGTCATAGTTTTCTTCAAGTCTCCAGCACACCAGCAATCACTACATGCAAATCATCTCCCCTCTCACTGACAGAGAGCTGGAAGTGGGCAGAATACTGTATTTGACCTGCCTAACCAGCTTGTAAGGAAGGGAAAGCCAAGACATAAATGCAGCTTTTCTCCCTGCTTTACTGTATTGCAAGAATTAAAACTTCCAGCCTGAGGAAGAGAACAAGGATAAGAACAGACCTATTGCATCAAGCCAAAAGCCAATTCAGTCAATATCCTGTCTCTGTTAGCACTACATGCTATCAAGGAGCGTAAGAACATGGGAAGCATACGCTGTCTTCTTGCGGCGATGTGACTTTCCGAACCAGAGCTGTTATTTTTGTGCTCAGACAGGATCCAGCCCCACGTCAGGAGACTTGCTACATAGGAACCCTTGCAATTCTACAATAACAACCGTGTAGCACCCACAGGCATCTTTCTCTGTAAGTTAACAGAGTAGGCAAAGGAAAAGAGAAAAAAAGACCAATGTTTAAGAAGCCATTAAAGATTATATTCTTAACTATAGCAAGCCCTAGCAGATGGATCTCAAAAGACTTCCTCTAACTGTGACAACATTAAACTGGCAACAAGTTAAACTGTGAAAGATTCTTTTTTTTTCCTACCTCTCTTTAGGTTTTCATCGAGACTGAATAATTCCTGTAGTCCCAAGAGCTCAGCTTAGGTAGCCTTTATCTGTTATCCTGTAGTGAATGCTTAGGGAAGATGAAACATTAAGTTTTGCCTGATCTCCTGAAGACTTTCACGGGAACCTGAGTGCTGTGACAGCCTTTCTGCACTTGGTAATCTTTCTTCATGGACCTATTTGCAATAGGATAAAAAACAATTGTTTAAAATTGTATAAATCTTTTAAGGGAGCTATTCAGAAGTAAAGAAGTGTTGAATTCACAGTTGCACTTATTAGCTATCATAATTTAATTCCAAGATCAGCTTTCACTCAAGTAGTTGCCAGTACCAACACTAAATGGCCTCTACTTCCCACTCAGTACAGCTCTGATTGAATGTTTCTCAAAAAAAGGTAAAACCTAAGAATATTTAACAAAGCTAAACGGTAAACAGCTTTGGGCAATTCCTATTTGCCTGGAAACTGCAACCTGGCTGCAGGCAGTGTGGTAATGCAAGCAGAAACAAAAGCTAACACTGATCATGATTTCTATTGCTTTCTTTAACTTTTAACAACCCAGCAGTCAACATGGTTGGGACACAATCATCTCTGTGTCTGTCTGCACACTAAACACCATTGGTGATAGCGTGCAAACATTTCACATGAGCTCAAATCTTCAGACGTGATGCTGAATGACTTGTTCTGACTTACAGATTGTTTTCAAGGAGGTTCAAAGCCTGGAATTTAAAAAGTCAATCAGGAGCTTCGACATGACACTAATAAGTCAAAATTAAGGTGTGTCAATAGGTTTTGACAGGAAAGTTATCACCACATTACATAAAACACAGGATTTCATATAACTGTTCTTTGGCATATCATTAAAATACATTGAGATTTTGATTTAAACCATCTTGGATATTGCTGTGAATACCCTTTAAACTACTACTTGTCTTAATAGGCAGTATACAGTGAAAGAAACGGCAACGAGCTGCTAAAGAACCATGTACCTGTCAGCTGCAATACCTTCCACCCAAAGATCACAGCTCCCAGCAAACCAGGGGAAGAATTGCTCCTGTACAGCAGAAAGCTCTCTCCTCTGGAGACAGGAGATGGCAGCAAAGAGGCACAGGGCAGGTAAGAGCCTTCCCACCATGGTCCCAGGCTGGGGTGAGGGACACCAGCTCGCCCATTGTGAACAACTTCTGTCCTCCCTCAACTGCTCCCATAGGGGTGGCCTTCCACAAGCTCAGCTGTGAGCATTTAAGCATTTTTCCAGTGCATATCTCGCTTGGTTCATACCCGCTTCTCCTCCCTCGTGTGAGCATGGGAAGGAGCAACAGGGAGGAGAGCGGGACTGGAAGGCATGGGGAGGAACTTTGTAGCACTTTCTGGACACTATACCTTGTTGCATGCCTAGATCCACGAGGGTGGTGGTGGTGGATTTGAGGGCCCTGAGGCTGGAGGGGAAGATGGAGATCAGAAAAATCTTGTATTAAGAGGCCTGTGCAAGGAAAACAATCACAGTGGGCTGATGGTTGTAGGAAGAGTGAGGAGGAGACTTTTCAATTGTATTAAAAAAGCACAGCTATGGGACAGAGTAGAAGCTGGAGGTGGTGAAGCCTGGATATGAACAGAAAGCCTTCAGAACTGTGCAGCTTATTAAAAAATATAATTAAAAAAAAAAGTGTTTCAACAAAGGTGAAAGGCAAACAAGTGATGTTTGGGGCAGCATGGGGCTTTGCCTCAAACAGCTTTCGTCTCCCCCTAACAGCTCGTTCACTGTCCACAGGCCAGCAGAGCAACCCTTTGCCCTTAACGTCAGCCCAAGGGCTGTCTGGGAGCGCAGCCATACCAGAGGCCGGGCCTCAAGGAGCCCTCACAGAGCTCAGCTCCTCTCTCTCAGCTCACCTGGGGAACTTTCCAGGCAGCCACCATTTTGTAGCCCCCAGCCGCCACCTGTGGCGGGAGCTGCTGTGAGGCAGGGCTCAGGCTCGCAGGCCGCCCAAGTGCCAGCTTCAGCAGCGAGGGACAAGACGCTCATGACAGAACTCCAGAAAGCTGTAATTTCCCACCTCAGACCACCAATATGCCCATGATGATGAGTTAAGAGAGACGTGGCTCACTGAAGTAACTAAGAGAAATTCTCCTGCTCTCAGTTGTGAAGTCCCCTTGCATCTGCTACTCTGCATAAATAAAAATTGCTTAGACATGACATCTGCTCCTGAATTATGTTAAAGCTCCATCTCTGGAAGGAAAACTCTGACCTGAAGCAGCCAGGCCCACGCAGCGCTGCCAGAGGCCAGTCATTGGCAAACTTCATGTCTGCAGCTGGTAAATGCTGGTTATTCCTGCTCAGAACAGGAACAGCAACAGCAATTACACTATAGGACCTGTACCTTAATCAGCCTAAGAACAGGACAATTTATTTTCAGTGGAAACCCCTCCCCCCCCCAGTAATAGAATGATTAGTAAGATACAGGATGCACAGTCAGGAAAAAAATATGTGTCAGGGCTTGTCTTCTACTGGAAATTAAATCCATGTCTTATAAATAACTATGTACTTCTGTTACGGTTCAGTTTCTGTGCATATAAATACACAGGTATTTACACATACTGATCTCAATTTGTCATGAAGCTCAGTGATTTATAGTGATGAAGAGATGTATATGCTCATGTGCATGACAGGAGCACGGTCAGAGAGCTAGACTGGTGAGCAGACTGCATACATTTTAAGCCTTCTTCTTTTGTAAATGTGCCCTGGAATACATAGACCATTAAACAGAATATTCTTCTGGACAAGTTTTTCAGAGAATTAAGGAATTTCATTGGCCAAGTCCCACTAAACGTAAATAGGAGATAAGGATTATTCCTTAGGATTCTGGAAAATCATAATCATACATGTCTATTAAGTGTCTTGTATCATGGACAGTTAATCTCTATTACTACATGCAGTAGACAAAGCACTCTTTGGAAGAGGTTCTTCGCTACGGAAGAAGTAACTTCTTTAAAATAACAGTATGTTTACAGAATCCAATACAATTTTAGAAGTTTTTTTCATTATTGTTACTACTTCTGTCATGATGCACAATTTAAAATTACTATCATGACAGTTCACTTGTAGCTATCAATGCTGCCTTTGTGTCTGCAACATCCCAAACATACCGAGTGAATATGTATTTTCTGTAGCTCACCTAAAGCCATCCAAAGTCCTCAGAAGAAATGAACAATACATACATTACTGCTTGTGTCACCAAGTAGGTGCAAAACTATTTCTAATTAGTTGTCTTACATCTTCTACCTCTACTCAATTACTAGTGCTACAAGAAGGGTAACTACAGCTATAGATCATTTGCAGACAGACAGTGAAATTGGCATCAGGAAAAGCATATGCAATATTTGCCCTTGTTGGGCCCAGGGTTCACTGGTGCTGAGTGACCTTGCCTGTGCTGACTTGAAAGAGCGGACAGTCTGCTCAACCGATACGAACTAAGCCATGTTTCGCTCCTTCTGAAATAAAGCAGAACAGAGAATCGTGCTGTAGGGAAGGAATATTTATCCTGTCGGTGAGATGGGATGCAGCCAGCACATGCTGTGCTCTCTGAATATCTGGAGATGCTAGTTTGTCTTCAGGGGACAGGCAGACAAATTTAGAGCAACCCCTAAGCAGCCCTTGAAGCACAAAGCAACCATGGAGGTTATTTCAGGCATTTCCTAAGAGCAGAGCCGCTCTCTGTCTTCTCCCTTACGTACAAAAGACTAAAGAACAATATAATTATGATTACGAATCAGCAATACTTAGTTCTTGAAATATGACAGACTAAAGCAAGTAGCTCCTTTCTGTGTAATTTCTGCTTAATGCAGCTTTGTAGTTAAAATTTAGATACTAGAATTTATATTAAAGACTGCTGCTTTACCCTTCATCTCTATAGCCATTACACATTATCCAGCAGATAATACAAACAGCCAGCTTTCACTTAACACGCAAAGGAGAAGAAATGACAAGGTCTGGAATTATATTAATGTATTGGAAAGCACAATATTATTTTGTTCAAATATGTTTTTGGAAAATAGTTATTGAAGTCCAAGGATATAGCTCAAAAAAACATCATTCTCTGGACAAAAGCAATAGCTGCTCAAAAGCCTTATATGAACATCTGTCACATTGTCCTCCCTGCCTGAAATGTTCTATTATTTAAATCCAGCAATATTTCATGTTTACACAAGGAAGAAAATTCTGTGTTCTCTAACATTATCAGGGGAAATTCAGGGGTGACAGAAATGGTGGTATAAATCTCATGTCAAGGACATGGAAATGCAGACATGTAAGAAGTGGACAGCTAGGAACAGCTGGAGTTTACATCAACATGAGTTAGCCACAGAGAAATTTAAAGATGATCTGAGGCTTCTGAGACATGACTGCAAGCTTCCTGTGCAACTCTGAACATGTAATTCTGTCTATCAGTCTCAGCTCCTCTCTGTAAAAAGCAAACAGGAGTGATATGAGGAGTAGTATGCTAAAAATTGCAATGAATACTGATACGACAATAAAGGGAACATTTGAAAGCACCAGAAATAACAAGGGTCTTCCCTCATTCAAAACAAAATACGTGATATAAAGTTCACTAGTATAAAATACATCAAACCAATAAGGGTTGCCTTATCAATTATGAAACTGCTCTGAAGAAACAAGGTTTGCATTATCAGCATTGGTCTGTTCAGCGCTTAGTTTCTCTACTATTTTCATCTTCCGTAAATGTAATTGCAGTGACATCTGTTTAAAAGCAGACTGACTCTCTTGAAGATACCCGCGTTAGTCTGTATTTACACCACCTTGAGAGCATAATTTTGGTCATTAACAGGTTAAACACACTTCTGATGCTGTTGTGAAGGCTCTGTTTCTTTATATAAATGAAGTGACATTGGATTCTAACATCACATTCACATCAAATTTAAATAAGAGCTGCCATACATACATTAATAGTTACGCTTGCTAATACTGGTTCTTAATGTGTTATCTGTGTGCTTGATTAAGATTACTTTTATTCCACACAGATTCCTGGAGCTTAATGCCAGAAAGAAATACTTCATCCACGTGGTCTGATGACGTATCTCTTATAACCAGAAACTAATTCTGAGCATGTACAATCAGAACCCAGCAAAGAGTTAAATCAAAAATCCCCACTCCTGGGAAAAAATACATTCCACTTTTTACCAAACTTCCCAGAAATAAAGCAAAAGGCAACACTGAAAATGTACCGAGTTTAAACCTCCATAAATCAAGCTGTTGTTAACAAGATACATACACGTACAGCCAGTTAATAAATCCATCCCTGACCATACAAAAGGTGTTGTTCAAAAACAACCTTTTTACAACGCTCCAGAATATAAATGTATCTCCCTAACAACACTATACCCCCAAACCATGATCCTGACAGTAAGTAGCTCATTATCAGCCTTTTCCTTACGCGTCGTTAACTTTAAGAGGGGGGAAAGAAATGGAGAAAACACTTAAGACACTTCAGTGGGGTCTGATGTATATTAAAGCAAACAATGGTTCCTACTGTTCGGTGTCTCTGGCTTGTCCTTCATACTCCAACCTCTCAGCATATTCCTATCATGGGGAAGGATTTGAGACTCATAAAACAAGACAAGCAATAAACTATGATTTGACTTAGCTGAATTACTTTTTATAAAAAGAAACATCTCTCTAAGAGAATTTTGTGTTGAAGGAAGGACTAAGAGTATTAAAAATGAACTATGAGAATAGGAAGGAGATTTGCATTTGCCAAAGTGAGAACAATGCACCCCTGATTTTTATGTACAGAGGTGAGCTTCTCCAGGCTGCCTTTAAAATCCTGTCTCGATTCTTAGATAACCCAGAACAAAACACTTTCCCAAGAAAGACTTTTCAAAGATTTCAAATGTTTTAAGTCCAGTTCCATTAACTAAACAGTATTCTACACACTTACTTCCATAGGATTAAAGCTATTACATCAGCAAACAGTTTCTTTATATTTCATCCCGAATGGACAGAAGAGTTGGCATGACCGGGTGCACTTCCCAGTGGAAATGTCAGAATGGCTGTGGCTCAGCATCTGCCCCCAACAGGTACAGTCCCCGCCAGACACTGAGCTGCTCTTCCCTCCTGACAGACATGGGATTCAGTCTCTGGGGGCTGCCACTGGTGAGTTACTACTGCTTCTTATATTATTGGCCAGCCCAAACGAGTGAAAATGTTCACATATACTTCAGAGAAGTACCAGAAAATGTGTGTATTTATATAAACAACTGAAATCATGTCCTTTGTCTTCTAAAACTGCATCACCCTGGAGCTGAAAGCATGTTAGAGCCTCTGCTGAATCAAGCCTCCCTAACAGCGATTGCCGCTGGTCTATCTGGGATTTCTAAAATTCAGGCTAGCACAAAAGTTCAGAGTTGCTGAGCAAAAGCAAGGAATCTGAGCTGTGTGTATCCTGGCTACACCCTGGCAAAATAGTTTAACCATTTGAAACCTTAGGGATTAAACTGTTTCCTCTCTTCCCAGAATCTACCTTGGTGAAATGTATCTTCTGAGTGGACAGTACAAGACACATTAATGGACAACCAGTGAGATGCTATTCTTGCGCTACATGTACCAAAGCTCAAATGTGATCTGAATGACTCCCTAGTGTTTGAATTTATATGCAACTTGGGGACACTGGATATTGTGTGTTGCTACACAGAGCTAAAACATTGCAATCTCTGTTGATAAATCTTTGAGAAAAATGCATTTTCCTGAGCTGCAGCTATGGCAACAAGCAACCCAATATTGAGCTGGGTTGCATAGTGTAATATACAAAGGATCTTTTTGTTAACTTCTGAAATAATTTATTGGAAAATCTGGGGCAATTAGACTGCTGTCCATGTATTTTTTTCAATATAGATGCCTTCATATTCCAGAATGTTATCTAGTAAAAATTGAAGAAATCTTTTTCTTTGTTTCTATGAGCTGTTTTGTTTCACCAAAAAAGAAAAGAAGACCCAAGTCAAACACCCCAAACTTCAAATTCTGATTTTTATGAAAATCTGTGACTACACAATTGGCTATACAGGTTCCAGGTGTATTGTTATTACATCGCTTTGATGGTGGAACACCTTTGGCATATGGATGCAGCAGTTTCTGAATTATAGCAAGGATGGGTATAAAGACCTAAGCCTTAAGCCCATGTCTTTAATAATATAGCTCCAAGATACTGCTCCTTTTGTTCAAAGGTATTTGAAATATTCAACTTTTGGCACTAATGTTTCAATTAACAGTGCCCTTGGTATGACCTGCTTACAAATTCTTAGGATGTTGTCATCTGAAGTTATCACTTCACAGGGGAAACAGTCATTCTTGTGCTACTTTAAAAAGACAAAATAAAACAACCTCCACAAATTATTAATTTGCCCAAGTGAGTGATGTTCGATGTTCACAGGCAAGGCATGGTTATGTCTGATACCTTTTTTTCTTGGCTATTTGACCTCCGGTTCTCCGCAACATAGAAAAGCACTGCAGGTACAGCTCTCTGAGTCACAGTTTCACCTCTGGACTGCTACGTAAGTATATGTCTGCAAGGCAAAGAGGGGTGGCTACACAGACTGAAGATAACAGCACGTGTTAGAAATTTCAGGTATCAGCAGGGTTTGTAAGGACCTTTTCCATTCTACCTGAGCAGAAGGACTTGCTCTTAACGCTAGGTGTAAGAGCGGATGAGTGGAAAAGTCACAAAGGGAAATGCACGATGTACACCGCAACCGTGAAGAAAGGGCAGAGTCCTTTTGGAATAAACGTGGCTTTAAAAGCAGCTGGACCCTGCAGCCCTGAATTCTTCTCCTAGCTCTGTCCCTGAGTTTTTAGTTAACAAATCAATACATGCCTCTGTATCTCAATTTCCCCTTTTGTAAAATGAGCATAACAATACTGGTTTCCTTTGTAAAATACCTTGAGATCTATCAGAAAAGGTTAGGTATTATTGACAATATCCAGTTTGAACATGAATTCCCTAAGTGTGGCTCCTGCAGTCCCAGGCAGTCAAAAAGTAATTGAGAAACCATCCGCATACAAATTACTAAATAATGGACTCCAAACGCTTGTATTTTCTTTTATTTACTCCTAACACGGCTGCAAAAAGTGCAACCTTTCCTAACTGTTTCTGATGTCAAGTACTTGCATTTGCCTTTACCCTGTGTTTACCCAGAATGTTATTTTCACAGCTGCCGAGAACATCATTATCAAAGAAACAGCCAGTCTAAATTATTAAGAAAACGGAACAATTGATGTTTCTATAATACACAGTATTCCCCATCTGAGCCTTGAAATCAATTATGGAAAACATTAGGCCCCTCTGTCTTCCCTTGGATCAAATTCAAGATCCAGTATTTTATCATCATTTGTTTCCAACATTATAATTGTCCATTGACTTTGATTAAGCTCTTTTTAGCCTAAGCTCTTGAGCATGAAGACTCTTCTTGCCTCTGAATGCATAAAGCAGCTTGCTTTGTAGCAGTTCCACCCTCCCCCTTACTCTTTATTTCGTCGTGCAGCTGAATTTGTTATTCTCAAGCTATCTTCTGCAAACTTCTCTCCCAAAACCTCTTTTTTTCCTTTTATTCTCAGTCTTTATAAGAGAGGTAGGTGCTAGTCTTCCTTGGGTTTCCTTTCCTAGCTACAAAGACTTCAGAGTCGGAAGCACATCAAAACAAGGAGATGTTCATCTGCTTGCCACCTGCTTTTTAAATTTCAGGCAGGACTCCGCATTACTTAACCAAATTACAGTACTTACTGAAATTCAGTGCAGAGTTACCACTTCTTTGGAATTCTGGGGTGTCCAAGTTTGGTGCAAATTCAATATATTAAAAGCAAAGCACCCCAAGTGCCAACCAATCACAACAGGCCAAGTGCTCATTCTACCTGGTTGTCAAGACAAAAGTTGTTTGAGCCGAGAACCAGGTTCTGAGACTCAAGAGATCCCCTGTGAACTTGTTGGTCTATCTGGTTTCGGCGAAGTGCTAGACAAAATTGACATTTTTATGCCACAGGGGCATTCTGTTTTAAAGGCTCTCACGTTACAAAACTAAAAATGCTGTAACATTCCTAAATGTTACTGCATGTCCCAGATTTCACTGCTTCCGTGACAAGACGAAGAGAAGAAATCATCAGGGATCAGGCAAGAGCAAGTCCTTTGCTTAAGTGTCAATAGCTGCTAGAGAAGGTTAGCAAGCACTGAGCACTGAGAAGCTAACACTGTACTCTGACATCCTCACGTACTCAGCGGGGCCTTTCCTGACTGTTGTCTTTGATGTCTGCCTCCAGGAGAAGTGAATCGCCCCTGTCCAGCTCCAGCGACCACCTAACCTTCATTTCCATTAAGATCTGCTTTCTCAGATTCCTCTCCCCACCGTCTGAGGTACTGTTACCTCACTCCTCCAGCTGAAAACCTGCAGACCAGAGCAACAGAGGTAAAAGTAACACTCCTTTTTAATAAAGACAACAACGTGGACAAATTTCTGAACCTTGACAGGACCCTGAGTGTTTTCCTGTTGTAACATAGCCACTCACCCTGCAAACCTTTCTTTTAGCAAGAATACAAAGAAGAAAAAGGTGCCTGTTTCCAGCAAATGCATTACCTATCTCCCTCATCCACCAAAATTTTTAAGCATGCACCTTACTCTAAGCAAACCCTTTTGAGACTATCTGCACATGCTAAGTAATTTAATGTCCAGCGCCCTTATCACAGTGCAATTCTCCACTCCAAACAAATTAAGCCCATAAAGCTTCATTTTGCAGGGATGAATTTCACCACGGAATGAGGAGGGAAAAAAGAGAGAAGGAAGGAGAAGGTTAAGAGGTTTTGTCAGGTCTGCAGGCCTCACGGGTGCGCTTTGGATTAGAGCCCAAATCTGGACTCTAAAGGTGCTGACTTTAAAGCTGCTGGAGTTTGGAGTGAATATTGTTTAGCTGCTTTAAAAGCAGCTGTTTTGCTGGCTGCTGCTGCTAAAAGAATCCAGCCACGTGGGGCACGGCCAGTTAGAAATCCTTATCACTCAAGCAGAAAGTCTGTTATCCATTCAGACATTCAGCCTATCCCCCCCACACTTTTTTTCCCCCTTTTTCTCTTCTTAAAACTACTACGCATCAGATGATTGTATTGACTCATCCTCCCACAAAAATGAACGTTCTGGGATGTTGAGAGCATATTTGAAATCAATGTTTTCCTTGACTCACTGCTGTAATACCCAGTTCTTCAGGCTCATTTGGGTCCTCTCTAAACTGAAAAGCAAAGCTCTCATTAGAGACAAATTGGCTCCAGAATAATACAGATCCCTAAGCCCTTGTGAGGTTCTGCAGAACTTCCTTCTGCAATACCAGGCAAAGCAATGGACAGGAAAGGTTAGTAGTGGGCTATTTCATCAGTAATTTACATGCCAGCTTTTTGAAAAAGCAGAGAGGACGTGAAGTGGCATGAACAGAAACAGCACATAAGTTTGTACCAGGAGAAAGGTGTAACTAAAATATACATCTTGAGTTTCCCCTCTCTTGCTTCACGCCTGGAAGGAGATATACACGCAACTCCAGCTGCACGTCTTTCACAATTTGACTCACGTGTTCGAGCCGATTAAATAGCTGGTTTCACTCAGTCCTCACTGCCCAGAGAGCAGATTCTCCTCTGCGATGCACGAAGCTGCACATCCCTTCCCTTATTTGTTGCTTTCTACGCTGTGCTTGCACGCTTGGCAAATAAAGCTGGGATCACTAGGATCCTAGAATATGTAGGAAATGCATGTAACAAATCTGGATTTACACGGCAGCAATGTCCAGTTCGGTACTGCAATTTTCAGAGGATTTTGAAAAATTGGAAAAGTACAACAAGAAAGGCAAGTATGATTGGTAGGCTTGCAAAAATGGCCTTCAGCAAAGGACCTTAAGACCTCAATCTATTTATCCCATTAAAAAAGAGAGAGGCTAGCTTATCATGTATACATACTTTTTGAAAAAGCAAATAGGAAGCACCTAGGAGATTTATAAAATCTAGTACAGAAAGATATCAAAAGAAACAGTAGCTGGACATGAAATGCCAGACTCATACAAACCAGAAGTCAGGATTTATTCAGTTATTTATACAGTGAAGGTGGGTAACCACCGGAACAAACTGCCAAGGGAAATGGAGGCATCTCTGTCTTTTGAAGTGTTCAAATCAAAGACTGAATGACTGCCTGGCAGTATGCATTAATCGGACATAAGTTACTGGGCTCAGTAACCCCAGGTGAAATTGGCAGCCTGCGTATTCAGGAAGCTGGACTAGATGTTCTAATGGTCCCTTTTGGTCTTAAAATGTATTAATTGAGTGCACAGAATTAATCATTTTAACAATACATTGTGCTTTCCTGCCTTTGTGCATTTTAATGAACAATTCCAAATTTAGTTTAGCTCCCCCAACCTCTGAAAACAGGTTTTATTTTGAAAAAAGCTCAATTATGATACAATTGATAAAATACAGGGGTCCCTCACTAAGGATCTCTCTGTCATATGGTAAGAACTACTGCTAGCTGTTACAACAATGGTTTCACTCAGAAATTCTCAGATATCTTGGCTTTGCAATACTTTTGGTGGCAGACGTTTTAAAACTGAAGCCCAAGGAAATTTCGTATGATCAGGATACAAACAATTCTTACCTTGGATTGTATTACTGGATCCCAACCAAAAAGATGACTTTTAAGATAACAAAGCTTCCTACCCTCCTTTTCTTGTGCCTACATGTTCACACTGAAAAAACAGTAATTTCCTTAAAAATTAAAAATATAGTTTTAGTTCCTCTAAGGAGCCAAACTCCTGTTTAAAAGACGCTTTGCTGCCCTGATCGGAATCAGTACATTCACTTCAAAAACTGCTAATGTGGAAGCAACACTGGAAATATATGCCATATCAAGGCATCTTTGTTTTATATGAGAATCTCTCTTTCATTTCTTAAAAAAAAAGTCTCACTGGGAGTTGCAGACTCCTAGGGACAGTATTTTCTCTTCTGATCTGTACAGATTTTAGCATATAACGTGTAGACTTTTAAAGTTGAGACTCAGCTGAATTGAGTTCATGAGAAGAGACAATAGCATCTTACAGAAAGGTAGAAGAAAGGTAGAGAAAGGTAAAAGGTAGATGCAGAGTATCTTTCACATCTTAAAGAGCACGGGGGCATCTACCTGCTATTTTACCACATGGCAAAATACTGTCTATTTAAAAGTATCAAGATTCAAAAGTCAAGTTTAGGAGGAGAAATGTGAATGGGTAAACAAGGGTCTAAACAGAGAGTCATGCTAGTAAATGAGAATGTAAGCCTTTATATAAAAATAATAATAATAATAATTCTAGATCATGTGACTAAGCAGAAAGGTATACTACAAAAATTTACTGTCTTTAAAATACTGTCATTTTCATGCCTATCTTATGATCCTTTCTTCTGCCACCATCCAATTGTCCTCCACTTGGACATGTTCTGTATCACACAGCCCAGTGCAGAGGATCTGCCACAGACACAGTAAATCCCCATAACACAGATCCTACAAGGTACCATTGCTGTTTACCTCGATGAGAGTTGGGAGGCACATGAAAAGAATTCAGGTCTCTTTGGGGAGGGGGGTGTGCTTCTAATGAGCTATGTCTGATTTACAACATAGCATGTACTGATGCATCAGCTTTCCAGAAAGAACCATTGCAGTTACATTGGAGAATTGAACAATTTTATCCAGCTAGCTCACTACCTCTGTATGTCTCTATATCCCTCTACTGAAGATATAATGTTGGAAAGGAAAAAAATCCTTTCTTGACCTTTTTCTTCTGGGTACCGTACGTGTTACAAAACCAAATCGAACACATGCTCAGAAGGTGGCAGGTAGGAACCAAGGCTGGAAGAATTAGATTGTTAATAGCTGCAAAAAATAGCTACACTTCTAACCACTGCAAACCAGCACTGTTGACAGAGTGATGGAAGGCTGACAATACCTTCCCAAGCAGGGTGAGGCTATCATAACCGAGCAGATGATTAGTTTTAAAACTTTTAATGGATCTCTGTCCACTGCAGTCTGATGGAGTGAACAGTGCTGATACCCGAGGGAAATGTGAAACTATTTTATATCTCATTTGCAGCAACGAACACCCAGGAGGTACTTTCTTTTGACAGAATACATAAGACCTACCTGAATGCATTGCATTAGCTTTCTGTGTGGCTCCATACAGCAGATGCTAATATTTTTTTTATCCTGGGCTGGCCTCATTAAGCAGCCTAACATAACAGGGAAAAGTAAACCTAATAGAAAATTTTAGTTCTGTTTTGTGTACAAAAAGCATTGGCTATGCAGGGGGGAAGCACTAGCAAACAGCAGCAAATAATAACCTGGATTTAAGATAAGGGGCAAAGACAGAGCTAAAAATGAGCTTACACAGAAATGCACTGGGAATGGAGAAAAGTACAGACTGGCTTCGTACTGACAGCACAGAAAAGCCCATTTTGTCCCGTTACGGGAGGAGGTTGATGTCTGTCTTAGACACAGGGCACATGGTTTGGAGTTAAGTCAGCTGAGAGAACAGTAACTTATTACTAGGTGCTCACTGGATAGTGGCACTTCTTCAGCTGCCCAACAACTGTATCCCTACAGGGCAGGCTCTCCAGGTAAGGAAACAGAGCACAGAACACAAGATCCCACAACAGATGAACTGGAGAGGCTACTAAGTGCGGGCTGAGCTGAACCAATCAACAAGTAATCGAGTTACTTGGACGTAGCTGGAACACCATACTTGTTGCTTGTTCTCAAATCAGACTTAAAGATGGTTCTTACTGCTTTTGGACTCTTGAATGTTCTCACAGTCACTAAGCGACCTGACTCTAAGGCAGCTGAGAAAGTGGCCCAAGTCCCAAAATCAGTCACTTTTCTGCTGAAGCTCACAGTAACTGCATCTTTGCTCTGTTCCTGTCACAGGTTGAATATTAACACCGCACAGGGCGTGCATACCATGTCTAACAGTAAGCTAAAACTTACCTTGAGCTCAGGGTCTACAAACAATTCAACAATTAGCCATGTAGGCAGTGAACCGTGATTTCTGCCGCTTAGCCAAGCTCCGCTGGTTCTGTTGTTACCTCCTCAAGTGTTTCATCTGCTTGCAGCAATCTCTCCGGTGAGCAGACGGTTGGGTCCCTAGGGAGGCGGCTATCTGCTCGCTACAAAGCAAGGGCGACGCAAGGCACACGGGGGCCCGGATTCTTGACGGAGGCCAGAACGCAAATTTTACATTTGCCTTAACCCAAAATGAACCTCCTTTGTATAGCTAACGAGCTTCTCAAAGGAATCCCGCAGATTTCATAACGTGTTCCCACAAATAAAGATCCTCCACTAGTACGGTATCTTCCGAGTATTGCACATAAATATTTTAGCAAACAAGATTAAAATTCCAGAATGTACTTTCTCAGCCCAGAGGCATCATCTTCACCTAAATAACAAAAATTATGGAAACATTCAGAAACGTAAAAGTTTCATTAGTTTGCAAAGTGAGTGTCAAGTCACAATTATTCCAAGGAAAATGTAATATTGCAAAAATTACCAGAGCCATCCTTTTTATTAACATTACTTGATAAACGTGAGCAGGATCATGTTAAAACTATTACATTAATATTCCTCAGAGAGTTATACTATAATTTTAGCTTCTCTTTCTCACTCTCACTCATTTTGCCCTGTGAGTCAACATAGGAGGATGGTTGGCAATCAGCTCCTGCAATTATCTTTCTCCCTAGATTTGAATTGTTAACCGTAGCTTCCACTAATAGAACTGCAAATGAATAGTATCCTTTTCACTTGTATTTACTGGATGAACATTATGCTCAATGACTCTTGTGCTCGAGGCAGGATGCTAAACAGAGGGCAAAAAGGACAAGTTTTATTTCTATTAGCTTGCTTAATGGCTGCAGTGAAAATAAAGACAGGAGCAAAGACCAAAGGGCCAGACTAGCACATCCAAGGTGACCGGATGGCTCAGAAAGAATGCAAATGGATGTCAGGGATATTTCCTCCTTTGGGGAATTCTTGCACAAACACAGGATAACATTCCCTTGTTCTAGTTGTGCATCCAGGCTAAATTGTGGTGAGTCTCTGGCTTCTCTGGGCCAGATTCAACAGAGAACTTCTAAATGTCCTTGATGATAAAAGCATGCATGAAGACTAACCTGAGAAATTTTAAGACTGCACTTCACAACGCTCAAGTAATGCTGTGAACACATTTTACAAAGAATGAAAGAAGTCCACAGAAACAACTTGATAATAACTGGCTTTTTCTGCCTGCCAAGTACACAGCTGCTCTACTAGACTGCAAGCCGCAAGTCCATCGATTCGTCTGTTCTTGGAGCTGCTTACATGGATCAAGAAATTCCAGTCAGAAATGAACACTCTGGGGTTTGTGCCCATATTTTGTTTCATATGACAACAGTAATTACGTGATCATATGGTTGTGGCATAGTTCTATTCAGTGAACCATACAGGTGAATTCTTGGTAGCAATGCTCTTTGCTGGCTTTTGGAATTCATGCACAACCCAAGACAAACATTGCAGAGAAGCTATTCTAGGCTCACACAAAGGTGACACTGGCTTTCAAACTAGAGGTAGCCACAGTAAAAAGAATAGGGGAAAGGCAAACATCAGGCCACACGGCTGTTCAATGTATTTGATGATGGCACATTGCTTTCAGAACTTACATAATCACCTCGCTCTGGAAAATGCTCCCCTGAGAGAGGATGTGAGCCATTGGGTTTTTAGACCCAGGAATTTCAGGTGTTACATATTTCAGCATTTTTCAAAATGAAGAGCGTTACTCGAAAAATGTACTCACACAGCTGTGTCTTGCTCCATGGCTATGGTGCTCTAAGGTCAAGCAATTGCACCATGTTGTATCTGACCACCCAGAATAAGAAAGTCTACTGGCTCCGACTGACCTTCCCTGCTTTTCAAAAATGCATTCCTTCTAATGTCTGGAGCTTTTTATATTGCTCGTACATCATTATTCCTCTTCCTAAAAAAAAACCTGTTCCTTCCTGTGTTTCCTAAATTTAAACAAATCAAATCTGAAAGCAAAATGCTTTTCATTTTCATCAAAACTTTCAGCAGAGGAAAATAATTTCCTTTCTCCCACCTCCTTTCATTTTCTGGTAGGCTCTAATCAACATCCCACATGCTAAACTCTTTTGAAAATCCAAAGTGGAATCATGCGATTCAAAATACTCAAGTCCCATTCACTTTCAACAGTCTTTACCCAGAAGATACTTTTCTCTTTGGAAAGTCTGGCACATAATGACTAAACATTATGTCCCCTTTCTGCTGTTTGACTCTTTAATACTCAGGTCTTTCTATCCTTCTGCCTGTTCCCTTTCAAAACTCTGCAAAATTGCATCTATTTTATGCTATTCTCCTCTTACTCTTGAAGTTTCTTCCACCAGAACATACATGGACTTCTGTATTCATAAAAAGGAACCAGTATGTCCCAGATCCACTCATTACTCCTTAAAATGTAATTAGTTCTTCTAGCACTGCATGTTGATTGTGAAGGCAATGTCTCTTTGATCGCTATAGCACAGATAGAAGCCACAGGAGCCAAAAACTAACCTACTGAATCAGTGCCAAAATTGTCACTGGCTTCAGCTGAAAGAGAAACAAGACACATCAGTTCCCACTGGGGACTGCTGCCATGACTTGAACTGATCTGTACTGCAGCCTAAAAAAGTATCACATAAAATCAAGAGGTACATCATTATCATTCACTTGTAATACACTAGACCCCTTCAAGGACGCACAGCAGAAATGGTGGCATCCTTCAGTACTTAACTAGTCACAGTAACCAAGTTTGTCAAAGCACATACGAGAAAGCTAGCTGCTAAATTTTAATCTAGAAAAATTATATGCATTGGAACACATCATTCCTATCTATAAAGCATTACATGCAGCAGAATTTGCTGTTCATTCAACCAAAAAGCAATTATATAAGCAGAGCAATGGGAAAGCATCTTCACATCTTCATAGGACCAACAGGACAGAGAATAGATCAAACCATGAGAAATGGAGGTCAGGACTTGTATTTCAAGGTCACTGAGCATAAAGCTGGTTTTGTTATGGGGATTTTTGTTTTGTTTTAAACAGAAAGTTGGCAGAAACTACAACACTCACCCCTATCCAGAATCCATAAAATAGATGTATATGTGACACTCAGGTTAGAGAAAATGTTAAATGAAATTAGAAAGAAGAAAAAAAGAGACATCTGCACTATCTGGAAGGTCTTAAAACTCTTTCCCTGCACTTATGTACTTACAGTCTTCAGTATTCCTTACATAGAAGATGAGATGGTAATCACAGGGATGTTTCACTGTCAGGAAGCAACAAATTCAGTTCGAGTTCTACAACCATAAAAGCATGGCAAAGCAGAATGGGATCACTGCTAGAAATGTATGGATACCACGTACTGTAGCGAAGCTAAACTAGTGAAATAACGAAATCTTCCATGCCAGATTACATACTATGTCTAAAAAAAGTTATTTCTTCTACGCAGAAGCAGTGGCTTGGGTTTACTGATCAAAATCTAAGGATACCAACAAAATTATACTGCTTAGAAATTTAACTTAGTGTAAACCTCTTTTTCATATTCTACTCCGCAGTAAAGACTTCAGTATACAAAACTACAGGCACAATTTTTAAAGAAGTCAGTTCCTGTTTACATATCTGAACAAAGTGATGAAATGTAATCACAGTGTTTGTTTTTTCTACATGTGGTTGAATGCTAAGTAGTTTTGAAATTCTGATTGCTTATTTACAAGGCAAATTTTCAAAGCACTTGAATGCTTTCTGAAAATCTGACCATTGTCACAATCTCTGCTTTAGCAGCTCACAGGAAAGCTCAGCTCTTTTGAGCTCCCTGTGTGCATTCACTATTTAGAAATTTAGGCACAAGTGCTTTTGGATCTCTCTACCAACATGTCTGCATAGGAGTTCCCGGGTTTCTTCTCAAAATAAGATGGACTCAAACAAATACTGATGTCTGTTACACAAGTAATATTCTCTTTTCTATAGCTGTATACACTTAATATACTTTTGTCTATTTAGAACGTGCTTCAACAAGTCTTCATAATTGAGGCACACATAGAAACTCTATTACTGAAAGCTCCATCTACTGGTTATGAAAGAGTACTTAACTCAGAAACATCAATGTCCATCTTGCCAGCAGTTCATAAAAGATGTTAGAACATGATTTAATTCCTGTTCCTTTACTTCACATTTCCTTCAATGTGTCCCCAGGCTCCCTGTAAGCTACTCTCAGTGGTAAAACATTTTGTATGTAGTTTGTAAATCATCGAGGGAAAACTTGAGTTGTAAATTACATATACACACATGCCTCATGACAACATACAGAAAAACGGGTTAAAAAAAAGGTAAATTCTTAGGACTGTAAGATTATTCTATACAGCTGACTCTCCACCAGGTTTCAAACACACACACTATATAAACTCCCATTTAAATTCCAAACTACAGAGACAAGGGCACAGATAGCTTTACACCACGAATGACACAAGGATACATCAGATGTAAAATTAATGTCTTATCAAAGTTTTGAATAACAGCTTACAATTTTGAGGCAGAACACACACGTTCACTTTGGAATACTCATCTCATTATTCTTACTGCCTTTTCATCGTGGTAATTCTTGTCTTGCTTTGTTTATTTTTCCATATGTTACTTAGGCACTAAATATATTCAATGCCAAGGCATTCACGGGGTGAAAACCTTGAACAAAAGAGAGACAAAAAAGTACAACTCAAGCAGGGAAAAATATCTTGTGTGAGATGACTACTTA
The DNA here is from genome assembly GCF_009769625.2 of Cygnus olor. Lineage (NCBI taxonomy): Eukaryota > Metazoa > Chordata > Aves > Anseriformes > Anatidae > Cygnus > Cygnus olor. Next base: position 1,836,370 of record NC_049195.1, on the reverse strand, counting down.
AATACGTTTGTTTGTTTTTTTTCCAGAACTAGTTTGATTCAATAAATTGCTACCTACTAGGAACAGCACTTGTCTGGTGACTGTAGAAGCACATCCCCATTTTAGACTTTGCTCATAATAATTGATTTTCAGGAGTGACCTCACGTGGGGATTCGATGAGAAAATGGAATCAGAGCACTCCAGCAAGACTCTAGGTTTCCCTGTGCTGCTTTATGAGCCATTTTGACACTCACCGAAAACTTCCAGAGCCGAAGGGTTCAACGTAGGCCTGAGGATTAGATGACCTTGGACTTGAGCAGCATATTGCAGCCATCACCTCCAGGTGAATGCCCGCCATCACCATAGGCCTCAGTCCCAGCCTGCTCTGCCTGGCCCCTGCCTCCTCGGAGGACATTTTGGAACTCCCCTCAGCCACTGACTTTGACTAGCAGGACGCACCGAGCAGTTTGGTTGTGCTTCTTCAGCACCTCTCTGCACCGCCACCATGCATGTTAGTAGCAGTAATTAAATTGTCACCCTTTCTGGCTTCTATTTACACTTTAAAAATGCAGCTACTGAGACATGAATGTGCCAGGTGATGTATTCAAGGTCATACAGGGAACCAGTGACCAAGTCCAAAACTAAAAATCCTGCCAGATCAACCCACACGCTCCTTTTAAGTCAACACACTGGGTTTTACAACACTTTGCGCCAGCTTTCAAAGCCCCATTAACACAACTCAACCATTTTTCTGCTTCCCAGCGAGTCTCACAGGTTGTCATCTAGCCCCAGAATGATCAACACGCTGTTAAGGCTTCCATGGAAAGTCAGCAGTCACAGGAATATAATACCAGAAGCCAATGAGGCATCTTGAAAACATCTGCATTTTAAGGAATAATTAATAAAGAATGGCATTATTCATTTGCAGCGTTGGGAAATCAAGGCATAGGACTGCTGAAGCGAACTGCAGGATCTATCATTACGCAGATGCCATATAAATCCGATATTACTTCTTACTCATTTTTGTAATACAAGGAGGAAAAACAATATTCATTGAAACAAATGCAGCAAACTGTAGAAAGTATCATTTTCATTTATTATTTATAAATAATACTAATATCTAAAGAGCAAAACCCCATACATCATGAGAGCTACTGTACAAGTAGTAAGGGAGAATTTTCCCCAGACAGTTTGTAATCTAAAAAGAATCAGATGAACATGTTTATGAAGGGATTTTTCCAGGCACATGCAACAGATCAGCAGTAGTGCTGAGTTCAACCTCATTTTCTTGTACTATCCGCTAGATTTTCTTAGTGCTTGCATTTTATTTTTTTTAAAGTCCTGAATAGATACATATTTGTTTGACCAGCATAAAATGCCACAAGCTTCCAAACTCTGTTTAGAATCACTGGATATTCCTGCCATAAAAATAACATATAATCAAATTAAAACAATTTTGGAAGGTTGTACCTATAATTTCACAGGATGCAATAAGGACCAGCATTTATTCTGAAAATAAAATAAATATTGAAAGCAGGAAAATTAGTGTAATCTCAGTGCTTAGTAGAAGACAAGTTAAAACACTAGTTTTAAACCTATATTTCATCTGAAAAAAGTGCACGTAGCTGCAGTGAAACCAATGACAGCTACTCTGTGTGATGGAAATAAAGCACAACAACTAAACATTTGCTAAATTAGTATTTCCAAATTAGTCCATAAATGATTTTTTTTTTAATCTGAAACTGTCAGTCCACAGCAATAGGCAATGAATATGGGGTATCATAAAAAGGAGAGGGAAAGAGAGAGAGAAGAAAGAGTTTATTACAAATACTGAGTACATGTGAATTATCTTTTACAAGGCTGTAGACATCATCAATTTGAATGAACTAAAGAGGCAGTTTGTAAGAGGTTGATAATGGCTGCAATGCTGAAGTTGTAATCTCATTAATTATTTTCCTGCATTCTTTTCACCCTTCTAAAACTTCTCAAACATCTCTTCTCTCAAACTCCCACTCTTTCTCTGCATTTCTCTCTCTTTTCCAGACTGCTAAAATCATGTGTGCTTTCTCTCAGGCAGCATAAATAGTCTTACAGGACCTGTAGGAGATAATCTGTGGTTTGGTAGAGAAACAAAAAGGCCTGACATGAAGGCCACAGTTCAATGATACAGCAAATCTAGCTGTAGGGCTTCTAGAAGCAGATGAAAACCACCATGGCCATATGATGCTAAGCACTGATTTGGTAGAAATGCAGTCTTGTGAGCATAATTAGATTACAAAAAAAATGAGGTTTTAACCATGCAAGTCTAACAGGCTTTATGCTAGATCAGATACTGTTTGTCTTTCCTATCCATGCCACTCCAGCTTTAGGCCAGATCAGGGACTGCCCATTTCTTCCACACCCAGCAAACAATCTGCATCAAATGCCAAGGCTGGAATAAACTCAGTCTTTTTCTCTAACTTGAAAGAATTGCGATCTTATACCCGCATCTGAACAAGATTAAATTGGTACTACTAGTACTGCCAATGAAGTATAAATGACTGCAGAACTACAGACTGGCTTTGTGGACCTAAAAGGTTGAAGAATCTTTCTGATTTACTCAACTTCATTCATGCACTGCCCTAGAGTAGATAAAAGAAACATTCAAAGCATTGTTATTGTAGCACAAAAGTGATTTTGAGTTTGATAAAGCCACACGTCTGGACTTTCTGAACATCTGCTATTCTACAACTAGTCCAGACTTTCTTGACTCTATATAGCTGTTTTTATTAAATGTCCTGGAGTGACTTCTCACCCATATTCACAGCATCACGGAACAGTCGAGGTTGGCAGGGCCCTCTGGGTCTTCACAAACATGAAACACTTGTTTGTTCAAACTCAGACCAGGATTCGTGGTTTTAGGTAACATAAGAGAGCACTGCTTCTTGATCTGGTTCATACGTTACAGTGAAATGATAACTTGAAGATGTAACTTTACAGCATGAAGTGAGTAACCATATAGTTAGGTCAGTTACACTGCTATTTTCTCACTCCTGGCCCAAAAGTCAAAACGCATCCACAATTTTCAAGCCTAGCTCAAACCCCACAACCCATAAAAGCCTATTATGTAGAGATTGTTTACGTCCACCACAGATGATGTAGATCTCTATTATTCATTAAAAAAGGCAGAAAAAGAACCATACTGATTTTTTAAAAATTAAAGAGCCTCTGACAAAACGATTCAGAAATGGATTCTCAGGAGATGCAGGAAGGTGGAATCCTACCTCTTCCACTGATATGTTTTTTTGTTTATGGCAGAACTTGAAAGCCTGCTTGCTATGTGGATTTCAAAGCTTCAAAAAACACCCATGGCTGAGAAACCATTGAAAGAGAGGAAAGGAAAAGAAAATCTTTCAGACACTAAAATCACCTGCTCATCTATACACTTTGGAGTTTTCCACCAGCACCTGGCAATGCACTGGGATAGCCATTCAATGGTACATTACCTCTTTCCTGCATAATGAATATACCATACCTACCAAGAAAACAAAGAAAAGGTTTCCTTTTCAATGTCAAAATTTAGCAATCTAATTTTTATTATATTTTATTATTATTTTTTATTTTAGTAAGTAGGGGCAAATATTGAAGACCTTATATATATCAGGAATTTTGCCAGAATTGTAACTTCTTTCTGTGTTTTCACAAAGAAAGGTGCAGGCAGATGGCCGAAGCACTGGCTTGTAACTCAGAAAACAAACAGCGTTAATGACATTTTTACATTTCAGTCAGTTTGTATGTCTCCAAGTCCTTTGCAGAGGGACTCTGTAACACTAATGCCATTCACAAATGGGGAAATGGAGGCTGAGCAGACGCAATCAAAGTAACGATGGGCTGAAAACACACTGTGCAAGTCCTGGTGTAGGCCTCAGGTACATTCAAGTCCTAGGCCAGCCAGACACATACATTCAGTGCAAATCAAATTATTTTCTCTGTAAAATGTGTTATTATTTTCTTATCATTTATGAGGTGATCCAACACAATTTTGAATGTTACAGAGATATCTGCATTTCATACCAATTCTATCTGGCTATTTTCCACAACTCTATCACCTGTGCAAGAAATACATCTATCTAGCAGGGAAAAATCAGTCAGAAAATAATGAAAATGACTTTTCAGCCTCCCTGAGTTACAATATTCTAGTCAGAAGCTAATAGAAGTTGCCCGAGGAAGCCATCTGCCACAATTTATGGAAGTCCTACAAAATGCAAAAACCTTGCTACGTTTTTAGCACTGTCTACAGACACCTCACGCATTACAGCCATCTCTGTGACAATAATGACTTCTTGTGGGGATAGAAATCAGAAACTTGGCTTCAGAAATTTGTTTGCTTTTATGCATTATGCTGAAGGCCCTAGGTCTGGTTCGACTTGCACCACTTAAGCATTGTTCATTAAGTGATTGTTTATTTGAATGTCCTTCATCCTCACTCAAAACACAGATTTACCTTTGGTACCAAAATTAGTATTTGTATTATTTTTATGAAAGTTTTGTCTGTTGAGCTGACTGTTTCTTTCATAGCTCTATATTTTGGTCAGTCACATCTTCTTCTCGTTTAAGCATTAAACTCAAATCCCTACCAAATTGGATTTTCCTGTCTACATTGTTTCTTCAGTTTCATCTTGAAGTGCTCCATGCTGCTTTTCTGCTCTGCTAAAAGCTACTGCTCCTTTCCAGAATGAGATGCAATTCAGTTACACACTTCAGCAAAAAAAACCCACAGAATTCCTTCAGTACATGCCCAAAGCTTACCATCAAATTAAACATTGCTTTAGAGAGGAAAACTTCCTTCAGGTGACACCTACAAGCCCAAACCTTCCAACAGAAATTTATCTATTTGGTAAGACTTCACAAAACATTTTGTGTGACAAGCACTTCGAGCTCCCTAGAAGAAAGGTCATATAAGTATTATTACATTCCTATCACCTACAAGAAGCTGATTACATGACATTAATACCTTGCAAAGAATCTTCATACCCCTCAAGAAAATTAAAATAAAATAAAATAAATAGCTTTCTTCAAAGCATCTTACTTCACACTAATAAAGCCTCTCTACTATGACTTAAAAATAAAATACCATTCTGGTTAGCACTTTTTGAATTTCAGTCCTCCCATCATTCTTCTAGTTCTAATTTGTGAAGTGGGAAAAAAAACAAAAACAAAACCGAGTCACCTTGAGAACATATTTGAAATATATGAGAGTGCAAATTAAAATGACTGATGAGAGGCTGAGGTGCTGTGAATGTGTCATATTTTTAGTGACGTCCATCGAATCAATCAGCAATCAAGCAAGATTAAATCATTGCCGGGTAAAGCATCTTTGTTCTACTTACATTTCAAAGGATCGGACCTGCTGTCCTTTTGATACTGTACTTAATCTTCTCTTGAGATTTGTACCTGCTTGAGGCTATTTGTTTAGGCCTCATCATAGAGGTTTGAATAATAATTAGAGTTTCATGATGGAGCCATGCTACTGGCTAGATTTATAGCACTCCAGATGGCTGGGGGATGCCAGATAGATTCCAATATTTGACTGCAGTGAAGAGTAAATTTAAGATTTCCCTCAATGACCTAACACAGAGGAGAGAGATTACTGTGGCAATTACTGTATGATCTCTGTCACCCCTACAGCATTTCATAAAACCACTGGAAATGCAATTAGTTTTCTGCATGACCCACCTTATTTACAAAGTGCACTGCTGTGTTAAATTATTTGGCAAAAGACAGTGATTTTCCAAAGCAATGGCAGTTCCAGGTGTTTGCATCTAATGTCGATGTAACAAGATATGGTAGGTGCTGAGCACAGGTCATGACTTGGAAAGTCCACTAAAGTGGCTTGGATGAGTGAGGTCAGGGCAACTTGTGCTCTCCTTGCATACAGCCCAACTGTCCCAAGCTGCTGCTCCTTTCAAGGCTGGCATTACAACTTGAGTTCATAATCATGTTACTTTACGTTGACATTACTGATGTTGTTGCATTTAATAAACTTGTGATCTTATTAAAGTGATGTACAGGTTTAATAAGATCAATAGGTATGGTTCAGGCTCCAAGGTAGGGAGCAGGTGGTGCTGTGAATCACTGTCGCGTGTTCATTAATGACTGTGGGGGGCAGATTGTAAGACCCCACTGCTCCTTTCAGCTCTATGCTCCTGGGTTCACCAGCACATACCACCTGCTTGTTGGGAAGCTTCTATTAACAGTATCCTGTCTGCAGCAATAGTAGTAAAAGAAAGAGAAAGGGAAAGCAGTTTACAAAAGGCCACATATATGTCAGAGTTTTCTATTGGTGTAGTAAAAATTACCCTAAAGCTAGATAAGCACTAGGTTTTTTTATAATACCTGAGGCAGTGTGCCCAGTGCATAGGTCACCAGACAAAGATCTTAAAGGTCTCCTCCCTTTAGCACTAATCATCTTCGTGATCTGGAAAATCCACCTCTCCTCTTTGTTTCTCCTCCCATTTGAAGTTTGTTTTCACCACTAGGATTTGTAAACTTCTTGGTACCTGCCATACTACTTACTGCATGCTTGTAGAGTCCATAACAATACACACCTTTGGAATTATGGTCATACAATTAATAGCTAACAGATACTGTTGGTGTTTCAGTTGATAACGGCATCTAAGTAAAGCCTGCATTTCAGCTGCTAGGTCAGCATTCTCATTTCAGTTCACAAATGTTTGCTGTATTCAACTGATTCAAAAATAAAACATTTCAAAGCAACAGAACAACACACAGCCTATTAATTAAACATTCTGAAGTCACTCATTTGCTAGGAAAACAGATTCCTAGTGAATACTTCATCTGCTCTGCTCTCAGGTTGCTGATCGAGTGGCTTTCCATCAGAATTGCCAGTGCCATCCTACGACTCTATGTTGGTGTCATTTTTTCTCTTCCAAGGCAACTTGTATTTCTCAGGCATACAAAAGGAAATCAAGAGGAACTTGGGTCTCCACAGAAACAACTTTATACTAGAGGCAGAGAAAACATTTTTCCTTACATGTGCATGAACATAGACACAACCCAATTCACACGGTAATCTTCAAGCTGCCCCGTGTGGGACGACATTAGCTGGACTGATACAATCACAAACTGTGAACCAGAAAATAGCTTCTAATTTTGCAACTCAAATCAGCTCTTCGCTAGTGGAGCTTTCTCATTTCACCGATCTACACAATGCAAATATCTTAATAGAAACCTATTTCATGGCTATGGAGGTTGCTATTCTGTTGCAACATCAGTGAACACAGTATTGCTTATAGCCAAACAGTAACTCATAGTTTCTTTCATTAAAATACTTTCAAGATGAAAAAGTATTTTCATTATTAGGTATCAAGGTATCTTTCAAAGTAACAACAAAACCGGAAGCTGTACTTTGAGGGAGTCACATTAACAAAGGACTACTTAAATTATAAAGCGGTTATGTAAGTGATGAACACTGCAGGATGCATATAAAAATGGTTTTCTGAAAATATTCTGTGGTATTTCCCTTTTCCATGGGAGTTGGCTGATTTATAACACTGTGTTATGTCAACAGACAAAAATCTAGAGGGTATTGGGTTTGGGTTTTAATAACGTTTAGTGAAGCAAAGGGCAAGTTTTGCTGGAAAGCTTCCCCTGCCCTGACAGCTCCAAAAACAAATGAATGAAGGCAATTTGCAATACCCAGAAAGTCCCAGCGAAGTTACAGTCCTGTCCAGCAGGCTACTACCCACGAAGGAAAGATCAGTCCATAGCAATGGGTTTCTTTTAGGGGGAACTTATGCTAAGATCCATTGCATCACCCCAACTGGAGCAACTTGGGGGCTTAGCTCACTGCTCACCCTGGCACCTTATATATTAATGAGTCATATCAGGCGTTGAATGATTCTTCTTCTTCCAAGTCTCTCATCCTCTATTTGGGTAAAAATCTGTTAAGTTTGTCATCCTTCACTGTGCCCAATGTCACCAGAATTACCTTCTGCACTACCTGCCTCAGAACATGGGGACGCTGAGAGGTTCCCCTCACTGTAACATCTCCTCTCCATCCCTTGTGGGCCGTGCTAGGAAATCCTCCACGATCTGTTTCCAAATATATCTGAGGTAGCCATTGCTTTATCCTTAGTTTGTTCCTCTGTAGATGTGTTTGTTCATACTCATCCTGGCTGGGCATGGTAACCTGACAGAAAAGGTTGAGTCAGGTAGGTATTTGCGCAAAGATACACAAAGTATGTCAACTGTGAGCTTCTGGAGCCAGGGTCATCTCTTTGACCTCTGCTTGTACCGCTTCTACCACAGCGGGCTCCTGATCCGATGCTACCTTTGAGTGCTAGCACAATAATAAAAAAGGAACAATAAACCAGTGCCTTTCCAAACAATAAGCTGGGAGTTGCTGTACGATGGCAGTGGTTTTGATCAGCAACAGCATATTTCTTCCATGTTTTCAATCTCCAATGGACCTTTCTAATTTACTTATACAGCCTCCATTACCATGGTAACTGAATATGTCAGCCTTCGAAGTACTTATCCTCACAACACCCTTACATGGAAGCTCAGTAATTCTGTGGGTAGATACTCAGATTACTGGCTCATGCTCCAATTCCTGTCCCTGTGTATTCACTACTGTAGTCCTCCCTGCTAACTACATTAAAACCAGCACAAATATGTCTCCTGTAAATAGATTTCCCCCATTTGCTCCGGTCAGTATCTGAGGTGCATACCCAGGGATCCTACCAAGCTCATCCTATCAAGACCAAAGTCCATGTGGGAGAATCCTCTCTTCAAAATGCTATCCGAAACTACCTAGAGGATGAATGCACACACGACTACCTGCATTCCAACCACATATTAATTTGTTGTGCAGAAATACTTACAGAAAAATGAAATTAGCTTTCATTTTCTCTCCTCGGCCAATGCACCTATCTGCCCCGTGTCATGAAATATCCCGAGACATTTCAGCAGTGAGGCAGAACAGTGAGCATTAATGTCAAGCCAGCGATTCCAGCCTAACTCTGAGCTGCGACAAGAATAGTAAATGAGTAATGAACCCTTCTCCAAAACACTCTCTCATTAGCAGTGTGTCCTCATTAAAAGGGGCAAATTTACCATAAACAATTGCATCCCTTTTGCCCAGACCTCAGCAGCAGCTGACAACAACATACAACATTTACCCCCTGCCATCCAGTAGGCAGTAACACCAAATTTAACTGAATGCACTACATGGCCGGCCCTCCTCCCCAGTACAACCAAAGCTCTAGGGAAGGGAACCAAATACAACAGGCTTTAATATATTTCTGTTTAACCTCCGTTTGGTATACACAGCATATCATCCCATTCCTCTCTCATCTGACAGACACGAACTCCTCCACATGATGAGATCGGGGTGCTGCAGTACTTTTGGAAATCCCATCAGGCAATTGAGTCTTCTAGCATTTTGGACACCCTTGAGCAATGAAGTTTCCTAATACATTTTTGAAGATAAGTCTTAGGCCCTTAAGTCTACACTGAGTGCCTGAAATCACCAGAAAGACCTTTTACTCTCTGTATGAACTCACGGCATGGTCTATGAAAAGACTGACATGCAAGTCAATGCAACTACGCTGAAGTGAGACTAACAGAATAACAACTCTGCTCTGAGAGGCAGTTGCCTTTTGGGAGCAATTGATTTATTGTATATGACTATAACAAGGCTTTCAATTATACTCAGTCTTTAAAGAAAAATTAGACTTAAGAGTCAAGCTTAGGCAAATTACTAAAAGATGGACACGTATCCAACCGAGTTCCCCAACCCCTTCAAATGAAGAAAAATACTCTCTTAAATTAAAGCTCGATCCACATGATGGCCTTTTTACAATCCACAGTAATATAAAGGGGCTTTTCTATAAACAAGATTTGGGTCCAGAGATTTTCATCCCAGTTCTACACATATTTGCAAATAACTCATTTGCTGGACAATAAGCATATAATGAGAACATTACAAACCAGATGATTGGAGGGAACCTTCATCTGCTGAAAAGCCACAGAAGTTTCAAAGGCTAATCTACAGCATAATGTTTTAAATCAAACTAATAACAGTCAGTCAGCTCTGCTCAGAGAATCTGTACAGAAGACAATCTTATAATTATCAACAGTGGAATTAACGTGCAGCATTTATTCGTGTGGTTGCGCTAAGAAACCAGTTGTTGGCCCGCTGGAGATGGGACCTGATGACCTCATTCTCCTCCATCTGTAAGTTCTCATCTCGCAATAAACAGCTCTGTAGACACCATTTCCTGAAGACACTGAGATTTTTTTAGCTATAGCCTTAGTGACACTTGGTTATGCTCTATTCCCAAATGCTCTAACAGCACCGCAATCCTTTTGTTCATTTAATCCCTTAAAAATCCACACAGAGATGTTTTTGGGGTACACAGTGGCTTTCATTTGGGTCAGGTGTTAGGCTTCCTTTTATGATTAAAAGGGGATATGATGTAGCTGGGGTCATGGCCATAAACCAGGACATGCTCCCAGGTACAGACCACCCTCTCTGTACAGCCCACGTGCTTCAAACATCTCCCCACTGCACCCCAGCAGAGCTTCCAGTAATAGGGCTGATGGGGAGTCTTGGCATCGGTTCTAGGACAGCTGGGTGAACATGCTCCTGCACGGCGCTCTTCTCAGGGGGCCATCTCTGCTCCCCATAAGCTCTGAAAATGGCAGTGTGGCACAGACTGACTCCAGCAAAAATGAAAACGTGAAGCTGGAACTGAAAAATACATTTCTCATACCAAAAAGCACACACTATTAAAAACCTGTCACATACTGACAAAGTCTTAATGCTCTCGGGAGACTTGTGATAAAAGGTGTTGCTAACTACACATGCATACATACACACATATACATCCTTTCATATGCATGCCTATGGGCAGAGAGTTGGGATATAGAAATATTTGGCAAAAAGTATGCAGACCTCAAAGTTAATTTTGCATATTGTCTCCCAGACAACTGATGCAAGTTCAGGAGGCATTTCCCACACATTTTTTTTCTTTTCCTTTCTTTTCTTTTTTAAAAAATTCCCAGATTAAAAAAAAAAAAAAAAGTCAATTTATATAAATCTTAAAATCGTTTAATTAAAAACCATAAATCACAGAGCCATTTCAGTCTAGCTGCCTGTACATCTCCCTCCCTGAATGCAGGTTTTTCTTCTAACATTTCTACTGACCTGGAAGACAGATAAGATGCAAATGATATTCAAACCTTTTAATTGCTTCCACTAAGCATCCCTTTACTGCTTTTACAGAGCAAACGGTGTCACCTCCTTCACAAATGTAATGCTGCGCTTCTGACCAGATCTCTGCTCACCTTCTTCTAAACCAAGTGTTCGGAGAGAGTTATGCTAAATGGATGTGTCCTTTTAGGCCTGTGACAGATTATTTCTGCTTGATCTGACCAAAATATTTCTTTTTTTTTTTTTTTTTTACCCTTGCTTCCTCTTCTCAGTCCCCCCTCAGATGTGGCAGTTCATTCTGGAGCTCTTAAGGGCCTCTGTATTTAAGGAACCTAAATACAGAATCCCCCTTTGTTTAACCCTTTATCACCCCCATGGCCTCACCAGGGCCTGATTCTCTACACCTCCAGCAGAGAACACTAGTAATGCTGACTTCCAAGCTCATGCCTAAGCTTAGGCAAAAAGACACTCATGCCTCATTACTTGAACTTGGGCACTCGTTTTCTCCAGAATGCTCAAAGCATCCTTAAAGCAAACACGCAAACAAAAAAACCCACCGTGGAATATCCAGCTAGAGCTCACACAATTTGGTGGTAGTGAAAGGAGTTGACTAAAAAAATCAAACCCAATCATCTTTGCTTTCCACAAGAAAAATTTAGCAGGATGGGTTTTTTTCTCCTCTGCCTTACAAAGCCTATTCTTCTGAGGATTAGGAATGTAAATACAGTGTGGGTAAAAAAAAAAAAAAAAAAAAGGTACGCATCAGAAAAATCTAAAAGTTTTCCCTATAATTTTTCTCGGAGAAAGAAAAAAAAATAAGCATTTCCTGACTGGCTGCAATTACAAATCCTCACAAACAGGGACTCTCCTTGTGTACAGGATATAATTCCAGGAGTTCTCATTCTCTGGCTGGAGAATCAAAGTATCCAACTAGTAACAACAGCAGATTAATGAGAAACTTTAACATTCAAAGCAGCCTGAAATAATACAGCATCTGTTAAGGTGGATTAGCACCACTATAACAGCTGCCAACAGGTAAGTAAAACTAAGAGAGATACTTAGTATAATGCCAGTTTCTTTACAATAATCCACCCAGAAATTAAAAAAATAAAATAAGAAAAAGAAATTAACATGAGAAAAGACTTCAGGAATAAATTGTGCCACCTGATCTGATGTTAATTAGGAGACTCTTGGACAATAAAGTTATATGGTATTTTGAGTTGTTCTCAGACATAATGATGCATAAAAATAACTCAGTTTATTCTTTTTCTTCCCTCGTTTCTTTTACTTTAAACGTACATCTTCAGATACAACAGCTCAAAGCTGGTTCATTTGCAGCTTCACCTTTAGGTACATTATCTGGTTTCTTTTTCTGCCATTTCCATTAAAAAAAGAAAAAAAGTGACTCAGAAAAAGTAAAAATGGCTCTATACCACCCTACTGTACAAAATAATTACAGCATTCCCTGCTGAGTGATGGGCTCAGATGAAAGCCTCACAGCCTGGATATTTCGTCCCATTCGTTTCTAGCAGCTTTCCAACAACAGGTGCCGCTGTGTCCGGTTTCAGCACCCCGAGCACCTCTGTGCCCATGCTGCCATGCTTTCCGTGGCCTGGAAGGATGCTGCTAATTTGTTTCATCAGAGAAGGATATAAGCATTAAAAGCTTAACGATGCAGCTCATTTAAATACTGAAGTCAATGAGGCTACTCACATGAGTAAATGCTCACCAGCACCAGTAAAATGCCTCTAATTTGGTGCCCAATAGTTATCGCTTTTGTTTTTCACAAGCAAACAGAAAGAAACAGACAAAGGCCAATGTTTTTTACTACGGCCTCCATTCTCCAGCTTTCATTATTTCCTCACAAAACAGGGCCCAGTGCAAGCCAGGACTGAGCAGCCAGGAGCATCCCACATCCTCGTAAAAGCTGATGGACCTGCAACACCCTGGCAGATCCCGAAACTGCACAAATTGCACATTTCCCAGTCCTGCGTTGCCCATTCTGGCTGCTGGGTACAACGAGCGTGGCCGTATGGGCCAAGCAGCCTTCAGTCACCTACCCCAAATCTCACCACATACCACTTTTTAAGCAGGGAAGAGATAGACACCAAGGCTTCCATCCTCTTTTACTCCCTCATTTTGTTCTTTATCACTTGACATCACAGCACCACGTTCCCTTGGCAGGAGAGCAAGCCTGGGCCTGCTCTCATAGGTATGAGACACGCAGGCCACAGTACAGCCTGAATAAGCTCACTCAGAGGCTCCAGCACCATGTAGGCCTTGTTCTGGGGCTAAAAACAGAGTGGCTGGAACTTTAACCTCTTTAAGGCAGTCCAGATTTTTTGGACCTTCTCCCTCTTGTCATAATCATATTCATTCTGCATATGCCTAAGTGATGAATTTGCAGAGAGAGGAATAAAACAGGTTTTTATGCAAGTTTTATGCATATCTAAATTTTCTCCCCCAAAAAGCCTTCATTCTTCTTCTTCTGAAAGCTCTGCCAAACTTAGGTGCTATTTCTGGTTAGCAATTAGCAAAAGAATCAGTCCCAAAAATACTGCCGTTACCAAGCAGCAGGGTTTAGGAAAGAGGGAAAAAAAAGAAAAAAGAAAGAAAGAAAGAAAAAAAAAAGAACACATGCTATAGCCCACTGGCATATGATATTCTTTTAGAGTATGAACAGGATTTCACATCACATGCTGGGCTTTGATTTGAGAATCCACTCCTAATTGTGTGCTCTTTTTCCTCTGTGCCACAATTATATCTTATCCTGTCCTCAGATCTGTCTGATTTCCCGATCCCTGGCACATCTAGCTAATTGACCACCTGCATCTGCCGTCATCTGACATGTGGGGCGATGAAATGTCTCTCTTCTCAAAGTTCAGCTGCCGCTACGCCTGTGTTCTGCCTGCCGCAAAGTAACCCACACGCTGCCCCTGACGAGCTGGGTGGGAAGCCTTTCAGCCTCCAAGCCACGAGGACAGCACACCGCTTCCGGACAGAGTCGGCGTTAGCAGGACTCCAGCACTTTGCGGTGAAAATCATTATCATCATCCCCACGAAACGGGTATCTGCAGGAATATAATTACTTGTTCAAGGTCGGTGGGCCAGTTGCAGGGACAGACATGAAGCCTAGGACCCTTGAGATCCAGTCATATGTTCATCAGGGCTTCCTGACGATGCAACGTCAAAAAAGATGATGCACGGTACAAATCCACAAGTCACTACTGATTGCATTTACCGCTGATTCCAGGAGACGTTGCATCTGTCATGTTGTCAATAAACCTATTCCCTACTTCCTTGGAGAACCAGGCTTTGCCTCTGGGAGCTAGGTGGAAAAAAAAGGTACTGTGAGCAAGATGCGCTATGCCAGAGATAACAGAAACTCAGGAGCACTTTCTGTCAGTGACAACTTTGTGTAGCTCGTCTCTGTTAGCTTATACCAGCAGTAGATTGCTCTCCAGCCTGATTCTGGCAAACAACAATGGAAATGGAGCCCAGGAACTGTCTAGTTCATGCCTCAGTTGTGCCAGGGAGAGAAAGAGCATAGGCAGATGGCCCTACCTCCTTCTTCGCATCACTCATTAGCACAGAGAACAGGTATTCATTCACAGGTATTCATACACGCAGGGTTCGATAGCCTTACAACCTGGGCTGCATTCTCCCTCAAGTTACTTAGCTCCAAGCCAGAGCAAGCTGTCTTGGGTGCAGTTCTATTTTTCAGCCCACAGATTTCTAGGGGGAAAACCAAACAAACAGCCTTCCTGAAGATCCTACAAAACTGTGCTGCATTTACGACTGATTCGGATGCATTTCCTTACTGGAATAATAAGCACACAGGAAACATTCGGGACATGGGAGGAAGGAAAAGTCCATCCATGAGTGAGATCGAGAGACAACAGTCTGAGAAACAATTAATGAGGTTTAGCCCAGCTGTCTCTCCCCGCGGACTGTAAGAGAGAGGCCTGATTTGCTGCATGCCTTTCCTGTTGACAAGTAAAGCATGTAGTGGAACAGAGGGCTCCTGTCTCCATTTAGCAGTGGGCATAAAGAGGTTGTTCGAACACTTGGTGATTAATGGGTCTTTCCTAGCCATTTCTGATAGCAGGTAGCGGGGCTTGTCTTTGGAGAACTGATCAGCGTCAGAAGCGTGGTCATGCTCTACCAACCAGCAGTCGTGTCATTCGCCAAGTCCTGTTTGTGAGGTGCAGCAAATTGGGCCTGACTTATTATGCTACTGAACATGAACAAACTGGTTTTACCCGAAGTCTCAGGTTTTTATCACTGTGTCACATCTTGCTTCAGATACACCTCACGGAGCCTTACGCCAGTGCCTGCAGAAGCGCAGCGAGATCACAGCAGCAGTTCGGCAAGCGCCCTTTTAACCACTTCTGGAAACATTGCCATGAGCCTCTTTGCTTCTTTTGGAACCCAAAAACTTTTGAAATTAGCCCTCACCTTCTATGCCAAAGACCTACTTTTAACATTGCAAACTGGGAGGCAGAGCTTTTCGTGTTCGTTCAGATTCCTTCAGCCTCATGACACCTGGGTAGGATGTTAAATGCAGCCCCTCCCAGCCCCTCCGGAATATCTCCCCATTTGGCCATCTCCTGTTTTCACCGATGTTAACTGAAATAGTTGTGTATTTGAAAAAGGAAGATAAACAGAGAAATGGAGGATATAAATTGACTTCTCTTGAGTCAACACGTCGGTGACAGACACCCTGGAGTATCAGAGCAACTCCGTAAGCAAACCACTGCTGACATCCTAATACATAGAAACACTCCTAGCACTTCAAGGGGAAAAACTGTGGGCAAGAGCAAGTGACGGACATGAATCGTGTCTCAAACCATTGGTCTATCAGTAAACCAGGCTGCCAAAGGAAAGCCAATCGGTATTAGAAGATGCATTCTCATCATTTCAGTGTGCCCAGTTTGTCAGTGTTCACAAAGCTCTCAGCGAGCAGCCTTCCAGAATAACCTCCAGGTAGAAAGTAATGCAGCCAACACACTTGTCAAGGATGTGCTCTTGAAAAGTGCAGCAATTAGTAGATGGATGGCTAAATAACTTTTTCTGCAAGAATTAATTACTTGAGAGTGGATGCACACAGGGACATAAATACTTAATTTAAATACACATGGACAGTAAATATGACATGGAGGAGAGGGGGAGACAGACGCAGGTTCATCAGAACCACTAACTGCTAACTGAATAGCCAAGGAAAACAATAAAGTGCCTTCTTTTCAAGCTGTCTTGTGGGCAGTTGGAGATGCTGGTTACTTCTTAGAATGAAAAGCAAAGAGATGACTCCTTCCTGACCTGAGATTTTGATCAGCAGATCTCTTCATAAGACAAGATCAAATCTTGGAATGCTCTCGTCTCAGAAGGATCTGAGTGCCCAACCAATCTTTCACTGCAAATGTTGTGCTGCCTTTTCCTTTATGGCTGTACTTTCCCTGTTGTCATCACCCACCGCAAATGCATGCTGTTTATCAAGGACCATCAAATCAGTCAAGAATGAAAGACAGAAAAACGGGATAATGACAGTCAGCCAAGCAAGGTGTTAAATGATCAACGATTATGCTCTGAGACAAAGAAATGATGGCTAGTGGGGTGTTACTGAATAGCAGAAACAATAATGGGGGAAAAAACTAATGTGATGTAATATGATAAGAAATGGTGTAATATGAAAAAAAAATCCTGCATTGAAATGGGGAGAGGAAGGCACATGTGAAGAGGCAAGGCAGAATCTCCTCAGATCAGGCCATGAGTTTAGTTGGACAGCTTCTGAAAGTGAGCCTGTGATCTGAGCAGGGAACTAGTTATACCTGCCCGTGCAAACAGAGACACGCTACAGACTGCAGGAACTCAGGTGATGTCAAAGGTGATGGCCAAGCAATAATCCCCACTTGGTGAGTACCTGGATGCCTTTCAAGATCTGAGAATCCTGCTGGTGCCACACGATGCACTTGACTACCTCAGAGTATAAGGTTTATGTTGCAGCCACAGGTAGAAAAACACTGGACAAAAGATTTGTTACAGTTTTATATGTGAGTGCAGAAGTGAGATGATACAGCTACGAAAAATGCTCCCGGGACACACAGTGTCTCCTCTAAAGTTGTTCTTTCAGAAATGTTCCGAGGTTAAGTACTTTGTTTTGCTGCTACCAGGTTGGGAGCGCAGAGTGTTTTGCAGCATACAAATCAATTCAGAAAAAATTAGACTGTCCTTTCATACTTGCACAGTGCTCAAGAGACTGCAGTCAGAGCAGTTGGAAACTGAACACAACTGTAAAATAAATTAAGAGCTGTAACAATTAATATTTCAGCTGCTGAAAACCGTATGCTGATAATCTTGTCCTTTTAAAAGTTCTTAGTTTCACAGGTTAAAATTTAACCATAATTTGCATTACTAATAACTGCTTTAGCATCACATCTAACAATATATTTCAACTTTAAGGGACTCGAGATAGTTTCCAAAGAACTGCATAAGCAAACAATACTCAGTGGTCTCCCAGACCCCAAAGATGCCGGTATGCAAAGGTCTGCCCAGAGCTCCCTGCAGAGTCCACCTGCTCCTGCTGGAGCCCTCAGGAGCTCCGTGCCAGTCTGACACTTGTGGTTCTGTCTTTCTAGAGAGCTGAACCACTTCAGATACTCCTCACGTCTCCAACAGTTCATCTAGAGGAATTATTCTAAAAGTTGAAAGCAAAGTATAAATGAGAGCTACAAAAGCATTTTTCAACACCATTAACTAGAATTAGCCCAGCCAAGCCATTGCACGTTGACTGCATATATTTTTCATAAAGGAAAAGTGGAGGGTGGGTAGAAGCAATGCTTGGGATATGCCATGCAACATAATTTTAGTTGTTTTGATGTGGAAGGAAAAAAATAGAATTAATTAAAAGGATGGTATTTTAGGCTGTGTTGCTGTGCATGAATCCAAGTGCAGCAAGTTCCTCTAAAAATAAGTCTATGCAGAAGAAATTAAAAGAACAAAAAAGAAAGGTTGGAGGTGTGATGAAATGACTAATGGTTCTATAATAAGTGAGCAGCTTACTGCTTAGTTCCATCGTGTATGTGGCTGTTATTTTTGTTAGGGGATTTTATGCAACCAGCATTGTAGTTGATAAGCCAGTGCTGACTATTCAGTTGTTTTAGGTATTTTAATTACTACATTTCTTATTACTAGAATTATGATGAGTACAAATTATTATTGCATTACCATATATATATCAAAGAATCTTGACCCAGAGTCTCTGAAAACGAATGAATACGATTAACAGAACTTGAGTCTGGATAAAACTCCATGTCCATGCCGAGCTGGTTTTTAGCTCTCAAGGTACATGCATCAAAAGCGTGTTACTCCAGCATCTTTGATCTCCACAGAACAGTTCAGTGATTCCTAAAGATCTGAATTTCCACTAAAGCTGCGTGTGTCTCTTCTGACTACAGAGCATATTTACAGAAGTGACATTAATGGGCCTCGGTTAAGTGCCTAGCATTGCCTGGAGTGAGTACTTGCCCAAAGAAACCCACGAGAAGACTGACTTTAAGCTCTTGAATCATGAATTCAAGGTCTTGGATCAGATCCTTAAAAGTGAGCACCGCATACAAACGATACAGGAACACAAGCAGTGCAGGTATAAATGACAAAAGATAGGCATTACTAATGAGGGAGTGAACAAGAGCAGTGCCCAAGATTTCCAGGCAGTAGATCTGTTTAGTTACATCTTCTCACCGCCTTTTCAAGATGTTCACAACAAATTTTCCATTTACGTTTCAAAAACACGGTCACCTTGCAGTAGCCTTTTGGAGTAACTTAAATCGTGTTCTTTCAGACACAGCTACATTGCTGCTGATGCAAAACAGACATCGCCGTGCCACTGATGTACAAAGATGCATAGAGATTAATTCAGCCACTGCAAGAGCAGAGAAAACCCAATAGTTGATTTCTGTTGCATTCATCCTTTATCTCCACACACTTCTGCCAAGGGTAGAATTGGTTTTAACATCCAAAATCCACATATCAAAACCAAAGTACTTTAACACGTAATTAATTGGCTATTCAGCAAGCTGGTAAGATCAGTGTTTGAACATCTAACTTGCAACAGTAATAATCTAGTTTTCAGAGGTTCTGGTTTTGTCAACTTTGAAGTTATCTAGGACAGCTTCTTGGCAACCTGAAGAACCTCATTTTCAAATATTCAATACACATCAGTGGCCACCAGGCCATTTTTAAATACATACAATGGTTAGACTTTGAAAAGAGCTCCAAAAAAGTACCCCTATTTTTTCAAAAAATAAACCCAGTCGTTTCCTTGAGTGCTATAAGCAGAAACAAACTCTTTTAATATTCCAGTTGCCACGCTCTTACAACTAGAAACACAATCAAATTTTGGCCATAACCTTTCTGTGCCTTGGACTGTTCTTCACAGAATGAGAATACAATCTAATTCTCCTCTGCAAAGTACTCTGAGATTAACCACCGCTAATAATTATTCCTATCAAGTGCTTTGAAATCTGCAGCTAAAACAGTTGCAAGCAGCACGATTTGTTTTCTTATTAGATAAACATCACACGAGGAAGGATGTTTCTGTTTTTACGTAGACTTTTCTATCTCACCCTTGGCTCATGCCCTCCCCAGAAAGAGATGGGATATAGCACTGGGATGGAAAACAACATTGTCATTGTGTTGTCTGGTACGTAGCAAGGTGCTTAATTATGCTGGAAGCCCCCTGTTATGTCACACACAGACGTAATGATGAATATGTAACCCAGCCATGCTGAGCTTTTATAACTCCTTTCTCTCCCAATCACCTCTGTGACTTTTCAGATGAGGCTGGGCGTCTGTTTCCTTCGGAGCAGGACACACTCCCTGACAACACATCCTCATTACTGTCACAGTGCATTGCAGCCTGTTCCTATATTCAAGCATTTCAAGGAAAACTTTACATTTTTGCAGTAATTGCCTTCAGATTCCCAGTTTATTAGAAAGAAAGAAAACTTGTCTTTCTCTTTATGGCCTGGTTCAAAGTGATATTCTCACCACTATTGCATTTTCTAACACAACGCTTCTTAAATCAGGCATAGCATCAGGAAGAACACTCACATGCCGAAGTGCTTCCCTTCTACACAAGTCCTTCCATTTCTCCTCTAGTATCTGAGCTTCTTCCAGCAGATATTAAACTATTTTAACAATAGCCAACACGAGTAGCTCTGTCTCCCTGTAATACCAGTAACACAAATGCTCTGACTTATGCTCTCATTCAAATCTATCACCTTGCCTTGGTAATATATTTTGAATTTAAGTTCTGTGAGGCAGTAGTTCTTCTGCATGTGTAAAATGCCTACTGCAGTGCATCTACCTGACACACAATTATAAATAAATCAAATAAAATCAAAGAATTGTCTCCAACATCTTGAGAGGAAAAGGGCCAGATCTGTGAGAGGGCCCCACAGGGCCTCCTGTGACCTGGCCTCGTTTTTTCCCCAGAGGAATCGATGCACCACACGATGGAACTGGCCCTCACAACAGGTTTGCCTTAGTATTGATGAACTTTATACAGAAGCGTTTTAGATTAGAGAGAAGAGTCCTTAGTGCTTTGTTGGATCAAGAGTTCGTAGCCAATTAGCCTCAGTGCAAATTAATATGAATATAGAGTATGGAGTCGCGCATTCTGGGACACAGTTTTGGCAGCTCCTAGGCTTCAGTTGAATTGCAATGCCAGTGTTTTCACTAGTTCACACCAGAACTAATAAAAAAACACCACAAAAACCTGCAGAGGCTGCCATATGCCACTTACCTGCAGAAATTAAATAATGGATTCAGCTGACACCGACGTGTACACATCTGACTGAAGGGTGGCGTGCTACACAGAGCACTCCAAATTGGACATCATCAATGTCTGCAGAGCAATGGAAGTGAAATAAGGAACCAAGGGAAGCCGAGGTGCTCATTAGTGCGCTGAAGAAGCAGAAACACAAGGGGAGGGACAACGAAATGGGAAGGTGGGAAATAAAAGAGCTCTGGGAATTAAAAGAGCCCCTCCTCTGGGGGTCACCTTTTGTGAACTGGCAAGATTGAACAGAAAACTATAGCCTCCCAAGCATCTGCTGGGAAGTCAGGTTGGGAAAGACACAGGAGAAGGGCTGGCTTCCCCATTCCTAGCCGCTAAGCAGCCACACCACCGCCAGTACTCTCAAGAATTAAGGCCAATAGCAGATAAAAGCTCCGCTCTCAAGGCTGAAAGCTACTTGCTCTGTTGGACAGGACTGGCTGCTACTCTTCCCAAGACCATCAGCAGAGCCTCCTGGCCAAGAATTAAAAGCCAACAGTATCATGCCTGAAAGATTCAAGCACCACAAAGTAAGTCAGTGCTTAGGCATTAATTTTGACTGTAAATTTTCTGCCAGTCTAAGGCTCCTGTCCACTCAGATCAAAAAAAAGGTTAATAGCAAAACCAGCTGGAATACTGGCCTCTGGTCAAAATGGCTTAGTCTGTCCTGAGTTTTGATTAAAATTTTCCTGAGAATTTCCTGGTATGTTTCAAAAATGGTAATAAATAGGAAGGGTAAGAGGAATACAAGTCTGCCTTGTACAGTACTTGCCTCCTGGCTCCATCCAGCACCGGGTGGTCTGGTGGAAGAAGCACAGACAACTTCAACGAAGAACAACAAGACTACCTCCTCATCATTTCCACCACTCCTCAGCTTCAGACCGAGGCTTTTCACCTGGTTTAGCAGCGTACAGAATAGGAGGAGGCAGCGAGCAGAGCTGCAGCTACCTGAAATGTCTGACACGTTACCTGTCTGCCAGCAGAGGCGTGAAGCACCTCTTAAAGAGTGCCGGTACCCTGAAGGAAAGAGCGCGCTTTCTGCTAATTTGGGACTCCCTCGTTATTTTGGGGCAAGCCTTTTATAGGGAGAAGCATTGCACAAACCAGGTTAGTTTGCAATGGACTTGATGAAACCTAGAAAGTAAGGATTAGAGGTTAAAAGTGGCAAACTGGAGTTGTATGTATTTCCAAACCATGGCGAACATGTAGAAATAGGAGTCCATACGATTATAAAACCAGAACTCTTAGTAAAAAAACAGAACTCAGAAGAAAAAAAAAAAAGAAAAAGAAAAAAAAAAAAACAACTTATAAACCAGAACTCTTAGCAAAGGTTCTCTTAGCAAAGCTTGGAAACTGTGTGTGATTTCATGGCACAGAAAAGATTTGGGGTCACAAAGTGTCCATCCCCCCATCCCGAAAATAAGGTTTTGTGGACCCTCCAAACAAAAATAAGTGATGTGGGCAAGGCCAGAGCTTCGTGGACAATGGACCAAGACTCAACACTCAAAGGCCAAACGCCTCGGCAACATTTAGTGCACAGAACACAATCCTTGGAGACTGCATTCTGGGGCTATTTCTGGTTTCAAGATGGACTAATCTAACAATCAAAGCAGACTGATTAGTAGTCAAAATTTCTGGGGAAAGCAAATTATTTTAGATGCCACAATATGTGGAACAGTTTAGTCAGCTGAATTATTTTTTGTACTGCGAAGAGACAAGAATTTCTAGCAAAGGGGGCTTTTGGGGACTGATACTGACAAAATGCCTGTAAACTGCTGTTCTGCTCTCTTCCAGACTTGCACTTATGGGTCCAGACACTGTCATTATGTGCAGGAAAGGAAAAGGATGGTTTGGAGCTTGAGGAAATGCAGCGGGCCTGCCACAGATCAATCAGGATCATCCTCTTCTTTCCGTGCCTCACTTCTCAACCTGTAAAACGGGGATAAGAATGGCCTTTTCTGTCTTGCCCCTATTAGTTTGAAGCTGTGTATAGGCGGATCTTTTAGCCCCAAATCCCATTCACCCGTTCCCAGTTGGACACTATTCTCCTACAGGTACAGCCACTTTACTTCTCAGCCTTGTTCTGCAGCCCAAAGCAAGCCCATGTCCTCGCCTTGCTAGCACTTTTATCTACTGTGCTGTCCAAGTTGAGCCTTTTCTTTATGACGGGATTGTCATAAACAACTAAAACTGCAAAAATGTACTAATTTTATTCCACACACAATGCCGCACAATTATCATCAAAAGCTCTTTGATTTACTGGCAGTGAAGAGGAAGATTGTGCTCAGCCCCAGCCAAACTGGGTTTTGGGTCTTTTTTTCCTTCGGTATCTGGCTTGCCCACCTACCCTATGGCACAATCTGTTCTAGGCAGCTGAATACCACTGCTGCTTCGCGGGAGATGGGAAGGATTGCAGGCCTTTCTTTTTTGGGAGCAAAGTCAGCGCTGTGCAAAGATGGAGAGAAGGCTGGTTCGGTTTGGATCGCAGCTATCGGATCGGGAGAAAGCAGCCAAAAGTGTTTATGGGGAGGCTGAGAACTAAAACCTGTGTCCCAGTTAGATGATCATTTGAGTGGCTCGTTCTGGCGACCTTGCTGTTTGAAGCTCATGCGTTTGCATGATGACTCTTTTCCTCTTTTTGTCTTCATCTGGGAGCTATTCAGGATTAAATTTACAGTGGCTGCATCTCAGTGTTTCCTCCTGTTTACACCAGGAGAAAAAACCTGCTCACCCAGCTCACGGAGGAGCAGGAAGCTTAAGAGTTAACCAAGCAAAGCCAATGCCGCTTCGTCCAAACACACTCGGAGAAACTCTGCTCTGAGGCTGACACGAGGTCAGGAAGAGCTGCAGTCCCTGCAAGGAGGACATCGGCACAACTTTTGCCCTGCCCCAAGAGGAGGGACAGAAACGCTACGCCAGACCCGGCATGGGTACGTCTGCGGTCTGGCCAGGTGCTAGTTTGCTCCTGGGACTGGTTAAGCTTTGCTCACCCTCAAATTACGTCCCTAACACCACGCCGGTAATCACTGCATCATCACCAACACGAGGATCTCAACGCTCTGGGATCAGCGCCCATTCCGTCTCCCTACTGTCAATGAGAGAACAAAGAGATCTGGTGGTAAATGGAAGAGAAAACTCAGGCTGAGGTTGCACTTCTCCAAAGCACTGCTGACAAACTGGATCTAGCATAAACCATGTTGCCTATCGTGAGTTAGGTTGGAACTGGTGCAGGTTAGAATTTACTGGATATTATTCTTTTATCAAACACCTATAAAAAATGTAAGAGACCTTCCAGACTTCAGTCCTTACCGTTTACTCTCCATCCTTGAACATCAGATTTGGCATTCCCTCCAATAACCATGACTTCTTCAAACAATAATTTCAATTCCGAATATTCTCATTAATCACACACACGCCTCTTGAAAACACATTATTTTTACACCTTATTTCTTTCTTGATTTGAAAGCCATCTCACAGTCATGAGTTCCAAAGAATGACTTTATGTTACATAACATGAAAAAAATACACTGAAAAGCTTTTGTTTTAAATGCTTCTTGTCAGCTTCTCAAAATGTTCCATTATTCTTTGGGCTTTTAAGTGAAATTCAAGCACTACACAATGCTTCAACTGCCCTCCTTGATGAGCAGAGACTTACCCTTAATTCAGAGCATCACAAATTATATGTCATATCTCGAGCTGATGTGCATTTTCATCAGTAAGATCTGGAATCATGCTAAACCTTTAGACAGTCTCTCTGCATTTTATAACCTTTGTAGGCTATTTTAGAAATGATTTCTCCTAACTAACATATGGTATTTGTCAAATATGCAGACCAAAAGCAGGGTCTTTTCATGTGCAGTAAGCCTAAGTGACAGATGAAGGTATAGCCAAACTTCATATTTTATTTAGCGTTGAATAGGAACGAATGTGTGCTGAACTGTAAATGATCAAATTAGGTAATTTCAAACACACCTCTGAACTCAAGTCACACAGAATAGCTTCCAGTTTTTCAGAAGCAATGGCTGATCTTCACCTACAGACATTTTCTGTTCCTCGCCTCCTGATTTTTGTGTACAATCTGCAACCCAGCACTTCCACGCAGATGATAAGAGATCATTTGCAGCCTTCCCTGAAGTGACTAATGGATTCAAGCCATTCAGCACAGATAGAACTGAAAATAAACTGGATCAATGGACTAGAAATAATGGAGTTCTATAATCAGATTATTTGACCCCAGGCATAACGGAGAGCCTACCTCTCTCTTAAACCAGGCTGAGCATTGGTCACAACACATCCGAGAAGCTGAGCAAAAGGACCCAGATAGTTGAAGTAATTTAATGAATGAAAATAATGTCTGATGAAGGAGTTTTAAGAAGCCAAAAAGATTTACATGCTCCCATTCCATGCTCATTCAAGGCAAATTACATCCTTCGCTTCTTTAGCTGCCTCTGAGAAATTAGCGCTGTTGCAAGCAATTCCTTCACAGCTCCGTTTCCCCGTGCCCCACCAAAACCAGTAGGCACCCTTCACATTTCAAGGTCTTCTGTGATACACAGAGCTCACTTAACCACTGTCAAATGCAAGAAAAACTGTTTTAAATGCAAGTCCTCGCGTATGCACTGCAACAGTTTTGATTTCTCCCAGCAGAAAGTGGTGTTGTATGCGTAACCTATGTACACATGCACTTTAAGAAGCAAGCTCACATAACAATACCATTACTGTCATTTTGCACCTAAGTGCTAATTGCAAGTAATTGGTCCAGTGCCTTCTGCCCTATTCCCATTAACCTCACTGGGTATTTTGCCTGAGAAAGAACTCTAGTTAGTGAACTCTGTACCCAAGCGTCTGTCACTAGAAACACTCTCAATATCCTTTCACTTTAAGAGGTAAACTTTAAAATAAAGTTGGTTTTGGTTCCCTCTCCCTCCCTTCAAACACCGACATGGGGTTTCTTTTAAAAAAAATAATATATATATGTGTATATATATATATATATTGTTTTACCAAAGGCTACATCACTCCAGCTGGAGTTTGGATCTAAAAAGATGAAAATATCTCATGAAGGGCTCTTATGATATTTCTGTTTGCACTCAAAAGCAAGGAAGAGCTTGCAGCCTTCTACAGGAAAACTGTAAGAAGTTTTCCTACAGGAAAACTTATTCTGAGGTTTTTCAGCCCGGTTGTGGTTGATTGGAACAGCTGCTAAATTCCAAACTTCAGGGTTTCATCTCCCAACACCTTGCATGAACTTGATGGAACAGGACCAGCAAGAGCTGTCTTCAAAGTCACACGTTTGCAGTCCTGCATCTGGAACCTGTATTTCCTACCTAGCCATGCAGCAAGAGTATACAGCACTTGAAAAGGAAAACAGAAGCAAAGAAAGCTGGTTATAATGCAGTGTGATATTACTAATTTTTCAAAAGGCTGGGCAGCAGAGCAGAGCAGATACAAAGAACTCACCCAGACTTTCCGGACACTTGTCCCACCTCTGTGCTGCCCCCGTCACTGTGCTGGCACTGGGGATTGTGCAGCTGCATGGTGCACTGCAGCAGGGAACTGCTCCAGCTCAGCAATTTTCGACTTATTTTTCAGAAATAAGTACCATTGTCAGCAAATGGGAAATCACAGACTCATCTAGACTATCTGAAAATGGATGAAAATATTGTTTCTAAAAATTATTTTGCTTTTAAATAAAAGCAACTTATTTGCCCTTAAAAAATGTAGAATCTGACATTGAAAAATACTAATGCAAACGTTACCCATGAAACAATCTTTTTCACTGCATCATTCAGATAAATCAGTTACCAGATTGCATCAGATCCAAGTGAGGGCCAAGCAGCAATATTCCAATTTGGATAAGAATGTCTTGCTGCAGTTCCATAAATGCAAATTACACGATATCTACCTCAACGCTTTTTAAAATGTCTCTAGAAGCTGTATTTTCATAGACATATTAAATTATATTTTAAATAGGAGGGAAGATGAGATTTTCTTTTATTTCTTTTTTTTGCAGTTGAGCCCACAACCAACCTAGCTTAACCTGCACAGCATTGCTGTAACTGTACTTTTTGAGGTTTCTTGCTTTTTTTTCCTAGAATACCAGCCACCGCGACGCCAGCGTTCACCCTGCTGTGGTTCTGGCAGCACATACAGCTTATGCTGGACCTTGGAATTTATTAACCTGATCCACCAGGGAAGGCAATGAAGAGACCCCGGTAAAAATGATGTGTTTAACTACAGAAGTCAACAGATGAGGCCTTAATGCAGTGCCAACGTCTTGCTAGGATACAAGCTTGGGATCAGCTGACACTGTATAAGTTGTGCTGTTCGACTGACATCAACCCTATCTTTTATTTTAACTGTCTTTTCTTTTTCCATATAAGAAGTAAATTGTATTAATTTGGTTTTAATTAGCTTGAGGTTGATAAATCTAAGCTTTCAACTCTAACATCTGTGGCACCAGAGTGTTTGTAACAGAGCTTTTTAAATTCATTATGAGAATAATATAAATCAAGTTTACACCTGCTATGTACTGAAACTCATCTCATTTCTGCTTAGCCAATTTAATTCAAAAGTCATGGTAGCAATATTACTTTCAAAGAAAACTGCAGACTTTTTTTTTTTTTTTTGCTCAGCTTGGAAACTGCATGTTCAAAGCAGGGAAACGTTTCGCAGCAAATTTATACTATGGAAGAAACCAGTTAAGAATAGATCAGCTTGCAAATCTACCATCAGAGCCTCCTTTAGCAGAGCTGATAAACTCGGAGCCAGGATAGACCTTGGTTTTGTGTGATAGACCTTGTCTTGGTCATTCTAAGAATATAAATGGAGAATCCTCCGAATGCTCAAACCATGAAAGCCAACAGTGGCATCCTCAGACTCAGGACCGCACGCTTCTGAGTTCTGCAGATTTAAAATCTTTGGAATTAGATGTTTCATACATTTAAACCCATGAAATCTGAATGAGGGGATTGGGGATTAATGATATTTATCTTCACTCTTTTCCAAGACTGGCAGAGCCTACACGCCACGCTCACACACGCAGTTCGGACTGGCTGCACCACTTCCACTCCACGCTCACTCTCCGGATTAGGACCACTGAAGGTCTGCTTCCGAGCTTTCCATCCATTTCATTTAGCAGTGCTGTAACGTAAAACATTCATCTAAACCACGCTGTTCTTTAGAGATTACATCAGTGTTTGTAAAAGACGTGAGTCAAATACTCCCTGTAGTAAATTAATGGATAACTTATGTAACGCTTAAGTACTGTGCTTCTATTAAGCAACATCTCTAATCTGGGATGGATGTGCTGAGTTAAGCACACTTGTTGACAATATGCAACAAAATTCCCTACAACATGATTCTCTTATGAGATCTAAGAGCCATTGTTACTAGTAAAATTGTAGTGAATTACTAGATTTGCAAAGTGAATAAATAAAATTTTGAAAAAGAATGTGACAAAAACAAGTGACTTCTACTTTGGGTAAAAACAATTCAAGTAGTAAGGTGGGTTAAGAGCCTAACTCCCATTGATATTCGGTGGTGAAAAACCTCTGGAAACAACTAGGCTTTTCTGGAAGTGTAACCCACTACCACTGAAAAATACTTCCTTGCCACACAACCTCAGTTTGCTTTAGCTGAGCCCACTGCCATTAGTTTCAGGTTTGCTCTACTGGAACACAATACTTGGACATGGCTGGCGTACTCATGCCTAAGTCACCACCAGCTGAAAAACTCCACAAATGCACAGCGTGTCCCACCAGCACGTTCTCATTTGCTCGAGCTGGGTGTGTTGGACAGAGCCAGGACCAGGCACAGCCTGGATGCGATGGCACCAGCGGCCTCGATCCACCCAGATGTGGCTGGCTGCAGTGGGATGCTGCTCTGACCAGAACGTTTGAGAACCTCAGATTATATATATTAAAATCTCCACTATTAAAAAAGGCGGTACGCATTGTTCTTCGCAAGAAAGACTCTTTTCAACCATGATTAATTTGTAAAACAGCTGTGTTCTGCCCATGCATTGTTTCTGACCTAATTATGGTAATGTGCATGGAATAGATTTGATTCAAGCGTCGCAAACCATGGCACTGTTAATCATGTACAGTAGTGTGAATATTCAGATGAACACGTTCTGGCTCTAGGCCACCTGGTAGAAAAGAAATATCTGTGCCCTAACCACAGACCACCACTCACTTGTGGATCTTTAATCAAAATCCTCCAGCTCACCTCGGATTTCCCATAGATATTCCCCCAGTGTTGGCTTTCTGCTCTTTTTATTCACATGGGACGATCAGATCTCAACACTCCCCAAATTCAGTGGTAGCAAAGAATAAAACAAATCACCAAATTCCAGTAAAATTGAACACGTGTCACCCTTGCAAGTCTGGCAAGTGCTAAATTTACCTGTTAATTCCACATTAAGTGATGCTGCTATTCCCCAAAGGTTGTTTAGATGCATTGGGATGTTTTTTTCCCCTGAACATTATTAGAAACCGTCATTAGAACAAGGTACTGAGATAATGGCCCATTTTTTAAATAGTGCCTTTAATGGCCCCAAACATTAACTCGCAAACAAATCACAGAAAGCAGTGGATATTGTGATGAACACACCGTTAGTAGAGAAAAAATTAAAGCAGGTCTAGATAGAAAATTGAGTCCAAATTTCTCGATTCTAAGTAGAATTAACTTGTGAATTATTTTTTCCTTTATGAGATTTGTTTTTACATAATTATTCTCTATTCCAATATCGGAATAGCAACTGCAAAAATTTATGAAGTAAAAATCTTTAAACAGTAAATGCTAGGCTGTTTTTTTAAAATCAAAACATTTGCATAAAATAATAAACATCCTTTCAAGTGAAAAAAATATTTTTAACTGCAGATTAAAACCTGGATTTGTGTGGAATTTGTGTTTGTTTTGATCACCTGGTTGATGGTGTATATGTTAAATACAGGATTTTGTATCAAAGTTTTGCTTACGACAGTTCTTTCCTAACAAAAAACAAGTTGCTTGATTCGTTTTCAGTGTTTTTTTTTTTGATTAGTTATATTCGTTTTGATTATTATTTTTTTAATTAGTTTTTCTCAACCCTCTTTTTCAGATTCACAAAAAATTTCAAATCTGGGGGATGTCCCCACAAATCAGGTATAGCAACACTGTCTTCTTTTGAGCTCTTGGATGCAATCCAGGAAAAATAGATGCCAAGAGATTAAAGACATGGGGTTCTGCTTGTTTCTTTGCTGTTTTACAGTAACCTTGCCTGTGAGCAGGAAAGTTGTGAAGGCTGCAGAAGGTAAATGGGGGCTATGCTGGGTGATGCTGAGGTTTTTGTCGAATCTGCTCATTCAGCCACCTGCACACCCACCTATCGTGCCTATGCTTTCACAAGAGGGTTAATGGCTGCCATTAATCACCAGTCTAGTTAAAGCACATAGGTAAATGATGCTGCTGTAATTCAAGTTCAATCATGGGCTCATTAAATAAATTGGTGACGTGAGAGCCAAAATCCTAGAAGCTGCTGTCAGGATGGCAAAGGCTAACGAGAAGCGAAGCTGCATGAAAGGGATCTCCTTAGGGACTGACCACAAACAGGGGTATCGATGCCAAGAAGCTAAGTGAGCATCATCAGCTTGCATGAACGTGGCCTGGTGGGAAGCAAGGACAACATTTCTGGATGAGCAAGACTTGCTGCAAACAGAGCAGCGAGCATCGGAACTGTCTCCTCTTTTCTAGAGAACAGCATTATAGAGTTACAACAGTAAACTGTACGGCACATCATCGATTTCTCTTTCACCTGAAGTCCTGAACTTTTCAGACCAGGAGATCCCGTGGTCCTGTATCCAGCTTGGTCGGCAGCCCGCTGGAACACCTCCGTCGTTACCTCCTGCCCCATGCCAGCCCCTTCAGCACTGCTTTAGAGCAAGTCTGCAACCAGATTTAGAAAGTGATCCAGCTTAAGAAACGCCTCTCCTTCAAATAAAGGAATAATAAGCACAAAGGACCATAAAACATTACGAAAAAGAGTAGCTGCCTCACTCATTTTGCAGCCCATCTGAGAGTGGCGTGTTGCAGAAAGATGATGTGGTTTAAGCCAGCACTGCTGGTTTCGTTTCTTCCGACCAAAAACTTCAGCAGATGCTTGGGTTAAAACGCATTAAAATCCAAATCAAGCCTATACCTATGGGATATATTAGCACAAGGCCTCAATCACTTTATAGCAAACTGCTGGAAAACATCCTTGAAAGCCTTGCCCACATTGCTGATCAGAGATAAGGTCTCCATTAATAAATGATGCAGAAGTCCTACCATCCTTCAAAACAGCTTTTTCTTTCCTACTCGCACATGCACACAGCCCCTCAAAACCCAAACCACCCTTTCTTCCAACGTCAGGGCGTTTCACACCGTTTCATCTCGTTGCTGATGTCGCCTGACATCTTATAAGCCTTGAAAACAGTGCTGAGCACAGAAAGCCACCAGGCTCCCTGAATTACAGCAGCGAACTCCCCCATTTCAGTGGGTCCCCTCCTTCCCTCCCCCCCCAACACATCCTCAGCAACACCTCAATGAGACAGCATTATGCAAAAGAGCTGTCACTGCAAAGTGTTTTATTATGCTTTGCCTGATTATGCTAATTCTAACTCTGGGAAGCCACTTGGCTTTCTCTCTTCCCTTCCCTCCTCTCCTCACTTCTCTGTTCAGCTAGCAAAGGGTTTTTTATTGAAACGGGGAACATGAACGCCGTTATGAAACAGAACAAATTAAACAGAACAGTCGCGATTACTTGTCTTTCACAAGGCATTGCATGTGTTGCAGGAGCAGCGCTACAGGAAGCGGCAGCCTGAGCTGATGTGCTATCTGCTTAATTTTTCAACTATTACCATTATACGTGAAGGAATGACTGCCACAGAAAAGGGCCAGGTTTTCAAGGAAGTCCAAAAGCCTAAGGCCATGTGCCTCTGTGCCCACCGCTGGTGTGCAGGCATTGCTGAGCCGTGTCCAAAGTATGGGGAGAGTAACCTGAATTTGGGACTCTGAGTCTAAATGGAGGTAACGTTTGTGAGTGCAAGACACTGAGAAGTTTCCAGTTCTGGATGCCCAGTCATAGAAATGCACAAGTTAATTCATGTGGGTTTTTTGAGTCATCATAATACTGATAGACCTGATTTCAGGCCTGAATCCCAAAGACACCTCAAGATAGAGATGCTCATCCCAGCAATGTGAAACTGGATCTGTACTCCGAGGCAAACCTGTACTCCGAGATCCCTGTCCTCTGAGGCAAACCAGCTGACAGAAGTCTGCATCGGACAAAAGCTCAGCACCATTCTGCTACAGGCAACGCTGCTCCTGAAACAAAGCTCGCCTTCAGTAATAAGAGAAAGAACTGCAGCAGGGCCAGAAAGCTTCAAGAACTTGGTGCTTTGGATCCTTGCGAGAGCAGGGGATCTGCTGATGGGCAAGAAGGCGCTCTAGCCTTGCTCCATCTACGGAAGGAGCCCGGCAACTGACCCTCAAGAAGATTCCTCCTTGGCTTCACGTACGCCAGCTGGCTTAATCCTGAGCCCAGGTACAACGTGCACCAAGCAGACACCTGAGAAATGTCATCCGAAATTCAATTTGTAGTCCTGGCTGCTCATAAGCACTTCAGAGGAAGGAAATCAAGCTCCCTGCAGAAGCTGCCACACATCAAGGACAGGGGGAAGGGATTTTCTTCCTGCTCTCTGCAGGCAACCCACAAACCCCCTGAAGGATGGGATTAGCACGACGCAAGCATGGTGCAAACAGGCAGAAGCCTAGTTCCCTGACAAAGTATCTTGTAATACCAATGATTTAGGTATTTAAGCGCTTCTATCAGAAGCTTAATTATTTCTCTACAGGAATTCTCCTGCTCTAGAAAAAAAAAAAAAAAAAAACTTTTATACAATTGCTGATCTTAACAAACCTCAGGATCCCTGTGCCTACCGTCCTCCTCCAGCCCCTTCCACAACTCCGCTCCTCGCAGAGTTCCTGCACCATCTGATTTCTAGCCCAAAGGGACAGGAAAACGTGATGCAAGACTAATCCTGAAGTACCAACACCAGACTGGGGATGCGGGAGAAACAAAAAATCCTCCCTAACTCTTGGTAAGAGCCTTTCCGAGTCGCGTGCCTGACCCATGAGCAGCTGTAGCACCAATGAACGCGTCCTGCAGGTACCAGCATGGCACTCCCAGGAGACTCAGCTTTCTCATTTAGTCGTAGAGAACATTTTTCTCGTGTTGTCCTCTTGCAGGCTTTCAAGTCATGGCTGCAAAATTAATGATAAACAGACAGCACCTAAGTAAATGTTCAGCTCCCTGAGAGCCTCCACAATTAGCAAGGCTGATGTCATCCCGGAGCAAACCTTTATTAACTGCTGCATTTTGGGGTCGCTGCCTGATACGTCCATCATGCTGGGTGCCCGGCACTCCTGTAATTGGGAAGCTAACAAATTTATCACCTTCTTTTTAAAAGGCAGCATTGTTTAATGCACGCATACAGATCATAAATACGGTACCTTTTACAAAAACAACATCAGCCTTAGTATTGAAAAGCAGTGACAAAAAGAAAGATGGATGAGTGGAAAGTGTTTTGTTTTATGAATGGTGCGTGAATTCATTGTTCAGCAGATCTATTTTTGTGCTCGCACTGCAACGGCCCAACTACTTGCAAAAACTATCCGTTTTGAGCCCAGGATTTCTGCCAGATTCTGAACAGCTCAAAGATGGCGACGCAGAGAATGACAGGAGCTCATACCACAAGAGCTGACATGGTCAGGGCTAGAAGTTAGCATCTGGAGAACTCCAGGTTATTCTTTTCTTTGGGACTATATCTCAGGAGCCTCTATACCCCATTACCCACTTCCTTTCCAGGGTTAGAAATAAAGCCAAGCCATCGCACTGATCAGAAAATGACTGATGTCTAACAGTCACTTGCTGCTTCAGAAGCCAGAAATTCTTTCTACTCTAAACCCTCAAATTCTCCCTAACCAAGTGTTTTATGGCCAACGGTGACATTATTTTGCTACCTGCCTAGTTTCCCCGCTTAGTTTTGAAAATATGAGCTTCTGACTTGGAGAAAGAGGGGAAGTCCTCTGCCTCCAGAATATCCAGCACCTAATTCCCAACTCCACAGAGCGTACACCTCCAGGGAAGCTGACAGTACGAGGATCTCAGCAAGTCTTTAGTGGGCTTCAGCATCTTTAGGACTTCTGACTTGCTCCCCCCCCACCACCACTCTCGGCTCTGTTTGCTTGTACTTTACTGCTGACCCACCAGATGTCTCGATGCTGTCTCAGAATGGAAGCCTCTGAATCTGCACATTTCATGTTGAATATTCATTGAAATTCCAGGTTTTCTTTACTAGCCTGGTTTTTCACTGCTCTAGTAGAAGAATGAGCCTCTGCAATCCAGAACTCCAGCAGTGGAAAAACCTTTCTGTCTGTGGCTTTGGCTTAACTATTTCCTCTTGCT
This sequence comes from Cygnus olor, assembly GCF_009769625.2. Lineage (NCBI taxonomy): Eukaryota > Metazoa > Chordata > Aves > Anseriformes > Anatidae > Cygnus > Cygnus olor. Next base: position 1,801,846 of record NC_049195.1, on the reverse strand, counting down.
TAACTGCATCTCCCATCCCGTGCTTTATCTCAATCATGAAAGACCATTTAAAATCCAAATCTATACCATACGGTCAAGACTTCCTTCTACTTAGAACCACGTTGATAATTTCTTTGATCCTCCAGTACGCCAGCACCATGGGATACCAGCGTTACTAGTGAACAACTCTGAACATCAGACCTTTTTCCTCCTATGAGCCGGGAGACAGCTATGTGTTGGGACAGAAATCTGCTTTTCTGCTGTTCAGCTGGGTTTCTCTAGGTATGAAGAGCAAAAGGTATTTCTGAAAGCTCATTTAATACACTTAATATTGCAAAAATACCTAAAGACCCTGTGGAAAAATAATTTCTTTGTAATCCCAGCAGCAGTAAATATCATTACAGTGACCGCTCTTGTAATAGTGATGCCTCCTTCAGACCATTTACTGCCACAAAAGAACCTATTGCACAAAGAAAACAAGTTATATTGAACCTAAAGCAAATTCACGAGCAATATCCCAAATTTCCAGTGTTTTACAATAAAGTTTGATATTCCTCATTAACTGTGATAAATCCCCTCTAACATTTTCTTCCCATTTCCAAAGCCTGCCCGAGTCAGAACATATGGAAATCCTATCCTGCCTAACTGGAAGATGGTACTTAACAGGGTTTTTCAAAAACCTGGCTGAGTTTGGTTGCCATTTTTCCTGTCACTACTATAACTGAAGGGAAAGTAGAAAAAAAATAAATAGAACATTGGTGATGATTACAGTGCTTCCAATGCCATCCTGAGGCATGAAACACTACATCTGCATCTTCTGGATTGCATCTTGCAACATCCATCAGATTTACAGAGAGTCCCTTTCCATTGCTATTTCTTAAAGAGGAAAGGAATTGTAAATGTTCTTTAAGGGAATTTACAATTCATATTCTTTTAACAGCTGTCCTCCCATCCTTGGAAAAGTAACTAAATCCAGAGACTCTGAATTTATGCATGCAAGCTTTCCAACACTTTCTGCCTTTTCTTTCATTTGTTTGAATTTCATTCTACTTGCCTGCTTGTACAGACCATGCACTGTGATGTTACAGTCTCCATCACCTAGGTGTCTTACAATATTGACAGCACCCTCTTCTGGATTAGCATGCGATGAGCTCTGTATTTTAAAGACGGAGCACTGAGGCACAGTGTGTCCTTGCAAGGTGCTCAGAGGCGCAAAGGATCCCGAGATGTGAATCAAGTTGACCACAACCGACTAGGTCTGCTTCTTGCTCTGGCTCACGTATGAATGACATGGGGTTTGGTTTGGTTGTGGTGGTTTTTTGTTTTTTAAAAGCTGGCTGGTATAACCCAAGTCTAACTTAAAGCCAAACTATCAGCAACACTAAGTCAAGTCCCAAAACAGCATATCCAGAACTCCAGGATTCAAAAGAAATGTGACTTATTTTTTAATTAGCAACTGAAAGAATTGAAATATCTGTGATAGTCTACCTAAATCCTACAGTCTCGCCCACCAAATACCCAAGGATTTTGGCCTCTGCACTCCACTGCAAGATAACGCGTTGGCTGTAGTCTCTTCTCCCATGGAACAACATCAGCTGAGATAATATCTTATTTGTTTTATTCATGTTATTCATTGCCCCTAGACCTCAAGCTCTGTTTTAAAGCTGTGAAAACAAGATGTTAATCATTATCTTTTTGACAGAACACAAATTTCACACTTTTTTTTATTTGTCCTGTATAAAGAACTTCACATCAAGCGAGGGAAAGCAGAGTGCATCCTCTCCTAGGAAGTGGCTTTGACTACAAGGTGGCCAACAGAGCTGCTGGAGTCGATTCCTGTGCCAAAAAGAGCTGTAAGAGGGATGACAAATTGTAAAGGAAGAAAAGTCAAAAGAGGGGAAGAGGCAGGAATTAGGCCTTTATTGCTACTTTCTTTCCTGCAGCCCCACATCCTTGTTGAACCGAAATAAATCACTTCAAGTTTTGAACCGTGTTCGGTTTTTGATGAGGATTAACGAGAAATGTGAGTCGAGAGCTACTCCTAGTTACAATGGAAAGGAAATGGGTACATAAATAATGGATCGACTGGCAAGGAGGAACACTTGTATCTCACTGACTACCCAGCTACAATTGCTGCCCAGAAGCAGAGAAATTACACTTGTTTAAGGACCAATTACCACCTCCCCTAATCTATGCTGAAACAACTTTTAGAAGTCTTGCCTGGGGTCTCTCTGTATGCTCAAATCCCCCCATTTTTGCTGTTGGTAAGCAGGATAGGTGCACAGGTTATTTTTGTGTTCTGTGATTCAATCTGAGGTAGAACCTTGAAATGCTAATGTAATACAAGCAATAATTTCACATACACATACACCAATAAATGATAACCAGCCCAGGTTTCGGTACAATAAATCTAATTTTTTGTTGTTGTCATACATATTATTCTACTGAAGATAGATGCTTTTGTGTTGTTTCATAGTCTGATTTTGTACATGTTCATCCTTTTAGTGATATTTTCCTGATAAAGGAGTGACAGAACAAAAGAGAATATGAATGAAGTTAATAGAATATGAGGTTTAAGAGATACATCTAGGCGCAAAAATGATAGCCTAACTAATGCCTACAGTCAGCCATAAAGGATTATATCCATAACACATTCTAGTTGGTAAGCATGTTAACTTGCTCCTCGCCCTTCTGAAATGTAACTTATCATTTGAACAGTGTAGGAGTTTTCTCATTCATACCCCTGGGACACTACATGCAAATGGTGATGTACATCAGCCGGGATGAGCTGCTACACCACCCAAGTGCCAGTTTAAGTGCAGCTACTAGGGAAATAAAGGAAGTTTTGCATTTCTTCATCAAAGGAGGCAAATACAGCTAAAAACATCCAAGAGATACTAGCTCCAGTTTTAAAATGAGCTATCATTGTCTCTGATGCAGGGGCAGGAAGGTAATCAATTCCTTTCCACATAAATTCCTTTTGCAGAATTCCTGCTGGACTCTTCTTGTTCCTCTACTCACTTCAAATGGGATAGAGGTTCCATTAAAACCAACAACAAAACTTCCTGGACCCATGATTTCACTTTGGCTTTGGCTTTTACGTACCCAGGAAACAGAGGCAGATAACGCTTCCAAAGGAAAAGAAATTTCTCTTCAGTACCCTGCCATGAGAGTAGGAAGAAAGCATGAGGGGAGAGGTAAATAATGGTTGCAGAAAAGAAATGGCTGCACTGAGAAGCAGAAATTCAGCAATACCAGAGAGAGGGCAGGGTAGGCAAAGTATCTAGGTGCTCAGCAGCACAACCTTGTTGTCAGCATCACCTGCGCACAGATCCAGCTTTCCTCTAACGAGGTTAGTATTATTGCACTCATCAATCTAGACAAATCAGCCGCCTCATGTCAGCAAACAACACAAAAATACACGAGTGAATCCGTAGCCAAACAAATGCACGTGTGCATGCACGCACTCAAAAGTGCTCAGAAAATAGAACGGGTAACTTTTGTTCCAACGGACTCCCCAGATAATGTACCAGATCTAGAATGGAGGTGGCATCCCCAAGTCACAAAATAATTTGGGTTGGAAGAGTTGTCTTGAGATCACCTGGACTGATCCTCCTGCTCAGGAAGGGTCAGCTAGAGCACCCACAAGAAAAGTGTCTGTTCCAACCCATCCAATCTTTGTCCTGGAGGTATTTACAAGAGGTGGGGATGCAGCACGAAGGGACATGGCTTAGTGATGGGCCTTGGTAGGTCAGGTTGATGGTTCAACTTGAAGGTCTTTTCCAACCTAACTGGTTCCATGATTCTACCCAGAATTAAGACCATCAAGAACAGTTTTGTGGCAAAAGCATTTAGCCTTGCTCCTGCCCCTCTATCTCCACAAGCAAAATAAATAGATCTTACCGTGTATTCCAATACTTAATAAACTCTGCCTGCCTTAGATCAAGACAGAATGGATTCTAACAATAATTGTCTCTCCGAAAAAATATACCTTTGCCAGCAGCTTCCTGCTATTTACATCAAGAGGGTTCAAGCTTGAGTTCCTCTATTGATTGCAACTGTGGGAGAGAGGTGATGTCTCAAGCAAATTTCAAGCCTGTCAAGCCTTTAGAGGTCAAAATCAACACCTTAAGTTTAACTGCAAATAAGGCAAGCATTTCTGACCACAGAATACCAATGCTGTACAGCACCATCACCATATGTCACGTCAGGGGCAGGACTGTCACCAGGTGAACCACGACTGAATAGATCTGCATCGAGAAAAGAGAGGTAATGCAAGGAGGAGCACATAGCACCAGTCAGAGCAGCAAAAACTTCCAGCTCAAGTTCTCAGAGTGAATAGGACGTCTCCAGAAAGGTAAATCCAGCTATGTCAAACTACCCCATCTATGGAAATTATTATTATTTTTTAGTAATGGAAAGGAGTACTTATTTTGAATATACCTCAATGTTCTTTAAAGACACTTACAGAAAGGAAAGACTTAGCATAAAATAAAATTTTCAGGTTCTGAAATTAAAGAGAATTGCAGCTTACCAGACAGAATAGTGTTAATCCACTACAGTTTTACATAGGATGAACCCCCTGCTTTGCCTCCCATTTCTCCCTATCAGAGTATTCAGCTTATAACAGTAAAACTTCCAACTGCACCACCCTGAAGCACCAGTTAAAATTAAAATCTATTGTAATTATGGCTGATTGAAAAATAGATTTTTTGCTGTGTAGAGCTCTTTGGTTGTTGTTGTCGCATTTGTTATTGATCCAGACCAAAGAAAGAAAACATTTGACAGAACGAGAAGTTCAGTAAAAATCTACTAAAATGTCAAAAATGCTTCAGTTCAAGTCGGTAGGGTCAGCAGCTCTGGAAACCCTGCACCTGCACTTTTTCTGATGGCACAGAGGGACTTCATCACAATCACGATCATACTCACCGCACTGACTGCGAGAAGTCCCAGGAGACTCCGACAAATTACCCCCTTGTCAGGCAGCAGGTCTCAAAAACTTTGTTCTGAGAAATTAGTGACTGAAACATTTTTATTTATACCCCCAAACTTTCATATCCCTCAGAGGGATAAGAGGGATTTTTTTTTGGACATGTTTCATCTGAACTTTCTACACCTTTGTACTTGCACATTGTAAAGTGGATTCTCTATTTTATAATTAGCAAATGGGTCAGTAATAAAAAAATACAGCTTTTCTTTGTCTTTAGCTACCCTGTGTCCCCCTGCAGTATGTTTTATGTCGCTAGCCATTCGTATTAGGATGAGACCACAGCAGAGATACACACAGAAATTTGAGGGTTCCTGAGCACTGTGCTTACTCTAAATGCATCCCAATTATGCAAAGACCCAGGCTAAATAACTCCGTCCTCATACACTAGGAGGCTTCAGTGCTTAATAACACTCCAAATCTCTCATTTCTGTGAGGCAGGGTGGGTTCGTGCCCCCACACTGTGCCTCAACACACGCTGCTCGTCCAAGGGAGAATTTTCTCACACCATCTTCTTGGACTCGTGTTCGCTTTCCTACGTGTCCCTTCCTGTTTTTATGCTCTTGCATTTCATTGCCCAAACTTCTTTCAGAGGGGACAGGAAGAAAACAGCTTTAAACCTGCTGTTTTAAAGGAGAATATGCAGGAACTGACCTGTCATCTGAAACTGAGACCCCGATGCAACCATCTGCTTGGACACCCAACAGCAAGGCTTCCGAGTCCTACAGTTAATAGGTATATGGGAGTCTTGCTTCATTCTTAACTCTTGGCTGCCTTATCTGCCACCAAACTGCTGACAAACAAAATTAAAAAGTGCTAAAAAGTTGTGATGATTATAATAAAAGGACTTATACTCCAAAGGCACATAAACTTTTTGGAAGATCTTGTCATAGTATCCTGAAAATGTGTGTTCGCCTCCAATTAAGACAACCTGACAAATACTTCTTAAGCCCAAAGGTGCCATCTAATTTCCATATATATGAGTCTAATAAAAAAGAAAAAAGAAAATACAAGTCTGATGCTTGTGTTTACTTTCCCATTTTCGGCAAAGCCAATAAACTTTCTGTAAGTAGAAAAGCTGGTGAGCTTTGCTGTACCCGGTCACCACAGAAAAAAAGGCCATGCAGCCCAGTGCTTATGGATTTCTTGGCCAAGAAAGTGAGAAATTGAGATGAGACCCAGTACAGGCTTCTCCCTAGCTAGAATTATTTTTCCATATAAAAATAAAATATTATACTTTAAAAGAAAAATACTGACTCATTTTTAGACTGTTACCAAATTAGGCTATGAAAGTCAATTAAATCTTGCAGTCTTGAAGCTTGAGTTCCAAGTTCTTGGCACCCTGCATACAGAACAGGGTGGGGGTTTTGTTTGTTTTTTAAGTGCTCAACATGAAGTTTGTTAATATTTGTAAAGCTGCCACAAAGAAAACCCCAGTCATGATCTGCAATAAGATAACAAAACCAAATAAACAGCAAAAAATCAGGTTATTTTGACAACTCATTGTTGAAACCTTCCACAGATGATAACTTGCTACCAAAAAAACAGATCTATGCCTTTATCTGTTATGACATAGACTCTATTAGCTTGAAATGGTTTAAGACATCTCTGCCGAGTTCCATCCCCTAATTAATATGACCTTTCCGTGCTGCTGTTCACTTGCATTTCCACTTGGCCAGCACAGACCACTTTTATGAACTTTTGATCAACTAAAATCTTTAGGGTAGTTAAGGAAATCAAAACACATCAAATGAAAGTTTAAACGCCAGAAGAGGCGAGTCGATTAAATATGCCCTTCAAAGTACAGCAGAATGGTTATGCTCTGTCTTGTTTTGCCTTACGTAGTTACATTTTCTTGTACATTTCTTCAGCATACTTAATGAAAGCTATCTGTTGACTCATGCAAGGAAAGGTGACTCTATTCTCTCACCGATGCTGAATTTTGTGCCAGGTGTTAAAGCAGCTTGACCCAATATATGGAACGGAACAATAACATCAATAGCACTGTGCTCTCAGGAAAAATACAATCTTTCTTTGTGCCAAAGTATTCTGCTACAAAAAGATGATGTACCTGCTAAAAGGAACATAAAATTACAGATCTTCCTCCTTTCAGCTGCCTATCCCCTGTCTTCTACTGTATTAAGTTTTTTTTTTATTCTTTATTACAGGGGTGCCTTGAAAAGGGGATGACCCACCCCTTTGGCAACAAGCTGCAACTTAAAAAGATTGCTGCTGCTGAATTTGGTGCTGTACCCCAGAAAAGCTGCTACTTTGGGCAAATAACCCTTGTTTCCTCGGCTCTCATCTTCCGATTGAAATCAATCAGAACATGGATACTGAGGCACTTCTCCAGATTCCCTCCTTGTTTTTCCTATCAGTTGTTCAGAACCACACCAACAAAAGAAAAAAGCCCAATGGGCAAAGATTACTCAAGCCTCATTTTAAGCATTCCCAGTGATTTAAATCATGGAACAAGACTAGGCCCCCCTGGTGTCCCTTACAGAGCAAGAGTTTCTCTGTTTGCAAGTAACCAACAAGCTAATAATCAAAACAAGGCAGGGAAAGGAAACAAGGACAGAGAAGTCAGTTGGCATTTTGTTGTTGCTTGGCTTATTTCTTTTCAACCATGAGATTCAAATAATTAAAAGAGAACTAGACTCAAAGGACCTTTCTTAAATCCGGAAATTGCAGGCATCCCGAATTTTCATCTAGTTTTAACTTAATATTATTGTAGGACAGGGTAGAAAAAAAATGCACAAACCTTTGCCCGTATTTCCCCCATGAAATTCATTGTATTGTCAGAAATTTTCATCAAAAGCACAAGTTTTTAACTGGCCCGTATTAGTATTTGTGGCACATGCATATAGGAGTGAATTTCCATATCCAGAGAAGGAAATAAACACGATCACTTTCAACTCATAACCAGGGGAATTGAAAATCATTCACTTCATTAAAATTGTCAGAATAAGCCCTTTGTAATATTACCATGTTCATTTTGGCACTACTTCTGTGAGTGGAAAAAACAAAGTGTGCCTATGCATATATGTGAACATAAGAACACTTTTGGTTGTTGTTCCTTATTAGAAGGTGCTGGGATTTGAGAGCTACAGGACCCGGCAAGGGGTTCAAAATGAAGACAAAGCAGTTTTAGATTCAGACAAGTCTGGAGCATCTGTGCAAAAGCCAAAGCCTCAGATCAGATGTTCTCAAATATCCCATTCCCTGGGCAATTTGGCAACAGGCTATAAATTGTGCTTAATCCTAAAAATATTCATCGGTTGGTCTTCGGTTGTCAAGGAGACCGGCCTGTAGGATTCTCTCTCTCAGACACACCACGGCAAACCCAGAGGGACCCACGGTCCGGGGAGCTGCCAGCCAGGTCCCTCGGCATCTGCAGCAGCAACACAGCGACTTTTGTTACTGCACCAGCTCTTGCTCCCTAAAGGCATCAGCTCCATGTGAACACGTGGTTCCTGTAGCCGTAAGGTACTGTTTGGCCACTGAACACCACGTTTTCCATCCACAACCTCAGAGAACTTGCTGGTAGCCAGAAGATAGCCTGGCTTCTACTTACAAGACTCCAGGAGTCGATCCTTTAACCTGGGAAAGGCGGCGACTGGGACACTCCTGGCCCAAAGCCACTTCACAGAGCAGTGGATTTCTTGACAAGTCTCATGCTTCTTATAGCTATTTTGAGGATTACTTAATGTCTCCTCCTTTGAAATTCTTTGAAGATCTGACCGCTAACTACACCTGTGTGGAGCGAACATGAGTTCTGCAATCAGATCAGACACGTTCGTTTCCGAGGGATGTGTGCCCTTGCTTTTATTTTCCCAATAAAATCTTTTTTTATACGTTTTTTAATGGAGCACCATTAAAATCAGTCAGTGTCAAACTACAAGGAACAATCCCGGAAACTATGTTCCAGGCAGATATTTATAAATTCATTGCATTTGACAAGAAAGTAGCGTTTTCCAATGCTCACTGCTAGGAATGCAGCAAACACCTAGTTGCTGTGGTTACCCTAACGATGCTGAGCCCACCACAGTTGTCTCTGGAGCTTTCACAGAGTAATATACTGCACTTGGACCAGATTTGGATTTTCACTTCCTTTTCTTTCAAGAGGAGACGAAATGTCAAGAACAAGAAATGCGAGGCTTCCTCGCAGATTTATTACCCTTTGCATTCTGCTCCATCTGCACTCAACACACAAATTAAAGGAGTAAATTTGTGTGGATGGCTTTGAACAGCCACCAAAATCAGAGCAACTGTTCAAAAAAAGCGTGTATATGGTAGCGATGACAGGCGGTCCTACAAGCAATGCATAGACAGAGGAAATTTCCAAAAAAGGTACATCCATGCTTGACACAAAAAACTATTGTGGCATTTAGGAGCCAGGACCTTTCAGCTCCACCATACAAATGCAGATGCTTCAGCTCTCCAGCAAGATAATGAAAAACACCTTATCAAACAACATCATCTTCTCCCTCATGATCCAGGACTGGCTTAAAGATGAAGAACGTAATCTTCTATCTGTGCATATTTTTAAAGCATTAAGTATAACACTTGTATGCTTGTTAACTTTGTAGAAACTCAGTCCTCTTAAAAGCCAAGGGAATTTCTATCTGTGGACATCTTGTGACCATGACTTCCAAAGACTACTTTCTGTGAAAAGAAGTACTTTGTATTTTTTTTAGTTTCCTATCTTTCAGTTTCTTCAAATTTTTAAGTAATGAAACATAGGAGAAGCTCCAACTAACTGTTCTCCAAATCGGTCATTATTGAGAAGACTTTAACCATGCCTCATCTTAGTCATCTCTTTTCCAAGACCGAACACTTCCAGTCTCGCTCATGCCCTGCTAAGTGCTGGGAAAGCAACAATTAAATAGCAAATATGAATAGAGAGATACCTGCAGAAGTACTGGCAGACCACCTTTCACTCCTGGTGTGTATGCGCGCGCGCATCCCTGCACACGGCTAGTGGTAAGGTTTCACAAGGAAACACTCCAAAAACTGGTACACAGAACTGCTCTGGGCTGCCCAGGCTTGTTGCCACGTCAGCTCTTTGCAAACAGCTTGTGAAAGCAGAGGCACGATATCTCAACACCTAACAGCACCTTAGGGCCTGGAGAAGGCAGGAGCCCTGTGTGAGCAGTTCTTCTGCACAAAGAGCGATGGGTCTTTAGCGCGAGTGCCACCACCTCCTAACACCCTCTCAGGACAGTAAGCACTGACCTATTTCAGAGAGACAAAACTGAGATTTTGGGAGACTTCAGCAGATGCCGTGACATTGAGATATGCCGTTATGATCTCATTAGGACAAAATGCATTGTCTAAGGGAATAGATTTCAAGAAACCTGCATTTAATCCCAATGCAATCCCATAGGATGGATTTACTCGACACGCTCCACGGTCGCGGGCCAACCGTTCACTTCTTCCCTCCGTATCCATCTCCCTTCTCACCATTTTGTTCCATCTCTTCAGAGCAATTCACATCCAGGCCAAGGAACCCGACCGCACAGCACCTAGCACTGCAAGTCTTGCGCTCCCCTGGGCCTGGAGGTGCTGCTTACATCGCCAGGTGAGCAGCAGTAACAAAACAGCATCAAAGGATGAAAAGAATCGATTATATAGAATATAAAAGATACCATTTACCATCCTTACGGCAAACGTGAGATCGAATACATCCACAACACCTGGGAGTATTTTGCAAACAAATTCACAACAGTAAGGGAAAAAAAGCAAACTTTGCTGGGTAATTTATTCACAATGAATAATTCTTCCAGTTCTAATAGTAATACATAATTACATACCATGATGGAGTATTATGTATTAGTTGGGGGTATTAATTAGTTAATGTTTGTACAGCTTGTTGAAGATGTAATGTGCTTAAGCATTATTATTAACCAACTGGAGCATTCAGTTTTAAATTATTTTTACCATAACTCAGAGCAGTATCACCTACACTCTTTCAAAGAGCTGTGATCAGCTGAACATGGTATCTGCTGATCCTTTGTCAGGAAGCAAAATTCACAGCACAAATTAGGTACTAGGAGGAAGTATTAGCAGCTCCCTCGTTGCCGAGCAGATTAAAAGTGAGATGATTTATTGCCATTTTAAAGTACCCTTCCTTGAAATGGAGGCGTTACTTTATCTGGCACACACCAGATCCCGCCAGCTCAAGCTTACCAGATGAAATCAGATGGAAACTTGATTTGACAGAATACCAGAAGCTTCCATGGGCTTCAGAGTGGTATTGTGGATGTTCAGTACCTCTGATAACCAGTCCACTAAAGTAAGCCATGTAGGTGCCTTATATTGTTATTAGCTAGATTAGAAAAGTCAAAGCCAACACACAAGATGTATCTGTCCTTGCTCAAGCCTGATCAATTTACTGCTCAATTACTACAAAAAGGACAAAAAAAAAAAAAAAAGACTATTTGATATTAAAAGCTTTAACATCCTGCTTCTGGGACTCAGAAAGAACGAACTCTGAGGAAGCACAGCATTATCATTACGAAAGGTTTTTGACTTAATAAGATCTCCACTATACACAAGACAAATGCAACTTCTCCATAAACATCCTAGGTTAATATGCTCCAAGCAACCACGCCAGACAGCGCACTGCTTTTATTCTTCCTCCAGCTACAGAGACGAGATGTAAAGCTAGCGGAAATTTTCCCTGTCAGAGTGGCCCACTGTCACTTGGAAGGCAGCATGTTGGTATTTATAGCTGTCAAACTCAGACCTAAGGGCTCTAATGCAAAGAAACACACTTGCATTTTTATGCTAAAGGAAAGGAGGGCTGTTTTTCACGAGGAGCTTCATCGAGAATCATCTAGCTTTCTTTCAAAACTTTCAACATTTGCATTTTTTAATAGTTCTGGGCCCTAGGTAAATGATCCATGAAAGAGAATATAGTGCACATCCATTTTATGCAAGATCCACAGAAAATGCCTGTCAGTTTGCATCTGCAAAGGCCGAGCACCTCGGCTTTTGCTTCTGGAACCTGTCCAGGAGCATCCCACACTGAAAACCTCTGGGACCGAGCAGCCAGGATCCCAGAGGTGCCTTTGCCACGTGTGAGTAACTATTCATGGCTCGAGGAAATGGATAATGAAGACAATTGTTACATTTAGCTCATTTCCCAAAACTACCTAGCACCGTTTCATAAAGGGTTTTGGCCTCCGTTGATGAAGTCAGAGAGGAGATTCATTACACAACTTGCAATCACATTCAGTTCCTGACAGTCTATTTGTGTACATACATTACCCCTGACAGATGCTAAAATGAATGTCTCCTAAATCAAGTGCAGTGTGAAAATGAAAATCAAATATTTTATGTTTAGATGAGTCACTGCTATTAATGTCCTGTATCTGGATTCTTCTGGGAGTCTGACTCCACAATCTCATCCCAGTGTATTTTCTTAATTGTGTGTGAAGCTAACATAACTGGGTGGCAAATGATGCTATTTTACATCCCCCTTTGTGAGTCCAAGTTTAGCTACCAACATGCAAGCACATGCAAGTTTGGTCCAAGTGACAGCTAATGGATGCATTAGCACTCTTAGCGTGGAGCTGCTCCGCTTAAACTATGCAAAGAATGAGTAATGGCTAGGGAGCTCTTGCTTTGAGAAAGAGATGAGCTGGCAAATTTTCAAGGCCAAATTAAGAATTTTGAAAATTGGGCCCGCGTTTGTTTGCAGCAAACGCGTTCCTTTTTCCCCAAGATTTTTCACCAATTTGTTACAGCCATTGATGCGGCTTCTATTAATTCAACAGCACCACAGCTATTAAACACTTACACCGGCGGCGTAGCACCTTAGCTGAGCTTAAATTTACTGATGAGCAGAAAACAGCACTTTAATGATTCAACTTACATTGCATTCTTATCGGGACATAATCACCAGCAAACCCGTGCATCCCCAACACACCATGCTCTCCCATACAGACCTTATGCTGCAAAGCGGTTTTGAGCCCCTCACTACAAGAAGGACATCGAGGCTCTGGAGCATGTCCAGAGAAGGGCTATGAAGCTGGTGAAGGCCCTAGGACACAAGTCCTGTGAGGAGCGGCTGAAGGACCTGGGGTTGTTCAGTCTGGAGAAGAGGAAGCTCAAGGGAGACCTCATTGCTCTCTGCAACTACCTGAAGGGAAGCTGTGGGGAGCTGGGGGTCGGCCTCTTCTCACAGGTAACTAGTGACAGGACAAGAAGGAATGGCCTCAAGTTGTGCCAGGGGAGGTTTAGGTTGGAAATGAGGAGACATTTCTTCTCAGAGAGAGCAGTCAGGCATTGGGACGGGTTGCTCAGGCATGTGGTGGAGTCACCATCCCTGGGGGTGTTCAAGGGAAGGTTGGACGTGGTGCTTGGGGACATGGTTTTGTGGGTGACAGTGGTGGTAGGGGATGGTTGGGCCAGATGATCTTGCAGGTCTTTTCCAACCTTAATGATTCTAGGATTCTAAAGATATCTAATTCCAGCCCACCTGCCAATCTTAAGGATTCTGTGATTCTATGCTTTGCTCAAGCCGGGGCAGGAGCCACAAAAACTGGTTACAACTAAGGCCAGGTCATGCCAATAGTTGGTAAAAGACACACATGCAGATGCTGTGACAGCAGCATACGTCAGCACCCAGATTCTCTTAGTGACAGAATCGGCACAAGGGGCTTAAAGACTTCTCGGGAGCCAGGCCTAACTCCAGCACATCAGGTACTGTAAGGCCAGTAAAGCCCACGTGCATGATTGTCTCTGAGTATATCGCCTTTCTTTTGTCAAGGCATTTCTCATTAAAGCTTTAATAGCATACTCTTCCATATAGAAATAACTGATTTTTTTATTTATTTTTTAAATCCTTGGTTAAAAGTTGATGCCCTCTAGCCAAGAATCAAGTACAGCATGTCACTTCCGATAGTATCTATTAGTAGTATGAATACTTCTGTGGTTTCCTAGTAGCACTTGTTCACACTCGGCTAAATCAATAAGCAATTTCCCCGTATGTATATAATATACAGTAGCTGTGCCAGGAACCAGATGGCTTATTCTATCTGCAACTGAGTTTAGTATTTTACAAAAATAATAATAATAAGCAGAATGAATTTTATATGGAGGCAAAACATAGCCTTTACTTAATTCTTCATGTACTACCTACCGCGGCAAAAATAAAAACAAAGGCAACACCAGTATAACATAGCAGGGGTGAGCCAGAGACTTCACCATGCCACACACTGCAAGCAAAGACAGTCCCAAGACCAGCGGAGCTGCAACACCTCCTATGAAAGTGAAGCCTTCCAAGGAGAGCAATTCCAATAGGTAGAGCTTAAGGCCCTGATACTGGCCAGTGCAGGGGCACTGAATGTCTTACTGCAGCCCCAGAGGGTAAAATTCCTGCAAATGACTGTTATTCCTGCAAATTCCTGCAAGACTGTTAAAGTCACAAGTGTTCTGCCCATTCTTAAGTTTTCCTTGCATAAAAGGCAAATCCAGTTCCATCCTCTGCCAACTGCAGCTGACTCAGGATGCAGTGAGGAGAAATATATCCACCTATTTAGTTGCACATAAAGTGAAACAAAACCAACAGAAAACTAGACAGATTATATCTAAGCAGACTGCTGGACCAAGTGTCTAGTGCTCAGCCAGCAACCCCAAGGAGAAGGAACGACTTACCACGCAAACCCTAGGGCAAGCCCTGGCGACTCCAAGCAAGGCTCAAGACATGCTGAAAACCAGATCCGACATCCTTCTACATATGCACTGCAACTCCTGAAACACTCGAGGGAGTCTATTATTTAAAATCAACATAAACACAAGTTTTGTTTCTGGATTACCTTTAAATCGTTTTATGAAGCATTAAGGAAAATGAGAAATATATTGGTCATTGCTTAGAAGAAAGGTCAAAGTCCGTCACACAGTATAAAAAAAATAGAAGAACCAGCTCAAGCACTTAAAAGTCATGGAAGGACAGAAAAAAATAGGAGAATATTGATAAGGAAATCTTTTAAAGGGTCTCCTTTTCTCCTTCATTTTCCTTTAAACAACTCTGCCAGGCCCCTTGTTCAAGGGCTTGTAACTCAGTTTGCTCGGCTTGCCTCGTGCCTTTTTCGAATGCTGTTCAGGCAGTCCTGGAATATGAGAGCTAAACGATTCCTACTACTTAGCTATGTTTCTAAATAGCATCTCATGAAACCGCAGTGAGCACTGGAGAGGTAAATGCTTGCAAATGACATTTTCCTACATTTATGTGCTGCCTGCTCTTCCAAATGGCAACAAAAGCTACAGACGAATGTGAAAAGGGCAGATTTATTCTTATTTTTATAACGGTAGCTTCGAGAACCCCCGGTGGAGACCCACGCTCACAGACCCAGGACCAGAAGTTTACGCACAGCCCCATCCCAAGGACATTTAGCATCCAAGCTGACAAGAGGCGACAGTGGATGCTGAACTGCAAGGAAGCGACTTGTTAAGGGCACTTAGCTGCTAATGGAGATGTCAGAGTGGGAGCCATGCACGTGGCTCCTGTGGCCGTACTCTTCTTACATTTCTTCTTCACATACAAATGGACAACTTCTTGCTATTGGAGATAATCCAAAACACTCAATTTTTAGGTTTGAAGGAAGGGGTGAGACCTCAGCGAGAGGAGTACAGACAGACTTGGGAACATAATTTTCTCACAACTTTCTTGGTGGCATAACGGGTATTCAAGAGTAAACAGCTATCATCTGTGTGTATATACTGAAATCAGTATCAACAGCTTGGGACAGGCTGTATTATTTTGTTTACTCATTTGCATATAGTTTAGGAGAGATGGAAACAAACTGCAGAGACAGTTGGGATGTGCATTACTGGAGCAGACGGACTCTTTGTGCGGGGGAATTCAGCGATCCAGATCGCCAGCTCTAGAGCCAGGAGTCCTCTCTCCAGCCACCAGACAGGTACAACAGCTGTGCCATCCCCTCCGCAGCACGCTTCAAAGCTGAGGTGGAGGAAACAGTGAGTCCCTGATCCCTGGTATGTCTGCCAAAGCTGCTGAAGTGTTTCTTCTGCACTGCACTATTTCTACAAGTGTTATTTCTTTTTGTTGCTGTGATCCTGTGGATCAGGAACCCAGGGTTCTGGGTACAACACAAACGCAGAACGTTCCCATTCATATCAAGAATCATCAAGTGCTTTCTACACAGACCAGAACAGTACTGAGACTGAATCTTTTCATCTGTAGTTGATGTAGCTGGATTCGAACTGACAAATCTGAGCTGAGATCTGATGCTGACTGCCCAGCGGCAGAGCTTCCTGTCTTTCAGGATTACCTTCACAGAGAGGCATTCAGCACCTACCCCTCCCTGCTCCACTTCCACGTTCACCTGGTCCAGAGCGCTGCAGTGCCATGCACCAAAGGGCACCGGAGTGGTACGGAGATGCTCCAGCTGGGCTAAAGAAGCTGTTGATAAACAATTTTGTCCAGCTGTACCCAAACCTGTGCACTCATCTGTATAGACACCTGCAATTGCATCTGTAATGCAGTCTTAGGTAAGAAGTGGCTTTCCCTGACACGCTCCTCAGTTATGAGAGGCCCCGAGTGTCTCCCGCCAGGCTCCGAGTTCTCTCAACCTTACAGTTTTCACTAGGATGCGAGGATGACTCAGCCTATTGCAGGAGGTCATTCCCAATTAAAGCTGGTAACGATCCTCTCTACCCGACACCGTTCCTGTTCAGCTGCTTTTCTGGTCCCCGATGACCTTTCCACGAGTTGATCGCACAACACTCAGCACCACACAGTGTGGCCAGAATGAGTCAGCACAGGCTAGTGTTCCCTGCTAGCATCATAAAGAGGTTTTTAAGGTCTTTCTGTCATTTTGAAATGGAGGAGTGGCGCACCCCAATTTTCATTTCCATAATTACCCCTTGCGTCCCATTTCTGCTATTGCACATGTATGTAAAATTACATTTTTATAATAAGCCTGTTCTAAATGAAGGGGAAGAGTGGCTCTCTTCTGAACAGCTCATTCCTCGCATCTTGGGAGGATGCAGATAATCCCCTAATTGGCATGTTTCGCTTGCCACCATGGTGCGCTCATTAAGAGGATTCTCCCGCACACCCCGCTGCACGGGGACACCTGAAGGAACGGCTGGGCAGGCAGTGCACGGAGAGACCTGGCTTTACACCGAAGGCAATGGTCAGCAAAGCCCTAGAAACATTCATGTGTGTTAATTAAAGGGAATCGGGGGTGGTCTGAAGCCCTCAGTCCTTCCTGCGGTTAGCAGAATAGCCAAAGGCGGCTGGACAGAGACAATGGCATTTCACACCTACCCCAGGTGGCTACCGGACTCTATGCTCATAACACTCCCAGGCATTATCTCAACTGGCTCCTAAGTGGACCCCTCTGGCGAAGGTGGACACCGTACTGTTCAGATAATGAGCACAAACGGCGTGCTAAACTGAGCAGCGGTAAATCTGAATTTCTCAAATGCTTCTGAAGGAAGACAGCAGCACTTCTCAGCGTCCTGGAAGAGAATATATTCAAGAGAATTGTCCAAAAAACATAGAAGCCCATTGAGGAATGTTATTTTCTGGTAACTTTGGGGTGATGTGGGTTCCAAAATGGAAATCAGACGAGAGATAATAAGCATCTGGATGGCTGAAAAAGAAAGCTTAGCTTAAACCCAATAGGTTCTGATCCTGTCAATTACACACATGGTTAAAGCCATTAGACATATTTTGGCTTCCATAGGATTCTGTGCATGTGTAAGGAGATTAGGAAAACCAATTTATAGGCCAAAGGTCTGGTTAATAGCACAAGGGAGGAAACAGTTGTAGAAAGAAAGAGAAACCTTATAGCCTAGTCTCCAAGCTAAGCTATGAAAGCAGAGCGACAGTCTGCAGGCAGGGACCAGCTTTTGGCTGCAGTTGGGACAAATACTGCATCTCATTGCACTGCAGGAGGACAGGGGGATAAAGCCCTCATGCTGCTATGCCAAAGCAACGCACTGCATTTGGCGTATAAGCTGGATCTGTAAGTGAAAGCAGAGAGAGAGCAAACAGCAGTGAGCATGAACACTTCTTGCCATTGTACCCCAGGGATGCGGGAAGGCATCCGAGCCCAGGGCACGCTGCTCCGGAGCCCAGCTGCAAGGTCACGCCAACACCGCACTGGTTTTGTTGTTCTGGAGCTGCCCTGTGTCATCCCAGCTTGCAGCACACGAAGCGAGCACAGCTTTGCCTGCACTTGCCTCTACAGCCCTGCACTTAATAAAACCAAGGGACAACTTGATTACAATTTATCAGCATTTTTACAGGCTGTTTAGACAGCCAATTCACTGTAGCAGGCAGTCTAAAAGTATATACAGCATCAGGAAGAGGGGGGTCAAACTCAGCAGGGCCTCTGCAACGCTCCCCTGCAATAAATATAAATTAGTGCTATGAAAAGCAGAAAGGTGAGAAAAATCATCATCAAACTTTTTTATTAATAAAGTGAATTTCTTGCTAGAAAATTTAACGTAGCCTTGTAAAGCATAAGGAGAGTGAAATATCACTTCAAGCTGCCTTTAAAAAAAAGATAAAAATGGACAGCAATACGGCTGTAGCAGTCTTTTCTAAGGATCCTTACTGTAAAGAAAATTGGCAAGTTCAAGGACCTTCCTTGAAGGAATCAGCTGAGGCTCACAGGTAGGCAAAAAGACATGCCAAAGGAGAAGGGGGGAAGGGGGGAAAGAAATGCTTCAGATGATAAAACATCAAATGGATGAAGAAGTAGAAATAAAAAAAAAAAAATCAGAACTGACTCATTGGAAAGGAGACAGGTGGCAAGCAAAGCTTCTAACAGCTCTCTGTTTGATATTCAGGCTGTTGTCTGATTCAAAGATGATGATGAAATAGTCCCAAGCAAATGCTCTCAAAAGGAAACAAAGTAAACCTTGCATCCACATAATTAGCAATCAACACAGGGAGAGAAGAAAAATATTTAAGTGCCTACCTGAAAGGGAGTGAATATTGCAGCGTCGTGAAACAAAGCCACAGCCTGATGCACAGGGAAAAGTAGCCATAAACACCAGCTTTCAATGAGATCACAAGGTATAAATATTGATTCAGTAAACACAAACAGAGAGAAAGCTGATTTTTTTCTTTCCTCTTTCTGAAAGGTCTGTAAAGACTCTGGAGTTCAGCGAACAAACTGTGCACATTATCTGTAAGTACCATACCCATACATAACCCACACGCACAACAACAGGTCCTTTGCTTTTTTTATAAACACGGCTATTCACAAGTGGGACATTTTTGGCAATAGCTACTTCACATGAATAAGTTCTGTCACCGTGGTTTCTTCTCTTTTTGCAGAGGAAGGATGGTCTTGCAGGTGCGCTGGGTTTGTGGTTTCAAATTTTCGCTCCTCCAGGCTTTCCTGACTGCACAGACGTGAAGTCCCTCTAGCCACTGTGGTGGGTATTCAGAGCATGAATCCTCCAGTGAGAAATCTAAGCAGTAAGCGTTCCTGAAAATCTGACCCTAAATTCGTCTGCTACTAATTAAATGAAACACTTAAACACAAACTCAACCAATCATTAAGGAAACACTTGAAAATAAATGTTCAATCTCTCCCATGCTAAGGGGTAATGTAGCGAGACTCTCGACTACAATAAATTAAACCCGCACAACCCTTGTGTATAAAAAGTCCTGGATGATGCAGGATATCCAAAATGAGACCTCTAGAAAGGTGCTGCCTTTTTAAAACGCATTTTTCCCCCCAGAAACCGTCTGACTGATGGGTCTCTGCTTCAAATCTCAGGATCAAACGTGAACATCACTTATGGTTTGTTCACCAGTTTTCTATTTTTCTTATTTGTTTTATGGCTACAGCTCCTTTTGAGTGGGTTTCAGATCTGGCTTGCATTTGTAAATAGTTTATCGAGAGTTAATAAATTATTAATACATGCTTTAAGAAATTATCCGAAATCATATGCGACCTCTTATTTATGTGCTTATCCTGTTTTAAAATTCATCAATGATTAACTAGCACTTTTTAAACCTCTTACCAAATGTATCTTTAACACACACTGTGACTAATTAGTTACTGCATTCGGTTTGAAATCTGGCTACACCATACCGGAGGTGAACTGTAAAAACAATGCTAAAGAAAAAGAAAACTAAAGGGAAAAGGCATTTTCAGCTGAAACATGTTTTCCTTTGTACTTATTACTCCTCTTGCATGTAAGGGTTTTGTTTGCAAGTCTCAAATGTTTGCAATTAGATAGGGAGAACTTTGCAATTTTGGCCTGAACTGCTGCGAAACCCACTTCAGGTGACAGTAGGACCTTTGTTTTAGGAACGCAACGAGACTTTCTCCCAGTGATATATTGCATGTAAACAGCAGAATTAGCACCCGGTATGACTCTCAGCAGAGTTGTAGTCCTGACAAAGCTTATCAGACAGCAGCACATGGTTAAAACAAAGGCTCAAGCATTTAATTGGACAGAAGTAAAAATAACCCCACTCCTGCAGAAGTCGAGGAAGGAAGAAGAGAACCCTTAGATTAGGTCCTTGGAAACGTCAGGATCAAATTCTCCTTTGTTGCCATCAAACTTTCAAGAATCTGGGAAGCTTTTTAAGAACCAACTGTACACATTTAGTGCTGAACCGCACCGTACGCAGGGTTTTGAGCCTTTGCTGGCAATGACACCTTGATGTAACTGAAGAGGAATTCAGCAGTGTGATTTGAAGTATGTCAGTGAAAGAACATACCCACGTCTAATTTAACTTCACATCCTCGATAAGCACACACTAAAACTTAAATATTACTGCTCTGATGCTACGACGAGACATGGTTCGGAGGCTGGAGAAGCAGGCAGGAAGCCCGCTGCTTTCAGCCCTGAAGTGCAGCACACTTAAAATATCCCAACTGACCATCAGACATCAGTCCTTTTAAAAGGTGGCAAAAGACTGCACCCAAGTTGTGAATTACTATCGCAACAAGGTGTTAAGAAGTGCCTATACTTGTACTACCATAGTCAAGATCCATCAAGCTTCTACAGAATGATGCTACTGACAATTTTGCCAGTGGGACAAAGCAAACAAATGAAAGAAATCTCCACCTGAACACAGACGAGTCTTATTTTACCACACGTTTAGTGACTGGCTCACAAAACTACTGAAATCTCTGAAGGTTGGTGGAAGCCTCTCTGGTCCTCTCCCTTCTGCCTGCTTACAATCCTGGTGTTTTCAGTCCATTTTTGTACGGCCATTCTCATTTCTAAGCCTCTGGCCCCGAGAT
Organism: Cygnus olor; assembly: GCF_009769625.2. Taxonomy (NCBI): domain Eukaryota; kingdom Metazoa; phylum Chordata; class Aves; order Anseriformes; family Anatidae; genus Cygnus; species Cygnus olor. Next base: position 1,780,624 of record NC_049195.1, on the reverse strand, counting down.
GCTGTGGCCTATCCCACAGTCAGTACGTGGCCAAGCACAGATTTTACCTCCTCACCTTCTTTGCTTACGATGCTTTCTCTGCGATTCATGCTGGATCCCAACCCTGCCAGAGTCCCCAGACAACATTATTTCTTGAATTACGAAGTAGTATAGCCGGGCCTGTAACCCAACGGCATTCTTTTCACTGCTTCCTACAGACTTGAAAAAATTTCAGTGAACATCACTTTGGCTTTTGCCTATTTCATCCATCTGGGAAGGCAGCTTTGCTGTTCCCATCACCAGAATATCTGATTGCTGGATCAACAGCTGAAGGCCAGAGCAGTATTTGTGAAGTCACTGGGATATCTTCTGTATTAAGAAGGGACTTTATGTGTGCAAAATAATAAACCTCAGCACTAGATTTGTCACCCTGATGAACTGTTTGCCTTAAAGAATTGCCTTTATTGCATTCCCCATCTCGAATTCAGAATAACCACATACTTAAGGCACACAGCAGCTTTTGCTTCTGCTGCTTTTCGTTAAGACACACACAAGGAACCCCCGTACGTGCCACGTAAAATATCTCCCCCTGTTAACACCGTCTTTAACCACAGCATTAAGATTTACCAGTGATGCTTTCAAAGCCCAGGTCTGTGCCTTTACTAATCGGGCACCAGAAGCCCTGCTGTGCTTGAGAAAGGTGCTTTACCACAGCAAGCTGAGCCATTTGCCTAACCCTGCTTTTCCCATCCATCTCTCTTTTTCTTTCCTTTCCCTTCCCAATGCTGGCCTGCTGTCAGAGCTGCTGCCAGCGGAGCAGGACTGCTGCTGCTGTGCAGGGACTGCAGAGGGCACAGTTCGGCAGAGGGCAAAGCTCGTGCACGGACGATTCACAAGCTTTATTTATTTTTTTTAAACAGGCAGGATTAAAACACTTCTGCAAATCCCCCTGATGAAGGAAGAGAGTTACTGCTTGCTACGGATGAAGAGAAATCATTTCCATTTGTTCACCTGATGCATTTTCAAAGGGAGTAAGATTTTCCCCTTTCAAGTGCTGATAATCCTGCCCAGCGATGCTGCTGTATCGCAAACTGAAAGACAGACTGTAAGTCCTTTCAGGTAAGGATTTATTTTAAAGCAATGTTCTGGGTCTGTAAGGTACCTCACAAAGTAGGACCTTGACCACGAAGAGAATTCTAAATACTGCTCTAGTGAAAAGAGGTGGAAAGAAGCCGGCGTACTTAACTCCTACCTTTGGCCGCCCTGACAAAAATTGTCACTGATAGTTTCAAAGTGAGAAAAAAGTATTTTCTATTCAGAAATGAAAGCATCCATAGGAAACATCCATTCATGATAAAACTTTAGAGATAAGTATTAAAAAACAAAGTGGAAGTTCTTGAGTTAGGGATATGGCCAACTAGTTATTTTTTTCCTGAAAACAAATTTTGAAGGGTAAAGTTTTATTTATTTATTTATTTTTAAAGTATTTATTGGAAAGAAAATGCTCTTTAAAACTGTGTTTTTGATGTCCTGCAATAACTTCCCCCCCAGCTCCACTGTCCAGGGCACAACCTGTAATTAAACTCAAAATGAAAATTCAAGAAAATAAAGCTTGGAATACAATTCTCAACTTCTGCAAAGGTCTGCAAGAACCTAGGAAGTGAACATAAGCCTTACTCCTCCCATCTTACAGACGAAGAAACAGAAACATGGGAGACCTGAGTTTGTATGCCCCAAAGTGATCAGCGACAAAGGCTGAATGAAATGCACCTCTACAGAAGTTAGGTTACGAATGGTTAACAAATATACAAAATAAAAGGAAACTGCATGAAGATTGTAGCACTTGTAAATAGTAATTAAAAACAAAAAAAGGCTTAAAAAAACACCCAAGGAAGCTGAGTGCTAAGCCTGGCTTTCTAAATCAAGCCAGAAAGATACCCCTGAGAAGTACCTCCCAATACTTCAGATATAATTCAGATATAATTCCGGCAATGCTGAGAGCGAGGTAGGAGGTGTGAAGACGCATGCTTGAAGGAGAGCAAAGTGCGATGAACTGAGGCAAGGAGAAAGATCTGGGCACAGGAACAGCTCCGAAGTACAACAGGATCGCTTTACCCATGGCTGGTTCCTGCATGGCATTTTGGTTATTCTCAGCTGCGGAAATAACCGAGAGCTGAGCTAGCTCCAGTAAGCCTTCCGTAAATTCTTCCGACGTCAACTGTGAATCTATCTTCAGCAGTTTATCATGCCAAATTAATAGTGGAGAGTGAAAACTCCTGCCATTAAACTCATGATAAAAAATTCTTGGACTCCTGGACTCATTAATGATTTTTAATTAATTACCTGTAAGCGGAACATTTGTTACTTTTGCAGAACAGGACAGACTTGGAATCGTTGACAAATGCCTTCATTTTTGCCGCAGCTCAACTACCAAAATCCTTTAGTTACAGAAGCTCTTGATGACAGTCATTCTAGAATGAGATCTATCCGGCTTGAGCCCGTCTTCTTATGGGGATGGAGCTACCTGAACAAATCATCAGCAATCATATCCCCATTGAAGTATGGTTTATCAAAACCAAAACAGTAATATTCCACAGAGTCAAGGCTAGCACCACACAATCGTTGGGGAGAGAAAAAAAAAAAACAGGTATTTTCTTCAGGCTTTTTAAAGCAAACAAGTTAAAAAGGCCCAACTTCAGAGTATGACAGCAGATCCACAGTCATTACACTGGGTAATAAAGGAACCAACTTTCAGAAGTCAGTCTTAAACCAGAGCAACATGATGGTGAGCTCTGTGACTTCCAAGTGAATGTAAACTTACTGTGCTGCTCTCGCGATGCACCTTAAAAGATATCTCATAGTGTGATAAACTACAATTTTAATGCCATTACCCCGAGGTTTGTATCATTGTTTCCTGGAAATAAATATGGACATGTCACGGAGTTTCTGCTAGGAGGTCCCTGCAGGTCGAGGCACAGGGGAACTGAGAGTCCCTTTGCAAAGCACCCCCGGGGAGCTCCAGGAGAGCACGGCAGGATCAGGAGTTAGAGATGAGCAGCTGGAGACCTCGTGAAAACCGGGATGAAGGGAAGAGGAGATGGAATTTCCATGTGGTTTTTTGTGGTTTTGTTTGTAGCCTCTCTTCAGTAGGCTGGATGTTGTGTTCGGACATCCTGAGTGACATTTTAAGTATCAGATACTTCTTCCTCTCAGATGAGCTTAATTTCTTTGAGGAGGAAAGGAATGATTTTAACAGCTGAGCAGCTATTTTTCACTGCGAAGGTTATTAACCTTTGGAACAAAGTATTAGAGAGGAGGAGTCTTCTCTCTAAGTCTCCATGCAACTTTTGTGGAGGCACTTTTTAGTCGAAACAAGCTCCTGGTTTTACAACCACTTCAGTTTCCCGATGGTTCTTTGGCCCTTGATATACAACAAGGCAAATCAGGTGGCTAACAGCCTCTTTGACTCTAATTTTTTTGATGTGCATCAGCATATAACACCTCCCCTTCAATCTTCAACAGATATGGGAAATAGCAAATCCGCTAGGTATACTTTTTATTTAAAACCTACACGGAAAACTCACTGAAGCAGTGTTAATTGCAGTCCTTTGTCTGTTAGAGACCTAAACAAAGAAGTCTAGACCTTGTTTCTAAGAGCTAATATAATAAATGTTTGGGAAGTAATCATAAACAGAAAAAGGTTAATCAATTCCTCAGATTGCCGAGGCTTCATGCACACTGGGACTCTTAATATATTCCACAAATAAAGGTAGGCAAAGAGAGTACCCATAGATTTTGTTTTCAAATAAAAACTTCAAATAATTCCAAATTGCCCGTAGGTCACTTCCTTTTCTGATTTGTGCGATTCGTGTTCCAAATGCAAAACCCCACAAACTGCCTTCGTTTCCCCCTTCCACTTTGCCTGTGACATTGATGTGGCTTTTTAAGCCAGAAGCCTAACGTATGATTTAGACAGGGAAAAGAAAATGATAATGCTGGGAAAAGAAATGGATCGGAAATTTACATTAAAATCATGCAATTTCACCACGCTGCAGAAAACTACTGGGACAAGGGAGCACCTGAGTAGCTGTGAGTAAGTCTCTGTTGCATCTGAATATAGTATAGACATTTTAAAAGAACTAAATAGGCATGTGCTAATACCACACCAACACAAAGCAGACCACTTCAGACAGGCTTTTATAGCAGGAACAAAACAGACTCAGTAGGAGTCCCTTAAGGCTCCCGACAATACCTTTCTTCTTTCGAGCTGAAGTAGCAGCTCAAGCCCCAGCCCTGCTCCGCGAGCCACCTAGCAGGGAGAGAGCAAGAGGCAATCCTCCCCTGCCAGCCTCGGTGGAAGCAGATGGGAGGGCAAAGCCTATGAGACAAACAGGCGAAATTTTCAAAGATTTAAGGATTGGTTTCACTGCTTAAATTCTAATGAAAGTCAACATGACCTTGCTTTCTTTTCCTTTTTTGACAGTTTGCAATGCTCACACGATAAATTACTGGCGGAGCTGAGAACGGTCCCTGATTCCTGAGGCCCCCGGTCAGGCTGGTGGATCTCACTCCGCCTGCCAAGCTCGTGAGGGCATCCTCCAGCCTTGGAAGGCAAGGCTGAGCTCTCCCCTTTATATTCTCACATCTTATTTCACTCTGAATCATGCCAGTCAGCACGACACGTGTCTATACTCCACAGTTCAAGTAATGAAGTGGTAAGGTTTCGTTGTATAATTGGAAGAGCAGGAAGGATCCAGAGGAGAAGACAAAGATTTAGCCCGAGGTTCTTCCATGAATTAGAGCTATAAACAGAGTAAATTTCAGTGTGCAGAGCTATATTAAATGGGAGCAATGCATAACTGGACAGTGCATAATGCAGACTTGAGGATGTTCCCACTAACATCGTTTCTCCCTCGTTCGCACACACCTGAGAGAGAGCTGCGCTCAAACCAGGGGAGAGCAAAGGCTGAGGAAACAGCTTTGCACAAATTCTTGCTCCACTACACCACTTGTGGCTCTCCTTCCTTTTTAGGAACAAGGATGAGAAGGACTTTAATCTGAATTTGTTACCAAACAATCTGTAGTATTATTAAGTTGTTCTGTCTGTTGGCAGTTACAGCACGGCAATTATGGCCCTCCTCAAGGGAAGGGCTACCACTTGGGAGCAACAGAGGAAACTATGCTGAGAACACAGAGACCTCTAGTTCCACAAAATCTTTGATGAGACATAATACATGGAAATGAGATTGTAATTAAAACGTCCTAGGACTTGTTCTTTACATATGTATGTTTGTGCATGTGTCTACATACAGGCACCGACCATCTGTCCCGACCTCCAGTCCTCCTTAATAACGTTCTGTTAAATTAAATGGATAATGATGACCCAGAAAAATCATTTCTCTCATCTCCACATAATGTGAAAAGTACATGGTAATTAACTAGCCTTTAAGAATGACACTGTCGATTATTTCAGGACAATCAAATAATAGCAAAGAAATGGAGTCTGAATGGGAAGGCCAGTGTCAGATGTACAGTTTGAACAATAGTGGTTTTGCCTGTCATTCATACCAAATTACCGCAGGAGGGGGGAAAGAAAAACTATTTATAACCTGTCAGTCTCAAGAAACCACAATTATGATGATTTAATTAACACATGGAGAGGCTTCAGGCAATCACATCGTTCTAAATTTAAGAAGTAGCACATTTCAGGCCCAAGATGATTTAGAACATTAACAAATGCTAGTTGAACCAGGGCAAGAATTTGATGGCCTTGTTGGTTCCTTTTAAAGCATCCATCATGACACAAAGATAATCCAAATGGATGTGTTAGCGGAAGATGAGAGCAGTGAAGAATCATCTGGGGTTTCAGAGGCCATCACACAGAGGGAGAGCTGATTTTTTATACGAGAACTGAGTTTGAAAATGAGCAAAGCCACACAACCCAAGTCCATTCATCAAAGACACTGTACGCATTAGAAAAGTTTGAAAAAAAGTGGAGTTAGGATGCATGAGGGTGCAAGGCACTAAGAGTGAGGCTGACCTTCCCACGGAGACCTTGACGCTTCCTCTCAGTGACAAGTAGGTCCTTCCCTGGCCTGATGCCCAGGGGAGAGTTTTATCTGGAGCGGAACGGCCTTTTTCCTACACAAGACTGAGAGCTGGAGTCATCCACTAGATAGGATATTTTCCGAGGTTTCTTAAAGCCAGGATCTCAGTCCTCACTGGTCAACTCATCTCCTGAAAGTAAAAAGTAAACTGCTCTTCAGGTCTCCGTTTCCACTTTCTGTGCCATACTTATCCGGATCACTCACTGCATCCTATTCTTCCCAGCACAGATTGATTCCTTCGCTATTTTCATACGGTGATTGAACGTGAGGGTTATCAGCTGCTACTCAAACACCAATAGTCATAAGTAATAACACTAGCACCACACTGAGATTACCATCTTTCACTTCGTTACTGCTTCCTTCTTAACTGGATTAAACTACAAGGAACATACAGGGAAAGCCTACTTCTTCCATACAAAAAAAGCAATATGCCAGTGTATTTGTTTATGAAGAAAACTAGAGTTTACATGAAACAAAAATAATGAAGCTTCTGCCTTAAAACAGGTTCTTTCATTGTGTGTCAAAAACTGGAGATCAAGATTGCTTTTTCCACAATGTGTTTTTATATCTGTATGCAATAGGAAGCATTGCGCACACCCCCAGTGCTGAATGTATCAAAAGATCTTTGCACACTACATAATTTCCAAGCTCTGCCTGTTGCAATGAAGAACATGCCACATTCCCACAATAGATTTAATACACGCTGACTTCTCAAAATCATGTAATTTTTCTCCTGATATAGCACTTTTGCAATGCAGTTGAAATGTTCAGACACAAAATACTGAATATTGTTAAATCACAAAAGAACTTAGAAATTTCAGTATCGGAATCAAAACTCATGTATTAAGGTCAGTCTTCCCTACTCAGGTCTCTACACAAACCAAACACATACAAGCACACAACAGCAACACCCCACCTCTGATCGTGTTACTCTTCCCCATGGGTTAAGAACATGAACGTTATTTTTGCTTCTACTTTTCTGTATTTCAAAGGAAATCAAATAATACAGTGAGAAGGAAAGAAGAGAAAAAGAATGGAACTTGAACAGCAAACAGCTGTTGCATAAGATCTGCGTGGTGCAGAAACTAAAAATTAGAAAAATGTTACTTATCTGATGAGTTTTGAGATCTACAGATTAAAAATATCATGCAAAACATATTTTTTTTTTTTGCCATAAGTACAGGAAACAAAAAAGGTAAGTCCAAGCATCCTCACAATGCCATAGGATGTTACCCACTGACAGAGACTGCCTTGGAGCACAGAGCTTTTAAGGAAAGACTTTCTGGCTTGCCAGCATCTATGAATTTCTTATGTTGTAACCAACAATATTTAGATGTATCGAATGAACCCCTTAAAATAATAAACTAAAATACTTGAACTAAGAAACGATGATCCTTGTGGGTCCCTTCCAACTCAGATATTCTCTGATTTTGCTGTAGCTACAACATGCCATGGAGGGTAAGAGCTTACAGATGGTCACTGTAATCTGGCCTTTCACCTTTCCTACCTTCCCCAGTCTTGCAGCAGAAGGATTTCCATCCGAGCGCCCATGGCAGCTCTCCAGCTGCTACATCGACTAGCAAGAGCTTTCTATTTCCTTTGCACTTTTACATGACTTAAAAAGGCAAAGACGAAACCAATTCATCAGGCCAAGAAGGCAACGTTCCCACAATTAACCCCCTCCTGCCCCATCCCTTCCACAGCATCCTCTGGCTTCTAACAGGGCTGGAATCTGCAGCTCGGTGCAGAGGCAACAACCCCCAGGAAATCCCTACCACTGATCCAGTCATCATCTTTTTTTGTAGACAGAGAAATCTACAAGCAACCTAAGCTTATTTGGCTGTACACCAGGCAGATATGCTAAAACCTAAAGAGTGTCAAACCTGTTTACTGCTGCAGCCCATCTGCATTCGGTCCCCAAAATACCTGCCTCGAAATGCCTGAACGCCAACCACGCAGGAATTTTTCGTGTCATGATGTTTACAGCACGGATGGCACGGGGAGGGCTGCCCGCTTCTGCACGCCGAGCAGCTCTTGCTAGCAGCATGTCCCCTCCTGGAAGAACCGGGAGGGCCATCTCGGTGGAAACCCCACACCTGCGCAGCTGAGACCTGAGCCATGCTCTCAGCGCTTGGAGAAGTGCAGCTCCCTCCTACCAGGGTCTCACCGTCTGCCAGGAGTTTGTGTCCAGGAGCATCCCTGCCAAAAAGCGGAGTAAAGCAGCGTGTGCGGAGCGTGGAGCAGCTCCATGCGGTCCCGAGCAGGATCTGTAAGGTGACAGCCTTAATCCCAAGAATCAGGTCAACCCTATTGTTCTGGAGAAGAGTTTGAGGAACGTTTCCAGCAGCGAGGTACTTACTAATAAGGTTGTTTGCCTCCTTTAAAGTGAGATTTTTGTGTGCGCGCACGTTTAAAAGAAGAAACAAATGAATAGGTTAGACAGATTTCTCCCTATTTCTGTTAGCGTTCTCCCTCCTGAACCGAAGCATATAATGGGCTAAAATGGATTTTTTTTTTCCCCTCCTTAAAATACTGGCAGCACATCACAGAGCTGGAGCAGACGCAGGGGTGAGAGAAAAGAAGGAGAGAGACGGAGAGGGCAAACTGCATCTGTCACAATTCCAGCAACGCAGGAATCCTTCACGGGGCCTGAGCAATGGTTATAAAAGAAATACAAATATTTTCTGCTCTCGTACAAAGCTTTCACAGCGCAGCATCCTCTCCGTTCCACCAGTCCTCGCTGTGCATAACACAAACGGCAAAGTTTCTAGCGTATGGACAAAGAAAGGGGAGTAGAAGAGGTGGGGAGAGGCAGGAGGATGCTGTCCTGCTGGTTACCCTCCCAGCCCAGGGCTGCTGTAATGAGCCCTCGGTGCAATTTCAGAGTTCAGTCATTAGCTGCCAGCCTCTGGCTGAGCCGTAGTGAAGCAAATGCAATGGCTGAAACCTGCTAAGGGAAGTCCCATGCCTGTGAAAACCTGGGAGATGGGGGTTCAGCTTCCTCTGCCACTGATTTCTCTCATTGCATAAGAGCACATCACTTTCAGCAGCTCAGCAGCATACGTCTTGCGAGACCCAACGTTAGATCCGCTCATCTCCCACCCAGGCACCTGAATGAGGATTGTGTAAGACTTCCCGAAGCGCTCAGCATCCTCCTGCAGCTCCCTTTTCAAATTTACAGCCAGCGTCTCAATTGCTGCTGATGCGCAGCTGGCTGAGCTCTCCCGGAAATACGGCCAGTCATTTTGGTAATATCTTTGGGAAATCTCACACTCTGCAAGTGCTGAGCCCTGGAAAATTTGCCCCCGTGCATTTATGACTGCATTACCAGTGCTTCTGTAGCACAGCCTTCTCTATACTGACACGAGGCTTGCAATGCTAAGTAGAATAGCAGGATACAGAAGGCTCTGAATGTTAACGAAGTCTTTGAGGGTAACAAACACAAATTTCTGTCTTTGGTCCTAATCCTGGAGACATTTTGAAAATTTACTTCCTCCTCCAACCTCTTACTGGTCCTGTGCCTAAAAGATTTCACCTCTGAGCCACTTCAGACGTATTTCTTTCAGATATATTGCACCGAGGAGAAGCCCTAGCAGCTTAGCCTTCGCTTGCTCTCCAAACACAAACAGAGCTTATGACAAAGTTTCTTCAGATTGATTCCCCCTTCAGTTTACATCTGCAGCAGGACTTCAAGGTCCATTTAAAATCACAGAGAGGCGCAAAAGAGGAGGAGGAGCTGTAGCACCAAAGGGTATGAGAAAGGTGAATGAACAACAGCCATCCTACAGCCCTCCAAAACAGTCACTGGAAAGATGACTGCGCCTCTTTGGCCCTAAAACGAGGGCAGCAGGCTGTTCCCACCTCCTGAAGTCTTCTCCTTGCAATGCACTGCCTGGGGAATCGCCTTCCTTCTCCGTTACCCCAAACCGTCCAAAACTCAAGCCTCTGCCACGGAGTCCTTGCTAAATATGCTTTATAAAAACTTAAGGCTAACGGAATGCTGTCACTGTTCTTAAAAAAAAAAAAAAAGAAGAAAGGAATCAGCCAAACCACAGAGGGTTTTCTCTCCCAACGTCCCATAAGCTCCTGCTCAGCCCCTGGGCATCCCTTCCAAAGCTGTGTCACAGAACCATGAAAGCCTCTGCAGAGCTGGAACCTTGCACCGAAGAGCATCTGGGCAATGGAGACGATTTGCTTTCCTTCCTTTTTGCATCTTGTTCAAAACAACCCAGTATGGTGTTTAATACATGTATAATAAACACCAATGGCGTGTCAACATTTCCTTTTCAATTAGGCTCAAAAGGAGGAGGTCAACAGCAGCCCAATATGTTTGCATATGTTAGACTCCTTTACCAATCTATTTCTTCCCACTGGCAAGAGGGAAGCATGCAGAATTCAAAGCAAACATAATTTTGTGCGACTGATTTAGTGGGGATGAATACAAGTGACAACTGCCCTGGTTTTCACTCCCATGAAAAACACAGGAGCATCACAGCAGCCACATGCTTGTACAAGACCAGGTGGGCTTGTTTGTCAAATGCTGGGGTATGGTTGGACCTCCAGAAGTAAAAGTGTAAAGAGGAACATCATGAGGGCTGTGGCAGTTGTCTCTCAAAGGGTTTCGCATCCAGTGTGCTCAGTTAACACACAAAAGATGTTCACTTGGTTGCTTTGTAGCTGCCAGCCTGAGAAACTGGAGATGAATAACCCAGCAGAGGGAAGGGAACATTTCTGTAGCAATGCTCCTGCTCCCCACGTAACCTCAGTGTGCTATAAGCAGATGTTTTGCATGTGCTATGTATGGAATACATAATGTTACAGCTTGCTTTATACAATTGCTTTCTATGCTCCCAGAAGTTCAGCAAATGTACAAATAAATATGAGAGAGAGGGGGAATAAGATGCACTTGCACAAAGCAAAGCAAGTAACAAAATGAGATAGCAGCAGTCTGCAAACTGGATACTGAGAGCCAAAATCATAAGCATCCAGTTATTTTAGAAAGCTTTGCCAATAGACTAAATAGAATACCACGGGCCAGGTGTCAGTGATTATAATCCCACTGATGCCAAGAGAGTTGCTCCCATTTACAGCAAGCCTGACTTTGGCTCTCCCTCCGCAGTGCAAGAAATAATTCATAAAGCACGGGCTCACAAAGGCAGCCTCGCAAAGCACACCTGCATGGAAGGACCCAAAGCAGGGCAGCCCTGGCACACCTGGGAGGCTTTGGTGCAGCCCAGAAGCTGTGCTGAACTTACCACCATGAGCACCTGCTCACATGTGTAGCTGTTTTATAAAAAAAAAAAGCAGCTGCAGAAATGCCTAAGCATCTTGTTTCAGCGCCAGTTCTGCCATGGAAAGCAGGCGGGTTGTACATGAGATGAGCTGGACGTGCCTAAAACCAAAATCAGCACTGTGAAAGTAATGAGCATGCCCACACAACCCTAGGCCACACTCAGAAGCTATTCATTATCACCAACTTCCAACAAAAGAGCATCCTCAGGCATCTTTCCCAGGTTAAAATGGAATTAACCTGTTATTTCTTTCCCCAGAGACACAGCTTTTGGATGCCTAAGGTGCTTACAAGTACGTGGGGAGGTAAGCATATGAAAGCAGACAACTGTTTGAAAAATATTAATAAAAGAGTAAAAGCAATAAAAATATAAGCACTGAATTCTGCAAAAGGCTCTGCTTTCATGCTGTAAGCAGGTACTTGTTTCTCTCTAAGCAGTCCTTTTTCTGGGGGAAACCTCAGGCTGAGCCCAATGAATTCACAAGTCAGACCTACAATGGGGTGGGCCCGTGCTAGGACTCACTCGTCCCAAGAAATAGTTTTTCCCCAAGTATCTACATCTGGCTTAATTAACTATTAATAATGAGATGTTCCATCTTCCTTCCCCCACCCCCCACCCCCCCCCACCCCCCCTACAACAAAGCCTTCCCACTGCTGAAGATACTCCAAGGATTTTTTTCTCACCATTTCTAAGTTCTGTGCAGCACATATCTGTCCTTTCACAAGTGGAACCTTGTAGCTATGGAGACGAAGGATGTTAAATCCAAGCTGAAGATAGTATTTCGGGGGGGGGGGCTCACGGTTGCTACATGCATCTTCAGTGATCTGCTGCTTTCTGCCTCCTGAAGTCTTCCTACTAATAGGCAACAAGTAATAAATCACCAGGCAAACACAGAGGGTACGTGCTCCCACTCACAGCCTGGGCTACATTCAGTACAGGCTCCCGGATTTCCACCACAAGTAAGAATCCCAAGGAAAATGGGATAAAACACGTTGAGCTCTGCAAACTTGCGCACCAGCTGAACTTAACCTGAACAGAGCAGCTGGGTAAAAGTGCTGTGGCACTGCGGTAGCACCTGGAAACCAGGTGAGCTGGGGTCCCCTTGTGTTTAAAGCTGTGTGTAACACTCAACATCAGCACGAAGAAATGTATGCCATACCGACCTGTTACTGGACCTGGTAGGACTCTTCACTCTTTTATTTATCTGCCATAATGCAAATTACCTGAATTTCAGTCTCCCAAACAGTATCCCTTGCCTTTTGTGCACTGCAATCATGATCCAAATTCTGTTACAGATTGGGGTTTTGCTACAGGGACTTTCAGTTAAGGCACAGGGATTCAGCTGTCCTCCAAACCATCTTGTAAATCACACAGAGCAGTACTGCAGCTAATGAAACTTCCGTGGTGTTAAATGCGAGCAAGATGAAAAGACAGCCTTTCAGGTAAAATTAATGCTCCCGGTGACCGCCAGAGAAAATTCCAAGTAACTTTGTTAGCATCCATTACTTTCTACTTGTGTTGTTAACAGGAAAAACAAACCAAAAACCAAAACCCCAGACCTTCAATGGCATGATACTGGCCGAGATGACAGGGGTACGACAGGTGCTTTTCTCTTTGTGAAGACAAAACCACTCCAGAGACAGCAGCGCCACAGCACACGCTTCTGCTTTTTTCCTTCCCCTTAGCTCTGTGGTTCAAGATCAGCTAGGGACGTCAGGTGCCAAACACAAGACACCTTGCAGAAGCCCTATTTTCTCAAAGTGCAAAACATCCACTTTTCAAAACTCAGGATCTTGGAACTGCAGCTGCTGAACGCTGCTCGGCGTTCACATCTTTCATTCTACCTGGCTGTCAAAGAAGCTGCTTAAAATCTACCGTCTACCACAGTCCATGCAATTTGTAAAAATGGACACGAATAAAAGTCAGCAAGCACGCTGAGAATGCATTCAGGTAGGATGCCCACGACCAGAGCAGAGAAACCCACCGTGGTCCCCTAAAACCACATCACGTGCAGGGTTAGGTAACAAGAACTGAAACGGGACCGCGCAAACCCTCCTCATCAGGTGTTTTTAAGCAACGGTATTCACAAGTGAAAACATTTCCTCCATACAGGTTAAGTGCCAGTGACAATACAGCAATGAAAAAATACAGTATTTTCTTCCAAAATAACAGACAAAAGAAGCACCAGGAACTTTTCCTATTTGTATTTCTCATCTACTTGCTAAGTCAAAATAATACTGCATGCCTAGTACGTAAAATTATTGACTCCAGCAGAGTTGGGTCTCAAGGTAAGCCTTCAGTTTCAACTAAAATACATTAAAAAAAGTAAGAAATCTCTCTCAACCCAGATATTTGTAGCTGTATCATTCAACTTGGGGCCTTTGCAAGGCTCAAGTTCAGAAAAAGCTAATGAGGAAGCACGGATGTTTGTGCTTATCCAGCAAAACAAGCACATGCTCAACGCCAAGGCTGTGCTGCAGTCCTGTTGCCCCCAGGTTTATTCCTGAACCACACAGAAAATGCAAAAAAGCTTAGGCATTAGTGCTAAATACATCAGAAACCCTCAAAATTTGACTTGGGGTCTGGATTAGAGAGGTTTCCATGCTTACATTTCAAACAGAAAAGGTTAACTCCTCTGTTTCTAGCAATACACCAAAGATGGGACTCTTGTGGTCACTAATAATAAAATGGGAGCAAATGAGAAGAGCAACACTCCTGATGCCTTAATCATAGTTGTTTGCTTCAACTTCATCTAATTCTTTCAGTCTGAATTGTTCAAAAATCATCGCCGCCACCTCCCTGATTGTTATAATTTAATGAGATAACCTCTCATAATGAGCAAACCCAAAAGCAAAGACAACTCATTCATCTTTCTAGCATTTAGAGACACCTCAAGAGCTTCAAACATTTACCTCTCCTTCCCAGCAGCTGAAATGGTTTTAGGAGGATCATGGTTCATACCTCACATTCCCTGGAGCCAGAGATGGTATACGTGCAGGGCCCAGATCCATTAACGGATACATCCATGGTCTCAGAGTTTGTTGGCTTGTAGTCCACGTAATACTCCTGTAAAGGGGAGTTCATTTGCCTTTCAGACTCTCTGGCCTTTTTCCTGCGCCTCTTCATGAGAGAGTGCTGCTGGAGCTGTTTCATGCTGGCTGGGTAGCGCTTCCACGACACGTAGATAACCAACAAAATCATGGCCACGGAAAGAAAGAGGGCCACGCTCCCCGCGATTATTTTGTGAAAGGAAACATGCTCGTACTCTGGCTCCACTGCAGGCGTCGGGAGGTCTGCAGAAGGGCTCGGCATCACGGATGTTGGCTGATTGCTTTCAAGTTTGGAAACGGTGGGTTTAGGAATAAAGACGGGTCTCTGAGGGGTTTTGGGCGCCTGATAGGATCTCTCAGTAACCACCACCTGGATTTCAGCACAGATATTATATGTTTCCACGGCATCGCTCACTTTTTCGCCCTGGATATGTTTAGGGCCTGCACATATCATAGTGCTCTCTTTATTTCCCTTGAAATTCTTTAGCCAAGTGAACAGAGGGCAAATGCTTCGAGTACATTCCCACATATTTCCGGACAGAGTGATGGAGATGAGCGAGATCCACGTGTTGATGGTCTCCTGAGAGATGTTGGTGAGTTTGTTGGAATCCAGGTTCAGCTTTTGGAGGTTGGGGAGGCACTGGAACGTCCCGGGCTCTATCCCTGTAATGTCATTTCCTGATAAATCCAAGTTGTGCAAGGAACTCCAAGTCCACGTTAACCCTTGGCTGATAGACCGGATCCTATTCCACTGCAAGTAAATCGAGCGAAGGTTGAAGAGGCGTGGGAAGTGGGCAAAATTGATCTTAGAAAACTGGTTGTGCTCCAAATGGAGCTCCGTCAACTTCAAAAGGCCAGCGAAAGCATTACGGGATAAGCTCCGCAGGCGGTTGTAGCCTAAATCCAGAAAATCGAGGTTTCGGCAATCTTGGAAAACTCGGATCGGGACGGTCTTCAGCGAGTTAGACCGCAAATGCAAGATCAAGAGTTTACGGAGGCCCTTGAACTGCTCGGACTGCAACACCTGCAACTTGTTGTACGAGAGGTCCAGGTTGCGGAGGTTGGGGACTGGGTGAAACGTTTTGTTGTGCAGATGGGTAATTTTGTTGGAGCTTAGAATTAATTCCTTCAGCCTGCGGATCCCCTGAAATGCATCCTCATCCACGGAGCTGATGTAATTATGGTCAAGATAAAGCCATATGAGCTGATTCAGGCCCGCAAACTGATTTGATTTAAGCTTCTGAATGCTGTTGTACCGTAACGATAAGCCTTGAGACCCTCCAGAAATATTCTGAGGGATGTCTCTGAATGCGTGAGATTCGCAGTACACAATCTTGCCATCGCATCTGCAGTTCTTGGGGCAAGCTCGCTGAGCCCCCGCAAGCATAACAAACAGCACCATAGGAAGTAGCACTAACACCACACTCATGCCTCTCAGCTGCTTAATTAAATGGAAACCTACAATATTAAAAAGAAAACAAATGTGCATTGTAAAGCTATTAAAATAAATCACCAACAGATTACTAACGTCAATGGGGTTTCTAATAAAGCTTTAGCGAAGCAGTGGATTTGGAGGACAACCTGTTTGCATCCAGTCTTGCACTTTTTGTTGTATAAATGCCTGTCCTTTGAGTTTCTGGCTTGCCATCTCTCCTACCTGCACCATCACCAGTCCTGCTCGTGTTATTCAATTACTTTTGTGTGATTTATGATCCCTTAGAAGGACCAAGAGCCTGTTTTCTATTCGCTTTTCTCCTGTACATCATCTCTCAATGTTGCTGCTATATCCTTATCACTAGATGCTGAGGTTTTAACAATAAACATATTTGTCAAGTCACTGTGCTGAATGCTCCATAGTGCTGGAAAGGAAATGAGCCAAAGCTTCTGCTATTTACGTGGTGCTAAATATGTTCCTTGATAAAAGCAATTGCAAGTTCAATTCCTCCAAAAATTTCTGCAAGAAGTGAGAAATTTACTTATAATAAAGTTCAATCCATCTTTAAAATATGTATTTATTGTAAAATTAAAAAGTAAAGGCTCTACTTTTTGCACTAAGTCATTTTTTTTAAGACTAGGTTTAAGTTGCTCATTATTTTCACGTACCTAAAATATATAGAGATGTACAGGAAAAGTTCAAACATAGAGGGAAGTATACTATATAATGCTAGCATGGGACCTGAATACCAAGATAACGTTAGACGACATTTCTTTAGAAGGAGTCTTAGCCTTAACACATATTGATGTGAAGTTATCTACATGTAGCTGTGAATACCTACACATTTACTGTTCTGGCTATACATCTATTGCATATCCTCTGTGAAAATATACATACAAATACTTACATATAAACACTGCCTTAAGAGCAGCAAAACACAAAGTTTAAAGGGGTATATTTGGATTTCGGCTCTTCCACAGCTCTATTGATTTTAAGATTTTTGCATTTCAGATGTCAAAATTCTCATGTAGTACCAACACTGTTGCATGACCACAGTGATATTTTCTACATTCCTTGAATAATTACGAATGGGGTTGTGGGGGGCTGTCAGAAAATCCAACACATACGCACGCTTTCCTTAGCCTGCAGTGATTTGAGGGCTGATGCCTCTGTCCAGAGTTGCAGTCTTGCTAGGAATTAAGATGCATTTTTCCAACAGGAAATATTTTAAGGGCTGGGATCTCCTTGATAAATAATTACTTTATTATTTGTTGCAAAACCGTCCTTTTTTTTTTTTTTTTTTTTGCTGCAGTTATTTAATCCGATTTTAAACCAATGGGCAATCTACGAAGTAATTCCTAATCTAAAATGTCCCTGACTATGTGACTCTGCCATTCACTTTAATGGTTAGATTTTTTATTTAAATCGTCATTTTTTGCTACTGCCTGTGTGCCAGCAGCAGCAGCCAGCTAGAAATATGTTCTTGCTGTTACAGACTTGGGGGTTGGGGGAAGGAGGGAGGGAAATAAACCTGTCACACTTGAAAAAATAAGACTGGCAAATGACTGCTGGAAATCCAGCAGCAATATTAGGGGTATCTTTTCAAAGACCAAATGAGCCTTTTCAGAACCACCTATACAACAAAATCCCCCCCTCCCTTCTGCTTCCCACATACTGCAAAGTGTTAACAGCCCTTTCTGACAGCCTGAATAATGCCGCTACAGGCTCATCGAATATGAATATAAAGCCAGGAGGAATTTGGTGTGAGCGTGCCTCATGCATGTATGTACTTCTCTGTGTGTCTGCAGGTGTGTGGGTGGGTTGCACAGACAGCCAACGCACTCTCCACAGCCCTTAACTCCGTGCATGCATTTACAGATTAATTACATATAAAACCACTGCAGGAGGAAAGGTGTGTTGGGGGGGGGGGGGGGGGGGGGGATACATGATCTAAAAATACAATAGCAAGTACAGTGAGTCACCTGGCAAAGGAACGCACTGCTGCTGTTTAGGCTGTTTTCCTCTCCTGAAGAGCTAATAATCCAACTGAAAAATATACCATACAGCTGCAGCTGTGCTAGCAAACAAACAAGAAAAGTTCACTTACCCATCCTTTTGTCATCAACAAATGCCCTCCTTTTCCTCTCTCCAGCTGTTTTCTTCTCTCTCTTCCCTTTTTGCCTTCCCTTTGCCTCTCTCTTTTTCAAACCGGTCTCTTTTGCCTTAAACCAGCAGCATCTTCATGTCACAGCACGGTTGCCACTCACATCACCGCCATCCAGCGTGCATGCCAGTAACCCACACAAAGTTCCCTAGAGAGGACAAGCAAGAATTTTGGGGATGAGGAAGGGAAAGGAGAGGGAAGGGGCTGGGGGTGGGGAAGATGGGACGAAGGATGGGGGGGAGTCTGGGAGGGGGGGTAGGGAGGGACTCTAAGCTCTGAGAGCCATTGTGTAAGTCATCAGAAAAGCAGCAGCATTAAGTGGCAATCTGCAAGTCAAAGCTAGAGCTCACCGCGAAGGTAAAGCAACTTCTGGGGAAGAAAGCAAAAAATCTTTGCCGGTACCTAGCATCTCTCATTCTGCTGCCTTTTGCCATTCCCAGCCACAGCGATCCATCCTCCGGCTTCCCAGCTCCCGGAGCAGGCAGGCCTCCCGTGCTGGGGGAGAGCCCGGTTTAAAAGCTACGCAGGCAAGGTTTCTCCATTTAGCTGGTCAGGTTTAAAGTGTTTTGTAGCTGTGCTGAGAGGCAGCTCTTGTCTAATTCAGAAGGCTTTCCAGAGAGTGATGATGCTTTGGAGCTTGTTGGTGCTAATGTTCTAGTTTGTGATACACTGAGTGCCCTCCACTGGAGAAAACAGATCACACATTAAAGGCATGAACAAGTGCTCCTGTCATTGCTATGCAGACTTTCTCCCTTCAGAAAAGAAAATTAAAGACACAGCATTGCCTTGCCCACTGTCATCCCTCCCTGGACCCTTTCGCCTTTCCCCAGATTATTAAATGTTTATCTGGGGGATTTTCTCGCGACGGGTGTAAAAGACTGAATAAAACACCTGGTCCCTGGGTAGTTGGCAACCTGATCTTTTTCTAATCCACCTGACCTGAATATTTGTCTTCGGCAAATTCGGAACTGTTTTTGTTTTCCTGCATTCACGGGGTGAGAACAGGAACAGGGATGTCTGCAGATTAAAAGTGAAAGTCATGTTAAAGGAAGGGGGGTCAGGAAATGCCCAAACTGATCATTCACAGAAAAGAAACTTAATTACACGCACCACATCTGACTGTAAACATACTGAAAGCAGCTTGCTTTTCCTTTTTTAATCCAAGTGCTTTTTTTTTTTTTTTTTTTTTGGTCAGAAAAACACCAAGTTTGTGAGCACTGCAGAGCTGAAGATGCAGAACTATGCCACCTTTTCTCTTATAAATCCCCCTTCTCCCCAGCCCCCCCGGCTCCCAGGCAGGGACTCCTCACGCCTGTCTGGGTTTCGGCAGGCTTCAGCCCCAGCCCTTGCGGTGAGATCCGGGCTGTGCCACTTCCACGGCGTTTCACCTTCTGCTGTGCGTCTGGCAGGCTTACCAGGGCTTGAATTCGTTCTCCCTCGGTTCGACAGGAAGATGTCAGAGGGATTTGGAGCCAGAGCAGCACCACGGAGCCTCTCATTACCCCGTTAACCAGCAGCAGCAGTGAATATTCGCCCCGGCGGAGGCCCCGCAAACACACACGTGCTGTTTGGGGTTTCCAAGGCAGCTCAAGCATCCCAAGGCAGCACTGTGCTGTGCCCTAACACTTGTAACCTGGGCTCCTAAAGCTTATTTCCTTGCGCAGTCTGCTCCCTCTGTCCTGGAGTTTGGATGCCAAAATGGTGGATTTATTTTATTTATTTTCTTAATAAAGTCTGTCATGAACTGACACTGCGTTATTCATTTTTTAAAAATTGCCCCTTTTCACTGAACAGCATCCTGCCCAGCGTTTTACAGCCCGTATCGCTTGACATTTCCGTGCACTTGTACTGCTTATTCCAAGTTAACACAACAAAAATGAAATTCCATAAAACTCAAGGGCAGACTCGGAGCTCCTCTGTTCCAGTTCCATGCGACCCTATTGCCACTATCCCAACTCACCACTGCCCAGCCCCAGCACCTTGCCCCCCGCAGGAGCAAACAGGCTGGGACACAGAATGGGCAAAGTAGTCAAACTCCATTTAAAAATAAAAAAAATCAATCCACAAAAAAAAAAAAAGAAGCCAACTCTTTTTCCCCTCTGTCTGCATCCAGACTGTGACATCTTGAAACTTCTGAATAAAAAAAGTTTTTTGTTTGTCCTATTATGAGAATTCGTGGCTATCTGCAGATCGGAGCCAGATTTGAATAAGGAAAATCTAATTAATCCCTGTTTTTACTCCAAAATGGCCAGCTATGCTCACACCTTCCTCAAACAAGGTTCGGAACTTCATTACCATAAATGATATCGAAAGGACTTTTTCCAGATCTGTATTAACTACCTCTGCATTATGGTCAGTACCACTTCAGCTAACATTCATATTTATTCATGATACAATTTCCTAATAAAGGTAAAAGCTGAAGTGTGCAGCTATTATACCTCGTGTTGATAATTCTCCAGGAAGAGTCCATTTGAAACTCTGCCAGATCACAGACCGACCTGAGGAGTGATGTCTAAAGCAACCGTGCAGATTTCCAGGGGATGTCTTTTCCTGGATTCCTGGATCCTTTCATCTCGCAGGAGCTGAAGCAGCGTTGTCATAAGCTGTCCTGCTGTTATGCACTTATTGAGGTTCAAAAAAAAACATGTTTCTACAAAAAGTTTTAAATAATTTTAGTTTCGCAGAAGTCTTCTGATACTGTAACTGGAAATATGAATTCTAAAACAGAAAGCTTTGATACTGTACGTAATCAAAAAAACAAGTGAGCTTTCACTCAACAACATAAAGGGGGTTGGTTGGTTGCTTGTGGGATTTTTTTGGTTGGTTGGTTTTTTGTTTTGTTTTGTTTTTACATTTAAAAAAAAAAAACATTTGACAAAGAAGAAAAAAGATGGGAAACTTCCAATCAGTCTAAATAGGTGGTTCTGGAGAAAAAAAAAAAAAGCAAACCTCATCAAGGAAAGGAGGATGAAAATGCCCATTTGTGGTTTTGTTCTGTTTCTTTGGAGCGGTGAGTGGAACAAGACACAAGCTCAGAGAAACCTGAAATGTTCTAAGTGCTTGGCTGATCCTCGTCCAGCTGGCAAAGCCTCCTGCCACCTGACCAGGAGTTACCTAGAGAAATTATCCATACTAATAAGTTCATGTGCCACGGGATCTATAGTTTCTCTTCCATGATAATGAACCTGTATTTGTCTAGTTAAGTTGGTGATCAATACTAACAGTTGTAATTTTATATACATATTTGTTAAGTATGCTTGGAATTTTGGCCTTGAGCCTTTCAGCTTACCAGCTTGTTTCCATGTACAAAGGCTTAGCAATTAATAGCAACAATAGATTATATTTACATTGCTCCTGCATAGTGTAACACATTTTACTGGGAAAGATACGTGCAGGATAAAGGAGCCTACAAGGTGTTTTGGCCTCTCCACAGCATGGCCAGATCCACGTCTGCAAAGCTCCTGACTCGCTCAGGCAGCAAATAGTACTTTTTGCTTCCCCTTGATCTACTAAGCCATTAGGGTGCATTCAAGTTGCATTTTCAAGGCTTTACAAATTCATTTAGACTTCTTGGACAGATTTAGAGATTTCTGACAAAGAAAGAACGATTACAGTCATCCAGTCTGGCCTCCTATAAAATAGAGGACAAGAATCCTCCCAAAATACTTCTACACCAGACCCATAATTTCTGCGACGATGTCTATTTCATAAAGATGAGTGGCCTTTCTCTGAAAATCACAAAAGCTGCAAGAACTGCCCAATTCCAGTGCAAGTTGTTGCTGTGTGTAACAATCCTCACCGGTGAAGTGTTTAAGAGCCAGAGATTTTTGGAAAAGCCTATATTCAGCCCGGTCTATATTCAGGGTCTCCCCCTTACCTCTGTCTGGTGTTTACTCCAAAGGCAGGCACAGAAGTAGAGCTTTCCAGCTGCAGTCTTACATCAGCCACAGCAGGAGAGTCTTGCAGATGCCTTTGTTCCCAACAAGTCCTTTTTTATCAGGTGTTCATGTACCCTGACGCATGCGACGGATCCTCCAACGTGCAGCCAAAGACACAACCCCAATACCTCCAACCAAAGAATTTTTGCTCTCTGGGCCACCCACAACAGCTGATGTGAAGCACAGACTCAGAGAGTCTCAGCTGTGGTGGTTCCAGCTTTGGTCTCTGCATCTCACCCAGGAGAGCAGAGCATGCGCCAAGCCAAGACAGACCCTACACCAGCCCATCTGTTGAATGCTTTTAAGTTTCTTTTCAAGCAGACGTTCTCACAGGCATCCCATCTTCAGCAAGATGCATTTCCTCTTCATTTAATTAAGGTTTTATTTTTCTTTCCACAGACATCTAATAACTACTTTTATTTATAAATTTATCTGATTAATGACAAATGTCTAATCTCAGCTTTAATTACTTTTGAAACAGTCAAGAGCCTTAGGAAACCTAATCCAGCCATAAACAGGCAGCCAGCAATACCAAACTTTCATACTCTACAATTAACTACAAACGAAAGCCCTGCTTTTCTATCCAAATGCCAATCCCTTAGTTTACACCTCTAATAAATAGTTTACAGGGTCATAAATCGGAACGGAATTTATGGGCAGGATGATAAAGCCAGAAGCTACTGAAGATGCTTCCTGCTGCCAGCATTTGGGAGACCAAAAGGTGGTTGAAGCTACAGCAGTCTGACCACCATCCACGTTAGCTGGGATGTAGCACACTGAACAAGCCAGAAAGGAAAATGCTGACGATGCTAAGAGAGGCAGAAGCCTGTTCTTGGCAGACAGCAGGAAACTAGAACATGAAACCTTCCTAATGGTCTGATTCCAGAAAAGAAAAGGAACCAAAGCAGATGTACAGTCTCACCTCCTTCCTTCTGAGAGGAATTATCACGATGACTTAATATGCTGTAATATCTTGGCTGGAGGACACATCCTGCCCAGTGTGACCCCAGCACACAGGATCAGCACATCCCGGTGGTACGCAGCATGGGGTTTTGCCCCTCTGGTTGCCCTCTGGTTAAATGTCATGTCAAGTTGCGAAAGCTTTTTTCTTTTCTCCTTTTTTTTTTTTTTTTTTTTTTGAAATTCACCTCGCTGTTATTTGCCAAGTAACAATACATCAAGGAATTGATTGAGCAGTGACGAGATAATCAGCGAGGAGTATCCGAGGCACAACAGCAACTCGGACTGCAACTTTGCAACTGTCTGCAAAGGAACAGCTCGCCTAGAAAAGAATTAACGTGCACACACATACCAAAGACAAAGCGACTAAATGTGACACAAAACCACGCTGATGAGCTCCTCAAGATTAAACTACTCCTGCTTCTCTCTCTGTTGGACGTGGCTGCAATAAACTGGGGACCCCAAGCCCTGTGCTGTACATTAATGTATATTTCATGCTCCAAGCCAGAGCAGTGGGGTTTTTGCCCTTGGAAAAGGGTCAAATTAAGGCAAAATCTGCAGTAGTGGCAGGCTAACCTGTTAATGGCGATGCATCCTAAAGCTGTAATGGTATTTTATGGCATTACATAGGGCACAATAGTGAATTTGCTCATGGAACACTTTTTCTGCCATCAAGGTGGCTGTGATCAAAAGGTCTCCCAGAGCTTCGCATTTTAGGACCTATTCTAGGTCAAGAGCACTCAACAGAATGATTTTATAATTGGCATCTTCTATTTTATTAAAGAGATACTTTTTTTTCAGTGCTCATTATCCCTTCCTGTCCATTTCTTTTTGAATATTTACGTTTGAAATTTCTGCGTGGTGTCCTGAGCTCCCAAAAACAAGACAATGGCTTTGTCTTTTATCAGTATTTCTACATATTTTTGTGTTCTTCAACAGTCGTTTAAAATATTGCCTTCATACAAGGAAAGATTTACGGTCAGAGTTTTGAAGGCATAATCAAAGAAGAAAAAAGAATCTCTCTTCGGCCTGTGCTGGAGAGCAGCCTGGAAAACCTAAAAGATCTACTTAGGTGAGCCCTTATATTCATATTTTGTAGAAGTTTTATTTAAAATAATGAAAAAAAACACTAAATTTAATCTGTCTCTGAAATTGTGCATACTGCTAGGGACTTCAGAATATACAGCCTTTAATATCTGCCTTCTTTCAGTGATAGACAAGTCTGTAATCAGGTACTGAGAGATGTATTTTTTTTTCTTCAGTAAGATATTAGAAATTAAATTAAATAAAATACCCTACCCCTCAACTGCATCAATTTGATTAGGAGTCTATGAAGCCTTCTTTGAAAACTCCTACAGCTTCTAAAAATACTACAGTGGCTGAAAGAATTAATCACTAAATACAGCCAAGAAACAAAGCCTCTGCTTTTGAGCAGCACTCGTCAGAGCAGTCTGGGATCTTCATATGATTTTGAAGCCTGGGCCACCTCGGAGAGCTTCGTGCTTCCCTCTTGTGCTACCAGCACAAGCTGGGTGGTTTTCCCTTCCACCTCCCCTATTCCAGTGCAACAAATACGTACGTGGAATTGAAAAGACAGTTTCCTAGTGATAAATGTTCACCAGAGGGATATCTGACCTCTTTTCATCAACTGAGAAAAATGGTCAAAGCATTTCAATGGAAAAAAAACCAAACCACCTAACAAAAACCACAAGCAATTCACCAGGAGAAATCCTAGTTTTGAAAAAAAATAATTCTTACTTTGCTTGGAAAATACCCACAACCCCAGATGCCCAAAACTTTCAGACACTAAGTTCTCTTTCATTTCAGTCCTTTGCTGAAAAGTGATTACGCTTTCTAAACTAGCCAGGTTTTGATCTATGAGACATAATAAACGATCAACAGAAAATAGACGGCATTTTAAGATCAAAAAAAAAGGAAGATTTTCTTTAAAAATACTTCCCATTAACTTCCTGTGACGGACAGCGAGAGTCCCACTGTTCTTGTTGCTGTACCACTGTAATTTTGGTATAAGAATCCAGGAATAATCCTACACATGAAAATCAACTTTTAATCATATTTCTCTATTTCTTCATACTATATTGCACCACGCTGGTAAGCACATGTAAGATTTTCCCTGCAGTTTCTCATAACTGCAGCCAATTGAGTAAAATTAAACTGTACTTAGCCAGATAAGATGCTCGGGAGCTGCAGAAAACAGCAGCATCGGTGCAAGGGAGGAACACGCAGCTGTTAAGCTCTTGCCTACTAAAGACAATACCAAAGCTCTGGTCAACCACTGCCGAATGCTTTGAGGCACTTTTGGTGGACCACCCTTGTAAAGCAGCTGGGTTTTGGCAGCAATTAGAGTGGGCATTTAAGTCAGGTTTCATTCCAGCTTTTTCAAAGTGTTTCATTAAAACAGATAGGATTTAAATAAATGAATTCATCCCAAAGGACATCTGGACATCTGTTAGTACCAAAGTAAATTTCTGTTTAGCTAAACCCTGAGGCTTTATCTATCAGATGGATAATCTTCAACATTTATATTCCCTCGCCATTCCCAGCCCCCCATCGTTTGGCACCTGCCAATCTTGGATGTAGGTTCTGGAAAGAGCCCTGCCCATCTACAGGACTATCTATCCGGACCTTGAAAGAGAATAACGGCCCAAATCCTGGAAGGTAACCTTCTAAACCCCTAAAAGTCAGCAATTTTTAAATGCAAGCAGATCCCTCAGAGCTGACTTTACCATGCCTAGACCAGCTACTGCAGAAGCCACCCAACTGCCCCAGACTAATATATTTATCAGAGAAGCAGTAAATATTCAGTCTGAAAGGTATCAAAAATATAAAATTGTTAGTGAAACATTTCTCTCCCCCACTTAGATGGCACTTACTAAATTCAAGATGATGCTGAAGCAAGTAATAATATGTCATTTACCCACAACTCATTCCTCTTTTCCACGCTGACTGTGTTTAAGGTCATCATTTCTACTGAAAATGATCCTTGAGTTAGTTAATTGAATAGAAGTAATTCAGATCTGGCAATTGTTAATAAATTTGAAGTCCTATGATTTGGTTAATCTTTGGGACCATCAAGAGGCTAAGAAGTCACTTGTCTTTAATGTTATTAAAGACGGAAACATCTACGCTTTGCGGTATGATGTTGCTGCATTAATGTACAGTCATTTATGTTTCAAAGTGCAAAATGAGAGTGTTGGCATTCAGGAACGGCAGACGTGACAATTTTTAAATCAAGACAAGATTTACTAAACATGTCCATAACATTGTAACCGAGCCCATTTCAGGCCACAGAGGGGACATTTCACACCCCTCTGGAAGACTTACCCAAGCATGTTAATCGATGGTCATTCATGCAGCCGCCTTTTGGAGGGATTTTTTTGTTTCTTTGTTCCAATGGGGTAGAAGAGGAGGGTTGGAGATGACGACAAGAACTCTGCAAATACAAGGGCCCAATGGATAAACACAGTCAACCTCAGAGGGACATTAATAAAAGTAGGGGGAGTGAGGAGGAGAGCGTAAGTTCAAAGCCTTTGAGTCAGCTGCGCACTCCAAACAAGACTTCTTTGCAGTTAAATGATCGAGTTTACTCTACTTCCCTGCAGTCTTAATCTATGGGTTTTCTTTCTGAAGACCTAATATTTGTTTGTTTGTTTAATCTAATTGAATGAAATCATTTATCGTTTGTGGAATAAACATCTCACCAAAATTCTTTACTGCAATCCAAATAAACTTCCCTCCTTTGTCTAATTTTACCATGTACTTTATTTCCAAGCTCAGTCTAAAAATGAGTATCCTCTACAGCAACACTATTTGGGAAGTTTATAAAGAGTTAATACGATGTTACTACATGTGTTAATACTCTTAATTGGCAGTTGCAGTCCTACATATGATTTATAACGATGTTTTAACCATCTCTAACACCTACAAGCCATGCATGCAATTGCTATTAAGCATTTGTTAGCCCTGCATAAATTACATACAACTACAGTCTTAATATGAAATATGATCAGTTTCCCTCTAAAGGTGCAATTTTCATTCTACATTCTTCTTCTATACACGGCACATGGAAAGTGCTTAAGCGCAGCAAAGTGCTGTTGTGTAGCGGGAGAAACAACACTATGAATCTGAAGAAGTGCAAATTCCAAGAAACAGCTCAATGACAAGCACAGAGTGGGGAGTGGGAAAGATGGAAATAGGGAAAGGTTTCTTGATAATGTCTCTGCAATTTTCCTAAGGCTAAGAAGAGACCATAAGAAAATACCACGTGCTTACTTTTTGTCTTCCTCTTATATTTTAAAAGCCCCAAATTATCCAGGCAAAATAAATACATAAATAAATAAAATTCTCCAGCCAGCAGCATCACAACTGGCTAGCTGCAACACAGACTTCCACATTGTCCTACCAGCATCCTTTATTTCAGGAAACGAGAGCTGGGAAGATCATTCCACCTCCAACGTACAAATCAAACCACTGGCAGAGCTAGCGAAGAGGTCAATGAGGCTGCCTACAGCGGAGCCAGGTGTGATGGTGCTTCAGCAACACGTGCGTTTGTCCAGGAGACGCTGAAGGAGGATGACCAACTGATTTCCATACTAAGCATCAGACTGCCACTAGCCAAGCCTGGCAGGAATCGGGGCAGCCTGGACTCAAACCAATGACCTCCTATAAATGACTATGTCGATGCAATCCCCAAGTGCTATTGAGGCAGAGAGATATTTAATTAAAATATCAAGAATAAGAGACTCTTCCAGCTGGACAATTATTCAACACAGGACTGACTATGCACTTCATTAAGAGATTGTTATCGGGACAAGACACGTCCATGTTATTGGAAATCGCACCTTTAAGCAAATTTCTTCCCAGCTCTGGGATTTGGTGAGAAGTGGTTGCTGGAACTGCCCACTGAAGGGACCCTTGCTCCGCATTTGGAGTCCAACAAGGCTCCTGAATGGGGGATTTTGTCACGGGTGCATCATTTGCTTCCAAATACGCAAAATATTTTGCATACTAAAATGTTTACGTTTCCCAGCACAGAGCACAAAGGGAAAATGCTGTTGATGCTCTCAGTATGGAACACCATTGCACAAAGCCTGCTCGGATAACATCTTGCACAGACACCCGGGATCTTGTACTTTTCCTGTAATGCCACATTTTACCCTCTTTGGTCCCAGCTACACCACTACCCCATCAGACACGCTTTCAAACTACTTAGCACTATCCCCAATGGAAGTTATTGACACCTTCAATTAGCCTGTCTGGATTTCATGTAAATATCTTCAAGTCATTTCTTTTCAGATGAGCCTGGAAATTCTATAGGCTACAAATGTGTACAAATTCTCTAAGCTAATCTGGCGCATTTTGAAAGAGACAGATGTGTTCACACTTGATGCAGACTAGGTGACGTACATACACAGATAAACAGGAGTCTATGTATGGAAACGGGCACATGTATTTTATGAACTAGATTGCACATCAAATTTTGCTCAACATACTTTGCACGATGCCACTGAAATGAGGATGACTGCAGACATCTGTATAAAGTTAATTGGTAAGTCTTTCAAAACATGACTTCTTTCAATGTACTTTACAAGCAAAAACAATAATTACGGGGCCTGATTTAGTGATTTCTAAGGTACCTATACTGAGTTTTAAAATGAGTCTTAAACGAGTGCCATTTAAGAACATGATGGAAATTGGATCCTGCTTGCCTAAATTATTTTAGGAGAGTTTCCTGGAAAGCAGAGCGTTGGGGTGGGTACAGTAGCAGGTGCAGGAGGACAGACATTGAGGGGGTTTGCATGCATGCATACATTTCAGTTCTCCCAAGGAATCAACCTGTCTCATTACTACATTTTAACTCATGCTGGGCATTTTCGTAGGGGTATGTCTGCAGTACAGAGATACATGACCCAGCCAATAATAACAATTCTAATCATAGGATTAAACACTATGAACTCAGGGGAGGTTTTTAGGAAAATGAGAATGTGTTTCACTATATCAGCTTGGACAGGACTGCCTTACTTCTTTTAGCTTTCAGCTCCAGAGGAATGATTTGGTGGTAAGGCCTACTTCGAATCGGAACAGCCAGGCTGCTTTCAATTCCCTTCCTTTAATCTGGCCTCATTCACAATGGCTGAAATAGAGACAGGAATCAGAAATCAAATGCTGGTAATAAAAGCTAGTATGAATCTTTGTTTCAAGGGCTACTGAACTCGCACCTTGGCTTTTCCTTCCCCCCTCTCTCCCCACTGCTAGTAAACTATGAATAAATTAGCAATTGGAGTGTAATGGCTGGAGCAACTTCATTAATATACTGTCATCCTGCGCAGAGGTACAACTTCTGACATTGAGGCTCTAATGTCCTGTGAATTATTGATGGAAATGTATACATTCAAGTTCTCATCCTCAACTCTTCATATGTGAAGCGTTCGATCGTCAACATTTGGCTGGTACATTAAAAACAGCATAAAATAAAACCCTTTCTGGATTCCTCAGTGTTCTTCTACACTTGTCCCAGCTTATCATGAACGTATCCTTTATTTTAGCGTAGCACATACAACCAGCAACACTGTTCCCCTAGCTGTATGCATGGAGCCACATACACAGGTAAGAAAAAAGAGAACTTAACCAACTAAGCAAAGGCGCAGAGGGAAGATGACTGTCTCCCCATTTAACAGATCAAGAACTGAGACTTCAAAGGACTGACATGCCCAAAGCCTTGCAAAATGTCTCTTTGATGCATAAAATGACTTTGAACAGAACCTGCACCTTTTCATATTCTACCCATGGCTTACCCATGACCCCGTTTCTTGTCATCCAGGCAAGCGCCCCAGTTATGACCAAGCATAAAAACCCTCCAGGATACAGTCAAGTTCCCTAATCGTGGACCACATTAAATACTGTGGATTTAAGAGCCATGTTAACCATGAGCCACTGAAAAAACGAGGCACATAGTGATAAAAGAAGAGGCAACAAACACAAGTCAAGACACAGGAAATGTCATCATGGGATGATTGCTCACAGAGTTTGTGGAATCTCCACCATCAGAAATATTCAAAATGGGACTGGATGCAGGCTGAAGGAACCTGACCTAGTTGAATTGCTTCGAACAGAAACGGTTGGAATGTGGACGACCAGAGGTCCCTTCCCACATCAATTACTCTATGAAAGGAAAAGAAGCACCTGGAACTTTAAGGGTGAATTAGATACATACCTTAATGCTTTCGTATAATTCTATCAGGCACCACTCAGTGTTTTCAGTAAGGAAACAAATCTGTAAATCACGACTGAATTTCCCCATGTGCGCCCTCATATGAAAGGATAGGTTTTCAAATGTGGAGTACCTCAAACTGGAACCTGAAATGCAAAAAGAAAGCTCTCAGCACACAATAAGCTTAATTCATCCAGAAATCTGAATAACAGGACAGGCAAATAAACAGCAGATGAACTCTTCAGAAACAATACACAGCTAAATGAAAGATTCCAACTGATTTTAATTGAATATTTTATTGGATTTCTATTTGAGTGTATTCAAAATAAGAAGTCTCACCAAATTGGATTTTTTCTTTGATCAGTCTTGATTCCATCTAACATACACAACCTGGAATACCCAAACCATTAATCCTCGCTATAGTTTTCATTTGTTGAGGAGCTCACAAAGGCTTTCTTTCCCTTGCTGCCCTTTTTACACTCTTCAAACCCTGTTCATAGGGAGTTTCCAATCTACCCAGCAGATTCATGACTTAGGTGATCAAACTCCACTGACATTAGCACCATTTTTATTTTTTATTTTTTCACAATAAGATGAATAGTAGGAAAAGACTGTCCTCCATCTAATGTATATTGAAATTCTATACAGGCCACAGGAGTACATCCGCACCACTGACAGTGGGTGGGACTGCCCTTAAAAGACAAGAGAGACAGGCAGGCAACGAGGGAAGATTTGCAGAAGATCTGCTTCTACAAGCCCACCCTAACCCCCTGCTCAGGTCCTGCTGTGGGTGCAGGGACCCGAGTGGAGGCATCCGTTAGCCTTCTCCCACAACTGCACTTCTAAGTACCAGCTGTAGTACCAAGTCTCTTTCTTCTAAGCATTTGGAATCTGAGCAAAGGTAATTTCCTTTCTTAGCCCTCAATTAAGGCATGAAAGACCGAGAATGGCAGCCTGTAGCTGTTCCCCTTCTGAAAACTTTAGTAGAAGGCACTGGGATCCTGCAGCTGCTGCTGGTCATTTTCCCTGCATCATTAACTTCTCTTCCCCTCTCATGCGGTGGAGTGGGATCACAGCTGAAGGGTTCAGTCGGATCAAAACTTTCTGATCTTGCTCTCTCTGTACCTATTGATGTCACCATGGCAGGTATACCTGCTGATCAAAGCTAACAAGCATGTGGCTCCAGCATCACCAATTTGCTCCCATTCACGGCACTCGGAGGTGTCCTACAGGAGACTTTCCTGGCTAGGAGGAATGATGTTACTCATTTTACTCACAGACTACAGCACAGCCTCGAGGTTTCAACCCAATACAAAGCCTCCCTGAGGCTACCCAAGCTCCAGAGTACCTTCTCTGTACTTTGCTATTTATCTGACTGAAGTACAGCGTTATTTACTGTTTGCATTGCAAGGGCATTTAGAAGTCACTGCGATGGGCATGGGTACAAGTTGCTGCCCAGATGGATGAAAAGACAGCATCGTCCAAGGAGCTAATAATGCAAACAAAACGCTGAGGTGGATGGGAACAGACAACCGTGTTCTGACCACATAAAAGCAGGAAACAGAACTGATTGGCACAATGCATGGCAAGATAAAAATATCACCTATTTATGCATTTTGTGGGAAGGGAAAAAATGAAAGGAATTTCAGGACAAACAAGGAATCATTCTTATAAAAATACAAATCTCAACTCAGGGATTCACTTGGAAAAACATCGTTCAGCAGGTTGTGGAAATGTATCTTTCATGTTCTGCCTTATTTAACAGTACTAACTAGTGCAACTTATTGCCACAGGATCTCATTAACCTATGAATCAAGATTAAAAAAACTTTATAGTGATTACCAATGCCTTCAAATTAATAAGGAGAAAAGCAATATTCAAGTATTTCAAAAGAGGGCTAAATCTTCTTACGTACATCAACCTTTTATTAATGGGTGCTAGAGGGAATATTTCCTGGTGGAGAAATCATCCTTTACCTACTGCAGCACCGAGTACACCTTGTCCTGAAGGAGGTGCTGGAAAGGAGAATATAGGAACAACTGGACCATTTCTGTTAGGCGCAGGGGACATACTATTTGACACCCTTCCAGAGCATTATGTTACAGAGGCCGTATGTTCTCGCATCAGTAATCTTCCTCTAAGGCTGCTCCACACGAAGCTAGAGCACGTAGCTTGTACGTGGCCCCAGCACCCTGCTCTGTGTGTCCCGGCTTCAGCAGGGGCTCGGACCAGGCAGCCCCAGAGATGCCTCCCAGCCTTAACCGTGCAAGTTGTACAAGCCAAAGCTTCTCGCAAATTTCCTTCTGAAAAACTTGCTTTACTTGAAGCCCTAAGTCACTGTGAATGGGGAGGGGAAAAAAGGCCTGGAAGCTCTGGCGGCAGGCATGAAGTGGGGAAGAAATACCGAGTGCACCAACAGGAAAACTTTGCCTTGTCACTCCTCATTACCACAGCTGTTACCAGCGAGGTTAAAGCCTTGTCCAGAGCACGCTCTCCAGCTGCTGAGCATCCTTAAACCTGACGGACACCAAGGGCACTCAGCACATCTCACCATCAAGCCTTTCTTCCCCGGAGCAGTTACCAAAGGAGCCTCTTGTGCAAGCACCGATTACCCTTGAAATAAACAAGCAAACACATTACAGAAGAGACTTAACGTCGCAGTTTTAGAGCTTAGAGACGATTTACAATCCTGCAGTAGTACACGGATGTTTTCAGAACAAAACTGAAATTGAACCTTAAGGTTGATTTACGGAACCAGGAAGCTGAATTTCTGAATGCTGCTGTCATGCATGAGATGTGCTCAGAGACAACTCAGGCCATGTTCAGGCTTGAGTTATACGGGAGTAAATCCAAGCAGCAGACAATCCTCCCCACCCCATGTCTGCAAAAAAAGCTGTGGAAAACCTCTCTCTGTTTAGAAATAACTTCACCTCTATCGCCACAGGCCTTCCAGAATCTCTCCCTCTCACTGCTAAGGGCAGTGGCACAAAGATGGGATCTTCGGAGCTCAGCTGCTTGTTCCCACCTGGAATTCTCTGGGTTTGCCATCAAAACCAAGGCGGCATCAAGCGCTGTGTCGCACACGGGATTATTCTTCTGTGGAGCCCTGTGGCTCTCATCTGTTTTATTTATGTTGTTTCTGGTAAAGCCTTCTTAGAGATCTGGAACTGTATGAAACAAATAATAGGGTATGTGCTCTAAGCTGTTATCTGGAGCTCACAGGAAGGCTACCTACTGATTTGACCCTACCAATTTTTCCTGAGTTAGGCAATTTGGGATTTGGACAGCTGCTTGGACACACAACCCATTTCAACCATCAGAGGCTGCTGGCAGGCTTTCACTAGGTGACACGTTTTTAATACATCCGCTATTCTGCTAGAAGAAATCCAAACCACTTACAAAGCTAACGAGTACAGAAAAACAGGGATAAAGCTACTTGAAAAGTAAAACATTAGCCAAAAAAAGTCTTAAAGCACCAGCAATGCACACCCCCTTTATCTACATGGTTGTCAAAGGAAATGCTGTTATTCAAAGTGGTGGGTAATTGTCTGAATGTTTTCATCTTCCAGGACTTAGACTGCACTGAACCACAAAGCCTTGCTTGTAGAGAAATGTATTGTAGTTGAAAAATACCGTCCCTTTAGTATTCTGCTGCGTGTACTCGTTTTGAGTAAAAGCAAGCAATCACGCAGTCTAGGAGACTGTCACTGATGAACCCTGAAATAGCCATTTAGCAGAAACCACAAGCAAAAGCAAAAATAAAGGTCATTTATTTAATTCTGAAATCTACCTCACTCCTTGCATTGTACTAAATACGCTATTAAGGATAAAAATTAATTGAAGTGGATGCACATCCTGCCAACCAGGAAAAAAAAAAAAAAACACCTTTTATTTGCTTCTAACCTTTCTTATTTTCATGACAACGTCTGCATTTTCTCTCTTTAAAACACAAACAAGTCAATGTAAGCATGGCTGGAAGGCTAAGATGATTATGGGATAATTCGTGTTTGCAAGACCAAGCAAAATCAATTGCAATTGTTTAGGAACCAAGCACATTAAATGGTGGTGAAAAGATATTTGCTGGACTCTGACAACATGGCTTTTTTAAATCCCAACAATGAGAAGGGATAGACTGACAAAAACCCTTAGGAACTGGTTCAGAAATGTGCACGCTATCCTATCTGCAGCGGTAATGCAAGGAGTCATCTGTATCTGCTGCAGCTGAAATACAAGTGGATCTTGACAATATTTAAACAAAAAAGTGCCAATCCCTCCCCCAAAAAATTGTATGAGAGAGTGACTGGCTCGGGACATCAATTTAATTCTCTGCTATACCAGATTAAACACAGAATTACTCAATTAACTTCAGATTAATTATGCCTCTCAGGTAAACATGCTACCTGTCACCTGGGCTAGCACAAGGCACTGAGTCACAGGGTATCAGATCGAACCCCGCTCACCCTGACAAGAGGACCTCTCGTCGCCGATCAAACCCTTTATCTGCATTTTTAACCAACTCCCTCCACTGACAGGGTGCGCATCAAGTGGGGTCACACATGTTCTAGGAGAAAAATTCCCCTCGGGTATTTCGTTACCTATTTTGTGTTCCCAGGGGTTTCTGCTGCATGTACAGAAAACACTGACTATGCCCTCAAGTTTGTAAAGCAAACAGATACAAACTTGCTGCTGCACTGATTTATTTTTTTTTAAATAAGAGCTGCTGGTTCTTAATGGGTTCTCAAGTAATGTGTCTTGGTTTAATTATTTATGACGATGCTTGATGGTCTCATTACTAGGTCATACATGACCTCTGGGTAGTGTCTTCATCCTTCCAGATTAATAAGTTATTGTGACACAAATAACTTTGGCAATTACTTCTTCTTTAGTGCCAGAGAGAGATGTATTTTTTGCTCAGGAAAAAGGTCGATTTTAACAAACACAAATGTCCTTTAAAAAACAGACAGTACCTCCACACTCGAGAGGCCAATTATTCATTCTTTATCCATTTTTTTTAATCCCAGCTCCTGCTTTCTAAGACTTGGGCGAGTTGTGAGGGTTGTCTTGAGCTAGGTCCTTTAGATAATCTGCACAAAAAGCCTAAGGAGTCCTTTAACTCTTTGTCAAACTGTTGTAAACTCTGTGCAGTGTCAGGAAGCACCCATTTTTAAGGTGCTGACTTTTAGTCAGACTTAAAAAATTAGTATCTTCCATTATTTATCTTCAGAACTCCTTCATAAGATAGAATTACCCACTCTTTAAGGACAGCTAGATTACAGAATATCTGGAGTGACAAACTGGAAATGACAAACTACTGCAGGAAAAGAAAAAAACACTCAAAACACAAATTGAGAAAAGTCAAAATGTAGATGCAACTCTGCATTAATGCAGATTAAACTCTGCATTATTTCAGTGCAGAAACACTAAACAATATTACATACATATGTAAGTATTTAGTTCCTACGGTAATTATCTAAATAATGCAAGGTGGGTTTCCATTGCAGCTGAAAGGAGACAGTAGAGTGGAGGATTCCAAAATTATCTCCTGAAACAAACATTTTTTTTTTTTTTCCTGGTGGTAAGACTGTGTTTTGAATTGAGATTTTTCACTCGACAATTTTCAGTCAACACAACTGCTGCCCCTCAGCAAAGGAAAGGATACTCCTGGCCGTGTCCTCTGAAGAGCAGAGATGTCTCCCTGGCGTGCTGCATTATTTAGGCATGGGGCATATTCGTCAGAGGGCTGACAAAGAGGGATATTCTCTGTGAATTATTTTCACAGATTACTTTCAGCATCTGATCATCCCCTTTTGTGTCTTTGATTTTCCTTCTCAGAAGCAAACCGCAATTGGCAGGTTTCATGTTCAACAGTGATGAGTTCCTTCATCCTTTGAGCCTGACTGTGCAGGGCTGTCTCATCTGTCCCCTGCAGGACTGAATTTCAGGGAGATCCTTTTCAGGCATGGCAAACTCTTGACGCATCAAGCAACAATGCTCAAGATCATTCTAAGAAAAGCATTCATGGAAAGGAAATGGAGCTGCATTCCCGGGCAGCTGGCAAAACTTCTCATCTACTCAAAGGACAGAGGTCAAGGGGAAAAAAAATAATCTTTAAAAACACATCTTTAGTCTGACTTTTCCCATCCCTGCCCAAGAGCTCTAAGTCAGGAAGGAGGTGGTTATTTAGCTGGAGTGCTTGTGGCTTCACCTCCCCCAGGCACCTCTGAAAATCTCACTCATCGCTTTCTTTTTGTGCTAGTTCCGATTCCTGTGGTTGTTTGTCAATCTATAGAAGCCCATCATTTGGAGTTAAATTCTCACCTAGCATGAGAACAATTCAAGATTACACTCAGCAAGAAATGCCTTCAGGGGAAAAAAAAGCATGAATCTGCTAGAAGAAAGGCGATCCATAACTGTTTGAGTCAACATTCAATTGTGATTATGAATGCCCTAAAATGCTGACCACCCACACTGATCTGGGAAAAAAACAACAATAACAATGAAAAAACATCAAACCACCACCATCAACAAACAAACCAGCATGGGAAAACCCACCGAAAACATTCAGCAGAGTGGGATGAGCCTAGAAATTTGGTTTCTATTTCTGTCCGCATTTTGACAAGTTACCTCCCCTACCTGTTCTCACCTTTCTTCCTACTGGAGCAAGGCTTTTCTCAACCAGTTATGATGATTTACGCTGTGCCAGCAGCTAAGCACATGAAGCACAAATTGCATGCAGAGAATCCTCAAGGGATGTTCCCTATTGAAAAGAAACTGGCACGAGACACCTATGGACACCCTGTTGAGGCTGGTTTATCAATAACAGCCTTTGAATTTTAGGCAAAGCACACACAGAATTATGCCGGGAAGTGTTTAACACAGCTCTTCTCACCAGTGCTTGCTTGGTAACAGCATGTTCCTTGGGGAGCTGAGCACAGAACCACGCAGGAATCCCCACAAGCTCTTCCATGGTGAGCAGCATCTAGCAAGTTAATAAGGTTTTCTCACATTTATAAAAATAGGCACTTACCAATTGTGAAATACTTCTGAAAAGGCTGCCTTGGTCTATTATTTAAACGTGGATTACTGATGCTGCAAAAACAGCAACACGTCAGGAAATATATTTTGTTATTGTGTTTATTTACCTGAGAGACTGGAAGTGCCCCCTCAAGACCATGTCAGGTCTTAAAAGTTTTCATTAAAATCAAACATAAAACCTTGTCGTTATACTCATCATCCAGTCAAGCACTTAAATGGCTCCTGGGAGGGCTGCTCTAGCCTGTCCTACACTTCATACCATAAATTCAGCAGAAATGGTCCAGAGACTTGCTTTTTTCTCCACTTTTAATTAACAGGGGGTGGGTGAGTGGGTGAGTGTTGCACTCGGTTTACACAGCTGCCCAAAATACATGCCAACATAGCAGCTAAAATAAACCAGTTGTCAAAACTAGTTATTGTCTTGAAGAAGAATAAAACCAAGAGTGAGATTTTAGAAGAAAAAGGAAAAAGAGCAAGAAACAGCAAAGCTCTTTTCCTCCCCTTTCCAAACTAATGTAAAAAGCTGAACTCAAGCACAAGACCCTGGTGTTGGAGTCCCTCCTCTCCCTGATTTTCACAAGGCAGATGTGATGACGGGTGGGTGG
This sequence comes from Cygnus olor, assembly GCF_009769625.2. Classification (NCBI taxonomy): domain Eukaryota; kingdom Metazoa; phylum Chordata; class Aves; order Anseriformes; family Anatidae; genus Cygnus; species Cygnus olor. Next base: position 1,742,829 of record NC_049195.1, on the reverse strand, counting down.
CACAGCACCAGTCATTTCCAGGGTTTCCTTGCTCCAAGCATCCCATTGAGCAGTTAAAAAAATCAGCACACATCTTGGATGAGGACTCGGGAGCAAAGGTAAGTTCAACTGGGGAATAACTATTAGATGAGACAGGAAAACCCCTGGTTTGGAGGTCTGGAGAACTGGAACACCCTCTGTGACGTTCTCCATATTATCTCTAAATCGCAAGTGTTTTTGCAAAATTTGCTTCAGCTCTTTAATTTTCCAACAGTAATGATGAAAAATTCCTTTCAGACTTTCAACTTCACAATCTCAGATCAATCCCTCAAAACTCCAAGGCTATGAGTTGCATCCCTTCAGATATGTTTCCACTAAAATGTAGTTTCCTGAAGGATTAACAACACATAGAGCTCATCTAACAGCTATATCACCTAATACATACCAGAGAGAGAGATTTGAAGAAAATGGATATCTGGGTTCCAACTCCATCAAAGACTAGTAGGGCTTGCCAAACTGAGTCCCTGCTCGTTTCTGTCTTAGCTATATCAAAAAGGGATATATGCATTTGAAATGCGCTTTTCATTTGAAAAGATACTGTAAAAACGTACCTGAGTTCGTCTTGTTACTGCCACTGACATAAAACTTGTCAAAAGGGCCATCCTGTACAGGCAACTTGGGGATATCCCTCAGGAGCACGTTACAATAATCGGATCATGCTGTGATTTACTTGACACGCAGTCTGCCTCCCTGTAGGTTTTCAACTTGTAATAATGGCCCACTTGTGTTCAGAAAAATCAGATGTTTGTCAAAAGATTCTGCATATTGCTTTCATTTAGACCTCGATTCAGCAAAGCATTTCAAATATGCTTACCTTTAACATATGGCTAAACCCCACTGAAGCCCTTCATACACACTTAAGTGCTTTACTGAAGAGGACTGGAAGCAAGCACATTTGCAAAGCAGAGATACAAGGTGTATATTAAATGGGTCTAACTTTCTACAACACCGCAGAATTACTCAGTCTGCTGTTGTAAGCACAGCCAATCCCTTATTGCACCACTACGTAGAGGAAATCTGACTTCCAAAACAAAACAAGGCCCACACCAACCAAACTATTTTCTTGAGCTCTGGGGGAAGCCTCTGCTTGTCAGTAAAATACAAGAGACAACACACGGCCAAGGGACATTTTCCTTCCCATCCTGCCCAACTGCTGGTGTAAGTTTTCTCAGGGCACGGCTGACAGCCCCCCCAAGAAAAACAGAGCAGGGAGACACTCGAGCCACATCAGCCACAAACTAATTCCTGCCAGAACTCAAAGCAACAGAGTCGTGTCAGCACAACACTGTGTCTAGATTAATTAGCTTTGCTGAGAGGCTGAGCTAATTAGCCTGTGCGCTGCCCTACTACCCACTATATTGCTTTTAGACAAATCAGCCTGCTCTAACCTGCTTTCCACGATGCGGATACAACCTAGAAGACATATCCCCTAGCAGAGTTTGAAGCTAACATGGTAAGAAAATTGTACGAGGGGCTTCACGGAGTGACCTTTTCCATGCTAACAGGACAATGATTACTACATCCCAATCAGTAGGGACAAACAGGAACAAAATGTCCTTGCCGTAACAAATGCAGCGGATAATAACAGCATTGATTCCAGCAGGAAATATTAATTCAGGACATTCAGATTTCAGCCATTTTTAGCACACCCTCCTCTCTCACCCTCACCTCTGCTATCTCCCTGACTGTTTGTGCTGCTTAGCCCGGGTGTTCTTTGCAAGTCTCAGCGCTGCTTTGCAGGACAGATGAAAGGTTCATTTACATGCCTGTAGCAGCTGTAGTGGAATTAATATTGGTCTCATTATCTTAGCTTAGGATGTACAAGCCACTGGTTTTGCAATGCATACTGATGCAATAAAGAGGGGAAGAAGGAAAAGAAGGCTGGCTATTTTCATTACAAATGATTCTGTAAGATATAGCGAAGAGTTGAGGAAATCCTAGAAAGGAGAGAGTTAATCTGGAGTAAAACCCCAAAAGCTAACAGCACCTAACACAACTAATTCAAAAAAAAAGTTGTTGAAGTATGCAGTCTATGCCATGGTATTTTTAATTAAAGGTAGAAGAAAAGTGAAATCGTTTCATCCCTCATAAAGGTAGGGCCCAGTTTTGAAATACCCATTTCCATCCATCTACAACACGGGCATTACCAACGCCAAGGCTTAAAAATTCAGGAGACTATTAAAGAAGAGATTTTTCAGGAAGAGATTTATCAGTTGCCACTGTTTAATGAGCCTGTAGGGTTCACTTAGGTCAGCTTCTTCCAACTTTTCTCCTAACATTACATACAAAAAAAACCCTGTCTTGGGAGGGGGAAGTGTCCACGAACATCAAGTAGTGTGGACATTAAGAAAACGAGTGAGTATCACGGCCCTGCTCCATGAGAAGTTGTCAGCACTCGACTACTGGAGGAGAGGGAAGGGAACAGGGTGTTTTAGTGGACTTCAGTATCAACACCATACCTCTGAAATCCTTTGCAAATCATCTGCAGCCAGCACTGCACGCAGCAACATGCCCTCCAACCCAGCCCCCTGCGACTGGGGAGGAAACAGCATTCTCCTATGCTTTATGCAGAGGAACATCTCAAGGAAAACATCACAAAGCAAGGCACTTAAACTAAAATGAACTGAGATTTTCCTCATTCCCTAATTATGATGCTACCTTTGGAGATCATAAATAAGGCCTGATTCACAGCACGTTCAAGTCAATCTCCTCATTGATTTCAGTGGATCTAGAGCAATCCCATCAGTATGCTGTGGAACACCTAACTAAATAGGATTTAAAGCTGACTGCACAATGAAGAAATGTACCCATTGTTTAATGATTGATGAGGGAAAATGTCAGATGAATTATCTGCCAAATGATACTGGGTATCTGTCCATCTGTTACAGAATTTTTCCAGGTAACAACAGAAAGAAATTAACTACATCGAGTTCATATATAGCAGTATTCTAAATTGGGAAGCTCAGCTCTTTTCATAAGTGAGTCCAGCATCATTATCCAAGTACAAAAACTGAAGTGGTAGTGGAAAGGTGGTCACAAGCCCTAACTTTAGACTCACCTGGTGCATGCATTAGTAGGCTGGTTGAACAGCACAAAGGCATGACGGGCTCCCGAAGCAGTTCAAAATCCAGTTCTTCTGCAGAGGCTGTGAATTACAGAGAGCACTTCCTATCTCCCACTGATGGTACCCAAAATGAAGTGAGGCGAGTGCTTTCTCAAGTCATCCAGCAGTACACCAGTAGCTGTACACATCCCCAGAACTGATTCGTGTCTTTCTCAGGTCCTGATTTTTCATGCAACTCCAGCTGCCTCGGCTCCAAACACACCGGTGTGTTAGATCAAAGTGAGCCTGAATTTAATACCATTCAGATTTCACTAACACTGGAACCACATCACTTATTACTTTTTTCCTCAATATACTTTTTGCCTCCAAGTTAACTGTTACCTCTCTACCCTGCTTTTAAAAGAAAAAGCACATCTTTTCCACTACATTCCCACTCTACTTTCTCTAGAAGTTCCACTTACCATGCACATCTTCCATCAAAGACCTTTCACTCCCTCATCTATTGGGATTTCTCACAACGAGAAAAGATGACTACAAATTAAGCAGTGCAGCCTGAAGACAATAAAGTTCATGAGATTTGGAATGCCTCCCACCATGCCCCCGACGACACTCTGTCAAATCAGCAGAACATTTTTTTGAACAGTGACTGGGTTAAAGCTAAACCATCCTGAGCACAACCCCGCCCTGATTTACTCTTGACTTTAGTTAAGGCATTTTACCTCAGACATTTCATATGTGCAGAGAAAGCCTCATCTCTGTGCAACACTAGGATTTTGAGATGTTTAGATTCAGGGGGATTTCTCCAGTTTGTCTCCAGCCAAATATTCTTGGTGTATTTCATAGCCAACGACATTTCTACAAAAGAAACCAAAGCAGTAACTCGACCTATCATAACCTACTACAGTTGCTCCTCATTTTTAATTTATCCTTCTCCTTTGACTCCAGAAGACAATCCTTTACAGACAATGAATCATTCATGAGATATGGAAAGGAGAGGCTGAAAGCAACTCAGTGAAGAATGATTAGGCAAAACCAGGACTGATGATGTCACTGGGCAGGTTCACTCCTGCTGGGTAAGGGACGTCCAAATCACTCAGAGAAGATTTCAGACAGCAGATTTTAAGCTTACGGCAGAGGGTAAGGGCAGCTTAAGTTAAATTTGTATGGTACCCATGCTGATAGGAAGTGCCGAGATGGATGCCTTGAAAGACACAAATCATCCTGATCATCTCTCTTCCGATACTGCTATCGTCTCTTTGATGGACCTTCTCTCAGAGGCCTCTAGCAAAGAACCACAACAGATACTCAAATGTGTCCGCATCAGAGCAAAGACAACCCTAAATCAGGCAAAGCCAGTCCTAGAAGAGGTAAGCAGCTCAAAGCCCTGGCTGCTGTGAAGTACCAGTTCTCTGTGAACTAATCCTAAATCACGTACATAAGGAAAGACCACGGATTTCAAAGTACGAGCCAGAGATCGTAATGCCAAGTAAATCCTAATGAATTTAGGATGGCATTTCTGTACCAGAATGCAGCTTCCATAACAGTTAGTGACATACATGTTTTTCCACAGCAAATTCTGTGTCTGTATGCTGAGTTTCTGTCAGTGGTTAGCTTATCTAGCAGTGAGCTTAAAATGCTGCTTAGCTGCAAGCAAGCTGCTTCTTTAAGCCTGCTCACACACCTAATGCTGGGAACGCCTTAGGCTTTGGGTAAGTCTCTTCCAAGCATCTTTCCAAAATATGATGCACCTAAGGAACATTGTCTGTATAATACGTGTTTAATTGGAAAGAGGTCTATTCTTTTCAGTGAGTTTATTTTGAGCAAGGGGATAATGATTACCAGAAGATACAAACCCATACGTTGAAGATGAACTCATTTCAGGAAAATAGTGATTTGAGAATTTACAGGTGAAGGAGACTGGAAAGATTCCTGCTGACGTTGCTTGCCCTTGGATTAAACCAAGAGCAAGGATGAAGTCTGAAGTACTCAAAGTGAATACTGGAAGTCCCTAAGTTTTTTCCTCTGTTCATAATAGCATAGCCCCTGTCTGCCAGCATATCATCATAACACACACACACACACAAATAGTCATATACTAACAATGCTGCTGAAAGGGAAAAAAAAACACACCCCGTAAGACCGAGGACATGTCAGTAACTGTCTGTAGGCACCATCTGCCACCAAGCTCTTTTCATAAATCCTTCTGCTGTTAATGTTTTTCTTCCCCGGATCTGTCCATTCAAGTCAGATGCACTGAGAATCCAAAGGCTGAAAAGGTCAAGGGACACCTTTTGCTCTCTTTAGGCAAGGTATTTCTCTCTTTCCTCTTTAGAAAGCAAAGATCACCACTGTTAAAAAAATCTGGATCATATTTGGAAGCAACATGGGCCAAACAAGCTGCATAAAATGATAGAAGATTTCTGTGCTATTTATTCATAGTTGAAATTCAGTATCTGCAGTGAGCTAGACCATACTGCTGGTGCTGTTGCACTGGGAAGGGTTTGGGTTGGGTTTTTTTTGTTGTTTTCTCTCTTTGGAGACGAAAATGATGGGGAAAGATATCAGGTGAGGAGAGAGAGAAGGGCAAGGAAGGAGGTGAGGGAGAAAACATATATACTGCCTGGTCCTGCCATACTGAATCCGAGAGATGCAGCACCACTGACGAAATACTGCTTTTGTCAACTCAGTTCACATCATCTGAGGAACTCGTGTAGCAATGCCAACACAGAAAGTTTTGCTGGCATATGCTGCACGCTGCATGGAGAACCTGCCAACACAGTTTTACAGGAATAATTACAAAAACATCTATGTCTTTGTTATCCTTCAGTTCCTGAATCTCAGAGCTAACACATTTTACCCCTGCAGCTTTCCCTATTACCTCCAGACACAACCAAGGAACACAGAAAGTGAACTATGACAAATTCAAGGAAGTTTAGTTTTCTCATCTGATTACTGAATCCTTACTCCTATGCAAATACGATTTAGCAGCAAGGCATGGGAAATCTATAGCAGTAAAATAACTTCAACCACCCCCCAGTCTCCAGTAGCAATTCACCATCTTCACACCCATTTTCGGACGAGTAACTTGAGGTATATGGAAGCTAGATGCCCTTCCAACACTCTTGTCCCCACGGCGAGGCAGTGGCACGTGGAAGAGCAGTACCCTCATACCACAATGATGACCAGTGAATAATTAAGAGCCTGAACGTGGAGGGACAGTGCAGCATCCCACAGGGGCAGGAAGAGCAGAGTGCCTGCTGTACAGCCCCTGCTTGCAGCATTTCAGTCCCACTGGCACAGCGCAGAATCCCCGAGGAAGTGTACGAGTCCTGCAGTGTTTGAAGCTGCCAGCCACGAGCTACTTCAGCAAAGTGGACTATGGAAGTTTGCTGTTTGCACACGTAAAAGGTGGTTCTAAAAAACTTGAGTTCCATAAGAGGGGGTAATTTCCAATTAAGGTAGCATGGCCTGATTTCAGTTACAAGATTAACTTAGTTATGAACAATTATTTATTTTGAAATAAATTCTGGCATTTCATTTAGCAACGTATAGCCCTTAAAACCTAACAAGGTACGACGATTTGTACATTTTAAATAGTGTTTTTCGGAAGTGATACAAATGTACATCTCAGCAGCTGCCAGCTCTGGGTGCAGTGCTACGTGTAAGAGTAGAGAAGTGGTATACTGCATGTGAGCTCTGCTACGTTTTCATAGCAGTGCATGTGGAATAGACTAGTACAGCCCTCTTGTTTATGAACTAATCCTCTTGCTAGTAATAGGATTAGCATCAAGAACAGATGCAGAGTAATTCACGGTGCATTTCTTCCAGATACAAAACTCTGCAGAACACATACTCTAACAGTAACAGGAAAGATAAATTCATGCCTGGAGCTATCTGAAGGACAATGAAAAACAGGCATCCTTCCTGTGTGCACTTAGTCTTAGCACATTTACACAAGACAGAACACCAGGATGGGGGCAAAGTGGATGCAGTCGTTATGTTACAATGACAGGTGGTGGAAGACTAAAATGTGCCACAGAAAATGCTTCTTTCTTAAAAGAAGTACTTTGTTAAGGTATTTTTGGATACCTTTGCTATTGACTATCTTCAGGCTGCTTAAAAAACACATTTTGAAATGGCATTTCTATTAAAGAATGCGCACCTATAATACCTGTATGTAAATCTCACTTGTAGTCTGCTCTCTGAAATTTCTCGTGTCCTGTGCTTTGAGAAATTGTTGACCAGTAGGCTTGTGTCATGTATTTTGTGGTTACACATAAAAGACAGAAATCACAGTTTTCAAAGATTTCAATTTTTACGTAGTATACAGTCATGTAACACATGAACACTTCTCAGATTTCACCTTAAAAGCTTGAATTTCTCATGTCCCTTCTTTTCTACATATCAAAAATCCATGAGCCCAATTGTCTATTCAACGGGTTTTGAATTGCTTCACTTGCTACAACAGATTGATAGACCTCCACTAGTGAAGAAAATCTAGTTCACAAATTTATTCCTAAGTGTAGAGGCATGCTGTAATTACCTTTACGTGCAGTGAGTAAAGCCCAGCAGTGCCAGGCTTATGTTTTCTATAAGAACTATAAAATCCTACGGACCAGGACATTGGTATGGTGGTGTGAGGGGCTGACATGAAATTAAAAATAAACAAATAGAAATAATAATTCATCCCTTTTTCGTTTGCCTCCTAAGTCTTACCAATGCATCCCAAAGCTTTTGTCTGAGATCATGTGAACAACAATTAGCGTTTTTTTTGGTTTTAACTGCAAAATAACTTTGTCATGGAATCACTGCTCCCACTGTGGCTCCAAGGAGAACACCACTGAACAGAGGTTTGATTTAATAATGATTACAATTTTAAGAAAAATGATTACAAATTTAAGAAAAATAAAAGTTGATTTTAATATGTCATTTGTGTACTAACAAAACCAATAAAAGAAGGGAGCATAGAGCTGCAAAAGGTATTGCTTTTGGATGAGCCACATTCTAATATAAAACATCCCTTCAGTTTTGTTATAAACCAGGTACAGCATACAGAAAGAGGCAATCATTTTGATTCTTTAATTTAATCTCCGATTTCACACCACAATGCCTAAGGAGGGTGAGCCAGCCACACACACTGTCAATAAATGGAAATTGAGGTCAAGTTATCTCTTAGGGAATTTGGGTTCGGATACAAACCCTGTAGATTGGAACCACAATCTCACGTTATTATTCACATTTTTGCTAAAGAAGTAATAAGTAATACTTGGTATTTCCAGCATGCTCCTCATTGAACAAGGTCTGTGTTACATTAAGTGAATTTTAATTAATTAAGCCTTCCGTGGGCAGAGAATTACAAATATTTTATGACTTAAATCAGATTGACCATTGATAATTACATTAAAGAACCTCAGAGAGGACCTATCTGAAATTCAAGTCCGTGGGGGTAAAGACTGCATATATGGTAGTAAAGGACAAAGCTTTGAAGAACAAGAAATTTAAATGTAGCAGATAGAGAGAGGAGAAATAATACATTATCCTTACTTACAGATGAAGAACTGATATGCAGAGACAGAAGGCAAGATTGTAGGGGGAAAAAATTATGCAAGGAGCACAAATTTCTAACTTAGCGTTTCAAGTTTCTGACTTAGTGTTTAGGAATGTGATAAGTAAGATTCTCAAAAGTGCTGCGCAAACACGAAATGTAATAAATGCTAAGCACTTACCAATTCTGAAAAATCAGACCATGTATTTCAGGCTTTCTGTGCAAGTTTCTATTTTTCCATCTGCTCCAGCCAAGTGCCATGTCAGAAGCCAGGCAGGCTGCCTATCACAAAGTTTTCCTGAGTGACAGATAATGACTCCTCGACATCACCTTCCATTATAGACTGCCTTCAAAGACGAATGCCTCATAGTTTCGGGCCTTTCAGTAGTCTGAAACTATTCACAGGTAGCATCTGCGGATAAGGGATGACCCACTTCAAATTTACTTACCACACAAAATGAAGAATAGCACAATACTCAATAGAGTTGTCATTTATAAAAATATTGGTGAGACCTGGTCATTCAGCTCCTTTTTATTTTTATATTATGTATTCTTAGCATATATTCCTTTTTTAAATTCTAAGCGTTTTGTTTAAAAGCACAAGCTTTGTGAGAAGTTGGCCTCTCAAGCATTGAGATTCTTTGATTCAAAGATATATTTTATTCTCTGGAGGGATGCCACATGTGTTCATTTTTCAGTTATTAATTTTTGCTAACAGTTCAATCTCTGCAAGATCAAAGATAGTTTTTCTATTTAGGTCAGTCATATTTTTCCCAAAATGAGCCAAATGAAAGTTTATGCATAGTGCTATTAAAATGAAAAATAAAAAAAAAAAAGTCTTTCAAGACATTTGCATGCTCTGTACAAAAAAATGAGTAGAAAGAAGTGTATTACAGAATTTGTACATTTGTTCCAGTAAGACCCATCCAAATAAGGAATAACCCCAAACCAAAAGGTTCACAGACCTTATCTTGAATTTCTTATGCTCTGCTTATACAATTTAGTGTCGGCCTAGACTTGTCTTATTGAGGAGGAAATACTATGTGATGATCCTTCCCTGAGCTCCCCTTCACACCTCTACTCATCATGCTTTCCAGATCTTCCCCCCAAGAAGTCTCTAGAAGAATTCCACAGAACGATGAATCGTTTGCCTCCCTGTCTCCCTAGGTACAACTCTAATTCTAATAGTAGCAACAGCATCCCAAAAGTGTGAAAGATTTCAAAGATTTCAACTGCAGGATTGCTCCCAGAGCTGTCCTGACTTCACATCAAACCCAGCAAAATCAGCCCTCCAGAACTGGTTTGCCTGCAAATACAGGGACTTGGTTATTTATTTATTTATTTATTTTCCCATTTTATACCCAGCCCTTGTCAATACGCAGTTACCTCAACCTTTAACGACACTTTTTCTTTATTTTTTCAGCAGCAGTAAATGCCCTAATTATTCACATAAAAGTTATGCTGGGTAGTCTTTCTGATGTTGTAATGCTGTCAATTTATTAGGCTGTAAACTTAAAGGGAGCTCAATATTACAGACTTTTTAAGGTAAAAAATGAGCATGTGTTATTCCAGTAATTTTACACTCTGCAGACACACTACAGAAACAAAAAAAGAAAAAAAAAAGAATATAGAAATGGTATTTAATCCTGTACTTCATAAGAGATAAGCACAGAATACCGTCTCATCTTCGGGGTGCAGTGCTACCTAAAATTTTCTAGGCACGCTTTTTATCTGGCAATGTAAACCTTAAAAAGAGCAGCAGAAGTGAGAGTTGGCATAGCACAGAAAGCAATTTAGTAGATTATCATAGCGCTAAATTGTACCTCCAGAAAAGCATATGTGGACGTTCCAAAAATAATCTGACAGTTTATCAAAAGTGGCAGGCACTGCCCTGGGTCATCAGCATAATGGCTAGGAAGATATAAACCATACATCACTGATAGAAGTGGATGGTCAAATTGGAAAGCAAAGGGGAAGGGAAGAGATGGGGGGGAGGAAGAGAAAAAAGAGGGACAGTACTAATTAGCATGCCGAGCTGACGATGACCGGGCTGGTGTGGGCACAGAATACTAATGCAGCTAGTATACAAGGGGGATCAATATAAATGTCGTTCCCCTTAAAGCCTTACTAAGGAGCAAGACTGCTGTCCACACGCCTATTACCAAATATTTCCTTATAGCATATGAAAGCATATGCAAGATGATGGGGCTTTTTCTTCCCCTACTATTTATTCTCCCGCTCTCCAACCATCTACTCTCTTCTGAATCTTTTTCTTTGCTGAGCAGAACCAGATTTTTTTTTCCCCTGCTTTGCATCGCTTCAATTAAACACAATTCTCCCTATTGTCATTGCAGGAGAAAAACGGTAATGTGAGTTAACAATGTTAGAGAAGGAAGGGGTTTTGATTGTTTGTTTGTTTTTAATAAACATCAACAGCCAAGTGATTATGCTTAGTGAACAGCACTACAGCAATGCTCTTAGGAGTGGAAAAGACTCCAGACATAATGAAAATATTTAATCTCCAAACCTAGATGATAACATCACAGTCATTACTTAACTAAGCTCGAGATAAGGCAAAGTGCTCTAAATATCACAGGCTCATGTTCCAGCAGAGTTCAGAAGTTTTTTTTCCCCTCTTTTTTTGGTGGAAAAGGGTTCTGGGAAGTACCAGGAAAATCTGCGCGTAGCCTGTTATGAAAATCCAGAGCCAGCAACAGGCATTATGCAGGCTGTGTTTATTATACATATGTATATATATAAAGCAGAAGCAGCAATTGACTCGCCCAAGGCTACAAACTGTAGAAAAGCCAGAAACTGCTGCCAGTTCTCCTGCATCTTTTTCTATTGCCACATGGCCCCTCTCCTTACAAAGCCAACTGGAGTTATTAAAGAAAAGAGGAAGGGAGGACTCCGGCCTTTAATAAGACTTGCAAGATGAATTATGTTATATAGAAGGAACTCTTCATGGCTGCTTGCTGAATTGGGTTGGTTTCCCATAAGGAGACACAGGTGCAATTCAGGCATCTTCAAGAACTTCAGCATGAGCCTATTTGTGTTTACATTTTTGAACAGCAAAGGGCAATTCCTTTCAGCAGCAAGAGATGCTAACATCAGTTCAGGTACTCCTTCCCACAGCTGGCGAGTCAGGGTGCGTTGCAGAAGCTGAAACGTGGAGCAGCTGACTTGTTTGCTCAAACGCTGGGCAACCTGTGGCACCAGCAGGAACAGAACTCAGCAAACACGGCCAACACCAGAGCTGGGAGAAGCTCCCAGCTGGTACCAGCAAGGGAGTAGAAAGAGATCAGGGATACTGCGTGACATTTTCAAAAAGAACCTGACTCACATTGAAGCTGGAGCCCCAACAGATTTTGGAGTGAGTGGGGCTCCCGAAAAGTTGAACATACACACTGAACTCCAGCAGCGATGACTTTTAAACAGCTGACTATTGCTATCGTGTTTCAACAACATGCTCTGATGCTATGCAAAGCAAAACCTGCCATAGATGTTCTCAGTGTATCTTAGAAAGAACCACAGGGACAGACTGGTGGAAGGTGCACTCACACAAAACACACCTGCATGTAGATTTAATCAGCAGTCTTCAATTTGCAGCTGAATCCCACTCACAGCTTCTTTCCTACCAGCTTGCCTGCTGTACAGTAGTACCCAGCTCAACCAGGGCGATATTGTCTCATCCAGTTCCAGGTGTGCAGAGCCACGCCAGTCAGATCCTCTTCGCTTCATTCTCACTAAGAGTTAAAAGCCCTATGGGAGAAAAAAGAAATGGTGAAGTCGGGAACTTGCAGAAGCCAGAGCAGCTCCAGCTCCTGGCTCACCCGCAGGTTTCTGTGGCTTTAAGATGTTTGGCACCCAGACAGAGCTCAGCCTGCCGAGCCAAATCTCACACAAGCTCCTTTTATTTAGTTTGCTACTCGCTGAGGGGGGAAGGAGAGCAACTGTGGCAGAAACAACGTGTGACATGAACACAAAACAAATGCCTGAATTTCAACTAAATTCCCCAAATTCACAGAACTTTACTGCAGAATATAGGACGAGGGAAAAGCAAAGGACAAGAAGGGTTTGTGTCCTTTGCAGTTGGGATAAAATGAACTAATAGAGCAGCTCCAGTGTTTGGAGCAGCAATTTTTGTTGTGAATCCAGTCCAGAGTTCGCTTCCATAAATGTGTATCCAGAGTAAAGCTATTGATGGGGCAATTGTGAGTGTCAGACCAGAAACAGACCCGAAAAACCAAACAGGCGAGTCTGCATTAGCAAACAGCACATACACTGAAAAACACAAACAAATTATGTGAACCATTACCCACCAAAAAGGGCTAAAGATTATCTCATCCTGAAAGTGTCACTAGCATTTACATGCCTAATATGTATGAAAATTCCAACCAGCTGACTACAAATTGCTTTGGTACACTCTAGCATTTTACTATTACTAAAAAATTTTGCAAATATTTTGCAGTATCAGATTGTTTCAGGCTCTCAGCAGTTCAAAAACCAAAACTGGGCAGAGTTCACCAAAGCGATGTCTCACAATGTTGTGCCACAACTGATGAGAAACTCCCTTTTCAGGTTTGGATGTGTAACATACCCCACATCTGCCCTCTTAGCAAGGAGAGGAAGCTTTGATTTGCACAGAGCCACTAACATAAATGAACATGAAAAGGAAATCTGAGGAGCTTGGGATTTGCAGAGCCAGATGTCCCGAGTTTGGGAAGCTGCCTTAATTGAGACACTTCAATAGATCATTTCCTCAGCAAGGACGATGACACCAAAGGTCGCTTAACTTCAGAAGATGAATTTTCTGCAGGGTCCTGGAAGAGTTGGGTGGTGCTCAGTCAGGGAAGAGCTATCGCAGCTGCATTTATCGCAACCAACAAACACAAGATTCATCTCAGCTACTAAACGTGCTTGCTGGTATTTCTTATTTTGTGTGCCTAAAAAGGGCAGAGTTATTTCCAACAATCTTAATGATGGCTGTTCTTGTCCACTGCTAATGAGGATTAGGTAACACCTGTTATTGTCCTCCTGGGAGAAACGTCCTTGCTTTGCAGAAAAAGCCATCCACACAGCAGGTAAGGGCACCCAGTGGCTCGGTGACTGAGTCAGGAACGAAGCTTACGGTAGTTTTCTAATTAATGCATCATATCACGCTGCTACAAAATTTCTTAATAGTTTGAACACCTTAAATGGAACAAGCCTCTTCTCCTTGTAGCTGTTTTCGTGCTCAGTTTGCGTTAGTTCCTAACCGTTTTCATCTCAGTATCCCTACAGCAAACAAAATCTTGGAGAACAGCTGATGTATGAAGCGCTGCTTCATCTTTGTGCTGTTCTTAATGCACACAGTTATTTTTAAACAGCTCCTTTTTCACACTCCTGCCCATTAAGCCCCAGGGTAAACAAGAGCCTGGTGGGACCTGCTTGCAGTCTGGTAAAAATAAAATGTTCTTCGACAGCTCCGCATTTCTTGCTGTTATATTTCTTCAAAAGACATGTAACCGTTTTAGTGAGTGCACTGCTAATGAAAGAAGTTTCAGTACTGGCTTCAGCGAGCGTTGTGCTCGATTCCTTTATGCGAGGCTCTCGGAAAGTCACTCCCACTCTTTCTGTCCCGTGTATTGCTGGAAACCATTTGTAGTGTGGCCCTTTTCCAGCATGCAAAGTTCTATCTTGTGTTTTTCCTACCACCAGAAAAAAAAAGTATATGATGACCTTAAAAAATGAAAATATCTTAGAAGATATTATAAATCTGGAGTTCTGTTTGCTTTACTTAGTGAAATTTAAAGGACTGCAGTCTCAAGGATTTCTCCTCAACCACAAGAAACCTATTTTAGAAAGCTAAATCTCATATGAAAATATGATGCCTGCAGTCAGTGGTTTAGGAACCCAAACATAGCCTTATGAATAGTTCAGACAGACTTCATAAGTGGCTGTTCAAAACCAACCGCTGTTATGATCAGTTAACCTGATTCTGCTGAAGTCAACGAGAATATTCCGTCTCATTTCATTACAAAGAATCTTGGTAAAAGAAGCGTGTCAGGGATTAGCTTCTAGTGCAAGTTCAAGACCACTTTTAAATCATTTAAACTGTACAGGAAGCGCATCAATAAAACGTTAGATGCTGATGTGGTTTACTCTCCATATACAGACCATTAATTCCCTTTTCCATTCACAAGACTTGAGCCCTAATTTCAAACCCTATGGGCCAGCCGCCCAAGAAAACACAGAAATTTTGATTACGGCTTCCCCAGTATTTCTCTCCTTGACCTTTCTCCCTTTTGACCAGTTGCTACATCCTCTTAGAAGCTACCCTGACACGTTCAAACAAAGCCAGCATGGTGAGAGACAGCATCTCCAGTCATCCTCCTCCTACTCACTCATTTAAAATAAAAACAAGGGGCAGAAGAGAAATTTTCCTGAGGTTGGAGCTGCCTCATTTCAAGGGCCTGTAGATCACACTGGCCTGACCACATACACGTTCAGAATAAGCTCATGGTATCACATTAATCTTGTATATGACATTATATTTCAGCAGCTTTGCTGGAACTGGGAAACTTTGGTATTTCCGTTTCACATCAGCTTCAGGATTCATGCTGAGCCAATTCTAGGTATGTATCCCTTCACAATCATTTCATAAATGCTGCTGTTTCAAAAATGAATGGTGAAAAGCTGCGCTTCTGGGAGGATGAGTTTGGCAGTTCACACAGATTACACCTGCTCCATCTTTAAGCTTCGTCTACAGCTTTGAGAGAGAAGATTGAAGGATTAAATTGGGAAGAATTGACTGTGTTTGGAAACAGACTTGGTTAAAGACACTGCTGTTACAGGAATCTGCAGCCCCTACATATGCAGCCCTCCATCGAGATTTCAATTCCTGTTATACCAACCATAAAAAAAATAAGAATGGCTTTATTGGACTAGAAGGTGGTCCACCTCTAGGAACACAGTAAGGCAAAGCCAGAACAACGCATCCCTGTAAGACACTCACAGCTTGCAGCAGTCAGCTCTCAGCACTAATTAGAGCAACAGATTTTAGGCTAAATAACCTTTGACAGATTTTCCTCTTACTCCCCACCAATATTGTCTGATTGCTTTTTTAACTCATGTAGAAGTTTGGCATCCACAATATCCTACGGCAGAGAAATCCACACTTAAATCACGCAAAGAGGAAAAACAGTTCTGCACTTTCCCCATGCAACTCGCCCTTGAACATCTTTATGTTCTAAGCAAGACTGAACTCGTTTGCTGTTTGATTTCTCCATGTTATTCGTGATTTTACAGGTCTTTGTCATACCCTGCAAGTCATCTCTTTCTCAGACATAGAGTCCTCGTCTGTTTAGCGCTACCTGTATAGAAACCATTCCATGACTCCACTGAACCCGTTGTTTTTTCTCAGACTGAAGTTTACTTACATGGCTGTGACCCAAGTCACATCAGCCTCTCCATGCCTCAGTGCGTATTGTAAAATGAAATTTTTACTTACCTTTCAAGAATATTACAAAAATTCTCACAAGGCAGTGATGCTAAAATGTCCCATCTATCAACCTAAAACAAATTACCTTGCATGCTGCCCAACCTCTGCAAAACAAACACATGAACCACGAAGGATCAGGCAAGCTGGCTGAAGTGAAGCACACTCCTGACCCATCTGGGTTTGATAAGAGTATTTTATACTGCTATTTTTTTCAGTCAAACACAGAAGAATTTAGAACAGAGATTCGACACCATTTTAATGGCACATCTAGCTTTTCCCTTATCTTTCTCAAGAACGGATTTTGAGAGGAAAAGCTATCAAGGTGTTCAAAACAGCTGGAGAAAGATATTGACATAACGTCAGAAAAGTGAAAAGTGCTTTTCTTTAATCTCTGAAAATAGCGATCATTACAAACTTGTCATCTTATTAGAAAAGCAAATCAATGATGCTTGTTTTCTTGCTTTTACAGCATAATCTGTGCTGAGGAAGAATTATACTGATTACTTTGCCAATGCTTAGAAATCCTGAGACAGAGCTGGACAGGCTGCTCATTTGAACTCTCTCTGCCGTCCCTCCCTCTCTGTGTCTTCAGGACACGTGGATCTGCAAGTTAAATTCTTTGACACCAGGCTCCCTGGCTGGCAAGCACAGGATCAAAGAGTAACTTTGGAACAATAGCATTCTTTGGGGGTTTAATATGAAGCTAATTGGGATCTTTCTAGTGATTTCCGTGAAAGGCTGTGTACCTTCAGCCCACAGAAATGAGCTCAGATATGCTCATGTCAATGATCTCGATGAGTTGAGTAGAAAAATGCCTTAAGAACTAAACCTGAAAATCATTTTGTCGCTGCAGAAATGTCCCTTCATTCTAGATCTGTTTCAGTCAGTACAAACCACAGGCAGCAACCCACAGAATTCACCACCAAAGCTGGTATTTTTGAAAGAGCCTCTACGAATACATGTAAGTTGAATCAGAAGTTAGAGCTCTGCTCCTGCTTATCAGGATTCTCACTTCTTTTGTTAGAACTCCAGGGAGAAAGCATGCATAAAGATATCTACTGGCTGAATAAAAAGAATAAATAGCGTAGTATCATTGCAAGGAAGTGAAAACATTGATTTAAAAGATCAGGTCTTTGCTGAGGCAATATTCCAGCCCCTCACCTTCCCTTCAAACCTCTGAGATTCACAGGGACAACCATGTCATTTTGACTCCAGGGACAGAGGATTGATTCTCAGAAGAAGCTGTGCAGTTTGGAATATAAGGTGAACTCATTTTCAATTTCTAATTAAAAATAAAAAATATTTAAAAAATAAACTCTTTGGGTTCTATAGGTTACATCCTACATGACAGACAGACAGCAAAGATGACAAAACTCTAGCTTCACGTTCAGATGTTGTGAAAAAGCACTGCTCACCTCCTGCAATGTCACCACAACATAATCATTCTTTAGGTACACTGACATCCCTGGGGTTGATATAAATAACACCAGTCAGAAAGTATCGTAATTATTGCTGTATTTTAATGATTTTAATAAGCTAAGAAAATGAAAGATAGGTTAACTATTCATATGCGTCTGACAGATTTCATTAAAACCACACAGCATCTCCATGCTGAAAGGTCTCATTTGACACATTTTATCTCCAGGTCAAAACACAGTGCTTAGATCTTTTCCAAATGCAATCATATTGCATTTACAGGCTCTGTTCCTCTCCGTAACAAAGGAAGATTTTAAGAGAGTAGCACATAGGAAAATACTGTTTGACAAATTAGGTTTAAAAACAGTCATTATCCCTAGCATTGCTTAGGCCATTTGTTTCTCCCTCTGCTGATAGCGTTATTAATTACTTGTGATGTGCATTCTCACCACTGTGCTGGGTACTGCACACTCTCAGAATACTCCAAAAAGAAATCTTTTGACAATAGAACTATTACTCAATTATATTGATAAAGAGGAACAGTATAAAATGACTGCAACAAGATGGAATAAAGGATCCATGAAGAAAAAACAAACAATTTTTAAAAATTTAAGGCCAAAAAAAAGCCTAAAACAATATTTAGCTTTAATAAAAGATTAACGTTTTATGTAAGAAATTTTGTAACTCTTTTGCATTGTGTACATTGAGGAGCTCCAGGCACAGACTGGGATGTGACATCTTTCTACCATAAGGAAAGAGTAAGGGCTGTGTTAGAAATCCAGAAGACAAAGAAAATCAACCTCTCACTTTGTGTCTGCAGTAAAGTCAACAACTGAACCTGTTAAATAAAATGGTAGTGATTTTATTTCATTGCTGGTAGCAAGAAAAATAAAAAGATTCTTATCCTAAAGGAAGAAAAAAACAAATAAACAATGCTTTCTGCTACTCTATCACTCCTCTCAGAAGTTTAGAGAGAAAGGTACATTTCAGTAATCTTTTTACCCTGAAAAAAAAAAAAAAACTGTTTAAAGACCACGTTTGCCTCTCTCCCTCCTGTAATATTCCAGATTTAGCATAGCCAAAAGTTTCTGGCCTCAAAACAGCAATTCTTACAAGAAAAAGGAACACAAGCAGACAATCTATACTAAGCAGCCAAAGGAAGGGTCAACAGTTTTATGTACTTTTTTAAAGTTTTCTTCAGACAACAGCTCTTTCTGAACAGATGTAGAAGCAAAGTTCTAAATATTTTAGATAAACATTTAAGCATGTCTTTATTTTAACAACAAAAGATTTAGCTTTAAGAGCTATATATCTAAGAAACATAACTTTTGTTTGCTAGGAAGAATGAAGTGTACCTTTAATAAATAATACAGTAAATAATTTCCCAGTGCCCTTTTAGTTTGGTAAGCCTTTTAAGCATTCTATTTCATCTCCACGAGCACTCAGCCCTGCTCACCTTGCCTAAATTCTTTGGACCTAGGGGATCCATTTAATGCCTCACCCTTTGGGAAAGATAAATTATTCACAAGGACTGAGTGTTTGATAAAGAGGAATTTTAGAGATTTTTGTTCACTTGGTCTGGAAGAAAAAAAAAAGAGCCAGACTAGTTAACATGAAAGCAATTCCAGCCACCTGGCTGTGCATGGGCCAGCAGTTTCCACAGGTATAACGTGAAGGTTAAATCCGAGATGCAACACCGAATGCTTACGTTCAGTTGCAGACTCCCCGCATGGTATCAAACTCGACGCGTAGACTTTCTCTGCTTTTAAACGAGAAAACTAAATCCTTTTGCATGTTTGACATGTTTAAATTGAGAGCTCTTCAAGGATCCGAGCAGAGAACTGTAAGATCCTGGGCTCAGCCAGGCTCTCTCAGATACAGGCCTACTAAATACAAGGACAAAAGAGTAGTGAGGCCAGAAAATTTCATTAAAAAAGCTTCAAGTAATAAGTCAGTTTTATAAAAGTTACTCCTCCATTCATACCACAGAATTTAATCTCTCTCATATTC
Source organism: Cygnus olor (assembly GCF_009769625.2). Classification (NCBI taxonomy): domain Eukaryota; kingdom Metazoa; phylum Chordata; class Aves; order Anseriformes; family Anatidae; genus Cygnus; species Cygnus olor. Next base: position 1,723,272 of record NC_049195.1, on the reverse strand, counting down.
TTCCTAAAGAATAAATACTTAAAAGACCTGAAGAAAGAACTGCAATCTGTAGGCCTTTGCCGAGCGGCTCTGCGCAGCTGCCTACCACTGGTGTCTGGCCACACTCCCCAGCCAAGCACCGCCCTTAGATGGACAGAAATGTTAGAACAGCTATCATGGCTGCAAAAGCATTAGGTAAGGGCTGCTGTGTGCAAATACAATTTGAGGGAACTGGGGTTGTTTAGTCTGGAGAAGAGGAAGCTCAAGGGAGGCCTCATTGCTCTCTGCAACTACCTGAAGGGAAGCTGTGGGGAGCTGGGGGTCGGCCTCTTCTTGCAGGTAACTGCGATAGGACTAGAGGGAATGGCCTCAAGTTGCGCCAGGGGAGGATTAGGTTGGAAATGAGGAGACATTTCTTCTCAGAGAGAGCAGTCAGGCATTGGGACGGGTTGCCCAGGGAGGTGGTAGAGTCACCGTCCCTGGGGGTGTTCAAGGAGAGGTTGGATGTGGTGCTTGGGGACATGGTTCAGTGGGTGACATTGCTGGTAGGGAGATGGTTGGACCAGGTGATCTTGGAGGTCTTTTCCAAACTTAATGATTCTGCAATAAAGATCCCTTATTATTAAATAAAACAACTACAACAAGACTTGTTTCTACTGCTGCCCTGGTCACACACAAGGTCTGTCCATGTGGAGCTGGGGCCCAAGACAAGAGCAAGCGGTTATGTGCTGGCCTGAAGGCTGTGCTCACAAAGTGAAAGAGCAGAGGTGCTGCAACGGGTGACCTCACATCCACATCACCTGAATTGCAAGCAAAGACTAGGAACACATTCCATCCACACTGGCAGATCGCCTTAACTTCTCTATTGCAGTATCTCCTTGTCTGCCTTAGCCATCCAAGGTAAGAAGTTTGCCAACAAGGCTGCTTGTTAATATTCACTGAGGCAACAGAAGGCAGCTTCTGCATGGAAGCCCAAGATGAATTTCATAAACAAACACGGGAAATACTGTAGCTCGTAAGAGATGCTGTTAACAGCAAAAGGTTTTATTTAGGAGACACGCTTTCTCAGCCCTACCAGTGATCCCTTTTCTTTCCAAGGGCATTGACACAGACCAGGCAGGGTTTTTCCTACAGGACACTCAAGAGATACTTCAAGCTATTCACTAATATTAAGATAGTAGAAGAATACCATAAGGGAAATTGGCAGCCAAATAAAGATAATGGTAAGAAATTAGTACCATGAAAGAGGATTAGCTCTACTGAGCTTAATAGGATCACATATCACCTAAGCCAGAAGATGGAAGCAAACGTGGGCAGCAAACACCACTCTCCCTTCCTCCCCTCCCACAGGCAGATGCTGCAGCTGGTGCAGCCATACCCCTAGCATCTCTTTAGAATAAACGTGGCCATTTGAGGTTTCTAGGAAATAATGACTTGCGCTAATTACTCTAATGAGGATTGTACTTTGCACTCCCTGGACTTTCCTCTTGCTCAGTTTGTCTTTTCTTTTTCATATGAAAACACAATGTTCGAGGACTTAAGTCTAATGAGCTTGGTGATGTCAGTCCAGTTTCTCTTGGAGCAACCTCCATAACCAGCAAACCCAAACACTAATTAGGCCCCTTGTTGCTAATGTCTGCAGTGAAGCCAAGGACAGAAGGGATATTAACCTACCTCCTTTACTGGTGTAATCTTAAAGCGATCCCTGCAGATTTAAACTGAATTACAATTGCAAAGGGTCAGGAGGGAAAAAAAAAAAAAAAGCTTTCAAAGTCCTCACCTCAGCTTGAGGACAAATCAAATATTCTGAGGTTTGATGCATCCCTGACTTATACCAATGTAATTATAGCTTCAGAGAAGGTCATTATATTGATTTGAAACAGGTGAGAAGAGGAGCCCTCCCCGCTGCCCTCTGTGATTACTGAGGCAGTCCAGGACAGTGCCTGAACACGAATTTGAGGAGAAAGAAGGAAGAAGCCCACAAGCAATTTAACAGTGAATTTTGGTGGTACCATCTTTTTTAAACTACAGAATAGCAAGTTTCTGTTGTGTCCAAGAATTTTCCTCATGTAGAATTTGTGCCAGGTACCACAATGTTTCCCTTCCCATGTGATACTGAGAATTAGCCTCACGTGTCAAATCCTCCAGGTGTCCTTTCAAGACTTCTGTGGTTGAAGAAGTGGTGGCAGCACTGACAGTATGCCTCCAACCCAGTTCATAGCCACTGAGGTAGCTACACTTAACACTGGCAGGCATAAATTGTGGTGCTGAGGACCAGATAACGCTGCCCATTCTGCTGCCTCCCTCTGCTATCAGCACAGCAGTCTTCAGCAGAGGGATGGGGCAGATAAGGTAAGGGATAAATCACCTTGGCAGAAATCCTTAGCTTGGGAATCTGAGGCTACTGAAGGCATTCTCGCTCGTACTTGGCTGCCTCCTCTTGCTGGCCCCGAGTCAGCAAAGCATGCAATGGAAATGAGAGAGCACAATGCTAGAATACCTGGTTAGCTGGAGAGATCTTTTCTGGAGGGAGAGGGAGACAATTTACACAGCTTCATGTACCTAGAAGTATACACCATTTGTAGAAATGAGGACAGCTCAAAGTTTTAAAATCAGTCTTTTTTGAATTATTCCAAACTGGGTTTCCCCAAAATAAAAGCAAATGAAGAGCTTATGCCCGATAGGTCCTGCTGAAAACCTTCTGCACACCTTAACTAAGTATTGCAAACAATACAAAATCTACAGGACAATGATTGGGAGTCTTGGCACACATTGCGACGTCTACTCGTAGTGCTAGAAATCTCTAGGAGTTCCCTAAAACTAATATATTTTTTGGTATGACTTTTACAGTAATAGCATTTACAAAAATAAAGGACAAACGGGTTATACTGGTTGAAATACTGTTTTAAAAAATGTTGGCTCTTCTGAGGTCACCAAGGAGCCTTTGGAGAATATGCAGTAGGAGTGGTACACAAGAAACGGGTGGGGTCTTGGAAGACAAACTGCTAGCAGAAACAGGAACATTTGCATTAATTAATAGCCAGTGTTCTGTTGACTCTCTGTTTTTTCTTCTCTAAACAGTCATCAGAAATTGCCAGCTAGCCAGAACCAGATGGCAGTCCTCACTAGGCACCGCAGCCATATTCTGCATTCATTATTCATGCACAGCTCCTACTGAAGTCAACGAGAACACTGAGCAAACAACAAATGTCTGCTACAAAACCCGAAAACTTCAGCAGGAATTCCACTGTGTGGCAGGGCCTGTTGTTCACTTCTCCTATAGCTCCTTTGCCCTAGGAATACAGGGTGGGTATCAATTTAAGTCTAACAGAATTCAGGCCAAAGGGTAGAAAATAACAGTTGATGTCTTCTCTGATACAAAGCCCACTGAAGTCAATACGGATTTTGTAACAAAACTGAAGGCACAATAATGCCGTAAATACCAGGACGAAGAGAGCAGTAAGCATCTGATACAAAAGCAGCTGTAGATGTTAGGAGCTGTCCAGAATGAAGAAGGAAATATCCTGCTTGAGATGGGCTGCATTTTGAATCATCCTTTGACGAGGCAGATTAAGCTCAGGATGTTAATGTCTGTCGTCCAGTGGGGGAAAGAAGGAGTTGGAAGGGGAACCTCCACCTTCTTTTCTTCTCTTCTGCCTCTACACTGTTTAAAATCTACCAGTTCATGATCTCCTTTCAGAAGATTGAACTGGATTTATATGGCTGGAGGAAGAATGGGGTGCAACAGGTACCGGAGGAGTGGGGAGGAAAGCAAAATCTTTGAATTGCCATCCATCATCAGAGCAACCACAAGCTACAGCTGATGGCTGCAGGCCAGGATTTGTTTCCAATCTGTGCTGGGAGCAACCCCTCGCTTCTGGGGATCAGCAAGGAGACACAGAGCCCTTTACCCTTTAGGACACCAGTTCAAATCCAGGTCATTCCTGGTTTGAAGCACTAACGGGAACTGACTGGGAACAGATTTTCCCTCCTAATCTAAAGGCAAAGTGAGTTCTGCTTCAGGCAGCTGCAGTGTGGAGCCCCCGGCGCCCTCCCCTCCGGGCACACTGCGAGCTCCCCCTTCTGTTCTGCTTCCACCACCAGCGAGGGGATGCTGCAAGGACTGGGGGCTCTCCACAAACACCAAACCAGCCCCGACACCGCTGTCCGTTCAGCAGGAGTCAGAGTTCCCCCGGTACCAACAACTGTTTGTGCATCTCCAGACAGGTACAGTCATAACACATTTTTTTTATTTTATTTTTAAATGGAAGCCACTCTGCACAGGCCCAGTCCCAACGCTGGCAGCCTGCTGCGCCTCCACATTGCTCACAATCCCGTTTGGATAGAAGCTCAGCAAACAAAAGCCCTAGCTATTTGCAAGGGCATGAAGAATATGCATTTCACTCACTGAAAAGAAGCCCGTGATCTCATAGCAGGCACTGAACCACTGTTTAATATTTTTTTCCAGTATTTCCACTGAGAAAAAAACTTCGAGCTGCACCGCAACCTGCCTTAGAATGCTAAAAGAACAGGAAAATTAGAACATTTCACTTACGAAACTTTGCCATCAATTTTAGGGAATGGCTAGGCAAGTGTTTTAGGCCTACCACAATTGTTTCAGCACATTTAATTTTCACTGTACACACCCTGTAGTTCTGCTGGTTTTCTTCCCCATGCCACTTTGAAGAGAATCAGAATTATAGAACCATAGGATGGTTTGGGTTGGAAGGGACCGAAATCCAACTCCAAGCCCCAATTCTGATTATTCAATTATCATCTGGGTCAAGAAATATTTCAAAATACCAGTTTCCAGTGGAACAGATACCCTGAACTTCATCTATGCTAAATATGCCCAATTTAGAGGCGAGACAAAGATAAAGTAAGGAGTAGGTCCACAAAGGAATAAATAAATAATAATAATAATAAAAAAAACCCTTATGGCCTCCTATCTTACCCACATTCCCATGTATTTACTGCCACAGTTCAGGTCCTTCAGCCTTCGCTCAGCTGCAGAACATCCCAGAAACTGCTCCAGCCCCCAGGCAGTGGTGGTTCTTCCCTTCTGTAACAGCAACTTTTACTCTGTTTTCACCAAGAGGTTTCCCTTAGTGCCCCACCTTCAGCTGCACTGTCCTTCCAGCTGTCCAGAGTTAAGAAAGACCCCAAACGCGAAGCTCACCGCAGCCAGTTCTGCAGTCTCTAAACCTGCGCCCCTCTTGTATGACTCCTGTGAAAGCTTCACAAGCCCATGCCAACTGTGTGAAGTGACAGAAGGCAACACGGTCCTTTTGATTCCCATACTTCCCTCGAGCTTGTTGCTGCAGACTACTGAGCTGCCTGGCGTGTGTTCAGCTTTCTGGATGCGAAAACTGCTTGGAAAGTAACGTACGAGCCTTACGTGGTTTGATGAACTGCAGATTTAATCTGCGGTGATCCCCAAATCAGACATATTTGAAGTAAAAATGAGATGCCGTGTTAGCCTTTTGAAGGATCAAACTATTGCAGCTCTGTAAATTAAGACATCCTAAAGCTGACATTTACACAGTCTCTTTTATCAGTAGTAATGCTAGTACAGACTACACAAGATGAGCAAAATTAAGTTGAATTTCAAGGTTGACACAAAGAAAATTCATACGCATATGCTTTTTGGATTTTCCTTGCAAAAGGTTCTTTGCACTTGACATCAGTGCTTACCGGGGATCCTCATGTGCTGAGTGCTAGACAGGGATGCACCAAATAATATCTCCATTTGGGATAGTTCCACATTTCATGCACGCAGACCCCCAATACAGACCAGACGTGCCAATCTCCTGGTGCAAAGGTGGTGAGTTAGGAATAATCCCTCCTGGGCCAGCCTGACTTTGGTCACACTGACCCGAGATGGTTTTGCTCTCAATCTGTTTAGGAGCTGAATCATTATTTCCAAAGCAACACGCTAGGCTCGTGATACTGAAACGCAGGAAATCTTTTTCACAGCACCCAATTTCAGTAAATGAAATAATTTCCATAGGGAAAATTGAGAAAAATTGCAGAGCGCTCCATCTTACATGCTAACTGCAAGATGTTACAGATTGCAGGTAGAAGAGCGCACAAGTACATCTTGGCTGAAACCTTTTTGGGGGGAAAAAATAACCCAACCTAACAACTATCTGAATTCAAGCATCAATTCTCTGCTTCTGCAGGGAGAAAACAGCGATGAGGTCAAATATAAAGAATCCATATACAAGGGAACACATCAAAGTAATTCTCCTAGTCCAACCACTAACATTTTACTGGGCTGTGATTTCTGTGCAGGTGCACCGAGAATTGGGCAGCCCGCAATGGAAGGGGAGGCTCTTCAGTGGCTTGCCTGACAAGCAACAAATAATGAGCTTTTTTTTTTTATGATTTCCTTCCCAAAACATGCTTTCTGCGAGTTGTTACCAGCAAGAATAATAAAATGTAAATTGCTTTGTTTTGACAAGTGTGGAGTAAAGCTTGCCTTGCTTCAAAACATTCCCTAGCATTTTATAGAACATATAGGTTAACCAAAAAAAACAGAATCAAGAAAAGAGAAAACCCAAATATTCACGAGAAAGCACATGCTCTGCTCCGTACGCTGACTAAACGCTACTTATCAGTACCATTTGACACAGTAATTACACCGAAATATTTCTGTGCAAAGGCTGAAAGTAGAACATGTTTAGGACATTTTTGCATTTCAGTATGATTCTCCAAATCTGGCTGCCTTGCTGTTCTCATGTTAATCAGGTGCACCAGGAAATAAAAAGACAAAAGCATAAAGGCTCTACTAAATGCTCCCTAGCAGCAAGAAAATATTACTGACAAGTTCCTTAAGATGCCCAGCATCTACTGCAATAAATTCACCCAACAGCTCAGTTTGCCAGTCAGCACTTTCTGGCTGTATGGCCTCTGTTAGTCCTTTTTCTTAAACCAACTGCATGCAACTTGCTCAGAAAAAGATGTGAAGTCAAAAAAATCCAACCGCAGCAGGTGATAAGTGTGATAAATCTAAGAGTGATGAAATAGCATGGGGTTTTTCTTAATGAGGAACACAAATTACCTATATTGGGTAAGTTCTTCGAGTGCGGCTGTGGGGTCTACACAATTCTTAAGTGGCCATCCTATTCATTTTAAAAATCCAATCAGCGTGACTGGTAGCTGCGGGAGGTTGACTTAACAATGCTGGCTAGATGTGGTAGGTTGTTTTTTTTTTTTCAGGCATTTCTATACTGAAAAAAAATCCTTGCAGAAATACAATTATACCAGCGAAATGTGTTTTCACTGGTGTACTTTATGCTGTTTCCCTGAGCTCCCTTGCTGGTGCGTGTTCCATCTGCAGTGGAGGGTTTCCAACACTATTTTTCGTAGTGTGCATTAGACATTATTAGAAAGGAAGCATTACTAAGCATCCACTAGGAAACAACACCTAGAGACTACTTTTTGGATGCTCTCACTAGAGCTGATTTGAAATTGTATTTGCAGTTTGGTTGAAAAATATTTTTTAAGTTTAAAAACATCTCTTCAAAACATCAAATATATTTTTGAAAATATAATCATAGCGTTACAGTTTTCACGGCATGCACGTGAGGCATGCGCAAGGACCACAAGTGGGAATTTAGTACAAGTGCCTGTTTGGAGCCAGAACAACAAAAAATATTTTTCTGCTATATGTTTTTAAGACATACCACCTGCACAATTGAAGGCTGTAATTATAGGGTGCTTGTAGACGCTTTATTGACTGGAGGTATTTTCATAATGCCATCACAGCTGCTAGACAGCTCCTGGAGACAACCACAGCACACATTTATCCCATTTTCAGACACTAAACTCTTGTAGGGAAAAAAAAAAGAAAAAAGCAGGAGTTGGAGAGCTTTGGGCTACCCTGTGGCTGGGTGAACAGGTGAGAAATTCAGATTTGAGTTCATCAGAATAAAGCAACAGTCTGCAATTTGGGTGTACGCTTTAATTGCAAGACTAGTGGATGCTACATTGTCTGTAGTATCAATTTCTTATCTCTATGTAATATAGAAGAATGATCCCATCAGCATATATGAAGCATTTTGACCACAGCCACTCCTTTGATTCCCACAGGGATGAGAGGTAACACTGGATCCAAACAATCCTAAATGTGAAACCTCCCCTTGGCCCTTCTATTGTCACTGGAGTGGACTGAACAACCCCAACCCATCCTGCACAGCGCTAAGTTATACTTCTGTCGTGCACTACCCAGGGGAAAGATGCATGGAGATATTCTTGACTACAGAACTACCCTAAAGAAGTCTGTCCCCAGATTAAATCCCTGATGATGACACACTTCACAAAGACAGAGTTGAGGACTGAATTCCTAAATTCTTGGCCTGAGATCACACAGGAAGATTATGGGGTACCTACAGAGTGGACCACTTCCCAGGCTTGCTGCCTGACCATTGAACCATCCTTTCTGATTGCAAAAACTTCTTAACAGCTTCTGAAATACCAGCTACCTACATTTTGTTTTTCTTTTTTGGAACCAATTCGTTAATTCCCTTGCTGTTTGCACTGTTTCATATGACAGAGAGAATACCTAATGATAGGCAAGTTTTGTTGAAGCCAGTAGCTAATTTAGATCTGGCTTTCCTTAACAAACCAAGAATCTTCATCTATCCTTTTAAGTTATCCTCAAAAGACTATTTCAACACCACAGATGAAGACACAATCTTTTTAAGTAACTGTTTTATCCTCTTTGGGAGGCAATTAAAGAGTGCAAGAAATTACCACCTTCTGTTTCTATTCTTGTCATGGATGGATAATTGGTTTACTTTAAGAGAGGGAAAACTAGTCAGACATTGCCACATTTCTAACTACTTAAAGATTATCAGTGCAAAAACATTCTGCCAAACTGAAGGACAACATTTCTAATGAATTTACATACAAACTCACACACCCTCCAACAACCACTATGGCAACTATGGTGCTCAGAAATACACACAACTTCCTCAGCAGATGCCTTCATCCATGCAGCTCCCACTGCCATAACTGCCTGTATTTCTTCTGTCTGGGACATCAACACAGCTGTAAGGCAAATAGAGGTAAGTCTTTGCGGGATCAGGACCCAAGCATGCTTTTCCTTTCCTTCCTATGTCACTGCTACGGTGCTATGTTGCTTTACCTGTGAAAGCCAGCTGAACATTTTATCTGAAGGTTGAAGGCGAATACGAAATGAGGTAATGCGGATTGCACTGAATTTTAAATCTCAACTTGACAAAAGTTTCGTGTTTTGAATTTAGTCCAGTTGATTGGTTTTGAGTCTCCTGAGTTTCGGTAAATATACCCAGATTAGGAAGAGGTTAAGAAGAAAATGAGGAATTTCCAATTCAGGAACATGCCTGTCACCCTTCCCAGCCTGTGCAGGAAGGAGGAAATGATGTTCTGTTTGCGTTCCCGAACAGTCCTGTTCGGCAGGCCCTGTCAGCATCAATTAGAAGCATGATCTATGTTAGCTTTTTGTCAATGCTCTAACTAGTTTAGAGCTTGCTCTTCAACTAGAGTCTGAGAATCAACTTTTGGAAAGACAAATCTATACAATCACTAAAATTGATTACGGGTGGTTGAGAGAATTACAGAACATCTCTGAATTGGATGTATATGCAGAGCGCACACCTAAACTTGAAGGCTTTGAAATTCAATTACAGAAACTAAAATAAATGACCATAATGTTTTCCATTATCAGATACACAGAAATCATTTTCCCTTCCTTCCCCTGCTCCAATAAAACAAATTTCCATGGCTTTTTTCCTAATCAACAAACTTAACCTTTTAGCAGAGTCCTTCAACAGTGTACAAATTTTTAAGCTAACTAATGTGTCATAACTATAGAACAACACAGCAGAGGATTTGTGACTGCAAAGCACAGGATCCCCATTTAAAAACCAAGTATCTGGTACTTACATTGTATCTGGTCTAACCGGATAAAAAGGGGAATACTGCACACAGCCACACTACGCAGTACCTAGATCCTGAAAAATGAAGATGAAAACAATTTCCTTACATTCCTTCAGTCCTTGTACGAGACGTGTTGTGTGAGTTCTGTAAAACTCACATTATGTCTGCTACAATGCTCAAAAATAAACTGTTTTTACAAGTCACAGAAGCTAAGTTACAAAGCCCATGACACTGCTTCCCCTCAGAACCTGGCCCAGCACTGCAGCTTGCTGACAGGCAAAAGGATTTATCATCAAGTTGTGTAATTTCCCATAAACAAGCCTGGAAGCTAAAAACATGTCAGAAGTATGACCTTTGCATAAGTGCTTGGCATAAGCACTTTATCTAGGTACTCAAGCTGGTATTTGCCTAGCACACAGCATCAAGTCCAGGTTTACAACACATTTTTTGCACCTTCGATGAGCTAAGTCACTAAAGGCCATGATCAGCAGTCAGTGTGCTGGTGCTGAAAGTCCTTAGGATATATATGGATGTGTCAGCAAAAGGACTTCAACTGATGTTGGAACTGTCCAGGAGATGACTGCGAATCAGGAGCAACTTCTGAGATTTCAAGCCTTTCATGCTTTTTTGGAGAACAGAGCTGATATCTGAGCTTTTCCCTTAAAGGACGACTTGGGAGGACTTTGCAGCCCCATTAAAGAGCTGGGTCCCAGCTTCACCCAATTCATCAGCCACTTGCCTTTCCAGGTGGCTTCTGATGGAAGGGATCTGAACTCCTACCTGTGATAGTCAAGATCTGTGCATGTCTCAGCTTTTTAGCATGGAATTTTATTTCAATGGCAATTCTGAGGGAATTAGAACATCCCATACAGCAAGATATAGTGCCGGAATTAGAATCACATCTAAGCTGTCTCAGCTACTCCTAAGCTTTCCTTTATAGGTATATAAAATCTACATTAGAAAAGCATTCTAAGCCTTTTCCTCTCCATCCCCCTCTTCCTCCTTCAACGCAGCATGGTTGGGACTCTAGCTTTACATCTCCACCAACAAAGGCATTTTCAGTTGTCTGAGGAGAAAAGGAGAAGAGAAAACAAACACAGAGTTGCCAAGGTTACTGACAATCCTTGCTGAAGAGACGAATGAAATTGATAGGGAGGAGACGGGAATAAAACGATACTCAGCTCTAACTTGATTTTTACAAACCTCCTATTTCAGATGTGACTGATCCTAGACAGCTTTTTTCTTCTGGGAAATTTAAATCAATTTGTATTTATCAGAGTTATTCATATGCCACCTTGCAAACTTAAGACTCAAACAGCACACATGCAATTGCCTTAGCTTTTGAAAGTGTTGATCTGCTAAAGCTCCTTACTCCACATTATATTGAAATGATATAAAAATCCATTTATGCCGTCTCAAAAATCTTCAGCCAGAAATAGTAAAGCTAAAAATAAGACTTTTTTCCTCTGCCATGGGAAAGATGACTGAGAAAGATGCCTTTCCTGCTAACTGTACTGAAAGGAATTGGCTGTCATGCCCGAACCTTATGTTGGTAATGTCTTAACTGTCTCGTAAGCCCTCTGTTGCAAACAAGTTGTTCCCCTTTTATCTTGCAAACAGGAAGATGAAATTGCCAGCACTGTGCTTTTGATTTTCCAGCCCTGGTCTTCAGCCACGTGCTGTGGACAACTGGCGACAAAGTTCTGTTTGCTGCTGATCAGCTTGTTTTTCTTAGTTACCTTTCGCAGGGCTCGCAAACGCAGTCTTGAGATCCCACGCTGAAAATCACTATGCTACGTGCCCAAAGCCACGTTACAATAGGAAAGCACTCTCGCATCAGTGACCTGAAGTGCTAGCAATTAGGTACTTGATTTCCAGTCACTGAGCTAATTTTCTCAGGCTATTATATTCCAGACTCTGCTTTGGCATTAAAGGCTTACCCTCACAACTAAACAAACCTTGAGTCAACCCATGGAGGCTTCAGATTCACAGATCTAAACCTTGGGACCAGAAAGCAGCTGGGAGCTACCTCAATTGCATATAAGGACTGTGCATTGAGCGGATGACAAAACTGGCCCGTAGCACTGTAGGTACCCTTGAAGTTTTGTCAATTATGCACGTCAAATATGCACGCTGTCTGCCGTTAGACACGTACACTGGATGCTCTCTGTATCCACGGAAGAGGCTGGCTGATGGAAACAAGTCAGCTCTGACAACAGCCAAACTCAGCTTGCCACATTCATCAGGGATTCACCCGTTTCTAAAACTGCCACAGTCCTGAAGCTCTCCACCAAGCCTTCCCGAGCTCCTGAATCCCACAGATCATTTACTTGGGCGACGCACTGCGTGAGACAAGGACTGAGCCTGTGCTGTCCTCTGAGTACCAAGTAACGGGCTGCGGTTGACCTTCCACCCATCGCAGTCCGAAGAAGTTGGTCCTTATTTCAAGTTTGCATTTTGCTACAGGCTTCTGAAAAGAACATTAAAAATCTGCAGCTAGCTTGGTAAAGATCTAACGAGCAGTTTTTATTGTAGGCTGCTGACAAAGTGAAGACAAATCATCTCGGTTTTTGAAGTCTTGCTTCTAAATAAAGAAGGAGCCTCTCTGGGAAGCAGTATATTTGGGGATGGTAAAGAAAGCATTTTTGAGGACTTCTAATCTTCATTATTTACCTTGTAAATCATGACCCTGGGAAATTGATTAAATTGTACAGCAGCAAGAAGTTCATTCGAGGGAGTAATCAAACGAAGGTAATACGAGCAGTGCAGTTCTTAGAGCTTTTGAAGCAAGCAGGACTGGTCCATAAAAGTAAAGGATAGAGCTGTCCTGGGGAGAAAGGTCCTTCAGAGGAAAGGATAACGTAAGCTCCTCATAACTGCTTGGCTCAATGCAGTAGCGCTTCCAGAAAAGTAGATTTGCAATAAGATTACAAGAGTACATAACCCTGAAATAACATTTATCTTTACAATGTTATTGTGAGTGGTTGAAAAATGTTATCACTTGGCAGAAGGGGAACTGGGAATCACAGACATTAAGTTCTGGATTCATTCTAATGTTCTCCCAATCTAAGTGCCAAAACTTGGTGTCCCAACCAAGAGGTCCCCAGATTCCCTGCCTAACACTCTAGCATCTTACTGGATATGAGTCATAAGTTTGGATCCATTGGTGGGGAAGACAAAGAGCTAACTCATTTATTCAAGCCTAGGTTGGATGGGGCTTTGAGCAACCTTCTCTAGTGGAAGGTATCCTCGCCCATGGCAGGGGGTTGGAATTAGATGAGCTTTAATGTCCCTTCTAACCCAAACCATGCCATGATTCTCTGGATTTCAGGAAATGCTGTTCTTAACCAGCCCAGCTCAGGCCCACTAGAGCCTTACCTTCCTAGCAGCACCCAGATTTGACCAGGATGTTTTCCCATTCCTGCACTACGTAAACATCCCTAGCACAGGCTAGATAAAAGAAGCATTGTGCTTGCTTTGCTGAGACGCAGAGGCACAATTCCACATGGTTTCTGTACACAACACAGCAAGGCTTCTACCTGTCAGATCCTTCCTAATATTTTAAATTTTAGCTAGAATTTAGCAACACCATGACAATAACTGTGTCAAAAACTAGGGATTTGTCTGATTTAGATCACCTTAAGAGTATGTGACTCAGGATCTAGGTAACCATCCTGAATTATAAGTAAAGGTGTGTTCTGTTCAAGCACCAGATCTGCTTAAGGTACAATTAGCTGGGAAAACATATTTCAAAGCAACTTTTCAGAGAGCTTTGAGCAGTATGGATGGTATGGGCTCGGTGTTTATAATCAAGTTGCTAGATATGGGAAATCCCGTGTCAATAAAATCCTGACAGAAAAAGATGCTAAGTTTTATCTAGCAGAAGGAAAACTGTAATGACAAGCTCGAACTAACAAGCTTTGCTTAGCCCTGGCAGGTCAGCTAACATAATGATCTTCAAGCTGTTAAGGAGACAAAAAGAAGGTGGCTTTCATCACTGCCCACCATGAAAAGAATGACAAAATAAGCTTGCTGAGGTTCACTCTGCCACCAACCCTCAAAATATGCACAGTTGAAAAATCCACATCACCACAGGACTTCATCATTTCCACTCTGGGCCCCTAACACATCTAGTCTTGTCTATTTTAAGCAAATTAATACGCAGTGGAGTTGGAAGAGTTTTTTATTTTCCTTTTGACAAAGAAAAATCTGATTATTTAGTCAATTTCTTAATCACAAAATTATGACCTTATTGAATTAGAAAGCTCATTCCACAGCAAAACCATTTGTCAAGTCAGGAGCAAGAACCAGATGCAGAATAAATCTTAAAGAACCCGTATTTGTCACAAAAGACATAAAGGCCCATAACTATTTGCATTACACACATTATATCACAGAATCATCTAGGTTGGAAGAGACCTCCAAGATCACCGAGTCCAACCTCTGACCTAACACTAACAAGTCCTCCACTAAACCATATCACTAAGCTCTACATCTAAACATCTTTTAAAGACCTCCAGGGATGGTGACTCAACCACTTCCCTGGGCAGCCCATCCCAATGCCTAACAACCCTTTCGGTAAAGAAGTTCTTCCTAATATCCAAACTAAACCTCCCCTGGCACAACTTTAGCCCATTCCCCCTCGTCCTGTCACCAGGCACGTGGGAGAATAGACCAACCCCTACCTTGCTACAGCCTCCTTTAAGGTACCTGTAGAGAGCGATAAGGCCACCCCTGAGCCTCCTCTTCTCCAGGCTGAACAATCCCAGCTCCCTCAGCCGCTCCTTGTAAGACTTGTTCTCCAGACCCCTCACCAGCTTCGTTGCCCTTCTCTGGACTCACTCGAGCACCTCGATGTCCTTCTTGTAGCACAGGGCCCAAAACTGAACACAGTACTCGAGGTGCGGCCTCACCAGAGCTGAGTAAAGGGGGACAATCACTTCCCTCGCCCTGCTGGCCACACTGCTTCTTATACAAGCCAGGATGCTGTTGGCCTTCTTGGCCACCTGAGCACACTGCTGGCTCATATTCAGCCGACTATCAACCAATACTCCCAGGTCCTTCTGTGCCAGACAGCTTTCCAGCCACTCATCTCCCAGCCTGTAGCGCTGCTTGGGGTCGTTGCGCCCCAGGTGCAGGACCCGGCACTTGGCCTTGTTGAACCTCATACAGTTGACCTCAGCCCATCGGTCCAGCCTATCCAGATTCTCCTGCAGAGCCTTCCTACCCTCGAGCAGATCGACACATGCGCCTAACTTGGTGTCGTCTGCAAACTTACTGAGGGTGCACTCGATCCCCTCATCCAGATCATCGATAAAGATATTAAAGAGAACTGGCCCTAGTACCGAGCCCTGGGGGACTCCACTAGTGACCGGCCTCCAACTGGATTTGACTCCATTCACCACGACTCTTTGGGCCCGGCTATCCAGCCAGTTTGTAACCCAACGAAGCGTACGCCAGTCCAAGCCAAGAGCAGCCAGTTTCTTGGAGGGAAGCGCAGCCCCTCCGAAGCACGACAGCTCGTCCGCAGCAGCTCCTGGCACTTGGAGCAGGACGGGCACAGACTGCCACGGTCCCTGTGGTACGCCGACACTGAGGACATAGCCAGGCTATGTCGCGTCCAACAGGAGGAACTGGGGTCTGGCGACCACGCTGGCCGCCAGGCCAGACCCCCCGCCTGAGCAGGCAGACGGGCCTCACCTGGGGATGGGCTGGGGGTGGCAGCCACAATTATCCCAGGAATAAATTATGACTGTTCCACCCTGCAAAGCCTCTGCCTGCACTTATACCTGCATCAGTCAGCGGAGGGGGGCTGAACGCAGCCCTCTCCTGCTGCCCATGGGTTTGGAGATGTCTCCTGATGGGGAGCGGCTGCGGGTGGCAGGTCCCCGAGTGAGACTTGGGGGTGAGAAGTCATTTGGGGGATGAGAAGTCATCATGGGAACGGGAGCAGCCACAAAGGTGACCTGGCCCGACTGCGAAAAAGGCTGACAGCAAAAGCCTCCTAGAAGCCTGCCAGAAGAGAATGCCTGCCAGCTGTGGAACCGGGCCTGGCAACCTGGAACATCCTTGGAAGGCGCTGCTGGCCTCCTGCAAGTGCAGCCTAAGGGTACCCAAGTCAAAGCCTTGATTTCACTTGACCTGCAGGTACTGGAACAGCAGGTTCCTTATGCAAGGAACTGTCCCAGTTGCCACCAGAGAAAGTTTAGTGCTGGGGGATGGCTCTCAACGAAGAAAGTCCTATGAAGATCAGATAGGCAATGATGAAATCCAATTGCATTTATCACTATGGATCCTGATGCTCCTTTATAACATTCCAGTATAAAAGCAGTACGTAAGAGAATCAAATGTTCATAAAAGACTAAAACCAACCCGATAGTCCCATTACCCTTTAATAAATGCAGAAAGATGCCTTCTGCGTAACTGTGAATCAAACATAAGAGTAGCACGCTTCATATATAGCCACAGGTACATACCAATCCTACAGTCACACAAGAAGTAACCACATAAGGTGAAATTCCACCAGCTGAACATGTTGGTTTTAACAGCAGCACACTGTCGTGTTGATAAAACCTCTTCAGCACGATTTGCATATACTTAATCTTAATTAATCTTAATTACAATTATATACTGCTTTCAGATGGCGGTTTTAGTGTATAAACACTACAGAAATGAAATAAAAGAATTTTAAATTCTTTCCCAAATTCAAAACTCCAAAATATTGGAATCTACAGTCTAATGTTTTCCTGCAAAGAACTACAGAAAACTTTATTTTCTCACCCAAATAGAAGAATCAGAATTTAGTACTACGTTATTAATACACTGAAAGTCACACTTTGACACATCCATATGGTACATGCTCCACTGGATATCCAGCAGACAGATTAAGCACGTGGTTCAGCTGGAGTGCAAAAATGCACTTGACTGAAATAAAGGGAAGTCATTGTATGTCTCTGTGTATGAACACGATAAATTGGATTTGACAAGTTTTAGTAAAAACCTTCTTACACTGCTATTCAAATACGCAAGACCCAGTTACATAATGAAAGAATTCTGGTGCTAAAGAATAAAAAATTCTTCATTTCTGAGGTTGTCTTGGGAATGCCTCAAATATAATCTTCTAATAAACATGAGCTGTTTCATATTACGTTGAAGGCATAAACCTATTCCTGTACTTTTGGCTAATTTTTACTTTTCCTCCACTTCAATGTCATTTTACTAAATGAAGCCCTTCTGTGTTGAAACTGTTATGAAAAGTGTTAGTCATGCAACCATACCTCAAGTAAAATTGGCTCACGCACTTCAAACTCATATTGCATGTGACCTTTATCATCTTTCCAGTCTGATTTATTTTTGGACATTTCCACATCATGTCAGGATTTGCAGGCATTAGAGGGTGAAGGATCAGAATAAATGTTGATTACAGAGAAGAAAAGATCCATACTTCTAAAGAGAGCAAATATCAATTTCATAAAGGAAACAAATCTGAAGAATCTGAAAGAGCTAAAGCAAAGCTGAAGTCCCTACTCCCCATACCATGTATAACTTCTCTTACGGTAACTACAGTATGTTCTCAAGGTTTTTGACTGTTTGCTTTCTCAAGATTGCATATTTTAAAAAGTACTATTAGCCCCTTTGCTACTCAAGAGAGAGAAACACAACAAGGATCTGGTATAACTCAGTCTCGCCATTTTGAGGTACAGGATTTCTTAATCCCAAATAAGAAATGGTGATGACTACTTGAGGCCAGTCTCTTTCGAGTAAGGGAAACAAGTTTAATTTAGCATCTGGTAGATGAAAAAGATTTGCCTTGTGACTTTACCTATTTGAAATTCACTGTCTTCAACACATGAGTCAGCATTCAGCTTTCCAGATTACTCTGACTCAGCTGCCTGGAAGCAGGAACACTTGCAATTTTATGCCAGTATTATGCAGAATGTCACTACAAGAGACTATTGTCCAACAGTTGCAGACAGAAAGATTAAGCATCGACATCATTTTATCTGTTTTTAGCAAACTTTCCTAGTCACATTCCTATAATACCTCTGCTAATGTGGTATTTGAATGGGAAAGCATAGCAAAAATCTGGAGCCGTCTGTTGAGCTTTAGGCAACTCTTTTCATTTCTCTGTGCTAATGTGTGCTCATTTCTGGAAAAGCTAATTTTTTTTGCCTATTTAACTTGCATATTAATCTCCATTGAACTATATAAAATGAATTTCAATCTTCATGTAAAAAATGGGAGGATGGTTTTCGATTCACACCCTTCTAGATTTTCATCAATCAACCTTTTCCGCTTAAGTACTATTTAATCAAAAAAGATGTGAGATAGCTCCTAAGATTTATCTGGGCATCACTGAAATAGAAAATACTGCCACAGCTCCCACATATAGTTGCTCATGAGACTGACGTTATAAATACAGATATAGTCCTCTAGCAACTTTCTTCTGCCTCTGAGGAGCAGGAGCACCCAAGCCAAAGCCTTGCCCCTCCTGTTTCTGTGTAGTGAGCTGCTCATACAGGTATCTCACCCAGTTAATCTGTGTCCTCATCAGAAGGAGCACACTACAGCACCTTTTCCAAGGCAGGGAGCCCTGTACGTTCCTCACCTACCTCTGTGACCCATGTGGAATATCCAGCCTTCAACAGGTGTTGCCTCATTAACACTTCAGAGGAGCAGAGCCCTATTTTCCAGCAGCACGATCCCATCTCAGACTTCCTTACTTGTCCTATTTCATGACGTCGTTATGCAGAAGCCAAGTATTGCAGTGGGGCCTGGTTTGTTCAGTAAGCACTGGGGATTGAAGGCAGGCATCTTTCCCCATGTTCCCTGTATCACTAATCGTGGACAAAAAACAAACAGAGCAAGGCTTAAGAATTAGGGAATTTGTCTGTCTAGGAAGAAAACATGAATGAGAAAGATCTACATGTAAAATTCACTACAGGGAGGAATTCACTTCTGAAATAATGCAGTATTAAATAGTAATGATAAATGCAATACTGAAAATTACATTGTTCTTTAAGTCTTAAGATCTGCCAACAATACAAAGTGATAATGGTCAAAGCCATACAGCTGTGGCTACTCCGCAGTGAAGCAATTATATAGCTACTCCTAAACAAAAAGGGAAATAAAAGTTATTTGCATAAAGTGCAACTGTAATACACTTGTGTGTTATGGACTATGCTAAATTATATTCGGTATTAATACTCTGTAACAGCTTTCATACTGCCCTATGGGTACTCAATATAACGATCAATTCCAGTGTCAGCTATAACACGGAAATACATATTGCTATAAGAAATTAGGATACCGCATACTCAAGGCCCTTTCCAAAGCCCAGTGGAGTTCTTGAGTGCATTCTTTCTCAAAGTCCATTGGGTTCAATCATCACAAATCATTAAGAAATTCAAACTGGCAGTTTTAATGGTGCCCAGGGGACTTGGGCACTCAGCTTCCATTATGCTTCAATTTAACTTCATTATCTAAGATACCAGTGAACTTTTGAAAATACCAGCATAAATAAGATCCAGGGTAAGTTACAGTACAACAACAACAAAACCTGAATAAAGTATCTTATGTACTGTTTCTTCTTCATATTTTAGAAGTGGCTTGTCAAACTGTATGGGAGAGCTGTAATTATCTATTAAAATCTACCAAGAAGTCCCCAAATTATCCAGGAGTTTTCTCCTATGAATCCTATGAAGCATACACTCTTCCAGTCTTCTTTTCATGCTGTAACAACTTGGATCATTTGCTGTCCTCTCCCTGCCTCCAGAACACCCTGATGAACCAGGAGAATGTGTCTCTATTCAGTAACTATAAGCCTACAGGAAAGGTTTTTTGAAAGGTCCCTTTGTTAATATTTTACCTTAAGTTTACTACTGAGAGTTTCAATTTTAAAAGGAAAACCATATAAAACAGACTAAAAACATAAAGGTTAAAGTAACCAGAATGAAAAAAAAAATAATAATACTGCTGCTATAAATGCTGTATAACAAGTAAATGCTGTTCCATATGCCACAAGATTGCTCACATGTCAAGACATTTTGTGCAGAGGTTACAGATGGAATAGATCTATTGTTAAAGACAAACATGCCTTGGGACCCATTGATTTTCATATTAGGTCTGGCTGAAGATTCACAAGGACTATCAAGTACACACAGACGCACACACACACACACAAATGCTCCTCCTGAGAGCAACACTGATTGCCAAAAGGATAATACAGAAGCAGAAATTCTGCCTCCCTGAGCATTAGACACTGTAAAAGAGAAAAGCCAGCAAGGTATCTTAAATACGTTTTGAGAGAGAATTCAAACAATGTCCCATTTTTAGAAAAGTACAAATTAATTCTAATATTCAAGGCATGCAAATTATCATGAAAAAATGTTTTACCATCTGCATTTATCAGTTCCTGGAGCTAATCTGCAAACCTGATCTCCCAATTTGAGATTTGTCCCTAGATTATGTCTTCTTGTGGAAATATGTCAAAAATCTGCATGTGTGCACAATAAAAAGCTGGAACAGAGTTTCTCCCTCCTCGGTCATAAAAACCCCTATTCATTCTCAAAAATAAAAATATCTTAGAGAAGAGATCTGCTTTAGGTTCTTACTGCAAGTTCAAAAAACAAACAAAAAAAACAACCAAAACCCAACCCCATCCTATAGGAAGCTTATGGAAATAGTTCAACCAGGAGTGTATAACACAAATCTCTTTTGAAAGCCCTGCTGCTTGCACCCAAATCTCCTTCCAACAACAGTCAAGATGCTGTGAACCTCCATGGCCCTTAACCCACATTGAGAGAGGAATACAAGATGCTCAGCTTCCTCACCCTCCTGAGCTGGAGCTTGTCCTTGGCTTCTGCAGATTTCTGCAGTTCCCCCACCCTCAGCTGAGCTCAGAAAAGATTGTTCAAGTTCTCCAGTGGTGGTTCTCTCACAGCTTTAGCCCTTCTCTTTCAAGAAAAGGATGATAAAAGTGTCAGATGCATCCAAAACTCCGATTCTGATGGAGGACCAGCACTTAACGCTGCGAAAGCTGCAGAGCTGCACTAACCTGGCAGTAATGATTTTGGTTTAGCAGGTCCTAAATGATTAACTGTAGCTGAGATCAGGGCCTCTGCATTAAGCACTGCGTGTCTACAGATCAAAAGGAGCTCTAGCTCCCAGCTGTGCAGTCTGAACACAGGAAATCTAAACCCAAAAATGAGGTTGGGGAAAGCAGCGAGGCACAAACCGACCTGCCAGAGGTCATTGTGCTTCTCACACGCCTCCCTCCCAAGGAAGGTACAAAATGTTGTGTAGTTATTGTGGAAACGTTAGAATAAACATGGAAAGCAGCGTCAGAGAATCCGACTCAGCAACGTTAATCTGAACGAGATGCTGAAGATACAGGTGCAGTAAAGTAATAATTTACAAAGGTTCTGTGTATCCTTTAATGAGCTGTAAAGATGTATTTTTGGTAAATTGCAATTTCAAAGGCCTGACCTTTCAGTAATTTTTTGCCTGGTGAACTCTCAAGTAACTTTTTGACAACTCCTGAAAGTGAGAATTGTTAAACCCAGTACGAGAGCAGCTCAGTCCGGCTGCTTCCTTCCTCCAACAGCAAGCAAACCACAATTAATTAGTAGAATATGAGAAGACAGCACACAACAAACATACTTTTTCTGCAACAGTCTGCCTATTTCAACTAAGCACTGGTTTAGGAACCCCCTGAGCCACAGGTGCCCGCTAGACCATCGTGTTAAATAACTAGAATACCTCTACACATTTGAGCGTGATGTGAACTGCCTGATGCTGCTTGACCAACCCTCAGTCTCGCCAACTCCAAGATTTTAGACATTTAAGAGCCAGACACACAAAATGCAACCACCACAAACTCCAGGGTT
Source organism: Cygnus olor (assembly GCF_009769625.2). NCBI lineage: Eukaryota > Metazoa > Chordata > Aves > Anseriformes > Anatidae > Cygnus > Cygnus olor. The sequence continues at coordinate 1,701,481 of NC_049195.1, read as the reverse complement.
TTTACACTGTTCATAACGTCGACAACTTTTACTATATTCTTTAGATTTGTGTCCCTTTGGCATGACTTCGGCCACCAGCATACAAAACCTATTAATGCCACATATTCTTCACTGTTGCACAAATCAAATGCTAAACCCACCCATTTTAGAACTCCAAAGATATCACATTTCTAATCTTTGGTTCTCTGATTTTTTTTTTCCTTCTAGATATTTCCTATCTTGATTCCTACCATACTCCTCTACAGAAGTTGATATATCTTAAACTACACGGCACTGCCAGAAATAGAAAAACTGCCTCTCACTTTATCATTAAAAAGCTCCTTGTTTCTCAGATTTATCTGCAGTATTAAAACTCTCTTTGTTTTAATTAGTACTGCTGGATGATTCATGACATTTCATGACAATAATAGCTGTTCTGGATTTTTTTTTTCCTGTTTAACACTTCCTCAGATAATTTGTGTCAATTTTGCATTGCTTTTAAAGCCCTATATCCATCGAAAACATTAACCTCCAAAGAAAACTCACTTCGCCTAAAGACTGCCTTCCACTAGTGATGAAGTCGAGTCGACCATTCATCATGACTCTCAATTTGAGGCTCAGCTTGCAGGCCCCTCAAACACATCTGAAGAGATTTTTGGATGTTTCGTTGAGTGAATCCCACAGCTGACTCACTGCGGTTTTGTAAACCAGAGGATGAAAATGAGCCCTTCTAATTTTATTATCTATAAACACAGAGCAATGGTCACCAAACATGCTTAAAATTACGTGCATGGGACAGATTCATGCATCAGGGACACAAATATTATTTTATGCCACAAATATTATTTTATGCTTCAGTCTCACAGGTCAAGGAGTCCTCAAGCCCAGCTCCTCAATCTGCCAGTTTGGAATAAGCTGGAGGATCGGTGCTCCCTGTCTCACCTGACCTCACCCTGGGATGCTGTAAGCGTTTCTATGTGTGCTTTTCAGTGTGTCCCATACTTCCCCCAAGGGTCACACAACAATCCTGCAAGCAAGCATGAGAACCAACCTCCTTTTGCCTGGAGCCCAAGTTCAAAATCAATACTCAAATCTTTGACAGTATCTCCATATAAAACAAAGAAATTCAGCTTGTGTTTTCCGAAGGGCTTGTCCAGGTACAGCTTTTTTTTTTTTTTTTTGGTGTGTCATTCATTCTACTTACGTACAAATTGCTGCACGGTCTCCAGAAGTCAGCCTGAGAGATCAGCCCACGCACACAGAATACTTTTCATATAATTACTGCCAGTGATCGTTCTGTTTGGAGTACAGATGAAAAGGTTAATTATTACCAGTGGATGACCACTGCTGACTGAAGGAGAAGGAAAAAGTAGCATTTAAACATGTAATTGCCAGCCCATCTTTCCCACTAACAAACATAAGGAAGTCTTTGCTTCTGTAATCACTCTTCCACATGTAACCTCTCATTTTCTGAAACAAACTCATGCAGATTTGTACTGAAGAAAAAGCAGAATAAACCTGACTTATTTGTGCATCGAAAACATCCGTGGGGAACAGGGACAAGGGTACACTGCTTCTTTGTGACTGTGAAAGTGAACTTACAGAGATTCTGCTGCTCACAAAGTCACAAAAATCCAGATTGAAATCCATTATTGAAAACAAGGCAGAGAACAAGTTTTTTTGTTTGTTTTTGTTTTTTTTGTTTTTAAGCTTTGCAAAGACCTGAAAGATCCTGGAGTAAACCTACAGTGAAATTCTCTTTCCTCTCCGCAGAGAGGCACCCCAGCAGCATTGGCCACTTAAGACGTTTTTTTCTAAAAGAATCGGCAGCTTTGTATCCCTACGGCTGTATTTAGCCTTGTGTGTCGCAGGAAACCAGCACAGATTTGCATTCACCCAGCTCAGAGCTCTGAAAGACCATCTCATTTAACAATATAGGATGCAGTGCTCAATTTTCAGCACCAAGCTTCAGCAGAGAGATGCAGTAACAGCAGGGAACGCAGAGGTGAACCATGAAAACATTTGGAACCCTGACAACAAGGAAATATTGAAATTATTGACAGCAATTAATTTAGGGAAAAGAGGACTGAAGTGAGACATAATAATCACCTTTAAATATGTAAAAGATCTGTGCAAGGAGAAAGGGAATATATTCTCTGTGTCCATGGTGGAATAGCATAAGTAATGGGCTTACACTGAAGTAAGTGAGATGTAAATTAGGTATCAAGAAAACCTTTTAATTGCAATGATATTTGCCCTGAAATAGCAGCAGAATTAAATGCTAGGAAGATAGGCATTCCCATCCCTGGAGGTTTTCAAGAACACACACAAAAGGGCTGTTAGGAATAGCAAATGCACAGCAGTCTTGCCTCTGGGCAAGGATGTGGTTTGAACAATCCCATGTCCCACCAGCTCCACTTTCCACGATTTTGCGATTATGCAATCTGCACAATTTCCCTGAAGGATACCAACGGTTAGTCTGTTTTGTGAATGGAGCCAGTAAATAACCTGTCATCTTGCCTTTAAGGTGTCTGAGGCATGACCAAGTCGAGCAGGGCAAGTTACACCAGTATTACAGCTCCTACTCCACAGCTCAGATCAGGATTTTGTTCAGAGAAGAATTAGCTTCCTCCTGCAGCTTGGCACCCCTTCTTAAGCTCCATTAATAATTGCAGCTCTGAAAGCCTACCTTAAATTTTCCCTTATTGTAGAAGATACCCCATTGACTATGTAATGATGCTACTGCACAGCGATGCGTGTGACGTATATTAAAAATGACAATCAAATAACAATATAAAAAAGTTTGAGATGCCTCTGTGACACCGTTTTCCATTTCCTAAATGTTGTGCCATAACAGTTCACTACAATGCTGACATTTGCACTTGCTGTAACACAGGCAACTCCCCACTGCTTGGGAAGGTGCTGAGGACCAGGGCATAGTGTCAACGTATCACAGAACTCACACGCATCTAGACAATAAAATCTATAATAGATTATAACAAATAATCTATAAATCTATAATCTATAAATAGATTATAATAAATTATATTATAATAAGTTATTTTATAAATAAAATTCTGAATTCTTTCCAGCTATCCAGGCGCTTTGGACAGTAATTTCATGTTGTCTTTTGTTTGACTGTGAGGAACTTCCCATTCCTTCCAGTTCAGAAAACACAAGTGACATTGTGCTCAATACTAACAAACAAACACTGCCAACACCTCAAGTCAAGCGGTTCTCAAAAGATGGATTATTTATATGGCAATATGCCCACGTGGTTGTAGATCGTAAACTCTCTATTACAAAACAACACCCTTTATCGGCACATCTGCACATTGCGTATTAGATGAATGTGATAGCAGAATGCACAAAAACAAGCAAATTTTAATACATCTTTTCCAAGGTTTGGGGGAAGGGGTGTATCCAAGAAGACTACCTGCTGACATCCTTTGAATAAAAGTTTACAAAGCAGCCAGAAAAAGGAATTTTTTTATTGATTTAACTCTTCACCAAGACCAGGCAGATTGAAAATCAGCACTGACAAAGATTTATAACACAGATGGAATGAGTTATGGGCTGAAAAAAAAAAAAATAGTATTGCATGCACATACAGACGAGTACCGGGGATGTGCATGGGGAATGTGGTTTCCCCCCCCAGTCCATCCCTACGCTAGTTCAGATCTCCGCTCGAACAATAAATTCTCCACCATCTTCTAGGAGACTGCACTTAGGCTTAAAAACCTATTTATGCTTACCGTACAATATAATGAAAGCCCTGGAAGCAGACAAACAAGAGGAACTAAATTATTGCTACATTATTTGGTAGGTTGCATGGCCAGTATCTACAGGAGTCAAACCCACCATAAAATAACTAACCTGCTTTCTCCAACCAAATTCTCCCTTGACATAGTAAAACATGGCCCAGAAGTATTCTCTGATAGTATTAAATAAACATCTGGGGGGTGGAAGGGATGTTAGGATTTAGAAGTCTGGAAAATACACAGCTCTCCTGAGACACAGTCATCCATACAGCTAAGCCTCGCAATCTATTTAGGACTTTCTTTTGAACCTTAGTAAGGTTTTTAAGCCTTATCTGATGAGCATAATGATATTAAACTGTTTTTCATTACCCATAAAAAATGAACAAAAAGGATAAAGCTGCTAGCATCTCAGGCTATTTGAAAGGAATCAATAGTCTGAATCCCTCAGTATACCCTGCTCATAAAAAAAAAACGTTTTCTTTAAACAAAGAGGAATTGTTTGGACATGAGAAACTAGTTTCACATGAAGTACCTTCACAAAAAAAAGTACATCCTAGGTTGATACAAGAAAAACGTAAAACAGATTCTCACATGCAGTTAGATATAGGTATATATGCTTACGTGTAGCATGTCTGCACATGCATTCATGCACTTAGAGGAAACATGCCAGAACCAAATTCACCAGCCCTGATAAAGTTTACAAATGCAGACAGGCGACAGAGTTAGGGCAGAATGGGATACAGTAAGCTGGAGGCAGCAGGAAAAAAAAAGTCTGTATCTGAAGGCATCAAAAATTCCCTTAATTTCCAGTCTCCCTATTCACTCTGCTGCACTGTGCAGGGCAGACACACGATCCTACAACAGAACACCTCCCAGCAAAGCGTTAGCAGCTACGATTCAGAAGCAGAGCTAACTGCGACGTTCCCAGTGTGATTTTTTGGTCTAAAAATATCGATTTGTTCGAGCTGCAGCTTTTCACAGGACTGCATCCATTTCAGGAAACAGCATCGTGACAGCATCACACCCGGCAACTCCTGGTCAAAATGTGAGAGACGATGTTTATAACAACAGTAACATGCTTTCCAGACCACTTGCCTGGGCTATAGGAAGAAAAAAAGGCTCAAAACTGTGCTCAACAGCTTATTTTATACATTATTTTCCTAATTTCAGGCTTCAAGTTCCAGCTTGGCCTGATTCATAGAAGGGCTTAGGTATTCTAGGAACCTGCTGAGCAAAGCACTGATCTGTCTTGGGAGGGTGTTAGCTTTCCTGAAACTGGTGGTTCTCTTTTTTACTGCAGAACTTCAGGAAAAAATAAAATAAAATCAGCATGGGGAAAAAAATGAAATCCCCCAATGTTTTTACTGAAGAAGAGCAAGCACTTGTTTCTCACCAGTAATTAGAGGTGTCAGCTTCATTCTCATATGGACCATGCCACATATTCCTCTGGTTTGTAGGGAGGATGGATGCAGGCCAAGACACAGGGAAAAAAGAAATTAAAGCCTCACAAATCTTTGTGATTCATAAATGGGTTGCTGTTCTATCACTTTAAAGCTACTTAATCTCTACTCTTTGAAACACACCCTATTACGCACTAAATGATTAATATCATTCGTTTAATAAAGAATTTGTCCATATTAAGATATTCAAATCTAAACCATCTTAAAATAGAAGGTCTTCATCCTCCCATGGTGTAAATAAGGATGATTCCTTTGAAGTCAATGAAGCTATGGCAATTTATGGCAGCTAAGGATCAATCCTGCATGCCTCCAAGGCTTAATTAACTCTGTGTACCTTTTCTAACACATAATGCTCTCAGATGAATTAATATTTAAGCTGTTATCACCTGTGCGATGTGGAGCATGTATTACTCAGAGCTGCATGAACAGGATATTATTCTATTTATATTCTTGTGATGGCTTCCCAGATGCTGGGTGAGCTTTCCTTCCCTGGAATAGCAACAGTTATTTTACTTACATGTTCAGTTCAAGCAGAAAAAAAAAACAAACCATGACTGAGGAGTGAGCCTGTCCATAGGTAGTCCTTACAACTGAAGTGCTTCTTATGAAGACACACGTAACTCACACACACACAGAAGTATACAGCCAACTACCTACATCAAACCGAGGAGGCAAGCTTGCAAACACAGCTCAAAAAATGGAAAAGCCTTCATATAAAAAAAGGCTTTGCTATTAGAAACAAGAATGAATAATTTTGCTTCTTGGGGAGAAAACAACAGCACGTGTAATTGCAACTTTTATCCAATGGGCAGTATTCGGAGTCAAACTGGGGACAATAATTTCCAGCACAGCTTACTGCAAAGTTCATCAAGGTGGGTAATCAAAACCTGGCTCTCATCGGTACTATCACCACTGCCCTGTTATGGCTGTGAAAGTAACTCTATGACATCTGTATTATTTTTAAAGGTTTTTAATCTTTATTGCTTCCATCTTTGGTTTATTCTAGTAGAATAAAGCCTCCTGTCTCAAAGCAAAGTAAAAAACACCATGTTGTTCTGAAGCTGGCATATTAAATTTTCATATGCAGCTACTGGAGACAGATTTATAAACTAATTAAGTGTAACAATCTCATAAGCACTGCTTATATCTGAAGAGTCTCATATCAACCAGCTGAGTTATTCCAATGGATAAAAAACTTATTCAATAGGAACATGTTTCAGAATTAGGCCAAAATTATTTTCTGTCTAATGTAGCTCAACCCATGTGTAAACAACTTCTGCAAATATCTCCTTATTAAATTATTTGATTTTTGAATAAGGAAAGCTTGGATTCATTGATACATTTTGATGAGCTTCCCTCTATTACTGTACACACCAGTTTTTCTGCTATTCTATTTCAACTAAAACTTCCACAGGATGGCAAGAACTGACATCCTTCCCCCTTCTATTCCTTACTTACGTCTAATCTACTGTTCCTCTGATCACAGTTACAATTCAGCCTCTCTGGTGATCTTTCTTGTGCAATGTTTCCATACTGTACTACAGAATGCTTATACAGGCACTCCAAATTAATCGCAGGTGAACAACGAGCAATATTTTGCATGCAGCTTTACTAGAACAAAACCAAACAAAAATATCAGAATTTAGGATTTTGCTAGTGTTGTAGCCAGTTTAGTACAAAGAGCAGCTAAAGCTATTTTTCTTCCTGTCTACCCCCCCCTCCACTGCAGGAACATTGCACTGATTTTGTTGTATGTTTGCTCCTATGCCTAGCATGTATTTTCTGCACTCTTCGTCACTTCAACCTGCTTGTTGCTTACAAAAATTCCACAGCAACCTATATTTAAGAACCCACTTCTCCTCTTAATATAAGCAGGTACTGAAGCAAAACCCATCAATCACCATTAAATCACGACCAAGTATCTTGAGCTGTAAGCCTTTCCCCGTTGGTCTTCCACCGTAACAGAGACTATGAAAGAACAGTCTTCTAGGATTCTATTAAATCAATTTTCCTAAGGGAAAAAAAATGCATTCTCTAGAGAGTTGAATGTTATCATTGCCCATATACTCAGGAGACTTCCAAAACTCCCTCTTTAGAAGTAGACTCATCCACCCAAAAACGTGCTGAGAGCTGTAGCCTGACCTTGGAATTCCCCCTGGCTGGGGTCAGGGGAGTGCATTCGGAATTGGTCCCAAATGACTTCTTTTGCTGAAATTCCATTTTGCTCAATGACTCCAGGCACATTGTTAGTTTTGATTACCTGCAAGCACCATGATACACCGTCTTGTCCTTCAGCGTTAGTTCAGCCAAACCCAAGGGCCACTGGGTGGATGTTTCTTTGAAATTCCTGAGGCTGAAAGGCAAAGGGATGGATGGGAAAGAAAATCCGAATTCTGGCGGAGCAAACACATAGGTATAGCATATTTTCATGGTATTTTCCCTACCAGGTGACAGAGATGACTATTTCTGACTGCATTACCAAATGTAGGCACTATCTTGGAACTTTTCTCCAAACACAAGATGTATTTTCAAGTCTGCCTATGTACCACAGGATGTACAACTCCGACATTGCCTTTAGACTTCTCGGGATTTGATCAAAGCTCCTTTTCCTGCATACAACTCTTGTAAATATAAATGCATGTACATACACATGCCTGAGTGCAAGAAACCCTGCCATAAGCACAGTGTGCACCTGCTATTTCTCTTGAATCAGAACAATTTCCTCCCCACCACTATAAAATCCCTTCTGAACTCAAATCGGGCTGTAACAGTCCAGCCATCAGCTGTCTACTGCAGAGTTTCACTGTAATAAAACTCTAATTATGACCACAGAATGCACTCTTGAGCAACAACCTGTCTGGAGGCGGAACCAGATTACTTGTATACATGAATTATAAAATGATGATAAGCAGAATCACACGGGAATAAATCCATTTATGACCTACTGCTGACAAAGGTAAAGATTTAGCTAAGCAACTATTTGACTTAGAGCCACTTTCTTGGGTCTGCTTCGCTTAGCATACATCAAAAAAAGTCTTAGAGCTGAGCCTGTCCAATGATTGATGGGCTTCTATTACTGTTACAGAGTCAGTAATATATAACCTATTGTTTGGGTAATAACTTATATGTTTTCTTACTTTACAAGCCTGTTCAGTGTGGAGTTTGATGTATGGAGTGTTTTATGCACATCTACACAAAATATAAGCAATTTGTTTTCATTAAGGGAAGATATATGTAAATAGTTTCAAAAGAGATTCTGACATCTTTATTCCTTTTAATAAATATCTAACTAACTCCTCCCACTGCAGTGAGTGGGATGCTTGGAGACATTTTACTGGTCCCTGTGAAACCGTTTCACGTGATCAGCCCTGCCCGATCTTTTCTCTCCCTCTTTGCACCTGCTGTTTGGAGGGACAGGTCTCTTGGGAAGCTCTACACAACTACCATCTAGCTCATTAAATTCATAAATTCATTTATGAAGCTACCTTAAAGCTAGTTAGATTTTGCTTTTGATGGTTTCATAAGCTATTTGCATGTGGATGTAGGTGCTTCTCTAGCTTTTTAGACTTCTCATCCATTCCAGTACTTGAACTGTTCACTGGACACCAAAGATTTTGAGATGTTTCAAAGACAAACGTCTAGTCCTTGGAAGATGCAGTCAGGGAATGTCACTATAGCACACTGAAATGCCACTGCAAACACAGGAAAGGAGGACAGCTTACAACAAGTGTTAATCAGCTCAGATCCTCAATAAAAGTGGTTGTACTGCATAAAACAACTTTATATCCACCTTGATACCATAGTTGCACTAATTCTCACTAGCAATCACCTACAGAAGACTGTAACATATTGTATACGTCTGTATTTATAAACGAATCAGAATACTCTGTGTGTACCCATATATTCTGCAGTGATTTTGCATCTCAGGGCCTTTCTGGACAGGTACTGTATTTTTGTGTTGAAGAGCACCTAATGAATTTATCTTCCAAAGATTTCTTCCCTTTCCTTCATTTTGGCATCCACAGAATCTCATGGATATGTTATTTGTTTTGAGCCTGCCACTTAGCAGTTTTCTTTGACAATCTGTAAGTCACAAGGGGATGAGAAGAGTCCCTTCATAGAGCACGACTGTATGATTTCATATAGTCATCCTCTACTACGATTTCACATACCTCTGCCAGGTGTCCCCTCACAAGTCCTCTTTTCAAGGCTGAATCATCTTCCACTTGTCTATTTCCAGAGCGTTTGTAAAACAGGACAGGAACAGATCCTTACACATTATAAATGTGACTAATTCAACTGAAATTAGATTTAAGATTGGTTTAAATTCAAAATTAAGCAACTCCAGTGGTCTCTAAAGCTTAGGCTCTCTATTTGTTGAATCACAGAGAATCGACACTGCCAGTTTAGTGATCATCAGTCTCTTCTCAACGGAGCTGGATGATTGAGTTATTTCACTTCATCTGAATTACTGCAGCCTGTCTCTTTTCTGAAAAATATAGCGGGCAAGAAGCTGACACTAACAGCAAATATTTTAGGATAATAAGTGTGAGTGCACATGGCCTTGCTTGTGGAGTTTACATCACTGTGGGAACAATCCGAAGCCAGAACAATTTTCTTCAAGGAAAAGGCCTTTTCAGGCAAACTGTTTACAACACGGACAGAGCAAGGCCAAGCATGGTTCCAATTCTGCTCTCCCATCAGAATGGAGCAGACTGATTGACACTGCACTATTTATAGAGATTTTCTGGATTTATATTGATGGAATAGAACAGAATTTGTCCCAGTGTGTCTCAGACATAAACAACTGAGATGATGACACAACATCTGCTGTCTCTTCCAGCATCCTCACTTTATTACTTAAGGCCAATACGGGAGAGAAATGCAAAATCTTAGTATTTAATTGCTGGGCTCTTGCCTATTTTGACAATACTTTCCTATGCCTCCAGCTGACATATTCCTCTCAGTGCAGCTTCTAAGTTCAAACTCAAACATCATTCTGCTCTGTTGACCTCCATCAAGGTCTTCACCCATTCCTGTACAGAATAACAGAAATTCAGCCAGAGATCTGACTTTTTTTTTTTTGGGGGGGGGGGGAAGCCTCCTAATTTTTGAATGGATATTGGCTCTGAAGAGTAATTTGTATTTGCTGTATTTATTTTGAACTTCAAAAAGCCATTTGGAGCAAAGTTTACATATTTAAGGCCAAGCAACATATGCATTTTAAATCATATTTTCATCTCAGTGATAGCTAAAATAAGCTAGATGAGTTCTTAAGCAATATTTTTAAGAAAGGGTCTTAAAGGCTTTTGTTGTTGTTGTTGGGGGGAGGTTACACGGAAAAGTTTTGAGTTGAATTTTTCTCCCACAAATATTTTTCTAATTGACATGAAAAATATATTTTATTTGAAGACATAGGAAATTTCTCACCGAGTGCTCACTTCTTATATTAAAGGAAAAAAAAACATTTTTTCCCTCCTCTCTGCTAATCCTGTTTAAAAAAAAAAAACACACTTTTAATGTTTCTATGTTTTTGACAGCAGACTGAATCCCTTAAAGATTGAGAGCATGGCTGAAAACTCCCAAACTTGCTCCTCAGTGCATTTTGCCTCCTGTCCATTTCTACTCCTAATTTAATCAACTTCTAACACATCTGCAGTATTTATCATAAGCTCGTCTGCTTTAAGCTAAAGACTCAAAAAAAGACATAAAATCATGGCATTACATTGATCAGAAATAAAGCTTGCTTAAGCCAGAATACTTATGAACTGATTTAAATCCTAATGAGGCTGACAGTTACCGAGTGGCAGAATGAGAACAGAAAATAGCAGTGGCCTTGCTGTACTGTGAGGCAGCTGTTCAAGTGGACTGCAATTAGCTCCTAGAGAAAAATCTTTATCATTGTTTAACTACCAATATCCCTCAGAAATGGACTAAAATCAAAATTCCACATATACAGACTTTCAGCTTCCAGCTCATTTCTGGTACAAATGCAGACTCGTGCTTGGGAAATGACATGCAATGGGATGGGAATTCAATAATCTTTGGGGCAGGGAAAATCAAGACTTGTAATTTTTAGCTTGTTTCTTTCTAATGTTCTTCCTTCAGTGAATTCTCAGACTATCACCACACCAACGCTAATAGAAAGTACTGTGAATATGCAATGAAGGGCTGGAGGATCTATTATCATATCTCCTTGGATCATGGAGAGAACAGAAAAATATTAGTCTCATTCAAGTAGAGGGTAGCTTGCTTACTAACACAGAAATTTTTCTTGCTCTTAACTGACCATATAATTGTGCTGTGGTTTTTCTGACCATCTTGGACTTGGTAGTTGAACAGGGTTTTTTTTTATTATCTAAAAAAACAGCTTTGTATATTGAGAAAGTCTAAAGGGTTTGACTAGGAACTGCAAACCAAACTATACTATGCACTGTATGCACCAAACCATACCCTAAAACATTTACAGTGCCAATGTAACTGACATGAGAAATACGTACAATGAAAGAAGCAGAAATATTAAAGAACAAACTTTGAAAAATAAGGTAATTAAAAAAGTATTTTCCAAATTCTTCTTTGGAAACCAACTCTGATGTTTGGAATAAAAATTCAGAATGGAAAACATGGGGGGAAGGGGGAGACTGGTTTTCCTACTTTATCTTTCTTTCTTTTTCCCCTAGAACACTCCCTCTTCATTCTGCTCCTCCTGTTTTAAAAAGCAACGCTGGTATATTCATACCATCAAAAGCCAATATAGTTTGCTTCATTTTCCCTGCATGCTTTAGTGAGCAGGCCTGAAGTTGAAGTTTATGAACATTTTCTTCCTTCTGAAACTGTATTTTTGGAGACAGCTTATTTACCAGAAAAATTAACTCCAGCTACAGCTACTGCAGCTTTCATCAGGTGAACAAGAACAAGCCCCAAAAGACAATTAAAATAAAAAAAATTGACAGACTGACTTTTTCCAAAGCTTAAAAAGCTGATGCTTTACAATTTCCAGCCACTTGCACAGACGTGACTTATTTACGGTATACAGATTTGGCTTTGCTTTCCTATAGATCCCTCTCACGCCCAGCACCCTACAGATGACTGGTACCAGCCAACTAGCAGGTATCCCTACCGATATTCATTTGAGCTGATAAACAAGAATGCGGTCTGCAAGTTGTTGTTAACTTCAAAGAGGAAAAAAAATCCCTGCTATTAGCACTGTAAACATAAAAAGAGGAGCAACTTTATCAATACACACTAGGTTTGCTTTATACAAAATACTGAGCAAGAAAAAGCTGAGCTGGAAGTTCCCCAAAACCTGAGCTGCCGTTTGCAGCATGCGGTTTAATTAGACAAACCACAGCATCGTGGCGACGGGACCACAGCAGGCACTACGGACTACATTAGATTTTTAAAAGTTGAAAAATTTTAAGCTAATACCATTCATTTCATCTTCTCACTGACCTTTCCACTTCAATTTTCCAAAGCATCTACCCTTTTGCTCACCTTTGCACTGTCCTTTTAACATCGCTATTAAATATTTATATTACAGTAGAGCCCATATCAAAAGCAATACTCTATCTAGAAAGCACTGTGAAATCACATAAAATCATGGCTTTTGCAAAGGATAGCCTTTAATTTATGAAGTAACGATACTGTTGCAACACAGTAGGACAAAAAATTACCGGTAAAATAAGCAAAATATGTTTAACCCAAAGCTAACTACAATAAAGCTACAGGAAGATGAGAGACCTGTTTGTGCAGCAGGCTCTTCGTAACCCCTGGTGCACCTTGACCAGAGCTACACAAAACTTTTCATCTTTTTTAGCTGCACAATTGCAGCTCTGAAATACACAAGCAGCCAGATGATTTTTCAGCTTAACTGGCAATACGTCAGAACTTCTTTTCCACAGCAATCCTTTTACACTATCAAAATAGAGGACTGACAGAACATAACATATGTCAATTGGCATATGCAATACCTCGGAGTAAAATATACACATATTTAACCATATACTGTTACTGCCTGTTGGTAAAGTAACACGTTGTTCACAGTGAAAGGTATAATCTTATCTGAAAAAACACAGCTTCAGCAGCAACATGTGAGTGTATCAAGAAAATGAAGTTAAAGGAAAGAGTCAGCACTATACATACTGACACAACTAGTAAACTTAGCTATAAAGTGTTCAGGAAAGAATTAGTTCAAGGGTTTCAAACGTGCCCTGTAGTCATCATGTCTTAGGTAATTAAAGACATCTCCAAAACCAGAATAATCTTATGCCTTATAAATCTGCAAAGTTGTTTGATTTAATCTTGCTCCTTGCGTACTTTATTTAATCTAAATTCCTCCCTGTCCTGAGGAATTCATAACCTTCCACCTTAACACTAGTAAAGCTTAATTGGAGTATAAACAGGTTACAGGAACTGTAATCTCATTAAGATTTGCTCTTAGGCTAGACAGAGAATCACAGAATTGTTTGGGACCTTAAAGATCATCTAATTCCAGCCAAAAAACACCCACCCCACATGACACAGGAAGCCACAATCCCTGGCTTGGGGGAATTCAGCTTTCAAACAAACAAAAAATCCACATCGGGATTCAATTGTCCTTAAGAAGTTATCACTCTGCAACTCCACTGAATAATTAAGAAGTCTGCACTCCAGAAGCCCACCTATGTACACTTATGCTCCAAAAGTACTTGGAAAGAACAAGAAAAATGTTAGTCACTATCTCTTTTTAATTGCATTCTTCCATTGTGTTCATTTCCTATGCTTGGAAAAAACAACTTTGAATTTATATATGTGCACGCTCGTGTGTTATTTCTTGCTTTAGTAACACACTTCCAATACACCATAATCGATATAATTCTCCTGAATGATAATCAGGTGTGTTAAGGAGATTTCTGACTTACCATCAGACATGCTTATGAGAATTCAGCTACGCTGTAGCTCTTCTGCAAGTTCTATGTTGACGGACTTTATTTATGTTAGCCTGGAGCTTGGTTGATAGCAAACGACTTGGGCTTAAGTCTGTGGAAAAGAAAGAATCCAAGACCTGAATGTACTGAAAAGAGCTTTGAACCAAAGATTTTTACCAAACAGACACTGAGAGGTGCTTTGTGCAGCTGTTCTTCAATTTGGGAAATTTAGGGAAAAAAGTGAAGCAGAAAAATAATTTCTCCCTGACCAAAGTAACGGTGCCATATAAAAAGATCTCGTGATGCTTTCCATAAGAATTAATTAAATCTCAGTTTGGCTAATTCACTCAAAATTTATGGCACAATATGGGAAGCATCTGCCACATTCTACATCAGAAACAAACACATTTCTTTGACTGATCCAACCTTCAGAATCAAGATAACCAAATATTGCCCTGATACATCATTTCCCTGTAAGTCATGGTCAGGGATCACCTATACTCTACCCCACCTTCCCCAAACTTCTCCCCCATGTCCAACCTATAGCAAGACCTCTCTAACTGTCTGCATTCACTGCTGATTTTCCAACACTGTTTCCCACTTGCATGTCAGAAGAGCTCTGTACTGCAAACCTGGGAGCAGAATTTCATGCAAAACAGGTAGATTACATAATTATAGAAAAACTAATAGAGTACTGAGATGAACATTAAACCAAAGGGGAATGCAACTTTTATTTTCTAACAAGGTGACGCTATGGTATTGAGAAGTTAACATAAAGCATCTACTTACCACAATCAGAAAAAGAACTGATGCATCTTAAGAAATCAATAACCACCTGTAAGAATTGTTTGCTTATGGATAAAACTCCAAAGTTATAGGAAAGTCCTAGATCAAATTTCAATCTAAACTTTATTCTTGCAGACAAATTCAATAAATTTTCCCTCAGTACCCTTATTTAGGAAAAGAAAAGCTGAACATAATAAAGGAATTATTAAAGGAGCTTATTAAAGGACTAACTAAGGAATGCGTGAAACCTCGTAAGAGTCACTGAAAGTAAAGCAGTCTTAGAACAAAACCAGTCTTAAATATCAAGACCAGGTTTCATGTACTTTTATAATAACCACTCTATTAAGCTTCACATTGACAAAAAAGTTGTGGGTTGTTTTTTCTTCGTTTGTGTGTTTGTTAGGGGTTTTTATTTTTGTTGTTTTTGTTTTTTTAAGCAGTATCAGGCGAGCGCTAAAACTAGATTTAGGGTGGCAAACAAACAACAGCAGCAGCACTTTTTTCTCCAGAGACTGGCAATTTTATACTTGCAGACTCAAACAATCTTGCAGCTAACGGCACCCTATGACAAGCGGGGGCTGTTCTACCAACATGCAAAAATTGACAGCACCACGTGCCAATTTTAGAAACAGCTATCTTCTAATACCAAGCATTAGCAAGAGATGCAGCAAGACAAAGGAAAGTCCTTGAACCCAAACAGCCTTTCTGATTGCAGCCGAGCTCCTCTGACATAAAAGATAGCCCCAAATGTACAAGAATCTATATTGTTAGTAAATAAGTCGATGATTAATGAAAGTACACCCGCTGGTTGTCAGCAGGAACATCGCAGAGTTAGAGAAACAGCTGGATTTGGAGATTTGGCTCTTACATGCTCTCCTACCAATTAGAACCCAACACTTAATTGCCTGGAACAAAGCCCAAGTCACTATTTCTTCTTATGCTATGGCCTGATGTTTGAATGTATTTATTTCATTTCAAGGTTACATTCTGTTTATATCTTTTTTTATTAGGCCTGCAGCAAAACATCATAATTGGACACTTTTACGATCACACTGATTCTTATGGTTATTTTTATGACAACGATTGGTGGGTACCTGTTTTTCCTCCCCCTTTGATTTGCATCTTATTAATTCAAGGCTATTTTTAAAAGTCCAAGAAGAATGGAATGGGAGTCCTGTTTTCCAAGCAGCCACTTTCAGGGAGCTTTGAAAAACAAAGCATTTTTCCTACCCTACCAAACACTCCACAATAGCTATTTCAGTGTTAACCATTCTGTGAAACAGCACCGCGGCCCACTGAAGTCAACATTTCTCAACTAGCTTTGCAGAACTGCACAGAATGACAGCAACAGGCATTACGGCCCTTTAGGAAGTTACGCTATTCCAGCCAGTACAGAATATACCTGGCATTCTCTTTTGCTGTGCCTCTTACAAGAGTACGTTACGTTCTCCATGTAACCTACTAAATTCCAACGAAATGTCTTGGAGCCAGCCTCAGCCTTCTGGGAGAGCTGCATTTTAGGCTTAGAGAAACACTGCGGTACTGTGGATCTGAAGGAAGAACTTGCAGGACAGCAGAGGCACCCAGCACATCATCTTCAGCACCTATAGGACTCAAAAAGACATTATTAAGTACCAGATTCAGCCTGCACTCAAGTACCAGCTGTAAGCGCTTCACAAAGCTGAACACAGCAGAGCAATCCAGAACTGACAAAACCAGCAACCTCCTGTTTCAGCCAGCCAGTTAATTACTCAGTGGTACCCAAACCATAAGGTTCGAATGTCTCTATCACATACACACAAAATATCAAGGAGCAAAGCAAAAATACTTCCTCTAAATCATGACAAACTCCCCGTTCACAGCATTCACCTTCCCAGCTTGTCCCATCTCAGCTACTCAGGTCGGGGTGGTGCTAAAAAAAATTACTTATCTATTAATAGGGGCACGGGAAGTTCACTTCAAAATTTATGGCGTCTGCTTTAAAGCATTAGAAAAGATGTTCCCTCCTTCATCAACAAATGGGTTTGATGGAAAGTCTCCAGGAAGATTTTCCGTATAGTGCTGATAAACTAAAGAGCTCAAAACTCTAAGCCACACGTGAAAATAGTGATACAGCCTGAAAGAGGTTTTCACCCAAAAAGTAGTGAAATGGTACAAATTAGGCATCTTGTAAACTTACAAAACTTTGAACAATTAAATAACAAATAAGAATTATGTATCCTTTTTTTTCCCCAGAGGTACTAATGCTACTGCAGCATGCCTTCAAAGAAAATAAAAATAAAAATAAAATTTTTACTTATATAATATCTAGCACATATTGAGACAAGAACACTGTTTTTTTTGTTGTTGTTGTTTTTAAAGACAGTTAAAAATCATCTCCTCCACCCACACAGAACATCAAACAGTTCTTTAAATTACATATACTTACAAGAAATCAAATTCAGCTAGAACAAGGTGATGCTGTTTTTCAGAAGAATTTCCAGCAAAAACTGCAGCTTCAAGAAAAATATTGTCCAATCTTTTTGTCACAAATTAAGTAACAGATTTTGTTTGTTTTAAAGTTTAGTTTTCATTTTGTTTATTAGGCATTTGATGATCGTGCCTGGAAAAATTTCAGGGAGAAGAAAAACAGAATATATAGGCTTTAATTTGAGCAGGTTTCTTCTCTGGCCCCTCAAAGAACGCAAATAGTCTCTGCTGCCAATTTGTTCGCTCTGTTTCACTCCAGGGCTTGGGGAGCCAGTTCTC
Source organism: Cygnus olor (assembly GCF_009769625.2). Taxonomy (NCBI): domain Eukaryota; kingdom Metazoa; phylum Chordata; class Aves; order Anseriformes; family Anatidae; genus Cygnus; species Cygnus olor. The sequence goes on along the minus strand of NC_049195.1, from coordinate 1,683,841 downwards.
TGCTGAAGTTCACTCCCTTCACTTTCTTCTGAGATGAAATCTGGACTCAGGCAATGGGACAACTTGCTCTACACTCCAGTACAGGCAATATGAGTATGGTTTGTGCCAAACTGAACTTCACCCATCACAGTCCTGCAGCTTTTGCAACCTCAAAAACACTCCCGGCTGCCTCTGAGGCCTTGGTGGGCCGGGACAACCTTTTCAGCCTGTTTGGCACTATGACGAACCACCACAAAGATTGCCACAGGTTGCTCAGAGGAAACTTAGAATCATAGAAGCATTAAGGTTGGAAAAGCCGTCCAAGATCATCAGGTCAGACCATCTCCCTACCACCACTGTCACCACTAAACCATGTCCCTAAGCACCACGTCCAACCTTTCCTTAAACACCCCCAGGGACGGTGACTCTACCACCTCCCTGGGCAACCCATCCCAATGCCTGACTGCTCTCTCTGAGAAGAAATGTCTCCTCATTTCCAACCTAATCCTCCCCTGGCACAACTTGAGGCCATTCCCCCTAGTCCTATCACAGTTACCTGCAAGAAGAGGCCGACCCCCAGCTCCCCACAGCTTCCCTTCAGGTAGTTGGAGAGAGCCATAAGGTCTCCCCTGAGCCTTCTCTTCTCCAGACTAAACAACTCCAGTTCCCCCAGCTGCTCCTCACAGGACTTGTGTCCCAGGCCCTTCACCAGCTTTGTAGCCCTTCTCTGGACACGCTCCAGGGCCTCGATGTCCTTCTTGTACTGAGGGGCCCAAAAGTAAACACAACACTCGAGGTGCGGCCTCACCAGAGGAGAGTGCAGGGGGACAATCACCTCCCTGGGCCTGCTGGCTACACTCAGCCACACATCCACACAACAGGAGGTGTAGCAAGGCCTAAGCAATAAGGGTAAACAAAAGCAGCCTACACCGAGTGGCCCCGGGTGAAATGTTAGCTCCTCTTTATAGGAAAGAAGCACCGCCTCAGGAGGCAGTCGTGTAGCTCCAGACTGGACATCAGTGCAGCTGGGCCTAACTCCTACCTGTAGCTGGCCTCAGGAAAGTTCCTTCACTTCTGTGCAGTTGACCATTTATCAAATGCTAACAGCAACTAGTTTTTCAAAACACTTCTAAGTTCTGCTGCTGGCAAAAAACTATACAAGAAACATGCAGTTTGCCCACCTTGGATAACCTCTTCGTACAGTGCCACTCTTAGGTAAGCTGTATGAAAACAGGAGGGTTATTAAGGACAGGGGTTTCTTTTCAATCACCCACATTCATAAGGGACATTGCTGCTACTTACAAATAAATCACTATATTTACTCGTGAAACTAGGAAAATACTTCTGATTTACTTGTAAAGGGATGGTCCGTATTTAATTGAATACCCTTCCATTAACAGTTCCGACAACAACATTGCTTTGAGAGCTGTGACAAAAGAGAGCTAATGCTTTCTAATAGCATATAAAGATTACACCACTGAGATTGACAGAATCATTGGCTTTATGTCACAGAACACAAATGCCTCCTTTCTTCTGTATGATGGTCTGTGCCACAGAAATCCGTTGAAATCTGGGGAAAAACATACAGGGAAATTATGTTTCTACTAAAGAGAAGCTGAAGCAATGAACTTTTTTTTTTTTATATAAATTAAAACAAGCTTGACTAACAACACTCTTATACTCAATCACATGAAAGTGACTTAGAGTACTTAATTGACTGTAGTTCTCTACAGCACGGACAGTGATATCGGGTACATGTTTTTCCCCAGGGAAATCTCACTGAAAAATAAAGCCTGTGTGGATGGACATAATGACTGCATGCAGGTTTGAAATGACACAAGTAAATAGCAAGTTTTGCAGTCAGAAACTTGATTATTGAAATAACCTATTCCCCTTGTGAGCATGACTCCTGACAAATTAGAGAGAACACAAACACAGAAAGAATCCTAGCTGCAGGGAGCAGGCAAGCACCCCGAAGTCTTCTACAGCTAGTAGGACCAATGATCCAACACACTCAGCACTTTGGAAACCTGGGTCTTAAATCTGGAAGAATAAGATCTTTTCTTTAAGGATTATTTCCATTACCTATTGCATATGAAAGATCATCTCCTTTTTGTGGATTGCTCTCCTACACACTTGTTTCACGTCCCTCAGAACTGTACTGGGAAGTGTATTCAAATGGTACAAGGCTGCAAGACTTGCAGCAGATTCTTTCAGTGAACAACTTGATCCTTCTTCTTTCATGGGAAGGAAAAAAGCCTTACAATAGACAGAGGTTAAGAGCATACAGTCTTAGGTTTTCTTTGTAGAAAGCATGATGCAGAACAGAGGAAAAAAAAGGCTCTATTAGTAATGTTGATCCACATTTTGATGAAAGCTTAAAATGTAAATGAAAAGAGAGAGAATAGGGATGAAGCATCTTTAAACTTGCAACAAATCATTTTATATTGATAGAGTCCTGGGCTTAAATCCAAGCACAGCTATTGCCTTAATGCAGACTGATTTCAGGAGACTTAAAAATAGCCAAGATACTATGGTGATTGGCAGGCACTGTAGAGACAGCTGCCAAAGTCAAATTGATTTTTTTTTTCCTTTTGAAGGACTCCAGATAATTTAAGCAAGGCCACAAATTAAAGCACACACACATGACTTCTTGATGGTTTAAAAAACCCAGTCCCCAGGAGGGGAGCTATTTCCCCACCCTCACCTTCGAGAAGCACAGGGAAATCATGTGCAGACTGACCCCGCAACGCTGGCGAGCATCCAAATGAGCAGTTTGCTGCAATCTTGCCCTGTGCACGATCATGCCCGATTCAGCTGCTGTACAATTCTGACAAGTATGAACTCTAGGGCTTCAACAAATGGCGATTCCTAGTATTATGCACTATTAACAGATGGGACCATCTCAGGACTTCAGTGGGCAGAAAACTCAATTACACTCCGTATCTACTTAAGGCAGAGCTGCAACAAGAGGTCGCACAGGCTGCACTAACAGGCACAGGTCACTAGCTGGATTCGCGGAAAGACTCCAAATGTAGCTAAGCTAGAGAAGGTCCAGAGAAGGTCCTGAGGGTAACAGAAGGCATTAGTTTGGGCATGTTGCTTTTTTTTTTTTTTCTTTCCCCATGTTAAAACCTTCCATTTGTACTAAAAGGTCAGGCAGGCAAGGGCAGAAAGGACTTGGGGGTGGTGATGGTGCTTGAAGCGTTTTCTAATCCACCGAGAACACTGTCTGCTTACACCTTTCACGCATCTGTCTAAGGCTCTTGAGATATTACTTCCACCAGCAATATAAATGAATTCAAACCTGCATTACAAGTCTGATGAATTTTCAGCTAGTGGCATTTTTAAAATAAAACACATGTCAAGCAGTCCCCGTCACACGGCGTACAATACATCCAAGTGCTGGTACTTCCCCTATGCGGAAGGTTTGCTGCTATTAGCAAAGCTCAAGCCTTCAATTGTTACTGGATGTTAATAACCCAGAGAGATTTAAATACGTAACACTGACACTGCTTGTTGCTTTAGCAGTGAAGGTAACAAAACCAACCAGTTTAGTTTACAACTGCTTACACAGTCGGCGTTCACAGTGTAGAGCTTTTCTATCCAACACCTGTGATATTCTTTTGGTCTTCAGTTTTGTACTAGAGATGCTACTCTTCTTAGAGCCAAAGTAAGCAGAAGAGTCCTACAGTCACCTTTCTGCCCATAAAAATGATACAGGTGGATATTGGTAAAGGCTAACATTAGTCCTGTTAGGCTAACACAAAATCATCAAATCATTAAGGTTGGAAAAAGACCTCTATCATCATCTAGTCCAACCCCTAACCAAGTACTAAAGTCCACCACTAAACCATGCTACTAAGCTCTACATCTACACGTTTCTTGAATACCTCCAGGGATGTTGACTCAACCACTGCCCTGGGCAGCTAGGCAAAGGCTGCACAACCCTTTCAGTAAAGAAATTTCTCCTAATATCCAACCTAAAAAAGGCTATAAACCTATAAAAGGCTAACATAAGCTCACCTCCTCAGTTTCCCTTTACAATCAAAGTGCTCAATGCAGTAAGCACTGCCCAGTAAAAGAGCCTAGGAAGATTAGTCTTGAAACATTGCTCATTAAAAGTACCACGCATAGACACGAAGCAACTTGCTGGAAACCACCTAAGAGTTACGACAGGGCTGTATCAGAAAGGACAAGGTTACTGCTTTCATGTCACTGCACCACCCTCTTTCCAGGATCCAACTCCTACCTGCACAGGTAGCTGAGATGGCCTGGGAGATATTTTCTTGCCAAGTCTTGTAATCACAGTGAATTCATTCACCTAATGAATCTAAGTTTGATAATTACAGCAGCAGCATTTGCACATGCATGTACATTCGTATGTTCTCAAAAGTAAGAAAGGCCTAATGCATGAAAAAAATCCAAAAAGAAAAGCTCCCTATAATTGGAATAGAAGTCAATCCAGGATTCCAGATATTAAAGATAACTTTAGAGAAAAAATACCTAATTTTTTTGTTCATTATAATTTGTAATGCATTTCTCTTGCAATGAACTTAATCATAACTACATGCTTAATATGGACAAATAAAATACAGAAACCTGCTCTGCAAATATTATTGAAACAACAAATGATCATTAAGCATGGTTTTGTTCAAACTATAAAAGTCTGTATAGGGAGGGTCAAAATGAGAAAGATTTGGGATTGTGAGACCTGATTCCACACATCCGTACCCCAAGATCTTAATAGTCAGATGCCCTTTGATTTCAATGAAGTTTTGGTTAAAACCTCAACTGCTTGCTCGCATGGTCCTGGATTTCCCTATACAGCCACTCTGGCAAAACCCAGCATCTGTCACACTGTCCATTTCAGTAGCCCTTTTTTTATCACAAACCTTTACACAGTTGCAGGGACAGGGTAAGACACTGATTCCCCATTATAACTTTCCCTATGCTAAAATCGTCCTTGTGCAATCACTAAATAGGATCCCTATTTAAAGATCACCTTTCCACAGTCCTCCAAGACCATTAAAGCCTAAGTATCCATTACATGTTCTGCCCAGCCTATTACAAAGGTCAAATGTTCTAAGACAGATACCTTTCAGCTCCAAATTACACTTCCTGAAAATCATACTGCTTGCATTCTTTTTTGAAATACATAATGAGATTTCCATACAGAAGCACTACTGCAGAAATGATAAACCCTTTGTGTAACACCAAGACTTAGAAAATAACATCTCTGCTTAGTTCAATACTGGACAAGAATGTCAAAGTCCCAGAGAAGTTTATTCTGAACATTTTGAGCCAGAGCTGGTACAGCTCATCAGGAACGGAACTGTGTTGCTTTAGAAAAATAATTATAATTAAGATCAAGTTTAACATACCTTTCATTATCAGCGGTAAGGCACAACAACTTCCAGAACAGTCTAACATACAAACTTAGGGGACTGTGTGTCACGTTTTACACAAAAAATGTTTTATCATTATCTGTATCATCGTGGCTACCTAAAACCCATACAATTCAACTCTGCCTGCTTATGAAACTATTAGGACACACACATAAAAGTTAGTTTCCAAGCAAAAGAGCCTAACCCAGGCACCAGAAAAATAGCAATAAATCGCCCAAAAAAGACAAATGAGGATGGTAGGCCGGTAAGGTGAAAGTGAGAATATGAAATCAGCACGTGAAAAATAGTCTGGCAGACAAACAAAAGTCACAGCTCTTCATCAAATTCACCATAAATTCAGGTTTATGACACACAGCGGTATTACCATCTTAAATAACATTCTCTATTACGGCTAAAAGGAACATTTTGATAAACAGAGGTTATAATGCACTAACACAAACCTGAGAAGAGAACAAGCTGCACATGGACAAAACTCAGTAACACTCCCTATGTCATTAAATAAAAATGTAGAAACTGTGGGGCAGCACTAGAGAGCAGTCTGAGTACCACAGACTGGATTCTGTCACTTCTAATCTCATAATGTTGCAACTACATCCTCAGCACTACTTGATAAGAAAACAGAAAAAAAAAAAAAAAAAAGCACTTGAGACGCCACGGGAAAGTGCTGCTGCTGCTGAAGTTTCCCTAAGATTATCAAAAGGGGGAGACATTGCTCAACAGAGCTATGTTGGATGCAATTGAGATAACAGTGGAGATCGTCAAAAGAGCTACCCTGACAGAAGAACAAAGAGAAGTGATGGCCTAGGAGTTAGCTGAAAGACGTGGTTACATCACACTCAAACTCCACAGGCCTTTTCTTAGGAACTTGGACAAACAACTCCCCTCGTGTGTGCTTGAGACTGCTGCCTCCAATACGAAGATTTGTCAATTCCTTCACCTTCCTTCTGCACTTATACAGCAAACTGTTAGAACAGAATGAACATTAAATGTACTACTAAGCCACAGTGATGTTCCGGGTTATTTTTAAGTCAGATCAGACCCCTCATCTGCTATACATACTACATGGCTCCACAAACTGCTAAATTATCCCAACAGAAGGCTCGAGATCCGCGGGCTAAGAAAGAGGGGTTTACTACCTTTGGGCACATGCACAGTTTCATTGAACTGCACTTTTCAGAAAACCACAAAAATAAAAAGAGACCTGAAAATGAGCACCAGCAATGACCACAAAAAAAAAAAAGTTTTTGCTGTGCCTTCCTGAAAGGAGTGTCCCAAATGAAGACAACAGCTTACTCCAACTCCTGCAGTCCGATGGTACAACGCCTTTATCTTTTAGAGTCAGTACAAGTAATTTACGATTTGAAGTTTAGATTAAAATGTTTCATTGATGTCAGGGAGTATTACACAGTCACAGCTACTTGATATCAAAAAGAAGGTATGGTACTTGGGAGATGATGTGCTTTCTGTAGTGTCATGGAAGGTATCTTTAGGAGTTGGAATTCTGTCCTATAAAATTTGCACATTTCTCAGAGGAACTTGACAATAAAGGTGGATCACCTCTCTTCAGTAGAGACATTAAAGTCCTTGACGGTTCAGACTAGAAGTGAAAATAGCTGGTTTTGTTAGTATGCAATCCTGAAGATTGATCTTGTTTTATTCCCATGACTGGTATTTTCACAGATTAAAATTTGCTCTGCAAATGAAAGATGTTGACCTACAGCTCTTGCCTGCAGAGATAGAGTCACTGCTCCTCTCAGATGAAGTTCTTTCCCTTGACAACAGCCAAAGACCTAGAGCTTCCATTAGATTATTAACAATGTTATCTGGAACTGAAATCTAAAGGCTCCAGAAAGAACATCTATGACTGAGGGAGTCTGTCATGGTTCATGTGTGTAATATTAAACATTTATTTTAAATGCAGGTAATGTACAAATACTCTAGGTGGTCCTGTAATGGGAAGAAAAAACAAAAACGGAAGACAATTCTTCTCAACATTTTCCCAAAAGTAGTCCACATAAATATCACACTCATGACTACCATCCTCGTCCTGGCAGGTAAGCCAGCCAGCCAACTTATTGCAATTGTATTGTTACAGAGCCAACAGCCTCATTGTGTTATTCAAACTATCACATCCATCTGCGTGCTGACAGCTGAAAGCTCAGAATAACTTGCAAGTTGCCTGGAGATGCCCAGCTGTTCGCTAGCCAGCTTAATTAACCACGGGCCTAACTGAAATGCTGCTGTAGTCAACAGGAAAACTCTACTAATGCTAATGGGCTTTGTATCGGTCCCTAAATCCAGTTGTGCTTCTCAGTTGAGAGACTAGCTTCAACAGATTTCAAATGTCTTAACACTTCCTAATTTGTTTCTTAAAGGTCAGAGCTTCTAGCTGCCAGATAAAAGGTTTATTTGTATTTTTGTTCCACGTTGTGGTATCAGACGAGAACCCGTGCAGAAGCCCAGATCATCATGTGGAAGCAGCACCAAGATGCAGCACGTAAGGAACAGCTCGACTTTGAATCCCCAGAATCTTTCTACATTTCTGCTAACTTTCCCTCTTCGGCCCATTTTAAGTGTTTGCAGTTTTCTTTTACTATTAAAGCCCAGAATCCTTGTGCTAGGTCACACCAGTAGTCCCAATTTAAGTTGGAATTCTAACACCGGTGAAATCTCTCTAAATATTCCCTATAGCTTGCGATGGCTATTGGAGCATTTTAAAAGCTCTGAACAGGGACATCACTACCAATTACACTCCAAATGGAATGACCTGGGGAAACTTATCTATAAAAATTATCTTTAAAAAATTGCCATTAAACTAGCAATAACCCTGAAGAAATAAAGCATGTCGCTTTGCACTAAAAGCTTTCCCATGTGAAAAAATATCAAGTTATTCATGAATGCACATCCTGATATTATTTTGGCAATAATGCATTAGGAAAACAGAAGGGATAACCCAAGCTAAGTGCTATGATGTTAATGTATTAATTTAGAGAGGTGAAGAACATCTGCATTAATACACAGCCCTCCAAGAAAGCCCTTACACCATCTAAGACTAGGATTTACTGAAATTAGCACTTCAGCTTACGCAAGAGATAAGGAAGGAAAAGCTTCTGCTGGAATTTATTTATAAGGGTTTCAGCACTAGCACTATGTAGTCAATAGAATAACTTACTACTTGCAAAACACAGATTAAAGATGACTAGTGGACAAAACATCGCAACAAGATACGGTGCAGTGACAGGCCCAGGAGTTCGGGGGGGTCTCTCCTTCAGTCAGAAAGAAGCCCGTTCATCTAGGTACAGTAAAAATCTCATTACTATGTACATTTGCAGAGTCTATTACCATTAGAATTAGTGAAAATCCTAATTAGAGCAGGAATGCAGTGGTTGCGCATGCCAGCATGTATTCTTCAGACATAGTATTGAAAATAAATGTTTTAGTATGTACTAGGTTCCTCCTCCTAGTGGTAGATTAACATTTCATTTGGAAAATCAGACTCGTGTTGCAGAAATTGCCTTTTTGGTTATAAGGCACAGAATTTGAGATCTCTCTCTCTAGATTAAACTGCACACGCTGGCAGCTTGATCTGTGGTTCTAAATATAAAAACCAGGCAACGAAACAGAGTGATACCTTTCACGGATCACACTAAAAGAAAAAGCATTAACACACCAGTTCAGAATTAGCTTTCTCAGGACTGTGAATCTTCATCTTCCCATTATGATCCCATAAGAACAGCTGTCTGCTGTATTTCAAGTGTTTCAATTTCCAGCAGTGACTACAGAGCTTGAAGTCAGTGGTTTAGTTCCCAAACTGCTATTGTTTATGAAGCCAGATGAACCATCTCACCTAACACTTGGGGTTAAAGTAATGTAAGATTTTGCTCCGAAATTTAGATAAGAATATCAAGATTTCAAGTAACAGACTGCAGAAGGCCTCAGTGGGAAAAATATAGGAGAAAAATAAAACTACATTTTCGGTAGTTCAGTATTCACGAATCAACACTAAGGTGTCATGTAATTCTGGGAAAATCACCGTATAAAAATTAAGAGAATATACTTTGGATTCCATCATCTTATTGAGTTCAACAAGCCTGTTGTCACAATTTCCCAGGTTCCCTATACAACTCTTAAGGGCAGAAGTATCACTTAAAAACACAGATTCTTCCACAATTCAAAGCTAAAAAAGCTTTATGAAAAAATCTAGAGTAAAAACTTGTGTTGACAGACAGAGGAAGAATGCAGTAGAATATCAGGAAAAAAAAAAAAGAAATCAGAAGAAAAAGAAACATTAAAAACAGGAAAAAAGGCTTTCAAATGTTCAGGGTTTTCTGCTGCCCAAAGTACAAAGTGGTTCAACAAATTCTAAGTAAAATTTGCAAGCAAAAGCATTTCAATTCATTCCCTATTAGTTATTCCCATGTTTTTAATGTTTTTCCCCTTGATTTATCTTACTTTTTTTTTTTTTTTTTAATCAGAAGTGACTGAATACATATTTTTTTCATCTATTTAATGAAACTGAAATCCTCATCATGTCTGTGACAACCTCCCTGTTTAGCCACCTGAACTACATTCGATATCGGTCAGTAAATGCCGAACGTCAACAAATTTTAAGCAGTTCCAACGTGATGCTGCCTTTTCAATCTCACGTTGAACTTGCCTGATATCAAATTAATCTTTCTTGCCAGGCAGATCATATTCGGTTAGAATTTCCTCCACTGAAAAGTTGCATCGATGCTCTTTTGAGCAACGTATTATCCACATATCTGGGCAAAGGACAAAAGCAGCATATTTGGGGGCTTATCACTGCTCATGACCTTTGAGGATGCAGACTTCTGACAGAAGAATGCAGTAGCATTGAATTCATCAAATACCATTAGATCTCTTATCAGATTTGAGAACTTTCAATTAGAGAGGCATGTAGAACTGGATGGAATTTCTTGACAAATAAGCTCTAAACTCAGTTTCACCAAGACTGAAATCTCTTCTACTTGTCAAATCAGACTAAATTTTGCAAGGCTTGTCATCCAAAAAAAAGTAAAAACGCAAGTATTTAATCGCCAAGATGTTTCATTCACAAATTTGAAAAAAAAAACTTCTTCATTTGGAAATATCGGTTCCAGTGCAAATTTAAATACAATAGTTAAATAAACTGAAAAAATATAATTTTGATTCATGCTGCCAACCTGCAATTAAACTACTACTTGTTTTCGGTAGCATTCCCTTTCTTCTGTCTTTTAAGTTTGAAACTTTAGTTATCAAAGAAAATATTGGCCACTAACTGTTCTATTCTGCTTTGCTCGGCCATACAGCATTAGGCATTTTTAATTTTATTTCTCATATAATTAAACTGCAAGATACTCTAATATTATTAGCAAATCTGCAAAGAAAAACTTGCCCAGGATCATCTAGGGACTGTGTGACTGCTAAAAATTAAGCCCAGGTTTCCAGGTCTTGTGCTGCCTCCCCAACAACTGGAATAATGCAATTCCTCTGTTGGCCATGCACATCTTGCTTGGGGTGGGACTGCTTTTTAGTCTGAGAGAGGAAAACAAACAAAATGATTCTCAAATATCACACTGGAGCAGGCTAAGAAAGGAATTTAACAGTCTCACACTTGTGTGATAACCATACAAATTACAGTCCCCTGAAATACTGGCAATTTGCAATGACTGTGCTTTACCAGATGCAAAGAAATATGATGGAACAATTAAGATGATTAGTTTTTGTTTTTTTTTTTGTTCGAGACTAAGTTAGAATGCAGTTTTCACTTGCAGCTTACTTTAGGTCTTGAGAAAGTGCCATTTTTAAAGAGAGAAAGGTCAGTCTCGTCAACTTAAAAATTAGGTAGTGTTGTACCATCAGAACTGCATGTTATTTCTTAGAACCCTTCCCCTTAAAGGTCTTGAGAAAAGCATGCACACACACATACAGATTTTTCTTTTTTCTTCTTAGCTCCAGCTATGCATTGTTTTTGGAGGATGAAGACTGTTAAAGGTTTTTCCTGCAGTATTTGCCAGGAAAAGTCCTTCCCAGACAAAACGGCCTTGACTGCCTAATATCTTAATTTGACAGACAATATGTATGCTATTGACAGACAGGAGACAAAGTTCAAAGTATACCAGTGGGAAGCGAGTCCACTATCATTTTTTAAACATCTTAATAGCTCTTTAAGATCAGAATTTAATATCATAGCCCCCCTCAGAACTACTCCAAAGCATTCTTTGCTCATTAATCCCAGTTGGCCATTGCAGCAATGAGGTACAAGGGGGGGGATTAGTATTTTCCAAAGGCTTTTAGAATATTTCTGTATTTTTATGCTATTGCAGGCTACATATTCTCTTTTCTTTTTCATCCAGAATGGCTGAAAACATGGAGAAACAACTTGGTTGCACCTGGAGGTGCAAATTGGGAAAAAAAAAATCTCACACCTTTTCTCTTGTGGAAGACATGATGAAAACTGAAAATGTTACAGCTCACAAATATCACTGGGTTTAATTTCTAGAATATTTCAGCAGTAGCTCATCTAAATTTTCAACCAATTAACATTTTTTCCCATATAACTCCTCCCAGGGATTAGAGAACTACACATGAATTAAAAGGCAACTAGGTTTCCACACTTGATCTGGTAGATATTACAAAGACAGCCAGATGGAATAAAGAGATTTAATCTCCCTAAAATTCCAAAAACCTTCAGGGCTGGTATTAAATGTATATCAAGCCTGGAGCTGCTACTCAGCCTTTGTGGAATTTGTCTTATTAATTTGCAAAAACATATAGTAAGAACTTGAATGGGTTAGGACAAAGCATTGAATAAAAGAGTAGGGAGGATAGTTGATCCAATTCTATCATTATATTTCAGAAAAAAGTCACCTCTATCAACAGTTACATCTCTAAGACACAAAACAGGCAAGTAGAGAATCAATTATGAGTAAGATTTGGGCCACTTCAAAGTTCTCCAGCTAGTGTCTAATCACTTCACTGTTTATATGTGAAAAATACAGATCTCAATTCCAAGGAGACACCGTCCTTACCTTATAGTCCCTGCATGTACAACGCCAAGCACAACAGCCTTTGCTGTCCTGACTGGAACTTAAAGGCATCTTAAAGTAGTGTAAATAAGCAGTAGCTGTGTACCTAGGAGATGACAACAATAACAACGCACCACAATAGTCCTTACACTATTTTATAGACTTCTTTGTATCATCTTCCACTGTCAGCACCCCATTCCTTTTCAAACACCTTATTTGTTTTCAATTAAAGTTTTGAAAATTTCCTATTAATCTTAAGCTAGCATTTCCTCTCTTCTTTTTTTTTTTTGAAGGCTAGAACTATCCACGTTCAAGAACTTGCTTTAAGGGGTATTTTGCTGGCCCTTATACCCACAAAACGAACAACCCCCCCAGTAAAATCCAGCATATTAATGCAGCATTTTACATCTCCCATTAATGTCATCTGCCTCCCTAAGGAGCTCTCCTTCACATAGTGTTTCATCACAGAAGACGTTTCCAATGTGACCTTTCCTTTCGCACAGCTGTACTGCAGTAAGAGGTACTACACTAAGCCAGTCAGAAGGAATGGCCAAGCACAATTTGCATTTACAGTCATGTCAAAATGTATTTTCATGCTATTCAAGACAAAATGTTGAACCTGGAGAAAAGAAATGCTGGACAAAAAAAATGAAGTATTTCAACTCACATCAAAAAAATCTTGTGTAAACATTTTGGTTTCTTTATACTGCTAATTCCTATTCTATTAAGATATAGTACAGCATACCACATTGTATTTGAAACAAGATAGATTTTGAATTTCGGTAACTTTTCCATGGGAAAATAAGACTAATGTATTCTGAGGTATTTCAATTTCATTAAAAAAATCTTGCCGTGTAAAACTGTTCTATCAAAACCCAAATCCAAAATACTGACCAGAATAATAGTAGCCATCAAGTTGTTGTTATTATTTTTTTTAAATCTAACATTAAACAAGTCATTTTTTCATGTTAGCTGCTTTTCTATGATCTGTGCTGCTCTTGTCAAGACCACATTTTCAAAAGATGCTCAGCTAACAGTCGCTGCCTTTAGCAAGCCCTGGGTACAATGTTCTTCAGTAAGTTCGTCCTGCTCAGCATGGTATTTTACGTTATTCTACAATGTTATTCTCAACCATTTGCCAGGGATCACAGTGGTCTACAACCATCCCTTAAAACATCCATATTCATTTTCACTGGAAATCTTATTTCAGTCATGTCTCTCTAATAGCACAATGAGTATCAACTTGGGCATGTTGAAGCTTCCATCCCTTCTCCAGACTAGTGAACAGGAGGAACAGGAAAAGAAAGCCTTTAACAGAATCCAAGGTCAGCATTTAATACTCTCTTTAATGCTAGACTATCAGTGTTGGAGGCCTATTTAATTCCTTTTAAACTGTCAGTTAACAAGTATAATCCTTGTAAATAAACAGACCCTTGTGTGAACAGGCTCTTTTGATCCTTAGGAATCAGGCTAAACAAGCAATGAGAAACATCTGAAGTCTGATGCGATAATCAAAGCATGTCTTCTGCGTGTTGTCTGAGCTGGCAGCTAACTACAGCTTCAATGCACCTCCTGAGCAGCCTTTAGTCTTGAATACTTCATTACAATACACTATTTTATTTAAAATTTGGGGAGTTTGAGCTTTATTGTGTATATGTGAAGCCTCTACAAATTCCTCTTCCAACAAATATATTCACAACTTTTCTCTGAGTTTTGGAAAAAACCCATACTTCTTAAAATTAAACAGTGTCTGCATTGGAGTTCACAGGTTGTCATCCAGCTGTAATGTAGTGGTGCAACTGTACTTTAAAGAAAAAAAAAGTGAAATGCTACCCAAAGCAGTCGAGATTCTTGTTTCACTTTGAGTGGTTCTGCAACAGGTAACAGCACTAAGTCAATGTACACACTTTGCTAGGAGGGAATCCTTCTGCAATGCACAGGAGGTAGAAATGTAAATTTAGCCCTCCAGTCCAGCTATTAGTCTTTGTAATGATTCTGAACCACAAATATGCTAAGATAGCATCTCATTCTGCCTGTGCTCGAGTCACAGGTGCTCCACAGACTCCTGATTTCTTTGGTCTTTTATTAAGCTGAAGTCTGGATGGGCACGAGAGCTAAAGGAAAAGGATTACAGGGGTTTATTCAGCGCTGTTAGTGAAAGAAAATCCCTGTCTCACTGCCAGATGCATTAAACTACTGATCTCACAGTTGCATAAAATTATCACTGGCATTAAATCTATGCTAATTCAACCCAGAGCAAGGAAAGATGATTTAACCCAGCACCCTTTTCCAATGTCATTCAAAAACTCTAATTAGAGAAGCACTCCTGTTCTCCCTTCACACTGTATTGTTATGGGTATTATTTAAAAATGTATTATTCGTATTCATTAAGCAGAATGAGAATAACTAGGGGGGCACTTGGGCTATATGGCTGAGGAATGCTGTTTAGACATACCTGATCACAGTTTTCTGCAGAAACATTAACCTCATGTTACATAGGTTCTTGCTTGGCTTCATTCATGGAAATGACACGAAAGCAAATTGGATGTTCTAAAGTGAACATTATCTTCTAAATCCCTCTAAAGAGGGAAACCTTCAATCTGTTGAAATGACAGGTTTAGAAGTTAGTTAGAGCCAGGAGGTGAACTGAGCCAGGAGCTGGACTCGATGACCCTTGGGGACCCCTTCCAGCTGGAGATACTCTATGATTCTATAACCTTTTTCTTCCTTTCCCTTTACTCCTCCCTGCAAAAAATAACAACTCTCAACAACGAAAGAACATTTTCCTCACATTGTACACCTGCTACTTTTGAAATGTATCGTGACATCATCAGACTAAGAGAAGATCACAGAAACACTCAGATACATCAGTGCATATAATACCTGAATTGTGTTAGCAATGGAATTACTGTGCTCCACATCCCATTCCTTGAAGCTGCTATGGTCACACACAGCACGGAGAGGGCCAACAAATAAAAGCCTACTTCTTAAACAAGAGGATATGAAATTGAGAATTTGGGGGCTCAGAGCACAATTGACTGAATGGGGATTAGAAGAGGTTTTTACCCCAGGGAGATTTTTCTATGGCAGTTGTTTCTGTGGAGGCCTACTGTAGGTCTTTACGTCTCTTTAACGAGCTTGGCACACATCTGTGTTGAGACAGACTATCTGGCTAGACGGATCACTAGTCTGATCTAATATGGCAATTTCTATGTTCTTAGAGGAAAAAATAAAAAGTAGTGTAATAACACACTCCAGGGAAAAATCTAGAAAAACTTAAAAATTAAAATAAAACCATAAAAATTGCAATAAATTCATTTTCTCTCTCCTGTGTTGCAATATGATTTTATGTGCAACATTAAAACTACAACATGAGTTATCATTTTAAGCCTTACTTGAAAGTGACTGTGAGTAGAGGCAGGCAACTGAAATACACCAATCCTGGTGGATGAACCGAGTTTATATCCATTCTAATTACATTCATAATACACTCGTTTGAACTACCATAGGTATTATTTAGATGTATGCTATACATTCTGTCTAAAATAAATTGAAATAAAAATATAATGCATAACTGAAAAATATACTCTGTACAAAGTACTGTATCTCACTGACAAGTACTTTAAAAAAAGGCTAAAAGTAATAAAAATTACTACTAGAAAAATCGAAGTGTTCCATTCCTAGATTTTATGGGGTAATAAAAAATGAAAAAGCAGCTCTAGTTAAGCTAGACTGATGAAGTGATATACTGCCAGAAAGGCATTCAAGGTTGTGTTGAAACAGATTTAAAATTGATATATATCAAATACAATAATTCTGGTGCATATTAAATAGAATCTAGATAGAATGCTAGCGCAGACTTTCACCAGATAATGGTAAATTAAAACAAAAAGTTTGACCTACACAAACTTTGCCATGCCAAAGAGCTTGGATGAAGCTGTTAAGAGCAGTTTTAACCCACACAGTGTGGAGCTTCTGAGCAACACTGCAACTTTTTTCTTCATTTGCAGGAGTTTCAGGAAACATCTACAATTTCTGCCATTTAAACTATTTTATTTGTAGCAAATAAATGTTTCTGATTGATGTCAAGAAGCACACAGAACAGTTTTGCCTTTTGTCAGAACAACTGAAAACGTGGTCATGCGTTACAATTGATTTCCAAGGCTAATTTCTACAGGCACAGCTCGAAGATAGACATCCTTTCCTAGGCAGTCGTGAGCTTAGACACTTCTCAGTGACAAACATGAAACGGAAGAGTTTAACCACTTTATCCACATCTCTGACTCAGTTGTAGGTGGAGCAGTAGGCCAGTTGAGAAGGTTATCACCGGGGGTGAGGCTTTGCTGTGTTACATTTCATTTTCATCACAGAGGCAGAGGAAGCAGAGCTAATAAGTACTTTGAGTTCATGCAACACAACTAAAAAACGAGGCAAGATCATTAACATTCTGGCCACATTCTGGATGGGTTCAGGTTATGACACCTGATTTATTTTTTTAAGTGAGATGCTCACTGGGAAGTGTGAACTGATCTTTTCAACACTACCTGGTATTCACCTTCCTCCTGCTGGAATTAGATAAACTTGAAAAAAAAAAAAAAAAAGACTTCAAAAAAATTCCCAGTGTTCCCAATGTGGCTGTCTAAAACAATCGTGAAAAAAGGTTTGCGCATCAAAGTGTTCTGACACACGCATCTGCTTTGCAGTTACTCGTTCTGAAGCTCATCCTCAGCAAAGAGCCAGCACAACAGCTACATGCCACTCTGGTCACACAAGAAGCACATTTTGGCTTTATCGCCATTTCACAAGCATTTAGCTAGTTATCCTGGCCAGGATCACAAAGAGCTGTCATCACATACAGTACCAGAAGCTCTCAGAGAAAACCCAGCAATACCACCAGCATCACAGCCTTGCAGGACAGGAGGCTTGCCTGTGACTGTACTGTGCATCACCAGCTTTGTTCCTACAAGTAGCACCTTGTCAACATAGGGACCGTAATATGCGGAAAAGTCACATGCAGGAGTCAAGAACACAACAGCAATCCCTCAGCGCCTGACCACAACATGTTCACCCAGTTACGTTCAGCAACACTCACGCAAGTGAAATGGATGAACTGTTACCAACAGTTTTCCAATCTTACCCCAACCCAATGACATGAGGTAGCTTGAAAAAAGAAAAAAAAAAAAAAAAAAAAAGGGTATTAAACAACACCAGAGACAGCAGCATTCTTTGCCTACAAAATTGCTCAATCCATCCATACCAAGGAACACAACTGATTTGTTGACAGCAGAAACTGAAAAACACTGTCAAACATAAAGCAGGCTCGCGCCTGACAGCCTAAGCATGCTACACCAATTATCTTGAAGCAACTCTAACTACAGCACCAGCTTCTTAGAGAGGCCTTGTACACCCCGGCAGTGTGAAAGCAGAAGCCTGCTTTTGAAATGTTCACACCTCTAAACGCTCCCCAGCCTATGACATTCTGCAGGAACAAGTTGCTTTGGCAGTTTAAAATGGAAAGCATCCAGGCCTTACATACATTAGGAAACGCGAAATTATTAGCAACAGAACGTTATAAACTTGTCTCCTTGACTACTCATCTTGAAGAGCATAGGCTACAGATTGTTTTCTACTTAAATTAAGAAAAAAAAAAGAATAAAATAAAAGCATGAGCATCGTGCATGTGAACAACTGCAGTTTGCTCCAGCCAGTCTGGAATTTAGCTAGTCAAACCTCTGCACCAAGCCTCTCTTGGGGCATTTAGACCCAACACTTCTGAAAGTTTTATAGGCACAGAAAATGGCCTATTTCCTCCCTTACTGCAAAAACCTTTTACTTTTTTGAAGACTTAAGTAAGCTACCCTCAAATCCCCATGCCAAGCAAGCCAGGCTTCTTTTTCTCTAATAAATTACTGTTTTACAATACAAATATTTACTATGGATATACAAAAGACAGCAAAAGCGTGAGACTGATCTGTCACAAGTAGGAGAGGCATTCTACTAGCTGTTTAAGAATATGGTAGGTCTGTTTGTCGCTGTGATTTACATCAGAATTACACAGGAGTGCTATAAAGGCACAATTCCCACCCTACCTCACCCTCAGTCCTTCCCTGGTGCTACGAAATCTCTCACGATTCCATCGCCATGTGATTTAATATATTATTAACTCCAGAGTTCTTTGAATAGGAGGTGGAAACCAGCACACTTCCAGTCCTTGTAACTGCAAAAAAGAACTTGGAACATGAACCCCTAAAGACCATAGAAGGCTCTGAAACCATAAAACAAATCATTTGCATGATTTTTAATGCAGCCTGACAAATATTTGAGCTATGCAGAGAAATTACCAAACAGCAACTTAAAACTAAGTAGAACATAACATGGGATTTAAAAAGAGATTGGACAAATTTTTACAGGACAGATTCATTCACAGTATCGACTGCGTGATAACAAAAACACTATCGTCATGATGCCACCTTCTCCTGCTGACATTTCTGGACTGCTGTTTCAAAGAAGGTGGGGTGAAGTTTCAGGAAAAGGATCGCTCACTATTCTATAATTGCCCTAGTCCCTAATTTTTTCCTTAGCATCAAGCATTAGACGCTGTCAGAAGTGGGATTGCTGACAGAGATGGAGCTCACATTTTGATGTCATCTGATCAATAGTGTTCTTAAGTTGTGGATGCAAGATACACAACAAGATTTAGATTTTTATTTTAAATCAGAATGTTTGTCTAATATTGCTCTTCCTGTACTGGATTTTTTTATTATTATTTTTTTTTTTTACAAAAAAAAAGAAAACATTATTAATACAAAACTTCCACAAATTAGTATTGTACACATATACACCCATTACAACAAGAATTGTAAGAACTAGCTATATTTGCCAGGTAGAAATAAAAATAATAATAAAATCAGATCTGGAGAATTTACTAGGAGAAAAACATCTTGTGCAAATGCTAAAAGTCACCTCTTGTTCAAGGATTTTGGCATTATCATATAGCTGGGTATAGATTTGCTGCATGTTATAATTAAATGTATTGCTGTGTGCTACACTCATAAAGCAAAGATCTCCAAAAAAACAACAACAACAAAAAAAGACTAAAACAACGCACAAGAGACAAGAATGACCTGGCACCCCTCTAGTCATGTACTTACACAGTAACAGGGTCTGACGTAAATCTCAGATTCCTATCAACGTGTTCATACCATACTGACCACCTACAAAGAAACATTAGCATGGCAATTGGCAGAAAAAGCACTGGAAAAAACACTTTGTACACAAATGTCCTTTCACGGGTTTCTGGCCCAGCCTACACCTGTTAAATTTATTACTTTTTTTTTTTTAAATCATAGATGAAGGTGGTTTATCTCTAGGTATAAAATAAACATCAGAATAAGGAAGATGCAGATAGAACATACAAAGGCTTGGAAATCACAGTGGAATAGAGCACTGTGCAGATAAGAAATCAGTCTCAAAGTAAACCACGGGGATTAAATCAAACTCTAAAAGCAGACAAGTAAATGATAAATGACACACAACTGTAACTAAACTAAATCTTTGGTGTCTAAATGAAATATAGAGGGCTGAAGAGATTATGCAAATTGAATCAGACTGAATCAAGACTTACGGCTGATGTAAAGTGTGAGGGAACACGCTGCAGTCTGAAGCCAGAGCAATTATACAACCTGGGACTGAGCAGCTGACCAAAGGATAATGGATGGAAATTTGCTTTGGTATCCTGAGTTGCATCTCCATAGATGCCATCCAGGGTTTTGGGAGGAAGGTAAAAAAAAAAAAGCTGTACAAAACACTTATGTATTAGGGCTTGCATATGTAAATACCTACTCTTACTCAGAGTGATCCAGCTGAGATCTGAAAGCCATACAGAGCCAAAACCTACTAAAATCCTTCAGCTATAGTACTTTTGAAATGGCAATACAGTTGCTTTCTCTTGAAATACAGTTGTGTCCTTTGCATCCTTTTAAAAAATACTCCTGAAGCAGACTGCTCTGTATTATTAGGTCTGATCACATTTCAAATTTGAATTCAAAATTTCTCAGAAGACTTTTAGAAGAGTTCAGATCCCAATTTTTAGTTTATTTTTCTTCTTTCAAGCCTGTACTCACACAATAGTCACACAATAGAATAGAATTAGTAATACAGAAGTTAGGCAATGAGTTAAATGATCCAAAATGATGCTGTCTTTATTTTATTCACTATTACCAGCAATTACAAATCATAATACAAGAGTCTTTTGACCTTTAGAATAACTGACGCAGTCTTTTGCAAGCTGAGCAAACCAGCCTCCCTAAGAACACAGGGAAGGAAAGGACGAAAGTCAAGTGCTGTAATTAGCTGCATAATTATTTTCCAAAATAAAATGTGCAATCTTCACCTCTTTGGCACTGAATGGCGTCATTGGGGCTGGTATCATTAAGCTGCCATCGCTGCACTATCATTACAGGGCTGATAAGGGAAGACAAACACTCTGAGATCCACTAGAGGATGCGCTTATTTCCCAACTTCCCTCAACTACTGTATTTATGTACTTATTTTTGCGGATGATGGGATTTTGAGGGCATGAAGGAAGGTCGGTGACACTGGAACCAGCAGGGACAAGAAGCATTTTTCTCAACAGGAATCGAGACTGGTGCTCTAATAATCATTATACATTAAACCCTAGCTTTTTTCCAGCCGATGACAAAACTCTCATCAACTTGAACAGCTTCAAGATTTTACTCCAGGCTTGCAGACACAACAATAAACTCAACACAAGAACTAGAGAAGGAATGAAGGGGAAGAGGAGGGAATCCAAGTCTTCATGAAACACTGCTCAAGTGAAGCTCTGTCCTGAATCTACAGGTAACAAGCGCATATCGTGAGGGTCAGAGTTACCCAATACATTTGGAAACAAAAAAAAAAATTGAAAATACTGCTTGCATAATGAAACAAGAATAATTGAAAAGTCTTTTAATTCTTCTTGCCACATAAGAATGTCAATATATAGTACCTATCCACTGCATTGGGTATTTCTAATACTGACTGGAAGTGAGCTAAGACTCATGTAGTATTTGATAAACAGTTGGCATGCACTGAATTATATTTGCATTTGTATTTTTAATAGCCTTCTTTCATCCCCGTTATATCCCAGGATCCTGCTTACTGCTAATAAAATAGGTTTTTCTTTCTGTTGTTTTAAGTCCAGAAAAACAGCAGCAGGCACAAAGGACAGGATCTCACCAAGGCAGACTCTCCCATCCAGGAACACCCTGAAAGATTTGTTTCCCCAAAGAAAAAAAGGAACAAGGGAATCCCCACAACTTACAAGGTATAAGGTAACTGCAACACTGGATCTAAAACTTCCTTGTTTGCATTTCGGCCAATAAACTGCAAACCAAGGCACTCATTCTTTGGGTACAACTTGGACTTAGCTCTTCAGCAAAATCAATAGGAATCCTCAACAGGCACAAGGAACAATGCTTACAAACCCGCTTGCAAGACCAGAGTTTTATTTTGCTTTTCTAAAACCCAAATCATTCCACCAAACAGATGGTCCAATTCTTGGCCAACCCCCTGCAAAGCACATGGGATCCTCATGACTTCAAACACTCCTACTTGTTATTGTTCTCGCAGAACAGAAGGTGCTGTGCAAAGACCAAAGCCTAATATGAAAGTAACAGCACTCATCTCACCGGATTGAAGCGTGAAAGACCAACAGGAGAAGGACCACTGGGGGATATGAATTCTTGCAAGACCTTAAAACTTCAGGAAAGTAGTCAGAAGAATTTTTCCTCGAGGCCTTAAGACAGAGAGAAACTCTGAGGGGAAGCAACTGTCAAGGGATGGAACGCAGTAAGAACATTCACAGCTTCTAAGAGTTTGGGTTTTTTTAAATGAAGATGGAAAGATTTAATTATTCAAAAACAAAAAGAACTGAAGGAGTCTGTCAATTAAAGTGGCTGATAAAAGTTTATGGTTGTTCTGAAATATTTAATAGAGAATGCTGAATATTTTATGTAAGAAATACTTGTCCCTGCAACAGAGCCTACTGTTAATACACAGAAACAAAAAAACTAAGTTTTCAAACTCCCACAAAGGTACCTAAGCAAGGGTTTTGTCCTTCTCTACTGATGTTTCAAAATCAATACTAACAGGATGAAAACTAACAGCCATGCAACTAAACTCTCACATCACCATGTCTACCCATAGCAGTCCCAAGCACCGAGCACTAGCTGCTCATTAAAATCTGACTCAAGGTGTGGATTCTTCGGTATTTCATATCCATTCCTGACCCCCTCCACTACTTGCATTCTGAAAAGCCAGAAAGAGACACTTTAAAATTAACCAGACCTTTAAATATATATTGCAAAATTATGTGGTTTTTTTCTGCCTAGGACAATATAAACCAACTGAAAAACTGACAAGCACCTACGTTTACAAATAGACTCAAATAGCCAAGAACATTCCCTCATGTTGCATTTTTCGCACTAGTTTTCTGTCTCTCCATGCCATACTTCCAGTCTCTAGTTCATGAGTCCTGCCAAGCTTAATTAGCAACAATATTAATGCTGCTAATACTAATACCTGAAATCTTCAGGTAAATTTATATATCTGTGGGAAAAGCAGGTTCCATCACAGCTCATTAGGGAATAAATGACTTAAGTAGCAAGGCAAACATGATAATCGTGTTCATTTGGATGCAGCACCACAACCATTTCTGCACCACTGTCAACATGAGTTCAAAGCCAGTAATTAAGCTTTCGCTGACCACAACCAACGTGTACAAGCTAGACTACTAAATGCAAACTCCGAAAAAAACATTTTCAATATACCTGCAGATTGTATTTTTCAGCCCACAAGGACTCCCTGTCACAGACCACTAGATGGAACGCAGCTTCAGCAATAGGTAAACTGCTCTTTCTAGCACAACTCTTCAGCATTTCATTAAAAAAAAAACTGATTGAAAAGTAAGCCAACTTCTAACATTAAAAAGAATAGCAAAGAATCTTATGGGAAATTTTCACTTTTTTTTTCTTGTATAACACAACTGTGTAGAATAGGTAAATGCACTGATCTGTACTTTGTGTTCTTTTTAATTCTAAGGAAAATACAAGCAGAATCAGCTGTAGTCATTAGACGGCCCACTCAGCACCATCTCAATTTCACCTAAAATCTCCAGCCACACAATGATAAAATACAGCTTTCTTAAGTTGAAAGAGGAAGTCTCTCTTCTTATCAACCCAGAGAGCCTGAAAGATAAATCTGGCAACAGCCATGAAAACACAAAGCTTACCTAGCTGGCCATCCTCGAGTCCTAACTAGTTCAGATACTCGCCACTACGACTACCAGCAATCCTTCAGGCATCAGTAGCACTTCTCCAGCACAAAATTCTCAAAAT
This sequence comes from Cygnus olor, assembly GCF_009769625.2. Taxonomy (NCBI): domain Eukaryota; kingdom Metazoa; phylum Chordata; class Aves; order Anseriformes; family Anatidae; genus Cygnus; species Cygnus olor. The sequence continues at coordinate 1,660,030 of NC_049195.1, read as the reverse complement.
AGCATCAACATGCAAAAACGATTACATATGTGCACAAAATAAACATAGCTACAAGATTTGCTATCTCAATTCTACATAATTAAGGAAGTTCATTCTGCATTAAGGCCAAATTAAGCTTTTCTCCTTGGGTGAATCTATTTCCAAAAAGCAGTAAGAAATGCCATCTGATTTCAGGATTTAGACTGACTCTGGAAACACAGAGTAACTCATTCATTTTTCTTCTGCAAAAAGGGAGTCTTACCTTATTGAGTAAGGCGATGGGCTCTGGGGCAGACGCGTCCTGCAGCGGCGTGGGGGATCATGGCATGCAGGTTTCAGGCCTGCTTCGAGGCCACTCGAGGCAGCTGAGGGAGCCACCACAAACTGGCAGCCCTTTCGAGGGTGGCTGATGAGGCTTGGGATGGGGTAGGAGCACAGGAATTTTGTGGGTTTTTTTTTTTGATCATGGGGAGGTTTAACTCAGCACCTGGCCTGATGGCTGCCAATGGGTCCCACCTGTCTCAATGGGGGAAATGAATTCTAGCCCAGGAGCTGGCAGGGCTCGTTGAGAGGGCTTTAAACTACGTATGAAGGGGGACGGGGATGAAATGAGGCTCAATGAAGATAAGCCTAGGGGAGCAATGCCAGGGTTGGGAGCGAGGGCAATGGAGCAACTGAAGTGCAGCTACACCAATGCAGGCAACACAGGCAAAAAACAGGATCTCACACCGAACACATCTGAAGGAGCAAAAAGCAAACCCTATGTTCTGGAGTAAGATACTCATAATGAAGGGTGATACACTGTGTTATAGTCCTGGTTTTAAACAGGTAGGTTCCAGGTATCTTTCTCAAGCACTGAAAGTAAACGCAAACTCAAATAACTTCCTGAATCAGCACAGAAATTCTAAATAAATTTCCACATTAGCTGAAGTAACATTCTGCATTTAGCATTACACCTTGAGAATCACAGTTGTGAATGAAGGACTTAAGCAAAATGCACAAGGAAAAACATCAATGCAGAGTAAACCGCACAAAATCTTTCAGCACAAGAGCTGCCGTCACTGAAACTTCATCTGCAACGATGGTTTGTTCCTGCACCCAAGCAGGTTCCTTGCTGCAGTTGTCCCAGCTCAAGACTTGCCTTTTTGGTACTGCTGTGCCTCTAACACTGCCGGGGTTTGGGGTTTGCAAAGTCTTATTAGGGAGACCCGGTGAAGGGGAAACGTAGGAAGCAATCTGACAGCACACGGACAGTACTGAACAAAGAGCAGCTACCCGTCAAATATATTGGAGAGGAGGAGGATTGCATCCTGTTACGATGGAAGGATACGGAGAGGTTTTCTCCAGATGTCAGGTGGGCTGTTGAAATGATGAGTGCTGGTCGGGCACTGTGTTGTAAATGATGTTGAGGCATCAAGAGATTGTCTACATCACACAGTGCTTCATAAGCTGCAAGAACCAACCAGGGCTAATTAGTTCAAGTGAACTATTAACAACTATACGCTGGCACCCTTGCGTACACAGAACTCTGCTGTGAAGACATACAAGTTCATTCATCACTCACTCAGGTATCTCTGGAGCCTTGAATAAAGGTCTTATTATTAAAATTCCTGTGCTTGACCTTGACTGAAAGGCCAGGCAGACAATTAGAGTATTTACTGTTGCAGTCTTCTGTCAAAGTGAAACAAAGGTGATAATCACAAGGTACTTGGCTCTAAGTCAGATTCCTGTCTTCCTTTTGTTTTAAATTCTACCTTAAATACAAAAATGCAGTTCTCCCGATCCTGCCATTTGTAACTTCTTTGTAATTTCTCTGCACTTGTTTTGCCCTGTCCTTCATGAACTTCTTCCCTCTACTCCTTTTCCCCTGTCTTAGCCACACGCACCTCTTACCTATTTAAATCTAAAGCCTTGAGAATGGTTCTTATGCACTGGCAATACATTAACACAGCTCAATCCTGTTATCAAAATCTAAGTGCTTCTTCTGTAACAAGTAATATTTCTCCTTTTCTGTGAATTTGTCTTTAAAAAGATGTCACTTAAAAAGAAGATGGAGCTGTTTTCTCTAGCATTTTCAAGGCATATACGCAACAATCCTGCTCACCTCAGTAAAAAAAAACAAAAAAAAAAGAGTAATTGCCAGCCTTAAAGCCATAATTTGCATTAAAATTGTGGAGTAAACCTCTTATGAATGCAGCGCCATACGGGTAGCCACAGCAGTTGTGTCTCCTTCTAGGTGGGCAGGGAAAATATTGCTGAACATACGCATCACTGTTGACCATCCCTGAACAGAACTTCTCTGATTAGATTTGGGAACTGGCGAGGAATTGACTTTATCTATGGACTCCATTTCCTGGATAATGTTATTAATTTATTCATTAAAATGTTATCAAATTATTGAAAAGAAATCTCCATCCTGAGTGTTAGATAACAGCAGCTCTGCTTCCCATCTCAACGGTACATTCACTTTAACAGGACTTTTAACTAGCAATATTGTTTAGTGATTTTATTATTACCATTATTCAATTCAGCTAAGCTTTTTTTTTTCTTTGCACTCTGTTTACACTTTTTAATGAGGTTTTAATCTTCCCTGACATGTTTATTCAGGTTATTTGTTTTACAAAAGGAAAGGGCCTTAAGTATAACTGAGGAAATCAATGCTTTTTTCAACCTGGGTCCAAATCTCCTTTTCAAATATTCCTCAGCCTTGGCAATAATAACAACAATAATAATAACCACACGGGTTTTGGAGAATGTAAGCAAGAAGGTTAGGGGTTTTTATATTAATCCAAGTAGAATTCAAATTCTTACGGCAGAGCTGTGAATTCTACAAAGCCCCAGAAGAATAACTGATTGCAAAATTAACTCGAGCCTTCAGAGATTCACAGATAAATTTTTAAAGTATTTTTAAATAAAAATGCACGAAGTAGCACAGCAAAACTTAAGCTAGCATTGGTCACAGTAAATCAGCATTCCCTTAAAATCGAGCAATGTGTGTTCTTCTCCATTATGTTCTTACAAACATTTGCATATCTTTCTTGGATTTGGTTTTATAGGGATCAGCACACTGGGCACATGTTGGATGGATAGCCTGAAAAATCCAACCACAAGAGCAGCAAGCCTGAGTGGCTGGATTTTACATGAAATAACCCAGTATCAGCTGTGGATTACTAGCTCTAAAAAATTTAGCTCTTTGGCTGAAGTTTCTCACATAGGAACAAAAATCTACATCCATGTAAAGCCATCCGAACTCTGAAAACGAGGCAGACATACTTAGGCCTCGAACTTACTGAAATTTCTGGTGAATTCTACCCTTACACAGTATAACAGGCAAAAAGCTGAGAACACAGAGTGACTGGAGGGCTGTTGCCAGTATTTGCTGAATCAGCTCTCCTTGGATGAGCTCTTGCTACTGTCCTTATTCTGCAAGCACTTCCCACACTATGGAGATGGAGGAGGACCCAGCAAATTCCTTCCACAGGGATGAAAATGCAGCACAGTGGTTAATTACATTCAGCTGAAACATCCAAGGACTATGCCCATTACCCTGTTTTCACCAGCATTATAAGGTTCAATGCAAGAGCAGGTTCCAAGCAAGTCTCTTGCTTCAGACCTGCCATAGTCCCTTTGCAATAAGGGTGCCAAAAAATTTAAATAACTTACTTACAGTGACTTCTATGAAGAACTTCTATCCTGTAGTACTTGTCATGCTGAATACACACATTATTACCTTATATGTAAGATAGCTAATAAGATGTTTTCCATTTAATTTTCTGAGCAGCAGAAGTATTTAAAGAACATTAATGTAGTCAGACTTAATTTACTCCTTTTTTCCCCATGACTTGCGATCATTTTTCACCATCCTCATGCTAGTTAGCTATTATTTTGTAAATGAATGACTTCATTTAATTTAGTTTCAGATTTAATTGTTCCTTATTGGAAATGTCAGCTTTCACAGTTCATTAATAAGGGCACTGGTGGAAAGCAAGAAAAGAAGTGGGGATAGGGAGAAATAAACTTATCTTGCAAGTTATGAAGAGCTTTAGTTAATGTTATGTCCGCATATTTGTTCTAAGTCCCTCTTGAACCTTGGTCTCTGGATTAAAATTACTGGGGATACTTGCTGGAATTCAACAGACCAGCTTCTCTGGCAGATGCTGCTTGCTGACAAAGATATACAATACAATCCTTGAACTGCTAAGGCTCTCCTCCCAGATTAGTTGGCAGAAGAATTGTGAGGTGGCAATCAGCCACTTTCCTGTGGCAGTGGTTTAAATATTCAGATGGAAAAATGGTTCTTCTAAAGAGGGCCAAACAATATTCTGAAAATCTGAGCAAAGGTGCAAAAGGGGGATTTCCTGGGTAACAGGCATTTTGGAATACCTTTGGAAAATCTGTGGAGTATTTGCAGATCTGGTCAAGGCACAGAATCCCACAGCTTCAGACAATCCACTGATGTTTACTGGATGCTGATTGCCTGGACTGGTGGCTACAGACTGCTGAATGCTAACAACCTTCTTTAATAAAGAAGTATTATCTTTAATCTCTTCCACCTCCATTACACATGTGAAAATGTGAACAAAAACTAACTCCCTGTCTTCATGTAGCAATAACAAACCCATTAACCCATGCCATTAAATACTACTGTGCTGAATGAATTCCTGTAGGTAGTCCAAAATTACCATTTGGGAGATTTAAGTGTATTTATACAATGTAGATATGAAATAAATAATAAAAACATACTATTTCTTTCTTTGGCAAAGTGGTATGGGACTGAAATGACTGTTTTCACAGTTTTGTCTTTAGTGATGACTTTAGAGTGTCTTTGAGGTTTTACAGAGCCAAAGTGTCTTTTTAAAGCGGTGAAACACAAACACTTGTGAGAATCATTGAGACATAACAATAGCATATCCATCCACTAATTGGAACGCATTAAAAGTTTAAGTTTGATCAAAATTTGTCACTCAACTACTGGCTAATATTCATAAAATGGATTACTGGCAGAGGAAAAAAAAACACAAGAATAATCTATGAAATCTTTATGACATAATCAAGACTAGTAGTTAAAACTGATATATAAATCCAGCAGCATAACACTGCAGTAATACATTATAAAGGGAACGCATCTTGCAATCCGTCCTGTATTTTGGATACTTTCTCTGTAAAATGCTTTCTAAGCTCATTTAGCTCAATTAGCATTTATGAAACACTTTCTATGAAATGGCTTTGACTTTGTGTTATTGGTCTGCCTTATGCTGCTTGCACATGCTTAAATGAAAGGTTCCCTACAGCTTTTTTGGGGGAAAAAATGCAATTTCATTTCTTAAACAAGTAAATAGTGCATAGAGAATTGCGTAAGAAAAAATGATAAAATTAGAAATAGGCTATATAGTTATGCAGAGCCTCCAAAAAAAGACAATAGCTGAAAGAAAACAGAGCTTTTGAATGCAGAATTTATTACACATCAAAAGAAGCAAAATTGGCTCTATTTACCATGTATCGGAAGAGAAGGAAGATACTGTACACTGCACATAACAGAAGATACTAACAGCTTAACTGAAACCATGAAAATGATCTCCACTAATTTTCAGGTGTGTTGGATAAGAGCTGTATGCTTCCATCCACCCCTAGATTTGCCACAGACTTGCCCTGCAAAGCATTTAGCATCCCACCTACATTCAGCAGATCAGTTGAGCAGATGCTTCATTTTAAGCAGACGAGAAGTCCCTTTCAAGAGAAAAAACTTACTTTTGAGGACACCGCCAAGCTGGACCGCTGGCTTTGATCTTGGTAAGAGGACCTGATTTCCAGAGGCGCAAACCATGTCCTGCTTCCATTTAGTTCAAGGGGGGCCAAGAGGGGGAGAAAGAAACCACACACGCAGGAGGTTACGACCTCAGTTTCCCCACGTATGTAACAGCGGACTAATTTTACACAATAGGGGTATTGACAGGTATTCAAGCCAGAGTTTCAAAACGACATTCAGATTTTAAGAAGAAAAATATGATATAAATGAAATATATTGTCATAATAAACACTCAACTATACAAACTATAATCATCTTCCTTTTTACTTCCAAAACAGCAAAGGTAAATGTAATACAAACACTTATCAAGGTGAAATTACCCCGTCTTAGAGAGACCATGAAAGGAAAATTCTAACATGATATTTTCTTGGATGAAAGCTCCCATGCAAGTGTAAATTATTATCATTAAAATAATGAATTCTTTGCCCGGTTTAAGCTTTGCAGCTCACTCTGGAATTGAAAAGTGCTCCCTGCTCAGTGAAACTCAGGGGGGTACTGTAAATTTTCCACAGCATTTGATTTTCAACTACATTCTACGGACTCATATGATCAGGAGGCAAAACCGCATTAAAAAATACTTGTGAGTAAGCACCCAGAGCAGTTGTCTTTCAGTTATAATTTCTGGATAATGTGGATGTTGGTCAGTACTGCAGAGCATTTTCAGTACTAGCTTACTGGTTCAAATCTGGGTCGGGCAGGATGTTTAGAAGAAAAGAGCTCCTGGATATCCTGTACCAGGTACCATTGTCTTGGGCAATTCCCCGGTTGACATACTGATATATAAAAAAAAAAAGCCACCAGAGTATTTCGCCCATTTAGACAACTCTCATCATTCTCAGCAAAGAAACACAGAATTAAAGCAAGCTCTGAGCTGGAACTGACCTCTCAACACCGAAACTGCTTCCTCTGATGCCGAGGTTGAGGCAGGTTGTGCAGCACCACATTTACATGCTCACTTGATCCTTGCCAGCATCAAAAATGCTAGACAAATACAAGAGAACAGTGTAGATTCATTTTCACATGCTGCCTCTACCCAGAGCAGAAGGAAAAGTTTTTAACCTAACTTTTCAATAGAAAAAAAAGTTCAATGTATCAAGTTGTTTCCAGCTAATTAGAAACTTTAATCCTTCCAGTATGTATCAAGATTATTTTCTAAAACAAAGAAAAGGACAGAGCAACATACAGCAAAACATTTTTGTCATAAAAAAAAAATCTGAAGTATTCCTTGGCCATTTTGTTTTGGGGAGAAATTAAAATTCAGAATCTCAGGATGAAGATTGCCTTTCTTTTCCAGATCTATTTCTAGATCAGTTCACTCTTCAGTAGTTTTGCAGCACAACGCATCTTGTGCCTAGTCTTTGGAGATTGTGCAGGTAACAAGGACTTGCTGATTTCAGTTGCATTTGGGGCTAATACATATGAAATAAGGTCTAGACCATCTAAGCCGCACACACAGCATTCAAAATTAAAAGGCCACCTTTGACCATCTCTAAATTTACTTTATGAATTATTATTCATGAAAAAGAGGCTTTATAACTAGCTTATCAATGATAAACAGATTGTATTAGCATAGTGGCAGCATCAGTAGCAGTCCATCTAGAAAAGTTATTAGATGCGAGTATAACCTACAGCTCTGAGCAATGTCTTCACTGATTCGATCCCTTAATTACAGCAATCAATTGACATTAATATAGCAATTCTATGACCTACTTTGTAAAGAGGTCAGACAAAATGATTGAATGATCTCTTTGAGTCTTCAAACCCATAAATAACCATTTATTAAGATATCTAATAAGCATGTATTAGCTAGACTGAGCATAGAGAAGCCAAGCCATCTGAATCAAGTTGAACAACAACTTGAAGTTTGATCTTTCACTGCCCCAGAAGTGCCTGGACCAACATGCTGCTTAGGGGAGGGAAAGCGGTCCAGTCTCTGTGTTCGTCTCTGCCCTCCCACAGCCTCCAGCTTTACGAGTTCATAAACGCTTTGTCTTCGTGTGCAAACTTTTAGCAAGTCTCAAAAACATTCCTAGGAAGGAAAATCGATGGTCTGTTCATCTTTGTATTAATCCTCTAGAGCCTATTCATAAATGAATTTTGAATGCAAATTTTATTAGGAGGGTTTAGGAAAGTTCTTTCAGCACTTAGAACAACTTCCTTGTCCATCTTACATGTCATGTTTACCAGCTTAATTAATTTACGTAACGCTATTTAACGAGAGACTCTTCCACACTTCTCCCAGTCACTTGTCTCTTTTGGTGGCTCCCGAGCCATCAACCACGCCTGAAGTGCAATGCAACGCTTTCATGCATGGTAGCGTGAGTGTTGCAAACTTTGCCTAAGAAACGTTCTGTTTACTGTTTATGGAGGAATGTATCGCTGTTCACTAATGTTCTCTGATGTAGTTTGATTGCTTTGTGTGCAGAAAACAATAAAAAAGTTAATTACAAATAAACAAAGGAAAGCAAGCGAAGATAGACCCTGTACTATCGACATAAAATTGTGAACTGAAAGCATCAACGTAACAGAAGCTGCTAAAGACATTTTAGATGCTGTTTTGGTGCCATAAAAGATTTCCCACAAACAAGAGGTGCAGTCTACTGAACTCATGTACCTCCAGATTTTTGGTAGACTGAAGGAGCCCCACAAAAGAGGAGATATGACGCTATTCAAAATATAATGACCATTATTTCCACTGCTCATCTCAAGCATTACTTGTAGTAATTAGAATAAATACCACGCTTGACTGGCAAGTCATCTCCTTGACCTGAGTCAACTGCTGTACTTTCAACAAAGCTACTGCTGAGTATTTCATCCTGACTTTCTATTTCTGCTGATATAACATACCTGTTGCACACATTCATCTGCCTATTTGCAAGTATTCTGCCCTACCATTTCACCAGGTGGGCTTGCTAATGTTTCACCATTTGCCTGAGACTTCTCAACCACAGCAGATGTTTTCGCATTCTGCCCAGCTCTGTTACGTGCACAGCTCACTCCCCCATCTGGGATTAGGATATGCAAAGCTGAATCCACATCCAGAAAAAAGAAACGTACTGCGTACATACCACTTTCCCCCATGTTCAGAGCTGCATGTGTCCTAAGGCTGGGAGACGTGCTGGGTAATCCTCTTGAGACTTCTGATCTGAAAAGAGTGGGCTCTGCAGGATGCTAGAGAAAGCCTGGGGCCAAAAAACAAGGACAACGTCAACTAGATACTCTTGGAAGCAAAAGAGTTGCAGATTAACACAGGTTTCCAACCTCCCCCTCACCTCAACATACCTCTAACAAGAAACCAGACTATAGAAGGAGCTTGGAGCCCACCTGCTTACACCCCTCTGCTTTCCCAGCTAGCCAACTTCCTTGCACTTGTTCATGCAGCAGCTGCTTTTACGCCATTTGAAAAAAATCCTGTCTCAATGTTACTGTATTCTGGAAACTTAGCAAGAGAATATCCCTTGGCATCCAAAAAATGGCAGGCAGAACTAATATGAAAGCCAAGCAAAGAAAATAGGACAGGTGAAAGTCATTCCAGGAAGTCTAAAATGTGTTTTCCAATGATTAGCTAAAAAAGATAAAAAATAAAAAATTGATTGCTAGCCTGCAGATGTTCCTGAGCAATTCACAAATAGGAAGAGCAAGTCTTTTGTGCGTACCATTCAAACTGCTGTATCTGGCTTTCAGTAAGTTAGGTGCTTCCATCCACAATCAGAGTTATTTTCCTCTCCGAATGCTGACCAGATGAACGGTTTCTGTGTGGCTGCAGTGTGTGTGAGGGGGTGGGGGGCAAAGGGAGAGCATGGCAATTATCAGAATGTGTGAAACTTCAACACTACCGCTGCAATAAAATCACTGGAATAATATCAAATTTATATTCCATGCACACATATTTCATATGCATACACCATTATAACTGCCTGGGAGAAAAAGTCAGTTATTTTCTTTTTCTAAATCCTTTTTCCTTATCAGCTATAAAATGTTACAACAAAAATATAATAATCTCAGGGGTGAACTGAAGTCCCAGAAGGTGCTTGTCGAGGAGAAAAATAATTGTTAGGCAGAGCTGATTAAATAGCAATATTTTCACACAGCCTGAAATGATGGCTAAGAAATCATCCAGGAGATGTTAGCCTCAGTATTCTTAACTTGTCATGAACGGTTAATTTGCTCAGAAATACATTCTAAAGCCGGTGATGCCACATCTCCCCCCCAGCCATACTAATTGTTTATTAGCATACAAAAGAACCAATGACCTTTCAAATGGCATGCTTATTGTCCCTGGTAGGCAGAAGAAATGAGCCTTGGCACAGCAAACGTTGCTTGGTTCCTTTTCATTTTTAGGAAAGTAACCTTTTAGGCAATGAACTCTTCATCAATAGTATTTCACATTCTGTATTTAATAATCAGGGAAGGGAACACAACCGTGTTATTTTGTTGTTTTATCTAGGATTCAAAATTTAACAAAAAGAAACAAGGTTATTTTTAAGTGTTACTTAATTGTTGTATAGGTGGAAGTATTTGGGGGATTTAAAAGCACACTACAAAGTTTTGAAGTGTTCCATATCAAGCACTAGACCTATATATTTACGTGTAAGCTTTTGAAAGGTGCTCGGAACTCAGGCAATTTTTTTCACAGTATTACATTACTCCTCCACTCAGCATTGTATCTGATTGAGGAGCCCGAGTCTCATCTTCAAAAGCCATTTAAAAGTCTAGGACACTCAGTTCCGCTGCGTTTCACCATGGATAAGATTCGTAAATCACAAAACCACAGAACAGCCGCGGTTTGGAAGTGACCTCTGGAAGTTGTCCAGTCCAAATCCCTGCACAAGGCAGGATGAGCTACAGCAGGCCATGGCCATGTCCAGTCGGGTTTTAAATGTCTCCAGGGATGGAGACTCCACAGCCCACCTAGGAAAGCTCCAGTGTTTGGTGACTTTCACAATAAAAAAGTTTTTTCTCATGTTTAAACTGAATTTCCAGTATTTCAATTTGTGTCCAGTGCCTCTTGTCCTGTGACTGGCTACCACCCAGAAGAGTCCGGCTCCATCATTTTTACTCTCTCTCTTCAGGCAACATGCTGATAAAATTCCCCCGAGCTTTCTCTTCTTGAGGCTAAACAGTCCCAGCTGCTTTCAGAGAGCTAGCACTAGTCACTTCCCAAAGCAGGAGACATCAAAGTCCAAAAACAGATCTTTGAAGGAAGTTTACTTGCCCATGGGCATCTTACATCACAAGAACAGAGAAACCCACTGAGAAATTGGTTCCATCCAGACTATTTTAGGAACGCTGTGAAGTTCAGAGTACGTGCACCATATTACTTATTAAGCTGGGCACAACGCCGCATGAACAGTGCTGTTCTGCCTGTAGATCTGAGTTGGCATTACTCACCCACGCTTGTGCTCCTTGAAGACTTGCCAACCTGGGTTAGCAAGAGCTCAAGAATCTGTCCTGTGTTCCCCTGCATCATGCATGTTTGTGGAAATTAGCAGAGGTACATACCTATATATTTGAGTGCACTAATGGAGGACAAGCCTCATTTTTCTGGGATGGACTAACATCACACAGAATTTAATTTTCATAGAACTTTTAAACCTGAGCCCCTTTGCTGTAAAACTATTCATTTTCTTCCATCAAATTGAGCTGAACTAACATTCTTAAAAACAACCAGCATAAGAGAAACAGCACGTTTAAAACGTGTGAAACATTACTTGTCTGCTCATCTTAGGCTGCTTGCTCACAGCATCAGCAGACAGCTGCTACAGCAGTCAGTCTGTACTGGTAGGGCCCATCTACACGTACATCTGCACACACACACTCCCACCTCTTTTTACTTTAAAAAAGCTTTCACGATATATGATGCTCCTAAGGCTATAAGCTCTTCCCTCCTGCACAGCCTTAAGGTCAGTCTTGCTGTGGGTTCATTACCGTTCTGGGGAAAGAGGTATTAGCAAATTAGCAAAGCAGTTATCAGAAGATACAACCTCCCCACCCCGTAAATGCACATTAATGCAATGATCTGAAATATCTAGCAGCCATGGGACCACAGAACATGAAAATGGAAGTATTGTGATTCTTTAGTATACGCGGTACCGAATTCTACAAGAACCAGCTTGTAAGACCAAAATGGCCCAGAAGACTTTAGGGGTCCTAGATGAAATGTTTTGTATCCTAAAGAATTAAATTCTTGGGCTCCAATCTGCATGGTTGGCTTATCAGGCGTATCTGGAAAGCTGTCTGAAAGGACAGACCTCTGAAAGACCCTGAACCTGCTCCTCTGGCCATAAACATGACAAGACACGACACAGAATGGTTAACGCATCTTTTAGCTAAGTGGACATAATGAAAATGATGATGTGACTTTATCCTGTTTATTCTATAACAAGTGTACGTTGAGGCTTGGTTGAAGGTATCCACAAGAGAAACAGTTTCCAAGACCTAGGAGAGACCAGGCAATCTGTTAGATATGAGTGTCTTAGTCCATTAAGTTGCTGAGCCAATTCACGATAATATTATTTAGTGTAGGTTTCCATTTGGACAAAGAGTCAAGAGTTTGATCTATAACATTTGAAATTGAATTAGCAACCTCTTTGTTTCCCTATTCTCTTTATGACCAGGCCATGTCCGCATTTTGTGCGCATTCTGAATTACAGGAGTCAAGCCATTTGTTGGGAAAAGTGCCACATAAAGCCCTTTTGGAAGTGGATTTTTATTTCATTCAACTCTTTTTCTTCCTGAAGAAGTGATTTATTTATTTATTTATTTATTTAGCCATTAACTGCTTTTATCCAGCAGCCTCTACTTAAATCTGCCCTGCTTCACCTAGATCCAACTGGATTCCACAGATCTATTTGTATGGCTGATGCAGTTTGACCCTTATATGCCTGAAGCCAGGGCTTCAGAATTCATTTGCTTTCTATTGCATTATTTTTCTGGACAGAATAGTAACGGCAGGTTAGGAAAGAAGAGAATAATTTAACAAGGGATTTAAACACCTGCTTAATTACATCTCTGCTGAGGGCAGCACTGATTCAAGTGCTTAATTGGGTGTTGTTATTTGAAAATATGGAAGAACTGCATGAAAAGAGCTTTGTAAAAGTACCTGATCGTAAAGTAACATTCACCATTTATTACAATGCTCAGCATTAAAAGCAGGCCTACATTTTCAATCTGTCTAGTGGATTCTCATTCTAAGCTAAGATGGAAGAAAACAGATGCTCCTTACACAGGAACAAGGATATTTCTGCTTTTGACCACATAGAGATATTTGCCTAGAGTTACCTTACGATTTTCAAACACAGTTTGAGCAGTAAGAAAACTGAAACCTCTTGAAGGTCCAGTAAAAATGCAGTCCATCTGTATAAATATCCACGTGCCCCTCCATCGGGATCAACACTAGGAACAATGCAATTACTGTCCCCTTCCAAACGGGGGAACTGAGCCCCAGAGTTAGCAGAGTTTAAGGACAAGGAACAGAATACAAACATTACTGTGCCTAAACCAATTAGCCCAAAATAGTCAAGTATTGTATGCTGGCTCTAAAAGCAATGAGTTGTCTCTTCATCAGTTGTTCTCTACTACTTTGACCTCCATATGGACTATCCATCCAATCCCTCTGGCCTCCGAAGCATCAATGTCACTTTTATAACAGAGATGTATATTCCTAAATTTAAAAGTACTTTTGAAAGATTTCCCCATGCTCCAGCTAAATTTTAATCAGCAAAGCCTCGGTAAAACTTCCATTTCCACTAATTCTGCAGGACAGAGTTTTAGACAAAATTCTTTGTCGTACGTTTTAAATCTGAGATGCTGGAACTGAAGATGTATAAACACGCCAGCATACGTGTTTTCTGGAAACAAACAATTCTAAAAAAACAAATGGATATTGCTTACATGGATACATTACTTGTACTGGTGTGGGTGTAATAAAGTGAAGTAGCAGCTTGTCTAAAAGGTTTAAAGGCTAATAAGAGTGAGATGTCGCTGATGCTGGATAGGGTGAACAATAAAGACTTGTCAGTGACTTTACCTTCCTGAGCGTAAAATGGAATTCACTAAAATGTTTGGAGTTTGTTCCCTTGTGAACATCTTCATTGGATGGGGCTCTGGATCATATTAGCTTGAACCCTCAATTTAGGGCATACTTTCCCCCCTCCTTTGAGGTGTAAGTCCTTAGGGCTCCTGCCAAAACGTATTGCTGGGAGGCATCTGTGAGAAACTGAGCCAACGTACACACACTACAGCTGGGAGAGCAACTGTACAACCAATTCCTTCAGGGCCCAATTATTTGCCACAAAATTGAAGGGCTGGGATACATTTCTGACTTTAGACACTTGCTAGCCCACTTTATTTTTTCTACTGCACTTCAAACAGTAAGAAATGAAGAAAAAAATGTTTAGCAATAATGCAGTGGAAGCTCCTTTGCCGAGTTTGAGGCTATTAGTATTCAAATAGAAAACATTGGGTATTCATGTAATCATCCTGATTATCCTGAATGACACTACTAAAAGCTAATTTATATTGTCCAAAATCATTTAAAATAATGTCTTCAAAACCACAAATATATTTTTTACATGAGTAATTATTTGAGTACCTGAAATTAGGATTGCTGCCAGAAGGTGATTTAAAAGGAGTCTCTTTTTAAGGGGCAGAGGGGACTGACTTCAGAACTGTTTCAAATACCAAAAACGGCTGGATTTGATCTTTAGAAATGCTAACTCATGCTTCAAGAACCAGCTTTTCTTTTTAACTCCCCAGCTGGAAACTTAATGAATACGTATGAAATATGTCTTACAAATCAGTAGAAAATAAACCCGTATATTAAGCATTTTGGGAAGAGCAGTTGCTGTAGTTTGTTTATATGATGGCTAATAACTGAAGCGAATTCCAACATTTGTGCTAGCATGTGTCCAATTTGTTTACTGCTTTATAAAAAAAAAAATCCAGAAAGGACAGTCTGGCATGACCTCAAAGGAAAAAAAAACAATTTGCATACTGTGACAGAATAATATCAAAATATAGGGAATCTTAGTTACTCTAATCTAGCAAGTCATACAGCAGTAGAAGAAAACTAACTATTGCTATGGTTGAAGTAAGATACATTTGGAAAAAACTTTCTTGAATTACAAACATGATAAAAAAAAAGGAAAAAATAGCTGATATGTTAGATGGGTAATGTGATAAAAAAATGATTGTGCAAATTCAGTAGAAAACTGAGGAGTCTTTTCACTGCTTCTACTGAAGTGTAACTGTGGGCATAAGGAAATGGGTGTAAATTGGTGAGATAATGGGAAGAGCAGAAAGCTGCTCAGAAGACAAACGGGAGCTCAGAGAGGGAGGAGTGCGATGGGAGATGGTTCTCTCATGGCTCAAATATAGGGGCAGGGCTGTGTTGTGTCTGCAGCAAGATTGTGATTCTTGATACCTTACTTACCCTGTCCATCCTGTTCCTACAGCCCTCTGTGGACAAGACATTTCCCTTGGGACACTCCGCTTGGTCTCTTCTGTGCTGCATTCTTCACATTTTGACTAAAACAGATATAAATTAATTAAATGAACATCACAAAACTAAGCAGAAAGTGACATAGCTATCTTCAAATAAGAGGTGCCACATACTTGCAATTTAATTAACAGGCATATGTTTGACTAAATTAAAATTCAAAGACACGCATGCAAAAGTCAACTAAGGAGCAAAGGTATGTGTAATAAGAGTTAAAATTATCAGAATTAATCAGCATTGATTTTTAGTTTCCTAAGGTTTGTTATTTTGGGGTATTAAAAGGACAGAAAGAATAGAACTGGTTTGTAACAGAACAGCTGAGAGAAGAGAAAAATTCTCTAGTGTCACTCTTACCAGAAGAAAAAAAGAAAGGAAATATCCTAGATCATAAGATTTAGCGTTATCAGTGGGAATTCATAACCAATAAAAACAAGAACCCAACCAAGAAACTGGACTGCTTGCTACCAAACCTTAATTTAGCTAAAAAAAGGAATAAATAACATGAAAACAAGAATCATACATACTGTGTACGTAAAAATGAAATCAAATCAGGCTGTGGAAATATAATGCTCTATTGTGGGTTATCTATCTATGCTGGATTTCAGAAGATTGGAAATCACATTGAACTAAGAAATCTTTGCTGCTTGCCAGCAGTGTCTTCTGTGGCCAGCTGGCCACTACCAAAATTACAGGTTTAATAGCTCACCACACCACTTCAGCAGCTTTATTTCCAATCAGCTTGTGGTGAAAGACATCAGCAGAGGGCTTGCCCTGGCTCATTAAATAAACAACCAAACATGTCAACAAGCAAATTATTTGACAATGGAAAGCACGGTAAGGATTTACATTTTGTGCTGTTAAGTCCTATATTAAGAGCCACACAGAAGAGCTGACACAAGGCCTTTTCAAAGCCCAGGGACGGGTGTGAAGTTGTAGTATGTTTTACCCCATCTTCCAGCCTCTGGGACAGCCTGAGCGATGGCCAGGAAAGAAGAGAGGAGCCACACTCTGCCCGCTTCGGAAGGAAGCTTCGTCTGTAGTCAAGATGAGCAGGAGCAACCCTTGGGCAATGCTAACAGCAGAGGGATAAGCGCCACCATTTTGCAGTCACTGAGGAGATCGGTTCAGGGGCGGAGGCGTCCTCCCGAGGAGCGGGGAATGGCGGCGGGCAGGGGGGAGGATTTCCTACATGTAGGCTCCTCGAGGGAGCCGCCAGGCCCCGGCAGCCCTCTCGAAGGCGGCCGACAAGGCTTGGGGGGAAGCCAGGAGCGCCTCCCTCTGTCCTACAAAGGCAGCTCCTCGTGTGTGGGAGCGACCGGGAGCAGGCTCGGTCATGTTTGTGTTGTGGGAAGGGTTTGCTGCTGAAGAAACGGCGTCCGCCCGCCGAGGTTGCCGGTCTGCGGCTGAAACCCAGGCTAGGGGGGTGCAACCTCCCCAGGCAGGTGCCTCACAGAATCACAAAATGGCCAAAGTTGCAAGGGACCTCTGAAGATCGTTTTGTCCAACACCCCTGCCGAGCAAGATCACCTAGAGCACCTGGTGCAGGATGGCATCCAGGTGGTTTTGAATATCTGTATCATGGGTGCAAGTGTGCTCAGCTGGATGAGCTCTTCAGACAGGTGGCTCAGTTGTGAGAGGAGCTCACCAGGCGGCGTAGCATTCAGGAACCTGAGCAGGAGATTCACAAATGGTGTTATACGCTGACGCAGTCTGAGCAGCAGCCCTGCCTTAAGTCCAGGAAAGGGGTAGGGAAACAAGCACGTTTGAAAGACTCACAGGACAAGGGAAAGTGGACCCTTGTCTCTGATCAGAGACAGGAGCCTTTCCCCTGCCCCTGAAGTGCCCCTGCACAGTAGATATGAGATTCTAAGGCAGGAGAGAGGAGACTCTGGGAGAACTAGTAAAGACCTCAGAAAGACCAACCACAAGGAACTCGGAGAGGCTGGCACCACAAAGCTGGCTCAGTCTCCCAACTGCACCAAAACCAGTGCCGCAAAGAAGGCACGAAGGGTGTTAGTCATAGGAGACTCCTCTATGAACGTGATTCTGTGAACATGTCCACTGGAAGGTAATAATATTTAAAAAAATCTTCCCATATATACAAAAACAGTGCTTTTTCAGTTGTTTATGCCACATTGCAGCATTTTCCTCTCCTTCACAAGAATTAGTGGTATGTCAACCAAAGGAGAAAGATTAGCCATCAAGGCGTTGCTTTTTTTTGTTGTTGTTGTTCGTTTTGTTTTTGCTCTGTCAGGTTATAATAAATTCATTAAGCATATTCAGCACAGAATTATGGCCAGGACACACACACGCAGATGGAGCTTAATATTATATGCACAGGTGAACGTACTCAGTGTTTGATTTTGCATGATCACATTGGAAAACCACATAAAATTGTGTCAATGAGATAATCAGCTCTTTAAAAGAAAATGAGCAATGTTCATAACTGTATGTTCGGAGTCAATATATGCAATGTTGGGAAGAGAAGAGGCATGAAGGTTAAAAACAATTTTTCATCCATTATTAGATTTTCACTTATCACTTCAGATGCATACATGTTATCTTAATTAAACAGTACAATTCAGGGTCAGCTCCCGCAAAATTCCAGGCATGCTAAACCAAAAATGATTTACATTTAGGGTAGTAAAAGTTGCCAAGATGAAAGAATAAAATAGTTCTCGAATGAAGTTTCTGGATTCCTATCTGTATGTATAAACCTGGTGAACAGGTCTCTGAGAAATTCAGGGAGAATACTGGTATTTAGTTGAAAAATTAAAAACATTCCCTCCTTCCCTGTTCCCTTTTTCTTTCCCACCCATACAAATCCAAGGTCAGAACATTTTGATGTTCACATCCAGTTTGAAATTTTAACTTGTTCCAGCAACAAATGAGGTTTTCTCCTGAATTTTCAAGCATTTTCTGAAAACTCTCCATTATAACGAATAGTAATTGCAGTCATACTGACTGCTTTTTGTTACAGGAACTACAAATTCTAGCAGCAAACCATGCTCAAAAACCTTGCATAAAGCACTAATACTCTTGTATTGTACAACTCTTGTATAATCTTGTGTCATTGCATTTTGATGATAGAAGGAGAGGAGAACAAAGAAAAATACGATCATGCAAGTACCAAGCAGCTGTTTTCTACCAGTGTGATACCCACTCATGTGAAAAGGGCAGCATGGATTTCACTCTTGGATATGGAGGGGCTCTTACACTCCTGCACAATGAAAGAAGCTCATGGATGCTGAAATACCATTGTTTAGTACCTGGACTGCAGGACATGGATCAGGGACTCTAAATTCTGCTGTGTTTCTGATAAACTGAAAGGCACTGGCTGAGCCACCCAGTCTCTGTGCCTGCACTTCTCCTGTTACTGTTCTCATCCAGTTTGCCTGTTGACAGTCCTGTAGAAGGAACACCCCCCCAAAAACGTATGTGCCATGTAACAGTGGTGAAAACATGGCAGCAGGAGTAAGTCTGTCTTGGGGTACGTGGGCTAAGGTGACTGTAGGAATGGTGCCTAATTAGCCACAGCCTATCTGCGTCCCTGAAAATACCCTAAAAGTCACGCATCAACTTATATCCTGTCTAAATATGGCCTGTAGATGATGGCAAAAAAAAAAAGCCTCAACTGAAAAAAGCAAGTTAATGCTGCAGGTGACTTTTGGCTAAAACGCTGCTGTTATGAGGACATGGGAGACAGTTTAATCTACAATGGAAATGACTGAAGAGAATATCAGCGGATTCATCTGTCACATCTATCAGAACACCAGCTGTATGCATTGCCCAAGGCTATGATGGCATTACTGGTTTGATTTGTTGTTGTTGATTGCTAGCTTCACGTTAATTCATTCTACTGTACTAGAATGTTTCAGGGGCTCATCTGTTATTATTAATATTAATAATCCAAAGCACTTTCATCCAAAGAACTCAAGGCACTTTACAAACATTAATTAAGCTTCACAACACCCCTAGGGGTAAGTAAACTTTTGAGATCTCTTGAAAAGGTCAGAGGGGGCTTGGTTTAAAGCAGCAGCCTTGGTTAAATTCAATGGACTAAGTAACAGGAGACGTGAGTTCAAGTGCCACTTTTATCACAGATATTCTCCTCAGAAAAGCAACTCCATATCTCAGTGCCTCAGTCTTCCGACTGAAAGGGGGTGGATTAAGAGAAAGCTTTAGCTTACAGAACCTGTTGGGAGGACAAGCTGGCAAATTATTAGGAGAAACCGCAGATACTGAAAACACTAGGCTCGCAAGCAGAAAGATTGATAGGTGTCTTCAAAGTGATATCTGGCACTTCTCTTTTAAACTGTGGGCTTGAAGTGCTCCATAAATTCCATAGGAGCCTACAGTACCCTCAGGTACAAACGAATGGGATCCAAAGGCCAGGAAAATGGAGGCCTTTAAAACCTCGAGCAAGGATCGTTTCTGAGATGCTCCCAGTGTGACTGCCGCTTCCTTCCCTGGGGAACGGCCATTTGGTGGCCAAGCCCTGCCCAGACACCTGGCTTCTTGCAGAAGAGTAAATGAAAACAAAGCCTTCAGAGCAAGAGAAAAAAAAAAAAAAAAACCACAAAAAACACAACTGTGAGACCCTCACTGCTCCAACAGAGATTCTCAGGGAGATCACCGCGGTGGACTTGACCAGAAGAAATGCTACCAGCTACGTTACATCACCAAATGGACAAACAGACTCTCCCCCTCTTTAAAATCCATGACACTATGCCAAATGAGAAAGTCCTTATCTCTTCCAGAACTAAAATACAAAGCCCATCTTTTCCACTTGCTCTATGAGCAATAATTCCCCTAAATGCAACTGCCTTCTCTTCATTTAGCTTTGCCTTCTTGGATTTTTTATCGCTTGTCTAAAGCAAACAACCTGTCCATTCTCATCATCAGTATTTCAGGGAAAGAGATTTTACTTTTGATGGGAAGAGCTCAGATCCTAGGGCGATGGGCAGTGAGATAAAAACTGAGGTAAGTGCATGCTAAGTGCCATAGAATCCATTAGGGGAGGAAACACTGAATGACTACAAATAACTTTTTAGTATTTCCTTATTCCAGGAAAAATCTCTGATGTCTAGAATGTGAGAGATCACATGGGCCAGTTAATTAAAAGAGAGATCTGGGAAAGTTGCAGCAGCAAAATGTACATTTCTGAAACCAACATTGCACACCCCCCCTCCAAAAACAAACAAAAACCAACAACAACTAAATGAAACTATTTTCCAGGGGTCCAACAGGAAACCTTGACTTGGGAAAAATGGCTTCGCTGACTTCAGTGAAATTTCTATTTGAGTTATTTGAGAATCCTCTTTCTGTTTCCCTGTCATTTTTAGAATTCATAGGAATATTTGCTGTACAGCACAAAGGCTGGGCATTTGCTGCTATACTGGTAGGGACTCTCAAAGAATTTTATGAGCTTGCAAAATATTTTTCCTAACATAAAAGAAGAAAAAAATTCTCATAACACTCATATGAAGAACATAACCCCACTTACTATTCTTACAGAGATGAGTAAACCAGGCTGTACAGTTCCTGAACCTAGAGCATTCTGTCAGTGCCCAAGATGGTAAGCTAATGCTTCTCGTATTGTCACAAATATGTTGTTGCAATTTATTAGTCTTTTGAAAATAGCATTTCTTTAAATATATTGCAAAATTGGTCACGCAGAAGTGGTTAGTTGCTCTTGAGATAGTGACCTGTTTTATGTTTTTAACCCCAGTACTTATCTTTTATACAAGCACAGCAACACTCCAGCCATTCATTATAAAAATTAAAAACCAAACCAAAACATGCCACAGAATTAACATGCAAGCTCTCCGCCACAGTGTGAGACTCTTCTTGGAAGCTCTGTGGCAGCAGAATGCTCGCTGAAACCAGTAGCAGCCCCATAAATCAAAGGCTCTTACAGGATCAAACCTTGATAGTACAATTCAAGGAGACTATTTCCGCTGATTTCAAATGGGAGACCAGGGTTCAGGCCTTAAACAACTAATTAGCAGTGAGACAGGTAGACACTGCAAAGACAAAAGCTTCACAGTAGAAGTGCACAGATTAGCCAACTGCTTAATAACTGTAATTACCTTCTTCCCAAGAGTTTCTTTTTATTTTCACTGCACAACTCCCCTGCCCCTAGATCCAAGATAAACTTCAAGATAACGAAGACGTCCCCAAAAAACCACTCCCCACACTTAATACTTCCATTCAAATGACAACCTTTGGGTCTTTTTTGCACCCAAAATACTAAATGATTTATTAAGGCAATAGCCGATGCACTCTACTGCCATTGTTCTGAGATTTTTTCAATGTTACATCAATTAAAACAAACCAAAAAAAACCTTCCAAAACAGTCAGGCTCTGAGACAGCAGTTTACAGAACAATGCAATACTTCATGAGGTGCATAAATAAAATCCTCTACAAAGACTAAATGTCCCCACGTTCATATAATCTGTTAATAACATCAGTTAAGAAACAGACCCAGCCAATCATTAGCCACAGACCTGTGCAGAACACAACCTGGTGATTCCCTCTCGCTAAGCAAAATGCTTTGTCAGCTCTGTGAAAACCAAGGCAAGAAACATCTGTAGATCGCATTAGAATTCCTCCTCCCTGGGCTCGTGGACCACTGGTTGTGTTCTCAGCTCTGGGCCTAGATTTGTGCGCTGCTGCTTGTTACTTTTGTGGTAAGGGGACAAAAAGTAAAGCAAGCTGTTCTTATACTTTGAAGAATGCTGTATAGTAAGAGGCTCCAAAAGGGATAAAAGCTTTCTGAATATACACAACCTGCACTCTGATCCATGTGCGATAGGTTCTCTCTTAACCTGCTTCCTTCCTTCTGACTGCGTGCTGAGGAAGAGCGTGTCTTCAGCATGTGTCTGCTAAAGAACAGCCTTATCCCTCCAGTGCCTACATACTACATTCCTTCCCTCTGGACCTGTAAGTCTCTTAGTTGCTGTTGTTGATAGTTGAGTTAGTTTTAAGCATGGAAAAGAAAGAAATCCAAGCTTTTCTTTTTTTTTTTCTTGCCCCCAAAATGATTATTTATTATGTGTCAAAATGATGTCCTTCCATCCTTCCTCCCACTCACTGGGAGCTCAGAGTGAATTGTCGCTGCCAACTAGTGACAGAGATTAATACTACATGGGGAAGTATTCTGACAGATTTTGTCAGTTCCTTGTGAGCAAGATGAAGGGATGAAAGCCCAGCCAACAAATACAAAACGTTGCAAAATCTAGCTAGATCGCAACTGTTCTATAGATAATTGAAAATTATTACACAGCCTTTAATTTCCCAGGGTAAAACCAATCTGAGATTGACATAAAAGAAAAAAACCAGCATTTAGCAAACGTTTGGGATGGGAGATACAAGGTTATACTGTTACCAGAGGGAGCAACTTTTGCCATGACCACTGCCTAATTTGCCAGGACTCATCCATGATGCAGGGTGCCCCTGGGTGGGGACCGCTGAGAAAACATCTTTGGTAGACCTGAATTCTTAATTGTGTATCCACCAACAAATCTTACTCCTCCTAACTAACTCAGAGCTGGATGGCTACAAGTGGATGGGTGTCCAGTCTCTACATACTTTGAAATGTAGCAACCTGGAAGCAATTGTCAAAGACATCCAAGAGGTTTAGGAACACGATGTGATCTGGCAGACAAGGAAAAAAAACTGGGTGAAAACAACAGGTTCACTGAGTCCCTAACCATTCCTGTAGCACAGGCTCAATTTTGAAGAGCTAAAAATGTCTTGAGCTCACCCCACTAGTTGTTCTTCCCTCCCCTTTTAGCTCGGCTGTCCATTTTTCTAGTTGTTACGCTTGGAGGAGTGAGATAGAGCAGGGTTCTCATCAGCGTTTCTAGGACTGATGTGTGTATTTCTCACTATAAAAGACAGTCTGGGAAATGAAGAAAAAATTTAAGTCATTTTCCTAACCTTGTGGCTCCCAGAAGGCACGAGTAAAAGTCCCATATTTTTTTGTCATCAAGATGATAGCAGCAATCTTCGGACCTGTATGAGTCCACAAACATTTACCTGGCAGAATCCCTATAACTCACAATAAAAAGATAAGCCCAGAGCAAATTCCATTTCGGTGGTAGTGTTTCTGTTCTGAGCTGTTTCTGAGAGAACATAAATGGGTGTTGACTATTTAAACCCTTCTCATTACATGGCAAATTCTGACCCTTTGTTGTGTTCATCTTGGAAACAATGGCATAGAGGTAAGTACACCACGGTTATAGGAGCTTTCCTTAGCTGACACATCTCTGACGGCTAAATTTCTTCTCCCAGGATGCAAGATGAACTTTGGGTCTTCAGCAAGAACATGCAAGTTTGAGATAATGGAACAGGACTTTCAGGTGGCTGTTCATGCTTTTGTGCTACAAGTCAAGCAAACATTTAACCTTAGTGTTGCACAAACATCATTATTTGACAGCTCAGGATACTACACCTCTGCCATCCACTTCCAATGCATTTCCAGGCAAGACACATCATTACTTTGTGCCTCAGTTTTACATCTTTGCAAAATAAGAAAGTATGCAATTTTCCCTAAGTGGCTTGCCAAAAACAAAGCCCATAAGGGGGCATCATTTCCGGTGCCTGAAGGGGGAAGGACTCTTTATCAGAGTGGGTAGTAATAGGACAAAGGGAAATGGCTTTGAACTAAAAGACGGTATATTTATATTAGAAATAAGGAAGAAATCCTATACTCTGAGGGTAGTGAGGTGCTAGAGCAGGCTGCCCAGAGAAGCTGTGGCTGCCCCATCCCTGGCAGTGCCCAAGCTCAGGCTGGATGGGACTGGGGGCAGCCTGGGCTGGGGGGGGCAGAGTCCCTGCCCGTTGCCAAGAGTTGGACTTAGATGGGCTTTCAGGTCCCTTCCAACCCAAACCTATCTATGACTCTATTATCATTTACTGTCAGCGATGGAGTCTAGATAACCATGTGAAAAACGGCTGCATAAATCTTTGCATTTCACTCCTCACCTAAAGTGTATTGCATGGGCAGGATACATCAGCTTAATATAACTTCAAGGATGCACAATCTGTGTATTTTAATTGTACTTCTCATCCATTCTGCATCCTGCCTCATCACTGTGAAAGGACAGCTCATTTTAAAAACTCTAATAAAAAGCTCTTTGCATTGCACAGACATGTTTAGCAAACATATAAAACAGTGAAACCCATGACAGACAGAGATCTTAATAAAGAGTTAATGGTGAAACAAAGCAAAAAGCATCAACCCAACCTAAGACCTAAATACAAATGACAGAAACTATTGCCTCGTATGTCTAAAGCTGCTTTTGGTATATCTACGTCTTGTAAAGCAATGTCATTCCATTTTCATTTCCATTTACTTCTCTCAATAGCTTTCCTATTTACCCCCTCTGAGCTCTGCATTATTTACTGATTGCAGAAAATACTGGTTGTTCCATTATTTCTTGCTCATGACTAAGAAGTAAAAAGTTTGTCAAGAAAGTGGGAAAGAAACAGGGGGAAGAAACAAACAAAAACAAGCTCTAAGAGCTGACTGCCTGGATAAATAGTTTATTTTGAAAAGCCATTAATAGCCTGTAGATGGTGCCTATCTGGTGCATCAAAAGGTACTTCTATAAACACATAGTGTTTAACTTTGGAGGAAGAATTGTTTGGGACAAGCGGTAGCAAGACAGATGAGGTAAAGTGAGCTGGGATGCAATGCTCCTTCTCCCTGTGTTTATTAAAGAATGGACAAGATACCCTTGGCAATCAACATACCAGTAACAAGCAGTTTCAAGAGCTCTTAAAATATGAAAACTTGCAGCACACCAAGATTTGAGACACCTGCATAATCAATAAACCATTTGGCACATTTCAGAAGGGACAGCTGATCCTCTGGTTACACAAAGGAGCAATTAGAAACCAAAGGTCACCTCCCACCTGTGCTGTCTCCATGTCTCACTTTGCTACCCATGGAAAACAAGGAGGGCCATTTCAAGATTTTCCTTCCTTTTCCCATCCTTTCACGTTTTTGCAAGGAGGATTCAGAGAATGGGAACAATCTGAGGATAAATGCGAAGACCCTCACAAAGTCCGGGGCAGAAAGGACCTGTCTGCAGCACTGCTCCATTTCAACCTTCTCCCTTTCTCTGCACCATACACAAAGTTCTTACATCACAATTAGGAGGGCTGAGAAGAAATTTCACACATCTAAATGAGGAAATTCAAGCAAAATCTTCCATTTGTGTATGTGGAGCTACTCAGCTATTTGGCGATCTTAGAACACCCTATTTTAGGGGATTTACCATCATAACATCCACAGCAACAATAACCTTTTAGAACTACGCAGTGTTACCATAGTTTTAGAAGTAATATAACTTATAAAGAAAAAACTGCTGCAATTGCAAATATAATAAATAGCTAAAGAAGCATTACCTGTAGCACTTTGTTTTATAGGCAGCCTAGGCAGCATAATCATTAATCAGAATTTGTCAATACAGTACAAGATAATCACTTTTTGAAAGCTATCTCCACGCTTGCCCTCCTTTAGTTTCTCATCCGAGGAACTTTAAAATGCACTTAGGGTTGCCTATGCTTCAGTCACAAGTCTCTTGATCCCCTTATAAACACAGAAGGATAATTTTACAAGCCAAAAGACATAAGGAGCCTTAAAGGCATTCTTATGGGACCTAAAAACCTAACTGCTTCCACAGTGGCTTTGCCATCCCGCTGCATGGACCTTCATCCTTTCTCCTTGCTGGAGCACCACGGGCATCAAACAATGGACCGCTGCCTCCATTTTAATAGTCAGAGCAGAAAGCAGATAGAAACTAAAGTGAAAAAGAAGTTAAATTAGAGGTAATACTGCCAGAGTCTCCAGAAACACTGCAGGTTTTGAAAAGTTTTCTTTTCTTTTTCTGTGCATGTATGGGGAGAAAAAAAAAATCTTTCCTTGAAAAGAAATTTGCACAGATAAAATAAGACTTAGCAAAGACCCATAGTGAGATTGTGTGAAGACATAGCAATATAGCTTCTTCAACTGAATTTTTTTATGCATACTCAAGACAGGTCATGACACCCAACTTCTACTTTAACCATGCAAAAACGTAGCCTAACACAGCAACGTGAAACTGCAGAGACTAGCATGAGCTGACTCAAAACTGCCTTTTTTTAATGTTTGTTATGAACTGAAATCAGCACACAATTTATTTGGGATTCTTCTTCAGGGAGTTAGAGAATGTAACAGTGTTGCCAGAAAGCTAACGTATTTCTAAGAACACAAACAATTGTGAAAGAGCAGAGATTTCACTGTTTACCTACTTTTAATCCAATTCCTGAGATACAGACCAAGGACATAGTGCTTTAAGTGCTGCCGTCACCAAAATCGGTCCTTACTGGAAGAACGTTATCTAGCACCAAATATACACAACAGTGTTATAATAAACAGTGAACACTGTAACCAGGGAAAGACACAAAGGGAATAGTGTATGACAGGGAAAAAATCACCAGGAAAAATAAAAAAAGACTGAGACATGCATGTCTGCTAGTTCAAAATTGGGAATTCTTGCTCGGAGCAGCACACTGTGCCTCCCAGACTGCACGGGCGTGCAGGCAAAGTGAAGCAGCACAAGTGCAGCCTCAGGCCTCCAGTGCCTAAAACCACAATGTGCAGCTGCATGCACTGCTTCCCGGGTTTATACGGCAGCAACAGAGGCTGCTGCTATGTAGAGCAGGTGTATAGGCCATGGAAAATCTGGAGTATACATTATTCCATTCCACAAACAGATGCAGAAAAGCCTACCGTGACTGCAGGTTTAATAAATGGTAACCTTGCTTTTTGCACCTTGCTATTAACCTACTTCAACTCACTGAATATTCGGGGGAAAAAGATTTTTAACATTTAGCAAATTATCTCTGCCCAGAATGAGATATGCTAATACATATCTCTTTTAGAGATAGTGTTTTATATGCATGACCCATAAACTCTTCACACATGTGATGTTTTCCTCTGTTGCAGTTCCAGGTTACTAAAACCAGTTAGAAGAAAGAAAAAAAATAAATACAATAAAGTACTGTCATATATTCTGTTTGGATATAAAAATACTCATGGTTAAAACCAGCCAAGTTTAAGTTATATTCACCTTTAGGCCTGCTCTGCGGATGAGGAAGCGAAAAGGACAAATCTGAATGGAAGTACAGCTGCTTCTTTATCATTATTAATACTACTATTGCATGCTTTGAATTTTGTTATTTTCCTGAAAAAGCCCTGATGCTATTATAGTACAGCCTGAAACAGGATTTATTCCTTGTGATAATCCTGAACTGTTTTTTTTTCAGTTCTTGTCTTCTTTGAAAGAAATATAAATGAGTTGGATGATCAATTTTGTAATTTGCAGTTGCCAAGCAGCTTTGAAGCAGTTTAGTGATTTGTATACTTATTTCCTCTCCTTAGTGATGGCAGGAGATGATATAAGGATATTGAGTCTTAATTATCTATTCATTCTCCTGATCAAACTGAAGGAACTAGAATCAGAAGCATCTTTTTGACACTAATTTTGTTTTTACAGCAGCCTGTTTTCTGTTGGGCATTGTCTGAGCATTCACTTAAGAAAGCACTGGGAAACAAAGACACAATTTGAAAAAAAAAAAACTCAGACACCCCTTTACATGCATCTTGCTCTTATCTATAGATGGATGCTCAGGAAATTTTAGATGAATTAATTGCAACAGTTAAGTTAATGACCATCAAAGAAATGCCAATGTGAACACTGCAGCTCAGAAGTGAAGTATCTTCTGTTCACTGCAGTTTAATCCTTCAAGGATTAACTTCAACAATATTCTTTAAATTCACTAAACACCTTATCAGATTGGGATTTACCCAATCATTAAACATGTATCATAACACAGAAAGCCTACATCTACTTTTCGTCTATATCCACCAAATTGCTTCGTAGAAGAGATCTACACATCACCTTCCTTGTGACAGGGAGCCAAGGGAGGGCTCCAGGAGCATGCTGTCAAAGTGACTTGCTTATGCTCACCAAAGAATGAGGAAGAGATAATTGGGACTACAGTCCACTCTTAGAGCCCACACCAGGTACCTATCTACCGGGGTACGGTGGCCTCAAGGGCTCCCGTACCATTATATGCCTACAAAAAATCAGAGTCATGTTCAAGAAGTTGAAAGCCAAACTCTTTACTTATTATTAACCAAAGAATATAACATCCTTCCCCGTAAAGCTTGAATCCGATTTCTTTTCAAGCAGCAGCTTATGCCTACTGTTTCCCCAATAGATTTTGCTTGTATTGCCTTTTTGAAAGGCCAGATGTGTTTTCTTAAAGAAAAATATATGAACTTTCAGATTTAAAACAACATTTTGGAGAAAAGCAGAGAGGACATGAATATAGAAATTGTTAAAATGTAAACACGTGGCCAATGTCCTTTACCCTACTGCAAGGAGGGTAAGGAGCTGGTGTTGGCACAGCTGGTGTAAAACTAGAGTGCTCCTAGCCCTCCTTCCTCTGGCTCCTTCTATTAATGCTTAGTCCAAACTCCTCTGCAATGAATTTAATTCTCTGTGCTGCATCTGCCAATTGCCACCGTTTGAAAGGGAAGCACTGTGCAATTGCAAAGCTCCCAGTGCTGCGGCACCTCTGATCCCTAATTAGTTTCTAACCATTTCTGTAATTTAGGTTCTTGCACTTCAGGTTAAAGGAAGCGCTCACGTTTCAGAGAGGAAGCAGTGAATGTGAAAACTATTTCTGAAACAAGAATTGACCTCTTCAGGAATTAAAAGGAGCACAGTATTTATGCACAAGTAGCTTCTGTGAAGTCTTCTTAAAAGGGAATCCCAAGCTATAGGTGCATCTTTTCTCCACATACCCAAACACAGTCTTCTATTCATGCCGATTATGTGGCTATTTTCAGGCAATGTATCCTGGAAGACAAAGGTGACAAGCTTTATCTAGGTCACCCAATTCTATTTTTATTAGTAATGCCATGTCCCCTCTTCACATCAAGCATTTGATTTACACTCACAATAAATACTTGTTAACTTGTTACTTGGTGCTGTTTCTTGTCTTCCTGCTCCTCACTCCTCTTACTGTATAAATAAAATACAAAGCAGTTCCTCTGCCAATGGTACATTGTTCCCTGCAGTACTTTATACAGAACTTGTTCTGAGCAACATTTAAAGATTTTAAGAAATAGGGCTCCCATCTCTCCCCTTGAGAGGCTGCTGCGCAGCTTAACACATCTTTAAAGCACTTTCATTTCTGATGATGGTCTGAATTCTCAGCTAGAGAGTTTCTTCCCCCTTTTTAAAGCTAATTTATAAGTCCTAGAAAATGGGAAATTCTGAGGGAAGCATCAACAAGACATTAACCACAGAGACACAAACAGCTGGCTACAATATTGACAAATAAGGTAAAATCTGATATAATGAAGGATTTACTGAAGAACCCAGGTGCAGAGTGTGAAATGGCAAGCAAGAAAGGGCCCAGAATAACCATTTGTATGGGAATGTAATCTATCTCAAAGGAAATAGGAACTCAGTAGAGATTATTACTATTTTAAACCATAATGTTGTTAATATTGATTCATTTCTGCAGAGATGAAAGAAAAATTCTGAAAGCCAGAGGTGTGTAATTCTACAGGCACTGTCTACCGAGCAATAACAAGTTAGGTAATAGTCATGAGAAAAGAAAAAAAAAGATTTTCCTGTAAAAAAAAATTTCCTGTAAAAAATGATTTTCCTGTAAAAAAAAAAAAAAAAATTCCTGGTTTATTTGTTCAAGTTGTTCTTAAAGGAAGGTATTTGCTGTAGGCTTTTTTGATTTTCTGTTATTATTAATTCTTTATTAATGGCATTAAGATAGAAGCATAGAGAGGCCTTGGGTATTATTAAACTCAGAACTTGGCTCTTTCAGCCGCTAAACACTCTTCTTTCAGCCCATAAAGACATCTAGAGAGAGCTAAGCCTCCGTGACTGTGACCAGTCATAGACAGACTAAGGAGAGCTGGACAGGGTTTGTGCTCTGAGGGGTACAGATCTGAACAGGCTTTAGATAAGACTTTGAGTAACTACCACTGTAACCCCCCCCAAAAAATCCATTTCTTGAAACTCCCTCTTTCTACTCAAGGATTTGCAAGTGTCTTTTAACACTGGCATGTACAACCTATAGTGCACCCTTTGTAGTTACATTTCCACGTTCCATTCTGCAGTAACGTCGGGAGACAAGAATTACATTCAGAGCTGTGTAAGTACACGCTGTATCCTGGAGCAGAGCTCTCAGCAGCCAGATTTACAAAAAGACTCAGCAGCCATCAGATGTTCTTGTTCTCAATCCCGTCAACTTTTTGTCCGTTCCTAACAGAGACACCGCGTTCTGCGAGGGAGCTTCTGGCCCCAGTGCCAGTTCAGCATCCTTCTGTAATTCTGTAGGCCCACACTTGGTCTCCTATGGGCTGATCCAGAGCTCACGGAAGGACAGGGATAGATTACACCACTTTTACAAAACTAGAGTCAGGCGTCTGCTAGGGGCATAACAAAAGCAGTACACTGATAGAGTTACTTACACTATGCCAGCAAGCATGAGGAACAAACACAACAATAATTTAATTGAATGAAGAACAACCTACAAATAGATTCACTGTGCACCATCGCTAGGCTCTCTTCTCAAGGTCTTCCCATCTGCTCTCACCATGTACAGCAAGCACACTCCAGCACACCACTGACACCTGCCTCCCCCCAGCTTCCGAAAGCCCTTCTGTTGTTGAAAGCCACCAGAAGACGCAATGTTGACAGAACTAATGGCTGGCTGAACAGATGGCAAAGAAAAGTTAATTGATCTACTGGGGCAGAATGAGTTGGCCTTGTTGAGGAGAATATGCAAAGATCCGTAATGAACTTTCATTAGAGATGGAGAAAGTTCTGTCACACGTACAGATTCTATTATGTGCATTTCATGATGCATATCCAAATTCCAGCTTAATGACTTGTATCCACTTCAGAAAACTTATCTCCTTAAAATTACTATGGAAAGAAATATATTTTAAAGCTTTTCCTTTATTTTTTTCCAAAGTATTTTTTTTTCTGCCAAGCTAACCTCCTCAGTAATCAAATCATGACTTTTGCATTGAAAAACAATTTTATTTCCCTCATGCCCCCCCCCCCTTTTTTTTTTTTTTTAAGTCTATGTTAAAAACAAATGCACTTCTACATTTTCCTGCAACACACTTTTGACTGGAGAGAAAGAAACCTAGAGTGAGGCTCAAAAAAAAAAAAAAAAAACAGAAAATGGAATATTTACAGCAACATCAGCATTACTCAGAAAAACATACTGCAAACACATCCATGCTGAATCTTAGTATGAGAAAATTATAGTATGCTATTGAGTCCCTACAATAATTTCAGAAAAAAAAAATCCAGATGTTTGGAATCCTTAAGGAAAAAGATGGTCAGATATTTCCTGTAATACTCGATACTATTTATTGCATATGAAAAAACGTCCAAGATCACAAGAATATTCTGGAAACTTGAAGCAATAAGAAAAGAAACTTGCCTATCTATTTAATAATTCTTCATTCTTCCAACCTTTGAGTTTTTCTTTTTCCATATCACGTAGAGTTGTAAATCTGCTGAAAACAATCCAGAAGCTTTAAGGGTCCCCCTGTACAAGAGCTTGACTCTGCAAGACTGCTGATGCCCTCCACCAGCCGTGGACCACTTGCCACAGGGCACTCAGTGCCCTCCTAGTCAAAATAAGGCCAAATGCAGCCCTTGAGGAGCACAGGGAGGCAGCTCAAAAATTCCTTTTTGCAATTAAGGGAAGTTGAGGTAGGTTAGTTCCTTTTTTGGGGGAAAAAGTCATTGATTGCTCTACTGCTGGACAGCGGACTAGTTGCATTATCCAAGCTATTAAAAATATCAGAAGGATATACTTGCAGGAGCATTGCACAATGCAGTCCATTGTAGCAAATATCGCTATGAACCCTAGCTCAAATACATATATTTAAAAATATCACATACTAGGTATACATGTATTTAATGATAACACTCTCAGATGTCGAGAAATTTGAATTTGCCTCCAACAGTTAACACGCCTCTCTAAACCAAGGGACTACAAAAGAAGTGAAATAAAAGCTTTATCAGACTGACAGGAATTTTTGGCAAAGATCAAAATCTGCAAAGGTTTATATAAAATTCATTCTATAGAATTGAGTTTTTAAATAGCTACACGTGGATTAGTAGAACAAAAGCCTTTCCAATAGCATTATATAGATAACAGAGAGACTAACACTGCCATTGGTAGGTTAGGGATTTCCACAGCAGGATTTATAAGAAAGCCCCAATGGCCCATGAGCGCATGAGTTTCGGTTGTTGTTCGCTTTTGGATTATAGGAGCAGGTCTGCAGAAGGCTATCATTGACTGGAGAAAGCAAACACTTCATTTTAACAGCTGCCAGTGTGCTCCCAACCCACCTATTCAAGCAATATGCTAAATGAGTGCAAGAGGCAAGAGAGGGCGAGACCCCTTCTTCTCTTCTCTCCCCAAACTCACACTGTGCTGTAAGTAGCAGTTTTCAGAGAGACAGTTTCAGGCAATGAAATTAAGGAAAGGCAAAGCGAAGAGACCTCACAGGATTTATGAGGTGAAATTCATTCAGATAAAGATGATATAAATGAAGCAGAATATTCCTGTCTGCTCCGAACAGCTCCCATTGCTTTTCCACTCAACAGAAGGATGAATTGTGGGGCACATGCCCTAGTGTTGTTTTTTTTTGTTTTTTTTTTGTTTGTTTTTTTTTTTTTCCCCATGAGAGTATGCACAATGTTACACTAAGTACTCCAGGAACAAAGAAGGGAGGAAAAAAATAAATAAAAGAATCATTGCAAGAATTAGATCTGTATAACACATAACTAGAATCATCACTGGTAGAAAAAAAATACTAAAATGTGTCACACCGTATAAAATTTTGGCTTTCCGTTTCTTGGAACCAGACACTTAAGTGTTCAATTTTCCTATACAGGGAGACGACAGGGACTCTTCTTACAAGCTGCTCATCACCCACAGCTTTTACAGATACCTCTTTGAGGAGTATTATTAATCCATATGCTGCTGTGCGCAGCTCAGGGCTGAGTAACTGCTCATTTCAGTGCTATTTAGCATGCCAGACTCAATACCTCACAAAAAAGGGCCATTATGAAGGATATTTGTGAATGCCAGCAGGGTGCATATAAAACCTCAGAAACAACCCAAGTACAGGAAATGTAAGGCAGGAAAGAAAAGAAGGGAAAAGAAAAGAGAGCAGCATTCCAGAGGCCTGGGCTTGTTTCTGGGTCTGGCATTTACCATGGATGACCCTTATGTGCATGTCAGTTCATTTTATTACGTCCACAAACATCTATAGCATGGGAGCAATGACACTAATGCCTTCAAAATTCACGGACAAAAAGTACTATAAGAGGCCTTTTGAGATTACTGGGGGAAGGCAGACTATATCCTGGGTCTGGGATGGTTCCCCTGTTGTCACCATCAGCTCCACCAAGTTCTCAGGATGGACTTACACCTACTTACTTTAGTGCTCATGCACTTTTTAAGATCTGTAACACTCCAGCAGTCTCTTCGGACCTCCTACATAATGGGACACAATTTCATCTAGTAAGTTCCGCAGTGAACTCAACCATTTATTTTTTAATAACACAATATATATTTTATCCAAACTGTCATTCAGGCCCTCAGAGCTGGGAAAACAAAGACAAGCATTACAGAAAAGTTTATGATTCCCTTACTCGGAGGATTTCCACTTTGCACTCATTGTTTTTGGCAGGCTTACTGTCGGGAGTTTTTCTTCTTCTTTTGATTATAAATATTCCATGCAGACTTTTAATTAGAGCAGCATGTCTGTTGGCGGAGTCAAAAGTAATTGGATACCCCCTTACCATTTGGGCTTCGTTCCTCTGGATGGACTTACACTAATATATACTTATCAGATCTCTACTTAACTAAAGCAGAATATATTTTATTGAATTCAAAGTTTAATTCCTCTTACCAAGTTTAATTGCTCTTACCAACAGCTGTAAATAATAGTTTGAAAGCAAAACAAATATATCTGGTCCTCCCTTTATTTAGTCACAGATGATATTAAAGTAAACCATGTGCTATTTTAGCACTTTAGGTTTAAACTGGTCTTGTAAAATGCTTCATTAAACATGGATTTGCTTATGACGTTGCTCAAAGTAGTTCCAGAAAGCACTGGGGCCTCACTGAACCATACTTCAATATAAGCCAGCAAAGCAAAAGGAATTCTGTAGGGAAAGACAAAGCAAAAAATGACAGGTGGAAAGGAAAGAGAAGCAAACACACAAGAAGTACAATACAAAAAAAAAAAAAACATTAAAACAGAAGCATTAAAACAGTGGCATCTAAAAACAAATTAAATCCATGCTCACACTTTTCAGATTCTTAAACTTCTCAGGAAGAAATTTTCCCAAACTACATCATCTAATACATGACAACTGACCACCAACAACATGAAATTTTAAACAGATTATTTTCAAGACCTATGAGGGAAACCTGTCCATGTATTTTCACTTCAACAAAACTCCAGCATTAAAATTCCTACTTGCTTATTTCTTGCAATTATTTTTGTCATGTTGCAAGTATTATGGTCAGTTTTTTTCCTTTGCTGGGGACTAGATGTTCCTAAATACTTAGCACTCAGCAGCTACTACTGGGATACAGGGCCAGGACCTTAAAGAGCACAGCACTCAAAGTGACCAAGAAAACCAGCACTTTGGAAGATACTGATGATTATTTCAGGGTGGAATTGTACAAAAGGTTCTCTCAGAGAGTAAGAGACAGAGCTCTATTTTCTGCTTTTGATTAAGTTTTAGATCTTCTTCAGAAAACACTAATGTGTGCTTTCACATGATAGATGAGCTTTTTTGCTTGTGGATATGTTTGAGGATTTATTTTTTAAGCAAGCTGTCTCATTTTTCTTAGGACTCTCCCAAAACATAGTTTGATTTTCAGTTGTCATCTATAATTAGTTTTGCTTTCCACTGACCAAACTGACATTTCAGGATTTGCTACTGGTTCCTATGTATTAGCAAATCTATGGCTCCATCTAGAAGAAAAAAAGAAACCAAGAAAAAAAAAAATTCACCAACAACTTCTTGTTGCCAAGTCAGCTTTTTATCTTTTGATTTAGTTAATTGATTTACAAATTACGGCAATCAAAAGAATGCATTGATTCTATCCAGCCATTTTAACACCCTGCCCTGCTCAGAAGACTTCAGGTGTTGGATTACGTCCAGTCAGGAGAAAGACAACAATAAATCATGCTAAATTTCACATCTAAAATAAACTGAAAATAAAAATGACGAGATTAAGAATTTCTACAGTGCATGAACGTGGGATGCCTTGGCTGTGACTGCATTGAATTTCAGAACTGGGCACAGCCCCAGGCGGTCACAAGTGGGCACCCCAACATGCTGTAGGCAAATACTCATGTTTTTGATCCACTGCTCAGGGCCTGACCTTCCTCACTCCTTCCCTCCTCTAGTTCTTACAAACTTACTTTTCATGCTTACCTACAACCTCTGTGCTGCACTAACAACCTTAAACCCTGTTCTCATGTGCCAAAATACACCTTGGGCTGTAGCCACTTAAATACACACACCACCTGATTGCTAGAGCCTTCTCTCTTGCAGACTTTTGCCACTCAACCGTAGTCCTACCTTGTTTGTAGTAGTTAGCCAACAAGACTATTTTGCTTATGTTTCTTAAATTTCTCCCAGTGCCTGCTGCAGTATTCTAATGGATTATTATATATTATGCATCTCTCTGACATTTAAAGCCCTGATTTATTTACAGCATAGCACAACCCTGTATGACAGCCACACTGCCAGAGGTTCTGCAGTCTCTGCACCACGAGCCAGATGTGCTATGTGCTGGGTCCCACGGCTGCAGCAGCCCTTTTTCTGTTGCCCAGATCCAGGATAAGACTGGAGAGAAATTCAGACCCTTTCATGCTCAGAGACTTGGATGTTCCCCCCGCAGAGAGGGAAAATGGGCGCTGGGGTTGGAACACAGCTGTGACATACATGGGACAGTGGTGGAGACACCGCAATGCAGGACACAAGGACTGGACACCGGACACACAAGGACTTGCAGTGGAGAAGAACATGGGCATATTTCCTGGTAGGCTAAAGATCTTTTTTTTTTATTTTTATTCTAGGCTTTCTGTTTAGTGGGTGGGAGTTTTTCTGATTTTTAGATCTCTCAAGTTCCCATATTTTATGTAACTATTTCCTATCATTACAAAGAAATAGTTTTGCTGTTATTTTTTCTTCTTTCTTTCATCAAAGATTTTTATGCCCTGAAGAAACAACAATAAGAGGAATTCAGAAAAGACAAATTTGAAAGACATTCTTTCTATAACACAGACAATTACGATATACAAATTTATCACTCAGCCCTCTTTATTCTGCACAATGACTCCAATTCACAAGACGTGCTCAGTTTTAAGTGCAATGATCTTCTAGCAGTTTAGACCCCAACTGTTTCCATTATGACAGGCAAGCTATAAAACATTGCTGATGCTCAAATGGATAGTTCCAAAGGGCAGGGGCTTGCTGGATGCTTAAATTTGCACCAAGTCTGAATGAGAGAATAAAAATTTCCATAGGCCACCACCTGAGCCATATTTAAATAAGTTACCTGGCCCACAGACATCTAAAAGCATTCCTTGGTGTTTCATTTATTGTCCTGTGCATTTGTCCAGGATGCACGAATGTGATTTGGAGTTGGTATTTCATATGCAAATGCACGGTGACTTTCTGCATCACTGGCAGAACGAAGGAGCAGAAAGCAGCTGTTGAGGAGACAGCATGTCATATTATTTATTCATGAGCAACTGGATGGAAAACTTGATGGGCCTATAAGCAGTAAGATAAATACAAGAGTAAGGGATTATATACTGTATTCAAAAAACTTAGCTTAACATTAATATATTGGGTCCTCTAAGTCAGTCTTGTAAAAGCCACATAGGAACCTGAACTTGAAATTGTGCTAGCAAATACTTACAGACAAAATTGGCTTTCAAGGAAAAACTGAGTCATCAATAAAATACCACCAGTAATTCCTCTTTCCATGAGAAGAAATTACTGCATCCATTAAAAAAATATAGGCAGCACTACTCTCACAAAACAAAACACAAAGTCACTGGCCAAAAACATCTATGAAGCCTGGTAAATTGACTGCTTTGCTTGACCCAGATGAAGTCTTACTATTATAGCAGTCACTTCAGCATGCCCCACACTCCTGATATCCTGGACATTATTTCTGGAGCAGCAATCTGGAATGTGAAAATTTTGCATTTCCTGATGCGCAAAGATGATTTGACTGGAGTAGGTCAACTCAAGTAAATAAGGACTAAAACAGACCAAGACATTTACTGATCAAAGTGAGTCATCTAAAATGAACATCTTCTGATCCACTATTATTTAGTAAATATGGGAAAAATTGCAGGTGAAAATTTTAGAAGAGCTAAATAGGCAAGATTGTAATTTCTGCCAATGCTTCTATATGACACCCTAGCAATGCAAAAAGGACTTAAAGCATGCATAAAGGCACACTCACTTTAAAAAAATCCCATGATAATCTCAGGAGTGTGTACAGAAATTGCCACAAATACCAAATTACAGCCCTAATGTGCATAATATTGCACCTGATTTTCTAGAGTCGCATATCTGAATTCACACTGTATTTTCATTTCTTTCATGAACAAGTTCAGTTCCCATGAAAGGTACACAGTTGATGAACTTTAAAGATAATTTAGCTCCAGTTTAGTTAACTGAAACAGAAGAGACACATGAGACTGAAATGCTGTATACTTCCTTAAAAAAGAAAGGGATTGGATCTGGCTGAACCAATACTCTTTTCTCAGAGGATACTGAAAGAGCCATTCAGTTGCAGCCAGTTTTGATCATTACCACCGTGAGCCAAATTTGATCTTGTGACCTACAGGTAGAAACTCCCAGTTCCATTATCTGGTTCCTTCAGTGCTGAGTATGAATTGAGACTGTGTAACGTAAAGGATTATATCTATTTCATTTCTGCAGCAGGGAAAAGAGGTTAGGGAAAACAGAAGCAATAGCGCCAGCTGGCCATCAACCTTTCTTCCCTTGCACCAGAGCAAAATTGCTCTATCCCTGGAAAGACACAGGGGCAGCAGTGAGAAAGAGGACGCCATGAGCTGACCCTGGGTCGGCAGCACAACAAAACAAGAACTGAGGTCAATGCCATGTTGTGAAAGGAGCAGAAAGTGATAGTGAACAATCAGGGGAAAGCCTTGCCATCTACTCACTCCCCTCCCATAAGCCAAAACAAAACAAAAAACAAAAATGACAAACAAACAAACAAAAAAAACCAACCTAAACAACTAAACAGATTTAAGTTTCCCATCAGAAACAGAATGAGGACCTGAACTAATGTTTGTTGCTTTCATTATTGTATTGCTTACAGAGCACAGGCAGGATAGGGCTAAACACTCGGCCAACAAAATACTTTCCACTCCTGTGAATTTTCATAGTCTGCAGAGAAACACAAAGGAGTGTAAAAAATAAAAAAGTACTGGGAAAGAAATGCCTTTGAACGAAGATCACACCCCATTATGAGTACATATCAGCCTGTCCTTCAGTCTGGCACTCCAACCACTGGATACACACACTCTTAGGTCTGAATCCAGGCTCCAAGTGTGTGCTCATCCTTCATATTTTGTTTGTTCAGCAAACCCAGGCTTGCAGGCTAGTCTCATCTTCAGGTTAATTCTCACTGCAGACCTAGAATGCATTTCACAGAAGAAAATGCACTAGAAACCATAAACATTCCTGCCCTTGTTCTCATATTTTTTCTGTGTTCCACCCCAGGCAAAGAAAATCATTAGGCTTTACAACAAATTCTGCTAGAAGTCAAGTATCACTAAGGGCTTCTTCATCTTGTTTACCACAGGAACCTACCTTGATGTCCTCCTGAGCATTCCCATGAATGTTTGCTTATTAAAAGGTACAAGTGTTACTACAGCCCTATAAGCATCAGAGTGATGAGCTCTCCTTTTACAGTTATGGAATAAATAATACAAAAGACCAGAAGAGAACAATAGATGTTATCTTGTTTGATAGGAGACTGTAGCATCTATACCGTACAATTAAAGATACAGTCCGAATGTCATACACCAAAATAAAGTTAAAACCACAGTGCCCATGGGGCTAAAGAGCAGAAAGTTATTTTAAAGTACTGTTGGTAGGTACTATTCTCCAGTACCTTGCCCTCATTGCAGTCATTTTCTCTGTGCAAAGTCAGTGTACACTTGCAGGCTATGAAGCACTGCTTTGCAACTGGCACTTGGTAGGGCTTTTTGTATAGAAAGGGTAAAACAGACAATGGAAGCAGAGCCTTTGAGTTGCTTTTGGTCATTTTAAAGTCCAATGTTTGCCAGCTCTGAGCTCTGTTTGTACTGCAGCACAGAAGTGCTCAGGGACCAAAGCAAGCGCTCCTTTGAACATCAGTGCCCAGTGATGGGGGCTGTGCTATTCTGGGAGCTTGTGGACCTGAAATGGGGCCTGATCCAGAAGGAGGAAAGCAAGGATGAAAACCTTCCTGCAAACAACAGTCCCACATAGGGGAAGAAGTGCACACGCATGAATCTCTGAAGAACTCGGCAGACCACAATAGTGCCAGACCAGTAGGTTTGGTATTGCTTTTTTAAACAGCTGACATCAAAGCACTTAAACTTAGATGAATATTATTATCCCCAGTTCATATCTAGTGATACACAAAGCAACAAAGTAAGGGACGAAGGCTATTCCGAAAGCAACAGCAAACACAGGAACCCTAAATTTCAGTCTAGTGCTATAGCCCAGAGCCTAGAAATAAAAGCATAGGTAGCCTCTGCAATAACAGAAACTTTAGGGCTTTTAAAGAATGAACATTCATTAACAACCATAACAGTATCTGCTCCTTCTGAATCCAATTATTAGGCTTCTGTTAACTCCTCCTACAAAAAATACATTCCCACTCAGGCTTTTACCGAAAGGCATAAAAGGCTGCAGAGCTAGTGTGGGGCAGCGTCTATTACTTTGGCTCGAGGGATTCGTTGTGTGATCCCTTCCGGATGAGCTTGTAATGTATTAAAGAAACAATTCCGACTCTCCATAAAAAAGAGCAAGTTACTTATAAAGTAAGAGCACATTACTTTATGAGCAAAAAAAAAGATACATTTTAATCTCCAAAAATTAGCATAACTTTCCTATTATTTTAGAGACTGCTTGATTAAATTATCCTATATCACTTTAAAAAGAATGAGATATGAATGCTAAAGAAAAAGAGCTTAAAACTGCATTTCATAGAATAAAAACCTGGGGGGGGAAAATGCATAAAAGCAGAATAACACAACATTGCCTGTAACAACAAGCACTGTGTGATCCCTTAATATGGGAGTCTGTCTCGGGGAGCAAGCCTTGTGCTCTGACCTGCTGAGAGCTCATTCAGCTGGTGTTACCAGGGGGTCTTTTTTCTTAACAGAGGCCCCGGTGGCCTGACCATTTGCAGATTGACTAGAATATGCCAGCTTGTTTCCTCCTCAGGGCTGCCTTGTTGCTTGCAGTAGCTGATGCAGATCAGTCACTCAAGTCCTTTGCTAAACAGGCAGGTGAAAGGCAGGGAGGCTTGCTTGGCTTTTCACATGACAGTAGACAGAATAGTAGGGTGAGCTAATCCTTCCAACAAGGCCTTTCTTTTGCTAATACTTGAAAAATATTTGATAGGGGCTGCAGGACAATAAAGGTAGAACCTATGATTGGTCAAGTAAGAGTTTCAGTTAGTATTTTTGTAGAAGAGGTGCTTTTATTTTGACTACTGTAATGCTATGATTTCCTTACATGGGTTAAATATGAGAAGTCAGAATAATAATCCAACTATTTTATGGTAACAAATATGAATCTGTAAGTATACACATTGAAGCATGATTGTGCATAAAATATTAACAGAAGATTTGTATACTTAGGATAGCATTGATAGCTATGAGTGAGTGCAGTTTACATTGTGAAGAGAGAATATCTTTTCTGACCAGAAACCATAAAGCACCCCATGGTTTTGTCAAGGTAATAATTCCCTTTGAAATAAAGAACACAGTAGCTCAAGCTTGGCTCTGTCTCTAAGCGTCCGCTGTATGCTGCGAATACAACTGGAGAATAACTCATCTTGAGGGGCAACAGGAGAGAAGGAGCAATGTTTTATTTCCTTTAAACTATATGAACATTTTCAGGGCCTTCCAATAATCCTGATTGCCTTTCTCACCCCTAGCAAAGTTCACAACCCACTGATCGAAACACTGATCCCTGTAATCTCTAATGTTAGTTTTGGTAATGGAGAGAAAAGATTTCATTGAAACCATACTCCAATTAGGAGCTGTGGTTCTCTGAACATAAAAGATCCAGTAATTTTTGCTGATGCGATCATTATTACAGAAACTTAATTGGCCAGAACTGTCAATGGCAATTAAATGCTTACGGCTGGGGCTCTCAGAGGCTCAGTGACTTACTGCATGTTTTTTAAAGCATCCCATTTGTTCAGTCACAGTAGATGACTGCAGTAGTGCTTGGAAACCTGAATTTTGTTCTATGGTAACAGTTAAAACACCCAACAAGCAAATCTTCTATAATTGGTAGCTTTATAGGTTGCAATCAATTGTCTTGTCTTTGTATAGAGAAATTACACTTTTTGTATTTTTTTTCCCCACTTTTTGTTACGTGAGGTTATTCTGATGGGAGTCTGTAATTAGAACTGCAGTGAACCATTTGAGATTTGAAAGGTTGAAAACATTATCCTTCTGGGATGCTTCGCTTTGAGAGCTTTTTGGCTGGTGGCCAAGTCTCAGCTTCCCTCAAGTTCAGCTCAGGCGATTCAACCTCAAAAGTTTTACCGAAAGGAACTGCCAACCTACAATCTGGAGAGTCAGAAGGGCGGGACAGGTGACTCCCAAAATATCTCAGCAAGCTGGTGTGAAAAGTTGTCAGAGGGATCTTTCCCAGCCTCATAAGACCAACATTTGTATGTGTATCGTTTCTATATTATTTAGTATCTCTAACATAACGGCACGTACAAACACAGGTCACGTTCTGGCATTAGATGCTATTGAAACACAGGGAAGCACAGTCACTTCATGACAACATCACAAATCAAAGTTAAAAAGGAGCAAATGCTGTGGGCACGATGACAAATCTCATTCAAAAGTGTAAGGCAGAAGTCTCACTCTGATATATCAAGGAGAATGACACAGAAAGCAACCCTGCGACTAGAGGTCTATGAGATACCGCCTCTTGTTCCAGTCCTAGCACTGACTTTTCACACAACTTTCAGCATCCCCAAGTATCTGCCTCTGCACGCAGGTTTTGATTTTATCTAAATTAACAATCCCTTCCTCATCTGAATTGGTGCCGCTTCAAATCCAGGAGAGGGCTAACAAAAAGGTAAATGCTATTGCTGGATA
Source organism: Cygnus olor (assembly GCF_009769625.2). Taxonomy (NCBI): domain Eukaryota; kingdom Metazoa; phylum Chordata; class Aves; order Anseriformes; family Anatidae; genus Cygnus; species Cygnus olor. The sequence goes on along the minus strand of NC_049195.1, from coordinate 1,617,204 downwards.
GCCTAGGCCACTGAACTTCCCACCTTGTGCCTTCAGAGGGATAGCAGAACACCAAGCAATGATTCGTCCAATTTAAACAATTCTTTTGTATGACATTATAAAATGGGCACACAGCTGGGCAGATTTAAGGGGATGAATTCAGGAGGACATTTTCTCTCACCTAGTATACGCGCTTTTTCACAGATTATGATTCCTTATTTTCAACATTTTATTATAAGCAATTGTACAAGAAAACACATCATTAGTGGAAGAATTGGCTTCATGCTTAAGAGAAAAATAATAAAAGCGGGAGATGTGTCCAGAGATCTGTAAAAGAAAACAAAACCACTATATAAATCACTACAAAACCTGGTACCTTTATTCTAGGTCTGGAAAAAAAGCTGCACTTTATAAAATCTGACACCATCACCTGGAGTCTACAAAAGGAAAACAGCAAAAACAACTTGGATGCTAAATTTGTCCTTCGTTTAGAGCCTGAAAATTATAACTTCATACATTTGGAATAAATCAGACAACTTCAGTGCCTTACACTACAGGCATTCTGTATTATAGATTGTATGTTAGATACGAAGAATTTGGATGCTAAATTTGTCCTTCATTTAGAGCCTGAAGATTATACCTTCATAAATTTGGAATAAATCAGACAACTTCAGTGCCTTACACTACAGGCATTCGTTATTGTAGATTGTACGTTAGATACTAAATGTTAATATTAAGATGTATTCCTCTAGGAATAGGCTTTTTGTGAGGTCTTCATTATTTTGCACAGTTAGACATGGAGCTTGGAAAAGCCAGCGTGGCTGTTTTTTTTTTCACTGTTTTTTTCTACTTACAGCCAAAGCAGCAACAGGCAAGGGGAAAAAAGTAGCCTGACCCTCAGGTATTAAGCACTCAAACTGGAAAAATACTTTTAGCAAATCCTCTGAAAAGTACAGGATGGAAAGAACAAGGAGAAGGAAAACAATGCATAGCGAAACTGGTTTCCAACAAGACTGAAAGCAAGGGCAAAAATCTAGGGGGAAAAGAAACAACCATTTGCCTAACTAAGCGATTTCAGTTTTTGTTTGATGTAGTTTTCGCTTTTTCCATCTCTCCATTTTTATTTTTAGTTTTTATCAAAAAAAAAAAAAAGAAAAAAGAAGAAAAACCACCAAGGGAGTAAGTATTTCATCTCAGGGGATCGAATAGCTAGATAAGAAATAAGCTGTTTGACTTTGCGTTGCAGTCACTAGCCCACAGAAGCTCCGATTTACTCCCAATTGCTCCTATAGCTTCATTAATTTCCAATGAACTAAAAATTCACTACTTACTGACAATCTGGCCATAGAAATATGTGCACATGCAGTTTATACTTGAAAAACAGATATGTTCAGCAAAATAAAATGAAATATAAGAAAATTTTGGCTAACAAAGCCTACACCCTACAAAGACTGCTTCTTATACATACATTAACCTCTGTCATGTTCAGTGGAGGTCAACAACAGGCTAGCAAGAAGAGTCTTGGTATCGGGTCCCCTGGTGCAACTGGAAGCATTTGAACAGTACTGTTAAAGCATGGGTTTTAAAAAAATGATGAGACATCTTCAGGAAGAGGCCTGAACGACATCGAGAGCCTGCTCTGAGAGCTCCTGTGTTCAAAACTCCTGCAGGGGGGATGGATTCAAACCCAAGCCTCATGCCTTAGAGGTAACAGGTCCCTCACCTGCTGGGTAAACAGGATAAAATTATTCCCTTTTCATTCGTTGTGTATAGAAATACATATATCTGAGCTAAAACTAATAAACATGACTTGAATTTACAAGTAGTTTCTTCATGATCTGGTTTGAATTTTCAAGAAAATATTTTGTATAAACACAAAAACCTTTACCCAGCTCTACCTGCCACATAAACATCAGCCTGCACTGCTTTGCACCCACACAAGAGTCTATGCTTAAAATCTTCAAACCGGTGAGGAATAATTGTAAGTCATGTCCAGCTGCCTTAATTAAAAACAGATCCATTGTATTCATTGCAAGCTAAGCCCTGTTTCCACTGAGGGAAAATAAAAAGATCATAAACAAGCCACTTCATGGCAGTTAGAGAACAAAGCCTAAGAAACCGTGGAGTCCAGCTGGTGCAGTAACAGGTTGGCCCGTATTCCTGCCTCTCGGGACACTTTTCACACCCTGCGCTGCTGTTGGCATAAAGCTCAGCAGCAGTTCTTCATAGGTACTCGTGCCTGTGATGTCCAGTTTTGCAGAAGATAAAAGGAAGGCAGCCCAAGAAGCGAGGTGTGCTGTGTGGGAGGAGATCTGAGACGCAGTGCCGACGCGCAATGGAAAAGCCACAACTCCCATGTGATGGAGTCCAACACTGCGGCACAGAAAACCACCGTGCTAAAAAACACTCCATGGTGCTTCTAAATGTTCGAGATAGGAAGGTGCACATGGCCTGTGTGAACAGAGGAGGTAAACACCCAGAGCAAGGCAGGTCCATGCTTAGTTCCACACCTGCTGAGGCTGCAGCCACCATGTTTCTGAAGTGACAAATAGCACTGGATGCCAAGACTGAGGGCTAAGTAAGTTTTAGAGAGAAGAAAGAAAATCTGGCCTCTTCAAAAGATGCGTGAGTCTGAACAAGCAAAGGAATTGACACATCTTAAGGAAACTGTTGTTTCTGGAAACACCCTTCTTAATGAAACCATTCCTCAGCAGGAGCCTGCCTCTCTTTCCTGACTCTCAAGTAAAGTGAATGCTTTATTTGCAAATTTAAACACCCAGAACTCTACAGAACAGACCACAATAATAAAGAGATGCATCTTTGTTGTAACTATGGATATTTTTTTTTTTTGAGGAAAACAGATGGAAATGAGATAATGCTAAACCTCCTTCAGTAAGTGAAAAAAAGACGCTGTTCACATTTTGTGAACCAAGTTTCTAGAGGTCAGAGAGAAATTAATTAGGCCTACAAGGGAAAAACAGCCATACAATAATTAATGAAAACAATCCAAATAGTACAATAGTGTTTGCAGGGTTTTCAGGGTAACACAAGTGTATAAACTCTTCTTACTATTGCTGAAAATCTTCTGTAAAATGAGGCTGAGGAAAACTTGCTGAAATCAAAACATTTTTGCAATAGAAAATACTGTTTAAAAAAAAACTGTGTGGAAAAGTTTATAACAGAAAATAGAAAGTGAAATACAAATATTAGAGAATACAGAAGATGACCACTTACTCACCTTTAGTAATCTGGAAAGAGTTCAGACAAGCACTCCCCTGCTCAAAACTCTAAAAGCTGGATGCACTAAACCCACGTTCCCAACCACCAATCTGGTTATGTGAATTTACTCCTCAGGTAAGATAAACTTCTTGAAGATCAGATGTTAGAAAGCACAAAATGTCATTCATATTGCCTCACGAACTACTTTAGCTTGGATATTTCATTTTTCTACTATGACGACAGATAATAGTGGTGAAATGCTCACCGAATTTGTAAACCAGGTGACAATGTGGCATAAACATGTTCATTATGCAAATCTGATTGCTTAAATCTTCAGACGTAGCTCATTTATTTGTATGAAGCTGAAGATACTCAGTTCTTTGCCTTTCCTTGACTAATTCACTATCAGATCTTTCTAGATAATTGTACATATTCCACCAAAAGCTATTCATATTGCAGTAAAAGAAAACACTTTACCTTGCAAAGCAGCTCTGATAAGAGGAGAAAAAGTTACCTGGGGTTTGAGCTTGAATTTTGCTTCCTAATTCAGTGGAATGGGTTGCAAAGATAAGAAAAATATAAATGCCTCATCTTTGAGATGTTCAGAGGCCTTTTAATTTAATTTTTTGAATACCATTCATGTTGTACAGAAAGAAACTCAATTGCTCTTGCAAAGCAGAGGGGAGACACCAAATAATTGCAGGTCATAAGAATGAGAACACAGGAAGACTGTGCAGGGCTACCTTAGAAAACACCTCCTCAGAGGCAAAAAGAAGAAAAGATAGCAATGAAACTCTACAAAGGCTACAGTCTCCAGGAACATCAGAAGTTCACTCTTCAGAGTTAGAGAAAGTGAATGCAAATGCAACTTGAGAGGGAATGGGACACAAAAGACCTAAGGGTGATTTTAGTGCTGCCAACCCCAACATTAGATAATAACAAAACTGTCTTTAAAATCACAAATCTAAGAGTATTTTGTCTTTTAACAAATTGCACTTCTGTAGAGATTACATATCCTTGCAGTTGCCATCTCCTAAACAGTAAGTAAAGACAAAGACAACCAGAGGGAAGTAATACACAATTCATAGAACCATAGCATGGTTTGGGTTGGAAGGGACATTAAAGAGGGAAGGGACCTCACCAAGGGAGGTTCAGGTTGGAAATGAGGAGACATTTCATTCTCAGAAAAAGCAGTCAGACATTGGGACGGGTTGCCCAGGGAGGTGGTGGAGTCACCGTCCCCGGGGGTGTTTAAGGAAAGCTTGGACTTGGTGCTTAGGGACATGGTTTAGTGGGTGACATTGGTGGTAGGGGGGTGGTTGAACCCAATGATCTTGGAGGTCTTTTCCAACCTTAATGATTCTATAATTCTAAAGATACCTAATTCCAGTCCGCCTGCCATGGGCAGGGACACCCATTACACCAATTGCCAGTGACAAAACCAACCACTAACACTAAACCTGCCCGGAGCAGGTCATTAGTGTGGACAGTAATAAATCCTCATCACATTTAATTCTTTTACTTGTTTACTCATGCTTTTCTAAATCACAAAGTGTTCACGCACATAGATTCGGTTCCACATGTAACCAGAGATGAGCGAGCTAATACACATAGTGCTCATGGGACGCATCATACCTGTAAGAAAATTCCATTTCATTTTGTTTTGCTCAGTTTCAGAGAGCTCACATCCTAAAAGGAACTGATAAACACACTTCACAGACCACTGGCTTGGGCAACACGTAGTTAGTGCAGAACATCAGATTCAAGAGTAAGCAGTTAATATTTCCTTGAAAGTAAACAAGGATAGGCTTTGCCAGGATACTACGCTTAATGCACCACAACAATATTATGCAACAAGAATATTTGTTCTCCTGCATTCGTGGAGGAAGGTTAGAGCTGAAAGCAGCTTCCCTCTCCAAAATAACATCTATTTTGTTTCCTCCAAAATCATAAGGTACCTATTGAAACTACTAGTGCTATTTCCATACAAATCTGCAATGGGCAATATATGTCCTGAATAAAATGTGAACATCTGTAAAAATTTTCAACGTGTGGCCACAGACACAAAGCATCTCCTCTCTGCTGTTTCTCTCTTTCAAGGCAATGTGATCCCATTCTTGATGTTCTGCTGGGTAGTGGAAATAGAATTGGTGACGTATCTTCCATCGGCCATAAATATCTTGTTGTTCTTCCCTGTGTGCTGAGCATAGGTGCTGACTCTGTGAAATCATTGTAGCTGGCTGTGAATGAAGCATGAAATGAAAAACTCTTGTCCATTCCACAGAGAGAATACAGACTGTGCAGTATCATTTTTTATACCCTGGTAAAGACTGTGTGCTATACAAACAAAGCAGCCATGAGTACTTTGAAATTCTCTCACATGTTCCCTTTCCATTTGCTACATTATCTCTTTCTTCCTTTCCTAGTTCAAAGAATCAGTTAGGAAAGATCCACTTCCAGCACTAACTCCCTCCTCGTAAATACAATGGTGCCTGATTCAAGTGAATCCATTAATTTTAACTGAATCTTTTCATATTAGAATGAAAGCGAAGAATTAAATTCAATCAGAATAATGTTGATTATAGCATTTAAAGCACGTATGTGAACAATACCTTTGCTTAAAACACGTTAAAATGTTATTTCAGCCTTTTCTTCAGCTGCTCTTTTTCTGCTTGGTCTGCTAAGATGAAGTTTCATCTCACCTACTTGGGAAAAGCGTAGCCTTCGACAGGTCTTTCAGATTTGCTGGCTACAGCCGTTATTCCACATGAAACAGAATTTTCAAAAGGGTGCAAAAGGCAGGTTCAGGACCTGCTCCTCATTGAATATGAAAGGCAGCCAAGATACACCTGAAAGCCAAACGGAGAAATATTCAGAAGTTCATATGAAGCAGTATACACTGACAAGCTTTTGCAGGGCTTTACAAAGGTTTCTCAGGAGCTCAGGCTGTGTTGTATCACTAAATAAAGGCGAGCCAAGGACCAACTACTGCCTTTAAGCCAAATGGCATGGGCAGGCTCACACCTGCATGCCCCAGGGCCAGGCTGCTCTTCAGCAGGTTTGTTTCCTGGGCCCCCAGTGTGAACAAACTGTCAGGGACAAAAGTTTCAGCAGACTGGAACCCTGATTTGCTCAGCCCAAGACTCCAGATGCTCTTTGAAAACGCCCATATGAAATTAAGCTCAAAAAGCCAGAAAATATACTGCATCCATTGCCAAAGAAAAAGAAGCCTTATTGTATAAGCCCTAAAAACTTACAATCTATATTAGATGCTATTCAGAGTGAAGACAACATGATAGCAGAAGGAAAGATGAGTCGCGTCAATAATCATAGGTGAACCTAAATAAAACAGATGTTTGTGCTGGCAGACCTGCTGCGGTTTGTGAGACATACTTGTTCCACCGTGATGTTCAAACAGGCACCTTTGGCATTTCAGAGTGGAGCCTCTGGTCTTTTTTTTTTTTTTTTTCTTTTTTTTTTAGTCACAGAGAAACTCGAATTAAAAAGCACAGCTAGGTAGTACTGGGCTTTTCCTCCTCTACAAAGTGTACATGTAACGACGTGATGCACACAGAGCTCTCTAAACCCTATCTCAGCATTTATAGCTTCTTAAGCATAACATGGCATTGCAACAGCATTTCTTTTTTTTTTTTTTATATACCACTATTCAAGAATGTCCTTGCCAGGAATTAGAAGTGAGAGTACATCAGCACTAATATTAAAAGGTCACTACACAAGCACAGAAGAGGCTGCAGAATATTGGCACAAAGGGGAATCCAGCAACAGCAGCAGTGGCAAAAGATGTTTTGGAGAAAAATTATCAATCAGAAAACACTGAATTATAGCAGATACACTGAACAGAGATGGTTTTAAAAAAAGATAAAGAAAAAAGGTGATTTTTTTTTTTAAAACCTTCTCTTTCTTGCCAGAAATTTGAGTATGAAAAGGTTGCAATTTTAGGGATTACTTTCGGTAGTGGTTTTGTTCTGAGGTCTGATCTGCTTTCCACCTTCCTCTCCTTTTTGAGGAGACAAAAATCAGATGGGTAGCAAGTGAAGAGAAAACCCTGAAAAACCCTGAAAAACTCAGAAGAACTCTTTAAATTAAAAATACTTCCTGAAAATCCTTTGGATTTTCTAAGCATTTGAAAGATATTTTGAAATTTGGGGTAAAAAAAAAATAAATCTGATGTACCATCACAATACATCCCCTTCAAAATATGCATCTCAGCTCCTACCCCAGTTTCCCTGCGAGTGTGCTCTTTCTTGTCAGCTTGTTGCATCAGGGACAGAACGGCAGTAACTAGATGTGTACTTAGCAGAGAAATACAAGAACAGGATGTCAGGCTATATTAAAATCCAGTTTGTAAAACAGAGCAGCATTATTATTTTTTTAATTTTTTTTTTTGTGTGATGAAATTATCATATCCAGAGTTTTGCTTTGTGTGATGAGGTATGTGTTAGACTCTGTTTTCTCAGTGTTAATTGCCCAGGAATTAAAAGACTGACAGTACAATGGTTCTATCAAGTCACACTGCTCTGGACTCTGCATGACACAAAATTATTAAAATAAGAAGGGAAGCATAAAGAACGAACCTTTCTTTTTGAATTAGTTCTGTTCACCAGAAAACTCACATACACAAAACCTCACAAACTTCCTTTTCCACAGTCTTTTTTATTCTATTTATAGGTTATAACTATTCCAGAAACATTCATCGGGTACATTTACAATGATATCAAAGGTGTGACTGCAGTGGATGAAGTTAAAGCGATGACAGCAATACAGCTATGTCACTGGATTGCCTACACTTGATAATTTAGTTTACCAGGGCTCCAAGAAGAAAGCCATATCCTGCATGAATTCTGTGCTTCAGGAGTATATTATTCATTGCACACAGACTCCCCACATTTAGGTATTCTAGGATCTATTTGATTTCAACTTCACCATTTTTAAATAGCGTTTTACTCAGTGGAAGCATCTTAATTTCTCAGGCAGGTGACCTCAGGACATTTTCTGAAAGCAAAGAAAGGGGCTACACTGTGCTGCACTCTGTACACAGCTGTTTAGGAGACAGTCCCTGCTTTAAGCCCCCAACCTAAGTATCAAACAGAGGCAGAGAAGTTGATCAAGTTGGTGCATGGGGCAGAAGAAAAAGCAGCAGAGTGAAAACACCATTGCTAGAGATGCCGTGGCTTCGCAGTTCCTTTCTGCCATTCTTCACCAATTTAGGTTATGAAATTTTAAGGGGAGGTATAGCTTCTTGCCAGGTCTCACCCTGCACAGGGCATCTCAGTCCTTTAGGAGTTGCCATTTTATGGCAACATGTATTTATATGAACACATATATGCTTCTGTTTATTTGAATCCCAATCTTCTCCCCTTTGGCAGGTGCTTTTCCTCCGGTAGCTGTGGAAGCACATGTGAAATCAAGTGCACGTATACTCAGTCCTACCCCATCTTCTTAACCCACTAAAGTTTTAAATACTTTATATTCCATTCAAAGTAAGATCCTGATCCTGCCATCCTCGGACAAGCAAAGTCCTCCAGGGAGCAACTGTAGGATCAAAACCATCATGTGATACATGCCTCTTGGTCTTTATTTATTATTAACTTCTCAGCAGAATGGCTGGAATTTGACCTGACAAAAACAAGCCGAACTCCCTTTCTCATCTAGGAATTTACTATCTTATGTTTCAAAATGCTTGCTATTATTAGAATATGCAGCACTGCATCCATGCAGAAATGGGAGAGAATTGTACTTTGTCTGGTTATAATTCTGCACAGTCTGCATACGGTGATAAAAATTAAGCTACCTCATATACATAAAGGGAAAAAAAAAGCTACTGCATTCTCAATATTGTAATTCCTTGGAGAATTCCCTGGGAGGTGGTGATTTTTCATCCAAGTAACTACTATATCTCTACAATAAAACAAAGATTGCATGACATTTTAAAACAGAATTAAAATACATATAGTGGGCAGAAGGTCGTGAGAGAGTCTATGCCTGGCAGTTAGAAGAAATTTATTATCTAGGTACAAGTGAATGGAACAGAACCAAGGACTTAATGGACAGATTTAGAAATGTTATTATTGCTGTCGCTGAATGCATCATTAACTTTAGAATATTTGCATAACTAAGTTGAAAAAAATTAAATCTAGCAAAAAATATCTACTTTTAATTTTTACCCCTGCTCCTGAATTGCTATTTGCATGCTTACCTAGACACAAAGCCCCTGGAGATTACATCAGAGTATATGGAGAATATTTGATAACCTAGCTTCATGGTATTTAAATCCCACAAGATAAAATGATTCCTCAGCAATGCTACAACAGAGAAACTTTTCATATGTTTTTCATCAGCATAATTCATAACCTTGCTTTTTGTTCATTATGTGGGGATGACAGTGAACATATTTCCAGGATAGATGGAAAAAAAAAAACAGACCCCCATGTAGGAATCTGCCTATGCTTGTCTTTTACATCTGTATCTTTTTGAAGTGAATTTGTATAGCAATGAAAGGCAGATTTGTGGACCCTGAAAGGGAAAGACTTGTTACATGCACTTCTGTGAGTTTCTGTCCAGTTCTAAATACAGCACGCCGTGCCCACAGCAGGGACTTGGCGGGACACCTCAAGAGTTGGAGAACCCCAGTCTACTCCAGTACAAACCTTCTGCACCATGGTAAGCAAGGAAAAAAGATTTCTCAGTTTCTTAGGAATAGAATGCAGACGGTAGTACTCCCATCAAGGCAAGGGGGAAGTATGTTTACATCTTAAATTGTTCAGTTCTGTGGCAATAGAGAGAGCATGAAACAGGCAAATAAATCTCAGTTCTAAGGGTTACCAGATCTTCAAGTGTAGGCTTCGTACAGTTCCACTGATCTTAGCAGAAATGCATCAGTCTGTGCCAAGGATAATACAGACCATGAACCTTTAGAAAGTTTCTTACCACTTCTTCAAGAACAGACCTTTTTTTGTCCCAGCAGGTTTGTTGGTCCTGCACTTCACATAAATAAGGACCTCCGGCAATGATTTTATGCTTGTCAGGTTCCATATTTTGTATAGAGACGTCATGCACTGTTTTAATTCAACTTGGAAGCAACTTCAAATGTCTGTTGTCAGCAAAACTTGAGACAAAAAAAAACTTTAAAACAAAAATAAGAAGATAGACAGGGAGCTCTGTTCAAGATGATGATGATACCGCTATATCTATCAATATTCATTATCCAAATTAACAATAAAACAAACAGCAAAGGGAAACCTCATAATAGCTAGCATGTACAAGCGCCCATCAGCTTAACAGTAAGTATGAGATGCCAGCAGCTTACAGAGCTTCTGTTGCCATTTGCAGCCACGATCAAAAGCTCCAAAACATTGTTTTCCTGACACTACCAACAACCCTGTAACGCTCTCAGAAATGATGAGCAATTATACTAAAGTTGATGCAAAACAAATCAATTTTCACAAAACTTCCTATCCCAGTTAGGAACGAGAACATCCAGAGAGATGTGGACAGTGCCACAGCAAAAATAGGAGAAAATACTGCCAGATTGTGGGGGTTAAAAAGGAATGGGAAAAAAAAATCTGCAATCCAGCAGACTTCAAACACACACTTATTTTTGCACTATAATCTGGGACGTGTTCATCTCCAAAGTCAGTCCTGGGGATCTGAACCTACTTCCAGTAGACCTATTCATCTTACACACCATAACTGCTAATCATTAAAAACGTCAGCTGTTCCCAGCTGCCAGCACAATGACCCAGTTTGGGAGGGCAGGTATGTGTACAGCTCAATTCTGAAAGTTCAGTACTTGGTAGTTAACGTTAAAGCTAAAGCCTCTGTCCAAAAATTAATATTACATACAGAGATGCACATACGTGTCTTTGTATTTACTATGCTTTTTGGCTTTTAAGAACATACTTTTCTAGTTAGCACTGGCTGCAGTAAATTGCTTCTTGCAGAAATAAGGCATTTGTTTATGTGTAATTCTACATTCTTGTACCCAAAATATATCTGGAAGAGATAAACAGCTCTATCCCATAAAAATTCATCCAATCCTATATCTAAAGCACAGCAAACAACACTGAATTAACGGGAGGAACATATCCTTGTTGCCAGACAAAGAGTTAAAAGTCTGTATTTGGGCTGCTCCATATGCATTGCATGCCCTCTCTGAATAGGATTATGCTCAAATTCCCCACACTGATAATTATTATATGTAAATACCCAAAGTCGATTTGCCAACTGCATGGTTGTATTTGACATCTGCATATTTCTTCCATACACCATAACTCTGCATGCAGACAGCTGCCTGCTTGTATAAATCTGCCATTTGACTTTATGAATCTCACGAGTTGTAGTGTAAGCAGGTCAGGTTTTGTGTAAAAATTGTGGAATTAATGAGACCCCACAGTGCAGGTATTTCTGGATGTGCAGGTAGAGGCTGGGGCTGGCTGGAGGAGGCAGGTATGTCATTTGTCTGCAGAGATTATTAGCAGTGAAACCCTAATGGTTAAGACAGACAAAGTCCAGCACTATTGCAATTAAAGCTAAATGGATTTCAAACACAAGCCTTCATTTTTAAATGCATCTACCCTTATACAAAACAAACACAATCCCTCCCAACACTTCGCTCCTGTCAAAGCTCTGTGTGCCCGAGATGCCCCAGCAGTTCTGCAGTTATTTTTAAAGAAATGGAATCATAGGCCACAGGTTAGAGAAATGCAGCTGGCATACCCTTTGCAAAGGTAAAAACGTGAACATTATAGATCCACTAAATATGGAAGCTTTAGACTGTTTCAAAAGCTGAAACTCAGGGACTACTTCATTTTGGCTTTAAAAAAATGTAATCTATTATTTCAATCAATTATATTTATTTTTAAAGAAAGAATTGAAAATATTAAAATAGAAATATATTCAAACAAAATGCATTCTCGCTCTCTCTAATATATATATAGCTCTCTCTCTCTCTCTATATATATATATATAGCTATAGATACAGATATTTCCTTAGATTTTGCCAAGATAAATAAATTTCCCATAAAGTTTTGCAGGAAGCTTTCACTTAGCTCTAGACTGAGATGCTTATTTTATCACGGATCTTTCTATTACACTAACTGCAATAGAATGCAATAGAATGTCGCATACATCTAAAGTTTTAATATAAAGTTTGGAGACACAGGGAAAATAAAGTAAACAGGGTCACAACACAGAAGGCTGCTCAGCATAGAAGCAGTTATCATGAGGATTACATAAAGGAAAACTGTATTATTTACAGGTGCTGAACAAGAGGATTATGGAGGAAAACAAAATGAATCAGGGACTCTTACTGATCAAACCGTTCATTGGAATGGAAGGCCTTGGAAGATTACTTTCAGATTCTGAAAATTACCAACTATAAACAAATATCTCCAACAGTGATCTCAGAAGCCATGAGAAAGGTGTCTGAACTTTTTTATACATTCAGGGAAAGGGGGGGGGGGGAGTGGGAGTAGGATGAAGAGAGGGTGAGCTATTACACCCTAGTCCTTGAAGAAATTTCAACCCACAGGATACTCTTGCTGTCATGAATAAAGGAGGTGACAAGGTCTAAGACAAGGTTTCAAAACCAGGAGGAAGAGAAAGTGGAAAAGAGAAGATTTATAAGTTTCATCCCAATAGCAAGTAGGATTCTGTTTGCCAAGGTTAGCTGACACAAGCACAAAAATGTAATAGCTATAAATTTGTCTCCAACAAGATCTACTGTCACTTTGAGATGATGGAACCTGTTTTATCATCTGACTTTTAAAATATATACACAGAGCAAGACATGCTATTAACCTATAAAATAATACTGGTTTTGAAATTTTAAGAGGATACACATATCCTGTATATATTACTTAAAATGGAAATAAAATGAGTATGTAGTTAACCGTTTCCCCAATGAAACATCACTTTCTAGAAAGCGTGCATGGAAGACTTGAGGCCATCTTACTCATGCAAATAATCCTAAATAAATCAGCATGAAGAATATAAAAAAAAGACAAATGCCTTCACAAAACACTAGGTTCTACTGAAAGCATGGAACTGAAACCACTATATTATCAGGGATCTTCCTTCTGGAATCTCTTTTCTTAGGGCCAAGTGTTGAATAAAAGAGGATGGTATGCAAACTTGTCAATTTAAATAATCATCAGAATTTCTCTAGCTAGATAAAAGTGAATAAGCATTAGCTTTAAAAAGTTGAAAGTTGCTTATAAATGTTTGTTCAAGCTGCATTAGTTGACTACCTCTGGTGTCACAGTCATTAACGAAGCTCAAGTGATATTACTTGTTTCCAGTTCCAGCTGTACTCTTTGGGTGCAAATTTACCAGGACAAGCAAAAGGAATAATGACTCCTCATTTTCCATTCCACTATGTAGCATGCACACTCCCACACAGCATGAGAAAGTCAGAGCCGTGTAGCTACACAGGCACATTCCCCATTTAGACCATCTCTGCTCTATCTGCCTCTGCTGATTATTCTTTTTCTCCTGGTAATATTCTAGAGGAAAAAAAAAAAAAAAAGAAACAGGAAAAGTCCAAGACTGAGCAGACAAGAAGTGATATATTGTCACTTGAAGTAGCCCGTAGTTTGGGCTACAAATGCTTCTGAGATCTGCACAAATATGTCTGGTTAGCAGATTTCTAGCTAATATCCTAGTGGTTATTTAGTGGATATATTTTTCTATTAAAAGTTGGACAGAAGCATTCTCTAGAACCTAACACATATTAGGAATTCTCAGGCCATCCAAAGGAAATCAGGAGCTCTATGCATGACCACACATTTGTTTGACCTTTCATAACCTGTGAGGACAGTTACTTTTTCTGGTGCTGAAAGTGGTCCCTGCAGGAATATTTTTTAGCAAACAGTGCTGAAAAAAAATCCCAAATGTGAGAAATTCTTATTTATCATAGTATATCCAAGATTTAGAACAGAGTGAGTTCTTACGATTCCATCCTAAGGTTTGTAAAAGCTGAATTTGAAAGAAATAGACTCACAACTGAAGATGGTGGCATCATATATAAGAGAAGAGCTTGAATATTGCTCTAAGCATTTAAAAACAGCTTGTTCACAGCAAACTATCATCCTAAAATCATGTTGGGTACATGGTGAAGAGAATATCTTAACCTGTTTCTCTAGTGTTGAAAAAGCACATAAACCTCAAGTTCTGAATTCACAGATACTGTGAAAACGGCTAAAATGGGCGGACACATCATTATTGCAAACACCAACATTAATGACCAAGCTAAGGAAAAACGATAGCAGGTATTTCTTTGAAATGCTTTTAACTTAGTCCTTTAGACAGAGACATAAATGTTTTTATAACCTTGTTACTAACAAATGCAAATTCATACAGACCCGGATGGCATTCTTGTATTTCTACTGTGAAAATCTCAATATAGTGAGTAGCTAAAACAATTGCTTAAGTTTCATTGCTGCATATTCCTAACCTCAAAAAAGGACAGCTTTTGCAGTAATCACTATTATTTTCTGCACAGGCAATGATTTCACCATCACCTAAAGCAGCACTGAATAGAGTCAGGCGTTTGATGTGCTTCACTTTTTACTTTGAGGTCTGGTATGCAGCCTTGGAGCAACAATACCGAAAAATAATAGTGCATGTCACAGACAGCCCTTTGAAAGAAAGGGTCTTTTGAATGATACTTTATTTCCCACGTGGGATTCTTCCCAATGGCACTGGATGTTCAGATATAGGAAAAATACGGGACTTAATTGTTTTCCTTCTTTTCTCTGACTTTTCACACCAGTTGTGAAACAAGTCTAAAGCAAAGGCTTCCCTTATACCACTATGCCTCACCTTTTCCTTATATCACTATACCAACTGGCATATGAATTGTGAAAAGAGGTGGCATTACAGGAATTGTTTTCCTGCTACATTTCTTCCAATTCCTATATCTTAGGACAAACCTTTTTATGGCACCGAATCTATGCTCTCTCTGCTTCAGCTGCAGACTGTTTTCAATGGATGGCTCTCCACAGGATCTGTGCTGAGAACTCAGATGCATTTCACATTAGCCACCCATGAGCCACGGCATGCCACCGGTATTCTGAGCAAGCCACCACTCCTAAAAATCAGACGACTGCCAGGAGCGCTGTATGCCTTCAATCCCATAAGATCTCCCTCCTCTCCACCTCCTCCTCTCTGCATTCGGTTTTATATATAGACTACAATGAATTATTGGAGACACATGCTGGAGGCATGGTTGAGCAGTCATGCACATAAAATAAAATACAGCAACAGAGAACCTACAAGAGGTACAAGCAGAGGTCAGGGGCATTCAGGCAAGAATAGACAGACTCTCCCAAGGGGCAACTTCTCTGAAAATGGCATTGTTTTGTTATTAATATGCCTACCAAATACACTAATATAGAAACAGAGAAGTAAGTAATAATCCTGTGGGGAATAAGAAATAAGGGAGGAGATTTTCTATTCTGTTGGGGCTGTATCAGCTCATTTTATCAGCCAGACCATCACAAGCAGTATTTTGTGTTGCAGGAGTTCAGAAAAACACTGCAATCCTGAGACAGGTGTCTCCAGGCCACAGTCTCACTGTTACTGGAGGAGACAGATATGTAAAAGCAGCTGGATTTTCAGAGTAGCTTTAATGTAGGCAATTTTACACAGAATTAGGTATCTCATTAGTAGAGAAAATGACATGCTTACACAAATGAAGGGACAGACCATGACTTTGAATTAAACCCTGATTAATAAGGAACATGAATTTGAACTAACACAAAGTTTGCTTGGGAAGCTGCTAAAATCTACCTTATGAGGGTTTTCACAACACTCCTCCTCACCAAGGACCATCTAAGAAACCACAGCCCTTTCCAAGTTTGCTTTGTTCTGCAGAAAGGATGTTTTAGTACTGGCTTCTTGATATTTAGAAAATTCTCCTTCCTCACATTAGCTGGCCTACGCATAGAACTACTGCGTACTCCACAAATGCTTGCTCAAGGACCAACGAGGGACACTTGGCAGACAGAAGCACCGTTTAGAGGAATATTAAAAAACAGGAAGATCTAATCTTATCTTTGAACATGGATTCACTGTGCAGTCTAGGGCAAGTCACTTCCCTTCTCTTCCTCAGTCCTCCACCAGTGAAGTGACAGTGACGACATTACTTACTGTTGCTCAAAGCTTAGTTCCAAGTAATAACGTCAGTGTAAATCTACAGTCCTTGGAAAATTAAGTGTATTTTAAGACTGGGTAGAAACAAACGGGAAGCTGTTTTATCAGATGATAAAACGTCCTATTACGTGTTCAACAAATGAAATATTTCCACTGCTAAATCAGGATAAAAATACAAAAATCTCAATTGTCCTGTTACTTTATTGTAGCATAAAGAGGGAGGGACTTCATCCAAGTTACTTATTCATCGGGCTCTATTTAAAAAAAAAAAAAAAGAAAGAAAGAAGAAAAGTAATAGGCACTTCAGAGGCCAATTCATCCCACCGTAATACAGGTAAGATAAATTGCTTTTATACCTTAACATAAAAGAAGCCATAAGAACACTCTAAGAGTAGACCCTTAAACTTGCCTAGCCAGCTCATATTAACAGGGATGGATTTCATTCTAACTGAAAATCCAGACACGCTTTAATTTTGGATGAACCTTTGACTGCCAATTAAATTTTTCTTTTAATTGAAAAAATATTCAAGTGTGAAAACCAAACCCTTCATTTCATTTCAGATATGTTATTCACACAGAACAGTTCCTGACCAGCTCTAACAATAGAGTGTAAATTGCAAATTTGTTTTGGTCATGATTTTTCCATAAAATATTTGATTAAACGTATGAAAACTTTCAATAAAAAGGCTTCATCTGTTGGAGGTAGCAACCTAGTCCCAAAACCACAGGGTGCCCTAAGCTTTTGCAAAAACAAAACAAATCTCTCACCTTTTATGCTGTCCACTCTGTTCTACAATTTAAAATGTTTTGCTGGCAGAGTATTTTACCCTAATGAATGATTTGGAGCATTTAAAACATAACCCCCATGAAGAAACAAAAAATACCATGGGATTTTGTATTTTCTGTTGACTGTCCCACATAAAGGTGTAATTAATATCCAGACAAGGTGGCAAAGGCAATGGTTTTCAAGCACTACATTTTAGTGAACTTTAAGGATTACTTAAACAGCAGTAAAAATTAGTTATATGCTTATAACTCTATTCTGCAAAAATACATATCACTAATATCACTTCAAATGAATAACTGGTAAAATTGCTAAAAGCAAAGGAATCTGCCTGAACAGATTTGCTATAAAGCAGATAGTGGGGCTATTTAAACATCACAGTCATCCAAATCACAACTGCATCAAAAGCACCTGCCATGTCTTTGTTGATCATAGGGCTTGGGAAATGCTTTTTTTTGCTTCCATTAATAACATGCCATCTGATACGCACTGATTTGGGTTCAGTTCCGATTGTATTTCCATTCTGTTCTTGGGGGCAAAGGAAAGTGCTAGTCTCTAAAATAAAGCTCCCTTGAGATTTGCCCTCTAACTTCTAGCAACTTTTTATCCTCTTCATGTTTCAAACTTGTTTCTAACACCAGCCAAGTAAATGACTCCACATGGCAAAGGTCAGCCAGTACGACTACTTCTTGAGTGGATAATAGGAAGGAAAGCCCATTACACTTGTTATTTTTCCATTAGATGCCTCTGAACAAATAGCTCACATAAGTGGAGTCTTGGCTTGATTCTCCTGTGTAATTAGAGTAGTTCTCCAGTTCACAGTCCTGTAACACCTACCCACTTACCAGAACACATTTTACTACTCAGACACCCAGCCTAGAAAGACTGAATGAGTTGAAATATCAGGCTTGATAATTCAGACCAGAGTTTTTATGGTTGGTAAGGCCATGACCTAGACAGGGCACTACAGAAGCCTGTGTCGTGAATAGTGGAGGTGGAAAAAAGTTGCTCACTTTCTCACAATGCTATAAACCAGAGCCACCTGATAAACTTCCAAGATATAAGAGTTAGAGCATGCAAACAAAGTTTCAACATACAGAATAATTACACTGTATAGCTCATTGCCATGGCATATAATGGAGGTAAAAACCCAAACTGGCTTCCATTCAATATTATATCAAATAGTAATAGCTTAGCTTACATGTGTTTATTGGAGAGGATTGTCCTAACAGTTTCCAGCTAAGGAGATGCAATGACATTTTATTCTGAAGGTATTGAGCTGATATACTTCGATTTCTCCCAAACATTTAAATATATATATATATTTAAAGATATTTCAGCAAAATAAATAGTTTTGCTAATCCCTGAAAAAGCCCTTTCTATGAACAAGCAACTTCATAAAAGTGTGCTACCCATCTCTACACACCACAGATAGGAGAACATTCTTGATTAATAATTTATTGGTGAGATGCCTACTTCCCTGCCTGCATTCAAATTTCAAATGTGTGAATTCACCTTTGGTGTATCTGCTGTCACCTTCAATGGTGTTTTAGTAAGGATGCTTTAGACTTCCACATAATGATATGTTGGTTTTGGATGAAAATGGGAGAGATGGAGAGCTTTTTCACTAACTCTTTTAGATAAGTCACCTAATAGCCCATTTTACATGTCTTACCACGGTTATTATTAAAGCTGTCTGAGATTCTTGGATATGTAGGACACTTTTACAACTGTCATTTTGGCAGCAAGTCACAGGGTTATTCTGTTCTGCAGCAAAAGCTTAGAATGAAAGCAAAAATAAGTGCAAAACAAAACTTGTATCAAAGTCTGAGCTGATTTAGGACGATTCCACTAAAACACAACTGCAGCAAGACATTTCTGAAAACTTTGCTCCCTGTGTTTAATAAGATCATGCACTTCAAACAAGGCCATAAAAAATCAGGATGGTCTTTTATGTCTCTTTATGCACCATCACCCAACTGTGAAGATGAACTTATTAAATATTGAAATCCTCAAGCCTTGCCTGGAGCCCAGAATTATATATTACAAACCTGGCATTTTAAGTTGTACATATTATTTGCCACAAAAGTGCTTGCCTAGCCATCCCCTTCTCCCTCTCCATTTCCTTTCAGTAAAAAGGGCTAAAAACCAGGGTAGTTGTGATCGGCATTCTGGAGTTACCAAACTACCATTGCTCCCACTGGCTCCGTCATTCTGTACCTTAAACCTCATGCTGGCGCACAATATGAGCTTCAAAACACCTTACAGAAAATAATATTTTGGGGAAACATTCCTTGATTCCCCTCCATATTCTGTCCCTTCTTGAGTATCTGGAAAACACTTTCTCTATTACACACAAATGTATATAAATACAATAGTAAAATCATACCCTAATGCTATAAAGCTTTGCAACTCCCAGCTAGGCAATGCAAACGAGGTTTTTGTCCAGGATAGGTAAAGAGGTCCTAAAAAAAACAACAACAACAACAAAAACTAAAAACCCACAACATGCAAGTAAGGCATAGAAGCAATCAGAATATACAAAACTCCCCCTTGTAGAAAGTGACATTTTAACAGAAAGTTGCATGGTGACAGGAAATCACTACAAGAGACTGTAGACAGGAAAAGTCTTACAAAATTAGCCTGCCCTTTAACAGTTGCTGCTTTAGGACTTTTCTGCTTGGAGAAGTTAGCACTTAGCCAACCAAAGCATATATTTGCAGCATGCACTACTCCACAGTAGTTTCCTACATCAATAATCTGGAGCAACTCCCTGCTAGACAGCTTTCTTTAAAAAGAAAGTAAAATCAGTAAGTAAAATGAACCTGTGCATTACACAAATCAAAGTGGTCACTGTACAGCATAGCACAGTTAATATTAAATATCAAAGCTACATTTAAAAACTGTAGAGAAGACCTTTAAACTAAACTGTGTCATACAGAGATGCTTCTGAAATGCAACTACATGGGAGGTTAGGTCTAAATGCATACTGCAGATTACTTCATGGTAACACCACCATGTAAATAACTCCGACATATTTCACACACTGCATGAGAGCTATCATTTTTGTCCCAATACAGTAAGAGTCACTGGCATCTTTGAAAGGCACCAAAAGACCCCAAGACATGGGAACGCAAATTGTCTTCCTCTCAAGCTGCCAGTCCATGTACTGGAGAAGAAAATGGAGGAATAAACTGAGAGAGGCTGAGTGCACAGCATGAGGTTAGCAGATGAAATACAAAGGTTAAGACCCACAATTGCTGCGTGTCAAGCTAGTCATGGCGATAGTCAATCTGTGGGTCTGAGATCAGGAGCTGGCATCAAGTGATTTACTGCAACTGAGCAAAGTGTCTTGCCCCCCTGAGGTCCAAACATAAATATAGCTGTGCTTCTTTCAGCCAGAATCCCAAAAGCAGTCATATAAATTGTGCCTCATTTTAGAAAGGTATTTTCAGGGGGAGAAACAAACATAAAAAGTGATGCTAAGACCTCCCACAACTGCAGGTAGATTTCCACGTTTTACTTTTATGACAAAGTGCTGCCAGGCTCAGGCCCCTACTCTACACAAAGAGAATCTCTTAATTAACTCCCTGTAGTTAATTCAGCAAGCCACTCAGAACATTACTCTTAACTCATGGAAGAGAATTACTTTCTTCTCTGACAGCTTCTGAAGACAATGCTCTCAATACTTTGGGGCTGCACTGTACTCCATCAAAGTAAACATACAAAATACGATTACAAATTTTGAATCACATCACCAGGTATCTTTGACCTACTACTGACTTTTTACAAACTGTTAACGAGGAGCATATGACCGATGCTGAGTATGTGCACTAGTGAGTACTGGAAATTGTTCTTATAGTGGTGTGCACTGTCTGAGAACTTTAACAGAACTGAAAATATAAAGGATATTAAATAGGATTGAATAGTGTTTTTGCAAAGTAGACTGCAGATAAAAAGCTGAGGTTGACATCCCTGTGACAGTTTGTTGCAAAGAAGAAAATGTAGTTTGGTAGGCAGCTAAGACTAGTAAGCTTTTATTTCATGGAAAAGAAGGGGCCTCTTTCCTGCTCCACAGCACCACAACAAGATGTTGTACCCGTACTGATGCTGGAGGGACATGTCCCTGAAGAAGCAGCTGTTGCTACTTGTAGCAGAAGCATGCTGGCATTTTCTCAAAGTGTCCCATTCAGACAGATTTGCCCCATTTTGCACGCAAAACCTCAGGAAATTGTTTTCTCAGGTGGAAACTACAAAAGCTAAATTCACAGCGTGTAAATTGTTACCACATGATTTTTTGCCCTATGTCCTTCCTGTCTTTCCCCTTCCTTTTGTTGTCCCACAGGGGCTTACAGTTACTGTTCTAAAAAAGCCATGGCCGTCACATAATTATCAGATGAAGCATCTCTTGCAAAGCATATAGCCTTTCTTGCAGGTATTGTGATTGTCTCCTTTGGAGCATGATACCACCCACTCAGCTCCACACCAAATTCTCATTTCTCAACTTCTTACCAGATCAAAAGAATAAGTTAACGAAAGTAAACTGGGCTAAACGATAGACTTTATATTTTCTGCCAAGGAAATAAAATAAAACAAAACAAAACCTTAAGCTAAAAACAATTCACATAATGCAAACGAAAAAATATACAACTAAAGGGGATATTTATGTTTCTGGAGCTGCAAACACTGTGCTGCAGGTAACAGGAAGTATTCTTCCTATTATGAAAGACAGTCGCAAATTAACTTGAAGCAAAGGGGAGGATAAAGATGATCTTTTAAGGATGAATGTGTGAAAAGTACCTTTGAGCTTTTCTGTTCTGTCAGCTTAGTCTTTCCATTAGAGTAAAGAAAATAGAACCCAGAAGAAGAAAAAAAAAGAAAGGGGGGGTGGAGGGGGGAGAAAAAGAAAGAAGACAACAAGGGCCCATCTATCTGCTGGCATAAAGTGAGTTTGATTCAATGCTTCTGGAGCTCTAACCTTTTACACGCCTGGGGAAGGAGTTCATGCCGTGGATGCTTTATACACGAAGTTTATCTCTCTCTAAACCATTCACTTCAACACAGTGCATTATGCAGAAAGTTATTTTATATTACTGCTTTCCAATCTGTGGTTTTCATAAGGACAACAGTTAATAAGCAGGCACCCCACTGGGTAACATCAAAGTCCATCTCACGTATTCCTTCTTGGTTTATTTACTTAAAATGAAGGCAAAAAAATCCTAGTGCCTAAGCAAACTGATATATTTTTAGAGCTTGATGCTCCCAAACATTTTCATCAGGATCAATCATAAGTAAATCCAGCAAATCCAACATGATTTTCTGTACCTAAATTGCAGACTCATGGAAGGCATATCATACAGCTTACTTATCCCCGCTTCAAACAGTTAATCTCACTTTTAATATAATTACCCACCTTTTCTCACTGAATGGAACTAAGAAAGGAATGGAAACAGAATGTACAGCTGCCTACCTGTGCGAAGCAGTAAGCAACTTCTTACATCAGCATTCAATTTATCTCTGTCCCAGGTGAGATTAAGTGGGCAGTCACCTGCTTGCAATATCCACAGACAAAGGTATTATGGATGTAAATAGCAAATGGGTAGAAACCTGTGCCTGTGCTAAACGTGCAAATGCCATACGCTGTATTCTCAGCTTTTCAGTAGGAGAAAACAACTTAAATTTATACGACTGCACAGCACGGGCAGGGTTGCGTGCTGCTACGTACTGCCGGTGGGCTTCATGTGCCTGGCTGGTACCCCCAGCACATCTCCTGCAGTCGCGTCTCCTGGCTGGCCCCAGGTAAAATGGTCAGGCTCACTGTGTATCACAGCACTGTCAAAGTGCCGTGTCTGAAGGCAGTAAGCTACGTAATAGTATCATGTAACTTCAAAGTAGATATACAAAGTCCAGGCCAGTAAATATTTCATGCTAACGCCTGTCCTCTTGGCCTGTGATTCTACGCACAGTGTTGTTGATGCTGTTTTCTCCAAAAAGGGGGAAGCTTGTTCAGGAGAGAAGCAATAATTTATGGCTTTCATTTACTGGTCTAAACTGCAAGAGAGTGCAGAATGAACCAAGCTGACTTTCCCATTCCCTACCTTTCTGTTCCCTGCAGGCAGACAGCCGATACTCGCAGCTTGTAAGCCAAAACTTACGGTGTAGTATCTCACAGAGAGCCATACAGGAAGATCTTAACACCTCTCTCACTCCAGGAAAGGGACAAATAGTCAATAGCACAGTCTAACCCCTCGCATTTTGTCTGAATTATTCCTCTTCAATTTTTCTTTGTGGTGTTTTATCCCCTACTCAAAGTTATATCCCCTTAGAGCACCCTAAACAACCCTTTCCCTGTGGGTGCACATACCTTTCAGCTGCTCTCAGATAACTTTTATAGCCTATTCTTAGCAGTTGTTTAGTCAAGCCATACGTACTTCATCACTTTAATCTCCCCTTATAAATCAACCCCTCAATCCTCTTCATCATTTTTGCTGTCCTTCCATAGTAGTCTATTCCTTCTTAGTTTCTGTTCTCTTTGCCAAGTCGATAAAAGAAGATATCATATATTTGGATGTGTACTATATTTCGCAAATTGTACTAGCAGCTTTGTTGCACTTTTCTGACCTATATATTATGATGTTTATTCTGCCTGTCCACTGCATTCTTTTGCTTAAAATCTCACTAACCTTCCAGTAAGGAAAGCATAACCATATAATCAAAATACTGAATACTAAAAAGGTCAACATAAAACTGTTCAATACCTGAGCTACTACAATATATTAGGTATTAAAATTCTTATATCTCACACTTCTGAGAAGAGAGTGAGAAGGAAAAAAAAGCATAGGATGGAACAGTAACCCATTCAAGTGTCAAAGACTGCAGTGAAAGAAGAAAAAGACATATTCTGAACTACATATCCTAAAAAAAAAAAAAACTTGTTTTTTTTTTTAATAAGTAAATGAATTTCCCCTTATCTGTTGGAAGCTAAATATTCAGAATAAAACTGCTTTTCAAAAAGATCCAAAATAGGGAAGAAAGTCTGGCCTGAAATAGAATGAGCTGGAAGACTGCTGCAAATAACTTAAGTATACACTTCAACCACTGCCTCCTTAAGTTCTCATTAGTGTTAGTGCTGTTTGTATTCTGACAGTACACATACCAAAATGATATGGAAAGTGATACTAGTAAGAAATGACATTTCTCACAGAAGTCTTTGATTGAAATAGATAGGACAATCAATGAGGGAAGGAAATACAAACAGATATATGGGATAAGTTCTTTCAAGACTATCTACCCACTGGACTTTGCTGCCTTCTGATTCACCTTGCCTGTCTTTATTGTTTATGGATTAGTGACCTTGTGCAGAATGAACGGAAACAGATAATTGCAAACTACGTTCCAGCTATTTTAGATAATTTTATATGATGAGGTGAATTGCATGCCCTAGATTCCACTGAAAGCTGAGGCTGGTTCACCTAGGTGTTCTTATCCCTGGCATCCACAGTGGAGATACTGATACCTCAATATGTCTGTCCAGTGGGATGTTTGGGCTTTAAAACCCAAGTGTCATTAAAGATCTCTGAGTGAGCTGGAACAAGGGTGTTTTTTTTTTTCCAGATTTTGCCAAAAATATCAAATCAGCCATTATTTCAGAAGTTGGTGGCATTAGATCATACCAAAAGCAAGCTGCCTGGGTTAAAGTTCAGGCAGTAAAGTCATGTCATTGCAATGGAAATTTCAATTGTCTGCTGCAACACAAGGTAAACAGTCCATGAAATTGAGATGCTGTGTTATTCATGCTCAGAAACCAGAACTATAAAGTTGCTGAAATTCCCGAAGAGTGCTTCAGTAACACATACACAACAGCTGTACTTGCACTAAATCATGGACAACCATCATCATTTCTAGAAAACAACCAGTATTGGGGTATTGCTTTCACATTGGATAATTCAATACTACATCTTTAGGTACAACAACAGCAAAATTGAAATTCTCCATGGAAATTTTTTAAAGGGAATAATAACTACAGCATCTCCCAAATAAAAATCCGTTTTGCCACATGAAACTGTTATAGAAGTATTGAAGTATAAGCATCAAAATAAAGTCTCAAAACATTTCAGATTTTCATGTTCACAGCTTATTGTTAAGTCATATTATTGTTCTACAAAACAGGAAATATTTTTAGCTGTTGAAATACACACCAAAAAAGCATGTTTAAGATGTTTACAGAACAAAACTTTGTCATGGCTTTTCAGGCAATGAGAAGTTTTAAGTAAAAAGAAATTAATGATTCACTCAATAGAACAGATTCTGTTTTATCTGCCCTGCTGCAAAGTGGGTATAACTCCATATGTGTTACATATATATTTCTTTTAACAGCCTTACCCTTTGTTTACAAGGTTGAAAATCATATAAACCCTGAAAGTTTTAAATACATTTATGCGGGTTGGCAAGGGAAGTGACAGCTATCAGGCTGCAAGAGAACTGTTGAATGAGGATGAATTTAGTCCTCTGGCTATGCATCTGTTACACACTGAAAGCTTTGAATTGGAAGATGGAAAGGCAGTGGCAGCAAACCAGGACTTCATTCATCAATTAAATTCATTTTTCATAGCAGTGTAATGAATATCCGAAGGAGTGTTTGATGCCAAGTGTAAGAAATAAATAAAGCAGAGCAAACTTAGAGTTGAGAATAAGGATATGGAGAAGCCTTCTGCAAGCTGAAGAGATTACTGTTTTCTTGCCCAACAATCTATCCTTCACAGGAAAATGCATCTATTTTTGTAAGAAAGGAGAGGTAACAATATTACAATATGAAGAACAAACTTCTCTGAAGTTTGGCGCTCTGATACTCAGTGTAGGATTGTACCTGTTCTCTTACATGTCACCAAAGGCTAATACGCTCATTGCTCATTATGTGGGTTAGAGAATAAGAAAAGGGAATGCTCTGTGCCCAAGTATTCGTGCTTTCACGGATTCAGCAAAAGGATATTGGATATTCAGCATGCTAAAAACTGACTACCTCCATTCCCTTAAGGTATAGCAAGTCAGATACTAGCTTTTATTTCATCTGAATACCAAGCAGTAAAACACAACTTGGGTTTATCAGCTTGGGCTTGAAATGCTGTACAGCCTTGTTTAGGTGGGTTACACCTGGTGTAGTAACTTCTGCCCCACTGGGGCTGCTCTGAGATAGCACCACAGGAACGTGGCCATATAGTTTACAGGCCCAACTTATTCAGTGTTCGATGAGCTTGGTATCTATCTATTTCCAGTTCTCAGCAGGTGTCATCTTGCGTGTAGACATACCATTAGATCCTTGAAAAGTGACAGCCTAAGATGACCCACTAGGTGGTATACTGTTAGGCTTCTCTAACCTGTGAAACTTCCTCTCCTCACAAGAATGCTGATATCAATGCTGAGTGAATACAAAACCATCACAGAAAATGAAGCATTCAGCACTTTCTCTGCATATGAGAAGTTTAAGACTTTCTAGAGCTTAAGTCACGATTCAAAGTGATTCACCAAATATCTTTTACAATTATTTCTGTTCCGAAATCAACAGTTCGCTCAGAGCACCAAGGAAATTATTTACATTTACGGTTCAAGGGTAGCAGGTGATGGGACATAGCTAAAGTAACAAGGACATTTCATCTTCACATTCTGCCACATTTAACCACGGGCACATTTAACCAGAGTGCACCTGCACTCTTCCCTAAGCTTCTCGTCCCTCTCTGTATATTGCTTTGGGCTAAACTCCCTCTGGATAACTGACTGCAGAAATGCTTTCTCCCTTAGGTTGCATGTAAAAGGTGCATCACTTAGGAGCCTATCAAGAAACTTAATTCAAACTCTGAGCAAATGAAAAGGTACCCTCTGTAAGGTGAACAGACCTCATTTACTACATTAAAGCACATAAAAAATAATTTATGCTAGATAATGCTGTCACCCCGGTAGATACTGCTGAGACAATTAACAGGTGAAACAAGCACTTAGACACTCAGAAATGTTGACATAGCATGTGAGATGATCGTTACCTAAGTGAATATGGAATAACAGGGACTGCCATATGTTTTATTCGTCTCTTGTGTCTTTCTTAGGTTGGACGAATACATTTTTCTTTTTCCTGAGTCAATGCTGAACTGCAGCATCCAAATCAATTGTCTGCAGAATTACTAAGTTAGATTTTCTATTAACATTTTAAAAATAAAAGATGGTAGCAATGGGTAGTTACAAAGCTTTATGTATATATGTATAATAAAATCAATAACAATCAATGATGTGTAACACAAATGGTGACAGCAGATGCAGGCTGAAGGAATAGGGAAGAAAATATATTAAGATGATATAAGCTGGTTCGACAAAACTGATTTCTGTGCGGTTGCCCCCACTAGCACCTATGTCAGGCAGTGCAATGTAAGGGCTGCTCCCCTCTCTGCTTCCTCACTGTTCCATCCCACAAAAGGCTGATCTAGACCGGTGCTGACAGTCTCAGCTCAGAGGTCAAACATTTCTTGGGACCTTCCACAAGAGCACCCATGCAGAAGAGAGACGTGCAGGCAGCGGGGCTGTGCTGGTATGGCTTTCCTTGCATTCCTCTGCCTTGATTAGAGAGCAGTCCTGGATCCTTGCTTTCTCCTCTCTCTGGATCCCTGCCAAGATGCTGAGTGCTCTCAGTGAATGACAGAAACACAAACACTGATCATTTTTTTCAGCAATTTCTGTTTATGTTGCTTTCTAGCAATTACTAGAGTGGAGCACACATCCAGCAATGCCCCGGATGGGCCAACCAAGGCAAATTAACACTCTCCTGCTATTAGAAGAGTGGACAGTAGCCCCAACATCACTTTGCAAGGAAATACTGCATTCCTCCTCTAAGACAGATATTTATCACAGGGACAGGGAGGTCTGAGAAGGGGAGGGTGAAAGGGAAATTGGAGGTTAGTAGGCATACATTGCCCAGGAGAGAACTGAAGCCACTGTGCTGCAATTGGGAAAAAGAAAAAAAGCAAAAAAAAAAAAAAAAAAAGCAAAAAAAAAAAAAAGCACAGTTGTGTCACAAAAGCTACTCCCTCTCTAAATTTTTCTTCATTAGACTCAAAAAAAAAAGACAAAAATAAGACGTCATGATTTGTGTTTGCATTTGATTCTCCATTTTATTTAAGTCACTTTCCTGTCCCCTTTACTTCTTAGATAATAGCTCATTAATAATTCCTTTCTGGAAACCACAGTTAAATAAGAGTGGAAGCAGACACAATAAATTTCTAGATAAATAACTTGAAAAGATATAATCAATAAAATCCTGGGTGGCAATAATGTTACCATATTAAATTTATGGCATCTGTTTAAACAATACTTTCCCTCCTCCATTATTCTAAATGTTGCTTCAGAAGGTCTGTTTTATAGACTATATTTTTTCTTTTATGGTGGGACTGTAAACAGGCAGTTAAACTAATATTTTGGTACGTTCGGCACGCTGGGTTTCATTTTATGGGGTCTTTCAATAAAAACTCATTGCAGTTTCAAATGCCCTCTTACAGCTTGCAAACTGGAACTGCAGAAGTTTCCTATCTGCCAAACCCAAGGCTCAATGCGGCATAAAGGTAGGTCACAGAGCTTTACATGGGATGTGTTAGCAGCACATAGTGAGAAACAGGGAAGTGTTCTAAAGCAAAATCTGTTTGAGTGGAAGCCTTCAGTTTTATGTCCAGGATGCAGGCCAAAACAAAGCCCAGAGCACAGGGAAGCTTGCTTGTCAAGGAAACAGGTTTAGAGGGAAAACGTAATTTTATTTTTTTTAATTAAAAAGTCCTATTTATCTTCACGTCCCCCAGACAAGTGGCCTTCTCTCCAGATACAAAGAGAAAAATGCTCAAAAGGATTGCTATCGCAGACAAAATTGAAGACATAACAGACGTCCAGGTGTGCGTTTCACTAGGAACTGTTGGACCCAGGTGCATTCCCTGTGTCACCCATGGAAATACCTCAGCTTAGGGGGAGAGAAGAAGAATTTTGTGGAGAGGAAAGGAAACCTGGGTACAGAGCAAAGAGGAGGGCTGGGAACGGTTAGAAATGCCACCACCGGGTAAGCAGCAGCAGAGCCGCGCTGCATCGCACCCCGCAGCACCGGCCCCGCAGGAACAGACCCAGCCTTAGGAGCACTGGGCAGAACCAAAACCTAAGCAATGGTCCAGTTTAACACAGTTTGTTATTTTCCCACTCTCAAAGTTTCTTTAGGGCTACATAAACAAACTATTCTGTCCTCTGTGTCTGTTTCTGACTCATTTCCCTATAAATGATATACTCTAAACTATACAGAAGATGTAGCCATAGGCATAAACAATTCCCCATGTCAACTGAACTTAAACATCAACTTTTTCATTTAGGATGTTCTGTGTAGGGATTTTGGGGGTATTTTTTTTGTGAAGGGGCTGAATCCTCCCTCTGTGTTTGTACAGCACTGAGTATAAAGCAGCCTTTTTGCACAATTGCAAGTAATACTAATAATACAACAGGGATAAAAGGAAGAAATGTCTTTGAGCATTGCTTTTCACTTTTCTTTGGAAAAGTAAACAGCATTGGAAAAAGGCTGATTTCTTCTGAAAGAGAGTGGATACACACTCCTAACCCAGGGAAGCAATACTGTTGTCTTTAAAAAATGCTGGTACCCAGAGCTTCATTTCTTCATTGCTCAACATTAATGCAAGCTCTCTAGGCTACAGCACTCACAGGAACTTCTGCCACTGTCACAGTTTTGGGGCAAGTGAAAGGATTTGGTACCCAGGCTTAAAACCTCTCCTAAAAATGAAGAGCCAGGTATTTATGTTCCAAGTATCCAGACTTGCCGCAATTGGAAACAAAATAAAAGGAAATGGAGGATATTAACTCTGTTTCTTATTTTTATTGTCTTTATTGATCAGGGGAATAAGTGCTAGGAAGGGAACTCTGCTGTAAAGGCTTTCTGGATGTCTCTGTGTGCAGGCATCATGGTCTGTGTTCCACACCAGGTGGATGAGTTTCATAGGATTTAAAGGAAATTGTAAAAACAAACAAGCAAGCAAGAAAACCTGAAGGAGATTTCATAAATTTAATAACACCAAATAAATAATTCTAAACTTGTATAGGGAAATATTTGTCTACAGATGTTTTCAACAGCACACTTTTTGTTGTCTTTGATCAATCTAGGATTAAAATATTAATCAATTAATATTTCCCAAATACAATGATTTAGCACATTTTTTGCCAGTTTATGTGAGTGTTTCTTAAGGGGTTTCTGCACCTCCAGTGTTGTGTGTTGACCTGCTTCCTCACCAGCTGGTCTGTGCGCTAGCACTGTAAGCTCTGTTTGTAATCCTCCTTTCTGCACATCCACTCACAAAAATCTTATCAACCTGTGTGGGATGTGACCTTTTTCTCATGCGAGTATTCTGGCTAAAAACCTCTGTACCAACAGGCATCAAGCTCTGCTGTCATTCGTCACCTCTCCTCTCCCTTTAACAGCTCACAAGACAATGAAACCCCTCTCAAATCTTACAGATCTCAGAGTCTGATTTAAAGCTTTCCAGAAATTCCTAATAGCCCATCCTTTTGGTTTTTCTATACTTGCCTAAAAAACTACTTTTCCCAAGGTAAGAAAATGCATCTCCAAAGATTAGGCATCCTGAATAATACAACTTCACATAATATTCACTACCGTGATTTTGTGTTAATATAAATCACCACCTGCAACTGCCTCTAAGTGAGCTTAGACGGGATTTCAGTAAATGGAAATCTGCTAGGTTACGCTGGATCACAGTCCCGACTGCTCAGCTTTATTCTTCCCATCTTTTTCTATGTTGATGAGCTTAGCCAATTAAAACTGTGTTTCCAGACGATGATGGCTTGAGAAAAAAATGCATCAAACTTCTTTTTTTTCCAGAATAACTGGATCTTCTGAATACTGTAAACAGAAGTTGGTGGAAAAAAAAAAATGAAGATATTTGGCTGTCTCTCTTTTTGAATGTAAAGCATGTGCATGCTTAAATCGGAATGTTTTTCACAAGGTTTCTTTGTTCCTTTGACATACTTCTTCACATAAGAAGTTTGACAGAGAGTCAAGAGTAGATGTGGTGAGAAGGGAGAAAAAACTAATGTGCTATACATAATCTTGTAATTTGTTGTTGTTGTTGTATATCAGAAACAAAAATCAATTTTCTTATTGACAGTTCTCTCTCTCCAGAATGCCTATACCCTGCTTTATTACCAGTGGTTTGTCTGTTGTGGGTTCTTGCATTGATTTTTCTTTTTTTTTTTTTTGGTAAGGATAAAAACCATGCTGAAGTATTCATATAGGGAAGAGAGTTTGAAATACTGCATAAAGCAAATTAAAAAAAAAAAAAAAAGAGACCACCATTATGGGGACAAGGTTGAATTTCTGCAATATTTCTAAGTAGAAAAGTCTACGCGACTATTTAGGAGCACCTGAAGATCAAACAGGACCATTTATACGGTGGCTGGACAGCTCTAATGAATTCAATAATAAGGGTCCTGGGAATTTGCATAGCCACATTTACATTGTAATGGTTACACTGACATTGTATTGGGTGTGAAGGACCTGGCGAAGTGATTGATGACAGACGTAACAAACCAGCGAGCTAGCCCATGTTTCTGTCAAGCTTGCTTTCTGCTAGATAATAGTAACTTTTGACTAATGCCTGTAGTACAGAATTGCTGTGTATTCATCCCAGTGATTAAAAACAGTAGGTCGATTTTTCGTACTATTCTAGATTAAAAGTATAGTTTTGCACTTAAAAGCTTACTTAGTGTTTTGAAATCAAGATGGAAGTTGAGTTCCGCAGCGCATTTCAACCTGCCTACTTAATCCTGGGTAAACTACCAAAGGATTCGGTTACACATTCGGTTACACAGCTTCTGCAGCCAAGCCAGTTTACAAAGTTCCCGTTCTCACTCCTTTTCCTGTCTTTTCTCCCCCAGCAGGATCTGGTGTATGCTGACCTTGCAGGCAGGCAGGTCTGCAGCTTTGTGGTCTGGTTTACAGCACAGCCACAGAAATGACCTCAGGTATAAACACAGCCTTACCAAAAATAACAAATGAACTAACCAGCCTATTGTAGAGATGTGCAGCAACAGCACACGCAGTCGTGAGTCTGACACAGTGACTTTTATTTATTTTCATCCAAGAAGGCTCCTTAGCATTTAATCTCATAAAAAGGTCCTGGTCCTACACCCAACATGCGTATAGACCTTGCTTACAGCCTCCACACATACTCAAAACTGCTTGAAAAGCACTGAAATCTCATTTGTAGCACTTCCCATAGCTGTAGACAGCTTCTCCTTTCTACGATACTTATCCTTCCTTACAAGTTCTCTTCTGAACTCAGGTTCTATTCTGATACTTTTTCATCTAAATCCTAGGTATTAACAAATTACAAATAGCTGATGTGCAGATAACTAAATCCCACATTGGATCTAGCCCTTGAGTATCACAGGGCATAAAGGCATCTATAATCCATTTGCTGTCTTTTCTTCATTCGTAAATGCATCTAGGAGGTTACAGCCCCTATTAGCCATAACAAGAAGCGGACAAGCTAAGTACAAAGTTCTAATAGCTAAATAATACACAAAAAGAAACCACAAGGAATTAAGAAAGGATAGTGAAATGCCCATAAGAGAATTCACACTCTAAAGCATTTGTTCCTACACCTAAGCAATTTTCACTTTGTCTTGATTGAACCAGTAAGCAGCACCGACGCTTATGCAGCATTGTGCTCACACATACCTCCTCTCCCCCATTCAGGGTAAACTATTAATGAATTGTAGATTATTTTCATGTGACAAGTCTAATACTGTTTAACCTAGCTATTTCTGAAAGCAACAGACTGAATAAATCTCATTTCTGTCATGTCAGCAAAGCCTGACAGGACATGAGTAGTTTTGAATATTCGAGATCTGAGCAGCAGGTACTGCAGTATACACATCACCATGGAAGCCATCAACTCATAAGCGAGGTGGTATTATTCCTCCTAATGTTAAAAGGACAGCAAAGGAAACCAGACTGACATAGGACCTGAATTCTAAATATGGGATCCCAGGCATAACATCATACTGCTTAAAAAAATAAAAAATAAAAAATAAAAGAAATTGGTAATATGGATTTATCCTTAAAATATACTAAATATTGGAAAACAAATATTGGTCCATCATGACATTAATGGCTGACACAACCACAGATTATACTTAACACTGCCTATCTACCAAGCACTAGCTAAATACATAACACTATATGACATTATGAATAATGGAAAAAGTGTGATAGAAAACTAAACTGAGCTGACACCCAAAAAAAGAATTTCTATATTCATTTCCAGGGCAATTCTGTTCCTCACTTGAATTTGGCAGCTCAGTTTTTATTACAGAAACATATAAATAATAAACATGGGCTGCTAGATCTTTGTTTGCAATCACCCTGCCTCCCCCAAAGAAAAGGAGAAAAAAAAAAAAAAAAGTAAAAGCAAAAAACGTTTGGCAACAAAATGACACTTGATCTTGTCAGCTGGTGTGACACCAGCAACCTCCCCTCATTTGTCAGCCCTGTAGGTCTGCAAGAAAAGCGTGTCAGCAATCCATGCCTATGTGCTACAGCTATCAGAAAGATGATTTAGCCACACGTGATTAGTAAGGATCAATATTACTTTTATAAAGAAGGCCACCTACAGGTCCCTCCAGCCAAGTGGAATTAAGGAGTGTGCATTTTCACGGAGGAACAAGATCAGAAAGCTGTGCTCAGAAAAGCATTTAAACTCATGCTGCATAACCAAACGTGATTGCCTGTCTCCATGTGCTCTGAGCACAGCAAGCCTTACAGCTGAGTTCTGTGTCATGTAGTGATGGTGTTTTCACATGCAGTTCAGTGTCTGCTAAATGCTTACAAGTACACAGCTGTCCTTTTGTTTTTCAAATTCATCCTTGCAGCATATTTATAAACATGCTCAATATGCGCTTGTAGGAATAACGGTTCTGCTGCAGCGTGAGTCTCCTACCCTGGGCAGATGGGTGAGAACATGAAGGCCTCTGCAACAATTCACCTCTCAGATTAAACTGAAACAGTTCTGCACAAGGGCGATTTCCACAGTGTGAATCTAGCTGGGCACCAGTGAAGTCAGTGGAAGATCATTGCTGGCATAAATGAATATAGAACGTTCTCAGGCTGCCAGTCTCACAATACAAAAAAGCAGCCTGAACCAAAGAAACACTTTGGCGTGGATTTAAGGGTGTGTTTAAGAATGGTTTGGATGCGAAGGGACCTGAAAGCCCATCTAATTCCAACCCCATGCCAAGTGCAGGGACACCTCCCACCAACCCAGGCTGCCTCCAGCCCCATCCAGCCTGGCCTTGGGCACCCCCAGGGACGGGGCACCCACAGCTTCTCTGGGCAGCCTGTGCCAGGGCCTCACCACCCTCAGGATAAATAATTTCCTCCTTACATCTAATCTAAACTTCCCCTTTTTAATTTAAAGCCATTCCCCCTTATCCTATCACTACATTCAGGACAAAGAGTCCCTCCCCAGCTTTTCTGTAGCCCTCTTTATGTATTGGAAGGCCTTTCTAAGGTCTCCCCGGAGCCTTCTCTTCTCCAGGCTCAACAACCCCAGCTCCCTCAGCCTGTTTGCACAGCAGAGCTGCTCCAGCCCCTTGATCACCTTCATGGCCTCCTCTGGACCCACTCCAACAGGTCTGTGTCCTTCTTATGCTGGGGGGCCTCCGAGCTGAACGCAGCACTGCAGGTGGGGTCCCACAAGAGCAGAGCTGAGGGGGAGAATCCCCTCCTGAGAACCACCTCCTGGACCTGCCGGTCACGCTGCTGTTGATGGGGCCCAGGATACAAATATCTTTCTGGGTTGCAAGGGCACACTGCTGGCTCATGTTGAGTTTTTCATCCAGCAAGCATTTGCATCTGAATTTGATTAAGTTTTGTTTGCCAATTTGATTTAATTAGTGTATTCATTGCAGTCTTGAGCCTTAATCATCATCGTCTAGATGGCGTATGCAGAGCAAAGCTATGGCTGACCCTGCGTGAAAGTGGACAGAAAGGGAAGAGAGAATGTATCCAGAGACTCCACCACAGTTTCGAGTTGCAATGCAGCAGAGCCAGCTAGCTAAGTGCCTCCGCACCCCACAAACCCTTCACAAGCAAGGCTGGGAGCAAGCACTTGCAGAAGGCAAATTGAGGCTACGCAGTGATTTCCAAGGCAGTTGCTGACATCACAGAAACGTGTGTTCATTGACAATTCCCAGTGCATAGGGAACCTGCACAGAAAATCTCTATGCAGCTCCCAGGTAGAAACCAAAGCATCACACTAATGGCCTGTAGCCAGCCGGACCTCCCAAATATGTTCGCATCAAGCTTCCTTTGATATGAAGTAAGGACAGCCAGCCACATGAAACAGTAGGAATAAATAAGAAAGAAAGAAAAATAATCCCAATAATTGTATTGTAAAGTTTATAACTATGTTCTCCTATATTCAGAGCATAAGTACGATTATAAGACCTGGACATCTCAAAGGGTCTTTTATCTGCAGATTATAGGTTCAAAGCCAATTTATGTTAATAGCCACTTAAAGTTCATTTCCATTCAAAAGCCTTTAGGTATCATATGCATGTACAAGCTTTGACACAAAATTAGTTGCAGAGGTGAAAATTATATTGGAAATATCTACAAGAAAGAGACTGTCACTGCACTATTCATATGTAGGTAAGTCAAGCTATGAACTAGCTTCATCTTTATCTAGATAAAGAGTGCTGTGTAACAGGATTCTTTTGGTGCTGTGGAGATGAAAATGGAAAATCCTAAGGATTTTGCATTAAATTAAACCTTTAAACACGGTTTTATAAAGTGTTATTTATATATATATATAAAAAACATTTAAACATTATTTTATGCACATTGTACAATATGATCTAGTATTGCTTCGTGAGAAGTGATCATTATTGTTTGTCTCTTCTGGACAGCCAAAGCTTTCTAAAATGCACCAGGAAGTATCTTCTTAACCCTATGTAGAACATTCTGGAATACTAACCATATAACAGGCCAACATAAAACCATATCATACTTTCAACAACAGGATCAATATCTGGATTTTCTCATAGTTCTCATCAGTTCTTCTGACACTGTACTGGGCCACAAACAGGTGAGTGAACTTGATGTAAGGACTTTATACCAGCGGAATGTTTTTTTTGTGTGGCTGCTCCATCACACAGATCACGTGGCTCTCTAGCCTTCTGTATCTCTAAATGATTAATACAGCTTGTGCTGCTTGTGTTGTATAAATAATTGGCCTAAGCTAAGGAAGGATGGTTAATTCCATGACACCAGAAATGCAGGAAAATGCTAATTGTTATTGTAAGTTTCTCTCTGAATAAAGTTTATTAATGGTTTCTTCCTCTGCATGCAAATTTCAACAACTCTCACACCATAATTAAATTAGCATTGTTTATGCTTTAGAGTATTTAAAGTCTGAAATTAGAGGCAATAACTATAAAATAGAGTGATAATTAATGATAATAACTAATTCCTGCAGAAACTGGGCTGAGTCTTCACAGTTACAACACTTTTTATTCACAACAGCTACTTTATGGTACTTGAAATTACTTAGTAATGTTCCTAAGCTAAATTTTATTAGCATGGAAAACTTTCAACAGTACAGGGGGCAGGTTATTTGTGTTCACATTTAGATTGCTTGAGTTTTACATAATTTCTGACTGCTTACTCTGTGACACTAAAATATATTACTGAAGTGGATTTGACTATAAGCAGATACCTTGGCCAGACACTAAGAACCTCAACTGAGGCTTTATACTAAATGTGCCATTCCTGACTCAGCAGCTACCAACATGTGATGCTGGAGAAGTTGCTCCTCTGCAGCTTGGGCAGAGCCTTTGTCCTGCAATAGCTCTGGCTTTTTCCAGCCAAACGCACCTCTTCACTGAAGAAAACTGAAGAAGCACAACTTCGGCCAACAACAGCAGCAAAAGTCTAGTAAAAGTACAAGCCTGAATTCCTGATGTTGTAAAAGCTGGTACAGCTTCTAAATCTTCAGAAGTTTTTTGTATTTTAGCATGGAACAAAGCTTTAAATCATGGAGACTACAGTAAAATTGCTTTTGCTTTTTTAAAAAATGGGTCCTTATACACCAAAAAGTTGAGGGCAAGAGATCAGCATGGCAGCAGCTGAGGGATGACTAGAGACACTCGAGATAATAAAACCTATTAACTCTCCAAACTCCAGATTCCCAAAAATCACAGGATTGAAAACAAAGAATTTTGAATGATCTCATTTTGTTTTGACAGAGATCAAGTAAGTTTTATTTTAAGCTTCTGTAAACACAAATAGTAAAAAAAGAAGTTGCATATTAAAAAGCCAAGAATTATTAACCATCAACGTGTCTGTGCTTTCCAAGTCAGGGTTTATGAAGTCAATATAGAACAGCAGACTCTCTCTCAGATGCAGATATTTCCTTTAGAAATAATCAAGTCCTTCACATAAAAAGGGTTTTAACTACCTAGAGAGCTGGAATTAGTTTATCCAAGACCCAGAAGAAAACTTGCACTTGGAGAATTCTCTCCCAAATATTTTGCTATTTCAGGGTCTGAGGCTGCAGTTGCTAGAGACCCTCATACGAGGTGGGACTCTCAGCTGCTATAACTCCCCGGAGTTTCAAAGGAGTGAGTCTGAAAGAGCTACAGTGAACTAGTCTGTTATAGTACATAAATACTTACAGAAACACACAAATACGGAAGCCTACCACTGCTTCCACACAGCCCTTGTGCATGCATTCAGTGAGCATGAAATGATACCCATCAGTGCTTGTCTTTGCATCACTCTAGGCAAGTAAGCCCATGAAGGAAAGATGGCTAACCATCTGTATTTATGAAAGGAAGACAAAGCGTGAGCAAAACTTCTTGAAATCACAAAGGATCAATTCTGATACATGTCAGTGTTACTTGTATGACATGAGGTGAGATAGGCCCACCCACCCTGTAAATGCCTAACAACAGACAGGCACTGAAAACCTTACAGTCCAAACATCAAGATCGATACAGCGCGAGACTCTCTCTTGGAAAGTGAAGGGAATTAATTGCTAGTATTACAGTCCAGAGACAGAGTTAAAAAGCTTCAGTCACTGGACCTGCACTCCTCAATAGCTATTCAGTTAGCCAGGAATCTACGCTACTTTTCCTATACAAGGATTTAAATCCAATTAGACTCCCCATTTGGTTGGCAATGTCTATGTATTTACATCACACTCCTTACTGTGGTATCTCAGCATCTGTTCCAGGAAATCTTCCTGAGCACAGCTAGGTCACTCTGTGTCCATCCAGTCAATTATTTTAGGAGTGGTTAGAGATTTCTACTTTTGCAAAAGTAGTTTCTTGGCAACTAATAGAGCTCTGAGGAGACATCCCTCTTGATTACAGCATAGATCTCTACTCTGACACCCCTGAACTTTTTATGGTTGGTTGGAAGTTCTGCAGACACAGAAGAGAAAAAATTCCAGCCTTTATCAGCTGAAGAACGAACATTTAGCTACTGCTGCCACCTTGCTTCTCGACTGGACGCAAAAAAATGCATTGGTCAACTAGCTACCATTTGTGCCTTTGCCTTGCTTGGAACGAAAGCATCATGCAAGGAGCACAGAACAGCCGCGAGCACTTCACACCCGCTTTGCCCTAGTACGAGCGATTTGAACCAGCAGGGGGTTAACAGACACCTTAGCGCCCTTTGACATCAGGAGTAATTTCTCTTCATCTTTTAAGAAATGTCCAAAACGCTGCAAAACAGCTGCTCTTGGGCCTGAACTTGTGCCCTCTCCCAGAGGGTGAAACAGTGACTCGGAGGTTATCGATCCCAGCTTTCTCCAGCCATCCATAACCTCCCACTCATTAAATCCTGCTTTGATTTGCTACAGCAGTGTAACATGCAAGGCCTTTTTAAGTCCAGATATATGGACTAACAAACCTGTTATTTAAACCTGTTTCAGCTAATCCCACTCATTTGAAATGGAATGGGTTGAAAGAAAGAGCAGTTACACAGCAGGCACTTGTCCAAACATCTCAGGTAGGAAAATGGTGAGAGACCTTGTAGGTACATTAGGGGCCTTAATATCTTCAGCCAATGCATCTGCACAGACAGCACTGTGTATAAAGATACCATGTATTCTCACTCATTACTACTTTCTCCATTCGCTAATGGAAGTTAGCATCAGTCCATTAGTACAGAATCCTGTGTTACACGTATCATTTTAGCTACATCACTTCATGCAGAGGGAACTTGTGGATTCTATGTTAACCTCTCTCCCACTTATACGTAAAGATCTCCAACAAATGCAGCATTCTTTCCCCAAACATGCTGCAAATGCTGGTGTGCTCAAAATACAGAGCTGTATCCAAAACTCCTGGCTCTTACT
Source organism: Cygnus olor (assembly GCF_009769625.2). Taxonomy (NCBI): domain Eukaryota; kingdom Metazoa; phylum Chordata; class Aves; order Anseriformes; family Anatidae; genus Cygnus; species Cygnus olor. The sequence goes on along the minus strand of NC_049195.1, from coordinate 1,577,589 downwards.
GTAGGCCTAATGCTTATAAAATATAGACAATTTCAAGATTATTTCCTGAGTGCAGCTGTTGAAGGTGTTGAGCTGGCAGAGTGGGAAAATATATGTGTTGTTTATTTGCAAAGCAGGTACAGCATGAGCATCATTGGTCCCAGCTTTCTCATGCTGCCCCTGCCAATGTATTGTACCTCATCCATGACTGGGCTAAATTCCAGCCAGTGATCTGAGAATGAATGGGGCTGCATCCTATTATCAGTCCTTGGAGCCATACAATCCCCTCAGTTTATGAGCTGTAAAATATGTACTTCTACCTAGTGGCTTCCTAGGGCCAGCATCTTCAGCACAGAAATCAGTAGAGCTTTGCCAAGGTACACTGCTGAGTGCATAGGATGCCATAGAGGAGCTGCAGGGCTGGTAAAGGGACACAAACAACAGAGACAATTCCTTCATAAATATGGCTGAATGGGAAACAGATTTCATGGCATTTTCTCTGTTCATCAGATAGGAACAATAAGATTTATTTTTATTTTTATTTTTTTTACTGTTCAACTGAAAATTTGATGCAAGGCAATTACATACATTATTATTTACTCCTTGCCTCATTCTAAATGCCCAAGATTTCCAAACCTCTTAAAAAAGTACTGTTATAATCACCAAGTCTATATATATATTTTCTTATTTTTTTTGCTAATATTGGTAAAATTTTTGCCTTCTAGAACCCTGCTTTTTAAATGTTTGAAAGTTTTATACAATTCCTACATATATGTTAACAATTCACTATATAGAAATCATGCTCCAAATAAGAAGAAAAGAAACCAAGTATTTGTCTTCATTTTCATTAGGAAAGAAAATGGACTTCTCTTCCTTTCTCACAGAGATGGTGAGGGGAAACTAATTTATGAAGCCTATTCATTTTACTGCCTCCTAATCCCACAATAAAACAAAACAAACAAAAAAAAAGGCATAGCACAACCTTCCCAGCACCCCAGCCTGGAGGAACATTTACTAATTTATTGGCAGTTGATGGGGACAGAAAAAAGAAGCTGGAAAATAGAGATATAAAGAAAGCCTGTCTGTGCCAAGGTTTTTTCACCTTCTCAGTCCCGGAAGAACAAGTTTTGTGCCAAGGCATGAGCTGGTGCAAACTGAAATCTGGGCTACAGATTTCACTGGGCAAGAACCACTTTCTACCAGTTGAGTATTTGAAAAACTCTGAGTTGTCCAGATGCAACCCTCACAGAAGGCATTTTGAATTACTTGCAAATTTGTCTCATAGCACCCCAGTACAAATTTTGTCTTTCCCAGCAGGAGCTACGAGGGCAGAAGTTGCTGGTCTGAAAACAGAGCTTGATAGATTTATGAAAGGATCATATAACATGGTTGTCTGGAAGAGGAGAGCAGTGAACTAGAAGACACATGACCTTCATTCAAATATAATGTTTCTGAGTGGTTTTGCAATGAACTTTTGCACAAGCAAGTGTATTCAGTCCTTAATACAGGAATTATTCAGAAATATCACTGGTAATTATGGCTTCATAACAGTGGTAGCTCGAGGTCCCATGCAAAGTCTAAGCTCCGGTTTGGTAAATATTGTATGTGCAAACATAAGCAGATGTTATTAACCTTATTTGTACATTGATACTTTAACAGGCTGGAAAAACAAAGATGAATTTACTTGCTAAGGTCAGATAAAAAGCAGCTGATGGAAGTAGGGATATATCCAAGTCTCCTGATTGCCAGTTCAATAGCCTACCCACTTATGCACCTGCCTCCCCAGTTTGGGAGTCCAGCCACTCAGTCAAACATCTAATGTGTACAGAAGACACTGTGAATTCAGGATGATAACCATGGAATTAATTTCTCCACTTCCCAATCCAGGTTCGAGCACCAAAAGAAAGTCAAAACAGTCTAATGTCTAAGCTACTCCTTCTTTCCATACTAAAAGATGTCAGGAAGGATTCCTGAATACAAGATTCTCCAACTTCCTACTTTCTGTGCATAAACCACCTCATAAATATTCCTTTCTAAGCAAGCTCCCTCCCACAGCTAAGGCTTAACTCTTCTTTTAAAGTGAAGAGCTTTCTTCTTTCTGTTAAAAACAAAACAAAACAAAAAACACCACCACAAAGAAAAAACCCAAGCAAACAAAAACGATAAAAATTACAACACAGTAAAGGATTACCTGAAGCTCAGCTGCACACACTGTGCCTCCTACAAAAGATTTACCTAGTTGGCTATTAATTCCAAGAAATCTTAAGGAAAGTTGGAAACATATTTCTTTGAATAGGAAACCTATACTCAGGCACAGCAAGCAGAAAATTGGCTGACGCAGCAGCAGCAGTTGAATGTAATGGGTTACTCATATGGGCTCCTTAATCTCAAAAACAAAGCTAAAATTGCTTTGTCCAGTTTCTGCTGCATTTTCTTTTCATTCCAGGAAACAACAAGCCCACTCCATTTCATTTCCTGACCTTCCTCCACTTCCCCCACCTTTCTTAGGAGGTATGCTTTTGTTTGTTGAGATAGCATTTTCAAGTCCTTCCTTAACACATACTATTGTGAAATGCACTTGATATTTTAAAAGTACATTGAATTCTAAAATTAAACAGCATACTGCCCCTACACAAAAGAGAAAATAATAGTTACTTATCTATTAGATTGCTATATTCAGAGATTACGTGGCTATAGCCAGCAGATTCTTTATCTTTCCTTCCTAGCTATGATCAGTGTCATTAGCGCAAGAAAATCTCAAGGTGTAGTGAAAAATACTCCCCTATATATGTACCGTTTGCATTCAAGTTGGGCCATCTCTCACTTTAAGTTGCAGATATCTCTTTCTGCTCTGCTGTCTCAGTACAGCTTGCAGCTCCTCTGCTCAGCAGAGTGTGCTTCACTGGGGCTGGTTTGGGAATGAATTTCAAACAGTTTGTTCACAAAATCTCATGGGAACTGAGGACTGCAATAACCTCAGCATCTGTTGCTCCAAGTAAAAGGTACACTTTTTTGACCTTGCTTAAAAAAAATAAATAAATAAAAGAGAAAAAAAAAGCAATACGACATAAAAAAAGGAACAGAAAGCACTTTGCTGTGTACATCACTGCTTTTAGGGAGAAGCAACCACATGACAGAACTGTCAGTCATCCTAATTAATATACCATTGAGATGCACTCAAATACTGTGATGAGACATACAACAAAAGCTGTACAGAAATACTCAGCTCTCTTACAGCTCCTACTCTGGGTACAGATTAAAGGAAAACACCACTCAGCCAGGATGACTGATTACATTTTCATTTGGTAATGAAAATTCTTCTAATAATTATGTTTTGCCAAGAAGTACACAATTTCCCCTTCTGAAAGACTGGTTTCAGAGTACAGAGAAAGCAGAAGAGAGGAGGCTAACATCTGTTTAATTTACAACACTACTGCCTGGAATAGCCTTACAACCATTCATAATTTAAGAAAGTTTCCTTCATGAAATGCCAACAATTTTTGTTTAGCATGCTATTTATTTGCTAACAGGACATCACAGCCTAGTTTATTTACGTCGTAGGGTACCTCCATTCACTACTAGACGCTAATAAGAGTCCCACTGTGGCACTGCAAAATATACCAAAGTTACTGAGCAATCGATTCTGGTTGTATTTTACAAGAGATTGATTCAACTGACTCCAGTTACACTGTTTAAGCCATTATTCACATACCCTAGATAAAGTCTAGGATTATTTGAAGCTCTAATGTTGTCATTAGATTACCAGGGCTTCTCTTCTATAGCACAGGCAGGCGCTAGACTACCTACCAGTATCACCGATCTGTGCAGCTAAAAAACTTCAAGGATAATGTTAGTGTTCCTCTTTTCCCTTTGAAAACACTGCTATTTATATACACTGTGCAATGGTGCTACTATCTACAAGAAATGCAAAAGCATGCAGAGTGAACATTTTCTTGAAGAAAATACTGCAGCCTTTATACAAATAGAAGGCTATGCATGTAGAGCCATCATTGAGTCCAGCACTGATCAAGCGCAGGGCTATGTTTCTGTTGGGAAATCCGGTGCAGTGCATGCCTCTAATTCAGGGATCCTCCTTTTTGCAGAGCTCTGTATCCTGAGCAGAAAAGAAAAGAAAAGAAAAGAAAAGAAAAGAAAAGAAAAGAAAAGAAAAGAAAAGAAAAGAAAAGAAAAGAAAAGAAAAGAAAAGAAAAGAAAAGAAAAAAGAAAAGAAGCAAACAAGTCCCAATCCACAACCCTTCATGAAATCTTATAAAAAGATGGAGAGCAGCTCTTTGCTCAATCAGATAATGACACGATGAGGGGGAATGGTTTTACACTAAAAAAGGGGAGGTTTAGATTAGAGGTTAGGAGGAAATTCTTCACTCAGAGGGTGGCGAGGCCTTGGAACAGGTTGCCCACAAGGGTTGTGGATGCCCCATCCCTTGGAGGTGTTCAAGTCCAGGTTAGATGAGGCCCTGAGCAACCTGATCTAGTGGGTGGTGTCCCTGCCTATGGCAGGGGTGGTGGAACTAGATGATCTTCGAGGTCCCTTCCAAAACAAGCCATTCCATGATTCTATGAAATCAAGAGATTTTGCCTTGCTACCATCTTGCTTTGCTCTCTACAGCTGCCCTTATAAAAGGCTGTGCTCTGATTCATTCCGAAAAGGTCGCAGGGTGGAGAGGGTGATCCACAAAGTGTGCTCAACTCCTCACCCTTTCCTTTGCCACCTGAGATGTTACCGGGCACAGAAACTTTTCTGAAGCATTTGATTCCGCATCAAACAAGACATCTTATTTTGCAGTAACCTTCAAAGCATTAGGGAGCATTTCTGAGGCAGTGGTGGTACACCAGCTCCCGGAGGAGGACAGTCCATGGAGATTTAATGCTGTGCAGCCACTGAAAACATGGGAAGGCAATTATATCTACTGCAAATTACACTGAGAACATCAATAGATCAAGGCAGCGATCCAGCAAAGCACTTAAGCACGTGCTTAACTTTAAGAGCTCACTCCTCCCAGGCCTGATTCTGCACCATTTTAGAGGAACAGCAAAAAACCCACCACAGGAAAGTTCTGTGCACTACTCTTACAAGAGACAAGGTGGGGCAGCTGCTACACAGCAAAGTAAGACCATCAGAAAGGTCTCCATCAGAATGGTCTGATGTTGTTTCACAGTTCATCCTGCAAATTCCTCATCCCAAAGAAGAATCAATACGAGGCTATTGACCACAGCAGGAGATCAAATGAACTTAAATGACTACAGTAACTACAGGAAAAAAATGTTTCTAATTGGCAGAGGGAACTTGCTGGAGCAGTCAAGTAAATCTTAATAATAAAGAGGTGTGTGATATTAAAAACAATGCACTGTTTCTGCATCCATATACACTTTGTTGAAAATATCAAAGTGCTCCAAGTAAGTTAAGCTTCATAATTCACCCAGGAAATTTTCTTGCGAATACACCAGTGTCTCCCCGTGTCACTTGAAATGCGTGATTGATGGTTTCTGAGAATTTAAGCATTTTGAAGTGTAATTTCTTGTAGCCACCAGTTTATTTGTAGGATGAGCACTAAAAGCAGACACAGAACAAAGCATAAATAGGAAAAACTTAAGCAACAGGATTTCCCTATGGGAAAAGAGGGGTAGGGAAAATGTGATGCACTCATTGAATTTCAGTGGGACCGAAATACCAAGTTAGGCATCTCCAGAAATTCCTAATTTTACTACTACTGTAATTTTTCTATTAATAAATTACCCATATGAAGATTCCATTTTTAATTTTGTACTTCAAAATTATTTAACATGTTTTATTACATACATCTCTGATTGCAAATTGCTCATAATTATTTGTTGCTATCATTATTGTGACAAAGTGCAATTTATTGCCTTAGTTGTGACCTTGCAGCCTAACTGGGGAACAGAAGAAAACTGACTAAGTCTGGAATTAATTACAGAAGATGATACACCTTTGAGGAGGTTCGCTTTATACTAAATCTTTCACAGCATTAATATACCAGGCAGAATTTTGGTACCCTGAAACTTGGAATTTGCCTTGGGATTAGATCTTAGAAAACAGGTATTCGGTCTCTACCTTACACAGAGCCTTTGTGAGCTTGCACATGACAGATTGGGGCTGATCCCATTCTTCACAAAGTCTCTAAAATACTGCTTCCTATTCCTTTTATTATCTCCCTTTGTTTACATTACAGATGCTTATTTCTGTTGAATGCACGGTAAGACACTAATTTTGGCTAGACCGCTAAACATTTTAAATTGAAATCAAGTATAAATAATAAGCTTAGGATTCATCGTAGTTTTTCTGTGGTCAATGAAGCTGGTCAGCTTTCTTCTGATGGAAGAGCTTTCTTCTACAGAACGTCGATAAAAGCAACAGCTTCCCACACATATACACTGCTTTCATTGATATTATTGTAAGAAATTATTAAGTACAGCAGAAAAATAACACTTCAAATCATTTGAAATATCAGAACATCCAAGTCAAGAGGTGTGTATTTCATCTTACCATAATGAAACTGCTTGATAATGTCTAAATGAAAAATTCCCAACAAGGGAATTTTGAAAGTTACTTCTGCAAGAAAATCCAGTTTTGGAGATGCTCTAATTAATCCACTGATTTTTTTGTTGTTTTGTCTTTTACAGCTTCCTCCTGCAAGCACCTATACCGCCTCAAAATCACAGGAAATGTTTAAGTGGTTAAGGATTTGGGATTAACAGAAACATCACAAACCTCTAGAGCTGTGATCAAACAGCAGAGGTAGGAACTCTGGAACTCATATCCTGGGCTAAGGTAGGATATCTGACTGCAAAGTTACTAAGAAATTCTTGCCAAAACAGTGCCAATGGCCAAGACTCCTTTCTCCTGCCCTCCCTCCTCAATTCTAACTCTTTCAAGCAACTGCTTATGTAAATTTTCAGGTTAAAGTTCTGAATAGCTTTTTGATAATGAAAATATTTTCAGTTCAAAATTCTGTAACATTGAAGTAGAAAAGATAAAATCAGATTTTCTTTTGACAACCGGTTAATAGAACAGAGATGATACTTGGTTGCAGAGGAGAAAGCTGTCCTTCCTGAAAGCTAACCAGTTAGTTGTAGAGGTAGGTAGCACACACACGAGACTAGTAGGCTGTTACATTTTGCTGGCACCAGCCAATTCATAATTGCTGCTGGGCTCTTAATCAACCTTCCACTACCACCAGCATAAGATAACTTCATCCATGTCCTTGTCACACTGCAGAACATTCAGGGTGTAAAATATAGACATACATATAGGCTTTATTTTCTCCTTGGAGAATTTATGTACCATTACATTCCATTATATTTTTTCAGCTGAATATTTAAACGATGTTGAACCAGTGATCACTAAACCAGGCACCTTTTTATTCAGCAAGGTTAGGATCTTTGACCCCCAACTGCCTCTAACTATAAGATGAATCCTTTTATAATACTGACAAATTATTAATTTTCTGCCTTGACTTTTAATTAAACATTTGGAGTCAGCAGCAGTCAAGTCATAACTTCACACCAGCTACAATTTCTAACTTCTGTATGTGACATTATAATGTCTTTCAAACATGAGAAGCCAAACATTCTGAAAATGAAACAACCTCATTATTATACCCATTTGTGATCAAAGAAATGGCTTGTTTTTGTTTTTGTTTGTTTGTTTTCATTTTCTGTCCAGAAGGGGATGATCAATGGAATACATCAATTTATAACACTGCTGCTGTAATGCATTCGTGAAACATTGCTGATATTCAGAAACAAACACTTTTCAATTTGTAAATTTTCTGCAAAATACTTTCCTTCAGCTAGCCATTAATCAAAGGAAATCATAGAAGTTTGCTGTGCTGTCTTTTTTTATTTTTTTATTCTTTTAAAGCTCCATATCCTCACTTTTATAGACAAAGTAACTACACCTGGGATGACAGCACACACTGCAGCATATGCAGCAGATCAGAGGATTTAGCTCATGGGCTTCTCTGGCAAATCTCCTGCTCCCTCCCGGGCCCACAGGGAGTGCTGGTGAAATCAGGCATGGGAGCCACCACCACACACAGCGGTAACATTCTGCAATCTGCTGGCTGATGGCAACCTCTTGCCATCAAGTCTGGTTTGTGCTGCAGCTCGGTCTACTGCTCTGTCAGGATGGGAGGGCCATACCTTTGCTGGGCGCAGCTGCCCAGCTTTTCCTGGTCCTCGTTCAAGTCCACAGATCTTGCCTGTCACTGAAATTGAAACTATGCCTCTCCTAGCAAGGAACCATGCCCACGTGTTTGTCACCATCTTTTAGCATCATGAGCATTGCTCAATTAGCTTACAGCTGGTGTATGACCATTTCTAAGGTCAGGGCTATCAGCCTGCGCTGAGGGGCTCACAACACAGACGTTGCAGTATGTGCTTGGAAAGGTGTTCAAACCGCAGCATGTTATTGTGAAAAACAGCCCCAGTGGTTTCGTGCTGATTTCCTGCGGATGAGGTAATAGCATGCCAAGGTTAGAGTATGCCAATGAGGGTTTTTTCTTGTCTGGACCTACACCGCAGTATTTCAGTGGTTGCAATTTCTTGTTAGATACCTGGGCTGGTTCAAGATGCTGTTTGCTCAAGTGTCAGGACATCCTCTCTTGGCACAAATAGCAAGTACACAGCTAACTTCCATTAACTTCCTAGGGAAAGAAGGTACAGAGATTCAATTTGGGCTGCCAAAAGGCCCTGCCAGTTTAACTTTCTGACATAAGTTAACACAAACATAAAAATGTATGCATATATTAGGTACACAGGAATTTTATCATTACAGATAAAGAAAATTGAGTTTCTTCTTCCAACTCTTCATTTAGAAAACCATATGTAATCACCATGACAGTATTAAAAAAGCAGCAGTAAGGGTAAAGAAAGAAGAAAGGTTCACTTTTAAAAAGAAGCAGTATGTAATTGTAAAGTCAATTTTTCAGTAGAGAAAGGAGAGTAGAGAGAGGAAAGAGAGGCTTGTTATTACCACATCAGAGGATAAATTTCTTTACACTAACTTGGGCTTGTTTTGCAAATGGAAAAACAATTTTGCCTTTATTAGTTTTATAATAGACTTAGCTACAATTTGTTAATTAAAATCCTAAAATTGCCCTAAGTGTCAAGTTAGGGAAAAGTGTGCATACTGGGTAAGCAGTGACAAGTAGCTAAACATGTCATTGTCCTCTTTCTGCTTTGCTGCACAAGTAGAAGATGAGTTCATTTCACAGACCAATTTCCTCTTACACCACTTCTCATTAATGGGATTTTTATTCTGGGGCATTTGGAGTCTTTTCCTGAGAATCTACCAATAGCTCAGCAACTGCTGCATGATTAGGGATTCATTTTTTGGACTGTGACCAGTTTTAACTACAGAAATACACTTTTGTAAAACCACCAACTTAACACAAACCACAACAGCAACAGTTCAGTTGCAAAATAAGAGCTAAACTGTCTAGTGAGCAAGGTCAGCTAGCAAGACACAGCAGCAAACTGGGATATCTTTACTGTTGAGAATACATTAATGCAATTGTTCTTTGCACAATATTAAAGGTAATACAGGTGTTAATTCCATTTACCTGTGACTAATAACACCAGGAATTTAAAACCCTTGAAAACAATTATGTATTTTCACAAAAAGGTACTTTATTTTAGACAGTAAAACAAATGACATAATAGTACACTTCACCTCCTAAATGAGTCACTGGATGTCTTTTAAGTGCAGAACGATCTGTTAATCTTAACTATTAGAGTAAGAAAAAAAGAATTTGGCTGGTTAATAAAAATCTAGAGCTACAGAGAAAAATGTTTGTCACCTATTTTATTGTAGTTTTTTTTTAAATTTAAGCAGGTATCATAGAATCATGGAATGGCTTGTTTTGGAAGGGACCTCGAAGATCATCTAGTTCCACCACCCCTGCCATAGGCAGGGACGCCACCCACTAGATCAGGTTGCTCAGGGCCTCATCTAACCTGGTCTTGAACACCTCCAAGGGATGGGGCATCCACAACCCTTGTGGGCAACCTGTTCCAAGGCCTCACCACCCTCTGAGTGAAGAATTTCCTCCTAACCTCTAATCTAAATCTCCCCTCTTTTAGTTTAAAACCATTCCCCCTCATCGTGTCAACATCTGATTGAGCAAAGAGCTGCTCTCCATCTTTTTTTTATAAGTCCTCTTTAAGTACTAAGAGGCTGCAATGATGTCACCCCGGAGCCTTCTCTTCTGTAGGCTGAACAGCCCCAGCTCTCTCAGCCTTTCTTTGTAGGAGAGGTACTTCAGCCCCTTGATCATCTTTGTGGCCCTCCTCTGGACCCACTCTAGCAGATCTACATACTTCTTGTCCTGGGGGCTCCAGACCTGGACACAGGACTCCAAGTGGGGCCTCACAAGGGCAGAGTAGAGGGGGACAATCACCTCCCTTCACCTGCTGGCCACTCCTTTTTTGATGCAGCCCAGGATGCAGTTGGCCTTCTGGCTTCAAGCACGCACTGCCAGCTCCTGTCAAGATTTTCATCCATCAGAACCCTTAAGTCCTTCTCTGCAGGGCTGCTCTCAATGAGTTTTTCACCCAGTCTGTACTCAGATCTGGGATTGCCCAAGCTCAAGTGCAGCACCTTGCTCTTAGGCTTGTTGAACCTCATTAGGTTCAAGTGGGCCCCCTTCTCAAGCTTGTCCAGGTCCCTTTGGATGTCATCTCTTCCTTCTGTTGTACTGACTGCACCACTCATCATGGTGTCATCTGTGAACTTGTTGAGGGTGCACTCGATCCCACTGTCTATGTCACTGATAAAGATATTAAACAGTATCAGTCCTAGGACAGACTCCTGAGGTACACCACTCGTCACTGGCCTCCATTTGGACATAGAGCCATTGACCACCACTCTCTAGGTGTGATGACCTTCAAGCCAATTCCTTATCCACTGAATGGTCCACTCAACAAATCCTTACCTCTCCAATTTGGAGACCAGGATGTCAGTGGGACTGTGTCAAAGGCCTTGCGGAAGTCCAGGTAGATGACATCAATCGGTCTTCCCTTGTCAATTGATGCAGTCACTCCATCATAGAAAGCCACCAGATTGGTCAGGCACGATTTACCCTTGGTGAAGCCACACTGGCTGTCTCTGATCACCTCTTTATCTTGCATGTGCCTCAACATTGTTTTCAGGAGGATCATTTCCATGACTCCGGGTAAGTTGTAATTGTAAAAGTTGCTACTAATCATCATCATCTACACATCTGTCTTTCACCAAAGCCTATTCACAGTGCCATTAATGAAGTCAGCCAAATGCTTCTGAAGCAGAACATATCCAAGCCTCCCAGAATAATGCAGTAGTAAAATCAGAACTAAGGAGGAGCAAGTTTCCCAATGGACCAATGTCTACCCAATGGGTTGGGAAGACAACAGCTTAAAACCCATCTTGTCATGGATTTTCTAACACTGTTCTGCTCAGTAAGGCTTTGTATTAAGAGACGAAAATTGTTGTTTTCTGAAACAGCTAAGTGTAGCATGTAAGTACTTACATCATATTTATTTTCCAGGAATGTTTCACAGAGGGTGCTAAGTACTTACACCAAATATAAAAATGGGCATTATGCTCCTCTGAAAACTCCTAGAACTAGTACTCCTAGTTCTATCTGTAAAGAACTCTGTGTACCTGTAAGGTATGACAGAAGGTCATAAAGGTCTGAATGTGCCTGGCTTTTAGGAATCCTTTTCAGCATCCTATAACCCAGAAAAACTCTAAAACATGGAACTGTTGGACTTAGCTTAACATCTTCAAATCGTAACTCTGCTTTATTGTCAAAACAGCTTGTGACTTTCCTAGGGGATTTCAAAGTGTCAGTCATAAATCAGCTGTTTGTCAGAGCTCATGACATTTAGCAATATAGCAGACAGAAAGGATGGAGTGGGCATGAGGTGCTGTCCTCACTCTGCATGGGCAGAGAAGGCAATTTACATGGATAAACAGACAGCTTCAGACAGACAGCCCTGTGCCCCTCCAATTCCATTGTACAGTTGCTTAGTGCTGCAGATAGGGCTTCTCTGATTCTCATTTGGGATTAGGTATTCATGGCAGCAAGTAAGAAATGCAGTGCAGGGAGCCAAGTAACTGAAAAGGAGAATGTTATAATCAGTTATGATAAATGGATCTTCTTTCTGGGAAAGACCTAAGAAAGGACAAAAGTAGATAAAAAAAAAAAAAAAAGGAGAAATATTCTCCAGTTCCCTTTTCACCTAAGAAAAGGTTAAAAATTAAACATAACTATTTGCTGAAATAAAAATTAAATATAAGCTTTAATAAAGTTGGACAGAAGGCTTATGTGACCACTACCAGCCTCACTTATCTCACTGTCTACACTTAACAACACCCTGCATTGTAAGGAAATATTTATATCCCTTTCTATGTGGAAAAGTGTTATTAAGACATAAATTGCTCTGTCTGAAGATAGAAAAAGCAAGCAGGCAGTGAGGATGCGGAACATCATCTGTATTTCAGGTAGCTGATGTGAAACCTGCACTTTTTTTTTTTTTTGACACTGAAAACTTACACACACCCGAATTTCAAGAACAAAACTTTTGGTTTTCAGAAGGTTTCTTCCCAAGACAAAATATGGGTTCCGTGATGTCCTTTCTTGTTGCTGTTTATCAATAAAACTCCAAATCTTCCTTTCAAAAAAGACTCAAGGGGAAATTATCAATGAGCACTATAACTAAGCCCTTGTCAGATATCAAAGCTATGAGATTACTTTTCCATATATTTCCCTTGGAGTTTTGTATGCCTGAATGCTTTCACTCTGCTTTCACCCCCACTAATAGAAAGCAGAACATTATCACAACCAGAAGATAAATCAAGATATGACAAAGACCTTCTGAACAGACATGAGTGCATTTCAATTAAAACTTGGATTTTGCTGTACTAATTGTTCCCATTATGTTAATATCATAATTGCTGCCATTTTCTTACATAATCTTGCTGCACCTAACAAAACAGAAGAGCAACGCATAGAGAGCTTGAACATGTCATGAGAAGTTTTCAAGGCAGAGAACAGGAGGTACAGTTAATTTGTGAGAAGATTTTGCTAGAGTACTACGAAATAAGGCAAATCATTAATTCCTCATTAAGTTTAGGAAGATAACCTTTTAAATCATAATTAGAAGATACTTTCCCCCCACCATTTCCCCCTCCTCCTCCCCCCCCCCAAAAAAAAAAAAAAAAGTGTGTCAGGAACATGTCTTCTCAATAGATATTACAATGAAGTTTTCTGCAATATACTTGCTAATGGATTAATAATTGGATAGTTTGCTTAATAGGAGAGTGCTTATTATTAATAGAATTGCTAACTGTACAAGGTTTGGGGAAAAAAAAAAAGCATAGCTAATGATCCCTTACTTTTTTAGAATTGATATACAGAAGACGGAACACTGCACAACCCTGATGAGTGTCTTTTCTTTTGTCCTTTTTCCACTCCTCTTTCTCTTACTGTCCTCTCCCAGCACTTGCACACACTATAATTGGACACTAACACCATTTGCACCTGCAATGAGCTAAAGAAAGAATCAGCATCTTCATTTCATGAAAAGTTAGAGAATCTTATTTGGAGAGAGCACGTTTTATACAAGTCCAGAGCAAGCAAATAGCATAAGTCCTAGTCAGATACTGTTTCTTAGCTGTTTCTTCTAGACTATGCCCTCATATTGCTTAATGCTATACAGTGCTGTGTAAGTGTGTAGCTGTATTGAATAGTGAAGTTCTTATTCAGTATGTTCACATTTGAGACATGTCCCAGTGGTATTTCTGGTCATTTCTGACTATTACAGCCTGTTTGGCGGTCTATTGAAAAGATCACCTCCCAGTAGACATGCACATATATCTTACAAATCACTACTATAGCAGGCAGCTTGTGATGAATTCTCACCCTTGAATATTCCACAGGGTGAAAAAAGAAGAAAAATGCCACAGAGAGGGACCAATATAAGCAATGACACTGGCTGAGCAGGATTAAATGGGACCTGCACTCCTGACGGTATCCAGATAGTAGGAAGTAAATATAGAAATAGTAGTTGAGAGCTCAATGATCACAGAAGAAATAATATTCTCATAGACATCTTGAAGGTGTTCCATTTAGGTCAATGGGAACTTCCCAATAGCTTCACAAGGTCTCCCACTCCCAGAATTTAGTTTAAACATGGCATGCATTCAAAGTGAAAATGATGAGTATCAGTGTTGTCCTGAGTATACAGGGGCGTATCTACACAGAGGCAAACACTCCTCCTGGCATCATCTTTCTTCCTCTAGGGCTAATAAAAAAATTAAATGACTTGTAAACTATGTAAATAACGAGTGGCCTACTATTAAAGAAGGTTAAATTAATTAGCTTTACTGCAGTTCCTACTGCAAGACCATTGGTAGAGAGGGTCTGATTTTGGTCTATTCTAAGGTTGTTTTACATCGTTCTTGCAGTGTAAAGGGAAATTAAGTGAACATAAATGTGATCTATGTCCACTTTAAGAATTCTTTCCTGCTTCTATGTTGAACAAAGAGAGCTTACTGTAAATATGGCTGAGAAAAATGACATTCATTTTGCTACCTTGGCAAGAGGATGAGTTAAGTAATCCTCAGGGCAAGAGGTCTGAAGCAGAATAATTTTAGCACCTGAGTTGTGAAATGAGAAAATACTCAACATATCTGGATAGTAAACCCCACTCTTCCTTTAGTCAGGCAGACTGAAACTGGATCTTCTGATGCCTTTCCTGCTTAGTGAAATGAAAGCTGAGAACTGGAAGTAGCATCACTATCAGAAATGATGCTGCCAGAGTCAAAATTAACTTTATGACCATACAATAACACTAGTCTATCGAAAAGGAACAAAGTTCAGCATGTTGGAAGTTAAATGCTCTGAAAAAATGATTAAATGAAACTAAATTTCAAAGACAGGGTTTAAGTGATCCTTACCTCACCTCTATACATACAATGTACACTGAGTTATTAAGGAGTCCAGCTTAAGATACACCACCTCATGTTCACTTGTTCATTAAGGATATGGACTCGAGAGTTTTTGCACTTCAAATTCCCAGGGGATTCTTTCTGCAGCATAAAATGATTACAGCTTTTCCTTCCACATCCTGTCAATAATGACCTCCATATTTCCCAGAAGCCATCTGAAGAAATATCAAATGTAAGTAGTTTTAAAAGGGCAAGTTTAGAGTAGGAAATAGTGATGTCATCTTGGTGGTTTCTCCCCTTTGCATTGGGTTCAACATTCTGCCAGTTAAATCACAGCAGAAGGTAATCTGTCAGGAGAGAAATTCATATGCCGCTGTTACTTTTGTAATGAATGTCTAAGGCCTAATAGTGTATTTCCCTTTGGATGAAGATAAGCTGATCTGGAGACAAAATGACATTTGGTGTCTGTGAAAAGGGATGAGGATTCAAGAGGTCTAGACTCAACTGTGAGATTATCCTGCGTGACCTTAGAGCAATCACTTCACCTCTTGACTCAAGTCCCGTACCTGCTGTATCACGTCAGCCACACACACTACGCACATATTGTTATCTTTTGTCTCTGGTATTAAAATGTCAGTTCCTGCCTCGTCTCACAGCTGCATCTTGCATTGTCTACTTCTCCAACTGCCTTCCTGAGATCTGAGACACGGTACCTCAGCACTTTTTAGGAGCCATCCTCTTGCACCTTCAAACTCTCTTCTGTAACTTTTTTGTTGTTGTTGCAATGACAGCAAAAAAACTTGACAACAGTTAAGCCACATGTACTGCAACCACTGCCTGTCATGGTGACCAGCACTGTTCCACAGTTTCTTTGAAATCCATCTGGCTGTATCTATCTGCTTCCTTCTATGTTCAGATCACTAATGCTGTGTAAGACAGGCTACTTCTCTGTTTCATACCTCGCATACTAGAGGATCAACAACATTTCGGATAACCACACAGCCACCTACACACCTTTGCAGATCTCTCCCCAAACCTCTTCTGGCTAGCTTCACTCTGTTCTACAAGGGTTATGCTGTTTCACCTCCTTGCCTGATACATTACGGGAAATGTTGACATTGCATGTATCAACCTCAGCAACACGTTTATGAATGTCTCACAATCAATAAACACCACAGAGTGAAAGAGGACCCAAATATTCCGCATTCTGCCCAAACTTAGACCAAAGAACTGCTGCTGAGTTGTCTTCCACATGCAGAAGGTTTCTGAGACAGACAACATACTCCTTCAGGATACAGTTCCTGATTAAACGGAAATAAATACACAGAGAAACATGAAAACCATATCTGCCAGATTCCTAACCAAAAAAAAAAATCAGCAGAACACAGCAAATTCCAGCATACTTTTGAACTAGTGACCCCATACATCAAATGTATTTAGTGGCAGTTGACACACTTTCCTGGTAATCACCAAGGCACCAGTTGTAGTTCTCTTGATGGGGGAATATAGCTGGGCAACCACAGAGCTTGTAGCTACTATACCGGCCTGTTTTCAGGAAGGCAACTTCTTTTTGTTTGTTTGTTTGTTTTGATTCCCAGCTGTGCTACTTATTTGCTGCAAGATGAAAAGAGCAAAAGAGAGCAGGTCACATATTTAGCAAATGACAGTAATTCCCTCAAGATGATAAAAAGCAGCTTGTCTGTCACCAGCCTCCTTTTGTGTTTGACTTTGAGGCACATTATCTTTGCAGAAAATAAAACGCAAGTAATAAAAGAGGGAAAAAGAGAGCCTGTAAACAACAAAAAGCAAATCTCAGAGGCTGAAAAACTTAAATGTAGCGTAAGAAAAAGTTGAGCAACTCCAGTTTTGTATACCACTATGGAGTTCAGTACTCCTTCCAATGGCCACCACTCACACCTCCACCACAAAGCACAGGAGAGGCAGATACAGCACACACTGTACAAGCAACTCCCTACACTTGTCCTAAAATGCTCTTAAATTTCTTTTCTCCCCCCTCAGCTTCTTTCCTTTCCAGAGATGTCCCAGATGCAAGGATCCACGGGCACGTAAGGTCTGACAGCTGTCCATCTTACCAAAGAGCCTTTTGTTTAACACCTTATTTATTTATTTATTTATTTTCCACAAATCTTTTAAAACATACAAGGAAACAAACAGATATCTACATAATGAGACAATCCCTTTCCTTGACATCTGAAATGAAGTATTAACATTTCATTCCATCCTCCAGAAAGAGAAGATTTCTATTATATATAACCTTTTACAGGAATGCATCTTCTGAACATTTCAGTGCATTTCTGTAAGGACTCCTTTATATGGATTTCAGTTTCCTCTGAGAAAATTAATGGTTTAAAAATAAATGTGTTGTAGGCTACAAACACAGCATTTTTTTTCTTTTTTTTTTTTTTTTTTTGAGTTTTGGTTTAACATTATTAAGTTCCCTAAATGACACAGTTCATTTAAATATACTAATCATACACTTAAAGGTCAGCTTATGATGATCATGCTTTGTGTTGATGCAAAAACCTCTGTTTTTACCTCTGGTTTGGACCCAAGCACACAGCACATGACAATACCCATTTTCTTTAAAGGTATGCTATTCTTGTGCTTTTGGGGTGGCGATGGGGAGCAATATTCTATTTGACAAGAACCCACCTTCCTATCCAGGTTGTACAGGTTCATGATCTGTTACAGCGGATTGTGTCACTGCTGAAACTAACATTAATAACCTCAGAGATTGGAACTTTAAGCCCTCCCTCCAACTCCAATCAGCCTCAGAACGTCGGCACTGCATATCTCGGCTTTCTCCACTGATATTTAGTTTAGTTAACAACACCTCAGGCAACAATCCCAACATGTGACTTTATAAAGTAGTTATTGCGAGGGGTGCTATGACAGTAAATTCACCTACCACACTAGGGTCATTCAGGTGGATTACACGTTTGATGAAGTCCTCATCATGCACACAGAAATTTTTTCATACACTAGAACAAGAAGAATGACGAAGCAGTACTTTTTAAAGTATGTTTCCACAATATCATAGTATCAATTCTTAAGAGAGAAGACTATTAAAATATGGATTAGTAGTTAAAAAGTAAAATGGTAGGAGTTTAATCAAGATAGAGGGGTGTCATTTCCATCTTTTAAGAAATAAAAACACATGAATAACAATGAATGGATGGATATAAGGCAGCACTGGAAGACAGTAATGAATAGTCTTGAAATTAAAAGCACAAAAATGAAGAAAACTTTCTGTTGTATTGACTGTGAGTGACTGCATCATAAAGAAACAGTCTTGTGCTGTACGAGAAGCAGTCAAATACGAGCCTATGAAAAACTGGAAGTGTAAGGCTTGCAGATAGCTGTTTTCCTTCGATCAGAGCACTTCATTTTTTGAGGATAAGCAGTTATGTTAGGACAGCAAGCATTTCATTGGGTATATTTTTCCCATTACTTTGAGCTGCATGCTGCTCATGTTACTTCTCACATTTAGACAATGTCTAATGCAACCAGACACTTATCCTACGAAACTGGAAACAAAAACAGTACTAAGAATTGCTGAGAAGGCAAGCATAAGGTATAAAGGCCTACTTGTAGCCCAGACCTCACCAGCAAAACACTGGGACCATCAACATGTGTTCAAATTTCAGAAAGTGTTGCTGAATTGCCATCACTCCCTCCCAAACAAGTGCTTCCAAGTACACCTCCACTCTGACTCCACACAGCCCTACATCCCTGCTGCTGCTGCTCTGATTGCATGTAAGGAACACGCAGAGAGTACTTCTCTCTGTTTCTGGAAATTAAATTTGGATTAAATCCCCATTGATTACATCAACAAAAGGTTAATTTCAAGTGCAGACAAAACAAGTCCATTTCAGGATCGTCACACTCTCTGTTAAGATAAATTCTTATTTCGGACTACAAATAGTTATGTTAGAACTGAGCCTCAGGCAGGGTGAACAGGCACAGTCTAGGATAACTTGAAGCTAAATGGCCCCACTTCACTGGAACAAGTTTATGGCTACTGAGGATCTGGCCTATACAGCAATCCAGGCTACGCTGTTGTTGTATATCCGTGGTACTACTGCCATCGTTATTTATAAATAAATATAATAATTAAGATTCAGTTTGTATTTCCTTCAGCAGCCGCTGGTTTTCACCTTTCCACTATTTGGCAGCTTGAAATACAGCTTGTGTAATTTGAGAAACGTCATTTGATTTTTGGGGCAAATTCTTACATATTATGCAAATTCCCATGTGGCAACAAATTAGTATACTTTAAAGATTCAGATTAACTTTATATTTAGTCATGTATTATTTTAAATTTATTATTTAAAATCAAACACTGCCAATAAAGTCTAAAAAAGTCAAAATCAGACTATCATTACCTCAATAGCCTTCTCCCCTAACTGCAAACAATAAATCACTTCATGTAAGTAGTTTTAAGCCATAAAACTGCAAAAAAGGCATTTTGTACTGAAAATTGATTTCTGTTGAGAACTATACCTCCATGCAACTTAATTTGCAGCTGACATAGACTGCTAACAGGGCTTGCAGTATGAAAAATAGATGACGGTAACTAATTTAGCCCCGTATTAGTAGTCTTGCATCTTCAATATAAATAGAGCTTTTGCTGTTTTTTCATAAATGCACAGGACCTAAAATAGAAAGCTATTTGTGCAAAACTGAAGTGCAAGTTAAAGTGCTGTTACAATACATCTCAGGAGTTCAACTACAGTATACTTTGATTTTTCTTTTTCATTTGTTTTAACGTTTATTACAGCAGGGTATGATCAGGCCTTAGGAACGCAAGATTTAGTGTTTTACAAGAATCAGAGCAGACCTGAAGAAAGAGCACTTGTACTATGATAATGCCAAATAATATCCTTGCCCAATTCTAAGATACACTAAAGATAAAAGCTCTGCATTCATGCACTACATTAGTGATGAAAAGGAGCCCCAGAGAATGTCTTACTACTGCAGTGTGAATTATCAAGTTGCCAAGAAAGACTGCTGCAAACTATTTTTATGATGCTTGTTACTGGTAACTGATAACATTTATGTTGTCACATAGGAAACATAGATTATTAATAATTCTATAGAATAACAGTTGTCCTAAAAAATTCAGCCTGCTTGTGTGCCAAAATACAATAAAAATGAAAGTGAGATTGAGCTCTAGCCAATTTCTGAACTTCAGAACAAATCCAAGATGCTATGACAGGCCTGACTTTATTTCACCTTCTCATCTCTGGATGTTTTGGCTTAGTGGTCAGTTGTTTGCTTGGTCCCTGTCTTTAGTGAAATGGTTGCTATGATATTACCAGAAATGAGGACTTATTTGATACTTTCCTATTCTACATCTGCAGGGAAAGAATGCAAGGAATACAACAATACTTGGATACTCTGCATCAATTATATTAGCGCACTTACAAAATTGGAGTTAATTACCTACCCCTCATCATTTTTCTGGATTAAAATTATGCTGCTCAGTGTTTTGTAAACAAAAATACTATGTGGATTATTCCCAAAGACCAAAGATTCCCAAAGATTCCCAAAGAAGATACTGCAGGAACTGAAGTTTTATCCTTTATTTTCTCAGAGCAAGAACAACATCTGAAAACTTAGCCCCAATGGAAATGAGGGAATTTTATTATCAGCCTTGATGGGGACATGATTTCCCCAAAGTGTATTGTTTATAATAAACAATGTACATAATGAACTTCTCAATGCTGAAACCATAATGAGGGAATCCTGCTTTTCTCCCTAAACTGCCATTTGGATGTAAAAGTATTTTAAGCCAAATGCATAAAAAGCATGCAGAGACTACAGACTTCCCCCATCATTCTGATGGCCTTTCTGCTGATTTGGGAGCCTTACATACATGTTAGATTATATTTATGTACTCTGTAAAGTTTATAAAATCATCACTGCGTATAATTAAAGCTATATTCTTTCCCAACTTTTTTTTTTTTTTAACTAGGTCATCATGTTGATTTAAACACTGAAATTGTGTCTGTGAACATTTAATGAAAATAATAACAAGTTAGGAACATATAAGAGGAGACAATTTATTGTCTCATTCCCATTTCATTGGACTTTTTTATTCCCAGTTACAAAGACAGTTTCTGAAGTTGCTATAAGATAATTTCCTCTCCTCTTCCCTTCCTCCTAACCCTTTTAGGCTGTGAAGATTAAAAAAAAACAATAAAAGGATCTGGTCATAAAACCTGCAGGTTAAAAGATTCACAGTTAAACGCCCCTAATCCCTATTCAGCCTGCAGAGCGTACATCGAATAGTCTCTTTCTTGCATTGACAACTTTCTCAAGTAGGTCACTATTTTATTTTTTAAACCTGAGCCCATCAACAGCCCCAGAAGACACATTAGATGACTCTACGTGGCAGAGTGCAGTACCACATGAAAATACCAAAGCAAGTGCGTAAATTCAGCACCGGTAGCCGAGTGGTCTGACCCACATTTTTATGCTCTGCGTCTGGATGGAGCTGCACAGCATTCTCACTACAACTATTCTGCTGTCTGCCTCCAAGCCAACACATTTTTTAATTTTTTTTTTTGCCTTGTGTTATAAAAAACAATCTCATACCACAGCAGATGAAACAGAGAATGAGTCCAGACTTCAGGATTGATCTCCCATGCTTTGCAGCATGGACTCATTAATTAGTCTGGGGCACATCATATGCAGTCAAATGGGTTTTGTTTGTTCATTTTACACTGCCCCACAAATGTAATGAGATGACTTAAAGTCAATGTAAAGAATTTACTCCCTGTTCAGATGTGTGCATGGAGGAGTTACAGCAAATGAGAATCAAGTTTTATGTGTACAATGTCATTCAAAGTCCTAAATGAAAATGATTAAACACATAATGAAGACTCTGATGTGACTGCAATGATGATGAAGCACTACATGAAGATGAGCCTAGCTAAAGCAGCAAGCTCTTACCACCCTGTATCTTGGTGTTTTCATTAGCCGTAAGTAAGAATTATGAGAAATCAGTATGATCAACTGGAACCAACACTACAGTGAAGAAGAAATACTGAAATCCACAATTATCATTGTACTCCTTCATTACGAGTTATTTTTATATACATGGAGTGCCTAAATTTCTCTCATAAACTTTAAACTGTGAAAAAATCAGTATCACGTCAAAGATTTCCTGTAAACCAAATCTACAGCTATATTTTTCTGGGAGATCCATTAGCACTTCTTCTTAGGAAGAGCACTAAACAGCATTTGTTGAATCACAGCTCAAGTGGCATTCTCCTTCTGGTCTTCATTTGCAGCTGCTGACAAAATAGGTGCCATGATTGAACTGAGTTGGATATTATTGACGAAACACCAGCTTACAATTTCTGCAGCAAAAATAAGACTACAAATGACTTGGAGAAAAAGGATAAAGTACAACGATAAGGTCCATCCAGGACAGAATATCACCTGAATATCAGAATATCACTCCCACTGAGTGATCAATGTTTTTGCATACTAAGATGATTCTCACACATTTCAAAGATGTGGGCATTGGTGGTTAAATCATAGGAATATAAACTGGGAGATTTCCTGTTCCTCAGTGTAGTGTGAACCTTTTAAAAAGCCACATAATATAGTCAGTCTCTGAAGTGGTGCTCAGAATATTTCTGTATCTCTCAGAGATCTCAGGAGGATATTTTATTTACCCCAACGATATGCCTGGACATCATTGTCACTGAGACCAATCAAAATACACATTTATAATTCTACTTTACTGACACCAATAGACACACCTCAAAGCAGAAAGTTTCACAACTGTATGAAATTTTGACTGCAAGTCCACAGCCATTTCAGCAGTTCTAAGCCTGGGCCGATACAGCTCCACCACTGGATTGCTGGTCCTGACATTCCCATGTATCAACACTTCTGGGATAGCACAGCAAGATGATTTAGGAAACCGAGCACGAACCTAAGAGGAAAAAATAGTTTACTTTTCAGCTGGATCATCTCCATCCATGACCATAACACTTGGAAGTGTCTTGGCTTCGACTGCTGTAAAACAACATGAGCAGGGAAAGACTCATCCTCTGCGTGCACCCGCCATCTGGAACAGCCTTTTAATACCAAGTTACATGCACTGACTAGCTTCACTACATGCTTGCTGTTTTTGTCTATATGATAAAACAATGATTTATTTCTTCTAATTCTTTAAAGAAAGCTTCTTTTTTTTTCCTTTTAAACAATGCATGTATATATTTTTTCACTGCTTTCTATAGCATTGTTGTGCACTTGATTAACTTTTCTTCAGCTTTATATGGACCCATTTACTTAAAGAAACTTGAGTCTTGGCCCTACATGAACAGCAGGTGGAATGATTTTGAGGTATTATTACAGATGACATTAACACATGGTGTGATGCCATCTGAGCAACTCATTGATTTTCCATTCTGAACACTATAAAAGAGCAACCTGCAAAACTTTAGCTCTGCATTACCAGTTACAGTATGCAGGAATTTTTGTTTCACTCCTGAAGAAAGGGGACATAAAGTGCTGTATAAGAAGCCTTCACAGTAGGCATTGAGCTGAGCATGGCTCCAGAAGGCAGAATGAGAAACACATTGTTCAAATACAGAAGATGTAAAATTGCTACATCTATGGGAAGCCTCGGGTGCCAAAACCATCCGAGCTGATAAATCTTGGTGACCATGAAGCATTATCACCCTGGTTCCAACACAGGGCAGATGCTGGCCATCACTGACTTAATAGGAAGCACAACAGAGGACCATTTCTGTCACAGGTGCACCAAGTGACTCACTGCCAATAATTCTTCCTTTTATAATTACCTTAATAATAAACAAAACCACAGCTGCTGCTTTTGCTTTTTTAAAAAAGGGACTGAATTCCTTCCTGCAAGACCTTTCTCCTGTTGGTACCATCTGTCCTAAAAAATTTTTTACACGTGAGTTGGATGTGTGGAAGCCTAACTGATGTACTTACTAATGTAAGTTAGCAAAGGAGCTTCATGCCTTTTGCAGGATGCTGAACCCACCTCTGGAGTCCACTGTATAGGGTACACTATTTAATATGACTCTTCACAGCTGATAAAAAGGGTATGTTGATTTCAGTTAAAATTAGCCAACCTTACAAAAACAACCAAGCTTCTTTTCAGCATATTTATTTCCATCTGCCAAAACTGCATTTTTCCTTTTCTCCAATTATTTCATGTGAACCACACACTGCCCACAAAAAGATTGGTTCACTATGTCAAAAAAAAAAAAAGAAAGTTTAATTAGCTTTTGCTGCAAGTGCTGTACAGTAAGCGTACCATACCAAACAACGGATTTCATCCACAGAGTTTTCAACTTTCAAAGTCACAAGGAAAACACAACAGAGAATACAGTGACACAAATGAATGCAGGTCACTACTAGACAGGTTGCTCTAGAACACAGTCTACTCTTCTGGGAGAGTTTGCATTTTTCCCACCTATGCTACACTGGTTCCTCCATTTTTAACTCTGTCGCTCATTGTCTAATGTATAGTTACTAATGCAAGTGCTTTTCTTTTTTTTTTTAAAGCATTCAATGACTCACCTGCTTGCCACTACTGATTAGTGTAAACAACAACAAAAAAAATCTTACTTTCATCAGAGCTTCCTCTGAAAGATCTGCTTCTTTAAAACTTCTCCCTCCCCACCTCCCTCCACCAACTGGAATGTATTTCCATCAGAAATAAGGCCTATTTAATACTTTTCAAAAAGTCATGGAAACAATTTGATTTTGTCTATATTAGCTTGGAGAAATATTTCAAAATATTACTGCTTTGTTTCCACTTCATTATCTTCACTCTTAAATATTTCACATATATTACCACTGAAATGCCAAAGTCAAGCTGTTTTGCCCACACTGAAACAAAGCAAATATATAACTGAGAGAAGATGCCTTTTCACTTTTATTTGGACCACTGTAAAAGAAAATATCTGAGAACTTTTGAATAACATTGTAACACAATAGCTTATGTTGCCATAACACACACCAGGAATTTAGAAACTACTACACAGCATCAGACCCAGAATCAAATAGCCTTACAGTGTAAACCTTCCAACCTGAAGTTTAGATTCTTACAGGAGTGTAAAAATTAGTCATAAACTAAGCAAGCACCTTTGTATGCTTGCCATATGACCAGAAAGTTACTGATTGCTCCAAGCGTTCAAAATCTAATCTTAAAGGCAAGAGACAGATGAAGGGACCACAAAGAAACCATAAGACAATACTAACTGAAAATTCATGAAAGTGGCTTTAAACACATCTGCTATGGACTTTTTTTTTCTGTAGGTATCATAGCAAGTCTTTAATCAATGCTACATCTGGATATTTACTGCTACCTAAAGCAATGTTTCCTTCATCACTGCATAAATGGCGGTTTCTTTGGATTACTCAAATGCCATAGTCTTAGAAACAGAGGTAGCTGCAGAAAAAAAGATTAGTCATGGAAAACTAGAAAAAAAAATATTTTGAAGCATTTGGAAAAAATGTGAACAATCTCAAAGATGAGAAAAATGTGTGGAACTACCAGTGGTAGTTTGCTGAAAGCATGAGACACGCATGCATTAGATGAACGGAAAATCTTATGCTTGCTGAATTCTAAGATTTGAAATTTTTAAGAAGAGCTAACTGTGCACAAATAAAGTTTGGATGTTTCCAGTCACATCAAATATTTCTCTATCAGGAATATACCAGAGGAAACACATTCAGATAGCACATCTCTACAGCTCCCTTAACACCCAAATCAGGCCACTGCTTTTGTTTCAGCTGTCAAGCCATCCAATAGATCTTTACTTGATATTCACAGAAAACAACGACTGTTCTGTGTGCCAACAGTAACATTGTCATGTCTAAGCAGGGAACATTAGTGTTGAATCAAGCGTCCTGAGGACTTTTTTCCACAAAGAATACCACTTCAGATTTGCATGATTCATGCTAGTGTCCTGCGTAATATTTAAAAAAACAAAATGTTTACTCTCTGTAGGAGAAATCTGCAATTATTTTTTGGTTTTCTATTAAAAGCAAAATTTAACAGATTTTGCTTAAATCAAAAACATTACATTGCAGAAATACAGATTTAAGAGAAACAATTTATTCATTTGACTGTAGAGCTCTGTAAGACTTTTCAGTAACAGAAATGTAAGACCTTCCATGGACATTTTATGAAATATCAATACCTTGGAGACAGAATAATATGAAAAGTCTTAAGGTTCTGTAAACTATTTTTTTAATGAAGTTAATGGAAACATGACAGTTAAAACACAAGATGTATCAAAAGCTTAATAATATTAGCCCACTTCCTCCTTTCCACTACCCCTTTTTCTCTCTCCTTCCCCCCAAAATATTTTTAAATTCCGTTTGTATCTCTGTAAGGTGCATTTTCCGTTAATAGAATTTGATGAGTTAGTTTGCCATGCACTTATTTGTATACAGATCTCATGAACTTCCAAAAGTGGACCACATGTTTCTGCTGATTTTGGCACAGTTTGTTCTAGTAGAGATGTCTTCAATCCACTCCATTTGGGAGGTTACGCTCTTAGTTCCATTAGTTCGATTGCAATTCTTCCCCATGTTTTACCTAAATTTCACTTTTTAATATCACATCAAGAAAAATGAAATCTTATTTCCCATGGGAGAATTTCCACTTCTCTGATAGCCATTTAGTAATTTGTAATCAAATCTGTGTACATTTTTGTTTACCTTGAAGAACACTTTTTGAAGATAGAAATCTTACCTATTCAAAATATTCATCAAATCTGTAACGCCTGTTCATGTTCTTTTTGCATTGCTGAAGTTTTGCTGACCCTGAATAAAGTATACCATTGGTTCAGTCACAGAAAGTTCTTGATTTATATATGTCTTAATACTCTTAAATGCAGAAAATGCCCAGGAAAGGTATTGCAATGAATACTGTTATCCCTGAAAAGACTTTCGGAGTTGCAGCGATTAACCTTGTACAAATAAGACTGGCAAGAGATCTTTGTTACAGCAGTCTGTCCTCCAGACTGTGAAAAAGCAAATGATGCTGATTTGTTAGTGGCAACAAATCCTTGAAAGAATTTTCATTAAAGATTCAAGTTGGCTTTATGAACCTTGATTCATGGCTTGATTGCTATAGCATTTTTATATACAATTTTGGCATGAGTAACAAACCTGGAATTTCGATTGAAATTACACTCATAAAATGCAAGTATTTACTTTTCTTTCCCTGTACCTGCTGCCTCATAAACTGGACTAGCTTGACCTGAAGTGTATTTAATATTTAAAGGTTATAATTCATAGAGAGGCTCATGTAATAGAAGGTCTTGTCCCAGCCAAATTCCGACCTGACAAACCCCATCTACAGAAGTTCAGACTTGCTGCACTTTAAAACAACGTTGCCTTCATTAACAAAGGAACCCAGAATAAGAAAAGGTCATCTCTATACCTCTCTCTTGAGAGGCTGTTTTCACAGTTCCTTTTTCCAGACTTGCCTGACACTTACTTCCATCTTCTTTTGATTCATTTCCCAGGAAATTAGCAACTTATTTTCCTTTCTCAAAATGAAACCATCTTCCAGGTAGTCCATCATCTCTAAAGTTTTCAAACAGCTATAATGTCCTATTAATTCAGAGTTTAGGGAAACCGGTAGCTAATATTTCAATTTTATCTCAGTGCATGTTTTTAATTCCACTCTTGGAAATGAGACACCAGTGTTGGTTAGTGGATATAACTTTGAACTGAGGCTTCTATTCACACTTCTGCTATTTCTGATCTTAAATCTCTGGCAAGGAGCTCAAGTGACAGTTCTTCTCCAGGCTGTAAAGTTAGTTATTGGGTGGCCCAAGAGAAGGTGGCTTTCTCTCCTTTTCCCACTGTTTTATTTATTTACCATATGTTTGTTATATAAAAAATGCTATTAAATTCCTTTGAAAAGTTTTTTGAGATCTAAGAATGAAAACCCAGAGACATTGCTGTTGCTAAATAGGCTGTTGTTCTGATCCCATCAGACAATTCTCCTACCTGTTTCAGGAAGAGAGTCTAGGAAAAATAAACCTGGGCATTTGCATGATTGGTATTCACCTTGAAGAGACATCGGTGTGAATGTTTATAAAAATGAATTAACTCTGTGAGACAATGCTATTTGTTTCAGAGAGAGGCCCTTGAAGTATTAAAATAAGAGATGATTTGCCCAGCCTGTGCTGCTGAGTGCGCTGCTGTGACGTGTCTGCTGCATTCCATCAGTTCTCTGAACTAACTGCACGGCCCTGGGAGTGCCTGTCGTCAGAGGGAATAGACAACAGGCAAACACAACCAGTTTTCCTGCTGCCCATACTCAAGTGAACAGTATGCTCTTTGAAGGGTGATAAGCAGAGGCAGCCACCAGCCCAACTGGTACAGAAAATCTGGCATAGTTTCCTCTTCTCTCTACGGATGCAAACTGCCAGCTCTAGATATTTGACCTGAATAATAATGCTTAGTGTAATAATTCAAAGTCAATGGGAATAGAGAAGAGACACAGACACTGTAATATAGCACAATAATGCAGGAAAACAGGCACAAGTTCCAAAACTTGATGTAGCTACCGACTCTATAGTCAGAGTGGAAAGACTCCTCCGTTAACAAGACCCAAGGTAACTATGAAACGGTACAGAAACAGGCAGATGTCTCACCACCTTACCTGGCTGTAGCATCAAACTAAGTTGTAAACTTAGTAAACTTAGTAACTAAACTTAAAAGTTTCTTCACATAAACAAAGTCAGCTTAAGTATCAGTACAAGTATATCTATATAATTAATACAGAGTACTGGGTTCAGTTGCTCAATCTGTCACACTGGATGCCTTCTGCATGCTGCTATTTCACCTTTTACTTTTAGTCTGTACTGCACACATATCATGCATTTACTTCTTTATTTTTATTGGATGATTTGCAACCTTAATGCTGGTCTTCTTATATTTTTTTAAACATATATGTAAATATAAGTGCAGAGTGGAATACATTCTACCTTTCTTGTCATTCTTACTTTGAAACTGCTTTCACTATTTTAGTTCCTGTAAAAATGTGAAATTTTCTCCCAAATCTTCAAATGTAAATCATGGAATTTGTTTTTATATCTAATCTTCCTTTCCTCTTTTGTAAAATGACCTGTAACCATAAGCACTAAAAAACAAAAAATAACCAACTGAAAGAGGAAGATCTAAATTGCATTCCTGAGACTGAGTCACGACAGCTCAACGTAGGTATACTTGTCACATACTGCATCGGATTTGCAATGAATTTCACTGATTTAAAAGAAAAAAAAAAAACAGTGCTCATTATGTTGCAAAATAACAAACTTGCTGCTGATGCTTTATCCTGGAGACACTTTCAAGTTATTCAGCTAAGGCTTTATCCAAGGTCCACTGCAAGCCCCATAGATTCACTGAGGTCTGCATTTTGCTCTTGGGAGACAGCAACACCACTGATAATACTAGGCTTGAGCCCACGCCCGGGGCTTTTATGCAAGTTTTAATTTTAACCCATGAAGAACTTCCACAGCGAGCAGTGTCTGGACAAGGTATGAAACTATGCTTAGTTTACACTAACTTTCTCAGCTGCATAACAGTCTGGATACTGTTCTTGTTCTGGGAGCTGTCATGGGCCCCTTGGCCAGAGAAGCATCACTCTGCACCCGCTAGTCTGGAAGCCGGGAAGCAGCACCCACCACAAGTCCTGTCATCTTTGCCAACAGATACTGCCTGAAACTATTAATATAAACAAGCACATTCATTAGAAATAGTTTGTGCCTTTCTATCTTTTGTATCAACTGCTTCGTAAACTGTCTTTGCAACACTGTCTCTCCAAAGCAGTTCCGCTCAGAGACTGTTTGAGGAGGACTTGCGCAGACCCAATTCCTCTGAAGTTGGCTAACTTAGCTGTTTTTATATTTCTGATTAATCATCAGAGTTAACTTGCGCTTTTTACTTACGGTCACCTAACAATATCATGAATTATATTTTGTAGAAGAAGCTGTGGAAACTTACTGCCTAAGCTATACCAGTCAAGCTGCAAAAAGCACTGGAGGATGTGCCTACGTTAACCTGGCAAACAAATTATGCAGATGACCCATGAGATCTGCCTACATGTTTTTGTGAAATGGAAAACACCGTCCTAAGTGCATAAAATTAAGCAAAAAGCCATTTTCAACAAGCAAGACTTTAGTCAATTATTCTAATGAGTACCTGACATACTGATGCTAATTAAATGGTGAATGATTATACACCTTTTAGGTGTCAAGATAGTGACTTACTGTTGATTTTAATGAACAAAGCTGGAGTCACACATCTACTGTTTATGTCATGCTAAATTAGCTGCTTGTTAATTGGATTAAGCTACTTCAAATTTACAAAATGTTTGACCAATACTGTTATGCAATGCCAAACTGAGGTGACATTTTCCTACTGTCCAAGAATTACAAGAGGAAGATAAGTCAGTTTCTTGTCCAAGAAGAGTTCTTGGGACTGTCTGTTATTTAAGAATAAATCAGGGAACCCCACCTAACCTCTAATTAGCAATCAATCAGTACAGTTGCACAGAGAATGAACCAGACAGAACAGTCCCAGATGTTGGCTTTTTTCTTAGAGCACCCCTTCTATTCATTATTTGTGTTTGGGCAACTCACACACAAATTACATCCCTAAAAGTATTTCCACATAAATTCATCACAGTCTTAAAGAGAACAGCAACAAGCTACATTGAACATTTCATTCTAAGAGTGTGGACAACACCTTGAAGAACTCATTTCTTAAATATTATACTACTGTTTATATTAGGGTAGTGCCTAAAACCTTCTAGAAGAAGAGAGAAGTTTCATGCATAGTAACCATACAAACATTAAACAGGAAGCAGCGTATAACTCTAAAGAGTAAGAAGTAAGGCAACAGGTAAATAGCATACCTGAAATAATGGCATGACAGCAGCAAATTAGTTACAGAAGTGAAATACATGCACATGCTCTCTCTTCCCAGTTAGTACACCCTATGTTTGCCAAAAGCAAAAGACAAAGAGATATGATCGTTTTCTTATTTTCACAAACAAACAGAAATGGTTACTGCATAGTAAGTTAATGCAACTCCATTGCATATTAAACACACAGAAAGAAATACGTTTATTACAGTTATAATTAGGGAAAGGTTTAGGGTTACAGTAAGGGTTGTTTAAAAAGAGAGAAAGCTCAAGCTCCTTTTGTGTGTCTTTTACGCAACCCCACACACAACAGGACTCTGCGCCTTCTCTCATCCCAAACAACCCGAAACGTAACCCTAACCGGAACACTGAGCCGAACCCTAAGTAGAACCCTAAAAAACACGTACGGCGCCACTTTCTCCCATCAAAAAGTGCTCCCAGCGGAAGCCTTTGGGTACACTCCCTTGGGGAGCCTTTACGCAACCCCCCACACAACAGGACTCTGAGCCTTCTCTCTTTCCAAACAACCCCAAACGTATCCCTAACTGTAACACTAAGCCTAACCCTAATTAGGACCCTAAAAACACATATGGCACCTGTGGCGTAACGACCTCACAGACAGCAGGGTTCTATTAGGATCAGTAACTGCTATTACTTTATTTACTATCGCTTTAAGTTGTTAAGCAACTTGGCCTTCGGGCCCTATGCATCTTATTCCTCCCAGATCGAAGGGAAACAGTTCCGTTCCTTTTCAGGGCATCTAGGGCCTGGATCAAAAGGATAGTTCAGTTCATCAGGGGGCGCAACAGCAAAGGCCTGTGATGGCAGTAGCAGCAGGGGGCAGCAATGGCGTAGCTGGCAGGTCAGTGGACAAGGCCACAGCTCCCTCACTATCTGGCAAACAGCACATTTCTGACTGTGGTCCCACATGGCTCTTTAAGGCCTCAGAGGCTGATCGCCAGGTGCCAAGTAATCCCGCCAGAACCTTGTTGTTTTTAGTAGCAGAGTCCCAAAGCTTGACCTCAGTTTGGTCCCATATTTCAGGATCGTAAACTGTCTGATTCGTAATAACGGGAATAAACTGGAAGGTTACCAGGACGTTCTTTGGTTCTAAGGACATATGATTCCCCATAGCGTGCAACTGCTTACCTTTGGCCAGTGAGGGGCAGTTGTGTGCGCAGGTCTGCTTCTCTCAGTATGAGCTTCCTTCCAGCATGAGCTTCTGTGAGCTGTTTGCTGAGTTCGGCCGAACCTATCTTCATGAGACAATCAGTGTCCCTGTTCCTGTCCTGGTCCCTGTTCTGCTAGCCTGTCCTTGTTCATTCCTTTTTTGTTTTTGTCCCTGTTCTGTTAGCCTGTCCCTGTTCTTCATGTCCCTGTTCGGACGCTGTTTGAGGTGTAATGTTCTTCAGGTCCCTGTTCGGGCGTCATTTGTGGCGTAATGACCACACGGACACCAGTGATCAGAGAACCGAGTGGCTGTGGTGCTGGGGGGGAGCTGGGCTTGTGCAGTTCAGCAGAATGAACACTGAGAAACCAAACAACTGTTTTCTGTAGGCTCCACAGGCACAGGACACCTAAGGGGGAAAAAAAAAAAAAAAAAAAAAAAAATTGAACCTGAAGGACAGCACTGGCACCACGACATAAACCAGCCCAGAATCAACAAAGGCTGGAAATTGGAAAAAGCCATCAGAGCAGCGAGCAAAGGTGCGTGGCTAGGATCACAAGGATTGGCCTCGCAGTCTCATGAGGCCCTTTCTAGGCTGGTCTTCCTGTTTTAACCTGTTACCTCAAGGTTTCTGTCACTTTCTTTTAGTTAAACATAGAGCATAATCACCCTTTAAGACAGTTGCCTTGCGCCACTGTTGCCAGTCCGAGGATGGAGCCAGACTCCTCTCAGTGGGGTCTGCTGGAAAGGCAATGGGCACAAATTGAAGCATAGAAAATCCATATTTAAGCAAAAAGAAAAATATACCAAAAGAAAAGCTTACTTCTGTGTGTAAGAGAGCTGTCAAGCAGTGGAACAGGTTACCCACAGAGGCTGTGGCATCTCCATCCTTGGAGATGCTGAAAACCCAGCAGAACACAGCCCTGCACAAGCTTTGAGCAGGGGGGTTGAACTGGAGATGAACCTGAACTATTTTGTGTTTTTTGCAGCAGAACCACCTGTTTCTTGTTTCCCTCCCAGGTGTGAGCAACTCCTCACCTGGCTGCATCTCAGCAACACCTCAGTCTCCTATTTGCAGGAGAGGAAAACCCCAACCATCCCATCCCCACGTCCCTGCTGTCTGCTTCCCTTTAAGAACCGGAGCAACTGGCCCCAAAGTACAGATACTGCATTAATGCCAGTGTCTGCAATTGCAAACGTAGATCTCTGCAGCCCTCTAGTGCTCTCTAAATATAAACAGAAAAGAGCTTGCAACAGCCATGAGGAAAAAGGGAAGGATGGCTCAGGCTGTCCTTTAATTTCCCACCCTGGAGCTGCCACACGCAGGTGCAAGACCTGGCAGGGGGCTCAGCCCCAGAGGCTGGAGTTTATCAGCGTGCAAGTCAGAGGTTTGGGCTGGGGGCTCTCAAAGCCCCCTGTCCCCAGCAGACAGGGAGTTTAGCAGCTGCCAGCCTGGGCTGCATTTCTTTCCCTGCCTCTGCCGCTGGCTAACCTGAGCGACACGTTTTTCTGTGCCTCCTTTCACCGCTGCCATCATCCTAATTGTGCTGACATCCCGCATCCCGCAGTGCAGCTGAGAGGCGATACTGATCTCCTGGTGACTTCGGCAGTTTAGCTGGAGCATTCTCCCCAGGAGTCCACCACATTTACGTTATTTATTTTCCAGGAGAAGACAATGCAACTATTTAAACATTGTTCTTCCGTGCAACGCTAATTTAAAATAGAGGCTTTTATTTGCTAACAGGACAGAGTACCAGCTGGTATTTACCTAAACAGCTTTAATGTTTAGACAGGCTCCTGCTCCACAGCCTGCATTCCCTCCTGAGAAGCAGCACCAGTGCACAGAAAGTGTGCTGGCCAAGCAAAGGGTAGGTTCGTTTTGCAGCCCCAACATCTGGTTTGGAAATGATTTAATAGCTTCATCCCATGCTCTAGGTGGGCAGGGGGAGATACTGAGTACCAGGTCCCTCCCTCCTTGCCTTCTCCCAGCTCCTTAGACCCTTTTCCATGCTTCAGCCTCTCTTTCTTAGAGCACACACTGCTGTTCCCCGTGTCCTAAAAAAGTGAGGATCAAAACCATTATTTGGGAGGCCCCTTAAGCGAGCAGCTTAGGAAAATGATCCAATTTACTGGTCTTCTATCTAACAGCCTTTACCTATTTGTATTTGGATGATGCTATGTTACCTCCATGATAAAAATACACATGGAGCTGAGTTGGGAAACTTTCTGCATCTGTTCCACTCCTGTCAGAAATACTCCTCTGATGTTCCTTACAGAAAAAAAAAAAAAAAAGAAAAAAAAAAAAAAAAGAGAGAGAGAGAGAAACACAACCCTTCTGCCAAATAACAGATACAGAAAATTAGAAGTTAATTAAATGAAATACAGTTGCTTTCCAGGCTCTGATAAAATCCTGAAAACCTTTTTTTACAGTTGGATTTCTCCCACAAATCTCCACTTCAACAAAAGAAGTAGTCTGCATGTAAAATACTTCGAATGATTAATTCTCTGGAGCTCCAGAGACAGATGCACTGATACCCCGCTCCATTGAAACAGGTCAGCTGTGCCTTATAGGTGTAGGATTAAGCTCTTCCACGTCTCCATGCTGAGGTCTGGGTCCTCCCACACAGTGCAGGCAGCACGAGCTCTTTGTGATTTTTTCACTTTTTCCAATCAAACAGAATAGGATTTCTTTTAAAATGAACCGCATGTTCTTTGGCTTCATGCTTTTGCCATTAAGGATCTGAGAAGCCACAGCACTATGTTTTATCCCTGGCGAAGTTCAGAGGCTTGGCGTTTGCCTGTGCCCCAGGATGCTCCACCTGCCAGCACTTGTTTTGGGACCCACGTGTTGGTGGAAAAAGCAGAAAGGGCCCATAAAACATCAGCAGCCCTGTTAAGGTGACAGTGATGGCATGGTAAGGGCCCAGTCTTTGCAAGAACTTGGGGACAGAAGGGGAAAACAAGGTAAAAAGCAGCTAGTGGGGATATGCCCATCAAAACTTAGGATTTGGCCCATGAATTGAGAGTGCTTTGGGCTTCAAGTAGATGTTGTAAATCCTCCTTGTTAGGAGAGGGATCTCAGCTGCTCTCCTTACTTTGCCACCTATCCAGGCTGAAGCTGTCTAAAGAAATGACCTGAATAACCTTGTCATTTCAATTTTTCACACATTTTCTCTGCTGTGTGTTCTCAAGATCTGGGAAGTTTAATTTTCCCAGTGCAATTGCCGGAGGCTGCTCATCCCTATCAGGGCTCACTCCGCCACATCAAAGGGAACGGGACACATCAGAGGGGAGCAGAAAGGCTGCAGTCCCATACCGGGGTGCTGAGGGGATGCTGCAGACTCTGAAGCATCCCCCAGTTTCTATAAGCAGGTTTGGATTAGCAACGTGTGCTGCTGACACCATTACAATCACCCACGCCGAAACAACTGAAAGGCTGTCGTGCCTCCTGGGGTGCATCTGAGCAACACCGGGTTCCCAGAGAATCACAGCAAGACCTTTGTCAAGCTGGTATAGGATGATGATGCTTTCCAAAATCACTCTTCTGAAGAGGGACAGGAAGACAGCTACGTGATGACAGCCTTCGCATTATCATCATCTCACAGAAAATGGATGGACAGTCATCGGGAATGTTAAAAGGCTCCATTTTCCTAACGCCTGGTGTGTTTATCCCTGTGCTAGCCTAAACACTAGGTGCAAACCCTGGCACTGCAGATGAGCTTTCAGCTAGCTCCAACTCCGGCCAAAGCCACCACCAGTGACCGAACCTAACAGAGGAAGGAGCACCCAGCACCAGGCTGGTCCCACGAGAGGACCGGTGTTCATATGAAGCCATCTCAAGGTAAAGCAAATTAAGACACTCAAAAGGGAGCTTTGTCGGAAACCAGGAGATTCGAGCCACCTAATGAAAGAGTGCTGGATGCCTCGGCCAAATTTACATTCCTTTGTTTATCCCACCTGTGTCTTTCCAGAGCCTAATGCAGTCAGCAGCAGCATTTCCCTTTGGTTGAAAACAGGAGGGGGGCTTGCTTTGAAGACTTCGCTTGCATAGGAAATGAACTTCTTGATTCCTGTTGACATTTGCAGCAAGGTGTAGGTGGTGCTTGTAGCATTTTTTCAAAGCTCCCCAGCTCTGTTTGTTCAGATACTTCACACTCCTGTGAAATGTGATAATACTAAGCAGTGGGTGGAAGGAACAGCACAAACGTATCCCTTCAGGAGACAGGAGGTTTCAAAACTGCTCTGCATGTGAAGACAACTCCCTCTGCTACCAGCTTCCATGCCACTGTCACCGAAGTCTCCACATACCTGGAGCTTTTAACCGTGGAAGTGGCAAGGAGCAGCAAGACGCACCGTCACCGTTTTGTTCCAACTCTGCAGCAGCCAAAGCGACTCTTGTGCTGGTTTGTTCCTCTGAATTCCTGATACATAAAAAAGCAAGAGCCAGCCTTTTCCTTCCCGGTCTCCTGGTGTGGGGGGATTGTCTCTGAGGGTCATGCAGTGATGTTTTCACTTCCCACGCTGAAAAACTGCGATGGTAAAACCCGCACCGTTAGGAGCAGTGCAGCTTTCATCAGACTTACAAGTCAGTCAACTGACCCTTGCTTTCAGGATTAGATATTAACAAGGTGTTCATGTTCCCAGCTCTATTTTTACATACGCTTTCTTCAAGTTTCAGCTCCTGGAGTCAAAAACTGGAGGTTTTGGCCGGCCTCATCTCCTGTGCTTCTAAGCAGGGGAGGACCTCAGGGACACGCGGTGCTGGACGAAGGCTGCCTCTTTGTTAAAGGTCAGTCCCTGGCCTCAGCCCTGGTTTCTAAGTGTTAGGGGTGCCCAGACCTAGGTCCTACAATATTCTGGGCCCTGAAGTTTGCAGTGACCTTGAGAAGGCACTCGCACCCTGCAGGATCATGGCCCGTGGCGTTCAGTTGGCTGCAGAACCAGGCAGCTGAAGAGCAGCTGATTTGTAGTTTGGGCTTTGCAAGACAGCAGCATTAGAAAATGTAGTAATGAGTCTGATATTTAATGCTGGCCACTCTGAGTCAAATCTTGTTTCTCTGCATGCTCTACATTCAACCCCTTTTTGTTCTTTTTGCTGTAAACCATCCTGCAGATACCTTCGTTTCCTGAAGCAGAGCAGGCTCTGGGTTCTCCAGGGCTGCATTTCGGTCCTGCTCGGGACGAGGCAGTAAGACAGAGACCCCCCAGAAGCTGGGTGGAAGGAAGGGGCTGGGTTTTGCTTTCTACCTCACAGAGATAATCTGCCTTAAATCCTCCTGAGCAGAGCTCGGCCCGACAGCTGAGAGCACACTGACATCTAATGGCATTTACCATTATTGCAAAACATTTTGAGGGAAGAAGCTGCAACCCCTTGCCTCTCGTCTAACCATGCTGCTACAGCAGTGAAATGGGAGGATTTATCTCTAGAGAAGTTGCTGTCCTGACACCTTCTTTTAGATTAATGAATTTCCTAAAGCATTTTAGGAGCCTGCATTATAAAGCAGTGAGGTTTAAGGACCAGAGCCCCAAAATGCTGTAGTTATCTAAAGTCAGCCAAGATCCTTTTTGCATCCGAGAGGACCTCAAGCCACTACCCCCACTCTCATACCTCCTCTGGGGGAATAAAGTGGGAAAGAAATAAAAGGTTTGTGTATGCTCCCTGAGGACATTGTGGACTCGCCCCTGCTGGAAGGTGTGGAGGAAGTGACACATCTGGCTGTGTAAGCAAACCTCCTTTATGCCTGTCATCTTCCCAAGCCTTAGGATGGCTCATCGGCCTGGCAGCATCCCTTGAAGACACCTCTGGCACCTGGCACCCAGCCCCAGTGCATGGGTGCTGAGCCCCAGGGAGCAGCAAGAGCAGGGTGCTCCCCTGGGAGAGGAGCCAGGGTGACCCCAGCACCGCAGGTGACACCCCCCCAGCAGAGCAGCATCTTGCAGCAGGGTTGGGAACGGCACCAGGGTTTGTAGGACAGGATGCCTCTAGTTCAGCAAACGCAGAATTTAAAATACAGATTTTATAAAATCTCTGCTGCTGGTCCCAGCGTTTGCGGAGCGGCACCTTGCAGCGTGTCAGGCTGGTGCTCAGCTCGTTGCTGTTCTCTCTGCAAGCTGTTTTTTGTTCTGGGCTTCTGAATACGGCTCCAGCTTTTCTTTGGTTGTAGCAAGAATTTAATTTGGATGTGGCAAGGGAGGATAATCAAATGTTTCTCCCGCTGTATGCATTTTGCTTTTACTTTGGCTGAAGGTTATTACTTGTCAGCGGTGCTGGTGTTTGTTACCATGTTTGCAACCTGGGGTTGTGTGTACAGATCTAATAAGGGAGAAATGATTTCATTGTTCAGGTAGAACAAAAGCTCTGAGCCCCTTTGAGGGATGAAAATTCCGGGTTAAGATTTGCTGGGTTCTGTAAAGAAATCCTTCCTGATGGTCGTAAGGGCTGCACGGACACTGCACTTCCAGGGGCTAGCCACAGCACCTGGCTGCCAGAATCCTGCAAGAGAAGTGGGAGAAACCCGAGTGGTGCCACTTTGGGGAGCGTGTGTGCGTATGGCCCCTTGAAATCCTTATGCCAAGCGTGGCTGGGTTTCCTTGTTCAGCTCCTGGCAGCTAGAGAGAGCAGCCTGCATGTTTTAGCAGGTAAATCCCCTTCCCACCTCCTCCAGCATCCAAACCTGCAAATACGCGTCTGAAGCCTGGGCTTCATTTTATCACCTACCCTGTTAATTTTTTGGTAGGCCTATTATTCCATGTCGTTATTAGTGCTATAAGTAGCTCTTTGTGCCACGGTAGCCACACTCCTTGCCCGCAGTGTGCTTTGCCTGCGCTGTTGAAGCAGGATATTCCCCGGCTGATTAACGAGAAGAGAATTTCTTGCCTTGCCCTGCTCTCCCAGGTGACGTCGGGCGGCGAGGAAGGTTTGTGTGCTGTCGTGGCTTGTGTTTGGCTTGTGTTTGGGGTAGCTGGGACAGCCGCTGGCAGCGGACTTTGCCCTTCCTGGAGCTGGTGACGTGTGGGACCGGGTTGCATTGCAGAGAGCAAACCTTGTGAACCCCAGGAGGAATTTCCTAAGGGCGCTGTCACGCACAGAGCTCACTTAATTTTTGTCCTGCCTCTTCATTAGAAAGCCACCAGGGAGTGGCAGAGGGATGGGGAAGCCCTTTTCTGCTGTGCCTTGCGAGGAAAAAGAGGAGAAAAGCAGGAAAGCTGCGCGTGTGAACTGCTCTGTCCTGATGGGGATGAGTGTCTGATGGAAAAGAGACCAAAAGCTTATCATTACCTCTGGATCGTTTGGGCTTATTAGTGATTGATTACATATTTAATGATAAGAAGTGTGCCCCGGATCTGGGGGATGATTTGTAAGAACGGCAGAAAGCTATTAAAGAAGAAAAGCTGCGATGGTTATCCGGAAAACTTGTGTAGGGTGAAAGTTAATCCTTGCAAAGCTGTGATGGAAGTCCTCCACGGTGCTTTTGTGCCGGGTGAAGGCACCCCTAGTCTGCCGTGGGTATTTCTACCTGTGATGTACCTATAAGTGAATTCGGGGGTTTACCCCTTTTTGCCCTCCCTATCCGGAGAACTTCAATGATCTGGCTCATTCTCCCCCCAAAATCAATGTATAATATCTGAAAATCCACCAAACAAGAGAATGCATGAATTATTCGCAGCCGAATGAGTTAAATGCACTGAAGTGGCATTTAAAAGATGCCAGTAAAGCTCGTGGTTGCAGAGACAGCCATGGGCCATCCCACTAAACATGGGGAGCATGGCAGAGGTCGGGGCTGCCATCATCTCCACCGCCCCCGCTGGGTCCCCCGAAGGGACGAGGCCTCGCTCCTGGGGACAGGGAGCGCTGGCAGCAGCCACCAGCAGATTTCCAGGGGCGGGAATTGCTTAACAGCAGCCGTGCTGCACAGGCAAGTTTCTCAATCTAATCTAAGCTGGAAATACTACAGTCTTGTGGACTCTTGCCAGCTCCTCTCAACTTTAAAGGAAGTTTGAGGAGCAAAGCAAAAAAAAAATATATATATATATATATATGGTATTGCATTATTCATGCATGGAAACAATTCCTCCCAAGTGCTCTCCACGGGCCTCTCGTACCTCCGAGCCCTCTTATATCGCCGGCAATCTATAAGGTATTACAAGAGTGTAAGGGGACAGCTTCCCACATTGTTTTAAAACAGGGCACAGATGAATCACTTGTCTGTACACTGTAAGTAATTATTCCATTTGCACACAATGGATGTTTCTCGACAAAAGGACCACAACTTTTTTTGCGGAGCCGCTTTTAATTCGACAAATAGTCTCAGCCAAAGAGGAGAAAATGCTTGTAAATGTCAAAACATTCCAATCTGACAATTAAAAATATGCATTTTGGAAGTGTTCCAGTGTTTCAGGCTGGGATTTAGGAGGGGAGCACTTTGTTTCCAAGCAGTTTTTCCCTTGGAAACAGCCCTGGAGGAAAACTGGGGAAGTTGAGCAAAGGATTCAACCTGAGCCTGGCATCCAGTGCGAGCACCAGCTCTGGGCTGGCCTGCAGCTCTGTGCTTGGGGTGGGCTTTTTTCCTTGTCTGCAACCCCCAAAGATGCCTGCTTTGTTTCAGTTTGAACTAAAAAGCTTAATCTTTTTTTATTGTAGCTTTTTTTGCAGTCAAGCTATTGAACCATGCCTGTGAGGTTGTGCTTAAGGAAGATGAGGATTTCTTCTCCGAAGAGCAAGATGGACATTGGAGATGGACTTGTTCCTAGTATCGCTTCTTCGGAGGTCTCGAAGAAAACTCAATTTATTTCAGGATTTAAGCGAGAGGCAGAACTTGACCCTGAAGTTCGCGTTGTGCTGACTCTTGCTCCTCCAGCATCCCCCACAGCTGCCCGATGGCCGCTCGCCGGGAGCTAAGGTTCGGCCGCCCCGCAGACACGCAGCCGTGCCAAGAGGTGAGGTGGGATGCAGGGGACGGGTGGTTTGGTTGGGCTCGGCGGCAGGAGGGTCCCCAGGTGACAGCAGAGGGACACGCTGCAGCTCCCTTGCTGCCAGTGCTCGTGGGCCAGCAGTGGCACCGCTCTGTGCCTCAGTTTCCCTGCCTGTGTCAAAGGAGCTCAGTTCTGGCCCTTCGCAAGGGAAAAACATCCTTGGTTCCTGGTGGCTGAGGTGTGACTGCCGGGTGGGAAAAGCCCTGCGGTGCCAGGAGATGGCACCATCCTCCCAGCAACCCGCTGCGTGCGCCCAGAGCTGGGGAAGCCCCCAGGCTGGGCTGTCCTGGTCCTGTGCCCTGCATGGCTTCTGGCTCTGCAGCCAGGCCTGAAGCTGCCCAGCCTGCAAAAAAAAAAAAAAAACATAAAACCTCTGCCTCCTGCTAAACCTTATCCTGGGCTGGCGTCCGAGGGACTTTGCAGGAGGCCAAAGAGTTCAGGGCAGCCGGGGCGAGCAGGTCACCCACGAGGCCGCGCTTGGTTCCCTTTTCAGTGGAGCGGGACTTATAAAAGAGGAATCGCAGACCTTTGGGAAGTGGCCTTTCATGTTCTGCCAGCCACCACGGCTCATCTGGCGGCTGTTTTCTGTGGAGCAGCCCCAGCTTGCGGGGAGCTGAGCAGCCCTGCCAGGTCCTTTTCTGTCTTTTAATTTCTGTTGTTAGGTGCTAATGGTGTTTGGGGGCGCAAATAGGAGAGAAATGGGAATTGTGCCAGGTGGAGCTGAGGGAAGTGATCTCTGTGGCTCAGCCTGGGTCCCCCTAGGGCCCACGGGAAGGAACTGGGTGCTGTTTGCTGCTCCCCATCCCTGTCCCACCTGCCCTGGCATTTCAGCATCACCTCGATGTCGGCGATGAGGCATTGCACAAATAGCCCGCATACCAGGGAGCCCAGCAGGCAAATCCCCATCTCAAGAGCATTTGTGGGATGTGATGCATGGCCCTTATCTAAAACACTCCGAATGATCCGTGTCTCACTCCAAATGATCCGTGCTTTTTAATGGGACATCATTTCTGGACACTTCATTAGTGGCACAACATTGGGTCGAGGCAAACCTACCACTGACCAAGGGAGCGTATGGTCAAGGAGGGCTTTTTTCCTCCTCTCTCTTGTCCCCCAGCTCCTTGTAGTGCCCTTCCCGATGGGACCTGGCCATCCCCCAGCTCTCACACCTGCAAAAACGAGCGGAGAGCCGGGGAGAAGCCGGGTGCTCACAGCATTTCCCTGCCCCGCAGGAGGAGCTCGGCCCGGGGCCGCCCGCGCTCGGTGTCTCCCCGAGCGAGCCTGCAGAGATTTTTCCGCCGGGCTCCCGCGAGCCCTCCTGGCCGGCTGCCGAGCAGCGTACAGAGCCGTTCAAAGACTTTTCTTGTTCTGTGCCCTGGCTCCTGGAGAGCTCCGAAGAAGGGCTCCTTTCACGGCCCTTGCATTTCCTAGACAGAAATTGTCATTTTTCAAACACAGCTTCCCTTCTCCTGGCCCGGAGCCTTTCACCTCCCAGCGCCCTGACGTCAGGCCGCCTTTGTGATGCTCTGTGCGGCGTTTTGTGCTCCAGTTCCTTTTCAGCCCGTTTAAATGCCTGGCCCTGTCAAGGGCCGGGCAGCCAGCGAGGGGCAGCCGGTGCTGCCAGGACCCCGCACGCTGCCACCGTGCCCGCCGAATCCGCGCCTCCATCCGAGCGGGGCTGGGTGGCACAGATCTATGCAGCAAGCTTTTTGCTGTGCTTGGTGTGACGGCAGATGAAAAGGATTCATTTTTTAGGGGGGGGTTCTCATGCTGCCTGGCCTTTCGAGGCCGTCTGCGAGGGAGTTTTGCAGGGTGCGCAGGTGAGCCGTGGTGCCCGGCTGCATGTGCCGGGGCTCCGGGTCGGAGCTGGGGGCGCTCGGCTCTGCTGCTGGGGCTGCACCTGCTGCTTGCTGCCCCGCGAGGACGGAGGGCTCCCGGCACCTTTACGGCGTGGAAACCAAACCAAGCAGCCATCGCGTGACTTCTGGCGGGCACAGCAGGCGCTGATGTGGGTGTTTTCTTGGAGCAGCTCTTGTGAAACAAACCGCGCCGGGGCAGAAGCCGTCACCCCGCTGAGGCGCGACGTCACACGCCAGGAAACCATTGCAGCTTCGCCCCGAAATAGCAACGATCCCCAGAAAACTCATTCCCTTCTCCCTGCTTGAATTCCCCTTCTTGCGCCAGCACTGTCACTCCCCGGGCCACGTCCTCAGCTGCTGGGCTGCGACAGAGCCCGGTCCTGACTCACGTCCCCAGGTGGTTGCATCACCCCGTGCCGTGGCACCGCTGCTGCAGCGGTCGCAGGCTGGGTTTGTGCGGCTCCGTGCGTGCGCACGCAGCCCCTGACATCGGCTTCCCCGCTTTGCCAAGGCTGCTCCGTGCACTCGAAATTTTCCAGGCTTGGAGCCGGGCCAGCGGCGAATTTCTGTTTTGCAAGCGAGCAAAATCGGCTCAGTGTTGTCAAGCCCGGCAGCCACGTGAGCGGAGCGCGGGGCTCCCCGGCTCTTCCAGCCGAAATGTTTGCCCGTCCTGCTGCTGCCGGCCGCTGCCTTGGCTCCACACCGCGGGGCCGTGCCCCAGGCAGCTCTGCCTGAGAGGCAAATGTTTTATTACAGGCTCCGTGTCCCTCGGTGAGATCTTGGCAGGAGGGCTCCAGACCCTGCGCAGTTCTTAAAATGAGCTTCGGATGTCCCTCGGCCATGGGGACGGAGCTCCTTGTCCCGTTAGCACCCAGCCTTGCGTTGTCACCGGCCCAGCCTCCTGGTGTCACCTCCTGTGCTTGGCACAAGCCTTCCTGGTGGGTGGCACAGCCCCGTGGCTGCCTTCACGTCTTAGCCTTCCTGTCTGTAGGAGGCTCGTTCCAGTCTCTTCCCACCCCTGAGCCAAGTTCAAGGCTCGTTCCAGTCAAGCAGGAGGCTACGGGGTGTAAAGGCAGTGTGAAAATGTCTGTGCACTGACATCTTGTTGGGCTTTGGTGCAGATCCAAGCCCGCTCTCTCTCCTGATGCTTGTCTTGCTCAGGCAACGCAGGTGTTGGGCGCTGCGAGATCTCGGAGGATCTCCAAGGGCTGGGGAGCATCTGATCCCCTCCAGGGTCTCTCTCATCCCGGAGGAGTTATGGCAGCGGAGAACAACTGGACCAGTTCTACCTGTGTGCGAGTTCCCCGGGCAGGTAGGGCTGGCAGGAGGAATTCCTGCCGTTCCTGCCGGGCTGACTCACCCGTGTCTCCCCCGGCCGTCCCGGGAGCTGCGGGGCGCTGCCATCCCTTCGCCTTCATCTCCTCCTCGGAACAGGGGGGTGTGAGTCAGCCCCGTGGGCGGTGGGCTCGCGGGGCCTCCCCCCGGGGCAGCTCCTCGTTTGGGGAGGCAGAGGCACGTTCCCACATCCAGCATCGTCCTCCTGCCCCGGCCGCCCTCGATTTTTCTCCGGGAGCTGCACGGGGATGGGGACGGGGTCGCACCAATGGTGGCCCCGCTGCTCTGGCGGGCGCTGACTCAGCGCTGCGAGCGGCGTTGGACCGGCACAATGCAAGTGAGGGATAAACAAGCAGAACAAGGGCAAATGCATCAAGCTCGGGCATGTGCCGTGCATTGTGACCTGCCGCGGCGCCTTGCGTGGCGGCGGATTAATGGCCTGGAGAC
This sequence comes from Cygnus olor, assembly GCF_009769625.2. Lineage (NCBI taxonomy): Eukaryota > Metazoa > Chordata > Aves > Anseriformes > Anatidae > Cygnus > Cygnus olor. The sequence goes on along the minus strand of NC_049195.1, from coordinate 1,532,887 downwards.
TGAAGGGCTCTGTTCAGCCGCAGGTCCTGGCTTCTGTGCTCCTTTTCCCCTGATGAACGCTGAGGTCCGTTTACTCTGGAAAGGGTGAAAGGGCAGGGGAAGGCTTCCCTAGCCTGAATACCTTGCCTAAACGTCTCAGATATTTCATCCAGCTGGTCCCACCTGTGCTGTGAGGGTATCCCAAGCCTCCTGGCACCTGCCCGCTGTGCTCAGCCAGCATTTTGGGAGCTGCTCCAGCAGCAAAGCCACCCCAAAACCTCCCACTGCTGCTGCTCGCTGGGTCCCACTGCAAAGCCACCCGTCGCGATGCTCCCTGAGCAGCCCGGCCGTCCCCCCGAAGGGCGAAAACCACCCCACAGCCTCGGGATTTTTAAGGGCACGGACCGACGTGCAGCCGGGAGCGGCGCACAAGTGCGAGCTGGGTCGCTTGCCACCGCATCTGAATGCCCCTTGTGTCGTGCCACTGACCTGCGGGGGAAATGAGCTCGGCCGCGGGCGACCGCAGCGGCTCGCAGTGAGCCCGTAACCCCGGGGCAGCCACAACACCTGGCGGGGGGACCCCACGGCCACCTCCTGCCCTGCTGAGCGTTGTCCTTGCTACCTTCCCCTCTTGCACCAAAAGAGAGTTTTTTGCTCGCTCGGCATCACACACGACAGCCCCTATTCCAGCCCTGCCGCTGCTGGATGAAGATAAATATATATAATATAGCCTCCTGCTAACAGCCCGTTGCACTATTGACACTAGCTCGAGAGGTGCCAGCCTGAAACCAGCTTCGTTAACGCAGCCAACAAAGCCCTTTTTAGTGGCGATGACAAGGGCCGGGCTTGAGCTGAGGAGCCCGTAGGTAAAAAATCCTTTATTTATACAGGCTCGCTGCAAAGAATGTCCATAAACATAATTTGGGGAGCTAAAGAAAATGTCTGGTAAGGAACAAAACCCCAAGAAGTTATTTAGGAAAAAAAAAAAAAAAAAGACTTGAATAAAATGTACATTCACAGGGGAAAATACCGGCTATGAAAGAGCCTTTTAAGCTGGCAGAAAAACAGAACCGGTTGCTGCAAGATAAAGCCAGGAAAAAAAAATGAAATAAGGCCCCCATTTTTAGCAGGCATGCGGCTTACGCGCCAGAGGAAACGTCGGAGGGGCTGGGTGGATGCGCTCCGAGCCCAGCCCCAGCTCGTGGGAGCACGGGCAGCTTGGCTCAGGGGCAAAATTTGGGGTGGTGGGGAAAGGGGTTGGGGGCTGAGCATCGCGGGGGCTTCGCCACATTTTTTGGGGGGAGCCTGCGGGAGGGGAACGTGAGCTCCTGAGCAGCCGCACCAGTTAGCGCTGACCTTGGGGGAAATATTTAACTTATCCTGGGACCATACGTAAAGAAAATAAACAGGGGGACGCCTGAGCCTCCGCTGGCTGCTGCCACCTGATTGATTTCTCCCTTCAAAGCAGAAGCCAAAAACATCCCAGCGGCTACAATTTGGGTTTGTGCGAGCAATCGGGGAAGGGGGCGGAGAGCGCGAGAGGCGATGTTTTCGCTGTGCCTAATTTTCACGTTCACAATCCAAGATAAATACACGGCCGGAGTCTTTTATGCTGGACACAAACACACAGCCCCCTTGTTACATGCTGCTGCGGGGCAGGATATAGATGGACCTTTTTTTTTTCCTTTTTTCCCCCGCCACGTCAGAATATTTTAAGCTGAGATTAAAGGCATCTCTGTGGCGGGGACGGACAAGGAGCTCGTCCTGCCGAGAGGTTCCTCCGAACCGTGACACTCACCTTTATGCCCCGAGCCAGAAAATTCCCCTTCTATCTCGGGGGCTTAAGTGAGGCTTGAGTGCTCCTTGTGGCTTCTGCACTGTCCAGGTGTGGGGCGCGTTTTGCTGTGGGTAATTGCTTGAAGTAGCGGCTCAATTTGTGCTCTGCCAGGCCCTTGCTTTGGTTTTCTCACTCGGCAGCCTCTGAGAGCAGAGCGGTCTGAACCATCGCCCTCCAGCCTCAATAACTGCCTGCGAGGGAGCTGAGTTGCTGGAAGGCAAAGGAAAGCTTAAAAGCAGAAACAAACAAACAAACAAACAAACAAACCCTATCACATCCTCCCAGCTTTGTGAAAAGCGAGATTATCATTTTTTATAGTTTCTTTTTTAGGGTTTTGCCCTAAATTGATTGATTTGTTAGGGCAGAGTGCTGGATTTGGGCTGCAGGCTTCCAGTCTCCGCCATGGCTGAGAATCTGCCCCCCAGTTCCACCTAACTTGGAGCCCATAAATAACCTATTTAATCTCAAAACCCAGAATAAGCCACTGACAAAGAGCAATTCGAAAAGAAGAAGAAAAAAAAAAAAAACACCCAGCCTCCCAGCACTGGCTGCACCTTGCCAGCATCTGGGAGAAACAATTAAATAATTGTTTTTGTGGTTTTATAACAGTGGGAAGAGCATGAAAATCTCCAGTCTACGTGAAAGCCAGGGCCAGAGCCGCTGCTGGTTGCAGGGCTGTGAAGCTCATGGCCGGAAAGCAGTGGTGCAGCGGGTGAGGCCAGGCTGGCACAGCCCAAAAATCCTCGGGAGAGGGCAGGGGCCAGCTCTGCCTGGCTGCAAACCTGCCACTGCTCGGCGTTGATCGACCCCAGCTCAGTGGCTGGCAGATTTTCTCCATAACTTAAAAGGTGGTTATAGGAAGCTGATTAAAATTAAGGGGAGAAATTTTTAAATATATATATATATTTTTTCCTTTTAGGTGGAATTCTCCGATTACCCGGCTGGCACACGACTTCAGAGCCAAGATTTTTGCCCTGTTACACCGCTGCTCTTTTGCAGAGCATCCTCACGTGTGGTGGAAGGTTGCCTTTTGTTACGACTTGCCTGTTACCTCACGGCCAGCTTTCTAGGATTTGCCAGCATCCCCAGCTTCCTCTGCACCTCCTGTTCTCCGTTTTCCCCAGCCGCTCCACCGCCGAGCTCTCCTCCTCCTCCCCTACCCCGGCAGCTTTGTTACCCTGCCCTGATTCACTCCGAATTGCCACAATTCCAGTTTTTGCGGAGGCAGCAATTGCTTCCACAAGTGATTCACACCAGGAGTGGGAGGAATATTGCAAACGAGGAAGCATCTATTTACAAATAAATATCACGGCTATCAGCACGTGGGAGGGGAGAAAGGCAAGCACGGAGGGAAACAGGGTGGCTTGGCCTGTGCTGGGCTGCAGCTGGGGTCGGCACAGTTTGGTTTTCCTTCGGGTGCTTCCAGCTGGTGGCTAGAACCTGAATCACCTGCTGCTGGAGGAGGTTTCGGTGACCCTTGTGGGATGGGAGGAAGCTCTGCCTGGCCCCGCAGCCACTCTAGATCTCAGTAGCTGCTTATTTCTTGTTTTTCCAGCGGCTGTATCTGCCCACGAGCGGTGTCCCGGTGCTGGCCACTTCCCATCCCTGCCACGTTCACGGGGACCATCCCGGGTAGGGCATGCTGGAGCTGAACTGTTTCGGGTGGGAGCATGGGGATGGACAAAGCCCACCCAGGCTGTGCAGCCCACGGTGTTGGCCCTCTGGGTTGAAAAAGTGGGAATTTAGGAGCTAGGTGGTGTCTGCTGTGCTGAAACGGTCGGGCTTAAAACTCAGTGTTGGGCGTCTGGGGACTGGAAACGTGTGGAGCAGCAATTTCCCAGTCCCTCGTCTGCGCAGAGCCGCTTTCAAATGCTAAAAGAAGATGGTATCACCTGGGAACGCCTGGAAGTTTCGGCTCAGCTCAAACCACAGGCTTGGGAGCAGCTCCCGTGCGCTGTGAGGCTCCCGCGGAGACGCTGCCTCGGCGCGGGCATGGCCGTGGGGTGTCCCTGCGGCACCGGCCCCACATGGGGGGTCCCCTCCGTGCCACCGTGCTCATCCCTTTGTGCCACCACACTCATCCCCTTGTGCCACCACACTCGTCCCCATGCCTCGAGGCCAGCCCCCCTCCCAGAAGCCACATAAGTGAAGCACAAGGGTTGGACGTGGCCCATCACAGGCCCTTGGGGACAATTCCCCAGGCAGATGCGCTCGCCACCGCCCCGTTTTCCATCACGGGGGGCCCCGTGCCGCGTTCCCAGCCCCGCCGCCTGCCCTGCCCCGGGCTCCCAGGTGGCCTTGGCTGCGGCGCGGCCCTATTGATTTCGGGATGACAAAGGCTTGGATCACCAAGGTGAGATCTGCATCGGAGAGGAAGGGGCGTAGGCTCTTGGCCAGCAGCAGCTGAAGGAATGCGCTTGTGGTTAGTGAAGCAATCCGGCGGCTCGGTGCGCGCCGAGGGAAGGGCCGGTTGCTGCCTTCCTCCCGGCCCTTCGCCTCCTACGAGCAAACCAGGGCCCCGCTGCCAAAAGCGAGAGGGTTTTGGGATCCCCGGGGGGGGGGGGGGGATTCCCTGAGGCGAAGTCAGGGGGAATCACCCCCAGGAGACCCCAAAACCCCCCAAAATGGGGGAGTGAGGGGTGAGCGTGTCTTGGGTAGCCCCCGGGGGGGGGGGTTCACTGAGGCGAAGCCAGGGGGGATCACCCCGGCTGGGTGTGTAGGGGGGGACCCCAAAAACAAACAAGCAAGCAAGCAAACAAACAAACAAAAAAAAAAACACGGGACTGGGGGACGGAGCCAAGCAGGGGGCAGCTCCCGGGAGCTCCCCGGGCCTTGGGCAGCGGGGGGCCGGGCGGCTCCGCCCCGGGGCCGCGGCCTCGGGGCCCGCAGTGGCTGGCGGCGGAGTCCGCGCCCATTTCCGCCGGCGCGGAGCCCGGCCCCTCGGCCCCGCCGCGCTCTGGGCGCTCGCCACGGCCACCGCCACCTCCAGCTCCACCATGCCGGCGGCAGCGCTGGCCCTGGGTACGTGGTGGGGGAGCGGGGGACCGGGACCGGGAGCGGGGCCGAGGCACGGTCGGGGCCGGGTTGCGGCCGCCCGGGAGCGGGGAGCGAGGTTTTGGGGGGGAGGGGGCCGGGGCTCGCCCGCACCCCGCGCACCCCCCTGGTGCCGCGGGGAGAAGCGGGGGGGCTGCGGGGCTGGAGCCCCTTTGGAGCCCCCCTGAGCTTCGCCCGGCTTGGCTCCCCATTCCCCCCAGGGGTTTTGGGACCCCCCAGGGTTCAACCACGAAGCGGGGAGCCCGCGCTCAGCCCCCCGAGCATCATCGCTCCGCGAGAGGCACCGGCCACCGCGCCTCCGCCGCGATAACTTTCTGCATCGCTCTTCTTCCCCAATCCGCCCAAATATTTGGCTTCCGTCCCTCCCCGAGTTATTTGCTTAAAACCGCTCCTCGCTTGTGGGAACGCGCGTTTCGCGGCGGCTTGCTCAGCTATACATACGGCCTCGACGGCGAAGGAGCCCGCTAAGTCTCTAATTTATTTTAGGGTAGGCTTAATTAGCCGGAGCGCGTTGCCTGCTTTGCAATTAAAAGGCTCCTTCGCTGGGGGCACCCTGTGATGAGCAGGGGTTGTGGGGCCGTGTCCGTGTCCCCAGGCTGAGGCCGGACCCGGCGGAGGCGCAGGTGCCGCTCGCGATGCTCGGGGAGCTCCGAGAGCCCCGCGGGATGGGGCGGCCGGCAGGGACGTGCTCCAGGAGGGCCGTTTGCTGGGCTGCGTCCCTCTTGCTTTGCTATCCCAAAGGGAAACGGGTTGCGAGTTGCTTGGGGTCAGCCTCGAGGGGACCTGTGGCTGTGCTTGGGTCAGGGGGGATGCGGCACGAGGCGAGTGCCGCTCGGATTCGGGACCACCGTGGGTCTCAACCCCACATCTCCCTCTTTGTGCTCCACACCACCTCCCCGCTGTGCTTCTGTCCCACTCCCTCCAGGGACCCCCAGCCCCCCGGTTCCTGTGCCAAAGGGCTCCAGCTGTGCACGGAGCATCCCTCATGCCAGCACCCACCCCAAAGCTCCGCTGTCCCGGCAGCCCCAGCCTCGATTTGGGGACACCCAGGTCCCCGCTGCTCCCACTGCTTTGCTTGCTACCTGTGGGGTTTTTGAGCTCCTCCCCGGCCCCGGTGGTTGCCCACATTGGGGCCGAGCCGCGGGTTTCCCCTCGCAGCCAGCTCTTGGCTTCCCTCGGCGGTGGCGCTCCCGGGGCCGTCTGGCTTCTGTCGGCCTCGAGCCCGGTTTTGTTTAAGTCTCTGCGGTGCCCAGCCGCCGCCGCGTCCGCGTAGGAGCGCTTTTCTCAACCTTATCTAAGCAACAGATTGGAGCGTTCGCTTAAAATAACGAGGGAAACTGGAGCCTCCTCCCCCTCGCCCTTCTCCCGCTCCATGTATACGCACCTGGCGGCTGCAGAGGGCTAATCTCCAAAGCCGAGGGGAAAACATGAGCAAAGCTGATTAGGAGGGAAAGCTTGCGGCAGGAAACAACCCACGGCGCTGAGCGGGAGCTCCAGGAGCAGAGTTACCGGTCGTGAGCTGCCGGAGACGGGGCTGGGATGGATGGGGACGCCTGGAGGGGTGGTGGCGGCAGTTGGACCACGGTGGGGGCGAAGCCGAGGCCGGCGATGGGAAGGAGGCACGAGGTGGGACTCGGTCCGTTGGCAAACCTACGTCTTGAGCATTGGGCGTCCCGTGCCAGGAACGTGAGTTTTTGGGAGATCTTCGCTCCTTGATGCTGCTTTTGAGACCTTCCTAAACTCGATGGGTGGCCCGAAGATGGGGAATGTTTGACGACGGCCGGGGTAATGGGGCTGGGAGCGGGCGTGAAGATCCCACTGGGAAAGGTGGCGTAGGGCTGGGTCGGTTGGGTTTTGGGGAAGGCGTCTCCATCCTGCTCGCAGGGGTTTGGGATTAGGGGGTGGGATATTGGCAGAAACGCTCTGTGCTGGGGGGGCTGCCCCGTGTCCCCGCAGAGCTCGGCCCTGGCCCTCGGGGGACTCGCGGGGGGAGAGGAGCGGCCCTCGACCGGCGTCAGAACCACAAAACCCTTGCCAAGTGGAGAGCGAGAGGTGACGCAAAGGGAGGTGGAGCAGCAAATAAGGCCGGGGTGATCTCACGGGGTGAGCTGGGCTGCTTTTTTGGCTGGGCTCGGCCGGCCCAAGTGGCTTGAGCGCGGGCGGGCGCTGTGCCCATCGGTGGAGAGCGGCGGGGGCGTCACCGCCGGAGCCCCCGGGGCCGAGCGCGGGCTCCCGGGCTGGCCAAACAAGAAAGCAGGAGGGGATGATGCGACCGCCCTATGACACAGGGATGAGCCATTTCCCAAAATAACGCCCGGAGTTTCCTTGGCTCGCGCGAAGGAGGGGAGAGGGGCAGGGAGGACGTTGCGCCGGGCGAGCATCTCCCGCTGCCAGCCCTGGCGTAACCCGGGTCAGCTCTGTGCAAGGAAAAAAAAAAAAAAAAAGAAGCTGGGAGGAGGCAGGGCACGGCCCCAAACTCCGCTTCCCTGGGAAGAAAACACCGGGGGCAGGCAGGGGCTGCGGTGCCGTGGGGCAAGGTGTGACCAGGGCTGGTAGGGAGAAGCCAAAATGGGGAAAACCGCCCCGAAAAATAAACGGAGCGGTCGTTCGCTCGGTTTGGTGAGCCACGGGAGCAAGCCTCCCGGTTTTGTCTCGTGCTCGTTGCCTTCAGCTGAAGCTTTCTGCATGATTTAATTAAACCCGTGCGAGTAATTGGGTCAAAGAAGGGTCTGCGGGCAGAGGTTGTGGGAGGCTCTGCTGCTCTCAGCTGGCTTCGCACCCCGGGGCCGAGCCTCCCGCTTAAACCCTCGGAGCCGGCTGGGCTTCCCAAACCCTTCTCCCTACAGAAAGAGACAATTTGGGGGCTGTGTGTCCTCGAGCGGGGATTTCGGCACCCACGTGCCTGGGGTGGCTGGAGAAGGGCTGAGGAGATGCTGGGCCACTTCGGCTCGCGGCCACGGCCCCGTGGTTGCCCAGCGTGGAGCTGGGCTGAGCAGGTGCCCTGCAGGTGCCATGGTAGCACAGCGCGCCCTGTCCTGCTTATCTTGGGATCCTTTTTAGGGTTTTTAGGGTGTTTTTTTTTTTTTCTTGCTTTCTGAAGCCAAAAGAGCTTTCGGTCCCAGCCGGGTCGGGACAGCTCCTCTGACCCCTCTCTGCCCTCTCTCCGCAGGCGTGCTGGTAGCTGTGTGCCATGCCCTGGAGAACACGACGTCGGCCCTGAGCGGTGAGTTTGAGTTACCCGTAATAATGCCGCTGGAAAAGCGACAAAGGAAACCCAGCCGTGGTTTATCTGCTGTAACCCAGCCCACGACAGCTTCCTGCGGAGCCGCGCGGGCTCCGGGTGGGCGCAGGAGCCCTGGCGAGCATCGGGCGATGGGGGGCTCCCGGCTGTGCGGGGCTTGCGATGTGACAGCTCCAGGGGAAAGGCACCGCAGTGCTTGCGGTCAGATTTCCCCTTCCTCCTCCTCGGGACGGGAGCACGTCGCCGATTCGGAGGCTTCCTGCTTGGTTTTCCTCGCGGTGCCGGTGCCGCAGGGTCGGGAGCGGAGAGCTCAGGGCTGCAGGGCACAGCCACACAGGGTGAATTCGGGGCGGTTTTCTCCGTTCAGTACCAGTCCTGTTCCCTGCAGCTATCCCAACACAAAGCTTCGAGGATAAGCGATGCCCTGGTGCCGGCTGGAAGGAGAAATGTTTTGCTGCGGTCACGGACAGCCAGCTTCTGGGGCGGCACCTTGCCCTGAGCCTCCAGAGGTGCGGCGAGGCAGCGCGAGCCCGGCTGCTCCATCTGAAAGCAGCCGGAGCGTGAAATGCCGCCGCTGGGGCGATGCCCGGGGTGCAGGAGCAGAGCCGAGTGCTGCCTGTTTTTTTTTTTTTTTTTTTTTTTTGTTTTGTTTTTGTTTTTGTTTTTTTTCCCCTGGTTTGTAAAACGAGAGTTGTGCCAGAGCAGCAGCCCTGCGCCCGGCTCGGCGTCCCAAACCCGATGTTTTTCAGCAGGGGGGAGAGATGCAAGAGCTGCTCCGTGCTTGGTGCTGGGCTTGCAGCATCCCACCCAAGGGGAAAGCAGTGCCAGACCCCGGGGAGCGAGGCAAAAGGGCTCTGCGGTGGTTATTTCCAAAAAGCCCTCTTTGCGGGGGGCGCATCCTAGAGAGCAGACGCTTGGCACGCGGGGAAGCCTGGTCCTGCTGCAGCTCTGCGGCAGATTTGGCCGGGAGCGGGGCAATTCGGGCACTGAGGCTGCGAGGTGCTGCGATTCGGGAAGTCCCGGGGAGAGGGATTGCTTCCCCGAGGTGGGATGCTGCTCGCCAGCCGCCCCGCAGCTCCCGCGGGGCCGGGGCCGGTGCCTGACGCCGGCTCGCGGCGGCACCGAGCCGTTCGCGCCCGATAAATCGCTTCATTCATAAAAGCAGCACAATGGGGAGCCGGGAGCCCTCCCCTCTGTTCCTCCTCGCTTCTGTTTCTCGAGCTCAGGTTGGGGCGAAAGCAGCACAAGGCGGTTTTGCCGTGGGGATCGAGCCGGCTGCCGCGGCATTTCGTGGTTTGTGGCTGCTCAAAGCAAAGCAGCCCCGGCAGGACCGCGAGCGGCCGATTTCCTCCGGCACCAGGTTAAAAAGCAGCCACGGCTCCTGGCAGGGATCTGAAACCTCTCCGGGCTGGGAAAAGGGATGGGTCAGCTGCGCTCGCCGGCGCGTGGCGAAGGAAGCGGCTCCCCGAGCGCCAGGGCGAGCGTCTGGCCGGGCACCGAGGGGGCAGGAGGCGAAGCTGAGCCCCACGTACCCGAAAACGGCCGGAGCCGGGGCACTGGGACCTGGGCCAGGGCTCGGCGGTGCCGCCCGCGCCGCGGCTGCAATGTGGCCGGCAGCTGCGAGCGCCGGCGGCTGCTTAATGCGAGCCAGGAGGGCCGGAGGGACGCGGTGCCCCGGCGGGTGCTGAGCGCCTCCGAGCCGTCCCCGCCGGCGCTGCTCCAGGTCCCCGCGAGATGCTTTTCCCCCTGGGATGTGGCGCAAGGGACGAACGAGGCTTTTTCCCCCGGTCAGTCTGGGGTTTCGGAGGATGGAGCGGTGCGTGCAGGATGCTCAGGGGCTGGCACATCTCATCCCCATCCATCTGTGCTACTCGGGCACCTTTTCCCGTGAGCATGACCCATGGCTGGGCTGCAAAAACTTCGGGAAAAACTCCCGTAAAGCTCATCTTTGTGCATTAAAATCCCCCAAAGGGCTGTTTTTTGTAGGGAGGAGGAGAGGATGCAGTCACGAGCAGGGAGAGAGCGGGCTCTCCTAGCTCAACCCACCCCCGAGGATGGGGTTTTTGTGGCGAGGGGGCTCGACGCGCTGCAGCTTTCATCTCACAGAGGAAACATCCCAGAGCGGCCGGGGACTTTGACCGCAGCCCGTGCTGGGTTCCAGCGATGCCATCGCGAGGCCAGCGGCTTTTTTCCAAAAGTAAAACCAAATCCCAGCTCCTGGCTACCTGAGGATGCTGCCCCGGGACCCCCTCGGGGATCCGAGCATCTCCCCGGGCACGTGCGGGGTCTCGGCTCGCTGCGCCTCGCGCAGGACCCGGAAGCATTCGGCAGACGTGGGTTTAATTACCCCGGCCTGCCATAAATTCACGGCAACAGGAACTTGAGGTGGCTTTGAAACGACAGCGATCGGATGTGCTTTTATGCGAGGGCTAATCCAAAAGCAGGATATTTGTTTTCCGTCTCTGCTGCGGAGGATAATTTAAACCAGCGCGGGGCGTAATGGAAACCAGCATCCCCGGTGCGCGGCGCTGCTCCCTCCCCGAATTCGGGGCTGGGGCAGCCCCCGAGGCTGTTGGTTAACTCTCTCCACCCCCGTTTTAAGCTTTAAGCTCTTTAGGAAATTCCTCTAGTGCCTGCAAGGCTTATTTCCCGTGGGGGGGCTCGGATAGGACTGATTTGGGCTCGTTTTGGTGGACGGAGACATCCAGCAGTCGTGCCGAAATAGCGGAAAATACCTTTTTTTTTTTTTTTTTCTCTCCTTTTCCTCCTTTTTTCTCCCTGCCGCAGGTCCGCCGGTGGCGGCGGCGGTGCGGTCCCACTTCAACGAGTGCCCCGACTCCCACAGCCAGTTCTGCTTCCACGGGACCTGCCGCTTCCTCGTGCAGGAGGACAAGCCGGCGTGCGTGTAAGAGCCGCTTCGGAGAGCGCGGCCGCGGGGGGAGAACGGGGCTGCGCCCCCCGAGAGGTGCCTCGGAGCACGAGCTTGGCTTTGGAGCGAGGATGAGGAGCCGCAGAGCCACCAAGGGATGCTCCCGAGGACCTGCCGGTGCCACAGGAGCGCTCTGGGGGTGCTGCCGTACGGGGAGGGGGGTGACAAAATCACAGCCGCCGCGCCACGGGGTGGCACGCGCCCCGTTCCGTGGGGTGCCGACACCACCCCTGACTTCAGCGTGGGTTTTGCTGGGAAAAAGCACCCTAAATACACAGTCTCTGCTTGAAATTCCCCAAAGCTGGGGCTTGAACCTGTCCCTGCCACCCAGGGGTGACGCTGCTGTCCCCGTCCCGCCGCAGGTGCCACTCGGGGTACGTGGGGACGCGCTGCGAGCACGCCGACCTCCTGGCCGTGGTGGCCGCCAACCAGAAGAAGCAGACGATCACCGCCCTGGTGGTGGTGGCCGTGGTGGCCTCGGTCGTGCTCATCGCCGTCTGCGTGCTCATACAGTGAGTAGGGGGACCCTCGGGTCCCGACGGGGACATTTGGGGTGCGACGTGGGACCCCAAACCTCAATCACCTCCCTGCTTCTCTCACGCAGCTGCTGCCGGCTGCGGAAACGCTGCGGGTGCTGCCGGGAACCCCTCTGCGGCCAGGAGAAGCCGGCCGGGCTCCTGAAGGGCAGCGCGTCCTGCTGCCACGCCGAGACGGGTACGGGACGGCGCCGGGGGCGGGGGGGCACGGCGGGGCCCCCCCTGACCCCGCTCCCTCCTTCTTCTTCTCCTGCAGTCGTCTGACGCAGCCGGAGCTGCCGCAGCCGAGCCAGGACGCCGCGCCGGGGATGAACACAGCTTCTTTCCTTTGGTTCCCCCCCTTTTTTTTTTCCCCCTTTCCTCTTTTTTTTTTTCTCCTTTTTTTTTTTTTTTTTCCTCCCCACCGTGGGGGATGGCAGCGAGCCCCGCAGAGGGGCCCGCGTCCCCCCCCGGGGTGACGGCAGCGGGGGAACCGACGCGGCGGGCGCCGGCAGCGGAGGAGCTCCCAGTGCCTCCCAGTGCCTCCCAGTGCCTCCCGCTCCATTCGACAATCCAGCTCCCACTGCCGCCCCCACCGCCAGAGCTTTCAGCCCAGGGTGCTGGAAATGGGGGAAAACGCCCCAAAATCCTGCCTGCTGCGGAGCCGGCCCCTGGAAAGCTTCATTTGTGTTTGTTGGTTGGTTTTGTTTGTTTTTTTTTTTTCCTTCAAGTCCTCTTTTTTTTTTTTTTTCCTTCTTTTTTAACCAAAAGGCAAAAAGAGAACCCAAACCCAGCCGAGCGCGGGGTCACTGGGTTTATTTTTCTACGAGCGTGCCTGCTGGAAAAAAAAAGTGCCGCCGAGCCCTCAGCTCGGCAATCCTCCAAAGCCCCAACGCCGCACGGACCTTTGGGGACAGATCTGCTCTTTTTAGGACGAATAAAAATGAACCGTAATCCTAGGGAACCTCCTCAAGCCGGTGCTCTAACCTCCCGTCGACTTGTTAATCCTTTCCGTAGTCTTTATCATAACCGACCCGAAGCTTTTTTTTGTTTGTTTGTTGGTGTTTTTTTTTGTTTTTTTTTTTTTTTTTAGTCATGGTTACTCTGTCTTCTGTATATGTTGCACTGAAAGTTAATATTTAATGTTTTAATTTATTTTGTGTGGTTTAAATTAATTTTGATTTCTATAATATGTTATTGTGATCGGCTGTCCTGTTATTTCTCCCCCCCCCTTCCCCTAATATACCTGGATTAGAGTTATTTAAGTGATATAAAGGACACTTTTTTCAGAAGGCTGTGCCTGGGCTCTGGTGTTGTGCTCACGGTTTGGTTTCTGGGGGGAGTTGAGTCTCTTTTGGGGTTTTTCTTTTTCGCCCTTAACTCCAGCGGCAAAGCTCCAGGGCGGCAGCCCCCGAAGGAAGTTGCTTGCAGCTATTTAGGGGCAGCAACGCGGCGTCACCACCCTGCAGCGATGGAAACAACGGCAACGTTTGCACCTTGGATTTGCAAAGTAACGGGGGGGGGGGGGGGGACGCCGTGCAGCGTCCCGGCTGCATTTTGGGGTCCGGGATGGGGTAAAGGGGGTTGTGCGTGCGTGCTGTTGCTCTGCCGTGTCCGCCAGCTCCCGCAGCCTCCTGCTGGCTCATGCATTCTCGGGATTTTTGCCCCGCGCCGTCACGGCGGTGGCTCCGGGCGCGGGCGGGCCGGTGCTGGCGGTGGCCCCGTGCTGGGGACGTGGCCACCGGCCCAGGAGCAGGATGAGGCCGCGGGGCTCAGTGCAGCGCTGGGGGGGGGGGGTTGAAGGGCTCGGTAAAGGCTCAGCACCGAGAGCCAGGCAGGGTGAGACCAGCCCTCGGTGCAGCACTGCAGGGCTCCGTGGTGCTGTACGGGCGTTGCGTCACGGTCCGGGTGTTGCGTCAGCGTGTGCACGTTGCATTGGGGGGGGGGCACAGCAGTGCAATGTTGTGTTACAAATTGCGGTGCAAAGCAGTGCAGCACTGCATGGCCGCGCAGCATTGCATCGCGTGCAGCATTGGGCAGCGTGCAGCATTGCACACCAGTGTAGCCTTGCACAGCATGCAGCATTGCACACCATTACAGCATCACACCTCATTACAGTGTTGCACAGCATGCAGCATCACCCACCAGTGTGGCATTGCACAGCATGCAGCATTACGCACCATTACAGCACTGTGCACTGCTGCAGTGTTGCACACCGTTATAGCACTGCGCGGTGTTGCAGCGTTGCACGCTGTTGCAGCGTTGTGCGCTGTTACAGCGCTGTGCACAGTTGCAGTGTTGCACCCTGCTGCAGCATTGCACGCAGTTATAGCATTGCACAGTGTTGCAGCGTTGCACGCTATTACAGCATTGCGTGTCGTTGCAGCATTGCAAACAGTTGCAGTGTTGCACGCCGCTGCGGCGTTGCACACTGTTGCAGCGAAGCGCGCCCTTGCAGCCTTGCACACCCTTGCACGCCCTTGCAGCGTTGCACAGCGGCTACCTCCGGAGCTCTCCCCGCCCCTTTCCTCGTCCCTGCAGGGCGGTGCTGGGGCTCCCCCCGCCCTCCCCTTCCCCTCCCCTTCCCCTCCCCTTCCCCTTTCTCCCCCCGCCCCGGGGGCGGCGCGGCCGGGGCCGGCCCGGGCATGGCGGAGGCGGCTCAGAGCCGGGTGCAGGCGGCGGTGGAGAGCGCGGTGCAGGAGCTGGAGCGGGACAGCATCCGCGGCATGCAGGTACCCCCCGGGACGGGGCCTCCCCGGGGCCCCCAGCACCCCCCCAGAGTTCCCCCTGCTCGAGCAAAGCCCCCCCCCGGCCCGTGCAGCACCTGGGCCCCCCATGCAACCTCTGCGGCTGTCCCGTGCACGCCCGGTGCAGGCCCAGAGCCCCCCGGTGCACGCCCAGAGCCCCCCCAGTGCAAGCCCAGTGCTTCCCAGTCCAAGCTCAGAGTCCCTTAAGTGCCTGCCCTGTCCAACGTTTGTGCCCCCCAATTGCTTGCCCTGTGTAAGCTTTCTGTCCCCCCCCCAACCCTGTGCAAGGTTTGTGCAACCCCCCCCAGCATGCCCTGTGCAAAGTTTGTGCCCCCCTTCCCCCTGCAGCTCGTGCCTTCTGCAACCTTTGTGTCCCCCAAGTGCATGCCCTGTGTAAGCTCTCTGTCCGCCCCCACCCTGTGCAAGGTTTGTGCCCCCTCCACCCCTGCAGCTCACGCCCTCTGCAAACTTTGCTCCCCCACCCCTGCGTGCACGCCCTGTGCAACCTCTTTGCCCCCCCCAGTGCACCCCCCCCCCCCCCCCCAAGTGCCCGAGGGGGTCGCACCCAGCTCCGTGCGCAGCAGCCCCGCAAGCTCTGCCTGCTGCAAGGTGCTCGCACGAGGCGTGGGGGTCCCTGGGGGGTTTGGGCTGCACCCCGCTGACCCCATCTCCTTGCAGGGCGCCATGTTCCGGTGCAGCGCCCGGTGCTGCGAGAACGGCACGGCCTCCATGCAGCAGGTGCAGCAGTGCATCGAGCGGTGCCACGCGCCCCTGGCCCAGGCGCAGGCCATCGTCACCGGCGAGCTGGAGCGCTTCCAGGTGAGGAACAACACGGCCGCGGTGGGGAGCGGGCTGCACGGCACCAGGCTGGGGGTGCCTGAGCCTGCTGACACCCCCACCCCCCCCCCGTGCGTCCCCGTCCCCGTTGCAGGACCGCCTGAGCCGCTGCACGCTGCATTGCAACGACAAAGCCAAGGACGCGCTGGAGGCGGGCGGCGCGGAGGCGCGGGTGCGCGCCCAGCTCGACGCCTGCGTGGCCGCCTGCGGGGACGACCACCTGCGCCTCATCCCCGCCATGGCCAAGAAGATGAAGGACAGCCTGGCCGCCCTCCGGCAGTAGCGGGGCGCCGGGGGCGACGCGCTCATTAAAGGCGAGGAGCCACATTCGGCCTGCTTGCGGGGTCGGGGGGAGCGCGGGGGCGCTCGGGGTCAGGGGGCTGCAGCCCTCGGGGGGGGGCTGCTGCAGCAGCAGCCGTGCAGGGGGTGCAGGGGGAGCCGTGCAGGCGTGCAACGGATCGGGCGATGCCTTTGTATGGCGTAGGGTGAGCCCTGTGTTTGCACAGAGTGCACGGTGGTGCCTCTGTGTGTGTGTGTGTGTGTGTCTGCGTGCATGGTGGGTGCGTTTGGTGATGGCTGCACGTGTGTGTGTGTGTGTGCAATGGAGGGGTGGTCCCTGTGCATGTGTGCAATGGAGGCGTGGCCCCTGTGTGTGTGCTGAGCACAGCCTGCCCATGGGTAGGGCGACCGTCGGTGTGTGTGCATGGGGCAGGACAGCAGTGTGCGCGTGCAACGGAGGACGTGCAATAAAGCGCAGTACGGTGAGTGCAATAATGTGCAATACAGTTGGTGCAGTAGCGTGCAATGCAGGGGGCATGCAGTAACATCCAATGCAGGGTACGTGCAATGCGGCGGGTGCCATAATGTTCAATGCAGCAGGTGTGCAGTGCAGTAGGTGTGTTGTGTAGGGTGCACGCTGTGCAGTGGATGCAGTAACGTGCGTTGCATTGGGTGTGCAATGCAGGGAGAGCACAATGCGGAGGGTGCAATACTGTGCAATGCAGTGGGTGTGCTGTACAGGTGTGTGCAACGCATTAAAGTGCAATGTAGCAGATGCAACAACTTTCAGTGTAGCAGGCATGCAATGCAGCAGGCGCAATAACAATGCAGCAGGGGCGCAGTGCAGGGTGCACTAACGTGCCACACAGCGGGGTGCAGTGCAGCAGGTGTGCAGTGCAGGATGCGACAACGTGCAATGCAGCGGGTGCAATAACGTGCAATGCAGCGGCTGTGCAATGCAGCGGCTGTGCAGTGCAGGGTGCGATAAGGTGCAGTGCAGCGGCTGTGCCACGCAGGGTGCTATAACGTGCAGTGCAGCAGGGGTGCAATGCACGGTGCAATGACCCCACTGCAGCCGGCGGTGCCGCCGCGCGCCCAGCGCCACGTGCCGCAGCGCCACGTGCAGGCCGGCGCCGCGCGCCTGCGCCTCCCGGCGCCGCCGCTGATTGGCCGCCGGGGAGGCGCGAAGGGCGGGGGGGGCGGGGCGGGCGGCGAGGGGCGAGCGCGATTGGCGGGGGGCTCGGGGGCCGGGCGCGATTGGCCGAGGCGGGCGGCGTGCTGACGTCAGAGCGCGGCGCGGGCGGCTGCGTGAGGGCCGGCGGCGCGGAGGGGACGCCATGAGCAAGGCGCACCCGCCCGAGCTGAAGAAGTGAGCGCGGGGCGGCGGCGGGGGGACGGGGCCGGGCCGGGGGGCACCGGGAGGGGCTGCGGGGGCGGGGGGAGGATGGAAAAATTAAGGGGGGGGGTGCGGGGGGCACGGGGCCGCCCGCTGGGTTCCCGGCATGCCCCGCGGCCCGGTGTCATGGCGGCCGTGCCCCCCCTCCCCTCAGGCCTCCTCTTTCCTCTCATCCCCCCCACATTCCCTCAGACCTCCCCTCACACCCCAGACCCCCGCCTTTCCCCTCAGACCCCCCCACATTCCCCTCAGATCCCTCCACTCGGCCCCCCCTTTCCTGCCAGACCCCCCCCACATCCCCTCAGACCCCCCCCCCATTCCCTCAGCCACTCCCCTTTCCCCTCAGACCCCCTCCCCTTTCCCCCTCAAGCTTCCCTCTTTCCCCCTCAGGCCCCTCCTTCCCCCTCAGACCCCCCAACATTCCCTCAGACCCCCCCCTTTCCCCCAGACTTCCCCTCAGATCCCCCCCCCACCTCAGCCCCTCTCACCTCCTCCCCGTCTCGTTGCAGGTTCATGGACAAGAAGCTCTCACGTGAGTCCCGGCGCCGCGCTGTGTCCCCGTGTCACCCACCCTTGAGCCCCGTTAATGCCAACCCGCATCCCATCTCCTGCTTTTAGGGAGGTTTTTAGGCCCCACGGCGACGTGATGCTCTAATTTCCCCTCACACACGCTAAAAAAACCCCACACAGAACCTCCCTCGCGGGGAGACCCGCTGCCTGCCCGCGCTGCCCTTTACACCTGACGCGTTTCTTACAGTGAAGCTGAACGGTGGCCGCCACGTGCAGGGCATTTTGCGGGGCTTCGATCCCTTCATGAACCTCGTCATCGACGAGTGCGTGGAGATGGCGCAGGGAGGGCAGCAGAACAATATCGGCATGGTGGTGAGTGCTGCGGGGGCGCTGCGGCGGGCAGAGGGGAACAAACTCTGCACCACTGCACGAACGTAACTCGTGTGTATCCAAAAGAGCCACCTTTTAGAAAGCCGTAACTCGTGTGTCCGAAAAAGCCACATTTTAGAAAGCAGATGTGTCTATTCTGTTGGATTTTAGGATTCAAATGGGTTTCTTTTCTTTTGTGGGGGGATTCGATTTTGAGCTGCGTGTACTGGGAAAAGAAATGTGAAGGAGGGGGGAGCCCGCAGGGCGGCGGTTACCGCTGCGTCGCCTCACTGCTCCCGCCTTCTCTTCGCAGGTAATACGAGGGAACAGCATCATCATGCTGGAAGCTTTGGAGCGAGTGTAGAGCCAGCGAAACCCGCCGCGGTTTGTGTATTCCCTTCCCTGAACTTGGAGTGAAAACTTATGCAGTGTTCAGTAGCGTAAACTTATTTTCTTTTTTTTAAATAAATTTTGTAATGGTTGAAGTAACTCGTGTAAGGTGGACTTTTTGGGTAGCCGGAGCGTGACTTCTGCGAGCGGAGCAGCGTGTCAGTAGCTTTA
Source organism: Cygnus olor (assembly GCF_009769625.2). Lineage (NCBI taxonomy): Eukaryota > Metazoa > Chordata > Aves > Anseriformes > Anatidae > Cygnus > Cygnus olor. Next base: position 1,514,633 of record NC_049195.1, on the reverse strand, counting down.
AACCTCGGGCAAGACTTCCAGGATGCTAAATCTCTCCAAGAGGATGTTCAAAGGGCTCTACCTTCAGTTTTCTTCCCCTAAAAAACAGGCAACAAAGCTGAGCCTTGTTTTGGGTCTCGATTGCCAACAAAATGGTAAATTCCCCTCTGCTGACAGCGCCGGAGAGCGTTTGTGCTGAACGGGGCTGCCTGGCAGGAGGAAATGTTTTAAATAAAGGTTTTTAAACAACCACTTTGCTCTCTTTCTGCTCCGTGGCGTCAGCGCCTGTTCCGGGCACGCCGCTCTGGGACAATGGAGGCGCTTGTGGTGCGCGCCCAGCGCCTGCAGGGGCTGCGCGGAAACGTTTGGAGCTTCCTAAATAAAACTCGGCCTTCTTGGGGTGTTTTTGTGAGCCGGTCAACGCCCCTTAAAGGCCCTCGGTGAGCGGGACTCTTTTTTTGGGGGTCCCTTTTTGTTCCTGGTCTTAACAAAAAGGCTCAGGCAGTTCCTCGAGCACCTTTAAGGCACCAAAAGCCGGAGAAAAGCGCAAGCGTTTTTCCTCCAGAACCCCAGCAGCTACGTGACGTTTAGCGGGAGCCTGCTACGCGCCGCACCGCAGGCACGCGCCGGGGCTGAGCGCGTTCGTTAGCCCCATGACTGTAAATATTTAGACAGTCATCATATAGCTGAGTATAAATATTTAGCTTGCTTTTCAGCCCCTACCCGAGGTGGGTTCCAGAAGCTGGAAGCCTTGAGGCAGCGCGAGAGGAGGGCAGCAGGGACAGAAGCGGGAATTTGAATGTGGTAAACGAGACCTTACCCGTGCGCCTCCAGCTGAATTTCTCCGCTACCCGGTGGTAGGCAAGGTTTACACGCGTACGGCCGGCTTTTTGTTCTGCAATTTAGCTTCAATTAGCTAAATTCATCACTCCTAGCACGAGGCAACGCTAGTGGGGGCCTGCTAAGGAGCCTGAGCTCTCCAGGTGAGTGCAGCCTTGCCCCTGCAGCTAACTAACGGACAACTAATTACCTTTTTCTCCATCAGAGAGGAGTTACTGTCCAGAAAGGGTTTTGCTGGGATTAACAGCGGCAGTAACCGCTAGCGCTGCCGTTATTCCTTTCGTTCTCGTCCCTGTAGCGCTCGCTGGGGCACGCTGAGGACGGCTACACCAGAACGTGGCTGACGAAGGCCCGGCAGCAGCTCCGTGAGAGCGCAACGCAACCCAGACACCAGCTCGAGGCGACGCCTCCAGCGTCCTTTAAAGCAGCGCGTTAACTTTATTTTTAATGACAGCGCAGTGTTTTCTGCATCGGGACAGGTGGCTAAGGTTTCACAGCAGCGTTAGGTACGGTCAAGGGACAGAAAGGCTTCTCCCGAAAAGCGTAGCTGCTAAAACCGAGCGGGCCCCTGCTGCAGGCAGCTAAACCTCGACAAAAAGCGGGCGTTTTGCCTGCTTCCCACCCTTTTTGGCAACTCTCGCCCTCCCTTAGCTAGCAGCAGACCTGGCTCCCCCCCCCCCCCCCCCAGCTCACAGTACTTCTGGACGCAAATTAAAAATTAAAAACGAATCCACAATTTCCACTGCACCAGTCCCACCCCAAAAATGAACTACTTGATATACCCTTAAAAAAAAAAAAAACCACGATTGAGGCAGAGATGTTCGGGGCCGAGGCGTTGATTTTTTTTTCCCCATCTGAAGGAAATCGACGCACGCAGGTCCGAGGGAGCGGGGCTCAGCTGAGCGCAGCGATGCAGATCCGGGGTTGGGCGGGCTCCTCGTCGAGAAGGGCACTTCAGGGTCAACGTGGCATTTAAACTTCGGGGCCAGAGCGAGTGGTTTGCCGGAGAGCGCTCGTTTAGAGCGCCTGCCGCCTTTTAATTACCGCTGGAGTCGAGCGGTGCCGGCGCGGAGGCGGCTGCGTGTCTCCTCCTCAGGTCCGTTCCTCGGGCGTTAATTTTGGTCGCCTCCGATCAGCCACGGCGCACGCTCGGCGGGGCTCAAAGCTCCGTCTTCAGCTTCTCGTACAGGTCTTCCTGGTCGATCATGTCCGCGTTCCCGTACCAGCGGTGGTAGGCAAGCAGCGCCGCGTTCTTGGCCGCGATCGCGCTCATCTCCATGGCGCTGGCGGCCCACTCGATGCCGTTGAGGTAGTACAGCTTGTCGTGGAGGATGATCGGGGGGCACTTCTCCAGGGGGCTGTAGTGAGGGTACGCCAGCCACTTCTTCACCTTGACGGAGTCGTAGGAGGAGAAAACCAAGTTGAGCTGCTCTTTGGTGAGCACTTCCCTCGAAAACACCTTCCAGACGGCCGACTGCGGGGGCAGCTTTCCTCCCTCGCCCTTTTTTTCCACAGGAGGCACAACCCCCAAGCTGTTGATGAAGAGTTTGGGATTCTCCGTCGTGAAGATGGCACCGAAACGAAAGGCGGAAGGGTCCCGGTAACCGAAGAAGGAGGCGTTTAAGCGCCCGTGCACGAAGGTCACAACGGTCTGGTGGTAAGGGCTGGAGAACTCGGGGACGGGAGGGTTGAAGTTCTTGAAGGTGATGTTGGCGATCTTGCGGTTCAGCGGGGCAGCGATGACGACGATGTCGTACGTGTCCCCCGTCACCCCCGCCGTCGTGTTGTAGGTGACCTGGTAGAGGTTAACGGGGTCCCCTGGGGAGGAGAGAAGAGCTCGGTTATCCCGTTCCACCGCTGGGGGAAACCCCATCCGTCCTTCCCGCTTTTAAATGCCATCCCACTTGGGTTTATCACGCCTTGCTGCGAGCTGAGGCTTTTCGAAGTCGTACAAGCTTAGCTTGTGATCTTAGGCTTTGAACAGAGCCCAGTTTTTTCGTCTTAAAAGACCAAAGAAAGCCCAGACGGTGGCTTTGGTCCGGCCAGAGCTGCAGCTGAGCAGCGTTCTCCTCCCCACCAAAGGGAAAACAAACGCAACTCACCTGTGGATCTGGGTCTGGTTTTGGGCTCTATAGACAAAACCGTACCGGAGATAACTTCTGCTTTCGAGGCATAGATGAGGCCAGTGCAGACGAGTTTGTTTCCCCCTTTTACCGACCAAAGGCCTGCTTCTGCCCCTGCCAGAGACACAGCACCTACAAGGAAACCACGATCGTTAACATCGCTTGTCCGGCACCATTCTGTAGGGAAACGCTTGAAGCAGCAAGTGGAAAATTAAAGGAAGCGGTGTCCCGTCGGGACACGGAGCTTGCTTAATGACAGGGCTAAGTAGGTCACGTTAGCAAGCGATTGCTCATTTGCCGGAGTAACCCAGTAACCCAGGCAGGGAAGGCAGCGGAAGGAATCGTCCTGGGATAGGGAATAAATAAATAGGTTGCTGCCAGCACCGGCCCAGCCCAGGAAGCAGGAACCCCAACACACACGGTATGAAGAGCACAAGGTCACCAGGACACCATTCTGCCCTGTGCGCCCCTTTTCCCAGGGGGAGGGCCTATGAAACACCCACCTACAAACCCGTTTACGTTGACACCTTGCCCATAATTGTCTCTCATGGTCGGGCAAACCATCTCGTTTATGAACTTGTGGGAGAAGCCGGCTTTCTGCATGACTTCATCGATGGTTTGGTTCAGCATCCCGGTGAAGTCGTTCCCTCCGAGGGCGTGAAGGAGCCGCTCGTTGCTGCTGAAGGTGTAGTCGTGCGTCTGGTAGCGATAGATCCTTTAGCCAGAGAAAAGGAAATACGCTCGCACCAGCTGCAGAACACATGCACCAGCCAAGGCACTCTTATCTTGGAAACAGAATTCAAGTGTTCGATTGCTGTTAATTATCTGCTGCCCTTGGAAAATGAAAAGAATCTCACGGTGCCTCCTGGGGTAGGGCTCCCGAGAGCCTTACAGCCTTTGAAGGCAGCAGCAGGGCTCGTCCTTCCAGCCAAGACCTAGGCTAAGTGGTAACAGGTCTAAAGAGACCCCATTTTCAATCTGCTCCCCTTTCCTAATGAAAGGGCTTTGAGCACTGCTACAAATTAAATGATCTTTAGCACCTGGGTGCCGGAGCGATGGAACAACTGATCCCCAACCCACGCTTCTGCCAGCAGCGCGTTGCCTCCTCTCTTTGAAGATTACAGGACTTACCTTGATCTTTCTCCTTAGGAAAGGATTAGCAACAGAGAGAGAGCAACCAGAGCCTTGTTTCTCAGTGGCAATGGGACGATTTCACCCATTTTTGCAACTCAGCAGGCACCGCACCTATTCCCTCAGCCAGGAACCTTTTCCTCCCTAATGCTTCTGCCACTTGTAAGTAACTTCCAGCGTTCAGCACGTGGCTTCCAGCCACCGAGGTGACCGCCTTACCGCATGAACTTGTCCAGGATGTCCTCCACCCACATGTACATTCGCAGGGGGTTGAGGCCGTAGCGCCAGAGGAGCTTGAGGACGTTGACGATGTACCAGCTGCTCTCCTCGAAGACGAACTCCTCTCCGTTGTAAATGCCTACGAGGCTGTCGGACACGGGGGCAGCCGGGAGGCCTTGAGAAAAGGGGTGGAAAAAAAGGTAATTTAGTGAGACTGGAATTCAGTGCTTGGATTTTAGCTTCCTGAGAGAAGTTTTAGCTTCAGTTGGATGTTATGATGTGGTCCCGGAGTTGCCATAAAAAAGGGAAGGGGGTTTTGTTTACCTGCAGCCCCCCGCTATGAGGGGGCCCACCTGTCTCAGACACGCGTGTGGAATCGCTGGGGAGCTTCGTGGGGGGATTTTTAGGGATTTTTAGGGGGGGGGGAGGGAACAAAGCGAAGTTTTGCCCTCACTCACCCAGCTCCTTGACGAAGTGCTTCATGTGCAGGTTGAGGGGGTGCAGGACCGAGCCCCCCGCCTCGTAGCCCTCTCCCTCCACCTCCAGCGTGGCCAGGCGGCCTCCCACCGCCTCCCTCTCCAGCACCTCGATCCGGACGCCCCTCCCGAACTTCTGCCGCAGGAAATAAGCGGCCGCCGTGCCCCCGATGCCGCCGCCGACCACGGCTGCGAGGAAGAGGAGCCGTGAGGAAGAGAAGGGCAGCGCGGAGCCCCCACAGAACCTCTCTTCCCCCTTCCCCCACCCTCCCCGCTCCCCAGCCCCGCCGTTACCGATCCTCCCGGGGGCACCCCGCTGCTCCCCTCGGCCCAGGGCGGCCGGGGAGAGGGCGGCGAGGAGCAGCAGGAGGCTGGCGGCCGCCATGGCGCTGCGCGGGGCCGGGCCGGGCTAGGCCGCGCCGCTGAGGCGGGGCGGCGCAGGGCTAAAGGCGGCGGGGCGGGGACGGCGTCCGGCCGCGCCGCTGGTGTAGTGGTATCATGCAAGATTCCCATTCTTGCGACCCGGGTTCGATTCCCGGGCGGCGCACCGACGCTTTTATTGTCTCTTTTTCTACTGTATTTTATTTTTATTTTTTATTTTTTATTATTTTTGTCTCCCGAGGGCACTGCCACGCCCCCACCACAGCGAGGTGGGGGCGCAAATACCGGCGATACCCCCCCGTTACGGCGGTCACCGGGAGCGAGGCGCATGCGCAGAACTGGTGCCTCCCCCCCCCCTCCCTCTTCCCCCCTCCCCTCACGTCTCTTCACCGGGCGCACGCGCACGCTGAGGTGGCGCGGGGCGCTCCTGCGCCTGCGCCGCCGGAGGGGAGGGGGGCGGGGAGGCGAGCTCTATTGGCCGAGCCCCGGCGGCGCACGCGCGTTGCGGCCCCCCCTCGGCCGGCCGGGCCCCCTTCGGCCGCCCGCCGCCATCTTGTGAGGACCCCCGGGCTTCCTGGGCGCGGCGGGGCCGGCGGCGCTCGGGGCTGCCGTGAGGCGCTGAGGGGGCCGGCTGCGGGCGTGAAGAGCCGGGGCTGGCCGGCGGCGGAGGAGGAGGAGGAGCCGGCATGGAGGATGAAATGCCCAAAACCCTGTGAGTGGGGAGGGGGCGACGCCGCCGCCGCCGCCTCCCTTTTGTTCCCGGCTCGGCGGGGAGGGGAGGCCCCGGGCGCTCTCCTCACCTCACCTCACGGCTCCTCCGCCACGATCGAGCCGCGGGAAGGGGGGGCCCGGCGGCTGCCCCCACCCCGGTTCGGGCCTCTGGGCACCCGGCCCCAACCCCTCAGGGGCTGCCCGTGCCCCCCGCCCCATTCCCTTGGGGGCTCTGCCCTTCGCAGCCCCCGTTCCCTTTCCCCTCCTCAGCGTGGGTGTCTCCGAGCATCTTGTCCGTAGGTCAGCGAGGAGGCAGCCCCGGCCTGGAAGGCACTCGCCAAGCAGGACCCGCAGCGAGGTGCTCAGGAGCTTGAGGAAAAACCCCAGGGAGCCCCAAGTCGGCTCCTGTCCAAGTGCCCCTAAAGCACGCTGCGAGCCTCTTAGTTCCAGGCGAGCTGCTTGTAGCTGTAAGGCAGCTTTGCTAAACGCCCTAAGTAGGGGTTTCTTTAATCACAAGGAGCTTTTTCTGGTGGTGTTCGTGCAGCTGACGCCCGTCACTGTCATTTGGGCTTTTGGTCGGCTGCTGCCCCTGTGGCTGGCTGGGTTTGAAAGGTGTTTGGTGCAGACGGTGGTGTGGGTTTCCGTCCTTTCCCTGGCAGCTTTACCTGGAGCTGTTTCCCTTAATTAAGCCTAGGATTTGGTGAAATGACGGGCTCACCAGCCTTTCTATTGCATCTGTGTATCGGCTGCCACTGTGATCTTTGTTTCACGTTGGCGGGAGGAAGGAGGAGGGAGGGAGGCTCTTGCCAAGCGGAGGGGAAAGTTTTACCCTCAGACGACGGCTGCAGCTATCCCGAGGGCTGCTAAATGGCTTGGCTGAGTACCTGGAGGAAAACAAGGCTCTTACGTGACTTAGGCCAGCTCCTCAGCTCCGGGCTTTCCTCAGCGGTAAACCCTCTGTTTGCCTCCACGTGTGTGCGATCCCCTTGTCCTGGTTCGCGCCTTCAAACTATTCTTAGCGTCCGCAAACACGGGTCAGACCTGTTGGCGTGCCGGTGTGTTTATTTGGAAGGCTTTCCCCCCGCCCCGTCCCCGTGAAGCTGTTGCCTGCAGTGGTCTCGGCAGCGCACAGCTCGTGCTCGAGGGAAGGAGTTATCTGTCCTTGAGCACGTGCGGCGTGTTGCACAAACACGGCCGGCTTTCCGAGCTGCAGAGCTCACCGTTGAGCAACGTGCCGTGAGCTGCGTTCCCCTGAGCCGCTTTGAGCGGCGTCCCCGAGTCGGGCGGGGGGTTTGTTGCGAGGTTCGCAGATTGGGTTGGGAGCGAGCAGCTTGAGAGAAGGAAACGCTGCTGAATTCCAGCTCGGATCTGAAGTGTGTGCTAAATATTTGCTCGCACTGGGATTTCTGGAGGTAGTGCTACAGAAATCCCATCTGGATGTGGGTTTTGCTGCTCCCTGTTCGCTTGCAGAGCCTTGGTGTGTTGTGAAGAAGCGAGGAAGCGGCCGGGTATCCACAAACGTGCCTTTTTAGTTCCCTTAGCATATTTAAGTAGTTTTTCTGGAACAGTTTCCAGATGCTGTTGGAAATAACGCCTTGTTCTTGCGATGTCCCTGTATCCTGTTCTCTGAAGGGAGATGTTGGAGCCTTGACGTGTTGGCGAACGTTAGGAGCCGTGTTACTTATGCAAATGATTTCCTGGGGAAGGGGCTCCCTTCACGCGGCCGCTTACTGTCCTCGAAAGCCGCTCTCCAGCGGCAGAGATGATGAATTTGAAGAGCAGTTACAAAGCAGACAGTGTTTTTGAACCTGACAAAGGGCTCTTGTTTGTCGTTCACGTGCTTCTCGAGTACGTGTACCTCTGATTTCCTCCGTGCATCTAAAAAGATCAGGAAGCGCTAACGGTTCAGCAGTACTTTTCAAGAAGACGCGTGGTGATCAGTACACCCTGGGCCGTGTGTAGTGTGCCCTGGATCGCGTATCCTTCATCTGCAAAGAAAAGCAGCACCTGGCTCGCTCCCGAGAATCCAATTAGCAGGAAGCAGGGGTAAGAAGATGCAGGAGACGACAGGCCTCTCGCTCCGAAGATAGCCGCTCCAGGCGGAGCATCACCCGGCTCACTTCTTGGGAAAGTCTTGCGGGGCAAGGTCCAGGTGTGTCAGGCAGCATCCGCGCGTCCGCTGCACGGAAGCAGAGCTGCCACGGAACGCTGGCAGATCCCTGTGGAAAAATCAGTTTATTCAGACCGTTCAAGTGCAGCGCAGGGGGCGTAGCTTCAGCGTGCTGCTGAATTTATCAGAAGTAACGCCGGGGTTGTTGCCCGGTGGGTTACAGCTCTGGTTTTTCCCCTAAATCTCAGCCTGCTTGGTGGTGCAGCGCTCGTGGGTTGTCTGCTGGTGGGCAGGAGGAACCTCTCCGGACTTGGTGGCTGCAGAGGGCCGGCAGCAGGCGGGTGCAGCCGCAGGTAACGAGGTTACGCTGCCAAATAACCCGAGCAAATTGCTTCTGGGTCTGTATCGTGTCGAGCTGTTTCCCCGAGCGATGGATGCGCTTTACAGCGTCCCTCCTTCGCTTAGTGTTGTGCAGACCACTCGCGCGCTGTTTTGTGTGGCCACTTAGGGCTGTCTAGGCCATTTCTTCAGGAAATTTGGGATAGCTGCGCACAGGAAGCTGAGAAAATAGGTTTTGACCTTTGTGCAGAAACGAATAAGTCGATATCTAGTGTGTAATCACACAGATTATATCATATGCACGTGTGTCGCTGGGCTCTATGGAAACGTTTTGAAAGGCCCGGAGCTGTGCAGAGATCCGTGGGACTGTCAGGGATCTTTTACCGAAATCCCGTGTTTTCCAGCGAAATCTAACCTGCGGGTGGGGAGTGCTTAATACGACGTCTGGTTATCAAAGCGAACACCCAGCGTTAGTGCAAAGGTCAGGGTGCACACACCGTGCCTAGGAACCTTCCCGTGATAAGTAAACCGTTAATAAACTTAGCCCCGGGAGGTCACGTGAGAGGGTCGTTGCGCAGTGCCTGGGCTTATTTATTAATCCCAATCAACGATAATATTTCAGAAGGAGAGAGAAGAAGTCCTGCTCGTTATGACTCTTGGCCGGGGGGTGGAGCGTCCCGGTGTTATCAAGCACGGGGTTAATTGTCCTAACGAAAGTGCACTAAACCCTCCTCTGGCTAAGGAAACCTCGTCAGACGTGCAGGAAGACCTCGCCTTGTGCCTCGAAGGGCCGATGCTGCTGAAGCTTGGAGCATGTACCTGCTTAAAATGGAGTGCGGTTCTGGCCCGTCCCTAAAACAGTTTTTCACCTGGTTTACACATAACTCACCGGGTGATTTCGGACAGAAACGGAGGCCGTGTGTCTTGCTCCCTTTCAGAAAGGCTGCCCGAAGCTCTGTGTCAACAGAAGGAAAGCGAGAAGGCGCTGCTTCTGCTGCCTGGCTTTCTTACAGCACCTTTGCACCCCCTCGCATCGAGGCTTGCTGGTTCGTTGGCGGGGTTTGGGCAGCACGACGTGGCTGAGGCTCTCCCTGCAGAGGCCGTGGTTGGCCACGCGACGTTCCTCTGCGGGAAGGTGCCGCTGCGCCTTCGGAGCTGAGGTTTCTGCGTGCTTGTCCGTGTGCTTGCTTAAAAAAATCTCATGATTTGGGATTTAAAAAAAAAAGAAATCCCTGTGGATTTACGTTCCCCATTGCAGAGAATGCAGAAGTATTGTAAAAATCCCAGATCGAGGAGAGGGGGGAGAATTTGTGCTCCGTAAGGCCGATCCTTTCAAATGAAGGAAGATGGGGAGAATGCCCACGCTCAGCACAGTCACCCTTGGTTGTTTCAGGGCTTACAGAAGTCCTTTTTTGAAAGGAACTGTCTAAACGTTGTGTGAAATGCTGGCTGAACACCCGATTTAGCTGTTAGGATGGCTGGGGAAGTGGCGCTTACTGAGCGATGGCTGCCCGTGGTGGTTGGAACTAATTCAATACGTTAAAAGGAGTTTGTTGCGTGCCCGTATGGGGTTTTCTGTTCGGCTCTGAACCAGGGTGGAATTTTAGGACCACAGACCTTCGGTGGGACCGAGGACAGGGGCTGTCGCTGCCTGCCCTGAGCAAACCGTTTGCGCCCTGCTGTTCCCCAGCTCGGTGCGCGCTGCGTTTTCATAGGCCAGCCTGGTGGGGTTGGGTGTTAGAGGGACGACTTTGGGTGGGGTTTGTTCCCTTCCATGGCTTTTGTCCCCTGTTAGCCCAGTGGCCACGTTCCTACTGCTGCTTCAGTTGCCAGATCTCTCTCTGGGGAGAGTCAGGGTCGGTGGTGCCCAGCGCTGACCTGCCAAGGGTCTCGATTGCTCGTGTTTCAGTGTTTCTGCTTAAAATCCCTTTTCTCTGCCTCCCCCTCCTTTAGCGTCTGCACTTCTAACCTTTTATTTGATTCTGTAGATATGTGGGGAACCTGTCAAGAGATGTGACCGAAGCTCTAATCCTCCAGCTGTTCAGCCAGATTGGACCATGCAAAAACTGCAAAATGATCATGGATGTAAGAGCCTTCGCCTAATTATTTCCGTGCTCGTTAGAGCTGACGGCTTTGGGTCCTTCTTGAGCGTTTCAGAATTCTCCTGGAAATACGGCGTGACCGCCTTAAGGGGATGTAGTAAAGGTGGAGATCACGGCCATGTAGTTTTGGCCCAATTTCTGGTATAATTTAAGGATGGGGGAGCATTTTGAAAGGGACTGAGCAGGTTAATCCATGGGGATGTTCTGAATTAAGTTCAAAAAGTTCTTTTGGGCCATACTTAAACCTTTTCAGAGCAGAACCAAAACCTCCTGCAGCATTGTTGGGGTTTGGATTAGATTAGTTAGATGTTTAGATTTAATGGGTAAGGTGCTGAGAATAATAGTGAGGATACAGCTTGGAAAGGTTTTGATCGGAAATCTTTTTTTTTCTTTTCCATCAGACAGCTGGAAATGATCCCTATTGTTTTGTGGAGTTCTATGAGCATCGCCACGCGGCTGCAGCGCTCGCTGCTATGAATGGCCGGAAGATAATGGGTAAGGTAAGCTGTCATGTCTACAGGGTGAGTTGGAGCTGGAAAACACAGGCTGTATCTCAGATTGTGTGGCAGAAACACCACGCGAGGCGAGGCGGATGCACTGCAGACGTTAGGCACTTGGTTTGAACAGCAGCCTCAGCGGGGCGGGGCTGACCAGAAAAGTCTTTTTGGCTGTTGTAGGAAGAATTCAGAGTCAGGTGGGAATGTAGGATTGCGGAGGGCTCGGGGACAGGAGCCATAAGGAATGTTTTAACTGCGCTGGCCTTATCAGGACAACATCCCTTTCTCCCCATCCCTGCAAAAAAAAACCACTCCCAGCCACCCAAAATACGTAGGCAAGGCACGCTCACCCGCTGTGCTTCTAGCTAGCAGGACGCAGTTTAGAAGTACAAGCCCTCCCCCCAAAAAAACCCGTCTTCAGCTTAAGCTTTCCCTTGAATCTCGCACGTCTGTAGCGTCAGAATTAAATGCTGGTGGTATCTGTGCTCGGTGGCGGTTGCCGTGGTCTAACCTGGACACCTGATGTTTGCAGGAGGTCAAAGTGAACTGGGCAACAACCCCCAGCAGCCAGAAGAAAGATACGAGCAGTAAGTGTCGCTTACGCTTTGAGTGCTTGCTTGATTTGTACCGGTAGCTTTTAAACGTAAACAGTAAGCATCGTGCGGTTACGTGCAGTAATGTTTTGATCGTAATCCTAAGATATTATTTAATGTGTTTGTGTTAATGAACTTAAGAACAAATCTAATCTTTGTCATCAGGTAGTACCGTTGTCAACACACTGCGTTCACAAGGTAATTGTATCTTCTTAAACATAAAATGAAATCTCTCAAGGGTATTCACTAACCACCTGAAGCTCTGTGTGGGGTTTTTGTTCATCATTATTTCATTTTTTTTATGGAGAGACTTCCCTTTCATTTCCCTGTGGCATCAGAAAGCAGCTTAGTGTTCACTGTTTAATTCTGGTGCTGGTGTTGAGGTGTTTGTTACGACTGCAATTGTGAAATTAAAAATAAAGAAATATATATATGTATAAAACCAAAAAGAAACCCTAAAACAAAGCAAAAAAAAACCCACCTTTTCCCCTGCTGTTGAGGCAGAATACTTGGCTCATTCAGTATGCACTGCTTCAGACTCCTTGGGAGCATGTAGACTTCTTCCAAAATGGGGCTTCATCATTGCCCACCCGTGGCAAGCCTAGCTAGCGCTGCTTTTCTCAGCCACCTTTGAATTCCTGGAGCCAAGTGGGGTTAAACTGCATCAGCATCCTAGCAGCCTTGAAAGTTTCTTACCTGCTGTAGTACAAATAAAGTACAAATAAGCCTGCGTATGCTAAGGTGGTATGTGATAGATTGTTTGGTCGTAGTGGAAGACTCCTCAGATGCAGGATTTTTGTTTCTCTTTGGTGCGTGTTTCTGATGGATCTGATACAAATTGAAGGGATTACTCTTTCCGTTCTGTTGCCTTCAGTCTTAGTTCACTTGCACATGGATTCACACACATTGAATTCACACGGATTCACATGGTGTAATGGCTGGGCAACCAAAACTCGGGGCTTTTGAGAACTCAAATTCTTTAACAGCAAACTGTTGCAATGCAAGGTATTTTTTTTTGATTTGTTCTTCACAACCTACGGTGTTAAATCGGACGTCTAGCTAGGTTCAGAGTATGTCCTGCTCTAGAATGACTGTTACCGTGCGTTTCTTGAAACTGAGATGTTTCAGTCGATGGCATTTTGTGTAACTAATGATCTCGTAACGTATCGAAACATTAGCGTACCAAGAGAGAGATTTTCTTGTAGTCTTGGCACGTTAAGTAAATAGTTTAAGACTTCTTATGGTAAATGGTGACTGGTCTTAAAAGCAGTTTGTAAAAACAAAACGTAAATGCCATATGTCACACTAGTGTATTTAAAGTTACTGACTGTATAGTGCTACCAGGCAGCGGATCTGTTACGAGCAGTAGTAAATTCTCTGTTTCATAGTGAACTCTAGTCTTCATGTAGTGTTTAAGACCTGGAAATCCATGCTATATGAGAGTGCTGTACTCTGTGTGCGCACGTGTCTGTGTGTGTGTGTGTTGAGGGGTTCTCTTCAAACTTTAAAATCCTTTCTCCTCTCTTTCCCCAAAAGACCATTTCCATGTCTTTGTTGGAGACCTCAGTCCAGAAATCACAACCGAAGATATTAAAGCAGCTTTTGCGCCATTTGGAAGAATATCGTAAGTAACTTTAGAGGATAAATAAACTAAAAGTTCTCTCTCCTAAATGGAGGCAGCCTCATATTTCAGTAAGTAAAAAATGAGAGTTGACAGAGTGCAGGAATATACATTCATCTGTTCATACAGCAACTCGAGTCTGAAAGGTTGGGTATTAAGCAGGGATGTGTAAAGAGATTTCTTTAGAGTAGCGCGTTCTGCTTTCCTAGAACAGTTGCACCCGACTTGCTTTGGTTTCATACTCCTTGCATTGTTTGGCAAAGCAACAGTGGAAAAAAAAAGATACATAAACCTGGGGTTAAGCATTTAACTTGCCCTCTCGGCAACCACATAAGCATCACGCTTTACAGTTTGTGACTGAGTCCGTTTGCATGTTCACGTCTCGTGAGGCTTTGGATTTTTTGTTAGCCGTGGCGTGCAGGCCACCGGTAGCATCCGTTTTTTGGCAGTTCAAAGTCCCACTCCCCCAAAATCGAAACCTTTCCAGCGCAAGGCTCCTTGTGGCACCTGAAGGCTGCAGCTCGAGTGGCCTCAGAGCGTTTGGCGCTGTGTCAGCCTGTCAGCCCGTGACCTGAAGGGCTTGGCCAAAAGCACGGGGCGCCTTGGGTCAGCGAGTTGCACTCATCAGTTGTGCCGAGCGATGGTGTAACAAGCGAACGTGGTACAAACGGGGAATTGTGGCCGCAGGTCTCCGCCTGCTGGTTTGTTGTATTCAGGGTGTAGCAGTAAGGAGCACTTCGTTCATTCCATCCTCCAAATGTAAACCATTAATTTTCCTTGTAGTGTTGTCTGTACTGGACATTGAAGTTTCTTGATGGTGATGTAAGAGAACGTAGAGTGCTTTGGAGTGTTGTGTAGTGAAGCATTTAATTGAAGTAAGTTTGTTTTTTTGTTTTTTTTTTTTTTGTTTTTCCCCTCAGAGACCAGTGTATTACTCTTTTAATGCCAGCTTGATTTCCTCTTATGATAAGGTTTTAAAAAATAAAAAAAAGTGATCTGAATGTCGCTTGCTTCAGAGAACTGTAAAGCTTGACTCCATCTTCTAATTGTCATCTAGGAAATGTAGAGGGTCAGACTCCTCAGGGGAGTCAATTTATCCTCACGGCCAAATGTGCTCGGGATGGGAGGCGTGAGGGACTCTAAAGTAGGTCCGAACTGGCGCTTTGCTGCTGGAATGAGAACGAAAGGCAGGGAGCAGTAGATGGCTGCGTTGGTGTGAATGTGGTGGAGCTACGAACGAATTTGCCCCAACCTATTCAGCAGTGGGGTTCCGGGGTGACTCTCAGCAGATGTTCTTCTTTACCAAACAAATACACCCAAAACAAAACCCCTCCTGAGCATGGGGCAAAAAGTAACTTCTGATTATCACCTGGGGGAGCAGAAATGATAGCGACCGTTGCTCCACGGTCCCTATTCCCCTTTGTTCCAGGAGAGCTTTTTGGATGCAGAGCTGCTGCCGCATAGGTGCGGGGCTGCTGACGGGCTCTGCAGAGCACGAGGTTTCTCTTCCCTAGCAGTGGTGGTGGCAGGGAAGGGTGGGCAGCGCTCTTTTTTGGGTTCCTCAGCACACCGCTGTGAAGCCAACAAATTGAAAGCTGCAGTTTGCCCTGGCTTAAGCTGCCAGTCCAAAACGAGAGTAATAGTTTAAAAATTGTCCCCATTTTAACTCTTAAACTCTTGTTCCACCAGAGGGTCAAATAAAGCAGAAGGGGCCTTCATTTTCTACTTATTTAAATTTAACCTGAAGGAATAAATATTGGTACTGTCTCTTGAACAGTCGAATGAAGTTACTTGACTTGACCTGTTCCTCATCAGTGGCTAGTTTCTGGAAATGTGGTGCTAATGGAATATTTCCTGATATATTTTTTTTAAACATTGTTTTCATTGGTGTTAAACTGAGCTTTTTTTTTTTTATGAAACCAAGGTTGAACTACTGCATGATTAGCACATAAGAAATTTTGGTAATTCTTTGCATCTGAACTTTTTAATCACTGTAAAAGCACACTTTCATTGTGGTTTCCTTTTATGCTTGCTGTACGCATGTTTTCACTTGTTCTCAAGTCTTATTTTCAAAGTTTTCAGTTGAGGGTAAGTAGAGATGAGTTTTTCCCCCCCCTCCCTCTTTAGGCTATTCAGAGCAAACCGATCTAAAAGTACCCAAGTGGCTCTTCTCAGGCAATTTGTAACAAACTACCCAAATTCAGACCTAACCCAGGAAGGAAAAAACAAAAAACAAAAAAAAAGAAAGGGAGGGGGGAGGTATTACAAAAAAAAAAAGAAATAACATTTCTAGCATTGAAGAGGTATTTTCCTTGGGCCTTAATGATGGTGTCAGTGCTGTGGGCTTACGTGTACCGGAATAAGCTGATGATAACACCATTTGCAGTTAATGTAAGGCTTAAAACAAATAAAGTAGTGTAACGAACCTTCTCTTCATTGTGACTTTTCTCGCCAGTCTTGGAATGCTAAATGTTGTGCACATGTTACGCTAGTTTCTCTGAACCGTATAATTTTATACAGACGTAAGTTACATTGCATGACTTTCTGACTGGTTTTCTGTTTTTGTTTCTGTTCTTTACTGCCTGTATGTGTGGGGCGAAGGAGGGGAGGAGAGGGTGGCCCGTAGGCGAGAGCATCTCAGCCCTTGGCTAACTCGTACGCAAATTGCCTGAGAAACACTGTAGAATGACGTTCCACGAGTGGGGTTTAGCTCTTGTAGCTGGGTTCTCTTTTTAACTCAATCTCAAATAATAGGGCTCTGGTTATTTTGCAGAGTGTCTCTGAAGAATGGACAGAATTGCCATGGCTAACTACAAGCTACAGTTCACAGTGGACAAACGTTGTAGTTTTCTTATTTACTTTTATAAATTTTATTTTTATTTTTTGCTTTTTTTATATCTTGTAGTTTCCAATCAGTCCTGTATGATTGCTGTTGTACAAATGCAGTTTAAATTATTTGTAATATGTAGTTTAAAACATAAATGTTTCGGTGTTTTATTTTCTTCAATAATTTCTGAAAATGTCAATCTCTCAAAATTTACAGCTGCCCACAGTCCAAAAAGGGGGTAACGAATTGACCTGAGAAAATTAAAGAATTCAGTTAACAGGCGACGTATGCCTTTTAATTCCTATCTTTTTTCATTTTTTCTATTTAATATTTTGAATGAGTAGGTAGAATGTGTTGGCAAATAGCGAGTTTAAAAATTGCATGGTTAAAGAGAGCCATTCAGCTAATGTTAGTCAGCTACGTGGCTTCAGTGATTCTTTTGAATAGCTGCTTTGACCATGCTTTGTGTCTTAACAGTATGTAAAAGCATTTTGAAGCGGGAGCCAACTGTCGTAAAGTACATACGTTTGTTAGAGAAGCTATTGATTTGCATGTTTACAAAATTAAGTTTAATTTTGCTACTACCTGGCAAAGCATTAGTAAAGTTCTGTTTAGAAAAGAAGCCATTTGCTTTGACTGTGTTGCTGGTGCAATAAACAGTTGACTTTAGTAGAGGTGAAACGTGAGAATAAGCTGTACATGTGACTCAACTTGTCATTTTAGCGAGGTCGGCTTCGCAAGGTGCTGAACTGCCTCTTGTTTCTGCTTTTTAGAGATGCGCGTGTGGTTAAGGACATGGCAACGGGAAAATCCAAAGGCTATGGCTTCGTTTCCTTCTTCAATAAATGGGTAAGCTGCGGCACGCTCTAGAGCGCCTCTGAAAAGCGGGTGGTGGTTTTCTGCAGCTGCTCCAGGGAATGAGTATTTTTATCTGTTCGCCCTGTTTTCAGTTTCCCCTCCTGTTGAGGGGCAAATGATTTTGTCTGTTTGGCAGAGCACTTCAGTATTGCTTTACTGTTCCAGCCTTGATGGCAAGTGACGTCAAAATGAGTGAGGTACAGAAATGACAAAGAGAACATCTCTTGTATATCAGACAGGATTTTTTACTGAGCAGCTGGCTTCTCGGAGGCCTTTTTATCTTGGGAGACCTGTACAGGGCTCTGTAGCTTGTTGATTTTCATAGCTGTGGAAGCTGAGGAATGTCAGGAAGAAAACCGAACGAGTGGGGATGGAGTTCTACTGAGCAAATGTTCCTTCCTGGCTGGTGGATTGGTAACGGACAGGCTTCCATGAACACCCGTCAGTCTCTTTGTGGAGTGAATTAGGGCAAAGTGTTAAATGCTGTTCGTTGGCGATGAGTTAATAGCAAAAGTTCTGTCCTGCCTGAGGTTAAAGCGACCTGCTTGGAAGACTGCTTGCCAGCTGAGCTGAAGGTTTTGGTACGGGTTTTGGTGAAGAAACCTTGCTGAAATGTCAGCTGGATGGGGTGTGACTTCAGAAACCGGGTGTGCTGCTGTAGGCAGCCTTCGATGTGCTCCGTGAAGCCTAACGGTGCCCTTTCTCCTCCCTAAAACCCCTTCTTTGAAGATTTCTTCTGGCAAACTGCAGATGTCAGGCAGGGGAGGTGTGTGGTGACTTCATTCCTGTGCCTGTATCTCAAAAGAAAGGGATGTCAGGAATGTTTTTCTTTTCCCCTCCCTCTCTCGTGGGCAGGATGCAGAGAACGCTATTCAGCAGATGGGTGGCCAGTGGCTTGGTGGAAGGCAAATCAGAACAAACTGGGCAACAAGGAAACCTCCGGCTCCAAAGAGTACCTACGAATGTGAGTGTGGTCAGTTGGGCCTTCTGCAAACCTCCCACCGCACACGTGGGGAGGAGGCGAAAATTGCGAAATCCCCGTGTTTGGAGATGGGGGGGAGAAGGGAAAGTGGGTACTCAAAAAGCAAAAACTCTTGAACACTTCCAGAACTCCTGAATAAATCAGGCTATGATGATTGTATTCATATTGCCACTAGGGGGATTCATCAAGCTTCTGCGCACTTTGTTTGGGAGCCGGCTTTCTGTCAGGACAACTGGGGTGACTGTTGTTTTTTTTAACTTTGCTCCCTCGCTTTTATGGCTTCCTGCAGTGATAGAGAGCAGGTGAGACTGTATTAAAGCATTTCCACGGGAGAGATTTTAAATTAGGTGTATTGGACCTATTAGATAGGCCTGAAATGTGGATTTCAGTTCACAGCAGCGTCCCTGTCCCAAGCAGCCTGTCCCACACAGGAGCTGTTGCCCGAAGTCACGTACTCCGGGCCAAACTTTCCTCTTGCCCCGTGCCACCCTTTGTTTTCAGGGTGTTGGCGAGTTGTGCCCAGTGTCTCGTGTCCATGAGTAAACGCTCCAGCGCTTAACAGGAACTCGTTGCTCTGTGTTTTATAGAGCAAAGGTCTGGAGGCCGCGTCTGTCTGAGACGTTAATTCACCACTCTGTGGTTCAGATAGACGGCCAGACATACCCAAGTGGAAGTGCTGACCTTGGTAAATATTTTGGTAAATATTTGTCACGAGCTCTGGCGGCCTGGCTCCTTACTGTAGGCCTGTTGGGATCGGAATTGTTGCATAACACGTGTGCGATCGACTGAAAAACTCTTTAAAATTCTCTTGCAGCAAACACCAAACAGCTGTCTTACGACGACGTGGTCAATCAGTCCAGCCCGAGCAATTGCACTGTGTACTGCGGAGGTGTGACTTCGGGACTGACAGGTATCGCGTCTCCAAAACGCGGTGTCCCGTCGCGTGACGCCGGGTGACGCGGCCGTCACCTCATTTTGATGCTCCGCTTCTTCTTGCTTCAGAACAGCTAATGCGCCAGACCTTTTCTCCGTTCGGGCAGATAATGGAAATTCGAGTCTTCCCCGATAAAGGATACTCCTTCGTACGGTAAGGCTGAAGAACTTAATGAAAATTAGGGGTTCTCCGACTGCAGCCTCATCTGAAGGGTGAGTTGGGGCTTGCAGAGCTTCTGGCACGAGCAGAAGAAGAAAAACCTGAACTCAGGCTAAACGGCCTCAGCGATAAACAACCCGTTGTGCTTGTAGCCACATCTGCCTGCTGCCTAAGATGTGTCTGGCAGAAGACTCCTGCTTTCTGACCTAGGGTGATTCTGCTGGCAAGGGTTGTTGAGAAGACCCGGCCTTAGTCTCATGTCTGCCGGTACTGATATTTAACCTGGGACTCGTTTATGCTGGTCTGCCCTTACCTAGCAGTGCTGCAGTAGCCCTAATCGTAACAGGTCCCCAGCTATTCCTTTTTTGTAATCTCACGGTTGAGTTACTGAGGCAGACGGTCGGTTTCAGTGACGTTTCTGGGAGCATCCTCATCTCTTTGTCCACGAGGCTCCAGATAATAATTATAAATGCGCTTGCTCTCCTTGCTGTTAAACTTTCTGACTCGTTTACCGAGAGATAACGCAACGAGTTACGACACTGAGACAGGAAAACCGCCCGCAGCCTGGCAGTCCGGCTTTGGGGGTGATGAGAAAAAGTCTCTGCAGACAGCCTGCTCTTCTAGCAGGACCTAAACCCGTGCTGCTGGCTGTGGGGCTCTCTCGGGGTTACTTCTAGGTGTTGCTCGCCGAGTTGTTCACGTTGGTACGATTTCTGTGTCAACAGGTTTAATTCTCACGAGAGCGCTGCACACGCGATCGTTTCTGTCAACGGAACAACCATAGAAGGACACGTGGTGAAGTGCTACTGGGGCAAGGAAACGCCAGACATGATCAGTCCGGTCCAGCAGGTCAGAACCACTGCTCTGCTGATGTCAAAGACGAAGGCTTTAAGTTTGTCCCATAAAAACCTGTTAAATGGCTGCAAAGCCCTTGCGCTTGCTAGTTTGGCGATGCAGCACGCGTGATTTCTGTGTTATCACTTATTTCTCTAGCGAGTATTTCTCTGAAGCACAGTCAGGGATGTAAAATCCTTTGCAACACGTGGAAGCTTGCTACGTAAAAAATGGTGATGCGAAATTTTGAAGAAAGCTTGCAGAAGGTTGTCCGCACGTGGCGTACCTTCTCTGCCGTGAAGGTAAACGCTGGTGCCGTTGCTTTTTCCTGGATCTCTGTGGAAAGGCTGTGCTCTTTGAGGAGACAACCGCCTCGTTTATGGGCCAAACTCGGGCAATTAAATGTTTGTGCGCTCAGAAGGAACGTCCTGCTAAACACCTGCGTTTCCGTTTCTGAATTATTTGAGCAAGCAGACCCGCAAGCTTCCCACCGCAGGCAGATATGCGGCAGGCGGGACGAATCGTGAGGCTGTAAATCGCAGCGCTCTCAGGCACCGCTTAATACGGGGCCGTTTGTCCTTGCAGAATCAAATCGGCTACCCGCAGGCGTACGGGCAGTGGGGCCAGTGGTACGGCAACGCGCAGATTGGTCAGTACATGCCCAACGGCTGGCAGGTCCCGGCGTACGGGATGTACGGGCAGGCGTGGAACCAGCAGGGCTTCAAGTGAGTACCGGCCTCTCGGCCCTCGCGCCTGCGGTCACGGCCCGGGTGACGGGGATTTCCTGCGGGGGAGTGTGCGTTCTCTCCTCCTTTGGGGAGCAGCACGTGAATTTCTGTTTTCCAACCGAGTCATTTTTGAAGTGTTTCTCGAACTTTGACGGGAGTCGAATCGCAGTCTTGCCGAACAGGGAAGCCGGTGATTGTGCTGCCGGCGTGAAATCCTCTCGTTCCGCTGCCGGTAGCAGCTGTCGGGTTTCTGAGCGGTGACATGAAATGCAATACAGGTGGAAGCAGCGAATACAGATCGCTGTGCTAAATTATTGTCTTCTGAGCAATAGTGGAACGATTCTTTCTTGAGGGGCCTGCTGGCAGCAAACCTCTCGGCTCTGGCTGCCCTGATCATCAGAGAGATCTCCTCCTGCCCACATCATCGTTTGTCTCACTGCTAGGAACACACACCTACCCTTAAAAACAGGTTGCGGACTGCTGTCACAAATTCTGATTGCCGTTTTCTTTTCGAGCCTTCCTCTTTCTGACTGCCCCTAATTCCTGCACGCCAGGAACGCGCGAGCTTTTCCAGCACCTCTAGGTGCTTGGCCAGGGAGCCCCAGCATCTCAGTTTCCCACCTGCCGTGGAGCTGAGCGTTCAGGTGTGAAACTCCTTTCCGTCCCCTTCCAGCAGAAGCACCAGTGCCTGATAGCCCTGGAAAATCTGGATCGGGTGCCAAGGCGTGCTCGCTCCGGGCTTGGGCAGATCAGGAAATTACGTGCGGATCCTGGATGGCACCGCCCGGGGCCAGGAGTCGCTCACACGGGCACGTCCGTTCTCGCTCCTGCGCTCCGTGAGTTCTCCGTCCGAGTCCAAACCTCACCTAACGTTCTGTTTTCCTCCCTAACAGCCAGACGCAGTCTTCGGCGGCGTGGATGGGCGCGAACTACGGAGTTCAGCCACCGCAGGGGCAGAACGGGAGCGTGATCACCAACCAAACTGGATACCGCATGGCAGGCTTCGAAACGCAGTGAGAAAAGGACTCTGAAGCCGGAGGCTGGTGGGCTCGAGGCTGCGAGGAGTGCCGCAAAGCCTTTGTTTACCGCAAAGAATTACCAGATCAAGTCAGTGCAAGTGTCAGATACAGTGTATTTATTTAAGAGAGAGAGAGAGAAAAAAAAAAAGCGTTTTTAATCATGAAATTGTCATCCACATTGTTTAAAAAAAAGAAAACAGGAAAAAAAAAAATCACAGAAAACGAGATGCTGGATGTCTGCCAACTTTTGCCTTCTTTTCCTCCTTTCTATATGTGTTTCTTAAGATCCACGTTTGAAACACAGCAAATGCAGGGACTACTGCCACTTAAAATTGGGGCAGGAAATTGCACAATTGTCAAACCTTTTTTCCTTGGAAGTAGCGTGCAGTTTTAGTTTGCATTCCGAATGATTTAAAAATGTATTATAAAAGCCGTTGTACAAAAAGAAAAGCCAAAAGCGTGTGAATTCTGGAGACGGCTCCGTCTTCAGCCTTTGCACAAGTCTGTTTTAAAAGAGCCTCTTGTATAAAGTGTCCATCTCTCCGCTTTTGTTACACCGGGTTTTCGACTCTAAGTTATTCGTTTACATCGTTTTGTATCGAAGCGTTTTCTCAGAGTTGTCTTTTTTGCCTTACGACCGTTACCCAACTTATCACGACGCGGGGGCCGCTCGATGCTGAACCGTCTCCCGGCCGCTCCGACGGACCGAACGTTGTGCACGGTGCGTTCTCTGCGAGCAGGTGCCTACAGCAACCCCTGCCGGGCTCGCGCGAGAGGATTTTTAATCTTCTGGTGGAAAAAACCCTTTTGCGATGTGTAGCGGGCCACCGAAAACCCTGTTACAACTCTTACTAAAATGTGATGAATACCTACGAACCAGCTTGGTTTTTTTTTTTTTTTTTTTATCTTACCGATTTCTACATTTACATGTACTGATTATGTAAAATATTTTAGCAGATTAATATTTTGCACAAACGTTAGCAAACTTTGTATGTTTCCTTATTTAAAGGTAGGATGCGGAGTCCTTGATTTATGCGTAATTTTTTTTCTTTTTTTTTTTTTTTGCATGTGGATATCAAATATACACTTTGGTAGTCTTTGAATACAACCTCATCTTCTCTTGTTTTTAATAACTTTACAAAAAAAAACACCAGAAACACCAAACCATCCCTTCCAGGTGGCTGCAGGAACGTCTCGTGCTGAGGATGCTGGTGTGAGGGCAGCTGGGCAAAGCCTCTTGCGAGGTTCGGAGGCCAAACCCCATTTTTCTGTCCTACCTCTTGACCGGCCTTCAAAAAAAACAAAGAAGGAACAGAGAAAAAAAAAGAAAAAGGGGAAAAAAAGGAAAAAAAGAACAAAAAAAGGCAAAACTGAGGCTTGGTGTGTTCTCTCCTTTCTTTCACCCTATCGCTGTGCCCGGCGGGCCATCCCTGCGGGAGGACCTGCCGCTCGGGTCACTTTCTTGGGGGGGGGAAAGCGCCGAAATTGCCCTTTTTCACCCCATTTCTAAAGGGCTGCCCCCCGGCTGCGACTGCGCCTGCGCGCTGCGGCGCGCCTGGAACTACATCTCCCGGCGCCCCCCGCGGCGCGTCACGTGGGCGCGGCGGGCCAATGGGGGCGCGGCGGCGGGCGGGCCGGCGCCATGGCGGAGGCGGGGGGGCGCTGAGCGGCCTCGCGGCGGCCCCGGGCTGGAGCGGGGGGCGCGCGCCCAGGTAACCGAAGGGGGGGGGGGGCGGGCGAGCGGCCGCGGGGCAGGAAGTGACGTCAGAGGGGCGGGTGGAGCGGCGGGGAGGGCCGCCGGGCTTCCTCCCCCCCCCCTCCCCCGCCCCCTCCCTCCCGGCGGGGTGCGACGTCACGGCCGTGACGTCACCGCGCGGCGCTCGGCCTCCGGAGGGGAGGGGCGGGGGGGGAGAGGAGGGGAGGGGCGGGCAGCCCCGCACAGCCCCTGAGCGGGGGGGGGGGGCACCTGGCCTCCGGCCTCCACCAGGGCCCCCCAGTGCCTCCCAGTGCCCCCAGCTCCCTCCAGCCTCTCCCAGTGCCCTCCAGCCTCCCCAGTCTCCTCCAGTGCCCTCCAGCCTCTCCCAGTTCCATACAGCCTCCCCAGTCTCCCCCAGTGTCCCCCAGCACCTCACAGCCTCCCCCAGTGCCTCCCAGTCTCACCCAGTGCCCCCGGCCTCCACCAGTTCCATACAGCCTCCCCAGTCTCACCCAGTGCCCCCCAGCACCTCCCAGCCTCCCCTAGTTCTATACAGCCTCCCCGGTGCCCCCCAGTGCCTCCCAGCCTCCACCAGTGCCCTCCAACCTCCCCCAGCGCCTCCCAGCCTCTCCCAGTTCCACACAGCCTTCCCAGCCTCCCCCAGTACTCCCCAGCCTCCCCCAGCTCCATACAGCCTCCCCCAGTGCCTCCCAGTCTCCTCCAGTGCCCCCCAGCCTCCCCTAACTCCATCCAGCCTCCCCAATTCCATACAGCCTCCTCCAGTGCCTCCCCACTTCCCCCAGTTCCATACAGCCTCCACAGCCTCCCCCAGTGCCCCCCCCAACCTCTCCCAGTGCTCCCCAGCCTCCCCCAGTGCCCCCCATCTTCCCCCCACTTCCACACAGCCTCCCCAGCCTCCCCCAGCGCCTCCCAGCCTCCCCCGGTGGCCCCCAGCCTCCCCCAGCTCCATACAGCCTCCCCCAGTGCCTCCCAGTCTCCTCCAGTGCCCCCCAGCCTCCCCCAGCTCCGTTCAGCCTCCCCAGCCTCCCCCAGTTCCATACAGCCTCCCCCAGTGCCTCCTGGCCTCCCCAGTCTCCCCCAGTGCCCCCCAGCCTCCCCAGCCCTGCTGCCCCATGCTCGGCCTCCGTCCCACCCGGCCTCTATCGCCCGGCAGCCTCCGATGCCCCCCCCGAACCCCCCCCCCCGAGGCTGGCATCCTCCCCCCCGGCGCAGGGCTCGGGGTGGAAAGCGGCGCCGAGGCCGCGGCCCCGCAACCGGAGGCCGGGATGAGGCCGAGGCCGCGGCCCCCGGAGGTTATTTCTCAGCCTCGCTTTCCTCCCGTGCGGCCGAGGCTGGAAAATGAGGAGGCGTGCGGGGCGGGGACGCGCCGGGGGCCCCCATTTCTGGCAGCGAGACGCCCGCCCTGGGGGCTCCTGTCCGGTTTTGGGGTCTGGGGGGGGGGCTGGAATCGCCCTCCCAACTGGTTTCTGTCCTCTTTTGGGGCCTGGTGAGGACGGAGTCGCCCTCCCAACTGGTTTCTCTCCATTTTGGGGTCTGGTGGGGTCAGAATCTCCCATCCCAACTGGTTTCTGTCCGGTTTTGGGGTCTGGTGAAGATGGAGTCGCCATCCCTCGTGGTTTCTGTTCGCCTTTGGGGGTCTGCTGAGGACAGAGTCGCCCTCCCAACTGGTTTCTGTCCTCTTTTGGGGCCTGGCGAGGACGGAGCCGCCCTCCCAACTGATTTCTCTCCGCTTTTGGGATGTGGCGAGGCCACCTCTGTTCCGAGGGCCCTGTAGGTGTCACCGGCACCCCGCAGCTCCCGTCCCGGCCGTGACTTCCCCTTTCCCCTCGCAGGCTTTCCCCCGCGGGATGGAGCCGGCTCCGGCGAGGCCGAAGGCCCCGTCCTTCCTCTCGGACCTGGGCAAGGCGACGCTGCGGGGGATCCGCAAATGTCCCCGCTGCGGCACCTACAACGGCACGCGGGGGCTGAGCTGCAAGAACAAGACCTGCGGCACCGTCTTCCGCTACGGCACGCGCAAGCAGCCCGGCGTCGACGCCGTCAAGCTCATCACGGGCTCCGAGTCGCAGGTTTATTCGGTGCGCCAGCGGGACCGGGGGCCGGATTACCGGTGCTTCGTGGAGCTCGGGGTTTCGGAGACGGCCATCCAGACGGTGGACGGCCCCGTGGTGACGCAGCTGGGCACGGGGCGCTGCTACGTGCCGGCCTGCCTGAAAGCGGCCGCGCAAGGCGTGGTGGAGAACCAGTGCCAGCACGTCAAGCTGGCCCTGAGCTGCCAAACGGAAGCCACGCCGCTGGCCCTAAAAAGCTCCGTCCTCAACTCCATGCAGGCCTCGCCCGAAACCAAGCAAACCATCTGGCAGCTGGCCGCCGAGCCCACGGGGCCGCTGGTGCAGCGCGTCACCAAGAGCGTCCTGGTGGTGAAGTGCAAGGCCAGCCAGAGGCACAGCCTGGGCTACCTGCACGCCTCCTTCGCCCACAAGGTGAGCGCCAAGACGCTGGCCGAGCACCGCTTCGTCTGCTCCTGCCAAACCCCGAAACCCGGCAAAGGCGGCGCCGCGGGCAAGGAGGAGGCGGCGGCGGCGGCGGCGCGCTGCGTTCACTTCTTCGCCTGCATCTGCGCCTTCGCCAGCGACGAGAGCCTGGCGCAGGAGTTCGCCGATTTCCTCGCCTGCGACGCCGGCGGTAGGTGGGGGCCCCGCGGGGGCTTTAGGGTTCGGAGCGGTGTCGGGCGTCGGGCCCGCTCGCCCCTGTCGTGGGGAAAAGAGACCGTCGTGCCCGCTCCCTGTTGGCGCTTCGTTAGGTGCAAAAAAACCCTGCAAGCACCAGGTTTGCTGCAAAATAAAACCTGCAATAAACGGGTTTGCTGCACAAAACCCTACAAGCGATGGGTTTGCTACAAAAAAGCCTACAAGCAACAGTTTTCTTGCAAAAAGTCCTACAAGCAACAGGTTTTTTGCAAAAAAACCTACAAGCAACGGGTTTGCTGCAAAAAAAAAAACCTTCAAGCAACACCTTTGCTGCAAAAAACCCTACAAGCATCAGGCTTGCTACAAAAAAACCCTACAAGCAATGGGTTTGCTACAGAAAAGCCTACAAGCAACAGTTTTCTTGCAAAAAATCCTACAAGCAACAGGTTTTTTGCAAAAAAACCCTACAAGCAACGGGTTTGCTGCAAAAAAAAAACACCCTACAAGCAATGGGTTCGCTGCAAAAAACCCTACAAGCACTGGGTTTGCTGCAAAAGAGGTGTCCTGAAGCAGCGGGGGAGCGGTTTCGAGCCCTGCCTGGGGATCAGAACCTAAAAATATGTGTGTGAGGTGGAAATCGTGCCCCAGGCCCAGCGGTGCACGCCTCAAAAAGCTCTGCCCGCAGCTCCGGAAGGTTTTGGGGTTTCTCTGGGGAGCCAGGGACGGCTCCTGGGTTTGGTTCTGGGTTTTTTTTTTTAGTGTTTTTTTTTTTTTTTTTTCGCAAGCAGCAGCTCCGGACGTGCAGACCTGAATCACGTTCGCCGAGCTGCGCTTTGGGGTGCGTCCCCTGCCTGGAAAACGACCCCAACCCCAAACATTTGGGTCCAGGCCCTGCTTTTCCTTCCCCAGCCCTTGTGGGGTCGGCCCTGCAGGGCTGCTCGGGGCCGCGGTTACGGGACCACGGGGCGGATTTGAGCCCCCAGGGGGTGGATTTGAGCCCCCAGGGACAATCCAGAACACGATGACGAAGAACTGAGATGATTTGAAGGACCGATTTCGTCTCTCCTAGGTCTGAAAGGCGTCGCCGTCCCCCCGCTGGTGTGCGGCCCCGAAGCCGCCGCCGTGCAGGCCGGGGAGGCCGCCGCCAAGCCCAAGAAGAGGAAAAAGGACCCGGCGTGCGGTGAGAGCTGGGGCTGGAGGGGCCGAAGGACGGAGGGGGTGTGAAGGGCCGTGGGGGGGAGGGGGGAGGCGCGGGGCCGCGGCGTCGCTGCCCCCCCAACCCTCGGTGCCGCCCCGCAGGGACGCAGGCGAGCGGCCCGCTGCTGGCTCAGGACCCGGCGAGCGGCAGCCTGAGGAGAGGCGGCGCGAAGAAGCCGCCCGTCGCCTCCTCGCTGAAAAGGCAAGGTGAGCACCGGCCCCGAGCCGAGCCCTCGTTAAAAAAAAAAAAAAAAAAAAAAAAGAAGAAGAAAATCGGGGAGGTGGGAAATAAGCGGGCTCCGCTCGCCCGGCACGTCGCCTGGGAGCTGGCCCTAAATCTGCGTGGCGGCGAGGGACGGTGCTGAGCGCTCCCGGGGCTGCTCCGTGGTGGATTTATTTGTGCGGAGAGCTTCTGGAGGTTGATGCGAGGCAGGGACGGGGCTGGTGTGGGCGTCACGCCGATGATATCCTCGTGTGAAGTGGAGAAGAGGGGAATCAGGGCAGGTGAAGGCGGGAGAGGGTGAGTGAGGGCAGGAGAGGGTTTCTCTTGGGGCACCGCCACCACCTGCAGCGCCTCTGATGGCCGGAGCTGCGTGGAGGGACCCGTCCTGGCCAAAATCGGGGCATAATTGGGTTTTTTAGTGGCCAATGCTCGTTGGGAAGGAGCCGCCGGGGTCTGGCCTGCCTCCGGGAGGTGCCAGGGGGAAAGGAGACTCGGAAAGGAGATGCGGACCCGGATAAGGCTCGCCGCCCCGGGGAGATTTTCCTAGGCATGCATGCGATAACTGATCTCCGGGCAGAAGGCAGAACCATTTACATGGGTTTGCTGGCTTGGCCAGGGCCAAAAGGGTTTGTACAGCGTGGTTTTAATCTTTTTTTTTACCTCTCAGTTGTAGTTTTTGCCCAGCAAGTGGTTCTTTTCCCCCTGGTTTGTCGCCCTTCTTTTTGCTGGGTCGGATTTGCTCTGTTGCTGGCTTCCTTGAGCAGGTGAGCCCCGAAACAGGAGCGAGCATCAAACCCTGCGCCTGATGCCAGGGAGCTTTTCGGACCCCCCAGGACCCTCCAAACCCTGCTCCTGGGGGAGCTCTGGGGAAGCTGCTCCCCCACGACACCGTGGGGCCGATACCCTAGCTCTTACTGACCCCAGCCCCTTTATTTTTACTGCTTTTATCTATTTTTTTAAAGCAGGACGCTGCTTTTAAGCTAAGCCTTGTGTTTCTGAGCCCCTGGGACGCCCGATAGCGCGGTGCCCGCTCAGAAAGGTTTCGCTCTGGTTCTTGTCCTCCTGTCTGCTGCCTTTCTGTGTTCTGCTTAACAGAGCCCGTTGCGCCTGCGCCGCCGGGGAACCGGTGAAGGTAAAATGGGAAATAAACGAGGAGCTCCCTGGGGCCAGCCCGCACCGCCTGGGGGGGACGTGGTTGTTTGTTCCTGCCCGTCTCCTTGCTCCTCACGCGTGTGTGATGATGGGGACTCTGATTTCCTTCTCTTTTTTGTCTCCCAGGCTGTAACCAGCTGCTGGACGAGTCGCAGGTCACCCTGTCCTTCCAAGACTGGCTGGCCAGCGTCACCGAGCGCATCCACCAGACCATGCATTACCAGTTCGAAGGTAAATCGGGCTTCAGGGAGCGCTGCCCCCGAGCCCCTGGGGACAGCAGCGTTGTTTCCAGCGCCCTCTTTAAGCGGCCGAGCTCCTGGCAGCATTAAATAACTTTAGCCCAAAGGGAGGCACGCGCTCCGCCCAGCTTGGAGCCCAGTGTTATTTTTGCCCTGGGAAGTTTCTGTTGGCTTTGGTTCGTTCCCCAAGCGCGGCGTTAAGCTTAGCAGGAGCTCGCTGCTACTGTTTGTGCTCGGGGAAGGGAGGAACTCCCTTCGAGGTTATTTATGCGTGAAGAAACTGCCCGGAGCCGAGCCGGAGAGGTGAGGTGAGGTAAGGCGAGGTGCCTCACGTGGCACCGAAGAAATGTTGGGGATCCTCCCTTGCCAGTCCCGAGCCTGCTGCTGTCCTCGGGCCCCCCGCGAGCCCCGAGGGCAGGGCTCTGCGTGGCGCGGGGCGAGCTGCTGCCTGTGCACGGACGGCTACAGGCAGCAGCTCACATCTGTGCGCCCAGAGGAGCAGAAGTCAGCGGCGCTGCTTCCTGCGTGGCACTTCCTAAAGCTCTCAGCTGCTGCGCTGGAAGCCAGCCGGGCTCCCCCCCAAGCACAAAAACACCCGAAGGAAGGTTTGTCCCTTTCCGAGCAGTGTAACAACGCCCCGAGTTGGTCCCAGCAGACAACCACGCGCCGCTCTCTGGCAGCTGTTAAGTGCAGGGCTCCTGCAAGGCCTCGGGCCTCCAGCAAGCTGCTGCCGCCGAGCTCCTCTCGCTCACTTCAAGCCCTTTATGCTGCCCCCGCAGCTTAGGGGATTGCATTGACCCCAAGCCCTACAGGGCAGCTGCCGTGCCCCTGCTGCCCCTCCGCAGACCGGAGCCCCCCAGAGGGGCTGGGAGCAGCTGGCAGAGAGCACCAGGGGTGCTCAGCCCCCGGCGCAGCCTGCCCGGAGGCAGCACAGATATTTCTGGTGGGAGGGAGGTGGCGGGACCAGGCTCTGCCCAGGCACAGGGCAGGAGGCCAAGGATGCAAACTGAAACTCAAGAAAATATAAGAAAACGCTTCCCTGGTGGTCAGACCCTGGCACGGCTCTTCCAGCCAGCTGGTGGGCTCTGGTGGTGGAAATACCAAACCCTGAGCAGGGAAAATAGGTGAACAACCCCCCCGTGCACCCCTCCCTCCCAGCTCGTTGTCCTGCAAGCCGCGCTGCCTCTCTTGTGCTAACCCCTGCCCTCGTGTTTGTGACCGCGCAGGCAAGCCCGAGCCCCTGGTCTTCCACATCCCCCAGGCGTTCTTCGACGCGCTGCAGCAGAGGATATCCAGCGGGAGTGCCAAGAAGAGGCTGCCCAACTCCACCACAGGTACGACGGGGGCTTGCTCGCGCAGAGGGAGCTCTGTGTGTGCCTGCTGAGGGAGGAAGAAGCAAGCAGCAGGAGCAGGCACTCTGCTACCCCTCGCTTGCCTCTGGCAGCTTTTTTTTTTTGGAAGGAGCCCCACAGGGGTACGAAGCAGCCGTAGGGCAGAGGACACAGGCTAAGCAAGACCTTAGATATCAGAGCTGCGGGAATAAATGCAGCAGACAGAGCTCGAAGTGAGTAATAGCTTCCCTGCAGCCTTCCCCCAGCTCTGCCCCACTATCCTGCTTTTGAATCAAGTGGAGCACAGAGCACTTGATTTCAGGGAGCGTCCCCTCCCGCCTCACTGATGCGGGACGACGTTTGGGCACCCACGCGGGGCTCTGCGATCACACGCGGCGTGGCAGGGCTGCAGGAGCACCGATCTGCCCCTCGCAGGGCATGAAGGGCTAACAGAGACGAAGCTCTCCCCAGCAGCGGGCCAGGCAGGATTTACTTTGTTAAATCAATTATTGTGCTCTGAACTGGGCCCAGAAGAGTCCACAAGCAAGCGCAAAGCAGCGTGGTTAAGGGTTGTCTCCGAGGCAGGGCAGCCAAAGGGAAAGAAAAGAAAAGCAAATTGCAGCACCAGCCCCATCCTGCAGCTTCCCCCCAGCATTTTGGGGCACCCCTAACTGCATTTTCCTTCCCCCCAGCCACCCCTAAGTCCGTTTTCCTGCCCCCCAGCCACCCCTAACTCCATTTTCTTTCCCCCCAGCCACCCCCAACTCTGTTTTCCTTCCCCCCAGCCACTCCCAACTCTGTTTTCCTTCCCCCCAGCCTTCTCTAACTCCGTTTTCCTCCCCCCAGCCACCCCTAACTCCATTTTCTTTCCCCCCAGCCACCCCCAACTCCGTTTTCCTCCCCCCCAGCCACCCCTAACTCCATTTTCCATCCCCAGCCTTTGTCCGCAAAGACGCCCTTCCCCTGGGGACCTTCTCCAAGTACACGTGGCACATCACCAACATCCTGCAGGTGAAGCAGATCTTTGATACGCCCGAGGTAAGGGGGGACGGCAGGCGCTCCCCGCACCACGCTGCCGCGCGGTAGCTGAGCTCCTTACCTGGGTGCTCCCGTGCTTGCCGGCAGCTGCCGCTGGAGATCACGCGCAGCTTCATCCAGAACCGGGACGGGACCTACGAGCTCTTCAAGTGCCCCAAGGTGGAGGTGGAGAGCATCGCCGAGACCTACGGGCGCCTGGAGAAGCAGCCGGCCATCCGGCCGCTGGAGCTCAAAACCTTCCTCAAAGTGGGTGAGTGGGCAGGGGGCGGCGCAGCCCAGCGCACGCAGAAACCCCCCGGGCGCTAAGGAATCCCCCCCCCAGGCACCCCTACAGGGGGGAAACCCCTCGAGGAAGGGGGGGGCTCCCTCCAGACCTCCAGACAGGGGGAGTTGCCCCAATAAGGGGCCCCTGCACACCCCAAAAAAGCACTTATGTCCAAGATGAGGTTTTTCTCCAGCCCCTGATCCCAACCAAGCCCCCCTTGACAGCCACCTCTGCCTGCAATTGAACCCCCACAGCAAGTTACACATCCCCCCCCCCAAAAAAAAATAATCTAGAAGCCCCCCAGCAGGCACAGCACCCCAAAACCCAACCAGCCTCACCCACCCCACCGCAAGGGGAGGTCCCAGGCCCCCCCCCCCCTCACCCTTTTCTCCCCCCCAGGAAACACCTCTCCCACCCAGAAGGAGCCCACCCCCTTCATCATCGAGTGGATCCCCAACATCCTACCTCACTCCCGCATCGGCGAGCTGCGCATCAAGTTCGAGTACGGCCACCACGGCAGCCGCCAGCCCGCTGCCTTCTCCGAGCAGCAGTCGCCGGCGCTGGAGCCCGCGCTGGAGCTCGCCCCGCTCGCCACCATCACCTTCCCCTGAGCCCCTGGGCCACCGGGGCTGGCGCCGGGGCCGCCGGGCAGGCAGGTTAGCCTGGAAGAGACAAATAAATCCAGCACGGAAGGGCTGGTTACCTGCTCGCCCTCCAGCAAGCAGCTGCAAAAATAAAACGTCCCGCTCGCCGGGTGCCCCCTGCTCCTCGCTGCACCCAGGAAAGGCAGGTGGGGGGCTCGGGGGGGGGGCTGCACCCCACATTTAGGGGTGTACACACCAAGGGTGGCCCCCAGCCAAGCACCACCACCACCCAGGGGAGCCCCAGCTTCAGCTGGGGTGAGCCGAGGGCTTTGGTGCTGAGCAGGGGGCTGGGGGGCACTTGGGGTTCCCCCACCTGAGCGCAGCACGTGCTAAAGGTGCAGAGTTTGTGCTGTTGGGTCACTTCAGCCTCTCCTTGCTCCTATATTTGTGGGGGTCTCCTCACGCTTTACACCCTCCCGCGGAGCCCAGCTCCATCGCTGGCTGCATCTTCCCCACGGGTGGGCGAGGAGAGAGCAGCCCTGGGGGGAGCAGGGGGTGCACCGCAGCGGGGAGCAGCTCTAGCAGCAGAACCACTGCTCCCCACTGCCTCACCCCCATCCTCCAGGAGAGCGCCCCCAGGGCTGAACCCCCCCCCCCCCAGCAGCTGCAGGATGAGGCCCCCCCCCACCCCTGGGAGGAGCCAGGCACTGTGCCCCCCGTCACCCCCACGCAGGAGGCAGCACAGCACCCTCCAGCCTCAGCCAGGGCCTCCCTCCCAAGGGCACGGGGAGGCTGGGGACAGGAGGAGGCCGGGGCTCTCCTGAGCTGCTGCTGGCCTCGTGGTACCAGGATCCTCACCCCACCTGCAGGGAGAAGAGCTCTGGGAGCTGGGTGCCAAGCACGGTGCTCCAGCAGCCCCCAGACCATGGGGGGGGGGGGGGGGGGGGGGGGTTCACACCCCCATCCCCGTGCCCCTCCCGTTGCCGAAACCTCACAGGCTTCCACTGGTCAGGCTGACACCGCTCACCCTGCTACAGGACATAGGAAAAAAATAACAAAAAAATGAAATAAAATCACCAATCTCAGGCATCTCTTCTTTTTTTTTCCTGGCTGCCCCTTGCCGCGTAGGCACAGCCCCACGAGGACGGGGCTGCAGCACCCACAAACTCACTAAGGGGGGGGGGAACACCCCAGGGCTGCTCTGCTCCCCCCCCAGCCCCAGGAACTGCCCTGTGCTGACCCTAAAAGAGGGGACCCAGCACCCAAAGCACCCCCAAGCACCCCAGCAGGGTGGGAGCCCCACAGCAAACCCCCAGAGGGGTTTAAGAGGCTTTGGCGCTGCCCCTGCCCTGGGATCCCAACGGGGCACAGCCCCATGGCAGGTGGTGGACGTCGCTTCGTTAGCACAGCCTCGTTAGGGCCAGCCCCGGGCCCTGCTCTGCTCCTTTGCCCACCCGGACCCCTTTTCCCCAGGGCTTTGCTCCCCTTTGCGCTCCCCCAGCCACGTTGGTCCCGCTGCAAGCAGGGGAAGGATGGAGGGGAAAGGGGGAAGGATGTGGGACGAAGGGTGAAGGGCACGAGATAAAGGGTGGAGGATGTGGGCTGCGGGGTGAAGGGCACGAGATAAGGGGTGAAGGAGGCGGGGGGGGAGGATGCAGAAGGGGGTGGGATGAAAGGTGATGGACGCGGGATAAAGGGTGGAGGATGCGAGATAGAAAGCTGCAGGATGAAGGAGGAGGGATAAAGGGTGGAGGATGCAGGATAAAGGATGAAGGAGGTAGGATAAAGGGTGGAGGATGCAGAACGGAGGCTGCAGGGTGAAGGGTATGGGGTAGAGGGTGAAGGATGCAGGATGAAGGGTGAGGGGTATGGGATAAAGGGTGGAGGATGCAGGAGAAAGGCGCAGGATGAAGGCTGCACGTGCCAGCTGCAAGATCGAGGCTGCTGGAGGCAACCACGGGGCACGCAGGGTGCTGCGAGGATCTGGTGGGTGCAGGTGGAGGATGCTGCGGGCAGGGTGCAGGGTGCTGGATGTGGTGCTGGACGGAGCCAGCCCCGGCTGCCTGGAACCAAATTGCTCTGCAGAAAAGCCATTGCCAGGCTTGGAGCCTTCACCGTTGCCCCAAAAAAGGAGGAGAATGAGCAAAACGGGGCGTTTTGCTTGGAAAAACACATCTCTGAGCCCCGCACGGCTTCACAGCCCCCCTGGGAGCAGCCTGGGGCCCGGCTCTGCCCGCTGGGGGAGGAAGGGAAGGAGCAGAGCTGAGCCCCCCCCCCACACCAGGCAACACTGGGGTCTCAAAACCCAAACCCCAGGAAAAAGGGGGGGGGGGGACACCACCGGGCACCCCCCCCCCACTCGGTTGGGAAAGCAGCAGGCGGCTCGCTTTGGTAATGAAATAATTTATTGTCTAACAGTCAAACAATACAGAAGTATACATATACACAGCAAGACGCTCCTAAAACACCTCTAAACTTCCTAAAATCGCCTGTGCTAACTGTAATAAAAAAGCACCATTGGGTGGTCTCGACACAGGAGGCGGAACGCCGGGGTATTTACACCGGGAGCTGAACGGCCGGAACCAAAATTTGCCTTCTCCCATCTGCTGCTGCCCCGTTCAGTCCGGGAATAAAAGCCGGTGAGGAAGCCGGGCAAGGGGGAGTTGGTTTGGGGGCAATTTGGAAGCAAAATGGGGAAAAAAAAAATAGGGAAAGGGCAAAGAAAAGGCAGCAAAAGCACACCCAGACCGCTTAAAGGGTCGGGAAGGCTCACGAGGCGTGCAGCAGGGGGATGGAGACGCCTCTGCTGAATTTCTTCTGGCCGAAATGTGGGGTGTGGGATGGGAAGGGGCACGGGGACGGTCCAGGTGCTTTGGGAAACCGGCTGCTGGCACCTGGGGCAGCGAAGCAACCCCACAAGCGCTGCCAGGGAAGCAGAGAGGGAGCGTGGCCAAGGCAGAATTCCTCCCGCTACAGTACAGTGTCAAAACCTGAAATCAGTTACAAAAACAGGGCTGCGGGGGGGAGGCCGAGCCCGTACCTATTGCTACGGGGGGGCAGAAGTGCTGCGGGACGGAGCAAGGTGCCGGGGCGGCGCGCGGCCGCTAATGCCCAGGAGAAGAGCAGCGGCGCGGGCAGGACCGCGGCAGGACGCTGCCCGATCCCTTCCTCTGCCCGTCGCAAGCAGCTCCGAGCTCTCCCCAAAAATAAGAGCCATCTGCGCCGGATCCGCTCCTCCACAAGGAAAACACCCCCCAAAAAAAAAGCGTGGTTTGGGCTCACACGTCTGTGCAATCGTAAACACGGGGGGGGGGCACGAGCGGCTCCTCGCGGCCCCCTTTCTTTTTATTTAATCTACAAAAATCTAATTGCTGCAGCTTATTTCTTAGTAATGCTGGTGTGAATTCGAGGAAAAAGGCTGGCAAAACTGAGAGCGGCGCTACCGGGGCCGCTGAGCACGCCGACCGGGCGTGGACCCCGCCGGGAGTTTTGGGGAAAAAGCCCGGGGTTTCCGCCTTGCACCCGTTTGACTTTAGTGCATCGTTTTCCAAGGGTGGAGCTCTTCGGCGCCGTCAAGCTGGAGAGGAGCACGTCCAAAGAGTGCAAAGGTCAAATAATTACTGCTTTATAGCGGGAGAAAAAAAAAAAACAAAAAGGAAAATGAAACAAAACACACAGCATTTCACCAAAACAACGCCGTTAACCCAAAAAAGGCACAACACACACACACCAATTTACAGAGTCAAAGCCTTAAGACTCGGTACGCCTAACTGAACGTGAAACAGCATTTTGCTCTCTCGGTGCTTTCCCGAAGACTCAATGCTGTGGTTCCCGTCCCGAAGGCAGCAGGAGCCGCAGCGCTGGGCTGGGAGGCACCGAGGCAGCACCTGCAACGCTTTGGGGGAGGGAAAAAGAGCTGGAAAGATCCCAAGCCGTCGTGCAGCGGGGCGGCAGACCTCAAAGGGCAGCCTCTCAGCTTGCCTCGTGGCTTTTGTCCTCTTATTTTTGTCTTTTTATGTTTTTTTTTTTGTCTTTTTTAAAGTGGACCGCTTCGAGCCCGCTCTCGGACTCGGGACGACTCGGACTTCTCCCAGTGCAGAAGGCTTACACGAGGCGTAGATCAGTGCAAATCTGCTGGGCGTCAGACAGCTCCAGCTGCTCCAGGAACATTGCTCGTGCTCTTTTTTCTTTTTCAAAACCTAGCACGCACAAGTAGAGCACAGACTTCGGAGATTTTAGCGATCCACTAGCCCCGTCTCCCATCCTCTTGCTTCTCAAAGAGTTCAAATGATCCAAAAATAGCTTAGGGATTAAAAAATAAAATAAAAATAGACGACTTCTAGTTCATTCATTTGCACTTTGAGTGTTTTAGTGGCTTTTGGCAGCTTGACGAGCAAAGTCTCAGGAACTGCGTGTCTCACGGGAGTGTTTAACGACGGCAGGCTGGGTTTTGGTGCCTGGAGGAGCTCCGGAGCCCTTGGAGAGCAAAGCCACAAAGCTGCTCGTGGCCGAACGCGGGGCCAGGAGGTCGGCGTGCTGCACCGAGCGCTCGGTGTTCGTCGCCAGAGGTTTGCTGGGTGGGCGGAATAGAAACAGCTTCAAACGTTTCGAGCCAAAAAAGAAAAGAAATCTCTCTCTCTCCGTTAGCGGACCTCTACAAAGATTCCAGAACATCTATAAAAGTCATCAGAATGTATCTCTGTTACACCAGTTTCAAAGAAAAGGAATAAATACTATTTATAGCTCGCGTGGTCTATGTACATTTACGTGTGCTCCGGTTAGCTTTGACCCAAGCGTGTTTGCAGGGTCGGAAACCACGGCTTGCGAGGCAGGGGGTTGTCCTTTCCCTTCGTGTTTGGTTTTACCTCTCTGAGGCGGCAACCAAAAGCTTTGGGAAGCTCCAAAAACCTTGGGAAGCCTCTTTGAGTGCCTAAAAACAACCCCACCGGCCAGCCAAGTGCTTTAACGCCAGCGGCACCCCGTGGGGACTCGCCAGGAGCCGCGTCCTGGGAAAGGCGAGCACTCGGCCGCCAGTTATTGCTAAGCTTCCACGAGAGGGGTGTGAGCGGGGCCAAGCGTCGCTTCTAGAAAACAACTGAGGCATCATCTTATTTTTTTTTGTGCTAAAGGGATGGAGATAATCTTTGTTCATCTCTCCGAGGTAGAAAAAATTATCCCCGAGACAAGACGCATGAAGGACGTCCTAGGAACGCTCGCCTAGAACAGTAAAATACGCGGCCGTAGCGCGTGAGGTCAGACATTGCACAGGACGAGGATCGTACCATTTGGTTTTAGGGACTACAGGAATTTCTGAGACGTGTCAAAGCTGAAGGGGTCCTACCCGAAGCCCTCTGAGTAACGCTCCAGCAGCTCGCAGCCGAAACTCTCCTCTTGCAGACCTGCCTCTGCCCTCTCCTGGATCCAAGCTACCTAAGGCTGGGTTTCCCTTTGGGTTTCCCTTCGGCTCGTTGCCCAACAACGCACGTTTGGGCCCTGCTGCTGATCATTAGGAACGTGGCATTGCTGGGCAAACACACCACGCAGATCCAGAATACCGGGCGGTAACAGCAAGACGAAGAACAGCCGAGGTCTCCTGGCGTTGCTGTTACCGCTGCGATATTCTCGGGCGCGTCGAGGTCTGGCTGGAATGTGCGGTCTCACCGAGATGAGTTTCCCGACGGGAAGAGAAGCGAGCGGATGCAATGGGACGCGTGCTGCGGAGGGCAGCGTGCTCCCCACGCACCGTTTCGGGACTTCGGCAAAGCGGGCTTCATTTCTGTCGGTGGTGCAAGATTTACGTGCGAGGAGAAGTGCGGGTCCGGTGTCCTACCTAACGAGATCCAACAGGGAGAGAGCGGCGGGCGGAACAGCTCCGGGAGTCGCTCCTTAGAGAGCGGGGCACGGCTTCTGATTGCTCTGCGACTTCAATCTCTTCACGCCGGAGCTGGAGTAGCCCTCGTCGCTGCACACGCTCTGCAGGCTCCCTCTTTCGTCCGAGTCGCTCGGGCTGCTGCTGCTGCTCCAGTCGAGGTCTGCGGGCAGCGAGTCCGTGCTCTCCACGTCCACGTCTATCTCTTCTGCGAGCAGAAAGGGCGGCGTTACAGGACGGCCACGAGACACCCCCCGGTGCTGCTCGCCCACCGGCGCGGGCCCTCTCACCTCTGTCCGAGTCCGAGCGCTCCGAGGACACGGTGGATCCGATGCTGTCCATCCGTAGCCTCTCCACGCCCATCTTCTCCAGCTGCCTCCTCAGGTGCCGCTGCTCCCGCTGCAGCTGGTCGATTTGGTGGAGGGCTTTCCTGTCGTTGTCTTCAAGCTTCTGCAGAGGTGAAGAGACCAGACGGCATTACGTCCTCCACCCATCGCAGCCCACAGCCCCTATATTTTCCATCCCAATGACCCCAAACCTCTCAGACTCCCTGGGAACCCCCGGCTTTGGCCGCCCGGTGCAGCAACAACCGCTGTTCCCCGGTGCCATGCGCTCTGCGCCATGCCAGCTCCACGCCATTTCAGGCACCAGTGACCCGTGTCTACTGTCACACAGAGGATCTCTTCCCAAGGACTGCACGACTGGGACCAGTAAAAACTTGCCCATACCCAGCCCGAGCTGCATGAACCAGAATTTCCTCGCACGCATGCACCGCTCTCCTCCTCCCGCAGCCTGGAGGAAATGGAAGCAGCATCTGGCCCGGAGAGCCGGGCCAAACAGACCCGATGACATCCAAACCGCACACACGTGAGAGGTTTCCTCCTCCAGACGGCGGCACTGGAGCCGGCCCAACCCTATTTATATATTTTCAGTCTCTGATAAGTCGCTGGCTGCACGCAGGCTGACGCCAGAGCTCTCCCGCTGCACCGCCCCGGTTATCTGTTGGTCCATAAAACTAAATAACGCGCTCAGCGAGAGCTCTGTTGAGTCAAAGTTTAAAGGACAAACAATAAAGTTGTAAATGCTCTGGAAAAGAAAACAAGAGGTCCTGCTAACATCCTCCCACCTCTAGCAGCCAGTACTTTGAACCTGTCTCGTTCCTAAGGCCTCTGGGCAGCTCTGCTGTATAAAACACGTGGAAATTGGGCTTTAGAGCAGTGGCAGCTGCCCACGAGCCTGTTTGTAAGGTTTTTACACAGACTTGCTGCAGTAACTGCGGGGAAAACAATACTGACCTCTGGCACCAACCCCAGCCAGGTTTGAGGCTCCGGATGCCCCCAACCCCTCACCACGTGTGGCGGTGCAGCTCTCGAAACTGAGCTTGGCGCTCGTCTAATGGGAACAAAGCTTCCCCCCGCTGCAGCACCAGCGCAAAGGCTTTGGGAATTTGGGGTGGAAAAGCTTCTCCCTGAGCCCTCTGCACTTTGGGGTTCAGTCGGTGCCATCCGGCAGCGCAACGTCGGCAGCTCTCGCACCCCACACTTTTTGGGGCACAATTTGGTGTGTTACCCCCGCGGTCCCGACCCTACCCGGGCTCACCTTTATGTGCAATCTCGCTCTCATTAGTAAACTCAGGGTCGTGTGTTTGCTGGTTTCGGGCCCGAGCGGCACCAGCACCTTCAGCTTCTCCAAGCACAACCGCAGATGGGCTCGCCTGCAAGAAATTGACTTGAATTGAATGGTGAAGGTTCGGCTGCGTGCTCCCCAGGCGACTTTTAACCTCTGCACACAGACAATGGGGGTGGTTAAAAGCCAAGCCAGATGATAAACGAGAGCAATTGCCCGTCTGGGCTCAGAAAACCATTTATTCCCAGCACGCTGCTCCGAGATCCGGTCTCTCAAACCAGAACGAGAGGAATTTCTCTCCGACCTGCGGTATCAGCTCGGTCTCTGCAGGTTCTGGCCCGTTTAGGGCAGCCCATTAAACCAGATGTTCGCTCTGCTGCCTGCTCTGTCCCCTAAAAACCCCGCGGCCAGCTCAGCAGGCATCCACCAGCTTGCGAGAGGAGCTCCCAGGCTCAGGACCTGCACCCATGAGCTCAGCGCTCCGCTCTCTTCTAAGAAAATCCCCGGCCCCGGTGGCTCGGGGACCTGTTTTGAGATACTGGGATGAAGACAAAGATCAGCTGGGAGTTTTGGCTCATGGACGCTGTGTTTTGGCTCACGGCCATGAGAAACCGATGCCGACACGCCTCTCGGTCTTCTAAGTGCTGTGGAGAGGAGGACGGTCACGGGACAGGCTGGGTCCGACCTGCGGAGCGCTAACGGGGCCGAGCCCCCCGGCAAATCCTGTGCTGCCCCCTGCCCACGCCACCAGCTCCCTGCCCCGGGTCTCCTCCCCAAAAACCTGCACCCACGGGTGCCTCCGGTCCTCGCCGGGCTCCAGCCGTGCCTCAAGAGGTCGAGGGCAGCAGCAGGGAGCTGCAAACCCAGCGCGTCCCCTGCAGCGCTCCCTTTACCTGTTTTAAGTAGGATTTCACCTGCCCTAACACCCGGGCTGACGCTTTACGGCTCCCGCCCCGCTGCTGCACCCGCGGGTGAAGCTCTGGGTGCCCGAGGAGGTCCCTCGGCGGCCGAGGTGCTCCCAGCACGGCCGGTTTGCCTCGCGTTGGGCGCCCCAGCCCCGACATTTAGGTTGCAACACCGGTCTTCGAAATAGCCAAAGCTGACAGAGGCAGCTGCGAGCGAGGATTTTGCAACGACCTGCCTATCTCGTTCGGGGCACGCCGGGAGTAAACAGGCATTTGCCTACACAAAGTGCCTGCTGAATACCAACGCAAACAAAACACGCCCGTTGGGGGGAATCCCAAACACCGACGGGCTCGGAGAGGAGCCTCTCGGGAGCTGATTTTCAGTCGCAGGGGGAAAAGCAGAGCGGAGCTGCGCGGGGATGTCCGACCGCGCCATCGACCTGCACGGTCTCAGGGCGAGGAGCCAGCCCCGCTGAGCTGCGGCAACAAAATCGGGGTCCTCAGCTAACTCTCTTCCACACAGCACCTCGTAACTGGCACCGGAAGACCTATCATTGGAAAAATAAAAAAAAAAAATCCGTTTTCGGGCTGAGCTGAAGCTGCGCCTCGGTGCTAACACCCAGATGGGATGGGATGGAGGAGGTGCAGCAGCAACCCGCTCGGCTTTGCCGATGCTGAGCAATTTGCCGGATTACAACACCCCTCGGTTTCCACTTCCAGGTGGTGCAGCGTATGCTAAAGACCATTTTTTTCAGCTTTTACCTAACCCAAACCGCTGCCGTGCTTACAAAAAAAAAAAAGCATCACGGGGACCTGGCACGAAGGAGGGCGAGCGGGCAGCGCCAGCAGACCGAGGCCACGATTCCTCGGCTCGACCCCGGCGGGGTTTGCAGGAGGACAGCTCGAAGCAGCACCTAACGAGGACAGCTCGAAGCAGCACCTAACGAGGACGGGGCACGTCGCCCTGCACCTCGTCTCCCCGTGCGGAGGGCCGGAAGGACGGGAGGTGACCGTGCTCTCCGTGCTCGTGGCGCAACGCGGCCGACGGGATTTCAACACGGCGCCGCTGCAAGAGGGGTGCAACGCGGCCTGACGTCCTCTGCGGGTTTTTTGTTTTTTTTTTTTTTTTTCGGTAATCAGATGCTGATTTTCTCAGGCTTTTTAAAGGAGGAAGAAATGGCCCTGCCCGTCCCTAACTCACGTTGCTCAGGACGGGGACATTTCTGCCTCCGGGTACAAACCAACCGAGTCCACGCGAGCCCTTCGCTGGCAGCAGGCAACACGGCCCCGCAACATTTGAGCCTCACCCAAGCCCAAGAGAGGAAAAGAGGAGCCCTTAAAGGACACAAAGCCACCCTTCGGCCCTACAAAGACCTCACCAGCCTGTCCCAAATAATCACGGTTACGCTCAGCTCCAGCTTTGTACCTACACGAAATTTTCCAGCCCGGCTGAACTCCGGTAGCTTAGCAGGGAGAGCTGCGCAGGGGTTCAATTTCAACGGAGTTTAAATTAAACAGGGTTTAAATTAAAGCCCGTAAGGGCGCATTACGAAGCCCCACAGCAATTAACACGCGCGGGACCTTCCTCGGAAGGAGGCTTCCAGCTCGCCGCTGCTGCACCCTGCGGATCGGAGCGGTATTTGGAGAGCGCCTCCGGAGCGTTTTGGGAGGCGTCCTCACACCCACGTAGCGCAGCCCTGCTCCTTCCTACCCCAAAACTGAAGCCTTTTGGGGTCAACGTCATTAGGAGGTGCTCCGAATGCCTCCTGCCTACACGGCGAGAGCAGAGCCACAGCCTGGGGGCTCGCACGGCTTTCAGGACACTCGGCCACGCTGCTTCAGGCACCGCAGGCTGGGGGCATCCCCCGCAGGGCTGAAATCCCCCCTCCAACGGGGACGAAGGCAGCCACGTCCCCGCAAGCCAGCGGGGCGGGAGATGAGCACCATCCCCATCTATCGCACGCCCAGGGACAGGAAATACTTGGAGCCTGAGCACCCCGTACGGGTGACGCCGCGAGCCGCCCGCGCACCCCGTCCCGTCCGTCCCCGGCTCCGATGCCCAAATCCCGCTGCCCGCGGGCACTCGCTCGCTTCTCCCTCGGGGACAGGACCCAGATGGCCCCGACATGGGGCGGAAGAGAAGGGATTTGTTCAAATTCGGGTCCGAGCGAGCCCCCAGCACTCACCTGTTCTTCTCCATCTCGTTGTGCGTCGACCTGGAAGAGAAAAAAAAAAAAGGACACGGCGTCAGCTCCTGCAGGGGAGCGCGGTGCGAGAACAAACACCACGGCTGGGATCTGCTCGGGGGGGAACGGGGACGGCGGAGACGGTGGGGACATCAAACCGGGTGGGAACCGGGCACGGGACACTCGACGGCCCAGCACGACGGAGAATTACCCCGATGAACGGCAATAAACGGGAGAGGAAAACCCTAAAACGGGATTTTAACGGGGCGAGGCTCGTTTTTAGAGACTTTCTGGCTACGAGGACCGGGAATACGCAGGCGTCCCGGTGTCGTGGCTCGGGGCAGACAGCACACAGCGCCCAAAAACTCTCCAGCCTCGTGGCGGAGGCTTCACGGAGAAGACGAAGCGCCGAGAGCGCGTCCGCAGGCCCAGCGCCGACGTGCGTATCTGCGGGCAGGAAGAGGGAAGTTGCCCCATCCCAACGCGGCCCCGACACCGAGCCCACGAGAACGCAACCGGGCCTCCGGCCAGCTCGGGAGCCCTGGTGAATGGCTCACGGGGGGCTCCAAGCAGCTCCCTAAAGGCTTCCCGCGGGAACAGCAGGGGAAGAGGAGCCCCGCGCCCGCTCCCGTCCCCGCCGCTGCAAAATGCGGGGTGATCCCAAAGGCGAGGTGCAGGCAGAGATCCCTGCTCAAAGCCCGCGTTAGCAGGAGGCCAGACGCGATGCCGAGCCCCGCACCGGTGTTAAACCTGCTCACAGACCATCCCCAGGTCTTACCGAGACTTATTTTCTCGCCACCAACACCCAGCGCGCCCTAACGCGGCCGCGCCGCGGAGCTGCCCTTATAGAACTTCGGGGGCCGCTTACTCACAAGAAAAACGTGAATTTGTGCCTA
The DNA here is from genome assembly GCF_009769625.2 of Cygnus olor. NCBI lineage: Eukaryota > Metazoa > Chordata > Aves > Anseriformes > Anatidae > Cygnus > Cygnus olor. The sequence goes on along the minus strand of NC_049195.1, from coordinate 1,471,255 downwards.
AAAACACCCAAAGAAAAGCACCTACAGGTGCGCAAACCCCGCACGCTCCGGGGACGCGGACGCTCTCCATCTCCCGTGGACCTCCCCGTTCAAGTTCCCCTTTCATTAATAAATTCATTTTCTCTTCGGTGGCTTCATTTCGGGGCCGTTCTCGGTCTGCTCCTTTTAGGGTGGGTTTTATCTTTCTGCAAGCACACATCCTAAGATTTAGGGGGAGGTGGGGGAGTTGGGGGACTTCGGTTCCGGATCCCCGCTTTGGGGGGGGTTGAGAACCCCTCTCCTGCACCCTAAATTCCCCGGAAAGGGATTTACGAAGCCCTCCCCCGGGCAGCAGGGCGAGGATGGGCACGGCCGGATCCTGGCTTCCTCCGACGACTCCGTGCGGACGTCTTCTGCTCTTCTGCTTCACCAAATCCTCGTTCAAACGAGGAATCGATTCCAAACCTCCCCGGAGAGCAACCTGGGAGCAGGCGCTGCGCACCCCCCGCCCCCCCCCCACCCCAGACCCCGCATCGGAGGAGGGAACAAAACCCCTCGGGCGCCCCAAAAGCAGGGGGAAAAAAAATTTAAAAAGCCCCAACTGGAGGAAAAGAGGGGGGGGGGGAAAACGTGGAAAAAAAAAAAAGAGAAAAAGTCGTGCCCGCAGCGTCCCGGCCGTCCCCGCAGCCGCCGAAGGTCGCCGGCGTCGCGCACGCAAACCCGCTGGGGACCAGGAGGGTGCTGGTGCCAGCTCAGCACCGCTCCGCCCTGGGCAAACAGCCGCGGGCACGGCCCCGGCCGGACCTGTTGTGGGGCCGAAGTCCCCGGAGGTGGCCCCGGTCCCCGGCGCGGCGTCGCCGCTGCTAACGGGGTCTCGGCGACACGGCCGGCGCCGAGGTGGCGGGGGAAAACGAATCGGGTTCGTTCTGCTGCGCCCCCAAATCGGCCGGGGTGGCTCCCCCTGGGCTAGGGTGGGGAACGTTTTTGGGGGGAAGGCTCCCGGGAGGGGGGTCTGCAACCGAAACCGCTCATAAAAAACCCGCCTGCCACCCCCGGGGGGCACAGGGTCCCCTCCTTTTGGGGTCGACACCCACCTGCCACCCCCGGGGGACACGAGGGTCCCCTCCTTTTGGGGCTGACACCCACCTGCCACCCCCGGGGGACACGAGGGTCCCCTCCTTTTGGGGCTGACACCCACCTGCCACCCCTATGGGGCACGAGGGTTCCCTCCTTTTGGGGCCGAGACCTGCTTGGCACCCCAGGGGGCACAGGGTCCCCCCCCTTTTGGGGTTGACACCCGCCTGCCACCCCTGGGGGCACGAGGGTCTCCTCTTTTTGGGGCCAGCACCTGCCACCGTGTGGGGCACGAGGGTCCCCGCCTTTTGGGGTCGACACCCGCCTGGCACCCCCAAGGGATGCGAGGGTCCCCTCCTTTTGGGGAGGCAGGGAGCGGGGTGGGGGACGAGCACCTACGGGTCCGTCCCCAAAACAAGGCTCGAGCTGGCACCCAGGTTCCGGAAGGGTTTTGGGGTGGACACCACACGGCAGACCCCCAAACCCAAACGGGATTTATCTCAGCCCCGAACCCCGACCCCCCCCCCCCCCAACGCCGAGCCACAGCAGCGCCCGACCCCAAACCCCGGCAGGATTCATCCCCTAAAGGGAACCGGGACGGGTTTCGCTTTCGACGCCGCCCTCTGAGCCCGAAATGCTCCCGCGGCCCCGGTGCCGGGACCCGGCTGCCACGTCACGGCCGCGCCTGTCGGGACGGGATCGCCCGAGAAGGGAGGTTCCCGTCACGGCCCCAAGCCTGTGACGTGCGGGGCACCCCCCCGGCATGGACGGCCCCGTACCCCGGGGGGGGGGGGGTTTGTGGTCCTCGGTGGGGGGGTGTGGTGTGGCGTTAGGGTCTCCTAGAGGGGTTTTAGGATCCCCGGGAGGTTTTTAGGGTCTCCTGGATGGGGGTTTAGGGGTCCTCAGGGGGGCTTTGGGGTCTCCTGGAGGGGTTTTAGGGTCCCCTGGAGGGGTTTTAGGGTCCCTGAGGTGAGCCCCTTGGGGCGGAGGAGGCTTAGGGCAGCTTGGGGGGGGTGTCCCGGGGGGGTCCCGAGGGCCCGGTGGCTGCAGGGTCCCAGCAGGCCCCCAGCCCGGCCCCGTGCCCTGTGACAGGGGTGTCCCCAAGTGTTCCCCCACCCCAACGCTGCCCTATAACGGGGACACCGACAGCTCCCCATCCCCCGGTGACAGCGGGGTCCCCCCAGGTCCCCCTGCCTGTGACACGTCCCCCACCCCGGGTGACAGCAGTGTCCCCAAGGGCCCCCATCTCCCCCATTACCCCACGACCGGGGACACCGACGGCTGATCCCCCGGTGACAGCGGGGTCCCCAAAGCCCCCCCGAGGTCCCCAAAATCCCCCTGAGGTCCTCAACCCCCCCCCCCCGGGACCTGCCCCCACCCCGGGGCACCGGCAGCACCCCCGGTATCCCCCAGCAAACCCCTTACCCCATAACGGGGGAGACACCGACAGCCCCCACCCCCGGTGACAGCGGGGTCCCCAACATCCCCGTAACCCGCCCCCACCCCCGGGCACCGGTAGAGGCCCCGGTAACCCCCGGCAACCCCCGGTATCCCCCGGTAAGCCCCCCCTCACCCCCTACCCCATAACGTGGGGACACCGCCAGCCCCACCCCCGGTACCACCGGGACTCCCAAGCCCCCCCCCCCACCCCCAAATCCCGGTACCCCCCCGGTAACGGCCGCCCCCTCCCCCCCCCCCCCCGTTACCTGCTTCCCCCTCCGCTCTTCCTGCCCTTCGCCCTCCTCCTGGCCCCTCTCCGCTCTCCGCCGGGCAGCACCGAGGCGTACCCGTGCTCGGCCTCGGCGGGGCCACCCCGGCAAGGAGCCGCCGCTAACACCGGAGCCTCCTCCCGGGACCCACCGGCACCGCCGGAGGAAGCCGCCGGGGCAGAGCCGTTCCCGAGCTCCCGCCGCTCCAGGAACTCGGCGGCCGCCAGCAGCAGCTGGATGCGGCCCCCGGGGTCGCCGCCGCCGCCGCCTCCTCCTCCTCCCCCCCCCGCTGCCGCCGCCGCCGCCGCCGCCGCCGCCATCGCCGCGCTCCGGGGCCCGGGACCGGGGCCGGGCCGGGGTGAGCGGAGCTCGGGGGCCCGGCCCCGCTGTTTAAGCCCCGCCCCCCGCGCCGCGCTATTGGGCGCCGTCCCCGCCCGCCCCTCCCCTCCCCTCCGGGCTTCGGGCGCTGATTGGGTGGCGGGAGCCGGGGGGGGGGGAGGCCGAGCGCTATTGGGTGGGAGAGGGGAGGGGATGCGGAAGGGTGAAGGGAGGATTCGGTTTATTGGCGGGGGGGGGGGGGGGGGGGAAGGGGGTGAGGCGCTTCCGGCTTCGGGTGGCCAATGGGGGGGGAGGGGAGAGGGGAGGGGCGGGGCCAAGTGGGAACGGGGAAGGGAGGGGCCCCCCCGGGGAGTGGGGACACCCCCCCAGGCCCCCCCCCCCCAGGGCCAGGCCCCCCCCCTGCAGGGAACCCCCCCCAGGGCCCCCCCCCAGGCAGGGGCACCCCCAAGACCTCCCCCCCCAGAAGCTGGGACCCCCCCATGACCCCCCCACGGAGCAGGGCCCCCCCAAAATCCCCCCCCCAGGGCCAAAGCAGGGAACCCCCCCAGGACCCCCCCCAGGATCCCCCCCCAGGCAGGGGTACCCCCAAGACCTCCCCCCCCCCCAGAAGCTGGGACCCCCCCAAAATCCAAACCTCGGGGCCAGGGCCACTCCCACAGGCCCGAAACCCCCCCAGGCCCCCCCCCCCCAAAAAAATCAGGACCCCTCCCAGACAGGGGAACCCCAAAATCCCCCCCCAGAAGGAGGGACCCCCCAAAAAATCCCCCCCAGGTGCCCCCAAGGAAGCACCCCCCACAACCCAAACACCCAAGAGACCCCCCCAAAAGCTGGGGACACCCCAAAACAGAACCCCCCCAAAAGGGCCCCCTGCCCCCCAAAAGGGCCCCCTGCCCCCCAAAAAAGGCCCCCCCCTTTAAGACAAGGCCCCACTGAGGTGCGGGGGGGGCCCACACCCCAAAACCCGGCCCTGCCCCGGGGTGACTCACCCCAGAGAACCAGATAAACGTGGCTGGGGGGGGCCGGGGGCGTCACCCCCCCAAAAAAATGAAACAAAACACACCAAAAAAAAAAGTCTGGTGTTTTCGGGGCGACTGCAGTCAACCAGCTCATCCCGAAACCTCCTGCCTCCTCCTGTACCCAAAAAGTGTTTTTTTTTTCCCCTGGTTTTTGTGCCCAGGGTTGGCCAAGGTGGGGGGGGGTTAATTAGCGGAGCCCTAACGAAGCGCAGCGGCTCGGAAATCCCTGGCCTTATCGCGGGGCAGCAGGCGGCCGGCGGGACGGGGCGCGACGGGGAGATTACGGGCCGCTGGCGGCGTCACCGTGCCCGGGGTGTCACCGTCCCTCGGGTGTCACCGTCCCTGGGGTGCCCCAAGTCCCAACGAGGCTGGGATTTAGGAAGGCGTCTCCGCTGTGACAGCCCAAAACATTGAGCAGGACCTTCAAAAGACCAAAAATAAAATCCACATTTTTTACAGCAAGGGCTCCAACCCCACAATTTTGATAGCAAAGACTCCAGTCCCTCAGTTTTTTAAAGCAAAGACCCCAATCCCACAATGTTTTAAAGCAAAGTCTCCAACCCCACAACTTTTTAAAGCAAAGGCTCCAACCCCACAATTTTGATAGCAAAGGCTCCAACCCCACAACTTTTTAAAGCAAAGGCTCCAACCCCACAATTTTGATAGCAAAGGCTCCAATCCCACATTTTTTTTTACAGCAAAGTCTCCAATCCCTCAATTTTTTAAAGCAAAGTCTCCAATCCCTCAATTTTTAAAAGCAAAGTCTCCAATCCCACAATCTTGATAGTAAAGATCCCAATCCCACATTTTTTTACAGCAAAGGCCCCAGTCCCGGGCTGGACGCACTCATCTACGTCTTAATTTATTCGATAACCTCGTGTGTTTGCTGGGAATTAGAGGGCTTTTAGGCATCAGGACCCTCCCCGCAGACGTCTTTGCGGTGTCCCCATAGGGTGCAGCAGCAAGGGGGCACCAGCCCCATTTCCCCCTTTTTTTTGTTTAGGGGGAAAAAAGGCAAATATTTCCTGGGGCCTCACGTTGCCCCACCCGCGGTTCCTCTCCGGGATGAGAAGAGCCCGAGCTGCGGCCGGCGGCTCCTGGGGCTGTGCTGCCACCTCCTGGGGCTGTGCAACCTGCCTTCGGTCGGGACCCCCCCATTTCCCATCCCCATGTTGCCCATCCCTGAGTGGGGAACACTGAAGAGGGCAAGGGGCAAGCGACACATCTGTTCGCTCATGTCCCCCCATCCTGAGTGAACATGCAGGGAATCGGAAGGAAAATAAAAACCCATAGGCATTGATAAAGAGTTTAATAATAAAGGAATAGAAAATAATAAAAATAATACAATAAATTAAAAAGACAATCAATAAAATTTATTAATGTAAACAATTTTTCCCAGCCTAATGATCTCCTATCACCACCGTGATCACCCGTCCTAGCAATTTCCCATCCCATCATTTCACACTAATGAATTCCCATCACCGTCATGACTTCCCATCCCCCTGATCATTTCCTATCCCAGCAACCTCCCATTGCTGATCCCAAGGCTCAGTTCCCAACTCCCATCCATCCATCCATCCATCCATCCATCCATCCATCCATCCATCCATCCACCCATCCACCCATTTTCTCCCGTCCGTGCTGGCCATGCCCACATCCATTCACGGACTGAGCATGGGCAGCGGGAGCGGGCTGCATCCCACTCGGCATCCCACTGCCAGAACAACTGCAGGCAGAGGCGTTGCTGAGTGAACACCTACACTAGAGTAATTTAAGAAAGAAGGCAATAAAGCAGAGAAAGGACCAGAAAAGAAGAAATAAGTTTTCAATCCCTGCCATTTTGTGTCCCAACAAGCAGTTCCCATGCCCAAACTTGCCCATCCCAGGTATTGCCCAGCCCAACAGCTTCCATCGCAACACTCCCAACACTCATTCGTGACCCCCCCCATTTCCCATCCCCCCCGCCGTTGCCCATCCCTGACAGTGAGAAACACTGCCTAGCTACAGCACTAAAGAAGGGTAAGGGCAAGCGAGAGGGGAAAGGGCTGAAGAGCGCGGCTGAAGCTGGAGCAGGCGCCTGCAGAGGTCTCTGTGCCTGCGTGCTGAGCTCAGCACCACTGGGTGCTGCAGGGGCCGTCGAGGAGCGCAGGCTCACGGGTAGCCGTAATACTTGGCTATGGCCCTGTCTTTCTGCCGCTGCGCGAAGAATTGCGCAGGGCCGATCTTCATCTGCTGGGCCGCCCGCTGCCGCTCCTCCTGGGCCAGCTTCTTCAGGCGCTCCCGCTCAGGACGCTGCTGCGGCGTGATGGGCACCGACGCCTCCTGCTCCGCCAGCGGCGTGGGCGCCGCGTGGCTGCCCGCCCAGGGCCCCACGCAGGGCACGTAGTCCACGCGGGGCCGTGCCGGGGGCTGCAGCGTGCGTGGCTGTGCGGGCAGAGCCCCCCGCTGCGCTTGGCCCCCCGCGGCTGGCAGGCACGGCGCTCTGGGCGCCTGCTCTAGGGCAGCGTCCCCTGTTGACGCCGTGCTGCCTGGCGGTGCCGGCACCACCTTTTCTTTGCCGCCAGCTGGGGACCGGGGGGCAGCGGGCGCAGCGCTGGAGCCTGGCACTGTCGGCGGGGCCCTGGGCATGCTGCTGGGGCCGCCGGAGGTGGGCTGCGGCTGCGCACAGGGCAGCTGGCGCACTGGCCCCAGCGCCTTCGCCCTGGCCCCCAGCGGCTGCAAAGTCTCGCTGGGGGTCTTTGTCCCCAGGTGCTGGCGCTGCAGCGTCTTGGCCCTGACGGCTTGGGGACAGAGCCTGTCCTGGGGCCGCACGGCACGGGGCTCCCCGCTCGGAGTCTCCGGCAGCAGCCGTGCTCTGCGGGGAGGCGGCGACGCTGCTCCTTGCCCCCCAGCAGCCCCCGGGCTTCGGGCTCTCTTGCTGCGCGCCCGGGAGTTGTTGGTCGCTGGCTGCTGCGTGCCGCTGCCCTCTTGCCTGCTGCTGCCACGGCGTCCTGGGGCCTTGGACATCCCGGCGTCCCTGGCACGGCGTCCCTGGCAAGGCGTCTTGGGGCCTTCGACACCCTGGCCCAGCAGCATCTTCCTCTCCTTGCCGGGGGGTTTCTCTGTTGTTGGCCTCTTGTGCTGGGAGCTCTCCGCTGTCCCGGGGGTGCTGGTGGGCGCGGGGCGCTTGGCCCCCCGCTTGGTGCCGGTGGACGCAGGGGCAGCCAGGGGGCTCTTGAGGGGACCCAGGGGGCATTTGGGCAGGGGTCTCCTCTGGTCACTGAGGACCTTGGAGTTGGGGTGGCTCTTGAGGGAACTCTGGGGGGGTTTGGGCAGGGGTCTACTAAGGGAACTGAGGACTTGGGTGTCAGGGGACCTCTTGGGGGGACTCAGGGGTGGATTGGGTAGGGGTCTACGACGGGCACTGGGCAGGGGACTGGCTGCAGAGCTGAGGGGGGGGCTCACTGCCGGCACAACAGGGGACTGCACCGACAGCCCACCCCCAACCTTCTCGGGGTACACCCCAGGGGCTGAGGGTACCTCACCGAGGGCTCCTGTGGCTTCCAGTCCCTGCGTGCTCGGCTCCTCGATGTCCTCGGAGGGGTCGGGCAGCTGGGAGAGGAAGCGGCTGAGGGCAGGACTGCTGGGGACACCGGGGAAGGCGTCCTGGGGCTCCACGGCCTCGAGCCAGCTGAGCAGCTCCTCCATGCCGGGGATGTCCAGGTCGGCCAGGAGCTGGTCGTGCACGTGCTGCAGCTGCTGGCTGTCCCCTGCCAGCTCTGGAAAGGCCTCGGCGAAGGCATCAGGGCCCAGCTCGGGCAGCTGCGGGGGCTCCTCAGGCACCTCCGGGGCTGTCGCCGCTGAGGACGAAGCAAGAAAATCCCCCAAGACGGGCGATGTCAGCTTTCCCATGGCTCATGGGTGTGGGGCGACAACCGGCCGGCTGTGCCAGCGCCAAACTCACCATGGGGCGTCGCCGTCTGGGTGCTGCAGGTCGATGGGGCCAGGAAAGGCTCGGGGGGAGTGGGGTGAGGCAGCGGGGGCCCCTGGTCCTTGCTGAGCCCCACGGCGTGGTCGCAGGGCTCCGGCAGCTGCCCCTGGCTGCTGGTCACGGTGCGGGGCGTGGGGAGCGCCTGCCCCCGGAGCCGAGGCCCCGGGACGAGGGGTGGCGGGGGGCTGCGGTGGGCGGGGGCCTGCAACAGGCAGGTGCCTGCGGGGTGCAGGGGCTCCCCGTGGAGCACGGCCCTGGGCCCCAGCCCCAGCGCATGGTGGGGCACCAGTGTCCCCGTCACCATGGGCTGTCCCCACTGGCAGACAGGGGCACAGGGAGGAGCGGTGTGGGGGAGCTGCACCACCTGCAGGTTATGCCCCACGGCGGGGAGCTGCACCAGCTGCAGGTTATGCCCCACGGTGGGGAGCTGCACCAGCTGCAGGTGGTGCCCCTCGGGTGGGAGGTGCCCCCCAGGCGGCAGCTGCACCACGGCTGGGAGCTGCAGCACCTGCCCCTGGACCCCCGGCACCACGTGCCAGACGGTGGCCTGGGGCAGCGCGTAGGGGAGGGTGGGTACCTGGGGGGGCTGCAAGGGCACCGCCATCGCTCCGGGGAAGGAGGGCAGCAGCCAGGCAGCCACCGTTGGCGGCTCAGCCGGGACAACGAAGGGGGAGTTGGGCATCTGCGGCACCGGCGGCAGCCGTCTGGGGAATCTCTCTGTGAGGAAAAAGGGCGCTGGGCTGAGCTCTCGGGCGCTGGGCTCGCCGGCAGGGCCGCAGCCCCGGGAGGAGCGGGAGCCCGCTGCTCTACCTGCCATGGTCGCTGGAGAGTGGGGCGGTTCGTTGGGGAGCCCGGCCAACGGGGGTTCCATCCCAACGGCTGACCAGCCCCTCGCCGCCATCTTGGTGATGATTGCAGTTTCTCTACCCCAGCGGGCTTCCCAGCGCAATCATTTTCCATCCCCGTGAGCCTTTCCCGTCCCAGTCATCATTTGCCAGGCCCAGGAGGGTTTCGCGCTCCAACACTTTCCCCTCCCAAGGATTTTCCATCCCAAGACTTTTCCATCCCAAGACTTTTCCATCCCAAGACTTTTCATCCTCCCGGTGATTTCCCATCCCGACAATTTCACGGCCCAACAGATTCCCATGCAAAATAGTTCCCATCAGCACGAAGCGTTTCTTAATCCAATGAGATCTCATCCCAAAGACTTCCCATCCCTTGGATTTCTTTTCCAAGTATTTCCTACCCCAATGAATCTTACCCACCCCATTCAAGATTTCCCATCCCAATAATTTCCCATCCCAAGAGAGATTTCCCTACCCCGATGCTTTTCCTTTCCAGTGATTTCCTCCCCAAGGAAAATTTCCCATCCCAATGCCTTTCCTTAAGGATGACGTCCTCCCCAAGGAAGGTATCTCATCCCAATGCTTTTCCTTCCCACGGAAGCTTTCCCATCCCAAGGAAGATTTCCCATCTCTTTCATTTCCTAGCCCCATGGATTTCCAGCCCAAGGAAGTCTTCCCATCCCAGCAATCATTTCTCATCCCACTCGTCATTTCCCATCCCCATGATTTCCCAGTTTCACCATCCAAAGGACAGCTTAGCCAGCCCACAGCTAGAGAGAGATCACAACAGGGATTTGTACGATTCTGTTAGATGCAAGGGCATGGACACTTGGCGTGCTACCGATTGCACTTTATTCCAGATCAACACAGATCACCAGTACCAAGAGCGCTATGATGAATCTGGCGAAGATGTAGATAGATGGTTCTTACAGGTATTACCAGGAAATAAATAGGTATCTGCACTTCTCTCTAGCTACCTTAGTAAAAGATCGGAAGGGTAGAGCACTAATTAACAGTAGCATTATTAGAGGCACTACTGGGGCAGTGAAAATACATCAGGAGGGCCAACTTACCAATGCCTGAAAGGCAAATGCACTTAGGATGGGTTTTCTTTGCCAAGACTAAACTTGCAAGAGGTTCAAGCTCTCAGCAGCGGTAGCTGTGCCCGCAGGACTCAGGTGCTGCCTCGGCCAGCAGGCCCAGGCAGGTGGGGCACGTCTCATCCCCGGGGGCCTCTGCTGTCAGCCCGCGGGGCGGCTGGCTCGTGCTGCCCGCGGCCTCCCTGCCGTGGAGATGCTCGGCCACCGGGATGGAGGCTGCCCACTCCTAAGCACCTCTAACCAGCAGCACCTTCAAGTCTCCTCTTCCACCAGCAGGACGTCAGCGTCTCTTGTTCCACCAGCAGGACATCGGCATCTCCTATTCCACCACCAAGACCTCCATGCCTTGAGTGCCACCAGCAGTACTCAATGCGAGCTGGACGCTCAGGGCACTTACGGCCACCCACCTTTGTGAGCTCAAAGGCTGACAGCGACTCTCTGCTGACCTCACACGGCTCTCGGGCGCCCCGATGGCAGCACTGACGGCGGTAAGCTGCCTGCCAGGAGAAAAGGCTGACATGAAACGGCTGCTCCACAACGACAGGAGCAATGTCTGCTGGGCTGGGGGTTCGGATGGGAGCTCGGCCTTCGGCCTGGGAGCTGCGCCTGGGAGCCAGGGGCGTCCTTGATGTGCAGCTGGACACGTGGGCCTGAGAAAGCAAGGTTTCTTTAAAGAAAATTGGAAACATCGTCACCTAGTGGCTGTCTCAGGGGGACGGATAGAAACGCACAGCATCTCTTGGTTACCTGAAGTGCTGGTGTCCTACGCCCTCGTATGTCTCAATGACATAAAAAGGGACAGATTTTTACCCAAAATGCAGCTCCTTTCTGTGAGAAGCTTCCCGTGCTGCGCGTCCTCCTCTCTTTCTAGTATGTGGCTTCGACTTTAGGCGTGTTGTTTTTTCTCCTTGTGAGAAACAAAGTTGTGTTTTTGCAATAGAAGGTGTTTTTGCAGTGGAAAAAATCCACTAACCTTGCATATTCAAAAGTGATTGTGTGGCATAGCAGTGGGGAATCTGTTAAGCAGATAAGGGGAAGGTCCCACTGTCCCAAAATAATGAGGATAGCTAAGAAAAACAGGATGAGCAGTGCGAGATCAGTAAAAGCAAAGATCAAGTCACAAGAGAAGAAGGAAAAAATAAAAGGGTAAGGAGAAATTAACGGTTGGTCAAATAAAATTGTACATATATGGTATAGTAGTGCGTCGAGTAGGCTGTGAACCTGTAGTACTCAGCCAATGAAGAAACAGGGGAGAAATCAGGAGTCGGGTAGTAGGGAATACACAGTTATGATAAACTTTTACTGCGCGCTCCTGCTTGCAGGACGCCCGCCATTGCAATCGCGAATAAAAAAGCTTCACAGAAGATCCTGTCTGAAGAAAATTATTGAGATTTTTCTCACAGTCTAGGGGCTCGTCCCGGATCTTGTTGCCTAGCGGAGAGTTCTTGCTACCACAGACAGGAAGGTGCACCCTCTGATTTCAGAGGTCCCATCCGGGGTGGTGGCTTGTCTCAGGATGGCTGACAAAGGACTGAGACTGTTCATCTGAAGACAGGCTCTGAGAAGAACTGGGGAGAAAGGAGGCCAATACAGACAGACCACAGACACAGCCCAGACACAGCCCAACCAGAGCCTGTACACAGCACAGAGAGCACAGACACAGCCCAGCCAGAGCCCAGACACAGTCCAGACACAGCTCAGACACAGCACAGAGACAGCACAGACAAAGCACAGAGACACAGCACAGACAGAGCACAGAGACAGCACAGACACAGCCCAGAGAGCACAGACAGGGCACAGACACAGAACAGACACAGCCCAGAGAGAGCACAGACAGGGCACAGACAGAACCCAGACAGAGCACAGATTGCACAGACACAGCCCAGACACAGTCCAGACACAGTCCAGACACAGCACAGACACAGCACAGACACAGCACAGACACAGCACGGACACAGCACGGACACAGCACGGACACAGCACGGACACAGCACGGACAGAACACAGAGATCCCAGACAGAGCACAGACACAGAACAGACACAGCCCAGACACAGTCCAGACACAGCTCAGACACAGCACAGACACAGTCCAGACCCAGCTCAGACACAGCACAGACACAGCACGGACACAGCACGGACACAGCACGGACACAGCACGGACAGAACACAGAGATCACAGACAGAGCACAGACACAGACAGACACAGCCCAGACAGAGCCCAGACAGGGCACAGACAGAACCCAGACAGAGCACAGATTGCACAGACACAGCCCAGACACAGTCCAGACACAGTCCAGACACAGCACAGACACAGCACGGACAGAACACAGAGAGATCACAGACAGAGCACAGACACAGCACACACACAGCCCAGACAGAGCACAGACACTGCACAGACAGAGCACAGACAGAGCACAGATCGCACAGACAGAGCCCAGACACAGTCCAGACACAGCTCAGACACAGCACAGACACTGCACAGACAGAGCCCAGACACAGCACAGACGGAGCATAGACACAGCACAGACAGAGCACAGACAGAGCCCAGACACAGTCCAGACACAGCTCAGACACAGCACAGACACAGCATAGACACAGCACAGAGAGCACAGACAGAGCACAGACACAGAACAGACACAGCCCAGACAGAGCCCAGACAGGGCACAGACAGAACCCAGACAGAGCACAGATTGCACAGACACAGCCCAGACACAGCCCAGACACAGTCCAGACACAGTCCAGACCCAGCTCAGACACAGCACAGACACAGCACGGACGGAGCACAGAGGGCACAGGCACAGCACAGAGCACAGACACAGCACAGACACAGCACGGACACCGGAGCCGTTATCCCAGCATGGCAGCAGCAAGGTGACAATGTGCTCGCCTGGAGGACAGCTGAAATCTTTCCGCATGTCTCACAGCTCACCCAGAGATCGGGATCACCTGGTTACTGCTGCTTTTAGATGGTGGTCTTCAGCCTGCTGTTCCCTAGGACGGCCCTACACTGAGGTAGTCTGCTAGGGATCTCCACTGCCAGGATCGGGGCACACCTTTCTAAAACCCTTTAGCCTTTAGTCCCTCAGTTTTTTAAAGCAAAGACCCCAATCCCACAATGTTTTAAAGCAAAGTCTCCAACCCCACAATTTTTTAAAGTCTCCAACCCCACATTTTTTTAAAGCAAAGTCTCCAGTCCCACAATTTTGATAGCAAAGGCTCCAACCCCACAACTTTTTAAAGCAAAGGCTCCAACCCCACAATTTTGATAGCAAAGGCTCCAATCCCACATTTTTTTTTACAGCAAAGTCTCCAATCCCTCAATTTTTTAAAGCAAAGTCTCCAATCCCTCAATTTTTAAAAGCAAAGTCTCCAATCCCACAATCTTGATAGTAAAGATCCCAATCCCACATTTTTTTACAGCAAAGGCCCCAGTCCCGGGCTGGACGCACTCATCTACGTCTTAATTTATTCGATAACCTCGTGTGTTTGCTGGGAATTAGAGGGCTTTTAGGCATCAGGACCCTCCCCGCAGACGTCTTTGCGGTGTCCCCATAGGGTGCAGCAGCAAGGGGGCACCAGCCCCATTTCCCCCTTTTTTTTGTTTAGGGGGAAAAAAGGCAAATATTTCCTGGGGCCTCACGTTGCCCCACCCGCGGTTCCTCTCCGGGATGAGAAGAGCCCGAGCTGCGGCCGGCGGCTCCTGGGGCTGTGCTGCCACCTCCTGGGGCTGTGCAACCTGCCTTCGGTCGGGACCCCCCCATTTCCCATCCCCATGTTGCCCATCCCTGAGTGGGGAACACTGAAGAGGGCAAGGGGCAAGCGACACATCTGTTCGCTCATGTCCCCCCATCCTGAGTGAACATGCAGGGAATCGGAAGGAAAATAAAAACCCATAGGCATTGATAAAGAGTTTAATAATAAAGGAATAGAAAATAATAAAAATAATACAATAAATTAAAAAGACAATCAATAAAATTTATTAATGTAAACAATTTTTCCCAGCCTAATGATCTCCTATCACCACCGTGATCACCCGTCCTAGCAATTTCCCATCCCATCATTTCACACTAATGAATTCCCATCACCGTCATGACTTCCCATCCCCCTGATCATTTCCTATCCCAGCAACCTCCCATTGCTGATCCCAAGGCTCAGTTCCCAACTCCCATCCATCCATCCATCCATCCATCCATCCATCCATCCATCCATCCACCCATCCATCCACCCATCCACCCATCCACCCATTTTCTCCCGTCCGTGCTGGCCATGCCCACATCCATTCACGGACTGAGCATGGGCAGCGGGAGCGGGCTGCATCCCACTCGGCATCCCACTGCCAGAACAACTGCAGGCAGAGGCGTTGCTGAGTGAACACCTACACTAGAGTAATTTAAGAAAGAAGGCAATAAAGCAGAGAAAGGACCAGAAAAGAAGAAATAAGTTTTCAATCCCTGCCATTTTGTGTCCCAACAAGCAGTTCCCATGCCCAAACTTGCCCATCCCAGGTATTGCCCAGCCCAACAGCTTCCATCGCAACACTCCCAACACTCATTCGTGACCCCCCCATTTCCCATCCCCCCCGCCGTTGCCCATCCCTGACAGTGAGAAACACTGCCTAGCTACAGCACTAAAGAAGGGTAAGGGCAAGCGAGAGGGGAAAGGGCTGAAGAGCGCGGCTGAAGCTGGAGCAGGCGCCTGCAGAGGTCTCTGTGCCTGCGTGCTGAGCTCAGCACCACTGGGTGCTGCAGGGGCCGTCGAGGAGCGCAGGCTCACGGGTAGCCGTAATACTTGGCTATGGCCCTGTCTTTCTGCCGCTGCGCGAAGAATTGCGCAGGGCCGATCTTCATCTGCTGGGCCGCCCGCTGCCGCTCCTCCTGGGCCAGCTTCTTCAGGCGCTCCCGCTCAGGACGCTGCTGCGGCGTGATGGGCACCGACGCCTCCTGCTCCGCCAGCGGCGTGGGCGCCGCGTGGCTGCCCGCCCAGGGCCCCACGCAGGGCACGTAGTCCACGCGGGGCCGTGCCGGGGGCTGCAGCGTGCGTGGCTGTGCGGGCAGAGCCCCCCGCTGCGCTTGGCCCCCCGCGGCTGGCAGGCACGGCGCTCTGGGCGCCTGCTCTAGGGCAGCGTCCCCTGTTGACGCCGTGCTGCCTGGCGGTGCCGGCACCACCTTTTCTTTGCCGCCAGCTGGGGACCGGGGGGCAGCGGGCGCA
The DNA here is from genome assembly GCF_009769625.2 of Cygnus olor. Lineage (NCBI taxonomy): Eukaryota > Metazoa > Chordata > Aves > Anseriformes > Anatidae > Cygnus > Cygnus olor. The sequence goes on along the minus strand of NC_049195.1, from coordinate 1,456,015 downwards.
GCGCTGGAGCCTGGCACTGTCGGCGGGGCCCTGGGCATGCTGCTGGGGCCGCCGGAGGTGGGCTGCGGCTGCGCACAGGGCAGCTGGCGCACTGGCCCCAGCGCCTTCGCCCTGGCCCCCAGCGGCTGCAAAGTCTCGCTGGGGGTCTTTGTCCCCAGGTGCTGGCGCTGCAGCGTCTTGGCCCTGACGGCTTGGGGACAGAGCCTGTCCTGGGGCCGCACGGCACGGGGCTCCCCGCTCGGAGTCTCCGGCAGCAGCCGTGCTCTGCGGGGAGGCGGCGACGCTGCTCCTTGCCCCCCAGCAGCCCCCGGGCTTCGGGCTCTCTTGCTGCGCGCCCGGGAGTTGTTGGTCGCTGGCTGCTGCGTGCCGCTGCCCTCTTGCCTGCTGCTGCCACGGCGTCCTGGGGCCTTGGACATCCCGGCGTCCCTGGCACGGCGTCCCTGGCAAGGCGTCTTGGGGCCTTCGACACCCTGGCCCAGCAGCATCTTCCTCTCCTTGCCGGGGGGTTTCTCTGTTGTTGGCCTCTTGTGCTGGGAGCGCTCCGCTGTCCCGGGGGTGCTGGTGGGCGCGGGGCGCTTGGCCCCCCGCTTGGTGCCGGTGGACGCAGGGGCAGCCAGGGGGCTCTTGAGGGGACCCAGGGGGCATTTGGGCAGGGGTCTCCTCTGGTCACTGAGGACCTTGGAGTTGGGGTGGCTCTTGAGGGAACTCTGGGGGGGTTTGGGCAGGGGTCTACTAAGGGAACTGAGGACTTGGGTGTCAGGGGACCTCTTGGGGGGACTCAGGGGTGGATTGGGTAGGGGTCTACGACGGGCACTGGGCAGGGGACTGGCTGCAGAGCTGAGGGGGGGGCTCACTGCCGGCACAACAGGGGACTGCACCGACAGCCCACCCCCAACCTTCTCGGGGTACACCCCAGGGGCTGAGGGTACCTCACCGAGGGCTCCTGTGGCTTCCAGTCCCTGCGTGCTCGGCTCCTCGATGTCCTCGGAGAGGTCGGGCAGCTGGGAGAGGAAGCGGCTGAGGGCAGGACTGCTGGGGACACCGGGGAAGGCGTCCTGGGGCTCCACGGCCTCGAGCCAGCTGAGCAGCTCCTCCATGCCGGGGATGTCCAGGTCGGCCAGGAGCTGGTCGTGCACGTGCTGCAGCTGCTGGCTGTCCCCTGCCAGCTCTGGAAAGGCCTCGGCGAAGGCATCAGGGCCCAGCTCGGGCAGCTGCGGGGGCTCCTCAGGCACCTCCGGGGCTGTCGCCGCTGAGGACGAAGCAAGAAAATCCCCCAAGACGGGCGATGTCAGCTTTCCCATGGCTCATGGGTGTGGGGCGACAACCGGCCGGCTGTGCCAGCGCCAAACTCACCATGGGGCGTCGCCGTCTGGGTGCTGCAGGTCGATGGAGCCAGGAAAGGCTCGGGGGGAGTGGGGTGAGGCAGCGGGGGCCCCTGGTCCTTGCTGAGCCCCACGGCGTGGTCGCAGGGCTCCGGCAGCTGCCCCTGGCTGCTGGTCACGGTGCGGGGCGTGGGGAGCGCCTGCCCCCGGAGCCGAGGCCCCGGGACGAGGGGTGGCGGGGGGCTGCGGTGGGCGGGGGCCTGCAACAGGCAGGTGCCTGCGGGGTGCAGGGGCTCCCCGTGGAGCACGGCCCTGGGCCCCAGCCCCAGCGCATGGTGGGGCACCAGTGTCCCCGTCACCATGGGCTGTCCCCACTGGCAGACAGGGGCACAGGGAGGAGCGGTGTGGGGGAGCTGCACCACCTGCAGGTTATGCCCCACGGCGGGGAGCTGCACCAGCTGCAGGTTATGCCCCACGGTGGGGAGCTGCACCAGCTGCAGGTGGTGCCCCTCGGGTGGGAGGTGCCCCCCAGGCGGCAGCTGCACCACGGCTGGGAGCTGCAGCACCTGCCCCTGGACCCCCGGCACCACGTGCCAGACGGTGGCCTGGGGCAGCGCGTAGGGGAGGGTGGGTACCTGGGGGGGCTGCAAGGGCACCGCCATCGCTCCGGGGAAGGAGGGCAGCAGCCAGGCAGCCACCGTTGGCGGCTCAGCTGGGACAACGAAGGGGGAGTTGGGCATCTGCGGCACCGGCGGCAGCCGTCTGGGGAATCTCTCTGTGAGGAAAAAGGGCGCTGGGCTGAGCTCTCGGGCGCTGGGCTCGCCGGCAGGGCCGCAGCCCCGGGAGGAGCGGGAGCCCGCTGCTCTACCTGCCATGGTCGCTGGAGAGTGGGGCGGTTCGTTGGGGAGCCCGGCCAACGGGGGTTCCATCCCAACGGCTGACCAGCCCCTCGCCGCCATCTTGGTGATGATTGCAGTTTCTCTACCCCAGCGGGCTTCCCAGCGCAATCATTTTCCATCCCCGTGAGCCTTTCCCGTCCCAGTCATCATTTGCCAGGCCCAGGAGGGTTTCGCGCTCCAACACTTTCCCCTCCCAAGGATTTTCCATCCCAAGACTTTTCCATCCCAAGACTTTTCATCCTCCCGGTGATTTCCCATCCCGACAATTTCACGGCCCAACAGATTCCCATGCAAAATAGTTCCCATCAGCACGAAGCGTTTCTTAATCCGATGAGATCTCATCCCAAAGACTTCCCATCCCTTGGATTTCTTTTCCAAGTATTTCCTACCCCAATGAATCTTACCCACCCCATTCAAGATTTCCCATCCCAATAATTTCCCATCCCAAGAGAGATTTCCCTACCCCGATGCTTTTCCTTTCCAGTGATTTCCTCCCCAAGGAAAATTTCCCATCCCAATGCCTTTCCTTAAGGATGACGTCCTCCCCAAGGAAGGTATCTCATCCCAATGCTTTTCCTTCCCACGGAAGCTTTCCCATCCCAAGGAAGATTTCCCATCTCTTTCATTTCCTAGCCCCATGGATTTCCAGCCCAAGGAAGTCTTCCCATCCCAGCAATCATTTCTCATCCCACTCGTCATTTCCCATCCCCATGATTTCCCAGTTTCACCATCCAAAGGACAGCTTAGCCAGCCCACAGCTAGAGAGAGATCACAACAGGGGTTTGTACGATTCTGTTAGATGCAAGGGCATGGACACTTGGCGTGCTACCGATTGCACTTTATTCCAGATCAACACAGATCACCAGTACCAAGAGCGCTATGATGAATCTGGCGAAGATGTAGATAGATGGTTCTTACAGGTATTACCAGGAAATAAATAGGTATCTGCACTTCTCTCTAGCTACCTTAGTAAAAGATCGGAAGGGTAGAGCACTAATTAACAGTAGCATTATTAGAGGCACTACTGGGGCAGTGAAAATACATCAGGAGGGCCAACTTACCAATGCCTGAAAGGCAAATGCACTTAGGATGGGTTTTCTTTGCCAAGACTAAACTTACAAGAGGTTCAAGCTCTCAGCAGCGGTAGCTGTGCCCGCAGGACTCAGGTGCTGCCTCGGCCAGCAGGCCCAGGCAGGTGGGGCACGTCTCATCCCCGGGGGCCTCTGCTGTCAGCCCGCGGGGCGGCTGGCTCGTGCTGCCCGCGGCCTCCCTGCCGTGGAGATGCTCGGCCACCGGGATGGAGGCTGCCCACTCCTAAGCACCTCTAACCAGCAGCACCTTCAAGTCTCCTCTTCCACCAGCAGGACGTCAGCGTCTCTTGTTCCACCAGCAGGACATCGGCATCTCCTATTCCACCACCAAGACCTCCATGCCTTGAGTGCCACCAGCAGTACTCAATGCGAGCTGGACGCTCAGGGCACTTACGGCCACCCACCTTTGTGAGCTCAAAGGCTGACAGCGACTCTCTGCTGACCTCACACGGCTCTCGGGCGCCCCGATGGCAGCACTGACGGCGGTAAGCTGCCTGCCAGGAGAAAAGGCTGACATGAAACGGCTGCTCCACAACGACAGGAGCAATGTCTGCTGGGCTGGGGGTTCGGATGGGAGCTCGGCCTTCGGCCTGGGAGCTGCGCCTGGGAGCCAGGGGCGTCCTTGATGTGCAGCTGGACACGTGGGCCTGAGAAAGCAAGGTTTCTCTAAAGAAAATTGGAAACATCGTCACCTAGTGGCTGTCTCAGGGGGACGGATAGAAACGCACAGCATCTCTTGGTTACCTGAAGTGCTGGTGTCCTACGCCCTCGTATGTCTCAATGACATAAAAAGGGACAGATTTTTACCCAAAATGCAGCTCCTTTCTGTGAGAAGCTTCCCGTGCTGCGCGTCCTCCTCTCTTTCTTTTTCGTGTTGTTTTTTCTCCTTAAGCAGACTGAATCTTCCTTTGAACATCATGGTAACTGATTTTTACTACCGTTAAATGCCTTTCCTCCACTTCTAATCTAATTAATTAGTGCTATGCTCTTAACATCTGCTCCACAGGTATCTTTCCTACCTGGTACAATCTAGAAGAGCTCAGCAATATCCATACATCTCGTTCTCTTAGTTGTCACAGTAGACTTGCTCGTGGTAATTTCTGTTGAGCAGGACGTGACAGAACCCCCACAAGAGGCTTGAAAGTGTAGCTCTGAGGTGAGAAACCCTGCCCAAGCAAGGGGTTTAGCCCATAAATATGTGAAGAGAAAGTAAATGGACACTTTTCTGCCCCAAATGCAGATGGGTTGTTAATGCTGCTGCTGCATGTGGTGACTTTGGGTGGCCCCAGCTGCCTCCTCTTTTATTCCCGAGTGGTGTTGTCACAGTTAGAGAGAAGAAAAAATATATACAGTTTTTAATTGCAATGGACAACACTGAGTTATTTAAAATAAAAACACAATGGGAAAAACACAACTGGCAGGAACAAACCATACCGAACGCAACAAAAAACAACGGCTCCAGGAAACCACGTGCGTGTGACCCCCTCCTCCAACAGGGCAGGGGGAGGAGACCCGATCTCGCTATAAATAACCCCAAAATCGTTTCACGGGGAGAAGCCGGAAGCCCGTCTCTGAGCCACCAGCAGGTGCGAGAGGCGGTGCTGCTCGGCAGCGGGGCCGTTCCTCGCGGGTCGCAGAGTGAGCCCAGCATCAGGCGATGAAGTCCAGCGGTCTGTTGAAGCCTCCTTTCCTGTTCATGTACTGCCTGCGGCGGGAGGAAGGGAAACAACATCGGGAGCCGAGCCAGGAGCACCGAAACCCCAGGGGGCTCCCAGCTCTGACCCCCGGCGATCAGAAAATGGCTGACGGGGGTTGTGACAGCATGGAGAAGCCACAGGGAATCCAATTCCCCACCAATTTGTGCAAACAAAACACAAAACCAGCTCTGCCTGACCTTGTTGAGACCCGACGCGTTCGATCAGGGGCTGAGCACCTGGAGCTCAGCAGCTATGACAGAAGGACTCGACCTGAAGCCTGGCCACACACCTTCTGGAGGCTCCACACCCCAGCTGCCTCGCAGATAACGGGGTTAACAAAGTCTTTCTTTAGCCAAAGAAGCAGGAGAGCCAAGCTCTGCCCTGCTGGCTGCCTCCAGCACGTCCTGTCCGTGTGCCACGTGCTTGTGCGCTCTTTGTCTTCCTGCTTTTGGGTTTTTACTGAAAAACGTGAGGCCTCCTACCTCTGCCAGCCAAACTGTTTGCCTTTACCGAGGGCAAAAGAAAACAGATCGCCCCCTGCTTATGCCTACAGACAGCAGCTTGGATTTAAGCTTCCTCTGAACTGCTTTACCTCGTAAACAAGGTTATTTTATATCAGAAAAGCGTGGCAATTCGGTGCAGTTGCCACAGCACAGTGAGCCTCCCGGCGTACTGAGACACAAACCTGTACTTCCTCTTCTGCGACACGTTGATGGCGTACGCGTTCGCGGCACCGTCTACTTTCTTCCCCTGAAAGAGAAGGGAAAGGGTCAAAAACCGAGTGCGCCGCCTCGAGCCTTCCTAGGAAACGGACAGCACCCGCATGGGAGGGATGAGGGTGGTTAACACAGGACAAGTTAAAAAAAAAGTCAGTGCCAGAGCTCTGGACTGTAAAGGGTGAGCCCCACGCTCAATTTGGGCGTCCTGACAGCCGGGACTCGTGCTTGGGTGTACAAACGTCATGGGAATGAGCCTGGCGCTCCGGCTGATCCCAGCCTGCACTCACTTTTGTCGTGTCAAAAGAGGCAAACCCCATCATTTTCATCATCTCGATTTCCTCTTCCGTCTTGCCTTGCAAATCTTCCTCTGAAAAGGCAACGAGATATCAGAGTTCACCTCCTGCAGCCACAAACATCGACCAGGAATAAAGAATATTTCTGTGCTGGCCACAATCTAACAGAGCCAGGGGTGAGTTAACACACCAGGACTCTGCGTTTTTACCCGTGATCTGGCGCTCCTTGCCCTTGGAGTCCTTTATCTCCTTCTTCTCCTCGTCTCGCCTCTCCTTCAGCCGCGGTGGGGAGGAGGAGCTGGATCTGTGCCGCCTCGGCGACCTGACGTTGCAACACGCACAGGCCTCAGCTCCACGGCTGCAACGGGGTGCTGGGAACATCCCCGTGCCGCGCTCCGCTCCCTCCCAACAGTGATGCTGGAACCAAGAACATCCCCCCGCCATGTTCTGCCCCTCTCCCCCATTTTCTCTCCCTCACCTGGACCGTCTCCTGTGTGGGGAGCGAGACCGGCTCCTCCTCCTGTCCCTGTCCCGGGACCGCGACCTCTCCCTCCTCCTCCTCTCCCTCTCCCTCGAAGTGGACCGCGAGCGCCTGCGGTCTGCGGGGAGGCACAGCAGGAGAAAGGCGGCTCCCCCTTCTCCCCTGCACTGCCACCAAGCTTCTCCCGTTAATTCCCGGCCACAACCCCCCCCCCAAAGACCCCCTAAATCCCCCCAAATCCCCCCCCAAGCCCCCTTAAACTCCCCCAAAGTCCCCCAGACCCCCCCCTACAACTCCCCAGGCCCCCGCTAACCCCCCGAGTCCTCCATAATCCCTCGAGACCCCCCCAGATCCCCGCAAGCCCCCACAAATCCCCCTAAACCCCCTCACACACCCCCAGACCCCCAGGCAGCAGCACCCCCTGCCCACACCGGGCCCCTCACCACCTCCAGGCACTGCACCCGCACACCAGAGCCCCGGCCGGGCTCAGAGGGGCTCAGGGGCCCCGCCCGGTCCCACCGGCGCCCCCCGGGCCCGTTCCCCGCAGCAGGCCCCATAGGGTCGGGCCCTGCACTCCCCCCACCCTCGGCCCCCAGAGGCCTATGCCCTCCCCACCGCCTCTCCCCGTGCCCCCGGGGCCGCTCCCCGGCGTCTCCCCGGTCCCGGTGCCGGTGCCGGTGCCTTCCCCTCACCGCGCCGCGGAGGCGAACGGGAGCGACTGCGGCCCATGGCGCCGCCCGGCGGGCCTTCACTTCCGCCTGCACTTCCCTCGGCTTCCGCTGTCCGGTGCGTTCCGTTTCCCCCCCGGCTCCGTCAGGAAACGGCGCCCGCGCGCTTTGGTTCCGCCGCCAACACGGGCGGGGGGGGGTTGAACGCCCCCAACCCGGCCTCGGCGAGCCCCGCTCGGCCTCCAGAGGCGAAGAATACGTGGCCAGGCCCGCAGAGAGGCCGGGACCCCCCCCCAACCCATCCTGGGAAGCCATGCCCCCCACCCCATCCCATGGCGTCCCCACTCCCGTCGCCGACAACGCAGCGCAGCGGGTGCTGAACTCGGGTTTATTTACAGGCAGGCGTTACACAGCGCACCCAGCACCAGCCGTCACCCACCAGCCTCCCCCCTCGGCCACGAACCCCCACGGCACGGGTGTGGGCCCTGTCAAGCCTTCCGGCTTCTTCCCGTGCCGCACTTGGCCATGGCGGTGCCCTGAGGCCTCTTTGAAGCACAGGAGGTTTCATCACCATGTGAGGATGAACTTCTTTACGCTTCGGGTGGCAGAGCACTAGAACAGGCTGCCCAGAGAGGTTGTGGAGTCTCCTTCTCTGGAGATATTCAAAACCCGCCTGGATGCCATCCTGTGTAACATGCTCTAGGTGATCCTGCTCAGCAGGGGGTTGGACTAGGCGGTCTCTGGAGGTCCCTTCCCACCTCAACCATCCTGTGATCCTATAGTTTACATCTTTCTCTGCTTCCAGGCTGCTCCCTGGACCTTGGCAGGGGATGGCTCAGCTCCAGCCACAGCCAGGACGGTGCCCTGAAAACAAGCCACTGCGTTTTGGGGCCGGTTGAGCCCTGGCACTGCCCAGGCTGGCTTCACACAATGGGCAAGAAGAAAGCAGCGAGGCAAAGGAGGGCAAAATGGGAAGGGATGGGGAGGCTTTGGCAGGCAGGGGAGCTGTAACGCTGCTGTGATCCTGTAATAAGGGATCCTGTGACTCTTTCTAATAGCTAAGCAGTGGGGCTGCACATCACGCTGCCAGCCCTCTGAGCCTTTCTCCTCGTGTACCTACGCGTGGGTTGCACTGCATGCGTTGCCCAAAGTGCCCCGGGTTTCACCACACAGCCGTGGGGTCTGCGGTGGGCAGTGAGGCAGTGTTGGGATTCAGGAACTGCCCCGGGAGCCGCTGCAGCCCTGCATGGTTGCCAGGTGGTGAACGTGGTCCCCAGGACCCTTGAAATCACTGGCAGTAAACTACACCTTACAGGAACGGTTACAGAGCGGGGCCTGGGGTTTGCACATCAGTCTGCTGAATATACACTATATATTGAACACAGGCAACAGCACATGGACTCACACCGTCCTTCTCAGATATCGAATTTAGGTGTTCAGGCTCCCCTGGGAGCCAGAGGAGCCTCCCAACCCTTTCTGGAGCCCTGGCTCTAACGTCAGCGCTGCAGCTTGGGGACATTGGGCAGGGCAAATGCTCTCCCAGGCTCCAAAATCCAGGTTCGGGTCTGCCCTGGAGCTCCAGGCATGGGGGGAGAACATTCCTGCCAGGTTTGTATTTTTGCACTTGACTATTCCACTCAGAATTTGCCTGGCACGCCCTGGCACGCCCCAAACTACAGCCCTGCAAAGAAAACCGACCCCTGCTTACACATTTCCTCCGCTTGATCCCAGCTGCCTGCACCAGCCCCACTCCCTGCCTGAGGTGTTCCCAAGTGCCACCAAAAATCCACCTCGCCTACGGCTGCCTTTCTGCTCTTCCAGGGGGGACACAAAAGCCAAAAGCTGCCTTGCAGCAGTGAGAACACTATGCAAACATGGTGTTGGAAATAACACAGCAGGGTGAACATTGTTTGGGAAAACCCAGTGCCCTCAGAGAGGAGGTTGGGGGGCTCCCCGCCACAGCCCCACTCCCAGTCCGAGGTTTGAGCTGTGGAGGGAAGCCCCAGCCCCACAGGAGCCCCGTGGCTCGTGATGGGACACAGGCCGGCTTTGTTCCCTAAATTCCCATAGTGGAGAGGCCGTGGAGCAAGTCAGCATCGCTGCTTTTCCTTCTTTCTGCCAGGAGGTTGTAACGACGCTCACAGGGCGGCAAGGCTGGGCGGGAAGGAAACACCAAGGAGGGTTTCAGCTTGTGCTTGGGAGTCCGGAGCTAGGGAAAAGCAGGGGTTTGGCTTCAGACGTGACTCTCGTGCTCTCTACGTGGACAGGCACTCACCGACAGGGCCGACGCGGGCACAGCCTCGTCCGCATGCTGGCATCGCCGTGACGCGGTGCGGGGGGAGCGGGGCGGCCGCCACGACGGTGCCTCTGACAGAAGTGAATCGGCAGCGTGTGTTCATCCCAAAGTAGCACTTAGTGAGTGAAGTTTGCTCAGTTTTAAATAACAACGGAAGCTTCCCCAAGGCTCTTTTTTCTTCTCCGTTCTCGGGTGCGGTGCGGCGGGGGCTTCCCCAGCAGTGTGAAATTTCGCTGCTCTTCACCAGGCAGCAAACGTGTGAGACCGTGGCACCAGGAGAAGGGGACTGGAGGGGGCTCTCCAGCCTGGGGGGGGAAGATTGCAATCCAGGAAGGAAAGGGCCCTAGCCCCACCACCTCGGCCTCTCCTTCGGGGAGAGCAATCCTCCGGCATCCCGCTCGATCCCATCACCCCAGCGGAAAGCTGTGCCATGGGCGAAGCCAGCGCCAATCCAGCGGAGCTTGAAACAAAAGGTTAACAATAATAATAATAATTTAAAAAAAAAAAAAAGACGACGACAAAACACCCTTTTCTTTCTCAAAACCAAGCGTATCCGGGCTGCGCCCCACGTTGCACGGAGGCTCTACAAGCAGCGGGGGGGAAAAACAAACCCCGTGCCCAGGAGGGAGGAGGGAGTGCTCGTGGGAGCGGGGAGATGGCAGTGGGTATTTCCCCAAGCGGCAAACAGGGGCCACAATCTTTCGAAAGCTTGGTGGCTGCCTCCGAAGTGGGTGTCGTGGGACGAGGTGCCTCGTGCCGGGAGTACCCTGGGAGCCTCCAGGGTTTTCGGCTGCGCCTCGGCCAGACGCACGACGCAGGAGCCGTCGGGAGGGATGCTCGGCTGCGCCGGCAGTGGGAAGCCTCGGAGGAGACTCAAGATTCGATCTTTTCCTTCTTTTTGCCCTTTTTCAGGAAGGACGGGGTCCGGAATTTCTTCTTCTTCTTGGAGGGTGATTTGGAGGGAGAGCCTTCGGGGGAGACAGGGCTGCTGGTCACCGTCTCGCTCTTCTCCTTGGGGGCATCCACGTCGGGGTTGGCCGGGGTGGTCGTCTGGTCCCCCCCTTTGCCCTGGCTTTCCTCGGTGCTCTGCTCCTCCTCCTTCCCATTCACCACCGCTGGTGGCGGCTCCTTCTCAGTGGCGGAGTCGGCAGGTGCTTGGCCGTCCTCTGCCTTCTTGTCACCTTGGCAAGGGGAAAGGGAGAGATGAGGGCCAGGGCAGCGCTGGCTGACGCTACAGAGAGCTACTGAGGCTGGAAGCCAACTTTAAACCCCCCCTCCCCACACTTTACCAAGGGCAAGAGCAGGATTAGGCCCCTGTAAGCAAAAAGCACTGAGGCCTGATCCCCTCCTGCTATCGGCGCCGCTTCCCTGAGCCTTTCCCCCCCACAGGACAAGCATCAGTGGGGTGGAGAGCCGGGGCAGAGCTGAGCCCTCCTTCCCGGCCTCGCTGCTGGACATAAAAGCGGGCAGCAACCAAAAAAACGAGGCAACCCAAGGCATTTCCTCCTGCAGACCCTGAGCGGGGCGCTGCGGAACAGGCCGCGGAGAGCAAGGTCCCCCCCGAGCGAGCGGGGAGCGCGGCGAGGCACAAGGCCTCCCCGTACTTACTACGGCGACAAGCACTCAGGGGCAGAGGTAACTCCTTGGGTGAAAGCGACACGTGGAGGGAAGAGAAAGGAAGACGTTGCAGACACGGACAGACAGACAGACACCATGAGACACGATGAGACAGCCAGGAGCCGCCCGCCCCCACGCCCCGACCCACGGAAAAACCAACATGCGTTGCGATGCCAGAATGCTGCTGGGGTCGGTGCTTTAGGGGGGAGCAGGGGGTGTCCCCCACCACCCCACAGAGCCACCAGCGGACGCCGAAATCCTCCGGCCGTGATGCTAAAGGGACGCGGTGGGTTCGGTGCCTTCATGGCACGTGTCCCCCCCCAAACGCGGTGACGTTTATATTTGCGTCTCATGGGGGGGTTCTGCTGCAGCCCCTCCTTATCCCCCTGCTTCAGCGGCTGGATGAAGACCCCCTGCTCCTCTCTGCTGGGCTCGCGGGTGCTCGCCCCCCCACTCACCCTCCGAGGGCTTGGTGGGCGACGGGGCCGGGCTCTGCGGTGCGGACACTGGGGGTGATTTTTGGGGGGATCCCTGGCTTTCCTCCACCACCGTGTCCTTCTCGCCTGCAAGCATACAGACAGACTTGCCATCCACCAGGTCTGATAGCTGCAGACCCCAAAAGGAGCTTTGGGATCCGTGAAGCCCCCGTTCCCCTCCCCGGCTCGTACCGTGCAGCCCCAGCTTCTTCCTCTCCACCTCTTGCTTGTACTCCTCCAGCTCCTGGTCCGTGAGCTGGCTGAAGGGGTTCGGGGGCTCCGGCTCGGCGGGGGGCTCCTCTCGGGACGCATCTTTGGCCTCCGCATCCGCCAAGTGACTCTCTGTGGACTGAACACACACACACCCCCCAGAGCGGAGTCACCCCCCCCGGCACGGGGAGGGACCCAGGGCGATGGGGGCGATGGGGACGAGGGCGGCGGGGACATACGGGGCTGCGGCTCGTCTCGGCGATCACGCTGGCCAGCAGCTGCGACTGGGGCCCAGCTGACTTCACGTCCTGCCGGTTTTGCTCCCGGATCTGCAGGCAAGAAGCAGAGAGAGGTAGGGAAATGCTGCTCCTCCACAGCCCCGTGCCCAGGGAAGTCGGAGCACCCCCACCCCCCCCACCCCCCGCACCTTGTTCCTCATCTCCAGCACCTCCTGCGGGTCCGTGTAGAGGGGCACGAACTGGTTTGGGTTCTCGATGCGGATCGCGGTCCCGCTGCTGCCTTTCTCCACCTCGTCTGCTTTCAACCACTGCAGAGATGGAAAACCCCGATAAACACGTGGTGTGGAGAGAGCAAACCCCAATAAATGGGTGTCATGGAGAGGAAACCCTGATAAATGCATGGCATGAGGACAGTAAACCCCAATAAATGCGTATCATGGAGAGGAAACATTGATAAATGCATGGCATCAAGAGAGTAAACCCTAATAAATGCTCGTTGTGGAGAGAAAACCCTGATAAATGCGTGGTGTGGAGAGAACAAACCCTAATAAATGGGTATCATGGTGAGGAAACCCTGATAAATGCATGGTGTGAGGACAGTAAACCCCAATAAATGGGTATCGTGGAGAGGAAACCTTGATAAATGCATGGTGTGGAGAGAGCAAACCCCAATAAATGCATGTTGTGGAGAGCAAGCCTTGATAAACGCATGTCATGAAGAGAGCAAACCCCAATAAATGCATGTTGTGGAGAGCAAGCCTTGATAAACGCATGTCATGAAGAGAGCAAACCCCAATAAATGCATGTTGTGAAGAAACCTCGATAAATGAGTGGTGTGGAGAGAGCAGTCCCCAATAAATGCATATTATGGAAAGCAAACCCCAATAAAGCCCATGGCACTGGGTGCTGGAGGTGGACTTCGAAAACAAAAATTACTCTGGAGCAAATAAAGGAATTAACCAAAGTCAGTAACTTCAGCATTTCCCACTCGTGGAGGACCCCTAGGGGTTCAAGCACACCAAATTTTGATGCAATCAATGCTCCAAGCACCTCCTGCCTCCCTTTTTTTTTGGTGCTTCCCCCTGGAACACGAAGCCAGGACTATTCCCAAACAACCCCCGGCCCCAGACCGTCGTCTTTGTCCTCTGGCTGCCGGCGCTGCCCTGCTGCTCCTCGGCCACGTTGACTCGCAGGTAGGTGTTGGGGGTGTTGAGCCACCGCGTCTTCTCCTTCTGCTGCTTCTGCGCGTGGTGCCGCAGCGCGGGGACAGGGGTGGCCTCCTCCTCGAAGACGAAGGCCGTCACCGTGGCAGGGATCAGCACGTCGCTTTTGGGTTTGCTCTTCTCCTGCACGAAGGGGTAGCGGTAGGTGTAGCCGGTGCGGTAACCCTGCAAAGCAAAATGGTGTCAAAGGAGGTGTTTTTTTGGGGGGGGGTTAGGGCATTTCTGCTGGTGGGGGGCGAGGGGAGGCGGCGTGCTCCCGCGGTGCTCACCAGGTTGTCCAGCATCCTCATGAGGGCTTCGAATTCGTGCTCGCCCAAGCGGCTCTTCTGCATGGGCCCGAAGGTGCTGCCGGCCCAGCGCACCGAGCCCACCTCGTGGGGCCGGTGCTTGGCGCGCTCCAGCACGATGAGGTTCTCGGCGCCGCCCGCACTCGCCAGCGCCGACACCTGCAGGGGGACGCGGGGAGAGGCTGCAGGGAGCAGCTGGGGGGGGGCGCAGCACTGAGCATGTCCACGGGATGGGACCGAGTGCTGGTGGCTGAGACCGTGCACAGCTCGGTGCATGGACCGAGGGCTTTGTGCCAGTCACAGAGACTGTGCACAGCTCGGTGCGTGGTCCCAGGGCATTGCACCAGTGACAGGGACCATGCACAGCTCAGTGCATGGACCGTGGGCACCCCACTGAACATAGAGACCACGCACAGCTCAGTGCAAGGACCAAGGGCATTGCACCAGTGACAGGGACACGGCACAGCTCAGTGCATGGTCCCAGGACATTGCACCAATCACAGAGACCGTGCACAGCTCAGTGCATGGACCAAGGGCCCCACGCTGGCAGCAAAGAGCTCACACAGTGCACACTCTGCAAGCACCACGCTGGACACCGAGACCTGGCACAGCTCAGTGCATGGTCCTGGAGCCCTGTGGTTGCAGCAGAGGCCACGCACAGCACAGTGCATGAATCAGCAGCACCATGCTGGCAGCAAAGAGCCAGCACAGCTCAGTGCACGGTCTCAGCACCTCGCACTGCACCAGGACACCCGACACAGCTCCGTGCACGGTCCCAGGGCCCCGCAGCAGCAGCAGGGGCTGTGCCCAGCTCAGTGCCCACCCTGGGGACCATCTCTCACCTGCACCTCGCAGGCTGCCTGCAGGTGGAAGATGCTGTAGAAAGCCTCCTCGGCAGTGTCGCCCAGCGCCAGCACCCCGTGGTTGCGCAGCACCAGGATCTGCAGCACCGGGCACAGGGGATCAGTGGGGTGGCAGGGGTCAGGGAAGGGGGCCAAAAAACACACAAACAAAAAAACCAACAAACCCACCTTGCAGGTGGGGCCGAGGCACTTCTGCAGCTCGACCCGGTCGGCCTCGTCCTCCACCTCCCCGCGGAAGTCGAAGTAGGCGATGTCCCCCAGGAGCAGGGCGGCGCGGGAGATGGGCAGCACGCCGCAGCGCATGGCCGACACCTGGGGCACAGCGGGCATGGCACGGCACGGCACGGCACTGAATGGCACGGCACAACACAGCACGGTGCCCCCAGACCCCCCCTTACCGCCGCGGTGGCCGGCGTGTGCAGGCGGACGATGCAGCGAGTGTCGGGGCGGGCGGCGTAGATGGCGGCGTGCAAGCTGAAGGCACGGGCATCGGGGGAGAAGCCGGTGTTGCCCTGCTCCACCACGTCCCCCAGCACGTTCACCTTGATCTGCAGCGGGGATACGGTGGCTCAGAGCCTGTCACGGCCCTGTCCCCACCCCAACGCCCCCCCCGGGGGGCTGGGGACACGCTCACCAGGCTGGCCGCCGTCACCTCGCTGCACGCCAGCCCCTGCGGGGCCACCAAGAAATGCTCCTGCTCCTTGCTCACCCGCAGCTGCATGGGGAAAAAAAAGAAATGCAGGGAAATAAAATTTTAAAAAATAATAAAATGGGGTGTATTTTGCACGGGGGGGGGGCAGCGCTCACCGTGACGGAGGCGTCCCCCAGCTGCGCCCAGCCATAGAGGTCGAGCAGGCGATGGATGCTGCCCACTTTGCAGCGCATCAGCCGCTCGCCCTTGGCCAGGGCCGGCGCGTCGGGGCCATGCAGGTCGTTGATGGGTGTCACGGAGGCCAGCCCTGGGCAGGGACAGCAGGTGACAACAAGGGGACAACGTCATTTGTTTTTTTTTTCCCCAACCCCCAGCACCATTTCCCAGCTTTTCTACAAGAAAAAACAACCATTAGGGAGCGTTTTCTCCCCTAAAATCCCACAAACTAAATAAAAACCTTCAAGAATGCCAAATGGGTTTCATTTTCCCCAAAAAGCTTTCCTGCCTCCCTGCCCCACGCGCAGCCGTACCCATGGGCGAGGTGGGGAGGACAGCGGGGGATGTGGTGGCCATGAAGTCTGCGATCTGCCGCAGGGCCCAGACGTGGGACGAGTTGTTCCCCTTCTTCATCTGCTCCTGGATGAGGCTCTCCAGCTCCTCCCTAAAAGACTGCAGTGCCCCGGCCCCGCCGGCATCATGGTCCCCAGGGGAAGGGACACCAGTGCCCAAAAAGGGACCGGCTGGTGGCACCGGGGTGGGGACACCACCGGGTGGGTGATAGCAGTGCCATCGGCTTGGTGGAAGTGGTACCACCGGCATGGTGGCATGGTGACGGTGGCACAACAGGCTTGGTGGCATGGTGACAGTGGCACCAAGGGCTTAGAGGCGGCACCACGGACTTGGTGTCATGGTGACGGTGGCACCAAGGGCTTAGTGGCATGGTGACGGTAACACTACGAACTTGGTGGAAATGGCCCCAGCAGCTCAGTGCCATGACAGCGGTGGCACCACCAGCTAGGCAGCGGCACCGTGGTGACGGTGGCATCACCAGTGCGGTGCCAGCGACCCCACCGGCTTGGTGGCACGGTGCCACCAGCCCCACAAGCTTGGTGGCAGCGATGTCACCATTGTGGTGGCACCAGCAGACGGGTGGGGACATGCCCTGAGCCATCATGGGGTGGCAGTCGCTTTTGGGGCAGGGGGGACGGATGAGGACACAGAGGGGTGGATGGGGACAGGGGGTACAGATGGGGACCCAGGGACACGGCCACTCACTGGGCTCTGTAGGATCATGGTGACCCGCTTCTTCTGCTCCATCATGTTGAAGTCCTGCCTCAGGTCAGCCGCCATGTTGCGCTCCCGCAGGTATTCGGGGTCCCCCTCGGTGAAGCGGTCGAAATATCGGGGTCCCGGGGCGGGGGGCGAGGGCAGGGGCTCGGGGCTGGCGGCCGTGCTCATCCTGGCGGCCCTGCGGACAATTTTGGGTCCCCAAACCCCACCCAAATCACCCCCCACATCCCAGCCCCGCAGCCCCCCCAGAAGGCTTCCCCACGGCGAGCACTTCCCAAAATAGGGGCTGTGAAGAAATGGGGTGAGAACAGCCCCCGCCTGCGCCCCGCTGATAAGCCCCCGGTGGTCCCCGCCCTGCCGGCACCGCACCGGGCCCTCGGTGTGACGGGGACACCGGGGGGGGGCCGTGTGAGAATGGGCAGCTCAGTGCACCCGTGGGAGCCACGGCACCAAATGGAGCCCCCAAGCCCCCGCAGCACCCACCCTTTTATTTTATTTATTTATTTTGGGGGGGGGGGGCACAAAAAAGGGGAGATGGCAGCAGGTGGGTGACCGCAGAGCCCAAACCACCAGCACTGCATCCCCCCCCAGCACCTCGCTGCTGTGTTTTAAAGGAGATATTTTGGCACCCACGCACCCCACCCAAAAAAAAAAAAAAAATACAAAGCATCGCCCACGCCAAGCATCGACGTGTGCCTGCTGCCCAAAGCCAGGCTGCTGCGTGCACCCCCAAATCCTGGGGGGGCCGTTATCCCCCCCCCCAAATCCGGGGGGGGGGGGCGTTATCCCCCTCTAAAAGGTGTTTTTAGCCAAGCCTGCTGCCCCCACGCAACCCCCCCACGCCACCAACCTGCAGCAAACCTCCACCAGGAGCCGCTCCTAAGCTGAAAATCCTGGGGGGGGCCCTCGGTGGCCCCCACCCCAGCGCAGAGGGGGGGTCGCAGGGGGGTGGCGAGCAGCAGCTCCAAGCTCCTGGGTCCCCCAGAAATCCTCCTGGGCATCCACGCGCGATTGTGGCCACTGGGTAGGAGGGGGCAGAAACGCATCATTTGCTACGGGGGGGGGGGGGAAATGGGGCTGGGCCCCCCCGCAGCATCGCCCCCGCCCGCGCCGCACCCAGCGCCGCTGCGGCAGCCGCAGAGCCCTGCGCTGGGGATGGCGGATGGGGGGGGGGGGTGTTGGAAAATAGGTGATTCCCGGGGGGGGGCACAGCCCCGTAACCCCCCCCCCCCCCATCATCGCCAGGGGATGGATGGGGATGGGGGGGGCATCCCCAGGTTGTGCAGGAGGATGGGGGTGGGGGCAGGCCTGCCCCCCGCCCCTTGCTGTATCCGTACGCATCCAGACAAAAGAAATGAGAAAATTGGGAGGGGGGGGAGAGGGGCGAGGCAAACGCAGGTGCCCGCCACCCCACTGCAGGTGGACCCCCCAGCACCACCGCTGCTTCCCCCCCACCCCCTTATTTTGGGCCCAAATCCCCTCTCCCACAGCATCCCCCCCAAGCGACCCCCCCTTCCGTTCCCTTGGGGGGGGGGGCAAAGCAGGTGCACAACACCCCAAATCCCCCACACACACCCCAAATCCGGGATGCAGGGGGCTGCCGCGCCTCACCCACCTCTTCAGAGCATCCTCCCACGGGTGACAGCCCCGGATGGGGGGGGGCCCCTTCCCTCCCCCCCGCGCCCCCACGCCCGCGGTCCCCTCTCGCCAGCCTCCAGCGCCACCAGCGATGACAAAGGCCACCTCCCTGCGCCAGCCGAGCTCCCTCTGCTGCCACAACCCCAAAATGGCCCTGGGGAAGGTGGGGGGGGGGCCTGGGAGGGGAGGACCCACGCCGGAAAACTCAATTTTTGCAATAAAACAGCTGGGGGGGGTGAGGAGTGGGGGGGGGGGCGGGGGGGTAAGGAGACAAAGCCAGGCTTTTGCCACCCCAAAAAAAGTCAGGTTTTATTTGGAGATTAATTGGAGGGGCTTGTTAACGAGCCCTGCTACCTGAGCACGGTGCTAATTCCTAGTTATATTTTAATGAGCAATTACACCTGTCGCCCCCCCGCCCCAGCAGCACTCTGGGGACACCAACACCCCGCCGCACACGGGGGCAGCTCGGGGGGGTCAGATCCATCCCGGCTCTGGGACCCCAAAATCTGTGCAGGGACATCGCCACGTCCCACGCAGGTCACAGGACACCCTCTCAGGGCACCATCCTCTGCAGCACACCCCCAGATTTATATTTTAGGGGTTGGCTGGAAGCACCTTAAAAAGAAAAAAAATATTTAAAAAATATATTTTTTTTCCATTATTTTGGAGCAACTGGAATATTTTGGGGGAGGGGTAAAGGCTGATTTTAAGCAAATCCTTATTTCTGTAGACAGAAATTGGATGTTTCTAAAAGAAACACGAGTGGGGGGCTCCCTGTAAGCCCCCGTGGGTGCTGCCACCCCCTCACCATGGGACACCCACCTTTGGGGGACCCCAAAACCATCACCCCCCCCCAATTTCTTCCCATGGCCCAACTCACCAGCTCCCCACTCTGCCGCGACGGTCCTGGGCAGGTTTGGGGCATGGGGGTACCCCACAGACACGGGGAGGCAGAGAGGGGCCAGTCCGCCCCCAGCAGCACCCCCCCACTGTCACCCATCACCTGCGCCACTCCGTCCTCCTGCTGCTGGGGGCCACCGGGGTAACAGGGTGAAAAGGCAAAGAAACAGGAAAAAAGGACAAAAAAAGTGAAGCTTGGACAGGGGAAAGAAAACTACAGGCACACCCCCAAAATTAGAATCCTTGCAAAAATTTAAGGATTTTCATCCAGAAGTAGTAACTGGGGGATTTGGGGATGTTTTTGTGTGGGTTAGGCTGCCCAGAGCAACCCCAAAGCCACCTGCTAAATGAAAAACCCCCAAAAGCCAATTTTAAATAAAACCCAATTTTAAGCGAAGCCCCCCCCCCAAAAAAAAAGCCACCCTCAAATGAAACCCCAAAAAAGCCACTTTTAAACCCACTCGCTCCCCAAAACCCTAAAAATTAACCCCCCCAGCTGCACTCCTGAAGCCACCCCCACAGATTTGGGGGGGGGGAGGGGGAGGTCCCACCTGCAGGCCCCCCGTGTCCTGCAGGACCCCACGCAACAGGCGGATGTACTCGGCGGCGGCCTTGAGCGTGTCCACCTTGCTAGGCTTGCGGTCGCGGGGCACGAGGGGCACAAGGGCTTTGAGCGCCGAGAACCCACTGTTGAGGTTTTTGATCTATACGGGGGGGAAAAAAATGGGGGGGGTGACCCCCCCCTTTTTATTTTTTGGGGTTCCCCTTCGGGTGGAAAAGCACAACCCCATTCCTCAGCGTCCACGAGCATCACCGCTCCATTGGGATCAATCTGGTTTGAATTTTAGGGTGAGGGATGAGGTTTTTTGGGGGGGGGGTCCTCACCCGCTCACGCTCCTTGGCGTTGGCCACCCGCCGCCGCTCCAGCACCCCCGCCAGGTCCCCCTCTGCCTCGTAGCCCCCCGTGGGGCCGCGGCGCAGGCGGGCGATGGGGGCCACGCATGGCAGGGGGCCGTGGCGCTGGCTCAGCACCGTGCCCAGCACCTCAGGGGGTGGTGTGGCCAGCAGGACCCCCGGCACCCCTGCTGCCCCGCTCTGCTCCCCCATAACCAGGGAAAAGAGGAACCGGTGCCTGCACCCAACACACAACACAATCACCTACTGAAAATACCCACAAAAGGCCCAAAATTCCCTTAAATACACACCCTGCCTAACGGGTTGCACCTGGTGCCCAGCTGGGGCTAACGAGTGGGGCGGGGGAGCTGCTTTGCCCGAATTAATACTGGTTTTGGGACTGTCCAAGCTCATCCCTCGGCCCTAAAGTCTCCTGTTAAATGGGGAGAGGCCACAAGGCTCCAGTATTTGGGGGCTTTACGTCTGGGGGCTCTCTCACAAGCAGGGGGTGGGTGGGGGTGTCACTGGAGAAAACGTCCGGGGTTTGTTGGTGTCCCTGCAAAACCCCAAACCCTAAAACCTTGGAGTTGTGCAGCGTGACCCCAAAATCCCCTCCTAAAACGCCCCCGGGGGCACTGGGGCCTTGTGGTGGATGAGCCCCGATGCGCCAGGGATGGGCAGCCACTGCCCAGAAGGGAGGAATGGGGTTTTTGGAGGTCTCGTGTCCCCAAAAATGCAGGAATAGGGTTTTTTATTTTTAGGGGTGGCAATAAAAATGTGCGTTGTGTGATGGCTGGGAGGCAGGTCTCGGTAGATGGCAGTGTTGGTCCTCGCAGCCTCCTCCTGAACTGCTGGAAAATCCCATTTGGGGTGAGCCCACACCATCCCAGGGGACAGAAATCCCCAAACCCAAACGCGTCAGTGGGGATGGGGCTTCGAGCCCCCAGATCTCCCCTGCTGGTGCAGGCATGGGGAGGTTTTGGGGTATGCTTGTGCCATGGGATGCCCCAGGGACACGAGGGGACCGAGGATGGGGTGGGGGACGATGCTGCAAGACTCACTCCACTGGGAAGTCCACGTTTATTAGGGCTCGGGATTATTAGGGGTCATTTATTAGGGGTCACAGTTATTGGGGCCATGGCTATAGAGGGGTTATGGCTACTGGGAGTAATGGTTTGGAGGGACACAGCTATTTGGGGTCATGGATATTGGGGTCATAGTTATTGGGGTCACAGTTAACAGGCGTGACGGTTACTAGGAGTCACATTTATTAGGAGGCAAGGTTAGTAGGGAATTGTTTATTGGGGTCGTGGTTATTAGGGGTCACTTCTTAAGGGTCACAGTTATTGGGGCCATGGGTATAGGAGGGTCAGGGTTATTGGGGGGTCAGGATTATTGGGGGCCATGGTTATAGGGGGGTCATGGTTTTGGGGGGTCAGGGTTTGGGGGGGTCACAGTTATTGGGGGTTATGTGGATATTGGGGGTCATGGATATAGGGGGTCATGGATATTGGGGGTCAGGGTTACTGGGGGCCATGGTTATAAGGGGGTCATGGTTTTGAGGGAGTCACCGTTATTAAGAGTCACAGTTAGTAGGGGTGATATTATTGGGGTCATGGTTCTCAGGGGGTCAAAGTTATTAGGGGTCACAGTTATTAGGGGTTGCAGTTCTTGGGGGACATGATTATTAGGGGACATTGGTTTTAGGGGCTTATTGGGGTCACAGATGTTGGGGACATACTTATTAGCAGCCACCGCTATTGGGAGCCCTGGTTATTGGGGCTCACTCCCAACAAGGGGCAACCTCGAGTGACCAGGACGGGGCTCCCCCCACCCTGGAGAGCTCAGCCCCCAAAAAATAAAGGGTCCTGAACAATCCCTGGCCTGCAGCTTGCTTGGAAAGCTGTCAGACCCCATAAGGGAGCCAGCCTCAGGTCTCTTGTCCCCAGGGCCACCACACCCCCAGCACCACGTCCGTCCTGCCGGCCCCGCTGCCCGCCGGGGGCTGACATTTGCTGTTATCACGAGACTGGAAAATTACCCGGAGGTTTCTAATTACCCTCGCCAGGAAGGTCAGCAGAAGGGGGAAGGTGAGCGCCGGGGCTGTATCCTGCAGCGGGGCAGCTGCTGACACACGATTAGCACCATCTGCCCTGGCACGGCCCCAAACGCTGCCCAAGGGAGGGCAGAGCCCATCGGGGAGGAGCCCGAACCCCACCCCACAGGGGTGCTGGATCCTGAGGGAGCCTCAGCCTCGTGCTGGCCCCGTGGTGCCCGGGGGCTGCGGTCCGGATCCTGCCTCGTGCTCGTCCTTTGGGAGCCGGGGCTGCTGCGTCCCCATCCGGCCTCCACCCGAGCCTCAGTGCCACGTGGCCTCCGTTCCCTTGTGCCTTCGGGTTGAAAATGCCTCCATCAAGCCATCGGAGGGGGGCTTTGTGAGCCGGGGGCTGACAAAATCCCCTTAACAGCCCCTTTGGGAGGTCGGTGGCATGTCCCAGCATGGTGCGGAGGTGAAAATCCCCCCGGGACCCAATGGGGCTGGGCTGCGCCCTCCTCCCTGCTCACTCAGGGCAGCACGGCCAGTCGTGGTGTGGCCTCATCTGCTCCCGGAGCCTTGTGCAAAATCTTTATGATGGTGTAAATGCTGCTCCTCTGCCTCCGCACCTACACGCGGGGAGCTAACCCCATCAGCATCTCCCCTGAGGTCAGCATCCCCCTGGGGTCCCTTTGGGGACCGTTTGGGGACCAGCTGCAGTCATGCCCAGCTTTGGCTCATTTGCAACATGACATCGGGGTGCATTTTTCCCAGGGTAGGAGCCTGGAAGTCACTTTTCCAATTTTTTTTCAGCACAGCGATGAGAGCCCCGATGCAGCCCCCAGCCTTTCCTGACTCCGCCGCTCGTGGATTTGCAGGAGCAGCTCCCGGGAGAACCCCCCTGAGCTCTCAGACGTGCTTTGTCCAGCAATTTTGCTCATGCTGAGCAGCTCCACGAGCAGAAATCCCCAAATTTCTCCAACATCCCACACTTCAGACCCCTTGCACACGGCAGCCCCAATTCCTCACCCATGGGCAGCTCTGGTCCCCAGGAGCAGGGGAAATTCAGGTGGCAATAAGGCGAACCACATCGACTTTATCAACTCGTGCAGGCAAAGCCTGCTGACATAAAGGGCTTTTTCCTGCCATCACAGCAATAAAGCCACCACCGTAGGTGCCACGGTGATAAACCGTATCAGCAGCCCCACAGCACCTTATCTCAGCCCCATAGGGCCCAGCTCCAGGAAGAGCCGCGGAGTTCCCATCCTGGCCAAGGTTCCTGCTGCAGGAGCTGCTCGGGGCAGAAATCTGAACAGGGATTCATGCGGGGAAGCCCATGGCTGGCTTTGGGGGAGCCGTCAGCCGCGCAGGCTCAGGTTTGGGGCTGGCTCCCAGCGCAGCACCCAGTCCCCAGCCACCCACCAATGCTGGGTCCTGTGCAGGATCGGTCCCAGCCACGCAGCCCCAAACGCTCAAGTTGTCCCTGAGTGAGCCGGCGGGGACAGTAATGGGGTTTGTCGGGCACGGGGACAGTGGGGATTAAGTGGGGTGGGGGCAGTGGGGGACACTTTAGGGTCGCTCAGTTCCTCGTGACCCAGCTTTTTGTGTGACGGAGGGAGGTGAAACGCAGCCCGTAAAATAAAATCCATGCTGGGACCATGCAAGGAGGCAAAAATCCATGGGCATGTGCTGGGAAAGTGGGTCCTGCCCCTGCAGCCACGCTCCCCAATCACGTTTTGCTTTTCCTCGATGCTTGCCGTGCAGACGTGCCAGGAGCGGCACTGTCACGCCGCCAGCGCCCAGGACTTGGTTCCAGCTCCTCCGCAGCAGCAGCGGGGCCCAAACAAAGGCGGCTCTGTCCTCCCCTGCGGGAAGAAGCATTTCTGTGTCAGCGAACTAAAAGCCACGCTCAGGAGGGGCACTTTGGCTTTCCCCTCCTCCTGCACAGTGATCTGGGGGAGATAAAAGGGTTTTCTGTAATGCGAAAGCGTTGCCAAAAAGCCCCAGTGGGAGTTGGGTCTGCTCGGGGGGAGGTGGAGCGGCTGCGGAGAGCACGGCGGGGTTGTGCTGGGTGCTGCTGCCAGCAGGGCTGTCCCCAGGGGCCACATGGGGTGGGGTGGGATGGGGATGGGATGGGGATGGGATGGGATGGGGATGGGGATGGGATGGGGACTGGGATGGGGATGGGGACGGGGACGGGGACGGGGACAGGGACGGGGATGGGGATGGGGATGGGGATGGGGACGGGGATGGAAACAGGAACAGGGTAGGGGATGGGGATGAATGGGGACAGGATGGGGATGAGGTTGGATGGGGTTGGGGATGAGGACAGGGATGGGGATGGATGAGGATGGGGGTGAGGATGAGGATGGAAATAGGGCTGGGGATGAGGATGGAAGGGGACAAGATGGGGATGAGGACAGGGAAAGGGATGGGATGAGGATGAGGATGGGGACAGGATGGGGATGGGGACAGGAACAGGGATGGGGACAGGGACAAGGATAGGGAAGGGGATGGGATGGATGAGGATGAAGTTGGGGACAGGGACAGGAATGGGGATGGATGAGGATAGAGATGGGGATGGGGATGGGGATGGGGATGGGGATGGGGATGGGGATGGGGATGGGGATGGGGATGGGGATGGGGATGGAGATGGATGGGGCTCAGCTCTGCTGCACTCTCCCCAGCCAGCGCCTCACCTTACAAAGGGAAGGTGCCGGGCCCAGAGCAGGGACCGAGCTCTGGGGCTGGCTTTAAACTTTGCCATGTCTGGGTGGTGCCCGAGCCCACCCGCAGCTCCTGCTTCCCCAGCAATGAGCCTGTGATGGGGAAACCTCAGACAAGAAACAATCCCCATCCCTTCTCTGGCTGCAACATCAGATCTGCAATTGCACCACAGGGTGGGCATCACCTTTGGGACACCCGAAAAGGTGATTTCTGGATCCCTTGAGCACCACCATACTCCTGCCTCCCTCCTCCTGCTGCACCATGAGCAGGTGCCGGGGGGGTCCTGCAGCACCGTGGGGACGTCCCCAGTGGGAACAGGAAGAAAAGAGGCCACGAGGCTGGGAGATGCGGGGAGCACAGCACGCTGGCTGCCTCCCCTCCTCCCCAAAGGCATTTTCTGCCTTGCCCTTCCCTCTGCATGGCCGGGCAGGAAAATCACGCTGCTCGCTGCACGCTTGGGTTACTGCTGGGAGCGATTTCTTCCACTCGGCTGTGGTGGCCGGTGCTGCCCTCCCTCCCGCCTCGTTAATCCCTGTTGGATAGAATTAAGGAGCGCATCAGCCCTAAACCTCTTTGCTCGCCAGCTCCTCTTCCGGGAGCGCGGAGCGGGGCCGTGCATGCCCGCGGTCACGTAGGGACGGAGCACGGGGCTGCGGGCTGGGGACGGCTGCTGCGACTGCTCTGTCCTCCCCTGGCACCCCAGCATCTCCCCCTACCTGAATCCCACCCGAAAAGCCCCCCCGAGAAGCTGAGGAGCTGTCGTGGAGCGGCGCAGGGCGTTCTTGTGAGAGCCGCATGGGCGGACGTGTGCCCTTGCCCCGCACGCACACGTGCACACATGCACACGTGCAAACCCCGTCTCCCAGCTGCTGCATCACCTGCAGGGTGTTAGCAGGATCCAGGCTGCCCCGGCATGGTTTGGGGCTCACCCTACAAATATCCCCTTGCAAATACATATTGCAAAAAAAAATAAAATAAAAGGGAGAGGACCAATCAGTAAAACCACACCAAAAATCAGGGCAGCCTGCAATGTCACCGCACTGTCCCCGCTGCCACGGGGCTGGCCAGTGACACAGCCTCTATTTCTGGCCGTGCAAACAGGTGTGACACCCGGTGACCCACTCGATGCGGCCGCTGTGACAATGACGCCCAGCCCACGAGCCACCGGCATGCCCGCCAAAAGCCCCCGGGGGACCGGGCATCCCCAGGCGACCCTGTCCTGGAGAGCCGCGTCCCTGCGCCGGCAACACCCAGGCAGGATTTGGGGCATGCAGCAGGAGCTGCCCCGAGCTGCTCCCCAGCTCCATCACCCCCTCTCCATTATTTTGCGTGGGATTAAAGCCATGGCTGCTAAAATCCTGTATTTATCCCCACGGTGCCCAGCCAATGACCTGGGCGCTGGCGCGCAGAGCTGGGGATCAGAGATGATAAAGCTGCCTCTTGCCCCCTGCTCCCCGCAAAGCAAAAGGCGCCCGGTGCCACCGCGCAGGGGGGCACGATGGCGGCGGCGAGCGGGAAGGGCTGCGCACAGGTAAGGGGATTTTATCCCCAGATTTGTGGGTTTTTGTGTTTTTTTTTAAGCCTCGGGACTGGCTGCGATGTCCCCGGCGTGAAGGATGTGCGGCTGCTTCAGCCGGCTTCCTCCCGTAGGAGGATCTGCGCCCACACCGCTGGGCAATGCTCCACGAAACCCCGATTCTGAAGAATTTAGGGAAGGGTGGAAGAGAGCTGGCCCCAGCCCCATGGTCCCGAGCCATGCAGGGAGCTGACACAGCTGTGAGATTTGGGGCGCTTTTCAGCACAGCGTGAATTCAAGGAAGGCACGTGATTGCGCGAAAGCGGAGCGCTCTCGCTGCCCCAACGTCCGGAGGGGGCGCGACGTTTCTCCTTGCAGGGGGAGGATGCTGGGCGCTGCTTGCACGTAGCTGCCAAACCTTCCGGAGTTCCGTGGAAGAGTGTGTTCTGTTTTTTTTTGTTTTGTTTTTCTTTTTGTTTTGTTTTGTTTTTTTGTTTTTTTTGTTCCCCTGCTGTTTTGACATTATTGCAGCTGGAAACGTTAAACAAAAAAAAAGGAGCCCTTGATGGTGCCCAAAGGAGGGGGTTTGCCCCGAGCCCCCAAAGGCTCCTTAACCCTTCCCTGAGCTCTCTGACTGCTTCCAGCCTGTGGTTTTTTTGGAGCTGCCCAAACCAAGCCGGGTTTGGAGCCCCTCGCCCACTGCCCACGCTGCCAGGACGCTGTGCAGCCCCTGCGGCAGCAAGGAAGGCTTGGGGGGGGCGTCCACACATGGCTTTGCTCTCCCGACATCGATGCTCAGCACCAGGCGCTGCGCAGGGTGAGCGGGTTGGGACCTGCCCGTGGGAATCCCTGCGGGCCGAGCAACAGCAGCGCCTCCGACCCCCCCCAAGGGGCACTGGGGGCTCCTCGCGGTGGTCTCCAGTGCTTTGCCCAGCCAGGGGCACTTTGAATTTTATCAAACCAGGTGGTGCAGCAGGAAAAAAAAAAAAAAAAAAGGACGGTTTTGAGCATCCAAACCCTACAAGAGAGCCAGCATCCTCACGCCCACCTTCAGTCCCCGGGGTGCCACCAGCGGGGCCGAAGGGATGCTCCCCTGGGAGGCGCCAGGTCCCCAGCACGGCACAGGCCAGGTTTGGTGACAAAACCAGGTTTGGTTGGGAAAGTGCCGGGCACCAGGGCCATTCGTCTGGGGGCGGCGTGACTCACAGCCCCGTGGCCCTGCCGGGACTTTTGACCTGCAGGAGCTGCCAGGATCGGGGCCGCACCCTTCTCCAACCTCAGGAGCAGAGCCAGGATCCCTCTGGGGTGAGGGGCTGCTCGATTTCTCTGTGAATTCGGCCACACCAGTTTCAGAGGGGCACCAGAAAATCATGCTTATGGGTCCAGCATCCTTCCCAAACCACCTCCAGCTTTTGGGGACCTTCCTGAGGCTTTGGGGACTGCGATGCCCGGAGGCAGCAGCTCTGATCTCTTCTCTCCCCATTGCATCCAGGGGCAGCAGCAGCTTTCCCTTGTTGGGCAAATTGCGTTTTCTGGTGCTGAGACAGCCTCAGCTCCCCGTCCCTTATAGCAGCCCCTGCTCCCCATCCCCTGTAGCAGCCCCCTGTAGAAACCTTCCCAGGCTTACACCCAAAGGTGGCAGAGACAGAAAAGAACCAGAGCAAGGCGAAACACGTGCGAAAGCTTGAGGGTGGCGGCAAAATCTCCTCCAATTTACCGTGCCACCCCAAAACAAAGAGCTCAGCCCCGTTTGGCTGCACAGCACCGTCCACGAGCAGCCCCAGCCCCCTTGGGGACCACCCGCAGCCAGAGCTTTTCGGTGCCAGCAGGTGGGAATTTGGATATGAGCATCGGCAGGACAGATGGATGGATTTCCACTGGCACAGCCAGGGCTTGGTGTGGGCTGCCCAGAAAGCCGAGCTATCAGACTGGTTTTCTATTTCCAGCTCCGGGAGAGTTGGGTTGGGTGCCGGCGAGCTGAAGCTTTCCGAGGTGAACAAATGGTCTCCGTTGGCGTTCCCCCGGCCGGGGTTTCCTTTTGGGACAGGACGCGTGGCGTGCACGGCGAACGAGATGGTGGAAACTATGCGGGTGAATCATGGGGCAGGATTAGTGCCGGCTCCCAGATTATCCGTGGCCACCACGTGCCACGCGGGCTCCCTGCGGCCATCCCCATCCGTGCCTCAGTTTCCCCAGGATAAAGTGGCACCGGTGCCGTCGCCGTGACCCGCCGTGGGCAAAGAGCTGATTCAGCGCAGCCTCCTTTGCCGGGATCCTGCCCTCCTTCAGAGCGAGCACGCTGCCTTTGCCGCTGTCATTTTAGGAATGGCATTAGGGGAATCGCCCAGGAGCGCGGCGCTGAAACGCTGCCAGATTCCTGCCAGTCTGCACAGGGCTGGGACGGCCGGCTCTAAAGGATGGAGATTGGGATTTTGAGTTCTGTGGTGTGAAAGGAATCGTGAACCACGGTGGAATATTCACTTTACAAACTCCCTTTAACAGAAAACTATTTGGAGACGGGCGCGGGGCAGAGACCGGCTCCTGCTTCATGTGCAAAGAATTCCCGTGCTGCCCTCGCAGCCGGTTTTGGGGAGGTTGGGATTAGGGAAGGCAAATTTGGGGGAGTTTTGGGGCAGGGCAGATGGCGGCCGGGCTCCTGATTTTGCACGTAGAGCCTCTTCCTTCGTAAAACACGTGGAAAAAAAAAAAAAGCAGACAGATGTGCCTCGCTATTTTTAGGCTTGGCGATGCTTTCGTTTCGGCTTAACTGCAGAGAGTTTGGGTCTTTAGCGGAAAGCTGGATGAGAGGGGGAAGCGAAATGGAGTCACGCCAGAAAGATTAAAAGGAATCATCCCCTGCCACGGGGCAGCCGGAGCTGAAACCTGCCCCACATTGGCTCTCGCTTGGTGGGAAAGGTCGGGAAGGGCCGGAGTGCCCAGAAAAATAAAAGGCGTCGGGCGCGGGTTTGTTCCTCGCGGCCTCTGCGGGTTGCTGCTCCCCCTCTCTTTCCTTTGAAATGCAGTTTCAATTCCCCCGAAAAAAAAATAATAAAACAATGTAAATGACCGCTCGGAAAGAAATCCCACGAGGCAAAGCCGCCAAGGGATGGAGCTGGGCAGAGCTGGGAGCGGGGGGAGCTCGGGGGGGGGGGGGGGGTTGGGTAACGCCTGCCCCCAGCCCCGCGAGCTGCCCCAGGGCCTGGCGGTGCCAGACGTGCCCTGGCCCTCACAGGGCTCCTTGCGACACGGCCTCGGGTCCCCACGTGTCCTCAGGGCCCTGCACGTCCTCGGGGCCAGCAGGAAGCCCCGCGGGACGAGGCACCGGGGGGAGAAGGATGGGGTCGCCCACCCGTGGACGGGCTGGTGCCCCCCAACCACCCCCTGCACCCCCCCGAGCACTGCATTCGCTCCCCAACCCATTAGTGCCCCCAATCCTATTCAAGCCCTATGCCATGCAGTCCCCACCCCATTAGTCCCCCCTACCCCGTATACACCCCCTACCCCATATACATCCCCCTACACCCCCTATACACCCCCCAGTCCCATACAGACCCCACATACACTCCCCCTCACACTCCATTCACCCCCACCCCACTCACCCCACCCCGTACAGTCCCCACCCCATTCACTCCCCCTTCAGCCCCCATTCCATTCATCTCCCCACCCCATATACGCCCCCCTAACCATAAACATCCCCCAATAATCCCACCTCATTCATCCTCCCCTGCCCCCCCACTCCATATACATCCCCCACTCCGTTCATCCCCCATTCCATTTGCCCCCACACACATTCACACCCTCGCCCCTTATACATCCCCCCCATACATCCCCCTACTCCATACATCTCCCCACTCCCCCCATAAAGCCCCCACCCCATAAACCCCCCACCCCATACAACCCTACCCCATGTACATCTCCCCCACACCATTCAACCCCATCCCATGCACCCCCACCTGATATACACATCCCCCCCATACACCCCCCACCCTATATACATCCCCTAGCCCATACTCCCCCACCCCATACACCCCTACTCCATTTACACCCCCATGTCCATCCATAAATTCCCCACCCCATGTACATCTCCCCCCCATACTCTCCCCACCCCATACACATTCCCCCACCCCATACAACCCCACTCCATACACCCCTACCCTATATACATTCTCCCAACCCATATACATCTCCCCCATATGCCCCCACCCAATACTCCCCCACCCCATAATCCCCCACCCCATAGATATCCCCCCATTCCATATACATCCCCCAAACCCATACACCCCACCCCATACATCCCCACCCCATATACATTCCCCCCATACACCCCACCCAATACACCCCCACCCCATACACCCCCACCCCATATACATCTCCCCCTCTACTCCCCCACCCCATATACACCCCCACCCCATAGTTCCACACCCTATACACCCCCACCCTATATACATCTCCCACCCATACCCCTCCCCATTATTCCCAACCCTATACACCCCCACCCCATACACCCCGACCCCATATACACCCCCCCATAACCCTCACCCCATAATTCCTCACCCCATAATTCCACAACCCATACACCTCTCCCCCATACACCCCCACCCCATATAAAGCTCCCCCTATACGCGCCCACCCCATACACCCCCACCCCATATACATTTCCCCCTATAAGCCCCCTACCCCAAACACCCCCACCCCATATACATCTTCCCCTATACCCCCCCACCCCATACACCCCCACCCCATATACACCCCCCCATAACCCTCACCCCATAATTCCTCACCCCATAATTCCACAACCCATACACCTCTCCCCCATACACCCCCACCCCATATAAAGCTCCCCCTATACCCCCCCCACCCCATACACCCCCACCCCATATACATCCCCCCTATACCCCCCCCAATATACATCTCCCCCTATAAGCCCCCCCCCCATGCCCCCCCACCCCATAACCCCCCCCCCCGCCCCCCCTCTCCCCCCCACAACCCCCTCCCGCCCCCCCTCCCTCGGGCTCCCCCCCGCGGCGGGCGGGCCCCCGGCGCGCGCCGCCACACACCCTCGCGGCTCGGCCAATGGGGAGGCGCCGCGGGGGCCGCGTCACGGGGTGGGGGGGGCGGGGGGCCGGGGGAATCCTCAATGAGGCGGCGGGGCGCGCGCGGGCACCGCGGTGCGCGCTGCTGGGGGCCGCCTCCGCTCCGCTCCGCTCCGCTCCGCGCCGCGCCGCGATGATCGCGTCCCATCTCCTCGCCTACTTCTTCACCGAGCTCAGCCATGACCAGGCGCAGAAGGTGGGCCGGGGGGGGGCCGGGGGGAGAGGGGGAGAGTTGGAAAATTTAGCGTGTGCGCGTGAAGCGGGGCGGGGGGGGGGGGAATAGATGGAAGTGTGAAAGGGGGAGCAAGGGACGGGTGCGTAAAGGGGGGAAAGGAAATGCATGTGTACGGGGGGAGGGAAAAATATACGTGTGAAGGGGGAAGAAAAAAAAATGTAAAAAGTAGGAAGAAAAAAATATATTTAAAAAGTAGGAAGAAAAATATATAGATGTATAAAGGGAGAAGAAAAAATATATATATGAAAAGGGGGGAGAAAAAATATCTATATATGAACTAGGAAGAAAAAATATTTTAAAAGGGGGAAGAAAAAAATACATAAAGGGAGAAGAAAAATATATATATATATGAAAAGGGAGAAGAAAAAAGTACAAAAGGGGGAAAAAATTATATAAAGGGGGAAAAAATATGTATAAGGGGAGAAGAAAAAATGTAAGGGGGAGAAAAAAAATATATATGAAGGGGGAGGAGAAAATATATATAAAGGGGGCAGAAAGAAAAAATATATATAAGGAGCGAAGAGAGAAAAGATACATATAAAGGGAGAAAGAAAAAATGCATGTAAAGGGGGAGAAAAAAATTAAAAGGGGAAGAAAGAAAATGTATATAAAGGGGGAAGAAAAAGTATATTTAAAGGGGGGAGAAAGTGGGGGGAAAGTTTAAAAAGTTAAAAAGAAAGAAAAGATAAAAAGCAAGGCAAAAAGTGAAAAAGAAAGAAAAAATGGGGGAAAAAGGAGGGGAAGCAAAGAAAAAAAAGGGGAAACCAGAAAAAAAAAGGAGCTGAGGGTGAGGGTGGTGTCGCTGGGGCCGTGGGCCCGTGGTGGGCGGGTGGCGGTGTCGCCGTGCGGGACGTGCCATGGCGGGCCCCGCGTGTCCCCACGTGTCCCCGTGTGTCCCCATGTGTCCCCCCATGGGCAGGGGTTGGGGGGTCCCCCCGCTCCGCTCCCCACAGGTTTTTTCGCCCGGCCGCCCCCGTAGCACGTGTGGCCCCCGAGCATCCTGCGGGGATCGCGGCACCACCAGCACCAGGGGGCTCGTGGGGGCCTGGGGAGCCCACGGGGGGCTGGCGTGGAGATGGCCGGGGGAATTAAACCCCCTTAATTAACCACGTAGAAATGGAGCCACCCTTAATTTCTGACCCCACAAGGACCGGAGCGTGCTCTTGGACTGCGAATGCAAGTGGAGGCGTCCCGGTGGTGCACGGCGCGTTCAGCACCGGCGTGTTCGGCGCCTGCACCTCGGAGCACTGCGAGCGGCGATGCCTCCGCACCCGTCCTTTGTTTGGCCAGGGCGGGCGGGCAGGCTGCGAGCAGCTCTCGTTAAATTAAAGATTTGGGGCAAAAAATCACCGCTGGGGCTGTGGGTACGGGGCTCTTCCGCTGGGGGTGCCGGGGGGGGTTCGGCCGCCGTGTCCCGAGCTGGGGCTGCAGTTCCCATGGAAGTTGGTGGGGTTTTTGGGAAATGAAAATGAAGCAACGGCGAAAGCGCCCGGCCGCGGGGAGCCCCAGCTTCCTTGCTCCCGTCTCGGAAGGAGGAGAGGACGTGCGGCAAGCGGAGCAGGCAGGGAGAGGCGAAACCCGCCACGCTGGCGGCGGCCCTCAGGCTGCGGGAAATAGGAAGTCAAAGAAGGGTGCGGAAAAAAAAAAAAAAAGATGAAAAAAAAATAAAAAACATGCATAGAAATAACTTCCCAGCCATAAAGAAAGACGGGCTCGTCTTCTCCCTCCGCTGGCTGTGTCAAGTGTCGTGGGGTTGTGCAAGCGCGCGAGCCACGGGAGAGGGTTGTGTAACCCAGCGGCAGAAATAGGCCAGCGGCGTGGCCCCGGCGCTGCGTTTTTGGCTTCGGGTCAGCTCTCGGGTTCCTTATCAGGAGCCAGGGAGGGCGGCCGGGGGGGTTTGTGGAGCGCCTTCGGCTTCGTTACGCAGCGTGCCCAGGAGCCGCCGCGATTCCCTCTGCTCCTGAGCCCAAACAAAGCGGGTGGTGGAGGTGTGGGACAAAACGGCCACGTTTGGCCCCAGAAAGTAACCAGAACTGCAGCTGGTGTTGTTTTTTAAAAAAATTCTTGCGAATTTGGAGCTCGGCACGGCTCTCCTGCAGGGGATGGGGGCATCCGTGCTGGGAGGGCAGATAATCAGTCCCTGCCCTGCAAATCCTCCTGAGCAGGTACCCAGCATGGAGAAATGTAGCGGCTGGAATTCTTGGAAAGCTGCGATTTTGTGATTTTTGTAAGTGCCAAACTTAAACCTAATCCCAGAGTTCAAGCCTGTATTTGGGAAAAGATTTTAGGGCACTTGCCCAGGGCGTGCTTGGGTCGTGCGCCTTTTTTTGCTCCGAATCAGGCAGAAAAGAGCCTCGGATGTGGGAAGGAAGTGCCCTTTCCCAGCGCTGTGGTTTGTTTCCGCAGCGGGACAAAGGCCTTCAAAACCGCTCCAAAATCGTACTTTTCTTTGCATTTTTCCCCGACCTGGCTTTCCCTGGGGGTCCGCTTGGTGGCCCCGAACTCCTCCGCTTTGCTCCAGCTGGCCAGGAAGTGGGTCGGGGCCCGAACCCATCTCGCCTCCCAGGGGTTGTGCAAACCCCAGTGAGTCTGGGCCGCGTCCTTTGCCACCCCGGGTTGAAAGTTGCCGCTGCCCGACCACGTTCCCCGGGGATGTGCCAGGCCCTGGGCTTCCTGGTGCCGGCCTCAGCCCCGTGCCAGCAAGGTGACAGCGGGAGCGGGCGGCTCGTGACTCACCACGAAATAATCGGGCCGGCAGCTTTCCTTCCTCACCAGTACTTTTCCTTAGAAAGAAGGGAAAAACAGAGGTCGGGTTCATTTTACTCCATTTTCTGGCCCCAGCTGGTGGCGGGTTTTGCTCCATCCTTTATCCTTTGCGATAGTAAATTAATTTTATGTCGCTCCTTTCGCCCCGTCTCCCTTTTTTTTGCAGCTGTGGGAGGGGCCCGCTGGGATTGCAGGTTCCTGGAAGCCATCCTGTGGCTTCTCCTCGTCCCAGCAAGGTCAGCGGCGGGACAGACGGACAGACAGACAGACAGACAGCCTGCCCAGTCTCCCTGGCCTCTGTTGCCCTTCGGGGTGCTGCAGTGCAGCCCCGTCCTGAGCCTCCTCCCGTTTGCCTTGGGATGTGACTCAGTTTCCCCATTGTGTCATGCTGCTCCCAGCCTTTGCATCCCCCTTTTTTGGGGGGGCAGCATCCGAAGGGGGGGGCTCGGATAGTTTAAAACGGGAGAGGGGTGCTGGCAGGGAGGAGGGTGTGTGCAGGGTGGATGATCCACGACCAGCTCCTGCTGCTCTTCCCTGGCTGGAGGGCGGTGGGAGCAGCCCAATTTCAGGGCGTCGAGCTGGAAACAGGGCCATTTTCGGGTTCAAATGCTTTTTTGGGGGGCTGCCCTTAGCTGGGTGGGGTTGGCAGAGGGGGATGGATGAGGACAGCTCCCCGTTCGCCGGCTCCTGGTGATGCAGAGGGCTGAGGAACGGGCACCCTGCTCCTCCTGCAGGGCAGGATTTGGCCGAGGGCTGGGAGGAACCGGCTGAGCAGGAAAGGTTCTGAGTCACTGCGGCTGGAAATGACTCGGGGCTTGTGTCATCGGGGGCTTGGCAGCGCCGGGGGGGGTCACGCGGGGTTGAATTCGGCAGGCAGGGAGCAGGCGAGGGACATGGGTGCCGCTGGGGTCAGGGGGGGGGTGCGGCGTCAGCCCCCGGTCCCCCGAGGTGGGGGGCTCGGGGACGGGCAGCGTTTGGAGAAAGGTCGGTGTCTGCCAAGGGAAAGGCTGTGGTTGTGTCAAAACTGGGGCAGGAATTCATTAATTTCAGGAAAAGGGAATTCGTCAATTTCAGGAAAAGGGAATTCGTCAATTTCAGGAAAAGGTAAGGTCAGGAGGAGGCCAGGGGAGGGCTGGGGGTGCGCACTTGTAGTTTTTAGGAGCACTCCCTTGGCCCAACTCTGTTCATCAAAGCATTGAAGCCCTCTCCGAACTGGGCCATGTTTTCCATCCTAACAAATATTTGACTCTCCATTGCCAAAAAGGCAAAGAATCCACCCCAGCACGCTGCCAGCCCCTCGTGGCATCACACCATCCCCCACGAATCCTCCTGGTATGGCTGCATCCGGCTGGAAACCGGAGGGGACCGACCCCGTGACGCTTTATTTTGGGAAAAAAAAAAAAAAAAACTAAGTCTTCCAAGGGCTGCCCTCCCAGCGGGGGGCACGGCTGCCAGCGGCCACATGGGCGCTGCAGGAGCACGAAGGGCCCCGGCCGTCCCTGCAGTGCTGCAGGAAGCGGTGGCGCTCACCGGAAGCCGTAATCGCGCTGCTATTGCTACCCTTGAGCAGTGTCAGCCCCGCCGCCACGAGTCACAGAGCATCCTTTTCCTTTTTCCCTCTCTCTTTTTGGGGCGTCTCAACCCAAATCACTGCTGCCCGCGCGCCCAGGCAGGGTCCGAGCACCGGGGAACTTTCCCTGAACTGGAAGGAAGTTGTTCCTGGTTGTGTGTTTGCAGCTCCAAACCCTTAGGGACACCCTGGTGGGAACATCTGGCGCATTAGGAGAAAAAAAAAGTCAGAAAATATCATCGTCTGGCCAGCTCATGGAGCTGCCCCTCCAGCACCACCCAAACCATCCAGGCCTTCCCCCACAGCTCGAGCTTTCCTTCTCCCTCGGAGCACATAGGAAGGGCAGCAGAGCCTCCTGCCCATCCCGTCCTCCATCTCCTAGTTTGTACCAGCAGGGAAGGCATACTGGGACCAGTGACCCCATTTATTGGAGGCTGGGTCCCGTCGTGTTCCCCAGCCCTGGGTCAGGACCGGCTGCGCGTGGGCGCCCGGACCCGGGGAGGTGCCGCAGCGCCCACATTGCCCTGGCCTCCCTGACCTGGCTCAGCCGCCAAGTGGGACGGGGTCTACGTTTGTAGGAGAAGATGATCCAGGGTTTAAAGAGCTTCGGGGATTAGAGGAAGGTCACCCTGCATCTCGCGCCGCCGATTATTTCTGGAGGACATGAGGAACGTGTCCTGCGGAGGGGAGGCGCAACCTTGTGCCCTGCACCAGGGCAGGGAGCTGCCCTCGGAGGATGCTGAGATCCCAGCTCCTGTGGGAAGGATGAAGGGGACAGGAGGGTGCTGGCAGCTTTTTGTGACCCCATGGGGATGAGACCCCATCACACGAGGTCCAAGGGAAGGATGGGAGAGAGATTTGCACCGTGGTGCTGCCCTTCAGGAGCAGTGCCACAAGCACTGGTGGCGTGGTGCTTGCACTGCTGACCTAAAGGAGCTTTCTCGGTACATTTTGCCCCAAAACCACGTCCCCCCCACTCAGCGTATCTTTACCAGGAGCCCCCAAGCCACCTGAGGCTGCAGAAGGCAAGGCGAGGCAGGAGGAAGATTGGATCCTGCTTCTCCAGAGCCGCAGGCGGCGCGAGGTGCTCCCGAGGCACCCGAAGGAGCGGGGCGGTGGCTGGGGAAAGGCGCCCACAGCCCAGCAGAACGCGGTCCCATGGGCTTGGGCCACCCGGCCCGGCTCAGTGCCATCGACCCACAGCCGCTGGGGCGGTCCCAGAGGGAATTTCGTGGAGGAGGCAGCGGGCGGAGGCGAGCGGCCACAACCCCAGCCCCGCTCAGTAGGCAGCAGGTTGGGGAAAGCAAACGGGAGGGGAAGCAGCGGGCGTTTGCCTTCCTGCTCCCCAGATGGATGAGGAGGGGCAGGCAAACAGGCTCGGGGGGTGGGGAAGGGCACGTTTCCTCGTGGGCTGCTCCTGGTTCACATCTGCTCTGGCTCTGGTCACCCATTCCTGGCGTTGGGTTGCATCCTGGCCAAAAACCAGGACACAAGGAGGAGGCTGGACCCACCGCCTACCGCTCCAAGCCCCTTCAGCAGGGTTCAGGCTCCGAAATTTTGGAGGGAGGGGATGCCGAGCAGCCCCAAGACAGAGCCCCGGGCAGGCAGGGGAGCAGGGCAGCGAGGGCAGCGCTCGTTACGTGCCCGCAAAACGCCAATTTCCGCCATTAGGAGGAATAAAAGGCACGCCGGATTCGGGGTGACCCCATGGTACGTGCCTGCAGACAGGTGAGCAGCTGGGTGGGGTTCTCCTTTGGCTTCGCAGGGCTTGCAGCTGCCCTTTAATTAACGTTAAGTGAACTTAATTGAGATGGGGCACAGCTCGGGAGCTGGCGGTCCGTCTGTCTGTCCGCCTCTCCGCTTGCCGGCCCTGCCCAGCTCACGGACAGGAGCGTGCCCGGCGCCAGCAGCTGGCTCAGGGTCGGGATTTTCCCTTTGTCCTCCCAAGGGGAGAGCGAGGTGCTTCGCTGCCACTTGTAGGGGCAGCCGGGCACTGGGTGTTGCTGTAGGGCACTGAGCAGCAGCCAGCTCCATAACCCTTTGTAAGGGCTCCCCAGCAGGGAACGAACGACCAGCATAGCAAGGAAATTAAATAAATGGGGTGAATTCCCCACCAGCAGCCTACTCAGAGCGGGTTGAGGTGCTGAGTCACAGCCATCCTCTGTTCCATGGCCCCAGGCCTTGACTCAGGGGCAGAATCAGGCCCCTGCTGCTGCTGCAATGTGACTGGGGCTCTGGCGGAATGGGCTGGGAGGGTGCTGGGGGTTTGGCTCTCCCGCATCCCCGTCTGGTGGTGCTGCAGCAAAGGGCACGAGGCACGATTTTGTGACCCCGAGGTGTTCAGGAAGATGTGCCAGGGCCATGGCGAGTATTATCTGCATGCAGAGAAGCTGCTGCAGCAGCACGGTCCCAGCTGTCCCCTGGCACGGGCAACCCGCTCTTGCTGGCAGCGCTTCCTCTGGCCATAGGGTTTGTGCCCAGGTCCCCCCTGTCCCGCTCACCTCCTGCACTCTCTGCACCTTTCAGGTGGACAAGTACCTCTACCACATGCGGCTCTCCGAGGAGACCCTCCAGGAGGTGTCCGAGCGCTTCCGCAAGGAGATGGAGAAAGGGCTGGGAGCTGACACCAACCCCACCGCCTCGGTGAAGATGCTGCCCTCCTTCGTGAGGTCCACCCCGGACGGCACAGGTATGGGAACGGCACCGGGAAATGGCTCCCCCTGTGCCGAGCAGGGCCGGCTGTCCACGGCGAGGTGGCCCTGGAGGTGCCACCATGTGCCAGGGGACACTTGTCCTCGCAGTGCTGCAGGAACGGGGCTGGCATTGCCCAAAGGGAGGTCCTGCTTGTGCCGGGGGGTGCTTGGCACAGAACGGGTCCCTGTGCGGGGACCAGGGGGCTCCCAGCTCGTGGCGGCGTGGGTCAGGGTGGGATTCAGCCCTCACGTGCCCATCCTGGCAGGACAGGGCTGTCACGGGTCCGGCTCATCGCATTTCATCAGCGCTGGAGGCGGCTGTGCTGCCAGCAAGCCCTGAACACCGTGGAGACCGCGTGAGAAGGTGCTGGGGAGGCTCGGAGCCTCACAATGCGCCTTTCTGCATGCTGCCACGTGCCTCCGGCCTCCCGGCAGGGACCAGACCCCGCTCAGCCAGGAGATGGAGCACGTTCCTGGCCAGGCACGGCTCCCGTTTCGGGCTCTGACTTGCTCATCCTGCACCAAACTTCTTCTGCCAGCACCTCCTCCTTGGGCTCGGTGGCTGGAGATGTTCTTCAGCTCCGGCACCTTCAATGGGATCTTATAAAACGTCGGTGGAAAAAGCAGGGAAAAAGGGAGCTGCTGGAAAAAACCCATCCTGGTGTGGGTCAGACCTGCAGACACAGGTCCTGATATATAGGAGATGGATGGGTGTAGGTGCAGGGGGGAGGTTGCCGCTCTCGGGTCCCTGGGGAGCCACAAGGAGCATCAGGAGCTGGCCCCGTGCCCGCCCGCGCCCCGGTGCCGCCGACAGCCGGACCTGGCCGCCTGCCCCGGGATTGAGATTTAGATCTCTTTAAATATTTGAGAATGCCTTAATTACAGGGATAGCCCCAATCCTGCCCCCGGCTACGTGAACAACGGCAGCCAAAGGTGATGGGAGCGGCGCGGGAGCGAGTGGGGCGTGTGTGGCAGTGCTCCCCGAGGAGAGGCAGGGTGACACAGGGAGAGCCTGCGCCTGCTGCTGCTGGCTGCACGAGCAAAAACTTTACCATAAAACCCCCCAAAAAACAATTTTCCACCAGGATATCTCTCCCAGAGCAAGCCAGTGTCATCGCCACCGCTCTTCGGTGGCAGTTTAGGGTGACAAGGGGCATGTTGCTGCATGAAGGGATGCAGTTTTCCTTTAAAAAAAAAAAAATTATTTTTTGAGGCTCCCAGGGCTCTGCACCGACCTCCTGCAAAGCGTCCTTGCCCTTCCTGCCTCCCCATGCTCCCGCACAGTCTCTGCTGTCGGATTAGGCCGGCTGATGCCCGCTCCACGGGGCTGGATGAGAGGGGCTTACCCAAACACAAGGTCGTGCCCTCAGGAGACGCAGGGCGAGGGCACGGCGGTGCCCAGGCAACACTACCTGAAGGCAGCAAACAGCCCCAAAATGAGTTTTTCCTTTGCCTTTGGCACCTCCTTGCTCTCTTCCAGCGCACGGTGGGCTCAGCCACACGCTGTTCCTGCTGCTCGCGGGACCTGATTGTGCCCGAAACAAGCCGCTTGGTTCATCCCTGGTGGTGCAAAAATAGTATGGCACAGCCCGATGCATCTACAGCCCCTCTGTGCTCCCAGTGCTGAGCTACTGCTGCCCCGATGGAAGGGGGTTTTGGATCCCCAGCCACCGCTATCGAAAGGGACTTCAGGTCCCAGGCCACGCCGATGGAAGGAGACTTCGGACACCATCAGTTTGACCCCTCGAGGTCCAGGAAGGCTTCCAAACCCCACGGCTCCTGGGGAAGGCGCTCGCTTTCCCTGGCCCCAGCCCGGCCAGAAAACATTTCCAAGCAGGGCAGAGCGCCCTGCCCGCTTAGTTAACAGCCTGAGCACTTCCTTCCAGGCAGCACGGGTGTGTTTAAAGGAATTAAACGCTGGTCTTCGGGGCTGAGAGCAAACAGTGCCTGGAATCAGAGCTCGGCATTTGCCTTCCTGTTTGGTCGGGGAGCTCGGCATCGCCGCCCGCACCTTATCGCCTAACCAGGCCCTAATCTGAGGGAGGACGTGGCTGTGACATTTGCAAACTCAGTCCATTATCTAGCCCAGATCCTGGAATTTTCCAGGAGAGAAATTCCCTGGTTTTCATTTTTTCCTGCCTTTTTTTCCTCCTGCAAAGCCGACCACTGCTCACACCTCTCTGGCTTGCAGCTGGTGTTTTGTTCCTGGGGGTCCATGGGCACGTCCTGTCGTTGCTTTGTGGTGATGGCTGCTCTTTGTAGGGTCGAGGAAAGGCTGCTTTGGGCCTCCCACGGAAGGTTGGACCTGGGCAGGACAAGGGGACAGCCCCATTCTTGCTCTTCGGCCTCCAAGCCTCCGGGAAGGGAAAGAGCAAGGCGTGGGGCTGCCCCCCACAAAAAAGGGTCTGTGGGGCTGAAGTGCCCTAATGCTGTGCTGCAAAAAGGAAACCTGCTGTGTAAACCCATCCGAGGGGGCCATGGGGAAGGGAAGGGGGAGGCCCTACCGTGGGCAGGACCTGGGGCACCTCTGGGACCCCCCTGCAGCCCCGGCCCCGAGCCGTGCCGAGGTTTATCCGAGGGTGCTTTGAGCTGACGGCTCTCCCGGGGTGCTTGCGCTGCTCCAGGGATGAAGCAAGGGCCGTGCGGAGCCCCTGCAGACCCCGTTCTTGGTAAATGAGCATGAAACCACCCCAGAATCAGCCTGAGCACTTGGCTTGGGGCAGGGCTGGTGACAGGACCCCACCTTGCAGTCCAGCAGCCCCGAGCCCCCCAAACCTCCCTGTTCCTTCATCCATCGCACCAAAGCTGCCCGACATCGCCACCTCAGGACTGCCGTCCTATTTCTGTTCGCCACCGATCCCCCCTTCCTGCGGAGGGAGGACCACTTCGTGGGAGACCCCTGGTTAAAAAGGCCCCGTGAAACCACTTCCAGGCCACCCTTGGGGTCTGTCACTGCCTGCGGTGCCTGGCCGGGGCCGAGCGGTGCTGGCTGCCCGCTCCCCCTGGAATACCAATAAACCACGCTTTTTGTTCCATCCGCAGCCCCTTTGTAAAAGCAGGGTCGGGCACAATGCGGCCCCCGGGCACTGTAATCTGCCCAGGGGAGCCAGCACAGCACATTTAAATGTGTGCAGAAACCAAACAGTGCTGATGGAGGGCTTTCCCCCAGCCCTCTCCCCACACCACTAGGGTTTTGAAACAGCCAGCTGGGCGCTTTTCCTGCGCCCCAGGTCTCAGTTTATCCTAAATCCGTCAGCGAGTTGCTGTAGTGCTTGGTAAAACGGAAAAAAAAAATCAAAATGGAAAAAAAAAAATCAAGTGTGGGGCAGCCAGCTGTGGGACAGCCCTGAGCAGTCCCCCCCCCATAGCAAAGTTTTAGCCAAGCTCAAGGAAGGAGAGCGCGGCGTGTTCCAGCCTCAGAGCAGGGCTTTGGTTGCTGGGGCTGAGGACGTGGGAGCTCTTCCGGGATCCCTGCACCAAAGGGTCGGGGACAGTCTGGTGCCACCTCCCTTATGGCACTGCTTTGGCATCTTCCCCAGGAACTGAATCGTTTTTGGGTGGTGTTTTGGGCATCGACTTGCCTGGATGGGGCTGCTTAGGGTTCCTCCTGCAGAGCCCCCAGTCCTGCTTCCACCACGACCAGCGCTCCCCTAGATAAGGGATCAGGATACGTCCCACCTCGTCCTGGGGCTCCAGACCTTGCCCCACATCTGGGGAGGGGGCAGGATTCCCCCCGGCCAGCCCTGCAGCTCCAGCTTGGGCATTGTGCTCCGGGATGCTGCCGAAGGGACCCAGCCCTGTTAACTCCTGGCTCTCTCCTCGCAGAGGACGGCGACTTCTTGGCGCTGGACCTCGGCGGCACCAACTTCCGCGTGCTGCGGGTGAAGGTGTCCGACAACGGCCTGCAGAAAGTGGAGATGGAGAGCCAGATCTACGAAATCCACGAGGACCTCATGCGAGGCAGCGGGGGGCAGGTGGGTGGCAGCCTCCCCTCCTTTACGCCCCGTCCCCTATCTCCTGGGGAGCCCTCCAGAAGAGAAAGGCACCCTGCGCATGGTGGCTCCGTCCTTTGGAAGGAGCCGGGTTGCTCCAAGCCACAGAGATGTCTCCTGGGGCTGGGGCTGCTCCCATTGTGGCCTCTCCCTGCTCCGGCCAGCTCCTGCCTCTCTTTGCCTGGAGCTCCAGATCCCTGACGCCAGGTCGGGACCGTGCGGGCATGCTGTGGGGGACAGAGGGTGACACCAGCCCCTCCGGCACGCGGGACACGACCACTGCTCTCATGCACATCTTCAACCTTTCAGCTCTTTGACCACATCGCCGAGTGCCTGGCCAACTTCATGGAGAAGCTGAAAATCAAGGACAAGAAGCTGCCCCTTGGCTTCACCTTCTCTTTCCCGTGTCACCAGACCAAGCTGGATGAGGTGGGTGACGGGATCTGCTCCGCATTTCATTCTGCACCGAATCGGAACCATTTAGGTTGAAAAAACCCCTTTGAGATCATCCCCACCGCTAAACCTTAGCGCTTTGGGATGCGCAGGGCTCGGGGGGGGTGATGCTGAGCTCGCCACAGCAGCCGTCCCCCTGCGCAGCCGGCGCTCGGCGAAGCAGCAGCAGCCCCGAGCGCTGCACAGCACGGACGTGCCGAGCATCACATCCGCGCCCTCGACCTCGCTGCGAGCCCCGAGGCACGTGGCTCTGCTCTGCTC
Organism: Cygnus olor; assembly: GCF_009769625.2. NCBI lineage: Eukaryota > Metazoa > Chordata > Aves > Anseriformes > Anatidae > Cygnus > Cygnus olor. The sequence continues at coordinate 1,412,919 of NC_049195.1, read as the reverse complement.
ATCACATGCCGCCGTCTCCTGCTCCCGGGGGCTGTTTTTTCCTTGCTCGCCACGGTCAGGGGTTGGGTCCGGGCGGCTCCACGCTGCCCAGGCGGCAGGGCACGACTTCTGCACCGGGGGTGTGGTGGTGGCAATGAGGAAGGATGTCTGCTTCCCTCGCAGGGGCAGCGAGGGCTGTAAAAAGGATAAATTGCTGAGGGAGGAAGCATCGGCCCCGCGGTCGCACCCAGTTCGTTGCACTCCATGCCTCGGTTTGCCTGTCCGTAAGGCGGGCGGCTGTTTGCCTGCCTCTTGCCAAAACACCCCCAGCAATTGGGTTGAAAATTTGCTGTCGGAGATTGCAAATTGGGTCTATGCCCCCACCTTTTTTCTGGGTGACAGTGACAGCTCTGCCGTCCCCAAATGGGGACAGTCCCGGTGCCTCTGCCGGTGGGGCAGCGAGATGCATCCCATAGCACACGGATCCATGAATCCGCTGTGTGCGTCAGGGCTGGTTCTGCTCCAGGGCTTCATGAACCCAGCCGCCAAGGTCACATTCCCGGCAGGAGGGAGCGAGTGACTCACGGGCCCGTGGCCATAAACCGGGATGCGGAAACCGTTGCTGATGCAATGGCTTGCAGGAGATAACAGGGAGGGAACTCTGCCTGCAGCGCTGTCCGTCTGTCCATCCGGGCACTGGGTCTGGTGATCTGGGGACCATGAGGCGCGTAGGTCCCACTGAGCTCTGGTTATTGCTGTCCCACCGCAGAGCATCCTCGTCACCTGGACGAAGGGGTTCAAGTGCAGCAGCGTGGAGGGGAAGGACGTGGTGTCCCTGCTGCGCAAGGCCATCAAGAAGCGAGGGGTAAGGAGCCATGCAGGTCCTGTGGGGATGGGATGGGGTGCATGGGGTTTGCAGAGGTGCTGTGATCGGGTTCGATGGTGCTCAGCCTCCTCTTCTCCATTTCAGGACTTTGACATAGACATCGTGGCCGTGGTGAATGACACCGTGGGCACCATGATGACCTGTGGCTACGACGACCACAACTGCGAAGTTGGACTCATTGTTGGTGAGCAGGGCTGAGCGGGGGAGAATTCGGGTTCATCCTGAGCAGCTCCCAAAGGGGATCCTATTCCTTGCGGGTTTCGGGGTCTTTTGGGGAGCGAGAAAGGCGATAGTGACCTTAAAAGCAAACAGCACTGCCTGTTTCTTCTTCTATGTGAACCAAGGAGACGTTTTAGTGTTTTATATGGTGCTAATTATGGAGAATAAGGGGAACCCAGCACCCTTTGTCACCTCCACGTGACCGAGTCACCACGCTTGGTTCAGGTACTGGCACCAACGCCTGCTACATGGAGGAGATGAGGCACATCGACCTGGTGGAGGGGGACGAGGGCAGGATGTGCATCAACATGGAGTGGGGTGCCTTTGGCGACGACGGTGTGCTCAACGACATCAGGACGGAGTTCGACCACGAGATCGACATGGGCTCGCTCAACCCCGGCAAGCAGCTGTAAGCAGGTTCCTGGCTCCGTGGGCTTTGCTCCGCGTTGCTTTGTCCTCCCGTCATGCTGGCACTGGGGGACGGATGCGGTCATCCCAGTTAAGTGGGTCATGTCGTCCTCCACCCTGCCAGCTTCAGCAGCACAAGCAGGGGAGGGGTCTGAGATTTGGGCTGTGAGCCCCCTAACGCCCGCTTCCCTCGTCAGCCTTCCGCTCAGATGTGCTGATTTGTTTCCTTCCCCCTGCCAATGGAATAATCAAAAAGCGAACACCACCACCTAATGTTCACAGCCAAGTCCTACAGACTTCCCTGGGTAGCAACCCAGCTGGCAGCAGTGGTGGGATTAAGGGGAAATTCTGCCCCTCAGGTAGCCTTAAGCCCTCCTCGCAGGAGGATGCCCATCAACGTGCCTTTAATTTCTTGGTGATAGGATAAAATACGGAAAAAGTCCACCCAGATTGTGCCTGGAAGGCTGCGGTGTCACAGCCGAGGGTGTAAGGCCAGCCTGGCCTTGGTTCTTGCGGGGGCACAGGCACACCACTGCCTTGAATAGCTCAGAGTCTACCCTCTTTTTGGGGCACCAGCCGATTTTTGCATGCCTACACCACTGGTGGCTACCTCCAGTAACCGAACAAACACATCTCGTGCTCACCCCTTCGGCAGGTTTGAGAAGATGATCAGTGGCATGTACATGGGAGAGCTGGTCCGGCTCATCCTGGTCAAGATGGCCAAGGAGGGGCTCTTGTTCAGGGGGAAGCTCACATCAGACCTGCGCACTACCGGCCACTTCGAGACCAGATACGTCTCCGCTATCGAGAAGTAAGTAGGGTCTGGATGTTTTTTAGGGTCCCAGCCCACCTCCTGACATCTACACTGGGAGAAATCGGACCCATTGGGCCAACTGGGACACCTCAGGTGGCAAAAGTTGGGTTTCTAGGCATGAATCCCTTCTGTTTTGTCTGTCCAGGGAGAAAGAAGGGCTGCAGAAAGCCCACGAGATCCTCACCAAGCTGGGCCTGGAGCCATCCCACGAGGACTGCCTGGCCACCCACCGCATCTGCCAGATCGTCTCCACCCGCTCAGCCAACCTGTGCGGGGCCACCCTGGCCGCCGTGCTGCGGCGCATCAAGGAGAACAAGGGGGTGGACCGGCTGCGCTCCACGGTCGCTGTGGACGGCTCCGTCTACAAGAAGCATCCCCAGTAAGTCCTCGAAGCGTAGGCGAGAGGCCAGTGGGGACCCAGATCCGTTTGGATCCCAAATCCTCGTCGTTTGCCATCCCAGAGGTTGATGCGACCTGTGGTGGCTCACTCGAGTCGTCTTCTTCCTCCTCCTCCACAGCTTTGCCCGGCGCCTCCATAAGACGGTGCGGAAGTTGCTGCCCGACTGCGAGATCCGCTTCGTGAGGTCAGAAGACGGCAGCGGCAAGGGGGCAGCCATGGTGACAGCCGTGGCCTACAGGCTGGCCGCCCAGCACAAGGCGAGGCAGAAGATCTTGGAGGCGCTCAAACTGAGCCACGAGCAGCTCCTGGAGGTGAAGCAGAGGATGAGGGTGGAGATGGAGAAGGGGCTGGGCAAGGAGACGCACGCCAAGGCCACGGTGAAGATGCTGCCCACCTACGTGTGCTCGACTCCAGATGGGACAGGTGAGACACCCTGTGGATCAGCCCGACCTGCTCGTGCCCTGGGTAGGGCAAGGAGCATCTTGGCTCGAATATTCAAACCACCCAGGAGAGGCTGGAACCTTTGTCCTTCCCTCCTTACCGTGTGAGTGGCACCAAGGTCTTGAGCCTCCAGTACAATACTGGGAAGAGCCTCCAGGCCAGCCTGCACCTGACAAAAAGCTGTGCTCTGGGTGTGCTCACACTGCTGCACGTTTCTCACCGCTGTTGTCTGGGGTTGTGCTCCCAGGTCTGTCTGTGGCTTGGGTGTGCACCTGCCTCTTGGCAAGGAGTCTCCTGAGGTCTGGAGAAACTTCTCCAGCGCCTTCCTGCTTTCCACCTGCAGCTCATTCCTATCCCATTCCCAACCCATTCCCATCCAGGTCTCAGTTTCTGGGCCTCCCAGGATGAAGGCAGATTGGGATCAGCCTCTGGGCCATGTCCACGGTGCTCTCTGTTGGGGCCTCTCTCCTGATGATCTCTTCTGGTTTTCAGAAAAAGGCGATTTCCTCGCCCTGGACCTGGGGGGCACAAACTTCCGTGTGCTGCTGGTGCGCGTGCGGAACGGGATGAGGCGCGGCGTGGAGATGCACAACAAGATCTACTCCATCCCGCTGGAGATCATGCAGGGGACGGGCGAGGAGGTGAGGACAGGCTGCTGAAGGCAGAGGATGCCCTGGGGTGGCAGCAGCAGCAGCTCAGATGCCCAATGCCAGCCAACCACAGGCTCTGGGAGTACACAAGCAGTGAGAGATGTCTCAAGTCACACTCTGGGCTCTGCAAACCACTTTGGGCAGTACTCAGGGATGGGGAGTGTTTCTAGAAGGAGCCAGATGGGCTCTGGGGACACCCTGAGGAGGGAAGTGTCCCCGTGGCATCCACAGGTTGCTGTTTCGGGTCTGTTGAGCAGGCTGGTGTTCCTCACTGTGGTTGTAATTGCTTCCTCTATCTTTGTGCACCCAGCTCTTCGACCACATTGTCCACTGCATCTCTGACTTCCTGGAATACATGGGAATGAAGGGCGTTTCGCTCCCGCTGGGGTTCACCTTCTCCTTCCCTTGCAAGCAGACCAGCCTGGATGAGGTACACCCAACCCACTCATCCACAGGCAGAGACCTAAGGGTGCCCACCACAAGCTGGTGGGCAGGGGGTGCCCCCCTCCCTCCCCATTTACCCTGTTTTTCTTACACCACAGGGGATTCTCCTCAAGTGGACAAAAGGCTTCAAAGCGACCGGCTGTGAGGGAGAGGATGTGGTGAGCCTGCTGAAGGAGGCGATCCACAGGAGAGAGGTGAGCAGCCGCGCCGCTGAGAAGCCAGCTTCTCACTCCCACATCCCGACTCTCTCTGGCGTCTTTAATTGGGCTGCAAATTAATGGGCTGAGCACAGCTAATGAGTGTCTGAGTCTTAACAACCACCCTTAGTCATTGCTAGAGGTTGGATTTTCAGGCCCTGGAGCTAGGAGCCAGCTCCTGGCCAGGAAGGAGCAGACATCCCCATGAGCTGAGGGGACACTGCTGCCTCCGTGCAGACTGCCCAAGGCTCCTGGTCCAAGGTCTCTTTCTGGTAGGGCTGTCCCAGCATGCCACTTCCTCTCTGCTTGCATCTTTCTGGAGCTGTCCTGAGCCCCAGGCACCCACTGGCAGAAGCGTGGGGCCGTAGGAAGCCCACAGGTCCCTTCCCGACCCTGGGAGCAGCACAGCTAGCTGTGTCCCCCAGCGGTAAGATGTGCAACCGCTTCCCTCTAGGAGTTCGACCTGGATGTGGTGGCGGTGGTAAATGACACGGTCGGCACCATGATGACGTGTGGCTATGAAGATCCATACTGTGAAGTGGGGCTGATAGTCGGTGAGAGCTGCAGCTTTCTTACGGGGTTCCTCCGCTCACCCTGACCCTGGTCAGGAACCGCCGCCTGCTCCCAGCGCCTCCTCTTTTGGGATCTCGTTGAAAAGGGATCTCACTGAAAAGGGTGTCTGAAGGCTTTTGCCTTGCCTGCACACCCTGCTTTTCACCATCTGCCCCGGTGACAAATGCTCTTCTCCCTGCAGGCACGGGCAGCAATGCCTGCTACATGGAGGAGATGAGGAACGTGGAGCTGGTGGAAGGCGATGAGGGCAGGATGTGCATCAACATGGAGTGGGGCGCCTTCGGCGACAGCGGGTGTCTGGATGACATACGAACAGAGTTTGACTTGGCCGTGGATGAGCTGTCTCTCAACCCTGGGAAACAAAGGTGCGTGGGGGTTTGGGGGGCTGTGACGAGTGTCCCTTTGCCTCCGGTGTCCCTATGGCAAGGTGTCAGAAGGTGGAGATGAGGTGTCCGGGAACAGCTCTGGGTTGCCCCATCTGCCTCTTGGTGAATCCGTCCGGATCCTTCGTGCCCCAAGGTTCAGCCCTGCCTTCTCTGTGCCAGGTTTGAGAAGATGATCAGCGGTATGTACCTGGGGGAGATTGTACGGAACATCCTGATGGACTTCACCAAGCGAGGGCTGCTCTTCCGCGGACGGATCTCTGAGAGGCTGAAGACCAGAGGGATCTTTGAGACTAAGTTCCTGTCCCAGATAGAAAGGTGAGCACCCGATCCTGGCCTCGCTGCTGCAGGTTGGAGCTTGGGGGAAGCGTTCCCAGGTCTTGTGGGAGAAGCCCCAAGCGCTCAGCTCAGCACCAGGGCGCAATACAGTTCAAATAATGGGGTCAAATCCAGGCAGTGCTGGTGTTGGAACAGGGAAACTGCACTTGCGGGTGTCAACACGGACTCCTCCATCCTCTGCCTGTGAAGCCCCTTGGGTTGGTGCTGTCTGAGCCAGGAGCACCTGGGCTGTGCAGGAGGAGGATGAGGAAGGGGAAGCCATGTATCCAAGCTGTCCCCATCTCCTAACGCTGCCCAAACTTCGTGTCCTCCCCAGCGACTGCCTGGCCCTGCTGCAAGTGCGCTCCATCCTCCAGCACCTGGGCCTGGAGAGCACGTGCGATGACAGCATCATTGTGAAGGAGGTGTGCACAGTGGTGGCCCGGCGCGCCGCCCAGCTCTGCGGGGCCGGCATGGCAGCCGTGGTGGACAAGATCCGGGAGAACCGTGGCTTGGACTTCCTCAAGGTGACGGTCGGCGTGGACGGCACGCTCTACAAGCTGCACCCACAGTGAGTAACTCGAGGGAGTCATCCGAGGAGATTTGGGCTGGGGAGGGAAGCAGGGGCTTGGCCTGGGAGGCTGCTTCCTAACGGCTGGGGGGCCAGGTCTGGGTTGAACCCAACCATGGGTAGGTGTCTGCTAAAACCTCCTCCGGTGAGGCTGGTGAGGGGATTCTTGGCCTGGGGGGGCCACAGGTGGGGCCAGGTTTGGCTCTGGGCGTGCAATGCCAGCGTGGATTTAACACATGCCCTCAGCCATCCTTTCTTCCCCTGCCCGCCTTTCTCCTCAGCCCCCGCAGCAATGGCCACTGGCGGCCACGCAGGGCGGCCACGCAGGGCGGCCACGCAGGGCGGCCATGGCGCATCGTCCTCCCGCAGGCCTCACGAGCTCCTTGTCCTTGTCCTTCCCCACAGCTTCTCCACCGTCATGCATGAGACAGTGAAGCAGCTGTCCCCCAAGTGCGAGGTGACCTTCCTGCAGTCAGAGGACGGCAGCGGCAAGGGCGCGGCGCTCATCACGGCGGTGGCTTGCCGCATCCGGGAGGCCGGCCAGCGGTAGGAGGAGGGAGGTTTGCCGAAGAGCTTGGTTTCAACAAAACCAATTTCCTTCCCCATTCCCTCCCTCCGTACACACACCCACACCCACACGTGGCCTCCCCTCGCAAGCAGACTCTTAGCTTTACTCGGTCCCTTGGGATGCCGCGGGCAGGACTGGAGACACTTTGTACAAAACGCTGTCTGGGGCATTTGGTCACAAGCTGTAAAAACCGCGTGTCGAGTAAAGCTAAAAGTGTCTTCAGCTGTGAACCCATCCCAGCCGACGCTGAGCACCAGCACTCCTCCCCACGCCTCCTGACCGCTCATGTGTTCCCTAATGGCAGAAACGTTAGAGTAATGCCAACGCTGCATCGTCACTTTACAGTAACCAGTACCTATTTATCTATATCGTGTGTCCGTGCTGTAGAAAGCAAACCTCTTTCAGATTGGGCTAAAGGCCTCCGTTAGTCTTTTACCCTGATCATGGCTGTGTTATTTCCATGAAAGTCATGGCAAGTCTTCGAGCATGGGTTGCGAAACCGCACCGAGAGGCGCCGTGTGTCTCCGCATGGAGCAGCAAGCGAAGCCCGACCTGGCGGACCTGTGGCGGCTCCGGTGGAGCCGGATAACCCCGGGGAAGGCAGGGGGCAAGCCCCACGCCCCCACCTCCCATCCGCACCCTACTAGACTGTGGCTGTGTGCCCCCTGCCCACAACTAGCACGCGGCCCCGCCACACGCGCGCGTGCAAAGAAGGCGTGCAGAAGCATCCCGGATTTGTGTCCTCAGCCAGAGCGGTGAGTCTTGGCTCGCTTTGTCCATAGAATAGTTCCACGTCTTCCTAGCCATCAGGGGGTGCCTGCGTTGGCACGCCACGCGCCCACATCTCGAGAGATTGTACATCTTTTCATGTACCTGGCCTCAGGGGGTGTGTTGCTTAGCTTCCATGTCATGTTAATGTCATTTAAGAACGGTACGGAGTACTTCTTTCCTTTCTTTTTTTTCTTTTTAATTTAAAATTTCCTTGGGGTAGACTGGAGAAAAAGACCCAAATTCAGAGGGTGGTTGTGCGAGAACTTCAGGAATCCTTTGTCCCCGGAGTGAAAGGGACGCCAGAAAGCCAGGGCCATGCTGCAGGCAGGGGACGAAGGAGCCGGCCCCAGCCTCGCAGGGTGTCCCTGCTGTCACCCCCAGCTCACGGCAGCCTCATCCCCTGCCAGCACCCAGGGCCTGATCGATGTGGTGCCACCCCAATGCCACTGATCAGTGTCACCCCAATGCCACCCAGGGCTGTCACCCCAGCCCCTTCCCAAGGCTGTGTGCACCATGGTGCAGAGCAGCCCCCAATTTCACCAGCAGGAGAGCCTGGGGGTGAAGGGAATGAGCAGGGGCACGTGTGTTTCTGTAAATATTTAGTGGAAGGTAACGAAATCCAGCGATATACAAAAATAATAATAATGATAATAATAATAATTCCCATGAACAGACCTTCAGTTTGGAGGACAGAGGTTTTTGGGTATTTTTATGTATATTTTTATACTGCTTGGGGTCACCTTATTACCAAAAGTATCTCTTCTATGTTGGGGGGTCAAGTTCAGTAGCACAATTCTAAAGCAAAATTGCTCTTTGGACATTTTAAATGCTTATTTTTTTATGAACCTCAAGACAATTATAACGGAATCTGACTGTGTATAGAAGTGATTTAAGAAACCAAGTTTAGTGGAAGTTTTAGAAGATATTAAATAATTTTTTTAAAGATGCTATAGAAATCCTCTAATCGGATACCAAGCAGTTGTGTGTGGTTATTTCCTGAGAAGACTGACGTCTTACCTGCTGAAAACTTGGAACAGAAAGGTTTTTAACCTGCTCCATCATGCAGAAGGGTACCACAGCAGCGGTGTTTTTAACCTCCTAGGGACTTATCCGCTGTGCCCCTTTTGTGACACGTAGCAGCTTCATCAGTCTGGGTTACATTTTCTGCAAGTGTCGTTTTGGGGACAGGGTGGGGAGGATGGGGACCACAGGCAGCCCTGCGTTTGTGGCGGATTCAGGCTCTGTTGGTCATTCGCTGTGTGGTCTGATTGTAAGCTCACACCAAAATGTTGCTGTGGCACGTTATGTGAATGTGTTTAAAATGAAGAAGGGAAGCTGAAAATGTAATTATTGACATGAAGGGAAGATCAAATCTATGTACGGAGGCGGACAGGCTGACCAGCCCGTCTCTCCTCCGGCGAGACGCGCTGCTCTGCGGATGTAGGATGGCTTTTGTTTTGTTTTGCTTGGTTGTCCCCATTCAGATGCATTTTCCTTGTACTCCTTCCTGCTGGCACCTCCTCTGGCTGCACAGAATGGCATCTCCCATGGCAGGATGCCACCCTTTCCTCCCCAGGGATCGTTCTTGGGGTACTTTGGACAGGGTTTTATTGTTACTGCTTTTTTTTTATAAGCAACAGACTATCAAGCCTTGCAATTTGCCTCTTCCTTTCTCGGGGCCAAAGGCCGCGTATCATCTCCTGTCACCTGAGCTGTAAGGAGGACCTGAAAGTTCCCGAGGTGCAGAGCTCTGGCCTGGAAGCAGCTGGCAGGGGGCAAACCAGAGGGGGTTGTCCTGGGGTGGCTCGGGGCCACGTTGCCTCCCCCCAGGCAATCAGGATGTGCCCAGGCTGTCGGCCAGAGAAAGGAGGGTGACAATGTCTGGGTGCACAGTAATGGGTGTGAAATACCCCAAATCCACGTGTCCCCGTGCAACGGGTGCTGTGGTAAAACAGCGACCAAATACACTGGAACAGGGAACCTCGGTGCCCCACCTCACCACACTCTCCTCTCCTGATAGAGGAGTAATCCTCTTAGCACATCGCTTCTCTTGCTCTGGCAGAGGAGTGGGCACTGAAGGGGTGACTCCTGGTCACAAGGGAGCTTGGAGCAGGAGAGAATCAAATTAATCACCAAGTGACATCCCTCTCAGGCTGTTGTCTTTCAAACCTGAAACAAAGAAAATGCATCTTAATGCAGACGTTGGCTCCATGCAGGGCAGGGGGAGTTGAATAAAGCCAAAGACTGTCCGGCTGCTAGCAGAAACGAGTGACTGTAGATTCACCTGATGTTATTTCGTGTTTACAATATTTATTTTTAGTAATTGACTGCAATGATATTATATATAGGCTTCCTTATTTTTGTACTTTTCATACTGTTTTCGTGAGTGTGGTGTTGTACTTCTCAGCTCCCCTTTGCCACAATTGCTGCTCCTAGTCAGTGACAAATAAAAAAGAGGAAAAAAAAAAACACACCCATTTTCTGGGCTAAGTTGTGCTGTGTTTGGATTTCTGTGTTCCTGCCACTCTGTAGCAACCCCTTGGGAAGGGCACCTGCACCACCAACCCCATCACCAAGCCCTGACCTCATCCCTTGGGACAAAAGACAGCGCTTGGGCAGGGATTTCTTCACCCTGACAGTCCCAACACAGCCAGGAGAGTGGAGGTGGGACCCGGAGACCTGTAGATCAAGGGATGGAGTCATCAATGTCTGGAAAAAGAAATCAACGCACATCTGTGCGAGCTCTTGCCCCATCTTACCGCCCGCCGAGCGGGCAGGGCAGTGGGTGCAACCAGCCCCGGGATCCAGCAGGGTGTACGGGCAGAGCAGGATCCGGTCCTGCACCTTGCAGCAGGGCAAGCCCTCAGCATGAAGCAGGAGCCCCCGGGCAGCTCAACCCACCAGCCAGGCCTGGAAAAGCAGGTATTTTAATGTACCTGTTCTCTTCCGGCAGTAACGAGCAGCCCAGATTTCCTTCTGCTGAATCAGTGATGGTTTTAAAAGCTTTTTACTAAAGTGCTCGAGTGTCTAAAATCCAAGTTGGATGCTCTAGCAGATGAAAGCCTTAAAATTCTTCTGCTTCTTGTCCAAAGAAATAAGAACGCAAGATAGAGAGGCGCACCCATGGGCTGAATCCAATAGAAAAAAAAACAATTCCTGGCACAGAAGGACAGACACCAGTGAGTCTTCCACTTCAAGTCATTTATTGACAAGTTGCCATGTTTCTCCATCTTGCCTAATAATTTCATCCTCATTATAAAGTACAAATGGTTTTATACTTTTCTGACATTAAAAAAATAGGCTACTTAAGAGGCAAAATTCCCACCTTGAATCCAAAAATCCTGATGTAAGAATTCAAAACTGTAATAGTCAAACAAAACCCAGCACACACAAGAAACAAATACAGCGTACCTCTTATACTTGACTCGCTCATCAAACCAACTCAAAGTGAATCCCTTGTTCCCAGCTCTTACCTTGGATCCTGTGACCTTGCTTAACTGATGTGAAGTTTGTGTGAACACATACTACTCAAAAGGCACTCAAAGGTCACAAGTTCCTGAGCTAAAATGGGGATATATTCCCAATGTAACAGTTAAAACAAGTCACAAAAAAAAACAATGTTTAAAAATTGGTATTTGGTTTATGTGAGTACAGGAAGGATTCAGCAGAATCCAAGGATTCAGCAGAATCCTAGCTGAAAGCTGCTGCTGTATAACAGACTCAGATGATGCTTAGTACATTAGATTATGTTCAGTAGGTGGAAAAAAATTCATTTATGAGCAAATTAGCAAATTCACATGCTAAAAACTGGAAGAGAAATTTTTGCTGCAACATTAAAAAAGGCGGATAAACAAGAAAGAAAAGTATCTATATGAGATGCAGTAATGGCTTAAAAAACAAGCAGGTTTGAAATCTGTCCAGTTAAATAACAGAAGTTGACAGGCATCAACTACACAGATGTGTTTGGCCCTTCTGGAAAAGGACCACAAAAGCAAGCTGACTATGGATCTGGTATTTACAAACCAGTTATTAAAAAAAAAAAAAATCACACTAACTAACCATACATCCTACAGCGTGTGCTTAGAATTTGACAGGTAAGTTAGCGACATGTCATTCACACAAATTCCCTATTTCCAATTTGGCTCAGTTTTTACCCAGAAAAAAAAATAAGAGCGGAACATCTCTCAAACATGGAATGGCTGTTGTCTGAAGATGCGGAACAGAAACAAAAACGAATACAGGGTAACTAGTTTTGGCCTATATCATTTCTGATCTTCTCTTCAGATATGCATAGGAGTATACTAAGGCCATGTACCATTTGCTACAGTGTAAGGCCTTTTTGTTGTCAAAGCTCTGTGCGTCAGCAGGGCATTAACTTAAAGCAGGTATACAGAGTCGTACGAGTGCTACTATGTTCCACTGAAGAGGTCTCAGCTTTCCAAATTTTCCAGCAGTGCCTCACTGTCCGTCTTCTTCTCTGGCGACGTGTACAAGAAGTTACAGCAGATGTAGAGTGGGAAGATCAGGAGCCTGCTGTCCAGGTTCATTACCACCTGCTCCTGTAAAGCAAACACAAAGGATGTTTGTATAGTGAGCAAAAACTTCCCTTAGAAGGAAGTACAAAGAGCACACAAGATGGATGCTAACAATCATTCTATAAATTTTAATGACTGTGTATAAAAAGATCAAAATATTTAAAAAAAATCAAGATAATCATTCCTTTCAGATATTTTATAACGCTAACACTGATAAGATGTTCTCAAAATGGTTGTAAGCCTTTGTCCTTTGTCCCAGTGCTGCCATCCTTCTGCATCAGGCATAATGAAACTGCAAGAAGTGGCTGAGAAGACTTCCAGTAAGCTGGAGACACTTCTACCACTCTCGGTTTCAGGTGATTTAACAATCCAGGCAATCCTTAACAGCCCATTCTGTAAAACAAACTATTTTGATGTTTGAATTCTTTTTGTTTTACTCTAAGAATTGGCTTGGCGGTAGCCAAACGGGTATATTTTCTTAAGAAAACTCCTCTCTGAGGTTTCTGTTTATTTTTCTTGCACAGAATAATAAATACCACCCTTGAACAACACACAGACATTCTTTTAACGGTCTTCAGTTTACAATACAAGTCTCCTTAAATAAACCCCAGATTTGCCTCTAAATAAGCAGCAGTCTGATGGACCTATTATTCAGAAGGGTAATCGCACCAGTGCTGGAAGTCTGGGAAAGCGAGCTGCCATCCGAGCACGACACCAGCAGCAGGTAGTTTCAGCAGCACCATGGGAACTAATTTCATTATATCAGCACTAATGAAATCCACAATATCCTACTCTACTTACGCTTCCTGCATTAGCTTGATCTTCCACTCCCTATAAAAGCAGCACTTTACATTCCACATCAGCAACAAAAAGAACAGCAGCTCTTCAAAAGCACTCTTGACTTCTCAGCATATTTTTTTTTAATGCCTTGGACTCTGCAATTCAAGTTCAACAGCTCAAAAATCCACAAACGTACCTGGTCTTTCTCTAGGGTTAGGATCTGATACCCCGTTGTTCTACTGCAAATAATTTTCCCACTGCTATCAAAAGAGGCTAGACGTAACCTGAGGATATAACAACAGTTACGTTACTTAGTTTCCCAGAACTTTGTTTTTCCAGCACAAAGTTTCTCCCAAGGAGACAATACCATTTTCAAACACAACCAACATTATGGCAACAAAATTAAACGCAAGCACAGGCAGCAAGACTTGGTTGAGGCAACAGGTTTTAGCACACACCACGGGGTCTGAATTCTTGGCTATTTGTTACCTGAAGGCTATGTTTCTCCGAGGCTGCAGGCTGACTGACCCGCTGCACGGCTGATTGAGCGTATTCCGCTTGAAAATGATGTAACGGTTGGTGTACGTAACGAGGAGGTCGAAGCCGAAGTTGAAGCCAGTCCATCGCCAGCAGTACTGAAGGACAGAAGCAGAGAACAAAGCAGGCTGAGCATTTGCTGTGACAGGCAGGGGAAGAGCTGCTTGCCATCAGGTCAGAGGTGGGAATGGGGTTCTCAGGCTAAGAAGAGCCTTGTGAACAGCCACCCGAAACATCAGGTGTCAGCGGGCAGCCCGGGCAGACTGATGACTTGGAGACGAGCTCAGCAGCAGCTGCCTTCCAGACACACAGAAGCATGCTGCACACACACGTATAAAATGCTTCTATGTTCTCAAAACCAGCGCCACGGTTCTGCGTAGCACTTAGCCGCGGGTCCCGTTCACACCCAAAATGCTCCTTTGAGTGCAACACCCTCAAGTTCAGTGACTTCAGACTTTTCCACAAGACCTTTTACCTAAAGACACACACACACAGAAGGAACGCACAGGGGTTCTGACTTTGGTTTTTACACGTTGGATCTAGAAAGCTTCCTTTTCCACGCCAAAAAAAAAGGCGTCAGTGAACATGGCTCTATTTTTACCACGTGCATTTTACGAGTCCCAGATGACAAGTCACGGCAACGTTCCCTCTCCTCACACACTGCAAGTTTCTCCAAACATGGGCTTGCTTGCAGTGCACCAGCACAATTAAAACACTAACTCCTTACTCATCTCACACACAACAAGCATTTTCGGCCTTCTAGGAAGAACAAAGGAATTTCTTTCACCTCCATTCCACCTTCTTGATGCAGGTTGACAATTAAGACCTACGTGTTTTGAAAATACCTAACATGTCTGAGACATGTCAGCTATGCACTAACTAAGCCGCACGCCGTACTTACATCACCGTCCTTTGCAAGCTTTCTACCACACCTCATGCTGTTTCCTTCCAGTTCCTCTTTATTTATTTCTTGAGGCCTGCAAAAAAAAAAAAAAAAACAGTTCATCTTTAAGGCCATTCGAACAGCTCTGTTTGTTACTTTAGCATGGGAAAGCTGAAGAGGCCTGAGTGACCTGGCCTGACCCCACAGCCGCCCCTGGTTTGAGCAGAGGCTTTGTGCAGGTGACTTCTCAGGGTCCTTTCCTACCTGAGTTACCCCACAAACATCAAACTACTTCAAACCTGCAACAGAGACCGGGTTGTTACGCCTCGGTTAGGCAGGACTTTTACGAAAGAACCACTCGAGATAAGGACATTTTGTGTCTAGCTCTTGCGATGAATTACGCTCTCCACTCCCCCTTAACATGCCCTTTCCACAGGCAGCAGTCCGGCTTGCTGGGCGCACGCAGAACCGAGTGCCGCTGTTGGGCAACAGCTGCAAGCTCGGCTCAGCAGCAGCACGATGCAGAAGCGCCCAAAGAGACATCCTGAAAGATTTCTCAAGTGGCTGGTTATGCAACTCGTCTAAAAAAAGTTTACCCTTGGTGTTCGCAGCACGCTGCAAGCCTCTCGATTCCGTCCTCCTGTACAAACGTGAACTTATTTCACCCAGCAGCTTCCACTGGTGCTTGAACACATTCTCTAGCCTCGCAGATCCAGCCCAAGGAAAATCAGTTGCAGTTTTCCAGGGGTATGGTACTCACGGAACGTGAAACACGGTTACATCACTAACCAAACAAACAGCCGCTGCCAGAAAGGCCTGCAGTCAGGCTGATGAAATGTGCCCAAAATGAGGATATAAATCAAATGAAAGGCAACCCCCACGTGCTTGTAACCCCCCGGTGTCACACAACATGCTGTCAGCCAGAGAAGCAAGAAGAAAAGCAGCACTTTCTTCCTACTGTGTGTACACCACAAGAACTTGCAGCTGTAGCTTTTCCGAACAAACTTTACCTGTTTCTGTAAAATCTAATCCGGGAAGATTAAGTATTTTATGAACAAGTTAAGCAAATAAGCTAGTCATGTTAACCAAATTCACCCAAGAGCCTCCTGCGTGCTTCTTCCACATTGTCTGGCTGAACTGGTTATGTAGCTGACCTAAATCCAGTAACGATGATAAAAGATTTATTTCTGTTTAATTACTGACAGATTTCAAAAACATTCGTACATAATGTTCAGACAGACATTAGTATTCCCCCCTCAATTCCTCAAGCAGCCTCAGAAGATGCAAAACTTCCAGCTTTAACCACTTCCCCTGGCCTACTGTATACTTAGCGAGCAGCCAAGTTATTCTATTTCCTTCTAGAACGCTGCCAAAAGACCAGGGGACTAGCAACGATTCCAGCCGCAGACCTGAGAGATGTCTCTCACAACTGTCCCAGAACAAAGGTTAAGTTAAAAAGACGTGATCCACTTGGGCACAAGGAGGAAACCTCAAGCAGCCACATTTCAGTGGCACAAACTCCAGTATTATCCTCCAAAATTCTCAAATTCTAAAAGAGGGAATAAAACGTTTAGTCCTTCAAAATACAACCTACCAAAGCAGAAGAGGAACATCATCTTTTCCTCTCTGTTATTGAAAGAGCAAGCCACAGCACGTATTTCAAAGCACCCTAACCTCGCTGCAGCGGCAGTCTCCGAAGCAGCAGGTGGAATTACGCGGTGAGGCACCAAAATGGGACCTCACTCCAGCTCAGCGGGAGCCAGACCTCACATTTTGTCCAGTTTACCAAGTCTTCATCCTCACCTCGATGGGAAAAAACACGCCTGAGACAGGCAGGAGCTGTGGGAGGAAGGGGAGCAGAGCTGGGTAAAAGCAGGGCCTTACAGAACCTTCATTCTCCTCTAGCTACAGGTGGGATAAACGCCCAAACTATTTGCTTTGACACAAGGAACAGCCGCACGTCTTGCCCTCTGAGACGAGTTTTAACCACAGGCACCTCACCAGAGGTGTCAGCACGGCTTGCCAGCAGAACAGAGAAGCGGTCGCAGGAGCTTGGGCGAGACTCGGCCTCGTCAGACACCACGCGGTCCCGGGGAGCGCTCTGCATGCACACATCTCCCTCCCACACGGCTCCGGAGAGCAGCGTGTTCAAAGACAATTAGCCATTATTGGCTACTAAACAAACAGCAACCTGGACGCCACCTCAAACCAGCGGGTTCATGAGAAGCTGAGGTGCACTGAGATGAAACGCTGCGCCTCACCCACCGCTCACCGCTGCCGCCAACAGAGACCTCGGCGATGAACGCCAGAATGACAGACTCGGGTGGAAAGGTACCTGCTCTGTGAGCGCAGCTCTCTCCCCCTGAGATTTGCAGTTTTAGCCACGAAAAAAAAGCTGCAAAAGAGAAAGCCAGACAAACAAGAAGGACCTGACAGAACACCCTGCGCATTCCAAGAGTCACCAAGATGGCCAGCACCGCGGCCGAGCGCGGAAGCTTCTCGTTTTGAGCCGCCGTGATCCCAGTCAGCTGCACTTCAGCTCGTGCACGATCTGCCTTTCCAGCGGCACATGTTGACGGCTGGCAATCCATACGGTCACACTGCCAGCAGCAAAACGCAGCAAACACAACCTTATCCTGTGACTGGGTTTTGACGACTGTCAGTGCTCACTCTCGCGTTACCTGCGGTTTCTGATATTGCAAGTCAGAAATGCGCAGGCCAGATGTCACGATGCGTGACCATTTCTTGTACAGTTGTTGATGTATCTAACAGTAAAAGGCTTCTCAAGACAACAGGCGTATCAGAACTCAGCTACGACCCCCCTACCTTAAACTGCAGGAGCTGAAGAGACTCACAGCTACGTCCTTCACCACTTCCTAAAGCGCTGCTGTTGCCAAAGAACCACTTCCTAAAGATCTTGGTCAAAAGACCCCAGCCAGAGTTCTGGGGAGTTGTTATCCTGTTACGTGATTACATTGAACAGAATAACTTACGGAAATACCTCCTATACAATACACAATTAAGCCATGGAAGACACTGCCACAGGGCTAAAGGGTGAAGTGCCTCAGACTAAAGGTATTTAAGAACAGGGCTGCTGGGGGCTGGTCGCTCTGTAAGGACCCAGGCCAGACCTCCAAGGTGGAAAACTCCTAACGGCTCACTGCCAAATGCATCCAGGTAGCGCCTGCTCTTCGCTTGTACCACTCTTCCATCCTCCTGCGTGTAACTCGGCCACTCAGCGCCGCCACAGACTGCACAGCCTTTGGTTCACTTCAGGACACCGGCTCTTACGCTCTTCACATTGCAATTAATAAATTAAGCCCAGCTCCGCGATCAAGCGTGCTCATCTGAACAGCAAAGGCTGGGCTAACAGAACCGGTGGAAGAACATGAACGAGGCTGTTTATGGGTGTTTGAGAGGCAATAATACACGTATCGCAGCTCCCCGACCTGACATCTGTCTGCCACAAAGCATGCTCAAACCTAGACCAGAAGACAAAGGCAGGAACAAGTGCCCCGCTGCATCTCGCCACCGTTTCGATATTTAGAGGAGATCAAGGAACCCGCTCCACGTGGCAAAAAGCAAGCTGAAGGAGAAGAAACAGATCATGATCCCCCCCGCGGGTGTAACGCACACAAAGTCAGCGTGCCTCGCTGCCCAAGCCACCAGGGGCTGCAGAAACCCCACGGGGTCGGGGAGTTACACGAAGTACGGCCACGCGCAGACCTTCGAAGGGCACAGAAGCACCACGTGCACGCTGGTGGCACGTCGTGGAGCTTCCTCGATGGCTACAAGGGAAAAAGCTGGAAAAAGCTGGAGGTGCTGGCAGCGGGGAGAGCGGTCGGCCGGACGCCGGAGGGGGAAGGCTGTGAAATGAGACGGGAACGAGGCGAGCGGGTGGCGGGGCGCTGAGCCCACGCTCGCTGCACGGCAGAGGCAGGAGCAAAGGCGAGCGTGCAGCCACCCCTTGCACAAACACGACGTGACAAACGGCCTCCTGCACCGAGACGGCCGCTCACCCCGCGCCACAGCCGCTGGTGCACCTCGCCCAGGGAGCCGGGAAGCAGAAGAGGAAAGGCGGCTTCTGCATCTGCAGGACTTTTCCTAAAATCACCCTTAAAACGTAAACTAAGAAGTTACTATTTCACAGCCTCAGTGTGTATTTCAAAGCAAGGGATACGTGTAAACCAACAAAAGAAAAAAGTACATAAAAAACCACAAACATTTACCTCTAGAAATGTTATAATTTACTGCGTAAAGGCCAGGAGGTCAGCCAGCCCGAGGAACAGATGGCTCCACGGAGAACAACAGTTTAAAACCAAAATATCCTTCCCCCCCACCCCTCTGTAACGTCAACTCCAAACGCTGAACATGGCAGAGTTTACACGAGAGGAAGGTTTCCGATTTAAGAAATAAATAAAGGAAATCCTGTAATATACCTACCCAATATCATTGTCTTGTTCTGCTCTGAGCATGGCAAACCACTGCTGTTTGTAAACAGAGGACAGCCATTCTAAAATTAAAAAAACATAAATGAGCTTGGTGTTGTCTTCGGAGCCGGGAAGGGGGGGATGTTCACAAACATTTGAAATAGAGAAATGAGGTTACATTGAAATAATAAGCTTACGCTTGCTAACTGAGCAGCCTGAGCTAACCCACCAGCGGTAAGGGACTCGTGGTGTTCGCCTCCAGGCCCCGGCCACAGCAGCAGCAGCACAGGTATGATCCAGCACCTACCACCGAGTCGCTCAGCACGGCGTTTGTCTGATCAAGCACTCGTGAGCGCCAGGAAGTAGGCAAGCGAATAGATTTGCTCGGCACGCGCGGTTCTGTCAAGCAGAGGAGCTCGTTAAGAAGCCCCAAGGAGAACCACAGAACTGTAAGGGGGTGGAAGGGACCTCGAGAGGTCATCGGGTCCAATGCTGCTTCCTGAGCCGCCGCCACAGCTCTGCACCAGCTGAGCGAGAGGAAAAACAAATAAAAGGGAAAGGGAACAGTGACTCTTCCCAGGTAAGTGTGAAAAAGAGAAAGTTGCCCTCTACTAGGAATAAACCTGAATCAGGGCTTTGAGCGCACTGGGAAGGTTTTATCAGCTATGGTAATTTAACAATTGCAACCAAGAGATAAAGCAAAACACAAATTAATAGTCTGTGAGGCAGTTACACAAAAGGGATCACAGGCACCCAAAAGCACAGTGTGCAAGTCCTTAGTCGAGATAACAAAAGGGGCAAGTATGCAAGGTCACGTAGGAGAACAAGCTGCGGAGGAAGGACTGCAATGAAAGGAACAGCAAGAGCCACCCCAAGCACGGAACAAAGCAGATAGCTGATGAAGATGATAAAAAGGGGAAGAAGCGAGATCGCTGCTGAGCTCTCCTTGGATGTTCCCAACAAAGTTTTAAGCCAGCCCTTGTCCTGCTAGCTTAAAAAGCCAAGATTTGGACTCCACGGGATCAAAAAGGACAACAGAAGGTGTAAAAATGGCTTATGGAAAACTACACAGTTAAGGAACAGAATGAGTGAGATAAAAGGGAGAAAAAAATCCGGAGGCAGGGCATTTTCTCTGTTCTTTAATATATGCGCACGTACACCCCTCATTTTCCCGCTTCATGTTTCAACCGCAGCTCATCTGTGAGCTTGTAAACGTTAAGAGAGAAAACAGCGCTCAGGAAACGCTCAGATGTGACCAGGTGGAACAGAAGGAGGAACGTTTCGCTCAGCAGCCCCACGACGGACGTGTCTCTCACATTCCCTCCACGCAAACAAGAACGGACCCTGCTGGGAGCCTGCGGTACGGTATCACACGCACGTACAGAGCACAAAGAAGGAACTGCACCGTTTCTTTCCACTACTCACCACGCGGTTTCTTTCTTTCCCTCCCCAAGAACACTGGCCTGGAATAATCTAGAAGGCTCACACGTCACAACACAGAGCAGCCGGCAGTTTACCCAGGTACAACACAACCACCCCCGCGCTGCCCGCTGCCGGGCAGTTCTCTGCTCGAGAGGGCACCACCAATACTTATCCAAGCCTCTTTTTAATTGATGAGCAAAAGTTCCTCGTCTTACTACAGGTTTTGGCTGCAAGGAGAGAGATCAACGGATCACAAGGGCTCTCAAGCACCGAGCCCCAGCAGCACGACTTCACCGTGCACGCAGAGAGCTCCAGGGTTTGTCGTCCCTCCCTCCCGTGCTCCCAGCTCCCTTGGAATTCAGGCCTTTTGTTCTTAAATTAATAATCAGAGCTAGAGCAAACACCAGATACTCTGCCTGCACTAACCACACACCCAAAACCTATCAGCTGCCTTTCCCTCTGTGCGACTGCCAAGTGTCCGAGCCCCTGCTGCAGCATTCATCACAGCTCAGCCCTGAAGATGTAAACATTTTGTTCTCTCCTTCCCTGTGACTACGTGAAAATTGCTTTCTGCTTTTCATTAGGCACAAGCAATCGCCTTCACAATTGCAATTAAAACTGTAACGATTTAGGGATCGCCCTTGCTTTGACGTGCACAGAAAGCTGGCTGCTGGTTTTGTGTAGAGACGGTTGCTTATCCCCAGAAGAACATTAAGGAAAGGCTGAGCACTGCCATTCTGGGAAATGGTAACAGCAACACGAAGAGAGGGAATTCCAGCCTGACACCGGCAGATTTCTGGTTCTGTTTTTTTTTGTTTTTCTGGTTTTCCTTCTTACTCACATGCCAACGGCGACACTTCCCACACAAGTGGCCTGCAATTCTGCCGTGTCACCAGTAAAGCAGGCGAGGGTTTACAGGGTCATCGCCCGACGCTGTTTTATTTTTTGTTACAGAACGAAAATGGTTTTGCACCTGCATTCTAACCTCTGCCAACATCAATCTTAAAAGCACTTAGCAGGGCGGATCATATTTGCTTCCCAAATCACTTAGGCATATCAAATATCCCGCAACAGAAGAACAGATCTGTTCTTCGGACGTTTTTACGTACAATGCAAAATTTCATCGTCTGCTGCCCCAAAACTGCCCCACCTGCCGGGCAGAACCGACCAAACCGTCCCCAGCCCGGCCCCCAGCTCACCGCAGCTCTCTGTAGTGCGCTGCCTCCCCCTGCTGGCCCCAGAACACTTTTTAAGAGACACTTGGAGCACACGACAATCGTGCTGCTCCGTATTTTACTTTGTCAGGTTTCGGGTAGAAGACAAGTCTCTTCTCCACCTCTTAAGGTATTAACCCGAGCCAGAACTGGGAGCAGGGAAAGCCAGAGCCTTCAGGCAGCAGCAGATGTCCACATCCACTCCATCGAAAGCTGCCTGGTGAGGGAAGACTGCCAGCTAGAAGAGCAACTGAACCATTATTTCTGGCAGAAGACAGGACACAGCAGCACAAGGGAGGCAAACCAAGTAAAGGGACGCTCGCTGCGTCATCTCAGCGACAAGGAAAGGGTCGAAACGTTTGAGAAGGGTCAAACTATTTGATCAGGCCAGCAGGCTTCACAACAAACACCCCACTGAGCCCGTTTTGGCACCGAGGTATCGTGGTGCTGCCATCTGTGGAGGCACGAAGGAGGGAGCCAGATTAAGATCAAGAAATCCTTTTAATTCTACAGGAAAAGAGCAGTGTAACTGAAAGACGGGTTAAATATTTACGGGTGGCAAAAGCCCAGAGCAAGCCCAGGGCTACAAGTACGGACAGAAAGAACGCGGATGTCAAGAAGGTACAAATAATGAAGAGTGATAAACAGCTCAATAAAGCGGCCTTAATTGATGTCTGGCACCTGCACCTCCAGACACACCGAGGTACAGGTGAATGGACAGGTAGAGCAGGGGCAGGCACAAAAAATCAAAGTTGTGTAAAAGAAAGAGAGGGGAAAAAAAACCTGTCCAGGAGTTAAGATGCAAAATTCAATGCTAGGAATCAACTAGGGTAAGAGACCAGAGTGAAATACAGAACAAGGATACCAGGAGGCAAATTCCAAGGCAGAGCACCAGAAGGCCACTGCTACAGGGAGCACGTTAAACCGAGAAGAAAAAAAGAGAAAGTGGGGAGGGGGCAGCTGCTTCACAGGGTAAAGGAAGGAATGACAGTGGGAGGGCACTTCCAAGCGAGACCCCAACCTGGCAACTCGTTTCCAGCCTTATTTGTCCGTCAGCAGCCAGGTTTGTGCAGCCTCCAAGAGCAAAGCCTGCCCGTGAACTCAGACTTCAGCAGCAAGGCGAGAGGGGGGCCTTTTGATCGTTTGATATTTATTGATAATGTTAACAGCAGGAAGCTACAGCAACATTTACACGGAAATCCATTCTACAGGCTTCAAAAAGCACCGGGATCTGGAAACGGGATATAACTTACACCAGGCAAAGTGCAAAGAGAAAAAAAAACAAGAGCAGAGGAGTTACCTGTCCTATTTCCTCTAAAAATACCCTAAATATCTGCTAGCAAGTAACATTTGCCTTTTGAGATGGGAGAAGAGCTTACAGTGTCCTGTGTTTTTTGTTTTCATCGCCAGGTATTATTCCAAAACCTATTAAAAACTGCCCAACTCTTTTTAGAAAGGCACTGGCTAGAAAACAACTGAGCCACAGCAAGTTTTGCTCTCTTAAGAGGATTTTTCTTTCCACATCTGGGTCTCTGGAGTCACTTAGACCCTGGTAATGCACTGAGTATTGATTACAGCATATTTTGATAACCTGACAGACTGACAGAACACTTAACACACCTACGTATGCGCCTATTAAGACATTTAGGCATGTAAATATTCAGCTTCTGCTGAGTCTGCAGCCACAATTTAGGCTTTGAAGACCAACCGGGAAGCGATGAGGCAAGGCAGCGCACCCGGATCTCCCCGGTTACTCCGGGGTAAGGCAGACGAGAAGCACAGGGAACTCGATCAGCTGGGTGCTCACTCACCTGAGGGTATGAGGGAGTCTCTCTCGATAATTCGTGCCGATGCCAGGTCACTGATGATGTACTGCAGCCTCAGGTGTGTGAACACCGACAGGAACGCGTTCCCCTGCTCTGATTCCAGGAATGCAATGTCATCCTCAAAATCTGCAAGGCAGCACACCCGGATTACGACTTGCTTTCCTAAGTCTTTTCCAGGTCCTATTTCTGTTTGAGTTTTAATTTATTGATCTGGGAAAGTTACAACAGACAGGAGAATCACGTACAGCACCAAAAATCAAGGTGACAGGTGTTTCTATTTTGAAGAAGTTACGCGCACACAAATCCTTTCAGCAGGAACGTCAGACCAAACTTTTCCTCTTTTGAAAAATACCGGTGCCTTCTAGTGAGAAGGCAACAGAAACTCACCCTAACGGTACCACAGCAAAAGCAACAAAGCCATCTCTGAGCAGGCAGGCTGAAGTGGCTGGGGTTGGTCAGCCTGGAGCAGAGAAGGCCCCGGGGAGACCTTGGAGCAGCTTGCCAGGACCTAACGGGGGCTGCAGGAAAGCTCGGGAGGGACTCTTTCTCAGGGAGCGTGGTGATAGGACAAGGGGGAATGGCTTTAAACTAAAAGAGGGTGGGCTGAGATTAGATATTAGGAAGGAATTCTTTGCTATGCGGGAGGTGAGGCAGTGGGACAGGCTGCCAGAGGAGCTGTGGGTGCCCTAGAGGTGCTCAAGGCCAGGCTGGATGGGGCTGGGGGCAGGGGTCGGGCAGGATGATCTTTAAGCTCCCTTCCAACCCAAAGCACCCCATGATTCTCGGACTGCTGGCGGAGACGAGCCTTCCCAGAGCAAACAGGGGAAAGCCTGGAGATGGAGGCAGGCCGTCACATTTTACTTCTAACCCACGTCTGCGGCAGCCCAAGGCCACCCCAGGCAATCCACCCCGTCCTACCTTTCCTGCGCTTGGCAAACCAGGCATCAGCTTCGGATAAGAGTTGTTTCAGAGACCCGTTCCAAGAAGGCACTAGCTGAAGGAACATCCACTAGGTGAAACAGACAAACTCAGTAAGCCCACTGGAGAATTTTTAAAAGAATTATTAACACGTTCATGATCAAAGTGACATTTTCGTAACGCAGTCGTTCCTACAACGGTTTCGGCTGCCCCATTAAATACCTGCAGTAAACACCAAAAGGGCTAAAACTGGCAGCTTCGTACAGCAGCTGCTACAGGAGCACGAGCCTTTGCTGAGTACCTTTTTGAGGGCAGTATACACGTCCATTTCCACTTGCATTACGAATAGGTTAGAAGAGCTGATCAGCTGTTTCATGAGGTTTATGCTGAAAAAAAAAAACCACAAAACATCGTAAGAGTTCTGTGAGACAGCACAAAGACAAGAAAGGTTAGGTAATAAGCATCAACAGCCTAGGAGGTTATGTGCAGCGAGATTCACACTTCAGTAAAACCTGTACTTTATCACTGAAAGTTAACTGAAGCCTGAATACCTGAGTTCTTTGAAGAGCTCAACACTCTGGTGAGTCATCAGGTTATTCAAGAGCCATTCAAGGCACCTAGGTTAAAAGCAAGGAATTAGTACCTTCGGTTTTTTCCTACGCACGCCAACATTTCTGCAACGCTTGCTCGGGCTCCTCTAGGTCACGACACCCGATTTTGCACAGCAGGGCTGCCACCCACTGGATCAGTTTCCCCCGGGGTACAGCAAAAGCTAAACTCAAAATTCAGAAGCTCAAAAGCTACCACAAAAAGCTCCGATTCACCGCAGAAGGGAGCAGTCAGCTCTAACCTCAGCACTCTGCTCCCAACCACGTAATTATCCCTCCCAATTAAGATAAAGTTAACCTTCCATTTTTAATATCAGAGCAGCTTCGCTCTAAAACGGTCTATAATCACAAATACTGTTCTATTGCCACGCTGAAGATAAAATAGATTGTCTTTACTAATATGCTTCAGTAATTAACTCATTTACAGCACAGGGCAATCGATCTACTACAATCTACGTTAAAATTAAGGCAGATGATTATAGTAGAAACTGGAAAACTAAATAGGATGAGCAGAGCTCAATTCAGACAGCTTTAAAAAACCAGAATTTAACTTGAGCATTATTTTACTGTTTATAACCTCGCATTGCTAATTAGCAGCGTACAAAGCAGCATGGAGAAAGTTAATTCTTACTTTTTCTTCACAGAGTCTAACCCGTATGTCCCCGCTGAATTATAATAACCACACACAGTTTTTGCATTAATGGTTTCCTTCATCGTTTCACCACATTGCTGGATTAAGCCATCCTGTAGAGACAAAAAAAAAAATAACCACAAATATTCAAGGTGTAATTTTCCAAACAGGAAGTGCAAGAGATTATGCAGTTCGTACAAGTTTTCATGCCTGAGCTATCGCCCAAATCACACGCCCCACAGTGACCTGTGCTGCGTTATCTAGATGGTTCCCCAGAAAAATAGCTTAAGTTTTTCTCAAGGCTCTCTCACTTGAAAGAACAGCTTGATGAATACCTCCAGGGCAGAACAAATGAGCTGGGAAAACCTACTTTAATCTACCTCCAGATACGATCCCCAAAATCTCACTTAATATTCCAACCGAGTCTCAGCCACAGCATTTTGAAACAAAACCAGTGCATTGTGTTCGGCTTTCTTTTCCACTTACTATACGAGAATTATTCATTTATCTGGCTGAAACAGAACGTGTGTGTGTGTTACGAGCTGTTTATCTGACAGGAGAGCGTACAAACACCGCGCATTTATTACTTACAAGCTGCAGCATGCAGGCTGCTGCTAAAAGTGCAACTACCCGACTGGGTTTTATTAACACATCGTCTCTGTACAGCGAGCCAAAAGCCACCTGTAGAGCTGGAAAAAGGACAGCTGTCAAACAAATACAGGACATTGAACCTGGAGAGCTGAAAGAAGCCTGAAATACAACCACGGCACTCGAGTGCACGCTCTCTACAACCATACTTATTTGCTCTTTAGCTAAAAAGCTAATATTTACCAGCCAAGCGCACACACACGGTACACACAAAACACGCCATTAAGTAATGAAATACAGCCCATTTCACTATCTCAACAAAATATCCATCCCAAAATAGCTGCCACGTCACGTCACGGAGCAATGCGGAGAGCAATAAAACCAGATAAGAAGAACCTAAACCTCACGATCCCTCCGTGCAATCGATCAGCAGCGTTAAGCAGAGATACTCCTATCACATCAAACATTTCTCCGCAGTTCTTCTGAAGAACTCTGCTGCTTCACTGCACGGGGCTCGGAAGCGCAGGAAAATGTTTTGTCAGCTCGCCTCTGTCCCCCGCCAGGACTCCACTCCACGCTTTTCAAGAGCTGGCGGATGAGGAGGCGATGTGCTCCACCGCTGGGGTTCCCACAAGTCACGTACGTTGCTCCCGAGAGCTCCCTGCTGCCCAAACGCCGAGGCGAGCTCCTCAGCAGCAGGCACCAACGTGAGCTCAGCCCTACCAGTGACCCAAATTCAGCTCAAATCCAAACGAGCACCGGACTCTCTCTCTCAAGTTTCTGTTAGTTTTAAATTTCTGGGCTTTATTTTCATTCTTTTTGTCAGGTTCAAGCTAACTGCTACCTTCAGGTCAAGATAAAAGGCTCCCTCTTACCTTCCACATCAATATTCTGGTCAGGAATCTCCAGCTCTATGACGCTCATGCTCGATTCTCTCCAGGATCCGCTGAACATACTGGAGAAGTAGCCTGACTACATGAGGGGAGACGGGAGACAAAGACCTCAGGTAAGAGATTCCATTCAAATTAAAACACCCACAGCAGCACAGGAACCCAAACCGTTCGCGTTTCCCTCTACGCCGAACAAAAGGCGTTAGGGGAACATTTCACAAGCTGAAACATTCCGGCATACTCGAGAAAGGGCTACGGGTAATTGCTTTATTCCTGAAAGTGAAAACGCATCCAGAAAAATTGGACTGCACAGCTACAATCAAAGTAAAGAGCTTTAGAGGGCCAGAAAAGCCGCATAAGCATTTCTCCTACAAACCACAGCACCGATGGGGATATAATTAGTCCAAGAACTAAGTCCTCAACGTTACCAGTGGGCAACAAATCCTGCAGGCATCAGGCAATGCCAGTTTGGGTATTAAAGCAAAAAAAAAGAAGCACGCAAGACGTACAAATTAACGTACAAGGCTGTAGTCTCATACCAAGGACACAGACACATACACCACTTATGGAAATATACCTTTATAATAACGCGGAAGGCATAAAAAACTAGAATTGGATTGGTTTCCACCCAAATGGGGTGAAATACACTGCTCTGCTAGGGCTCATGACTGTCCTTCTCAGCGGCAGACGCGCGCATCCTGAGATGCTTTCGCTCCCTGAAGTTTACCTGAGACACCAGAAAGATGAAGTCTATTTGTCCCGTGCCGCATCCCCTGACCTCGTAACTCAGCGTTTCAGCCCGGGGCAGCGGACAGCACCCAACTGCCTGACGACGGAAATATTCCTGCCCCTTCGGCGCCCCCCGCAGCGCTGACCGCACACACCGAAACCACGCTACGCTCGGAGCCAGGATCACCTCACGAGGCTACCTCAGCTGCGCCACGTAGATCGGCTCCTCGCTTTTAGGACGAGTTCATTATTTTAGCAAACAGCGCAAGGAAAAGGTAACCCTCCGTTTCTTACGGCTGTCAGTCAGGAGCTTCAGACACCAGGGAAACACTCGGACAGAGACAGCCCGCTCAACCAGGCAGACGAGGAGACAACTTCGTTAAGAGTAATTTACGGAGGTGTTTCTGAGCTCCAAAACTATTTCCCAGTGACAGAGCATCAATTCCAAGACAAACCTAACTTGTAAGAACGGCGACTTAGCCACGAAATTCCTCCTCGCAGGAGCCTCACGTGCAGGAGGCCTCTACAGAACAACGCTGCCATTTTCAAAGCCTGCTAAAAGCACCCAGGGACGTGAGTTAACATCGCCAGCAGCCACTCGCACCAGGTTTGGAGGAGCAGCCTCACGAATTCGTGCTATAGCACCAACAGAATCACAGCGACAATTAAAACCACCCATAATTACCAGCAGACTAACGAGCAGTGTGTCTATCCTGTTTGAGTCCGGCCGCTCAGCCCGCTCACATCCTCCCTTCGTTAGCTGTAGAGTCAAAACGGAGCTGGCAATTGAGGCTGCGTCCGCCCCAACAAAGCACACCTTCTCTTCTATCCAGCGATCGGGGCTCTCCTCCCTCGTTGGTGCTCTTTAAAATGCTCTAACACATGCCAAACTAAAGGCTTCCTCCTCCAAGGGCACAATGGAATTTCGCCACCTTGGCCGACGTAAGGAATTGTTGTACCTGCACCACATTTGGTTAACGCAACAGAAAAAAAAGCCAGAATTCATTCCTGCTGTCGTTTGTGACGCCAGGAAAACTGCACCCAGCCTGCCGAGCGTTCCACTCTGACACCTCCTCGTAACTCAGAGCCCTGCGCTGTGTCTGACTGCACCTAGCAGACAGGCACACACGTTTTCAGGCAGAGCACCTGGAGCTATTTTCTCGTCTGGCTTCAAATAAATTGCTCCCAAGGTCAGACTCCTGCTTTAAAGTTAAGGCTGCAGCCGAGCTAGAGGCTTCGAGGCAAAAGCCAAGCTCGGTCCCCACTTCTGTCCCAGGAAAAGCAGCAGCAAAGGGAAGCACTGCGCAGAGAAAACCATGGCTATTCGCACCAAAACCCAGATCAGCAGGGCACAGCACGTGCGGCGTTCGCGCAGACCTCCACAGGTCGCTCGATGGCAGCTTTGGAGACGCAGCTGCAGCCCCGCTGCGGGTCCCTCCCCGAGGGACGCCGAATCGAGGAGGGTGCTCTACGAACAAACCCCTCCTGGAGGCGCTTTCCTTGATCTGCAGTAACAGCAGCCTCACGGGAGACCCCCAGCTGCTCGTTTAACAGACGAGAACAGGTTCTCAGGACATCAAGAGACAACTTCCAGCAGTTTTCACAAAGGACAGGCCAAGGTTAAAGCAAGCGGATTAAAAAATTAACGGCAAAAGGGAGCTGAAGAAGCTGTCTGCAGACAGGGGGCCACAGCCGCGCTCCCTCAGGTTGGTTCCCAAAGCCCAACGCACGGTGCTCGAACCCACCACAGAACGAGTGCGGAGCGGGAAACAGAGGAAAACAGAAAAGAAGAGGAAAGCCTCCATCCATGTGTACTGCGGTATCGTTTTAGGGGTTGTTGAGGTATTATTTCATCAGCTCCCTTTATCGTAGCTCGTGCCGTAAGCGAGCAGCTCACCTGACACAAATAGATCTTGTGCAAGTTCCACTCCTCTCCCAGCGCGCAGATCTTGATGTCACTGTTCTCGCCGTTCAGGAACAGCGTCTGGTAGATGTACTTGGAGGTGCTTTTCAGCTTCTTCCTGTTCGGAAAAGCAAACAGAGGCACGCTCCCTGAAAACTTCCCGTTGTACACAAACGCTAAGCAGAGCACTTCGCAGTTTGGGCTTTTTTCTCCCCAAAACGCTTGACACTACCCGAGTTTGCCCCTACCCCGAGGTGCTCCCAAACAACCCCCCCACCCCCAGCCCTTTTCCCTACCCCCCCTTTTTGCACGACCTCCCCGCAGCTTCGCTGGGTCCCCACACGCCCCACAGCCACATCCCCTCAGCCCCAAACCCTGCAGCAGCCCCTGCACCCCCAACCTCCAGTCCCTGCCCCAATAAGCCGCTGAAAAAAAAACTTTAAAAGGCCCCAGAAGAACCCACCCCCCTTTAAAAGGCCCCCAGAAACCCCCCCAGGGGCCCCAGACTCCTCCCAGAAGCCCTGAGCCCCCCCCAAAGCCCCATAATCCCCATTTAAAAGACCTCAGAGTTCCTGCAAACCCCCCCCAAGCTTCTGACCCCCCAAAAGCCCCCCAACCCCCCAAAAAGCCCCAGAACTCCCCCAAAAAGCCCCAGAGCCCCTCCAAAACCCCTCCGAACACCCCAAAGGCCCCAGAACCCCTGCAAAACCCTCAAATGCCCCAGAAACCCCTTTTAAAAAGCCTCAGCCCCCCCAAAAGCCTCCCCAAACTTCTGACCCCCCCAAAGCCCCCCAACCCACTAAAAAACCCCAGAACCCCCCCCTCAAAATTCCCCAAAGCCCCCAGAACACCCCCAAAGGACCTCAGAACGCCCCCAAAACCTCCCAGAACCTCCCCGAACCGCCCCAGAACCCCCCAAAGCCCCACCCCCAAGAACCCCCAAACCTCCCCCAACCCCCCCAGGACCCCCCCGGACCTGCGGGGGGCGTTGAGCAGCCGCTCCTCCCGCTCGGCCTCCCCCTCGCTGTCGCTGTCCCCGGGCCCCTCGGCCCCGCCGCGCTTCCTCTTCCCCCCTCGGCCCCCTCCGCCGCCGTCCCCAGCCCCCGGCGAGGAGGAGGAGCCGCCGCCGCCCCGCCGCCGCCTCAGCACCCGGCTGCTCAGCGAGCCCATGGCCGCTCCGCCGCCGCCTCCTCCTCATGGCGGCCGGGCGGCGGCGGCGCCTCAGCAACGGCCGGCGGCGGCCATGGCCCCGGCGGCTCTGCGCATGCGCAGCAGCCGGCCCGCGCACCTGCGCGCATGCGCGGGGCGAGCCGGCGCGCCGCTCGCTTTGCGCATGCGCGACCGCGGTGCTCCCTTCCTTTTGCTACCGTCTCCTTTTGCGCATGCGCAGCTGCCTCTTTGTGCCCCCTCCCTCTGCTCCTTCTCCCTCTGCGCGCCCCTCCCCTTGCGCATGCGCAGTGCTGGAGCTGGGCTCCATGTTGGAGGCGGGCTCCATGGAGGGCAGGGGCCTTCCTCCTCCTCCTCCTCCTTCTCCTCCTCCTCTTCCTCCTCCTCCAATAAAATGGCCGTTCCCCACCCGCACAGGGACCCCCCTGTCACCCTTCCCAGCCAGCCCCGCTTTGGTGTAGGCGCCCACTTGCCAGCCCCATCTTTTGGGGGAAAACAGCCGGCAAATGGCTTCGCCTCCGTGTGTGAGCCGCCCCTGGTGGTGCTGGAGGGGTGCAGCTGGGTGTCGGGTCCCTCAGTCGTCACCGCTTGGTTTATTTAAAGTAAAAGGAAAAAAAAAAAAAAAACAATCCCAGCCCACGTGGATTTGAGGAGGGTTCCCACATTCAGCAGGATGTTTTGGGGTTTTTCGCCCTGCCCCATCCCCTCCCAGGGGCATTCCCCACCGCCCCCTCCCCAAAGTCACATTTTTTTTTTTTTTTAAGGAATCCTCGAGGTGTCCGTTTCTGTGCTGTGACAAGGTCTTCTGCACCGCTGGCCGTCCCCTGGGGCAGGGAGACCCTGGTTTGGGGAGTTCTGCCCCAAAAGTGGCTGGCAGGGGCGGCTCTGGCTGCTCAGGGGGACAAGCTGGCAACGTTCTCCTTGTTTTTAACGTTTCCTGCTTATTTTTAATGTTTCTTGCACCTCCAGCGTTATTAGCCTCGCACTGTGTCTTGAAGGGGCCAAAACCGTTCCTCCCCTGCGCCCCACGGCAGCGCCTCTAGATGGTGTTCTCGAAGATCTGCATGGAGCTCATGATGTCCTCGTCCTGGGAGGGGTGAGAGGGACAGGTCACAGCCCCCAGGCCCCCTGGTGGGACCAGCGCTTTTGTGTCCCCCCCAGGAAACCCCATGAGGTGCAGCCTCCTCTCCCCCCAAACCCACGGGGACGTCCCTTTGGAGGGGACGAGGACAGGGGGTGAGGAGGAGGAGGTGGCACCGAAGCCCCCCCCAGGTGCCCCACCTGCTGGCACGTCTCCAGGAACTCCTCGAAGGTCACCACGCCGTCCCCGTTCCTGTCCATCTTCTGCAAGGGAAGAGCTCAGCGGGGACGTCCCCGTCCCCGTTAGCGGCGTGCCGGGGGGAGGCCGGGCTCACCTGGAAGAAGAGCTCCACGTGCTCGGCGGGCGCGCTGTCCCTCGGGGCGGGCAGGGTGCAGCGCCCCATCATATCGTAGATGGACTTCATGATCTCCAGCATCTCCTGGGGAGGGCACAGAGCGGGGCCAGGGTGACAAAAAGCTCCCCAAACCCCCCAGTGCTCCTTCCCAAGGACACCTCCGTCCCCCAGCCCCATCTCCCTCAGCTTTGTCCCCCTCTGGACGTCCCCGTGGGTGCCACCACCCCTGCCAACCCCCTCCTCATCCCCCGGGGCACCTCCTTGGTGATGAAGCCGTCCTTATTAATGTCGTAGAGGTTGAAAGCCCAGTTCAGCTTCTCCTGCACCGTCCCCCGCAGCAAGACGGAGAGGCCGACGACAAAGTCCTGCCCGAGGGACAGTGGCCGTGAGCGGTCCCCGCACCGGGACACATCCCACCCGCAGGCGACCCCATTCCAGACCCCACAAAAGGCACCGCAGCGTGGCCATCGACCGCGGGGACTTTTCCTATCGATCCCGTTGCTATTCTCGCTCCTATCTATTTTTAATCGCCTGGGATGTGCCAGCCGCTGCCGCAGGCTCCCCGCAGCCCCCCGGCACCCGCCGGCGACGGGGCTGCGGATTTTTGGGGGGCACCGTTTCGACCGGCTGATCCCGACCGCGCAAAACCTCGCCGAGCCCCTGCCCGAGCATCCCTCCTCGCGCGTCCCTCCCCGTGATTCGTATCTGATGAATCACGCTGCTGGGCACGCTCGCATCGAGCCGAGCAGCCTCATCACCGCCGAGGGTGGTGGAACCGGTGTCCCCCTGCGGCACCGGCGTCCCCCCGTGGCACCAGCGTCCCCCCCGCGGTGCCGCCCCGCTGCTCACCTCGAAGCAGAGTGCCCCGCTGCCGTCGGCGTCGAAGGCGTTGAACAAGAAGTGAGCGTAGGCGCTGGCATCTGGGGAGGGGAGGCAGGTGAGGGGGGGGGTGAGGGAGCACCCCATTTTTTTTTTTTGGGGGGGGTGATGCCGCCCCGGGGCACCCCAACTCACCGCCCTGCGGGAAGAACTGCGCGTAGATGAGCGTGAAGGTCTCCTCGTCCACCCGGCCGCTGGGGCACTCCTGGGGGGGGGCAGAAGGGGCGCCAGGTGAGCCCCACGGGGCCGCGGCCGCTCTCCGAGACCCTTCCCCGGGCACTCACGCTCTTGAAGCCGCGGTAGAGGGACTGCAGCTCCTTCTTGGTGAACTTGGTCTGCGCCTGCAGCTGCTCCAGCCCCTCGGGTTGGTGCCGCACGGCCGAGAGCTCCAGGTCGCTGTCGCTGCTGTCTGCGGGGACGCGCGGGGCTGAGCGGGGCCCCCCCGGCATCCCCCTCACCGACAGCTTCGGGACTTTTTCGGGGGGTTTTGGGGCAGGCACCAGCTGGGTGGCTTTGGGGGTGAACGCCGGGCGCCCCGTGGTCCCCAGGGAGGGGACGCGATGGTGAGAAAATCGCGGCATCCCGCACCTTACCCGCCTGGACCTGGCCGCGCTCGGGAACAAACCAGGAATCCCCCAAACCTGGCAAAACCTGGCAGCTCTCCCCATCACGATGGGGAACTCACCCGGGGCGGCTCCATCTGCTGCGAGCTCCGGGTTTCACCGCCCGGGCGAGGAAACGGCTCCGTCAGCGCTCGGAGGGCTTCACGGGAGCTGCTGGACTGTGCCCGCTCCGGCAGCATGATCCCGGAGCATCCCAAAGCGTCCCGGAACATCTCAGATCATCCCCACATGTCCCAGAGCATCCCGGAGCATTCCCGGCCATCCCGGAGCATCCCAAACCATCCCGGTGCATCCCGTGCCCAGGCTCCCACCCGCACCACGGCCGCCTCTCGCGTCCTGCTCCCCCCGCCCCGGCTCTCTGCGCCCTCCGTGCTGCCGGAAGGTAATTAATAAATGATGCCTCGTTAATGTTTCCAGCCCAGGAAGCCCCCGTGGAGCCGTTCGATGCTGAGCGGGGACAGCAGGAACTTCGGGATGGGGAAGGTGGGATAGGGTTGGGGAGAGCCCCGGTCGTGCTGCGTGTCCCCAGACTGGGGGGGGACACCCTGGGGACCCCCATGGGCTGCCGTGGGGGTTACTGGGCTGCCGGGCTGGCGTTGGGGTGCAGAGGGGTGGTGTGGAGCCCCCCGTCCTCCTGGCTGGGGTGGGATCGGACCTGGGAGTCCTCAGACGGACGTTTTGGGGGGGGGTTTGAGGGGTCAGTGCGGGATTGGGGATCCTCAGCATCCCATCTCAGGGGGTTTTTAGGGGTTTCTGCAAGCTTGGTGGTCCCCATTCTGCTATCTCAGGGGGTTTCAGGGGTCGAGGTGGGCTTGGGGGGTCCCCAGCAACCCATTATGGGCAGGTTTGGGGATCAGAGGGGGCTTCCCCAGCACCCTGCCCCATGCGCTATAGGGGTGAGTACGGGCTTGGAGCTCCCCAGCACCCCACTCGGGAGGGTTTTGGGGGGCGGCGTGTGCTCGGAGCCCCCCAGCAGCCCATTTTGGGGTGCTCAAGGGGGAGACCAGGGCCACAGCGTGCTCATCGGGGCCGTGACGCGGCGGTGAAGGGCACCCCAAAACCTCCAGGGTCCACCATGGAGGTTCCCAGAGAGGCACCCACACCACCAGCAGCCCCTCCATGAGGAGCGTCCCCTGGGGTCACGTCCTCGCCGTGGGCACCCCAAAACCGAACCGCATCCAAACCTGGCCCGGGGAGGGGGCTGGGGGTTACCTTCTGCGGAGATGGGCTCCAGGATGCCGAACTGCTTGAGGACAGCGATGAAGAGGAGGATGACCACGGCCACGGCGCACAGCTCCATGCCCTGCATGGCCATGGCGGGCCGGGGGCACCCCGGGGTGGCGGCGGCAGCGGCGGCGCCTTCGGGTGCTGCGGCGGGGCCGTCCCCTGCCCTCCGCCCCCCCGGCCCTGCCCTCCTCCCTTGGCACGCGCCCACAGCTTCGGACACGGTGCTCGCCCTTTTTTCCAATAGTCTCTCGTTTTTTTTCCAATACTTTCTCCTTTTTTCCTGTAGTTTCTCCTTTTTTTTTTTCCAATAATTTCTCTTTTTTTTTTCTAATAGTTTCCCCTTTTTCCCAATACTTTCTCCTTTTTTTCCAACAGCTTCTCATTTTTTTCCAGTAATTTCTCATTATTTTCCAATATTTTATCATTCTCCCTACAGTTTCTCATTTTTTTCCAATACTTTCTCCTTTTTACCAATACTTTCACCTTTTTCCCCCACGTTCTTTTTCCAGTAATTTCTCCTTTTTTCCAACGTTTTCTTTTTTTTCAAGTTTCTCATTATTTTCCATATTTTCTGCCTTTTTCCAATATTTCCTCATTTTTTTCCAGCAGTTCCTCTTTTTTTTTTTCCCCCAATAACTCCTCCTTTTGTCCATGTTTCCTCCTTTATCCTGATATTTTCTCATTTTTTTCCCCAATATTTTCTCTTTTTTTTTTCCTTTCCCGATATTTTCTCTTTTTTTTTTTCTGTTTTTTTTTTTTTTTTTTTTTTAATTTTCTCCTTTTCCCCACACTTTCTCCTTTCTTCCTTCGACCCGAACAAAGCTGGAGGGCCAAACGGCTGCTACCTGTCTTCCCCCACGCATCACCCATGGGTGTCCCCTTTGCCCTGGCATCCCCCCCCCCATTAAAAACACGCCAAAAAAAGGTTCTTTCACCCCCCAACGGGCCGAGGCGGGCAGTAATTACCCCCCAGCAGGGTAATTAACAGCCCCCCCCACGGCCCCCATGGCTGCCAGCAGGCATCGATCCCCGCCTGCAGTATTACCAAGGGCGAGCCATTACCGCCGCTCCCGCGGGTGCGATGAGCACAGCCCGTGCTCAGCAGAGCGCGGCCGCCCCCGCCGCGGGGGCCAGGGCTTCGTGCCCCCACGGGACCCCCGAGGAGAAAGGGGGGGAGCCAACTTGGCAAGCGCCAACTTGCCAACACGCAATTAGCGCAGCGGTGGCTAACGAGCCCTGACGGGGGATCAATGGGGATGAGTAAGCAGTGCGGGGAGCGGCCGCTGGCACCCAGCCTGGGCTTTGCTGGGGGGTGGAAACTGAGGCATGGGGGGAATCTATGTTATGGGGGGAAACTGAGTTATGGGGTAACTGAGTTATGGGGGGAACTGAGTTATGGGGGGAAACTGAGTTATGGGGGGAAACTGAGTTATGGGGGGAACTGAGTTATGGGGGGAAACTGAGGCACAGGGGGAAACTGAGTTATGGGGGGAATCTATGTTATGGGGGGAACTGAGTTATGGGGGGAAACTGAGTTATGGGGGAAACTGAGTTATGGGGGGAAACTGAGGCACAGTGTGTTTGTGGGGACTTCAGCTCTGTCTGTCTGTCTGTCTGGCACCAGGACCATGCCACCACGTCACTAGGGTTATGGGGACATGTCCCCGTCGGCGCAGGGTGGCCATGATGTCCCCATGACCCAGGGGACACGTCCCCACTGCCATGGGGCCCGGCCCCAAGCAGGCCCACGGCCACCCTCTGCCCTCGCCCCCTCAGGGCCCGTTGCCAAGGCCAGGCCTCGTTGCTAGGGGCGTGGCCTCACCCACGAAGGGCGTGGCCAGTTGCGAGGGGCGTGTCCCGTTGCTAGGGGGCGTGGCCACAACATCAAGGGCGTGTCCAGGCGGGGCTCGTTGCCCCGGGCAACTCGCGCCCAGCGGCCACTTCCGCCGCGCCGCTACTTCCGCTTCCGCCGCCGCCGCCGGAAGTGCCGGGTGCCGCCGCCGCCGCCATGGCCTCAAGGTTACTGCGGGTGAGCGCGGCCCTGCGCCTCCTGCCCGCCGCCACCGCCCGCGCCGCGCCCGTCCGGCACCTCGCCGCGCCCGGTGAGCGGGGACCGGGACGGGAACCGGGAGGGAACGGGAACCGGGCGGGGGTGGGGGAGGCCGCGAGCTCCCGGTCTGACGGCGCCGCCCCTCCCGCAGGAGACCTCGCCAGCGACCAGGAGCAGGCGACGGGGCTGGAGCGGAAAGTGCTGGAGGCCATGAACAAGGGCCTGGTGAGCGGGGGGCGGGACCGGGACCGGGACCGGGACCGGGGGGGGGGGGCTGGGGCCGGTTTGGGGGGGGCCGGGACCGGTGGGTCGGGGGGGGGGCACGAGAGCGGGGGGACACCGTGATGTGGGGTGGGGGAGGGGGGGCGGAATGCCCGGGGGGGGGGTTCATGGGGCCGGGGGCTCACCCTTTGTCCCGGTGGCTCACCCTTTGTCCCCTCCCCCTCCATTTTTGTCCCCCCCACCCCACCCCAGGACCCCTACAGCATGTTCCGGCCCAAGCGCTACGCGGGGACCAAGGAAGACCCCAACCTCGTGCCCTCCATCGGCGACAAGCGCATCGTGGGCTGCGTCTGTAAGTCCCCCCCCCCTTCCTCATCCCTTTGTGTCCCCCCCCACCTCGTCCCCTTGTCCCTGTCCCCTTGTCCCTGTCCGTCCGTCCCAGCTGCTCTCTCCCCCCCCCCCAGGTGAAGAGGACAACAGCTGCGTCATCTGGTTCTGGCTGCACAAGGGGGAGGCGCAGCGCTGCCCCTCCTGCGGCGCCCACTACAAGCTGATCCCCCACGAGCTGCCCCACTGAGGGACCGGCCCAGGGGGGGCCGCACCGGACCTGCCTCAGCACCCTGAGGATGCCCCCCCCCCCCCCCCCCCCGCCCCGGCCCCAGCACCCATCTGGAGTTTTCGGAGCCGCGCCGTGCCCCCACGGCGCTTGTTGTGTTGTTTGTGTTCCCCCCTCGTATAAAAACGAGTTGTGTGTGGAGACCTGGCCCCGCTCATTCTGTACCAGGGGGCAGCACCCATGGGTGCGGTGCGGGAGGGTGCTGCAGGGTGTTGGGGTGGGGGCAGTGAGGGGGTGTCGCTCGCCTTTGGGTGCTCCCCCTGTGGTGGGGGTGGTGATGGAACGCCCCAGCTGCAAGGGGGAGGACGGGAAGGGCACCCTTGGGTGCTTGCTTGCGACCTGGAAGGTGACATTCGAGGTCGTGGGGTGGTGACACCACCGTCACTATCCCCAAACCCTTTTGGGAGGGGGGGGTGGAAGCGTGGGGGGGGGTCTCCTCAGCATCCCCCTGGTGGATCCCTGTGGAGGCTGTGGCTGTGCCGCTGCGTCACCAGCGCCCAGACCATGTCCTCCGCTGTCCCCTCCGTGGCGAGGCCGCCTCCCTGCAGGCGTTGTTTCAGCAGGGCGGCCCCCAAGGGGGACCCCCCCTGCTGGCCGCTCTCCTGGCCTTGGCAGAGGCGCTTCCCGGGGGGGGCGGTTTCCTCCAGCACCTTCCCAGGGAGGACGGAGGTGAGGCCGCCCTGTCCTCCACGGAGGTCACCGCGCTGTCCCCCAGGCCCGTGCCGCTCCTCCCAGCCTCCGGCAGGGGCCCAGGGCGGGGTGGAGCCGCGGGGCAGCACCGGGGCGGCCTCATCCCCGCGGGAGTCCCGGGGGCCTCCACCCAGCGCCCCCTGCCAGGGGCTCGCTGCGGCCCCGCTGCTCCCGGCGCTGTGCAGCCCCTGCCTGCGGGGCCTCCCCCCGGCCTCCGGGGCTGCAGAGGCCGGGTTCGGGCACCCAAGGGTGCGGCCGATGCAGGCCCAGGGGCTCCCAGGCGGGCTCCCCCCCGCGCTGTGCTCCCTGCCCGTGACGTCACGCGCGCCGCTGATGACGTCAGGCCGCCCCGCTTTGAGGCAGCGCGGGGCCTCCGCGGCGCCTCCTCCAATGGGAGCTGCCGGCGGGCGTGATTGACAGCGCGGAGGGGGCGGGACGGGGGCGGTGACGTCACGCCGGGGTTTAGGGGCGGGGCGAGGGCGGGGCCACGCGCGGGGGGCGGGGCCTCCCGGCGGCAGAGGGCGCGCGGGGACGCGGCGGGCGGAGCCGCTCCCCCCCTCCCCCCGCCCCCCCCGGTAGCACGTGAGGCGCGGCGGAGTGCGGCGGTGACGTCACCCCTGTCGCAGAGGGGCGGGGCCGCGCGCCGGAAGCGGGGCGGGCGGCGCGCGCGGAAGGGCCGGCGCGGGGCGGGCGGGCAAGATGGCGGACGGCGACAGCGGCAGCGAGCGCGGCGGCAGCGGCAGCGGCGGGGGGGGAGGCGGCGGAGGCTTCGCGGCGCCCCGGGGAGGAGGCGGAGGAGGGAGCGGGGCCGGCGGCGGGGGCGGCGGCGGGGCCGGCCCCGAGCAGGAGACGCAGGAGCTGGCGTCGAAGCGGCTGGACATCCAGAACAAGCGCTTCTACCTGGACGTGAAGCAGAACGCCAAGGGGCGCTTCCTCAAGATCGCCGAGGTGGGCGCCGGGGGCTCCAAGAGCCGCCTCACGCTCTCCATGGCCGTGGCCGCCGAGTTCCGCGACTACCTGGGCGACTTCATCGAGCACTACGCCCAGCTGGGGCCCTCCAGCCCCGAGCAGCTGGCGCAGGCCGCCGGCCCCGGCGGCGACGAGGGGAGCGGGCCCGGGCCACGGCGGGCCCTCAAGAGCGAGTTCCTGGTGCGGGAGAACCGCAAGTACTACCTGGACCTGAAGGAGAACCAGCGCGGGCGCTTCCTCCGCATCCGCCAGACCGTCAACCGCGGCCCCGGCGGGCCCGGGGGCTTTCCCGGCGGCCCCCCCGGGCTGCAGAGCGGGCAGACCATCGCGCTGCCCGCCCAGGGCCTGATCGAGTTCCGCGACGCCCTGGCCAAGCTGATCGACGACTACGGGGGCGAGGAGGACGAGCTGGGCGGCCCCGGGGGCGGCGGGCCGGGCGGCGGGGGGCTCTACGGGGAGCTGCCCGAGGGCACCTCCATCACCGTGGACTCCAAGCGCTTCTTCTTCGACGTGGGCTGCAACAAGTACGGCGTCTTCCTGCGGGTGAGCGAGGTGAAGCCGTCCTACCGCAACGCCATCACCGTCCCCTACAAGGCCTGGGCCAAGTTCGGCGGCGCCTTCTGCCGCTACGCCGAGGAGATGCGCGACATCCAGGAGCGCCAGCGGGACAAGCTCTACGACCGCCGCGCCGGGCCCCCTGGTCCCGGCAGCGGCAGCGGCGCTGGCGACGACTCCGACGGCGACGACGTGGACGACGACTGAGCCCCCGTCGCCAGCGCCCGCCGGCCTCCCCCCTCCTCTTCCCTCCCTGTCCTCCCCGGACCCCCCTTCCCCTCCTCGCCGCGACGGGGAGAAGGGGGCCCCGAGCCCGCCCCCGCCTCCAAGTCCCCCTCCCTGGCCCCCGGCTCCGCCGCCGGAGAGAGGAGAGAGAAACCGGCCCGACCGCAGCCACCGACCGCGTCCCTCCCTCCTCCGCGCACGCCCCGACCCGCGCCGCCGCCGCCGGGACGAGCGCCCGGACCCCCCCCCCCCCCCCCCCCACCTTTCATCCCCCACCCCCCGCCTGCTTCAGCCCGAGGACTCCGCGCTTTTTGGGGCCGGGGGCGCCCGGATCCTCTCTCCTCTCCCGTCCCGTCCCGACCCCCTCTGTCCGTGTCGGCGTCGTGCCCCCCGCCACCACCGAAACCAGCATCCCGGCGCCCCCCGGGGAGCCGCCGCACGCCGGAGCCGTCACCGCCGCCCGGGCCGGGGGGGAGCGAAGGAGCCGGCGAGCTTTCGGCAGCGAGATGCGATGTGGGGGGGCCGTCTCTGGACCAACGTCCATTGTCTGTTTTTTTTCTTCTTCTTTTTTTCTTTTTCTTTTTTTTTTCCTCTCCCCCTTTACAGAATCGTTTTGGTTTTTGGGATGCGAACTGTTAAAACTCCAGGCGCCTGAACTGGAACCCGTAACTGAGCTAGTGAAAAGCTGGCAGGTTTCTGAAGATAAAGGAACACTTCTCTTGTTTTGATTTTTTTGACAATTATTATTATTATTTTTTTTCCTCCTCCCTTCTTTTTAACATGGGGGTTGCAAAGAGAGGTAGGCTAGAGAAAAAGCAGGCACAAAGCACAAGGCAAGCTCGACGGATCGGCTGCTGCTCGCTGGAGATCTTCCCCTCCTCTCCAAATAAGGTGGGCTCGAGCGAGCGCCGGGTTGGCAGCGGGAAGGCCAGGCAGGATTACCCGGGCGGCCGCGAGCGGGGCCGCCGCCGTCGGATGGTTTTTTCAAGCCCTGGCTCGGCCGGGAGAGAGCGCGGAGGAGCGGCGGCCGCGCACGCGCGCGCGGGGGACTTGGAGGCCTCGGCGGGCACGCGCCCGCGCGACGCCGGCGACCTCAGGTGCAGAAAACCCAACCCGCGCGTCTTCGCCCGCGGCTTTTTAACACGAACTCGATGCGTTTCCTCAGTACCTCACGCCGTGTGAACGGCGGGGCCGGCGCCGGCCGGCTCGTTAGCGCGACGCAACCTGTGGGAGCTCCGACGAGCGCTGGGACCGCACACCCCGGCGGCCGGGGCGTTGGATTTTTTTTTTTCCCTCTTTTTTTTCCCTCTTTTTTTTACCACCTCGCCGTTTCACCAGAGACTGGCTCCTGCCAACGACTCGTCCAGCTGCTCCGGAATCAAAGTGGGGTCCTTTCAGCGATCACCTCTGTTATTAAATGGATTTTCACTCTCAAATGGTCTTTTTTTTTTAGCTAATCGGGTCAGTCCTGCCCCTCCAGAAAGGTATTTTTTTAGCCACGTTATCCTAGTAACTTTGAACTGAATGGGGAGCCCGCTGTTCATTCCAAAGTTTCAGGTATTACTGTGTGACACCTTCTAGAGTCTCTAGGACTTTTTAATTTTTTTCCTCTCATGATTTTTATTTTTTGGAAACTGTGCATGCCTGCCCTCTGAGCTGCCTTGTTAATTTATTGTGGCGATCCCTTCTGCTGGCGTCCCCCTCTCCGCGCTCTCTGTTCGCTCCGTATTTATTGGAAGGCGAGGAACGGCCCACGGCGACTCCCCGCGCGGCCCGACGGGGGGATCGGCTCCGTCCCCCGCCCCGAGCCACGGGGACGGCCCCGCGCGGCCGCCCGCCAGCCACCGCCGTCGCCTCTCGCCGCCCGATCCCGCCCTCCCGTTGTCCGTGGGTCTTTTTAAGGGATTTTTAACGAGAACTTTTTTCTTTTCCTTCCGTTTTTCCTGTTTTTAATTCTTCTCCGTCGCAAAGAACTCGGTTTCCTAAATCATAACGGGAGCAATAGTATTTCTCGATGTCCGAATCACATCCGTACACTTGTACTGTATTTTGTACTGTAAGGCAGCTGTTTCCAGTAATGTCCTGCTGTATTTACCGATGTGTTTTGTTCACACGCGTTCAGTTCTTTGCCGCGGAGAACGCAGCGCCGCGGGCCGGCGGCGAGGAGGAGGAGGAGGAGGCCGGAGGCGGCCACGGCCCCGCTCGCCGCCCAGGACGCCGGCTCCGCGCGCAGACCAGCATCTCGTTCCCTCGCTTCGGTGGTGATGGACTTTCTGTTGCTCAGCTGCTGTGAGCCAGTTTGGTTCTTGCAAAGATGCAGGCGGTACCTCTCCTTTTGAAGAGGATTATATATATATATATATAAATATATATATTCTTTCTTTCTTTCTTTTTTTTTTTTTTTTTTTGGCTGAAATTGCAGTAACTAGCCTTACCTTTCTACTCTGTGGTAGCGGCGCGGGCTTCGCGGGCCCGGCTACGCTGTCGATAGCTGCCTAGGAAACACGTGGAAGAGGCAAGAGGCAAATATCACGTACGCCAAAAAAAAAAAAAATGTCCAACCCACCGCCGCAGACGGCGTTCGCTTTGGCAACCGGAAACCTTTCTCCTGCCGGCGCCAGGCCGGCCGAGCGATGTATCTATGTACAGAAACCTTCCGCAGCTCCATTTGACCTTCCAGCACACAGGTGAGAAGAGCAGAGCGCGTCGGGGGAAGAAATCTCGCAGCAAAAAAAAAAAAAAAGAAAAAAAAAAAGGAAAAACAAAATGATTAACAAAAATCAGTTTTTTTTTTTTTTTTTTTTTAACCCTGCCAGCAGCCGGCCAGAGCGATTCGGAGAGGCGGGCGGGCGAGGAGGCGCTCCTCGTGGTGGGCTTCGGCGGCCGCTTCGTGCTCCGGGAGCTC
This sequence comes from Cygnus olor, assembly GCF_009769625.2. Lineage (NCBI taxonomy): Eukaryota > Metazoa > Chordata > Aves > Anseriformes > Anatidae > Cygnus > Cygnus olor. Next base: position 1,369,839 of record NC_049195.1, on the reverse strand, counting down.
GCTCCCGAAATCGTCCCCGTGGCGGAGGCGGCGCGCGGCGGGTCGGGCGGTTCGGCCGTTCGTACGGACACACGCACCCGTAGGGGTGCGCACAGGGGGCTGGGGTTTGTTTCTTTTTTCTTTACGGTTTGGATTCGGTAGAAAACGGGCAAAACGTTGTTTGTATTATTTTATTATTTTTTTTTCCGGAAGGGGGAAATCCCAAATTGGTGGAGCTTCCAGATTTCTGTTGCCCCAGAAGGGACGGTTTGAGAGCGCAACTCTATCAGAGCATCTGCTGTACAAAAGGCAATGTAAATCTTGTATAGCACCCCAAAAAAAAACTTCGTGTAAATACCCGAGACGTCTGGGCCGATCGCCCGGAGCCCGAGGCGGCCGCAGAGGGGTCCCTGTGGGGATCACCCCCCCCCAAAAAAACAAAAAACCAACCCCGCGGCTCCACTAAAGTCAAAACTGCTTCAATTTCCCCGCTCCCTCCTGAGAGAAAAGGAAAAACCACGGAGCGTCCCCGCCACACTCCCGGCCGCACAGGGCGACGGGCGCACGAGGCTGGCGGCCGCGATCCCCTCATCGAGCGGCCCTCGGATGACTCGCGAGGACGGGAGCGAGCGAGCCGCCGAGCTGCTCCGCTCTCCGGGGAGGGGCGGTTCCTCTCGTTGGCGAGAGCCTCGCCAACTTCTCTTTTAGAAAAGAAAAAAAAAAAGAAAAAAGCAAAAAAAAAAAAAAAAAAAAAAAAGAACCGTGAGCGAGTGATGACGGTACTTCAGCCGATGCACAAAGGAATCTCTCAGCAGATATTCGCCCGAGGAGCGTGGCCTCGGCTCGCGCCGCGGGGCCGGGAGCGGTTTCCCGACGGGAAAGGCGTGCGGGGTTCCAACGGGAGCGCGAGGCGTGCCGCGAGGACGAGGCTGTGGGAGGAAGGCTCCCTCGTCTTCCTCCCGGAGCCGGATGGCTCGGTCAGGCAGCGCGGTGTGCGAGCTCGGGGTTTGTGTTGGCGTAAGCTCCCGGCGCGCGCCGGGACCTCCCGTCCGGCTTCTGCCCCGCTGGGGAGCGGCGCTCGGGAAGGCACCCGCTGGGACGGACGGGAGCGGGCGCGCGGAGAGCCGGGAGAGAGGGCGACAGAGGCCGGCGGGCTCGCGGCCCCCGCCGAGCTCTCCCCGCGCCCGGGGCAGCGCGGTTCGGGGAGCTGGCGGTGACGCTGGCGGCCGCGAGGCTCGAGGCCGCGCGTTACCGGCCTCGAAAATGCGGCGTGGAGGCACGAGGCCGCCGGAGGGGACGAGCGCGGGTCTGTCCTGCACGCGGCGCGGTGAACGGTGAGCGCTCTCGTCCCCGGCACGCGGTCATCCCGCGCCCAGGGCAGAGCTGAGGAGGTGGAACGTCGGCGCAGGGCGGGCGAGGCAGATACTCCGCAAGAGCTGGAGGCAGAAAGCGGGGGAGAGAGAGAAAGAGGGAGAGAGAGAGGGAGAGGCGCCAGGGCCGGGCCTGGCTTCCGCAATATCTGCTGAGAGACCAAAACGTTCACCCCGAAGTACCTTGACGAAAGAAGAAAGTTTTATTCCTCTTATTTTTTTAATGAAAGAAAAAAAAAATAAAGCAAACCATGCACTTTACGCGGCCCAGCGCGGGGCTGCCGGCGCCCGGAGGGGCCCCGTCCCCCTCTCCCACGGCAGCGGGGCCGATTCTCATTCCCTTCCTCTGCGGCCGGCGGGGCGGCTTCGGGAGGCGCCGGGGAGCGGCCGGCGGTTGCCGAAGGCAGGTCCTGGATTTACCACTAGCAAAGATGACGCCCGACGTGACGAACTCCTCATGCTAGCGAGCACTCCTTACCGTAGCAGATTTTTGCAAATGGAGTTTTACAGTCTATATTTAAAGAATTGTATGTTTGTAACAAATAAAAAGTATGCGGAAAAGTGAATGAAAAAAACCCACCCGGCCTCCGTCTCGCTCTTTTGGGGGGGGGGGGGTTGGGGGTGGGAGTGAGGGGCTCCTGATTGCTGTGGGGTGCCTGGTGCCAGCGGAAGCGCCCCGACGGCCGCCTCGTCCCCGAGCTGGGCTCTGGGGGCAGCGCAGCCCCTTGGGGGGCCCCCCCCCCCGAGGCGTGGGGACAGCTGGGGTGGGCTGCGGGGGGGGGTTAGGCGCATCGCGTGCAGCTGGCGGGCGCAAGTGCGAGGAATCGCCCCCGTCGAGGGAGGGGGAGGGCAAAAAGGGTTTGGCGCAAAGCTTGGTGCATACGTGTGGCACGTGCGGGTGCCCACGGCTGTGCTCCCCCCCCCCCCCTCCGTTTTCGCCCCCCCACCCCCACCCCAGCAGCGCTGCAGCCCACGCCGGGCCCGCGCACGGTGACGCAGGCGCCGCAGCCCGCGCCGCATTTAGCTCTGCGGCTCCCTGCGGGCGCGGGCTCATCTGAGGACACGGGCAGCAGCCGCCTGCGCACTGAGAGCCGCGGCCGTCACCGCCGCCGCCACCGCCGCACGCAGCCCCCCGGGCTCGGGGACCTGGCGTGACCCCGTCCACAGAGCCGGATCCGTGCTGGTGCCTCGTAAAAAGGAAGCGGTGGCGTCCCCCCCCCCCCGGGTGCCAGCTGCTCCGGTGGGGGCCGGGGGAGGCTGCGGGGGGCTGTGGCGAGCCCCAGGGACAGCTGTGGGGGCCGCAGGCGCCGGCAGCAGTTGTTGTCTGCGGGGCAGGTGCAGGCAGTGGGGTTGGGGGGGGGGGGCAGATCCGCTGCTGAGCCCCCCCCACGCACCCCAAAAATGCTGTGGGTGCATTAAGAGGCATGATGCTTAGTGCTTGGGGGGGGGGGGGGGAACTGAGGCATAAGGGGGCCTCTCCTTCTCCTATTCCTCCTCCTCCTCCCCGGCCCAGGCTCCCCTACCTCTCCCCCATCCTCCCTGGCAGTGTCCGTCCTGCACATCCTGGGGAGGCAGCCGGGGCGCCCCCTCTCGTGAGGGCAGGTCCGGCTCCGCAGCTCTTTCCATGGGGGATTTTTGCCTCTTTCCATTTTTCTTTTTTCCCGTTTGGAGAATTCACAGCCACAGCCAGCCCGACGCAGAGCTCCTCTGCACAGGGGCCTGTGCTGCGCTCCCGACGCAGCTTTCACGCGATCCCAAGTCCTGCTCGCTAAAATCCAAATTTCCCCACAAAATTCCCCTCCCTGGCTCTCGGTGCGTGCCCGGAGCTTGGCTTCGCAACGGAACAGGGAAGTCTTTTTTCCCCCCCTACCATCACAGCCACCCCAACGACCTGCAGCGGCTCCCGGGAGGAATTTTGGGGCTTTTTCCGCACTGATCCCGGCCGTTAGCAGCGACCTTCCCCTCTGAGCCCCCTGGGCGAAAAGCCGCCCCTCAGCACCCCAGCCCCGACCGAAACCCGCACCGGGGGGGGGGGGGCACCGGGGCCACCCCAGCCCCACCGTGCTCCCCTTTAGGGCATCACCGGCTTTTACTGGGGGAATTTCCTGCGAAAAAAAATAAAAAAACACCACACAAGGGCGCCCCCTCGGCGTCCCGGGGGTGAATTCCCCTCAGGCCGGGCTGGGAGCCGCGGCCTCTCCTCACGGGGGCGGCGCTGGGGCCCCTCAAGGGGACGGGCGGGCGGACAGACGACGGCCACGGGGCCTGGATCACGACCGGGGCCCTCCAGAGGCCGCCCCCGCTGCCCGGTTCCCGTCCCCGGTTCCCCTCAGGGCCCCGCAGCCGCCCCCTCCCCCCCCCCCCAAACAAACAACCCGGGGGGCGGGGAGAGAGAATGGGCGGGAAAGCCTCCTCTCCCCTCCCATTGGCTCCGCCGCATGTCTATCCTCCCAACCCCGCCTCCCTCAGCGGGATCGGCTCTTCCTATTGGCTCTCCGACACGTCACTCCCCCGCGCCGCCCCCTCCCCTCAGCCCTGCGTGCCGTGTGCAAAGCTAAAAAAAAAAAAACCCCACCGGCCGTTAAACGGGTCGAGGGGCGGGGCCAGCGGAGGGAGCTGGTCGGGAGGGGGTAGCAAGAAGCCGCTCGCCGATTGGTCCGAGCGGGCCGTTCAAATAAGCACGGCGCGCCGTGATTGGCTGCGGGGGTCTCGGCGGCGGGCGTCGCGCTCGGGCGGGTCATTGTCTGGCGGCTCCTGAGGCGGCTCCAGCGCGGACTCGGGCGGCGGCACCATGGTGAGGGGCGACGGCGGCCCCCGGGCTCGGCCCGTTCCCGGGGGACCCGGGGACGTTCCGGTGGGCCCGGGGGTGGCGGGGGGTGGACCGGGGAGGAGCCGCGGGGGGACCGGGGCCGGGGCCGGGGCCGGGGCCGGGCCTTGTCGGGGGGCCCCGGCCCTGTCAGGAGGCCCCGGGCCCTGTCACGACCTCCGGGCTCTGTCCCCGGTCCCGTTGTCGCTCGCAGCGCCCCCGGTCCCCTCCCGGTTGGAGTCGCGGGGACGCCGGCCCGGCGGCGGCCTGCCCCGTGGTACCGCACGGGTTCCTGGCAGCTCCCAGCCCCCCGCGGTCCCGTGAAGAGGCCCCGCGCGGTGCCCCCGGGCTCCCCCGGGGCCGCGTCACACCGGGGGGTGAACGGGGCAGCCCCGGCCCTGCCGCCCCCGCTGGTTGCCGGGGTTTGGGCTCCTTCGTTCTCCGCGGGGGCTTCCTGAGGGGGGGGCGGGGAGGGTTGGGGAAGGCAGCCGGGGGTTTAACCCCCTGCGGCACCTGAAACTCGTGGGGAAGGTCCCGCTTCTGCTGCTCCCGGTGCTTGTTTACTCCCCGTGGGGCCGTGCTGCTGCCGGGTTAGGGCCCGGCTGCCGGAGCTCGCGCTGGGCGTCAGGGTTTTGGCTCTTCCCGAAGCACACGCAGGGGTGGCAGCTCCGGGCTGGAGGTTGCCAACCTGGGTTTTTTTTTTCCTCCCTTTCCGCCTCTCGGTGCCGGGGTCTGTAACTTAGAGTGAGCGGCTTAGGCTAAGGAGGAGCCTGCGCTGGCTGAGCTGGAAGTGCCGGGTGAAATTATGCAACCCTCGCCTCCCTGCGCTGCTGGGCGCCCTGTAACCGGTGGCTGCGGACGAGAAGCTTGTTCTTTTGGCAAGTTTAGGTAGGGGAACGTGCTCTGAGAACGGCTCAGTGCGGCATCGGCAGGGAGAGCTGTGGGGCCGGGTGTCACACGGGCGCTGTCAGTAAACACCACCGGTGGTGCTGCGAAACCAAGCTGAGAACGGCAGCCAAAGTTTGTTTTTCTCCTTGAAAACGCAACCGTGGAGGCACACGTTTGTAGAAGGGATGGCAGCAGCTCCCTGCTGCCTCAGAAACAGAGCGAGGTGCGTGGGGGCTCCCAGCGAGTGGCTCCCTGGGGCGACAGGGACCTGTGTACCCTCCCCCTGCTCGCTGGGGGAGTGAAGCTGCTGGGGCCAGGGCTCGTCCTGGATTTAACGGGTCCTGACTCCTCTGAAGAGAAAGGCAGTGGTGATAGATTTAATTAATCTGGTTCTCTGCTAGTAAACTAGCGAGGCTGCGTTCCCCACTTTGCTCCTGCGCTGGGTGATGAGTGCTGCGGCCTTCCGCGGAGCTTTTCCTCAGGAAAACTCCAGGGTTCAGGGATGTCGATGGCCAGCGTGTTCCCCCCAGATGGGCAGGGGCTGCCAGCTCGACCTGGTTTGCTTGGGGTGAGGGACTCAAGTGAAAGCCGAACGCACCGCAGGTGTTAATGCCTGGGATTTTCTGGACAGTGCGTGCCAGGCAGCGTAACCTGCCAGCCTCCTCCGGCCTCGCTTCCTGAGCAGAGGAAGAAATCCCCGGGCTCAGGAGGAAGGCTGCGATGAGCTGCGATGGTGGGCAGCTGGCGCGAGGCTTCTCCTCCCCGGGATGGGGACAGCTCGGGACTCGTGGCCCCTCGTGTCCGACCCCTTCCCCTCCTGCTCGAATAATGAGCGAGCAGGAAGCTGCCAGCTGGGGGACCCGACAGGGAAGTCGCGACGCTGGCCAATAAAAGCTCGCAGTGCGAGCACCCAGTGCTCTTTTCCAAAGCTGCCTCGCCAGGAAAGAGAAGTCCAGCCGAAAATATCCTTCCCTGAGTCTTCTGCGCCAAGTTTGGAGGCCTTGCACCGACACGAGGAGCTCCGCTTCCTGCTCGGGGTTCCCAGAGCCGCACCAGCGAGGGGATCCTCAAGTGTGGCGCCTCAAAATGCTTCGCACGGGTCTCCCTGAGCTCCCTCGGTGTAAGGAATCTCGCTCTCGCTGCCCTCCCGAAGGAACCGGAGCTGGCCGCTCCCCGAGGAAGCCCCGTTTCGGTGCCGGCTGCCAAAACGCCGCGCGCTTGCCAGGTGCCAGCTTTCCCTGAGCAGGGAGGAGCGGCCGTGGCCTCCTGCTTCACGCTGCAGGAAGCTGGCCCGGCTCCGCCACCTCGCCCAGCACCGCTCCGCTTCCAAATTAAACACCTTCCCCGTGCAGCTTGGCGTGCGTCTCTGTGCTCTGTGCTGGAGCCCAAAGGGAGCCGCTCTGCGGGGTGGTGGAACCGGGCTGCTCTGACGCCGGCCTCGCTGCGCGGGGACACGGACCTCGAGTGTGCCGCACAGCGAAGCCTTTCCCGTGGTAAGGCAGCACCTTGTTGCGGGGATTTGCGTGCCCAGTTAGCGTTACCTTCGTCTCCTGGGGCGCTCCGGATCCTGTGGCCGCTTCTGGCAGAGCGGGGCGGGCGGCTGCTGGCTGGCCACAGCTCGGTTGCAGCCAGCCCTGCTCCCATCCTTTCTCAGAATGGGATGGCGTTGGGGTCAGGACGGCCCGGCCTGCCCTCACCTTAACTAAAAATTGCCTCCCCTGCGCCCCTCACAGCCTCCGGGAGGCTCTTCCCGTCAAAATTAGCGACTTCAGGCTTTAATTAGCGCCTCGCTCCCGTGATCCTGTTTAGGCGGATGTGAGAGAGCTGCCCGCATGTGGCCGGTTCCTCCTCGTTCACCCCCTGGCTCCCAGAGCCGCGCTCGGGGCTTTGCAGGGCGCCTGTGGCAGGGAGAAGCTCCAAGGAGAAGGGATCGCCCTGGAAACGCGCAGTGCTGAGCCGCGAATGCTGGCGTTCAGAAAGGTGCTGCTGCGTGCCTGACAGGAACCGACCCCAAATCCTAGATTTTTCCCAGCTGCTGCTGCGGAACAACAACTGCTCTCTGCTGGTTTTCCCCCGTTTGCCGCCTTCTGGGAAAAGAATGGAACTAGCGGTAACAGGAAACGTGAAAATTCCGCTCGCCTGGTAGCGGAAACGTGCCCGGGGCCGCTCTGAAAGCAGCGGGCCCGGCAGCAAGCGCGGAAAATTATCCCGGGGTGGGGGGCGAGAACCGAGGTGGCTTCGTCAGCGAGCGCGCTCGCAGGGGCAGGACTAACGAGGGCTCTGTCTCCGCAGGCTGGAGGTAAAGCTGGCAAGGACAGCGGCAAGGCCAAGGCCAAGGCGGTGTCCCGCTCCCAGAGAGCCGGGCTGCAGGTAACGTGCGGCCGCCTCGCGGTCCCGGGCTGTGAAACATCGCGGAGGTAACGAACCTCCCGCGTCCAAGGGGCGGGGTGCCGCAGCCCCTTTTTTGTTTTCCCCTGTTTTATCACAACGACGGCGGGGGGGTGCCGCTGTTGTCGTTTCTTCCAGCGCCGCCCTGGCTGTGGCGGGGTGGGGAGGCCCTCACGGGGCGGGGGCGCTCGTTCCCGGCTCTCAGCGGGAAGGATCCGTCCCGGGGCTGGCCTGGAAGGCTTTGGGGGTCGTGGGGTACCATAGCGAGCGCGTGGGGGGGGCTCTGCTGGTCCTTTCACCCAGTTCTGTGCCCCTCTCCCCTGCGCGCAGCGCTCCTCGTCGTTAAATGGGGGCTAAAATTTATCTCGGTGTAGGAACTCTGTCCCGGGGCGGGGTCTGGGGGAAAGTGGCCCTGGTGCAGCCCGGTACCGGCACGCACACGGGGCAGGGATCCAGTACCTGGTGCTCACCCCGTCTCCGTTGCTTCCTCTCCAGTTCCCGGTGGGCCGCATCCACAGGCACTTGAAGACGCGCACCACGAGCCACGGGCGGGTGGGCGCCACCGCCGCGGTGTACAGCGCGGCCATCCTCGAGTACCTCACTGCCGAGGTGAGGACGCGGCGGCCGCTCGCCTTCCGAGAGCCGGCCGACCTGTGAGGGCGTTTAATCCCAAGCCGTCGGGTTTTGTCCTGCTTTTATTCCCCGTCAATTCTTCTGTTGCGCTGATTTTAGTTTTGGGAAGGCGGCTGGGGTTCCCGCTGGGTTTGTAACGGGGGGGGGGGAGGGGAAAAAAAAAATCGGGAAGATTTTTCTGGAAAAACTTCTGGTGACACGGGGACGGGCGGGCGCGGTGCCAGTGCTCCGCACGCCCGCCGGCTCCAGGAAGAGGGAAGAGCTTTCGGCTCCTCCTGGCCCTTGGAGGTGCTCTGAGCCCCCTCTGAGCCTCCCCGAGGCTCACGGCGCTGCTGGTCTCTCGCCAGGTGCTGGAGCTGGCAGGCAACGCTTCGAAGGATCTCAAGGTAAAGCGGATCACTCCCCGGCACTTGCAGCTCGCCATCCGCGGCGACGAAGAGCTGGACTCCCTCATCAAAGCCACCATTGCTGGGGGAGGTAAGCGGGGCCGCGGGGCTCCTCCGCTCCTTCCCCTGGCCGTGCGGAGAGGCAGGAGGGTGATTTGGGGCGGAATTCAGCCCGCTTAGCCAGCGCGGTCGCTTTGGGCTGGAATTGGCAGCGACGGGCGGCGCTGGGGAGCTACTAAGAGCTCGCCCCTCAGCTCCGGGCTTCCTCGCTGCTGCTCCTCACGGGCTGTTGGATTGGTTTTTTGTTTTTTTTTCCCATCCGGGCTTTCCCAGGTGCGTGGCGAGCGGCGTGCCTGCCCCGCTGCGTGCCGGGCGGGGTCCACGATCTGCTGAGATCCTCGCACCACCTCTCTGAGAGGCTTCTGCTGGGGCAGCCTCGCTCCTTCCCGAAGCGTGGGCCTCAGCGCTCAGCTTCTCTCCCCCCAAACCCCGCGTCCTTTAGCGCGGGGGGAGCTGCCTCCCCCTCCAGGACAGCAGATTTATGGCAGGACGGGAGGGAAGAGGAAATTCCCGGCGGCTAAGCACGTCGTGACGAGTTGTTCTCCCCGCAGGCGTGATCCCCCACATCCACAAGTCTCTGATCGGGAAGAAGGGACAGCAGAAAACCGCGTAAAGGAGTCGTAACCAGCCCGCGTCCTCCCTGTCGTGCTGTAACCGGGACAGAAGAAAGCCGGGGATATGTGGAATTTTTTTTTAAGGAATAGTTCGATGGAAGAGCATAGACAATTGACTGTAGACAGGAGCAAACATTTGTATGGTCTTTAGGTTCAAAGTTTGACAAAAAGTTACCTTGTCACGTGCGGCGATTCGTGTGTTGATTGGCTAGGTTTCTCCCGTGTGTTTTATACAAAAATGGAACGGAATAAACCATTTTTTACAAAACCCGCTGTCGGCGTCTGGTGTTGAGGGCCCGGGGGGGTGCACCGTGGCTCTTGGAAGCCCCTGGGGGGGGGGGGGGTTTAGGTGGGGCTGTTTCCGCGGGAGATAACGCCACGCCCCCAGAGCGTTATCTCGGAGCTGGAGGAACGCGCCGAGAAGCGGGACGGGGAGCCAGGTCCCGCCAGGAACCACCCGGGGCTCCTTTCCAGCCTCCGAGAGTTGCAGCACCCGCGGGGGGGGGGGCGTCAGGAAAAGCGGGGCACCCCCCCTGCGTCCCCAGAGGACGGGTGTCCCCGTGTCCCCCCAGATTTCCCCCCCTCCACAGGGGCCTCCGCTGGCACCGGGGCCTCCAGGGGCCCCCCCGGCCCTGGGCGGAGGTCTGGGTGCAGCGCTTTCCCGCCCCAAATGCAAACAGAGGTGGCCACGCCCCCTATGCAAATGCGCGGGCGGGGCGAGAGGCTCCGCCCCCCAGCCTGTGCAGCTGGCGGGGTGGGGCGGGAACTGGCCTGGGGTGTCCGTCTGTCCTAAATGTGTGGGCCTGGGGTGTCCGTCCGTCCTAAATATAGGGGGTTTGGGGTGTCCGTCTGCCCTAAACGTGTGGGTTCAGGGTGTCCGTCTGCCCTAATTATAGGGGCTTCGGGGAGTCTGCCCTAAATACGCGGCTTGGGGTGTCCCTCTGCCCTAAATATAGGGGGTCCAGGGTGCCCGTCTGTCCTAAATACGTGTGTCTGCGGTGTCTCTGTCCTATACACGTGGGTTCAGGATGTCTGTCTGCCCTAAATATAGGGGGTCTGGGGTGTCCGTCTGTCCTAAACACATGGGTGTGGGGTGTATGTCTGTCCTAAATATGAGGGTGGGGGTGTCTGCCTGCCCTAAACATGTGGGTTCAGAGAGTCTGTCTGTCCTAAATCCATGGGTCCAGGATGTCTGTCCTAAATATGAGGGTTGGGGGGTGTCCGTCTGTCCTAAATGTGTGGGTTTGGGGTGTCTTTTTATCCTAAACGTGTGGGCCTGGGGTGTCTGTTTATCCTAAACATGTGGGTTCAGGGTGTCTGTTTGTCCTAAACATGCGGGTTCACAGTGTCTGTTTGTCCTAAACATGTGGCTTTGGGGTGTCCGTCTGTCCTAAACATGTGCTCCGAGGTGTCTGTCCCGGGCGTGCGGGTTCCGAGGGTTTGTCTCTCCTGGGTGTGTGTAGGGCACTGGGGTGGGTCCGTCTGTCCTGGTCGCTACCTGTCCCAGGTGTGTGGGTCCTGGCTCTCCGTCTGTCCTGGGCACGTGAATCGTGGGTGTGCGTCTATCTCGGGCATCTGTCCGTCTGTCCTGGGCGTGCAAAGCATGGGTGTGTATCTATCTTGGAGATCTGTCCGTCTGTCCTGGGATTTTGGGTGTCCTTCTACCTGGAGCATGTGGGTGCCAGGTATCTGTCTGCCCTGGTTGTCTGTCTGTCTTGGGCGCGTGGGTCCCAGGCGTCCATCTGTCTTGAGGGGGGTACCTGGGTGTCCGTCTGTCGTGGGGGGGAGGGTCCTGGGTGTCTGTCTGTCCTGGATGGGGGGGGTCCCTGGCGTCCATCCCTCTTGTGTGGGCAGGTTCCTGGTGTCCATCTGTCCTGGGCATGGATCCCAGGCGTCCATTTGTCATGTGAGGGGCTCCTGGTGTCCATCTGTCCTGAGAGCATGGGTCCCAGGTGTCCGTCTGTCTTGTACAGGCGTCCTGGCCGTCTGTCCGTCCTGACCAGGCAGGCCCCTGCTCTCCATCCACCTTGGGGGGGGGGGGGGGGGGGGTCCGCAGGTGTCTGTCTGTCCTGTACGCAGCTCGCTGCTGTCCGTCTGTCCTGCTCGAGCAGCTCCCCCCACACACACCCCGCTGTCCATCCGTCCGACCTGCCCCGTCCGTCTGTCCTGACCCCACACCTCGGGCCCGCCCCGTGGCCGTGCTGGCGCCGGGGAGGCGGCGCCGGGCCCACAGCTGGCCGCGGGGCAGGGCCGGGCGGCGGGGAGGCGGCGGCGGGAGCGGGGCCGGCCCCAGCGCTGCAACCCCCGCGGCCCGTTGCGTCAGGCGGCCCCGCGCCCCTCAGCTGCCCGGCACAAGATGGCGGCGGGAGGCGCCGGGCCTACGGCGGGGGGGAGGGAACCGGGGCGGGCGGGGCCGGCCCGGGAGGGCGGGGGGCGAGGCCCCGGTGAGGCGGGGGGGCCCCGGGGGGGGGTGGAGCACCGGGGGGGCGCCGCGGGCCGCACAATGGCGGCGCCTCAGGCGCGCAAGATGGCGGCGCCCGGGAGGGGCCGTCCTCGCCGCCCGCCCGCCGCCGCCGCACTGCGCGTGCGCGGCCCTTTCCCCTTTCCCCCTCCCTTCACGGCCGTGCGCATGCGCCCGCCGCGCCTCCCGCCGCCGGGCACAGCGGGCGGGTCCATGTGGCCGCGCAGGGGGGGAGCGAGCCGGGAGGAGCCGCTCGGTGCCCGCTCCGCCGCGGGGTGAGGGCAAGGAGGGGCGCCCCGGCCGCGGTACACACCGAGCTAACGGCTCGCCTCCCCGCGGGCTGCTCGGGGGAGCGGCACCGCTGAGGGCAGCGCTCGGCGTTACGTAACCCGCCCCCCCCGCCCGCCCCTCGTGGTCCCGCCTCCCCGCCCCGCGGCGCGCGCTGCGCACTCCATTGGCCGGCGCCGCCGGGAGGGGCGGGGCGAGGAGGATATAAATAGAGGCGGGGCGGCGGGCGCCCTGCTCAGTCCGCCGCGGCCGCCGAAGGTGCTCGTCCCCGCTCCGCCCGCCGGCTCCGCCCCGCGCTCTGCTCTCCGCCCGCCCGCCTCCCCGCCGCCATGAACGGGCAGCTCAACGGCTTCCACGAGGTGTTCATCGAGGAGGGCACCTTCCTCTTCACCTCCGAGTCCGTGGGCGAGGGGCACCCAGGTGCGGGCCGGGCCGGGCCGGGCCGAGGCGGGCAGCGCGCAGGCGCGAGGCCGCTTCAGCGAGGGGAGGGGGGGAGGAGGAGGATAAAAGGGGGGGGGGGGGTCGCGCGCGCGGCCGGCTCGGGGAGGGGAGGGGGGAGGCGATGACGCCACCGGGCGCGCGCGCAGTGGCGGGGCGGCGCGCGCCGCATTGCGGGCCCGGCGCGCACGTGGTTCCCGCGTGGGGAGGGCGGGGGGGACGGGTGAGAAAAACGGGGGGGGGGAGGTTTTGTGCCCCCCCCCCGGGGGGGGCGCCGTGCCCGCCCTCGGGGTGATGCCGTCGGGGGGGGGGCCCGGCCGTGAGTCACCGCCGTGACTAAGCAGCTTCCGGGCCGCCCTGAGCACCGGGCGGACACCGGTGCCCCTCCCCCCGGGATGTGCTCCCCCCACCCCATTCTCGGCCCTTCGGCATCCTCCTGGGCTGCCCCCGGCCCTAACGCCCTCCCTTTGTGCCCTCCGTTTTCGGGCACATGCTCGGGAGCAGCCCCCGGCAGCTCTGCCCCCCCACCCCCCCCACCGAAGCCCGTTGTCATCGTTTTCCAGCCCCCAGCTCCCCCCCGCCCCCCCCGCAGCCGCCCTCGTGCTCCTTCCCTCGCCCGGCACCGGAGCTGCGGGGGCTGTCACGTGCCGGCGGCGGGGCAGGAGAGGCGATGAAGCAAGGCGGGCACGAGGCACGGCGTGCCCCTCTTATCGCCCCGCGGGTTGAAGGTCTGTCCCGCTGCCCTTTCACCCCGGGCGGGGGCGAGTGGAGCCTCCTGCAGCCCCCTCCCCGCTGCGGCGTGGCGCTGGCCTCTCTTCCTCTCCTAAATCCGCCCCGAAAGGTCGCCGCCAAGGACGGCGAAGCTGTCTGCTTGCTGCAGGGCCCGTGGGACGCTCTGCAATAAAGGGGGGGAGGGGGGGGGCTCCTAGCCCCGAGTAAAGCATCCTGGGTGCTGGGGGGGGCTGGGCTGCTGGTGGGACCCCATTTCCCAGGCTGGGCACACATGGGGGCAGCCGCAGGCACCAAAGAACCCCTTGAGAGCAGCCCGCGGGGCAGGATTAGGGCAGCCGGGGCGGTGCTGCCCGGCCCCACGGTGCCGTTTCCCTCTCGGCGGTGCCGTAGGTGGCTGAACCTAAGCCCTGACCCAAATGTAACTCGAGCTCCGAGGGTTTAATGGGCAAATGCCTGAAATTCCACGCTAATAACCCGCAGCGGGGACAAGGAGAACGCTGTGTTCGCTGGCTTAATGGGAGGCCCGTGCCCGGCTCGGGCAGCGCAGCGGCTCGCACTGGCAGCTTACCGTGGAAGCTGCGGAAGGAAGGGCCGCGCCGCGCTGACGGCCCCGTGCCTTCTCCCCAGATAAGATCTGCGATCAGATCAGCGATGCCGTGCTGGACGCCCACCTCAAGCAGGACCCCGACGCCAAGGTGGCCTGCGGTGAGTCGGTGCCCCCCCGGGGAGGCGGCGTGGGGCGGGCAGGGCCGGGGCTGACCTCCCCTCCCCTCCCTTCCTCTTCCTTTCCCCGCAGAAACGGTTGCGAAGACGGGGATGATCCTGCTGGCGGGCGAGATCACCTCCCGAGCCGTCGTGGACTACCAGAAGGTGGTTCGGGACACGATCCGGCACATCGGCTACGACGACTCCTCCAAAGGTGCGTGCTGGGGCCGCTCCCTCGCGGCCAGCGGTGCCGGCGGCCCCGCTCAAATGTTTTTCCCTCCTCAGGCTTCGACTACAAGACGTGCAACGTGCTGGTGGCCCTGGAGCAGCAGTCCCCGGACATCGCGCAGGGCGTCCACCTGGACCGCAGCGAGGAGGATATCGGGGCCGGCGATCAGGTGAGGCTCGGGGCCGCCTGCCGCCGCCCGCGCTGAGCCGGGGGGCGCTGAGCTGGAGCACGCCTCTCCCGCAGGGCCTGATGTTCGGGTACGCCACGGACGAGACGGAGGAGTGCATGCCCCTCACCATCGTGCTGGCCCACAAGCTGAACGCGAAGCTGGCCGAGCTGCGGCGCAACGGCACCCTGCCCTGGCTGCGCCCCGACTCCAAGACGCAGGTCAGGGCCCTACGAAGGCCCCGCTGCGGCCGGCCCCGTTGGAGCTGCCTCGCCGGGGACTCTCGGGGCTGCTCCTCCGCGTCCCCTGAGGCTCCGGCGTCTCCTTGCAGGTGACGGTTCAGTACATGCAGGACCGTGGCGCCGTCATCCCCATCCGCGTGCACACCATCGTCATCTCGGTGCAGCACGACGAGGAGGTGTGCCTGGACGAGATGCGCGACGCCCTGAAGGAGAAGGTGATCAAGGCCGTGGTGCCGGCCAAGTACCTGGACGACGACACCATCTACCACCTGCAGCCCAGCGGCCGCTTCGTCATCGGCGGCCCCCAGGTACGGCGGCGTCCCGGGGGCCTGGCGCCACGCCGGTGCGGCACCGTGTGCCGGTGACGACGCTCTCCCTCCCCGCAGGGTGACGCCGGCCTCACCGGCCGCAAGATCATCGTGGACACCTACGGGGGCTGGGGGGGCCCACGGCGGCGGCGCCTTCTCCGGGAAGGACTACACCAAGGTGGACCGCTCGGCCGCCTACGCCGCGCGCTGGGTGGCCAAGTCCCTGATCAAGGCCGGGCTGTGCCGCAGGGTGCTGGTGCAGGTGGGTGCCACCACGGCCCCGTTCCCCGGGGAATGCTCCTCGTGCTGCCGGTGCCTTGAGTCCCATCGCTTTGCGTCCCCCCGCTCCTCAGGTCTCCTACGCCATCGGCGTGTCCCACCCGCTCTCCATCTCCATCTTCCACTACGGCACGTCCCAGAAGAGCGAGCGGGAGCTGCTGGAGATCGTCAAGAAGAACTTCGACCTCCGCCCCGGGGTGATCGTCAGGTAACGCGCGGGCAGAGCGCGCCGCGGGGGCGGGCGGGGGGGCGGCGGGCGGGTGGCAGGCGCTGAGCGCGCGCGGTCCCCTCCGAGCGGCGCGGCCGCGGGTGCCCGAGCAGAATTGCACCCGGCCGGAGCCAGCCGCCCGCGGGCACCGCCTCGTGCCGCCGCTGGCCGTCGGCGCCGCCTCTTCCGCACCTGGAAAACGGCCGAGGTAAAGGCCAGGAGCAGCCTTTGGGCTGGGACACGAGCCGCTTAAGCCGGAAGATAAGTGCTTTTTCGGGCGGACCGGGTGCTGCTGAGGGGTAAGTATCCGCCGGCAGCTGAGCGCCGCGCGCTTGCAGCTTCTCCGCCTTGTTGGGGGCGGCCGGGGAAGCTGCAACCGCCCCGGGCAGGGGGAGCAGGACAGGGCAGGCGGCGCCCGGCCCCGCAGGCAGGGAGGTGTGAGCGTGGCGGTGCCTGGACCCTCTCACTGAGCGCGGGACTTGTATATTCCAGGGATCTGGATCTGAAGAAGCCCATTTATCAGAGGACTGCAGCCTATGGCCACTTTGGTAGGGACAGTTTCCCCTGGGAAGTTCCCAAAAAGCTAAAGTACTAAAAAATAACAAGTGTTAGGCTTTTTTCCCCACTCCTGTTGGCGTAGGCTACAGAGAAGCTTTCAGGCTCTGGGGGAAAGAGCTCCTCTGCCCACAGCTCTCCTGTCCTCCCTCTGCTCTCGCCCACCGCTGTCTGTCGCCAGGATTTCGGTTGCGTGGGGACCACACGCGGCCTCGTGCCTCTCCCCGGGCCCCCCCCGGCCTGCGGGGGCGAGCTCCCTGCCCGCCCCACGGCCGCTGTGCCCCCCCCCCCCCTTGGCTTCTTTTTAATCTCGTGACGTCTGAGCTCCGAGACGGTGCCCCCCAAACTCTCGCTGTCCTGCGGGGGCTTCCCCGCGCCCCCTCGGGTCCCTCCGGGACCTCGCTGGTGCTGGTTTTGTTCTTAACCGGATTTTAACCTCTCCGCTCCCACCTCTTTCTATCTTCCCCTCTCGGAGGATGTACGTGACACGGGGCTGGGGGGGGGGCCAGGCGTTAAAGCCGAGCCCACCCCTGTCCCACATGCGGGTTTGGTACCAGAGGAAACCTTTTTCTTTCTTTCCTTTCTTTTTTTTTTTTTTCTTTATAAGAAAGCTGAAGTTGAACCCACAACTGCACAACCCCCTCCTCCTGCCCGAGCTCTGCGCTGGGGGGGCTCGGCCGAGCTTTTTGGGGGGGAAAAGGGGGGGGAATCGGCCCTTCATACTTGAACGTTTTTTCTAGTGGTGTATTTATTGTGTGCTGAGGCGCGGGGCGTGAGTACAGAGAAGCCCCCGGGCTCAGACGGCAGCTCTTGATTTTCCTGAAAGCCCCCCTGCACCCTGACCCCGCCTTTCCCCCACCCCGGGAGGCCGCGGCGGCCTCCGAAACGGGATGAAAAAGGAGGGGATTGGGTCATCCTGGGGGAGATGGATGGGGGCAGGCAGCTTGGGGTGGCTGGCCCCGGGAGCGCGGCGCATTTGGCCGGTGTGGTACAGAGAAGCCGGCTTGTTTACCTGCCCGCCCCAGGGCCCGCGCCCCAGTGCCCGCCTTAGTGGGGTGGGGGTGGTGGGGGGGCTTTCTCTCTTTTTCTTTTTTTTTTTTTTTTTTCCCTCTTAATATTTTTCTGGAGGTTTTATTACGTTTGTTTCAACTTCACCGATTCCAAAAAAACAAAAACCAACACGAAAACCAACTCAATAAAACTGCTAGGTTCTACCTCCCTGCCTCAGCCTCTGCCTGGGGGGGGGAAGCGAAGGGAAAAAAGCGGGCGCGGGGTGGGTTTAAAAAAAGAGACTTTACTGGGGGCACTCAGAGCTCGGGGGGCGCCTGCCCCTCGCCCTCGGGCCGTGCGCCCTCCTCTTCCTCGCCGCGCCAGTTGGCGAAGGCCACCTCCTGCGCCAGCTGCTCCAGGGGCGGCCGGCCCAGCGCCAGGTTGCGCAGGGAGATGAGGGTCATCAGCGCGCTGTGGGGAGCGAAAAGGCATCAATCTGGGGGGGGGGGTGCAACAAAAAAACACCAAAAAAGCAGATTTTGGGGCTCACCTGCGCCGGAAGAGGTAGTACTTCCTGCGGAGGAAGCGGTGGAGGCGCTGGCCGAGGCTGGCCTCCCGCCGCCGCTCCAGCTCCTCCAGGCGCCGCTGCCGCCGCAGGAACGCCACCACCACTGGGTCGGTCGGGGCCCCCGCTGCCAGCGGCTCCCCCAGGATGGGCCGCAGCTCGGGGGGCAGCGGCTCTGTCTCTGAGGGGGGCATGGGGCTCAGTTTTGGGGTGCATGTGGAGATTTGGGGGGCTCCCCGTCCTGGTTTAGGGGGACGTGGGGCTCAGTTTCGGGGTCTGCCTCCCCCCTGGGTTCTGGGGGGCCAGAGCTCACCGGTGCCATTCTGCACCCGCTCTCGCAGCTCCTGCAGCCTCGTCAGGTTCTTCTCCAGCGCCAGCGCCGTGGTGTTGACATAGGTGTACATGTAGCAGGAGGGCTCCGGCGACACCGTGTGCACCTTGTGGTACTCCCCGGGGGGCACCTTCCACGGGGGGGGGACGGCATTGGGCTGTCAGCTCCCCCAGGACCCCCCCCCGACCCCCCCCACTCACCTGCAGCCCCTCGCCCTCCTGGAGGCTGTGGTTGCGGCGCTGCTCCACCAGCTCCACCAGCACCTCGCCCCGCAGCACCCGCAGGCTGGTGTTGCCCAAATCGTCGCTGACGAAGTTCTCCAAGTGCAAGCCTGCGCCCGACAGCGAATTATTTAGGGGCTGGGGGGGGGGGGGGGGGTGCCTCGTGGGCTCTCAGCCCCGCTCCCCGCGCCCTCACCGGGGAAGTCGGCGATGAAGACGACGTCCGTGTGTCCGTCCAGGCCGCTCTCCAGCTCCTGCAGCCGCTCGCGCCACGGTGACAGCTCCAGCAGCAGCGGCAGCAGCCAGGGCGTGCGGCGCCACGGGGACCACTCGGCGCGCACCAGGTCCACCCGCGGGTCCACCAGCCTGCGGCACGGCGCTGTCAGAGCCCCACCCGGACCCCACAAAGGCCCCCAAAACCCCAGCCCCCCACCTCTGCTGGAAGCGGTCGTTGATGGAGACCCAGATGTCGAAGTAGATCTGGGGCTGGGAGATGTTGTAGCGCGGCAGGATGGTGCTGAGGCACGTCGAGTACTGCTTCAGCATGTCCGCGTGGTCCTTCCAGCGCCGGCTCTGCGTGAACACCTTCTCGGGGAACCCCCCCCCCCAAAAAAAAAAAATCACCGGCTGGGCCCCCCTGCCCCCCCCTTTTCCCCACCCACGCCTCCCCCTGCTCACCCCCGGCTTGAGGTAGCCCACCTCCCCGGTGAGCCCGTCGCGGTACGTGATCTTGACGTGCTGGTGGAAGCGCGAGTGCACCATCATGTCCCACGAGTAGCCGTACAGCCCGTTGGTCCAGTTGTTGTAGCCCTGGGGGGGTGGCGGCAGGGGTCAGCGTCCTGCCCGCCCCATGGTGACAAGGACGGGACCCCCAGCAGTGTCCCCGTACCCGTATGTGCCCCCCCCCAGCATTGTCCCTCTTCCCCTATGTGCCCCCAAGAAATGTCCCCACATCCCTATGTGACCCCCACCAGTGTCCCCATGCCACTCAGCAGTGTCCCTATACCCCTACGTGCCCCCCCAGCAGTGTCCCCATACCCCCCAGCAGTGACCATGTGCCCCTATTTTCCCCCACACGTGTCCCCATACCCCCAGCGGTGTCCCCATCCCCACATCCCCCCCCGCACCAGCCCAGCATCACCCTTGTGTGCAATGCCCCCCAAGCAATGCCCTCCCACGTCCCCCCCGCACCCCCCCCCTTCACCAAAACCCCCCAAAATGCCCCCAAATCGCCCCCACCTGGGTGATGAAGTGGGAGTAGGGCAGGAAGAGCTGCTCCGCCACGTAGAGCAGCGTGAAGGCGGCCGCCAGGTGCTGCCGGGGACGAAGCCCCCCCCGCGCCCCGCCGGCTCCCCCCTCCCCGTAGTGACAATCGGGGCTGCGCCGGGGGGGCTCGGTGCTGGGCAGCCCCCCCCGGAGCCACCGCGGGCAGCGGGCGCAGAGGCGCCGGGGCCAGCTGGCGTCGCAGAAGAGCCCGCTGCTGGCCAGCATGGTGTAGGAGAACATGCCTGGGGGGCGACGGGACACATTATTAGGGCCCCCCCGAGCCCCCCCAGCCCGGCCCCGGGGTGCTGCCCCCCCCCCCCCCTCACCGATGCTGAAGAGCTGCGAGTTCATGCAGTGGAAGTAGGTGACGAAGACGAGGGCGAGCGGCCGCGTGGCGTCGAAGAAGAGCAAGAAGCCGGCGGAGAGGTCGAGCGCCAGCCCGCCGCCGTGCACCACCAGCAGGCTGGTCATCTCCTCCGACAGCACCAGCCTGCCGCGTCACCGTCATTGTCACCGTCATCACAACCCCCCCACCCCACCCCCGGAGCCCCCCCGGCGCCCCCCGCTCACCGAAAGGGCGCGAAGAGCCAGTGGCGCCCCAGGGAGCTCATGGAGTAGCCGCCCACCCAGTCGGCGTCCAGCTTCTTCAGCCCCGCGATGAAGTAGACGATGAAGATCTGCGGGGGGTTGGGGGGGGCGGTGAGGCCGGGGGTGGGTGGCACACGCGGGGATGTCCCCCTGTCACCTGTGTGCCATCGTCCCCTCCACCCCCCCGCCCCCCGGCACCCACCTGGGCGCGCAGCAGGGTGTAGTTCCACAGGGGCACGTGGGCATTGCGCTTCTGCGGGCGCAGGAGCCCGTCGATGGACCTGCGGGGGGGGGGGCATGGTGCTGGGGGTGGCGTGGGGGGCAGGGGACACCGCCACGGGGACACCGGGGCTTGTGCCACTTGGGGGGACCCCGAGCCATGAGGAACCATGGGGACACAAGGGCTTGTGACACCATGGGGGGACCCCGAGCCACAGGGAACAACCATGGGGACACCAGGGTTTGTGTCATCCTGGGGGGACCCTGAGCTACGAGGAACCACGGGGACACCGGGGTTTGTGTCACCCGTTAGGGTACCCTGAGCCATGGGGAACACTGGGGCTTGTGTCACCTGTCAGGGGACTCTGACACATGGGGAACCACGGGGACACCAGGGCTTGTGTCACCCATTTGGGTACCCTGAGCCATGGGGACACCGGGGCTTGTGTCACCCCTTAACCACAGGGACCCTGATGTCCCAGGGGGACACCAGAGCCCATCCCACCCCCCTGGGGACACCGAGGCCAGTGCCACCCCCAGGTGACCCGCACCCACTACCCCCCCCAGCACCCCGCACCCTCCCTGACACCCCAGCACGCCCATCCCTTATCCCCCTTACCCCACCGCACAGCGGCGTTTCCCCCCCCCCCCCCCCCCATGTCCCCAGGTGTCCCCGTGTCCCCGTGCCCACCAGTAGCGGTCGGCGCCCACCAGGGCCAGCTGGAAGGCCAGCAGCCCGTAGAGGTACGAGTGGTTGTTCCACGTCGTCTTGTCCAGCAGCAGCAGGTACCAGTAGGGCCCCAGGAAGGCCAGGGTGCTCAGCCGGTAGCAGAACCCCACCATGATGCCCAGCGCGCCTGTCGTCACCCGCTGTCACCTGCTGTCACCCCCCTGCCACCCCCCCGTCCCCTTCGCCACCCCGGCGTCTGGCCCCATCACCCGTTCCCCATGGGGTCCTGTGGCACCCAGCTCCGTGTCCCCGTGTCCTTGTCCCCATTGTCCCCCTGTCCCCATTGTTCCCCTGTCCCCGTTGTCCCCCTGCCCCCATCATGGTGGCCGCCCACATGTGCACTGTGCCCGGTGCCACCCAGCTATCACCGTGTCCCAGTGTCCCCATGTCCCTGTCCCCAACATGGCCATCCCCGTGTGCCCCGTACTTGTCTCCGTCCCACCCTGATCCACGTCCCTGTGTCCCCATGTCCTGATGTGCCCATCCTCTTGTCCGTATATCCCCCCCATGTCCTGATGTCCCTGTGTCCCCATGTCCGTGTCCCCATGTCCCCATGCCCCTCTGTCCCTGTGCCTCCATGTCCCTGTGTCCTGCTGTCCCCACCCCCACATCCCCATGCCCTTTTGTCCCCATGTCCATGCGTCCTCCTGTCCCCACCCCGGTGTCCTGATGTCCCTGTGTCCCCATGCCCTGTGTTCCTGCCTCCGGATTTCTGTGTCCCCGTGTCCTGTTGTCCCTGTGTCCCCATGCCCCACGTCCCATGTCTGGATGTCCCTGTCCCCATGCCCTATGCCCCTGCCTCCTGCTGCCCCTGTCCCCACATCCCTATGTCCTGCTGTCCCTGTGTCCCCGTCCCCTTGTTCTGCTGTCCCTGTGTCCCCATGCCCCATGTCCTGATGTCCCCGTGCCCTGTGCCCCTGTCCCCCCGTCCTGCTCTTCCCGTCCCCCCGTCCTTGTCCCCGTGTCCCCGTGTCCCCGTGTCCCCGTGTCCCCGTACCCAGCAGCATGACGCCGTACACCAGGTACATCCAGTCGAGCGGCAGCGGCCGCAGGCCGGGCAGCAGGGGGAAGCGGCACACCTCCAGCCCGTCCAGGTACCGGTGGTCCAGCCGCGCCAGGCCCCGCTCCTGCGGCACGTCCAGCGCCATCAGCAGCCCTGGGGGGCGCGGCGGGGACACCGTGAGCCACCGGGGGCCGCGGCGGCAGGGTCCCGCTCCCGGTGCCCCGGCGTCACCGCCGCTCACCGAAGGCGGCCCGGAAGGCCCCGAGCGCGGCGGGGTCACGGGGGCGGTGCAGCAGCCGCGCGAGGCGCCCCCAGCTCGCCAGCTCCCGCGGCTCGAAGCCCAGCAGGCGCCGGGCACGGCCTGGGGGACGCCCACCGGAGGGGGCCCCGCAGGGCACCGGGGGCTCCTCCGGTGCCGGTGTCGCCGCTGCCGTTTCCTCCGCCCCGCGTCCCGCTCGCCGCCGCCGGGCTGGGCCTGGAGGGGCAGAGGTCGGAGGTCAGAGGTCAGGGGGGCAGGGGGCGCGGTGGGTCCCCGCCGCCCTCCCGGTGGCACCCGGTGCCCGCACCCATCGCCGCCGCCGCCGCCGCCATGGCCGGGTGCCCGCCCCCTCGCCACGTCACCGTCACGGCACCGCCCGGCGGCCAACGGCTGCTGGGGAGTGAGGGGGAGGGGGGGGGGCGATGCCCGGCCCCGCCCCCTGACCTCTGACCCGCTGAACTCTGACCCCGCTGCGGTCACCGACCCTCCCCTCCCCCCCTTTCCCCCTCCCCTCCCCCACCCCCGCTCGCTGCCCCCCCTGCGGCCCCTCCCCCAGCCCCATGACCTCTGACCCCACGCCCCCCCCTCACCCCCCCGACCCCTGCCCCCTCCGTGACCTCTGACCCTTGACCCCTCCTGCTTTCCCCGCCCCCTCACCCCACGGCAACCCCGCGGGGTTCCCTGACCCCGCCCACCGAGATTTGACCACGCCCATCGAGTCAGGCCCCGCCCCCTGGCCCCCGCCCCCTGACCCCATCGTGACCCCGCCCCCTGCCCCCGCCCCTGCCCCGGGCGGTGCCGCCGCCGCTCCCGGAAGCCCCGGGCGGGAACGGGACCGGGACCGAAGCGGGGCCGGGCAGCGGCTGCGGCCATGGTGAGGGGAGGGCGGGACGGGACCGGCACCGGCACCGGCACCGGCACCGGGACCGGGACCGGGACCGGGACCGGGACCAGGAAATGGGGAAATGGGGAAGTGCCCCGGGGCCGTTGGGCTGCGGCTGCCGCGGGGGGGGGCGGGGCTGGGGGCCCTATGGGGTGCCTATGGGGTGCCTGGGGGGGGGTTGGGGTGCCTAGGGGGGCTTGGGGGGGCTTTGGGGTGTCTATGGGGGCTTGGGGGGCACCTATGGGGGCTTGGGGGGTGTCTGGGGGGAGCTATAGGGCACCTGTGGGTGCTTGAAGGGTGCATGGGGGAGCTATAGGGCACCTATGGGTGCTCGAGGGGTACCTGTGGGTGCGTGGGGGGGCGTATGGGGGGGCTATAGGGCACCTGTGGGGGCATGGGGGATGTATGGGGGGGCTATAGGGCACCTATGGGTGCTTGCGGGGCTGTATGGGGGGGGCTATGGGTGACTGGGGGGTACCTGTGGGGGTTATAGAGCACCTATGGGTGCTTGCAGGGGTGTATGAGGTGCCTATGGGGGTTATGAGGTACCTGTGGGTGCTTGGAGGAGGGTATATGGGGCGCCTATGGGGTGCTTGGGGTGGCATATGAGGCACCTATGGGTGCTTGGGTGACTATATGGGGTGCCTATGTGCACTTGAGTGCCACCTATGAATGCCTGAGGGGATGTATGGGGTGCCTGTGAAGGGGTTATGGGGCGCCTATGGAGGGGTTATGGGACACCTATGGGTGCTTCAGGGGGTATATGGGGGACCTATGGGGGGTTACGAGGTACCTGTGGGTCCTTGGGGGGGTTACGGGCCACCTGTGGGTGCTTGGAGGGGGGTATATGGGGCCCCTGTTGGGTGCCCAAGGGGTTATGGGGAGCTTGTGGGGTGCCTGGGGGTGTTCGGAGCCCCTATGGGGTGCTGGGGGTGCGCTTGGGGTGGGTGTGGGGCAGCTCCAACTTCTTGGGGGCCTCTGTGAGCACCCACGGGTGCTGGGGAGGCTCCTCGGGGGCTGTGTGGGGTGGGCACGGGGCACCCGGGTGTGTGTGCCCGGGGGGGTGCCCCCCACCCACCGAGGCGGTGCCGGGCGCAGGCGGACGCCCCGGGGGGCAGCGAGCGCGTGCGGGACCTGCAGCGGGAGGTGGAGGGCGTGAAGAGCATCATGAGCCAGAACGTGGAGCGCATCCTGGCGCGGGGCGAGAACCTCGAGCACCTCCGCAACAAGACCGAGGACCTGGAGGCCACGGTGCGGGGACACTGCGGGGACACTGGGGACATGGCGGGGACACACGGCCATGAGGAGCGGGGGGGTTCCGAGGTCACTGTTTTGGCCACGTGGTCCGCAGGGTGGCACCGGGACCCCAGGTGGGGATGGGCTTGTGGGACCTGGGGTACCCCCGGAGTGGCACTGCGTCCCCAGGGGTCCCCAGGTGCAGGGTGCCAGGTCCCCAAGGTGGCACCAGGTCCCCAAGGTGGCACTGTGTCCCCAAGGGGTCCCTAGATGTGGGGTACCAGGTCCTCAAGGTGACACCAGGTCCCCAGATGTGGGACATGAGGTCCTCAAGGTGGCACTGGGTCCCCATGGGATCCTAAATGTGCGGGACCGGGTCCCCAAGGGATCCTTAAAATTTGGGCATCAGGTCCCCGCGGTGACACCAGGTCCCCAGGGGGTCTTTAGGTGTGGGGCACCAGGTCCCCAAGGTGGCAACAGGTCCCCAAGGGGTCCTTAGAATTGGGGCATCGGATCCCTAAGGTGACACCGGGTCTCCAGGGGGTCGTTAGATGTGGGACATCGGGTCCCCAGGGTGACACCGGGTCCCCAAGAGGTCCTTAGATGTGGGTCACCGGGTCCTCTAGGGGTCCCGGGTGTGGGACATTGGGTCCCCAAGGGGACACCGGGTCCCCAAGAGGTCCCAGATGTGGGGCTTCACGTCCCCAAGGGGACACCGGCTCCCCAAGAGGTTTCAGCTGTGGGGTCCCCAGGTGGGTGCAGGGTCCCCGTGGCGGCAGCGGGGTCCCCCCGGCGCCCCCCCTGAGCCCCCCCGTTGCCGCAGTCGGAGCACTTCAAGACGACGTCGCAGAAGATGGCACGCAAGTACTGGTGGAAGAACACGAAGCTGCTCCTCATCCTCGGGCTGCTGGGCGCCGTCATCCTCATCCTCATCATCCTCCTGGCCTCGGGCGTCATCCCCACATAGGGCCCCCCCCACACCCCCTGCCTGGGGGCCCCCCCCAGAGGCAGCGGCCCCATAAACGTGGTGCTGCGGAGCCGAGCGTGGGCTGTGTGACGCGGGGGGGGGGGGGGACGCGGGGAGCGGTGCCAGGCGGGTGCCTGGTGCCTGGGGACAAAAGGCGCCGTGTGACAAAGGGCAGTGCCACCCGGCGGGGGGCCGCGGCTGGGGGGGACCCGGAAAATGGGGGGGGGCTCTGGGGGGGACACAGGGCTTGGGGGGTCCTGGGGGGATCCACACTTTGAGGGGGTCTCTGGGGGACCCAAGGCATGGGAGGGTTCTTGGAGGACCCCACACTTTGGGAGGGGGGGTCCTGGGGGGACCCAAGGTTTTGGGGGGTCCTGGGTGGGATCCGCACTTTGGGGAGGTCCTGGGGGAGACCCACGCTTGTAGGGACATGGGGGTCCTGGGGAACCCATCGCTTGGGGGGGGGGACACAAGGCTTGGGGGGGTTCTGGGTAGGACCGCACTTTGGGGAGGTTCTGGGGGGACCCCACACTTTGAGGGGGGTCCTGGTGGGACCCATGGCTTGGGGGGGGGGGTTCCTGGGAGGACCCAAGGCTTTGGGTGTCCCGGGGGGGTGGGGCATGGTTTGTGGGGGTCCTGGGGGGGATCCACACTTTGGGGGGGGATCCAGGGGGGACCCACGGCTTGGGAGAGGGGTCCCGGGGGACCCATGGCTTGGGGGGACCCAAGGTTTTGTGGGGTCCTGGGTGGGATCCAGACTTTGGGGGGGGGGGGGGGCGGATGGTTCTGGGAGGACCCCACACATTGAGGGGGTCCTGTGGGGACCCAAGGCTTCGGGGGTCCCGGGGGGCACCCATGGCTTGGGGGGGGTCCTGGGTGGGATCCACACTTTGGCGGGGTCCTGGGCAAGACCCAGGCTTGTGGGGCCATGGGGGTCCTGGAGGATCCATGGCTTGGGGGGTTCGTAGGTGGGGTCACGCTTTGGGGTCTCCTTGGGGGGGACTGACACTTTGGGGGGGCTCTGGGGGGAACCCAAGGCTTGAGGGGGAGTCTTGGGGGGGACCCACACTTACGGGGACAGGGGGGTCGTGCGGGACCCGCGCCTTGGGGGAGGGGGGTCCTGGGTGGGCCGCCCATTTGTGGGGTTCCTCGGGGGGGCACCCACAGCTATGGGGCTGAGGGGACACGCGGGGGGGGGGTCAAGGGGAGGGGGGGGGGCGGGGACACGGCTCGTGGGAGCGGCCCCACGGGGGGGGGTCACGCGTGTCCGGGGGCGCCCCCACGGGGGTGGGGCGGGGGCGGGGCCGGGGGCCGGGACGGGCACGGCTGCTCCGGTCCTGTCCCTGTCCCGGTCCCGGTCCCTGTCTCTGTCCCCGTCCGGTCCCGGTCCCGTCCCGGTCCCGTCCCGGTGCCGCCCGGAGCATGGTGAGCGCCGCCGCTTTCGCTTTCGGTTCCCGGGGGGGCGGCCGTGGGGGGAGCTGTCGCCGCCGTGTCCCCGCCGTGTCCCCGCGCCGTGCTCCCCCCGCGCCCCCCCCCGCCACCCGCTGTGCCCTGCACCGTGTCCCCCCTCCCCCCCCCCCCCGTCCCCGTGGGTGCCCTGCCCCACGCAGTGCCCGCGTGGCCCTGGCGCCGTGGGCCGTGGCCCTGTGTCCCCATGTCGCCATGGTCCCCATGTCCCCATGGGCCATGTCCCTGGGTCCCCGCATCCCCATGGTCCCCGTATCCCCCTGATCCCCCTGTGCCCATGTCCCCGTGGTCCCCGTGCCCCCGATCCCCACGTCCCCTGATCCCCGTGTCCCCGCGTCCCCATGATCCCTGTGTGCCCTGTCCCCATTTCCTGGGGTCCCCGTGGTCCCCGTGTCTCCCGTCCCTGCGTCACCCTGTCCCTGTGAGTCTTGTGTCCCCACGTCTCCCATCCCCATATCCCCCGATTCCTGTGTGCCCTGTCCCCATGTCCCCTGATCCCCCGGTCCCCATGGTCCCCATGTTTCCTACCCCAACGTTGCCCTGTTCCCACGGGTCTTGTGTCCCCATGTCCCCCTAATCTCCATCTGCCCTGTCCCATGGTCCTCATA
Source organism: Cygnus olor (assembly GCF_009769625.2). NCBI lineage: Eukaryota > Metazoa > Chordata > Aves > Anseriformes > Anatidae > Cygnus > Cygnus olor. Next base: position 1,342,771 of record NC_049195.1, on the reverse strand, counting down.
GCCCCATGATCCCTGTGTGCCCCGTCCCCATGTCCCCCTGATCCCCATGTGCCCCATTCCCATTTCATAGGGTCCCCGTGTCCCCATAGTCCTCATGTCCCCATGTCTCCCGTCCCTGTGTCACCCTGTCCCCATGGGTCTTGTCCCCCCGTATGCCCTGTCCCCTCATCCCCATGGTCCCTGTGTCCCATCCCTGTTCCCACGTGCCCTGTCCCCGCAGTCCCAATGTCCCCAAGGTCCCTGGCCTTGTGTCCTGTCCCCTGTCTGCCCCATCCATGCTGTGCCCTGTCCCCATGTCCCCACGCTGTGCCCTGTCCCCATTGTTCCCACGGGTCCCATCCCATGTTCCCTGTGTCCCCTGGTCCCTGTGGGTCCCATTCCTGTGTCCCTGTGGTCCCCATGTCCCCACAGTCCCCATGGCCTCCATCCCTGTGTCCCACATGCCCCATCCCCTTGGTCCCCGTGTCCCCAGGGTCCTCGTGACCCGATGGTCCCTATGACCCAAGGTCCTCATGGTCCCTGTGTCCCCATGTCCTCCATCTCTGCGTCCCCACATGCCCCGTCCCCATGGTCCCTGTGTACCCAAGTCACTGAGCCCCCCCCGTCCCCATAGTCCCCATGACACCAAGGTCCCCATGTCTTCAAGGGCCCCCTTTCCCCAAGGTCCCCACATCTCCAAGATCCCCAAGGTCTCCATGGCCCCAGGGTCCCCATGACACCAAGGTCCCCATGTCCCTGAGGTCCCTGTGTCCCCAAGGTCTCCATGCTCCTCATGTCCCCAGTGTCCCCAAGATCCCAGAGGTCTCCATGGTCCCCATGTCCCTGAGGTCCCTGTGTCCCCAGTATCCCCAAGGTCCTCATGTCCCCAAGATCCCCATAGTCCCTGTGTCCCCAAGGTCCCCATGTCCCTGAGGTCCTAATGTCCCGAAGGTCTCCATGTCCCCAAGGTCACCACGTCCCCAAGGTCACCATGTCCCCAAGATCCCCAAGGTCTCCATGGTCCCCATGTCCCCAAGATCCCCATAGTCCTTGTGTCCCCAAGGTCCCCATGTCCCTGAGGTCCCTGTGTCCCCAAGGTCTCCATGCTCCTCATGTCCCCAGTGTCCCCAGGATCCCAGAGGTCTCTGTGGTCCCCATGTCCCTGAGGTCCCTGTGTCCCCAGTATCCCCAAGGTCCTCATGTCCCCAAGATCCCCATAGTCCCTGTGTCCCCAAGGTCCCCATGTTCCTGAGGTCCTCATGTCCCGAAGGTCTCCATGTCCCCCAGGTCACCATTTCCCCAAGGTCACCATGTCCCCATGTCCCCAGGGTCACCATGTCACCAAGATCCCCAAGTTCTCCATGTCCCCAAGGTCCCTGTGTCCCCAATATCCCGAAGGTCCCCACGTCCCTGAGGTCCCTGTAGTCCCTGTGTCCCCAAGCTCTCCACGGTCCCCATGTCCCCAAGGCCCCCACGTCCCCAAGGTCCCCATGTCCCCAAAGTCCCCATGACCCCAAGATCCCCATGTCCCCAAGGTCCCCGTGTCCCCAGTCTCCCCAAGGTCCCCATGACCGCAGGGTCTCCATGGTCCCCACGTCCCCAAGGTCCCCAATCCCCCCAGCACCCCCACCCCCCACCCCCTCCCCCCGGTGACGCTTGGGGTCCCGCAGGCGGGGCTGGCGCAGTGCCAGCGCGAGGCGGAGGAGGTGACGGAGCTGATGAAGCAGAACTTCGCCAAGGCGCTGGAGCGCGAAGGGCGCCTCAGCGACCTGGACAGCCGCGCGCAGGAGCTGCGAGCCATGGTGGGCACGAGGAGGGGACCCTATGGGGACATATGGCCCGGGGGAGACATGGGGACACGCGGCCCATGGCGGGGGGAACGGGACGTGGCACTTGGGGAGCACGGGGTGGGCATATGGCCCAGGGGGATGTGGCATTTGGGGGGGTGCATCGGGGGCATAGGGACAGGGGGGCATGGCATTTGGAGGGACGTTATGGGGACACGGTGGGGACACACAGCCCAGGGGGGGATGTGGCACTCTGGGGACACTGTGGGGACATACGGCCTGGGGGGGACATGGCATTTAGAGGGACGTTATGGGAGCACTATGGGGACATATGGCCTGGGGGGACGTGGCACTTGGGGGATGTGGTGGGGACACACAGCCTGGGGGGGACATGGCATTTGGAGGGATGTTATGGGGACACTATGGGGACATACAGCTTAAGGGGGACACTATAGGGACATATGGCCTGGGGGGACATGGCACTTGGGGGACGTGTTGGGGACATACAGCCTGGGGGGGACATGGCACTTGGGGGACGTGTTGGGGACATACAGCCTGGGGGGGACATGGCACTTGGGGGAAAAATATGGGGACACTATGGGGACACACAGCCCGGGGGGTGTGGCCCTAGGGGGGGGGGCAGTGTGGGAACCTATAGCTCTGGGAGGATGTGGCCCTGGGGGGACATGATGGGGACACTGTGGGGACAGTATAGGGACGTGCATCCTGGGGGGGTTATGGCTGGGGGGGGACACTATGGGGACATGCATCCTGGGGGGGTTATGGCAGTGGGGGGGGGACATTATGGGGACATGCATGCTGGGGGGATTATGGGGGGGGAGGGGGAAACACCATGGGGGCACTACGGGGACATTGTTCTGGGGGAGTTATGGGCTGGGGGGGGGACACTTTGGGGACAGTATAGGGACATACATCCCGGAGGGGGGGGGTTATAGCAGTGGGGGGGACATTATGGGGACGTTCTTCCTGGGGGGGTTACGGCCCTGAGTGGGGGGGCGGACCACAACCCGGTGGGGGGGTCCCTACAAGACCACATGCCCCTGGGCAGTATGGGGACACGGGGACACACGGGGACGTGCCCCCCACCCTACAATCTCCTCGCCCCCCCCCGCCGTGCACAGGGCGAGACGTTCACGCGCAGCACGCGGGCGGTGGCGCGGCAGCAGCGCGCGGGGCACCGGCGGTGGCGGCTGGTGCTGGGGGGGGCGGTGGCCGTGGGGCTGCTGCTGCTGCTCGCCATCGCCCTGGGGCTGGGGCTCGCCCCCCGCGGCCCCCCCGCGCCCCCCGGCCCGGCCCCCCTGGCCACCAGCAGCCCCCCCACCCCGCCGTGACACGGCCCCGGGAGACCCTGCGGTAAATAAGACATTGTTATGAGTGCTGGGAGACCCTACAATAACAAAGCACCTGGAGCCGCTTCAGGAGACCCTACAATAAATAAGACAGTGATGGGAGACCCTACAATAACAAAGCACCTGGAGTTGCTCCAGGAGACCCTACGGTAAATAAACACCTGGAGCTGCTCCGGGAGACCCTACGGTAAATAAGGCATCACTGCAAGTGATGGGAGACCCTACAATAACAAGCCACCTGGAGCTGCTCCGGGAGACCCTACAGTAAATAAGACAGTGCTGTGAGTGCTGAGAAAACCTACAATAACAAACAACCTGGAGTTGCTTTGGAGACCCTACAGTAAATAAGACATTATTGCGAGTTCTGGGAGACCCTACAATAACAAGCCACCTGGAGCTGCTCTGGGAGACCCTACAGTAAATAAGACAGTGCTGTGAGTGCTGAGAAAACCTACAATAACAAACAACCTGAAGTTGCTTTGGAGACCCTACAGTAAATAAATACCTCGAGCTACTCTGGGAGACCCTACAGTAAATAAGACATCACTGCAAGTGATGGGAGACCGTACAATAACAAACCACCCAGATCTGCTCCAGGAGACCCTACAATAAATAAGCCAGCACTGCAAGTTCTGGGAGACCCTACAATAACAAACCAACAAGAGCTGCTTGGGGAGACCCTACAAAAATAAGCTACCACAACAAGCACTGGGAGACACTACAGTAACAAGCCACCAGGAGCTGCTTGGGAAGACCCTACAACAACAAGCCAGTAAGAACCCCCTCTGTGAGACCCTACAATAACAAACCACCAGGAGCTGCTCCAGGACAACCCTATAATAAACAAACGTCAGGACCTGCCTGGGGAGACCCTATAAAAATAAGCCCGCACACCAAGCAGTAGGAGACACTACAGTAACAAACCACCAGGAGCTGCTCCAGGGAGACCCTACAATAAACAAGGGTGCTTTCAGGAGACCCTGCAATAACAAACCAGTAGGAACCTCCTCTGTGAGACCCTACAAAACAAAATACTAGGAGGTGTTCCAGGCACACTACAATAACAAACCAGCAGGACCCTCTCTGGGAGACCCTACAATAAATAAGGCTGCAGGATCTGCTTTATGAAGGTCCAATGACAACAACCCACCAGGACTCGCTGTTGGAAGACCCTACAATAACAAACCACCGTGCCTTGCGCCAGGGCGACCCATCAATAACAAACCCATAGGGCCTGATTTTGGGAGACCCTACAATAACAGGCCTGTGGGATCCGCTGCAGGGAGACTCTACGATAACAAACCAGCACGACATGCTCCAAGAAGATCCTACAATAATACACCAGCAGGACTCGCCGTTGGGAGACCCTACAATAACAAACCACCGTGCCTTACTCCAGGGAGACTCTACAATAACATATAGCCATGTCTCACCCCAAGGAGACCCTACAATAACAAATATCCCTGCCTCGCCCCCAGGAGACCCTACAATAACAACCCTACGGGGCCCAATTCGGGGAGCCCCTACCACAATAAACCATCACAGCCCACCTGGAAGAGACCCTACAACAACAACACAGCGCGACCTGCGGCTCAGGGGGGGCCCAATCCTGTCCTGTCCCCCCCTAATCTGGGGGCACGGTCCTGGTGGCACCTCTGTGCCACGCGAGGGTGACAGCGGGGTGGGTGGCGAGGACGTGGGTGCTGTGGCCCTGCCACCGAGGTGGGGACACCGGGGGGGGCGGGGACCTGATAGGGAGGGGATGGGGATCCTGGGGAGCTGGTGGCGCCCAGGGAGGGGACAAGGACCTGGTGGCCATGACAGGGAGGGGATGGGGACTCTGGGGACCTGGTGGCACCCAGGGAGGTGACAGGGAGGGGTTGGGGACCTGGTGGCCATGACGGGGAGGGGATGGGGACCCTGGGGACCCGATGGCCCTGGTGACACCTGGGGAGGGGACAGGGACCTGGTGGCCCCAATGGGGACAGGATGGGGACCCTATGGCTGTGGTGGTACCCGGGGATGGGATGGGGACCTGGTGGCACCCAAAGAGGTGACAGGGACTTGGTGGCCATGACAGGGAGGAGATGGGGACCTTGGGGACACGATGGCACCCAGGGTGTGGACGGGGACCTTGGGGACCTGATGGCACCGGGGAAGTGACAGGGACTTAGTGGCCGTGACGGGGAGGGGATGGGGACCTTGGGGACCTGGTGGCACCCAGGGAGGTGACAGGGACCTGGTGGCCATGTCAGGGAGGGGATGGGGACCTCGGGGACCCGATGGCCCTGGTGGCACCTGGGGACAGGACAGGGTCTGCAGTAGCACCTGGGGAGGGGACAGGGACCTGGTGGCCTCAATGGGGACGGGGTGGGGACCCTATGGCTGTGGTGGCACCCGGGGATGGGATGGGGACCTGGTGGCACCCGGGGAGGTGACAAGGACCTGGTGGCCATGACGGGGAGGGGATGGGGACCTTGGGGACCTGGTGGCACCCAGGGAGGTGACAGGAACCTGGTGGCACATGGGGAGGTGATGGGGACCTGGTGGCACCCCCCCCCCTCGGAGGCAGCACGCCCCCCCTTGTCCCCAGCATGGCAGGGGACACCACCGGCGAGGTCCCCAACCGTGGTGACATCAGGGACCCCCCCACCCCCCCGTGCCTCAGTTTCCCCAGACACAGCCACGCACATGGGGGCCTCCATCCCGTTTACTGCCCCCACAACCCCCCCCGGCACCCGGCGGCGGGGACCAGGGGGGTGACGGCGGCCGTCCCGGTGTCACCGCGTCCCCGGCGGGTGTCCCCGATGTCACCGCGTCCCCGGTGTCACCGCGTCCCCTGGCGCTTGCTGAGCTCGTCCTGCACCCGCTGGCACAGGGCACGCCGCAGGGGGGGCTCCAGGGGGCTGCAGGCGCACACCCTCTGCGTCACCTCCTCGGCGCTGTCCCCCTGCGGCACCCGGTGTCACCGCGGGGCTGGGGGGGGGGGGACACACGCTCACGGGGGGGTGTCCCCACGTCCCCGGCCCCCCCCCCGCCCCCGTGTCCCCACCTGGTGCACGATGACGCTGGTGATGCGCCCGTCGTCCCCCTCGAAGTCCAGGCAGAAGAGCCGGGGGCAGCGGGGCTCGGGGGGGGCGGGGGGGGGCGGGGACCCCGCGGTGCCGTCACCGGAGGCGCCGCCCCCTGCGGCCACCCCGGGGTGGGGGCGGGGCGGGGGTGGTCACTGCGGGTGGTGCCCCCCGTGCCCGCCCCCCCCAGCCCCATCACCACCTCTGGGTGCCCCCCCCCCCCCACCCTGGGGACCCCCCCCCAGTCACTGGGGGTGCCCCCCCCACCCCATTCCCCCTCCTTGCCCCCCCCCCCCCAACCCACCCCACCCTTGGGTGCCCACCCTAGGGACCGCCACCATGCCCCCCCCCCCATGACTGGGTGCCCCCCATGCCCTCCCATGGGTGCCCCCCTCAAGCTCACCAGGGCCCCCCCCCATATGGGTGCCCCCCCCGGGGTGCCCCCCCAGTTCACCAGGCCCCTCCTACCCCCCCATTGGGTGCCCCCTCCATGCCCGTGCCCACCCTTGGGTGCCCACCCCCCCCCAAAGCCCCCTGGACCACCTGCCCCTTATTGGGTGCCCCCCCCCTTATTGGGTACCCCCCCCCCATTGGGTGCTCCCCAGCACCGCCCTCATTGGGTGCCCCCCCATCTATCAGCAGTGCCCCCCCCCGCTTTGGGTGCCTTCCCCCGTGCCCACACCCACCCTTGGGTGCCCCCCTGCTCCCCCCCCAAGCCCCCTGGACCGCCCCCCCCTTATTGGGTGCCCCCCCCTTTGGGTGCCCCCCCCATCTTATCGGGGTGCCCCCCCATGCCCGTGCCCACCCTTGGGTGCCCCCCCCCCCAAGTCCCCAGCCCCCTCCCCCCCCTTTGGGTGCCCCCCCTCTCACCGGGCCGCCGGGGCCGGTACACCGGCTGGTCGGGACGGCGGGGCCGGGGGGGGGCCGCGGTGTGCCGCCCCCTCGCCCGCCCCCGCGCCTGCCGCACCGAGCGCTCGTAGGCGTCCCTGGGGCAGCGGCCCCTCAGCGCCCGCCGGTACCGGGGGGGCACCGGGGGGGGTCGGGGGGGGGGTACGGGGTACTGGGAATGGGCGCGGGGGGGTCCTGGAGGGGCACCGGGGGGATGGTGGAGCACCGGGGGGGGGGACACCGGAGTACCGGGAGGGCACCGGAGGGGGGGTATTGGGGTACCGGGGAGGGTATTGGGGTACCGGGGGGGTACCGGGAGGGCACGGGGGGTGGTATTGGGGTACAGGGGGGGCACGGGAGGATGTTGGGGCACCGGGGAGGGCCCGGGGGGGGCTATTGGGGTACCGGGGGGGGCACGGGAGCACCGGAGGGTACCAGCGGGGTACCGGGAGGGTACGGGATGGTACCGGGGGGGGGGGGTATTTGGGCACCGAGGGGGGCACGGGAGCACAAGGGGGGATCCCGGGAGGGTACGGGAGGTGGTATTGGGGTACCGGGGGGGTATTGGGGTACCGGGGGGGGCACGGGAGCACCGGGGGGATACTGGGAGGGACTAGGATAGTACCGGGGGGGGTACTGGGACACCGAGGGGGGCAGGGGAGCGCTGGGGGGGGTATTGGGGCACCGGGGGAGACACGGGAGGGTCCCGGGACACCGGGGGGGTACTGGGGTACCAGGGGGGGTGTCCCGGGAGGGTACCGGGAGCAGTACTGGGGTACCGGGGGGGTACCGGGCGGTACCGGGGGGGTTGTTGGGGCACCGGCGGGCACAGCCGGCAGCATCGGGGACCCGGGGCCGCGGGGGGGGGGGGGGTCCGGTTGAGGGGGGCAGGGTTGGCGGTGCCGGGGGGCCCGGTGCCGGTACCTGGCGAGCTGGTTGCGGCGGATGTGCCGCACGAAGCCGTGGCTCATATCGAGCCGCCCGCCCGGCCGGCGGCAGCGCCACCCCGCGGCCGCCTCCATGAAGCGGCGCCGGGAGGTGCAGGAGGCCCCGCCGGTACCGGGCCGCGGCCCCTTTAAAACCCCCGCCGGCCGCCGCGGGGGCGCGGCAGCGCGCATGCGCGGGGGCGGAGACGGGCAGGGCGGCGCGCACGCGCAGAGTGCAGAACGAAGCCCCGCCTCCTTCTGCGCTTGCGCGGTGGGGTCGCGGCGCACGCGCAGTGCGCGGCCATGTCCAGCCGCGGGAAGCGGGACCGGGAGCGGGAGCGGGAGCGGGAGCGGGGGGGGGGGGGGAGGGGGCGGCTCCGGCTCCGGCTCCGGCTCCGGCTCCGGTTCGGGCTCGGCGCGGGGCTCGTCGCGGAGCCGCCGGGAGGGGGAGGCGGAGCGGGGCCGGGGCCGGCGGGAGGCGGAGCGGGGCCGTGACAAGCGGGAGGCAGCGGAGAGCGGCGGGGGCCCGGGGCCGGGCCTGGCGGGGGGCCCCGCGCGCCTCAGGAAGGAGCCGGGGGCCGGCAGCGGGGCCTGGGCCGGGACCGGGACCGGGACCGGAGCCGGGAGCGGGCCCGTGAGGGTGAAGCGCGAACGGGAGCCAGAGGGGGAGTCCGACCCCGAGCCCGAGCCCGCCGGTGAGCGCGGGGGGGAACGGGGGGGCGATGGGGGGGGGGTTGGGGGGGGCCGGGGGGGGCACCGGGGGGGGATCTGGGCGGTACCGGGGCTGGAACTGGGGGGGCACTGGGAACTGGGGGGCACTGGGGCTGGATCCGGGGGAGAGGCACCGGGAACCGGGGGAGCACCGGGATGGGATCTGGGGGGGCACCGGGCCAGAATTGGGGGGGTAACGGGAACCAGGGGGGGCACTGGGGTGCAATTTGGTGGCACCGGTTTGGGATCTGGGGGTACTGGGGCGGGATCTGGGGTTTACCGGGGCTGGATCTGGGGGCACCGGGATGGGATTGGGGGGCACCAGGGGGGTCGGCACCACCCCCTCGCTAACGAGCCCCTCGCTGACGAGCCCCGTGCCCCCGCAGTGCGCTATGGCCGCTTCGACCCCGAGGACCAGCGCAGCCGCCACTGCCCCTACCTGGACACCATCAACAAGTGAGGCGGGGGGGCAGGGGAACGGGCACCGGGAGGGGGCACCGGGCGCACCGGGGGTGTCCCGCGGCCACCCCACGGCTCTGCCCCCCCCCCCCCCCCCCCCCCCCCAGGAGCGTGCTGGATTTTGACTTTGAGAAGCTGTGCTCCATCTCGCTGTCCCACATCAACGTCTACGCCTGCCTGGTCTGCGGGAAGTACTTCCAGGGTGAGCAACGGGGGCAGCGTCCCGGCCCCCCCGCTGCGGTTCTGGGGGGTTTTTGGGGTGCCCCGAGCCCTTTCCCAATCCCTCCTGTCCCTCACTCCTGTGGTTTTGGGGCACCCTGAGCCCTTTCCCCCATCCCTCCTGTCCCTTACCCCTGTGGTTTTGGGCTTTTGGGGGCACCCTGAGCTCTTCCCTTATCCCTCCTGTCCCTTTTCCTTGCGGTTTTGGGGCTTTTTGGGGTGCCCTGAGCCCTTTCCCCATCCCTCCTGCCCCCTGCCCCTGACGCCTCGTCCCTCTCTCTGGCAGGCCGGGGGCTGAAGTCCCACGCCTACATCCACAGCGTGCAGCTCAGCCACCACGTCTTCCTCAACCTGCACACCCTCAAGTTCTACTGCCTGCCCGACAACTACGAGATCATCGACTCCTCCCTCGAGGACATCACGGTGTGGCCCCCTGCGGCCCCGCGCCACCCGCCCGGCCCTGGGGCTGCCCCCGGGAGCCCCCCCCAGCTGAGGCCGTTTTCTCCCCCCGGTCCCCGCAGTACGTGCTGAAGCCCACCTTCACCGCGCAGCACATCTCCAACCTGGACAAGCAGGCCAAGCTTTCGCGCGCCTACGACGGCACCACCTACCTGCCCGGCATCGTGGGGCTCAACAACATCAAGGCCAACGACTACGCCAACGCCGTGCTGCAGGTACGGCCCCCGGGCTGGGTTTTGGGGGGCTGCACGCCCCCCCCCCCAAAAAAACCAACCCTTAACAGGGCTGCCTCCCGCCCCGTCCCCGCCCGCAGGCTCTGTCCAACGTCCCCCCGCTGCGGAATTACTTCCTGGAGGAGGACAACTACAAGAGCATCAAGCGCCCGCCCGGGGACATCATGTTCCTGCTGGTGCAGCGCTTTGGGGAGCTGATGCGGAAGCTGTGGAACCCGCGCAACTTCAAGGCGCATGTCTCGCCCCACGAGATGCTGCAGGCCGTGGTGCTGTGCAGCAAGAAGAACTTCCAGATCACCAAGCAGGGTGCGGGGCGGCGCTGGGCGCGGCCGGGAGGCGCTGCCATTGTGGGCACGGCTCTGATTTCTCCCCCTGCTTTGCAGGGGACGGGGTCGATTTCCTCTCCTGGTTCCTCAACGCGCTGCACTCGGCCCTGGGCGGCACCAAGAAGAAGAAGAAAAGTGAGAGGGGGGCTTTGGGGGGGGCTTTTGGGTGGGTGACGTCCCCCGGGGGGGGGTCACGGCTGCAGGTGATGCTCGTTTCAAGCCGAGGTTGGCTCCTGTCTTCTCCACCGTCCCCGTTCCGTGCCCGCAGCCATCGTCACCGACGTCTTCCAGGGCTCCATGCGCATCTTCACCAAAAAGCTGCCTCACCCCGACCTGGTGAGTGTCCCCTGGGGGTTGGGGGGCTTCCACAGCCCGGGGAGGGGGCTTCCCACCCCGCCAGCCCTGCGCTGAGCCCGGTCCCGCAGCCTGCCGAGGAGAAGGCGCAGCTGCTGCAGAACGCCGAGTACCAGGAGACGATGGTGGAGTCCACCTTCATGTACCTGACGCTGGACCTGCCCACGGCGCCGCTCTACAAGGACGAGAAGGAGCAGCTCATCATCCCCCAGGTGCCCCTCTTCAGCATCCTGGCCAAGTTCAACGGCGCCACCGAGAAGGAGTATAAGACCTACAAGGAGAACTTCCTCAAGCGCTTCCAGCTCACCAGGCTGCCGCCCTACCTCATCTTCTGCATCAAGCGCTTCACCAAGAACAACTTCTTCGTGGAGAAAAACCCCACCATCGTCAACTTCCCCATCACGTGAGTGCCCCCGCAGGGGTTTTGGGGTGCCTCAAGGCCCCAAAGGGGCTCCCCCGGTGCCAGAACCCGTCCTTTGCAAGCTGGGGTGTGCAGGTGTTTGGGGTGCCTTTGGGATCTCCCCTAGTGACTGAACCCAGGCTTTGCAAAGCAGGGTGCCCAAGTTTTTGGGGTGCCTTTGGGATCTCCCCCAGTGCCCAAATTCGGGCTTTGCAAACCAGGGTGCTCATGTTTTTAGGGTGCCTTTAGGATCTCCCCCAGAACCCGAATCTGGGCTTTGCATTGCAGTGTGCGCACTTTTCTGGGGTGCCTTTGGGATCTCCCCTCGTGCCTGAACCCAGGCTTTGCAAAGCGGGATGCTCACATTTTTGGGGTGCCTTTAGGATCTCCCCTGGTGCCCAAACCCACCCTTTGCAAACCAGGGTGCTCACGTTTTTGGGGTGCTTTTGGGATCTCCCCCCGTGCCCGAGCCCACCCTTTGCAAACCGGGGTGCGCGCGGGGATCCCCGGGGGAGGTTTTGGGGCAGCGTGGGTGCCCACGGCGCGTCTCCGCAGCAACGTGGACCTGCGGGAGTACCTGTCGGAGGAGGTGCAGGCGGTGCACACCAACACCACCTACGACCTCATCGCCAACATCGTGCACGACGGGAAACCCTCCGAGGGCTCCTACCGCATCCACGTGCTGCACCACGTGAGTGGCCCTCCGGGGCGTGTGGAGGGGGGGGGGGGACAAAAAGGTGCCCCCTGGCGTCACCGGTGTCCCCTCGTGTCCCCTCGCAGGGCACCGGTAAGTGGTACGAGCTGCAGGACCTGCAGGTCACCGACATCCTGCCGCAGATGATCACGCTTTCCGAGGCCTACATCCAGGTGAGGGGACGCCAGGGGGGGACACGGGGACACCTCTCGCACCCCAAACTTCCCCCCACATTGCTCACCCCCCTGTTCCCCCCACCCCCCCCAGATCTGGAAGCGGCGCGAGGAGGACGAGACGAACCAGCAAGGCGCCTGAGCCCCGCGGGGCCACCCATTAAAGGACTCCGCGTGTATTTTTTTAAACCTTTTTCCGCCCTTTTTGCCCCAGTTTCGCCGCAGGAGGTGACGCGTGGTTTTCACAGCTTTGGGGTAGCTGGGGGAGGTGTGAGAACCCGCCCACCCCCACTTCAAAGAGAAGAAAAACAAAAAAAAAAAACCCCGGGCGGCCCCAAACCAGATGGAGGAGAGCGGGGTGCTGGCATCCAAGCTTTATTTGGGGTCTCTGCGGGGCCGGGCGCGCTGCTGCCTCCTCCTGTCCCCCTACAGCCCGGCGTGGTCCTGGCAGTACCGCAGGGCCTGGCGGGGAGCACGGGGGGGGCATGTTGGGGGCCGCGTGTGTCCCCCCCCCCCCGTGTCCCTTGTCACCCTGCCCCTACTCACCTTGCAGCGCCGGGCGGCCTCGGGGCTGGAGCACCAATAGGCCGGGCCCAGGGCGCAGGGTCCTGGCTTCGGGGACAGCTCCGGGTCCTGCGGGGAGGGGACAGGGGTGGCAGCGGGGACGGGGACGGCCCTTGGGGGTCCTGTGGCAGCCCCGGGGTCGTCCCTTGTGGAGGTGACACGTTTGGGGGGGTCCTGGCGTGCCCTGGGGGGGGGGTGACGCCCTGTGGCGTCCCCCTGGGGACGTGGCCTTTGCTGGGTGCATCCCCTGGGGCTGTCCCACCCTTGGGGACAGTGCCACATCCCTTGGAGCTGTGGCACCTTCTGGGGCTGTGACACGGGGACGTTGGCCTGAGACGCCCTGGGGTGTGTCCCGTGGGGCCGTGAAGTCCCCGTAACGCTCCTGGCGTGTCCCCTGGGGCTGTGACACCTCCTGTGTGTGTCCCTGGAGTGTCCCCTGGGGCTGTGACACCTTGGAGCATGTCCCCTGGGGCCGTGACACGCTAGGGTCTGTCCCTTGGGGCCATGATAACCTTTTGGGTTCCTGGCACATCCCTTGGGACTGTGACACCCTGGGAAGCGTCCACTGGGGCCATAATATCTTTTTGGGTTCCTGGCACGTCCTGTGGGGTGGTGACACCTTGCGATGCGTCCCTTGGGACCACGCTAACCCTTTGTGTCCCTGGCGCATCCCATGGTGCTGTGCCACCCCGGAGCGCCTCAGCGGGCGCTGTGCCACCCCCGGGTGCTCCGCCACACCCTGGGGGTCACCCCCCCGGCACCTCGCCCCCCACCCCAACCCTGGCACCGCCACCACCACCGCCCCCAACCCCCCCGCCCTCACCTCGTGCCCCGCACGCAGCGCCGCATCCTCGGTGCCCCTGGGGGGCCGCCGCGGTGGCAGCGGGGCGCAGCCGTCGTCCTCGGGGTGGCAGGCGAGGAGCAGGCGGCACAGCAGGCGGGGGCCCAGGTGCTCCAGTACCGCCTCCAGCACCAGCACCGTGTAGCGCTCGGCCAGGCACTGGCACGTGCCCGCCACCGCCGCCGGCAGCACCCGGCACAACCGCGACACCGCCGCCGCCGCCGCCTCCTGCGGGCGGCACCGCCGTCAGGGTGGGGTCGCCCCGGCTTCGTGACCCCCCCCCCCCTTTGTGTCCCGCCCACCCTCGGCACCTTGGGGATGGAGGCTTCGAGGCGGCCGATGAAGTTGCGGCACAGCCAGCAGAGCGGCAGCGGCATGGGGAGGTCCTCGCCCTGGGGACACGGGGGGGGGGGTGCGTGCTTTCGGCTCCCTGTTCACTCTGGAGCCTAATGGTGGCGTCGGCACGGGGAGCTCCCGCTGCCTGGCTCTGCGGCCAGCGGCCCACGGGGGGGGCAACGGGGCTGCCCCTGTCCTGGCCAGTGGGGTGCCCACATCGGGGCCCATATAGAAAACCTCATAGGTGCCCGCGGATGCCCATACGGAAGCCCATATAGGTGCCCGCAGATGCCCATGTAGATGCCCCTATAAAAGCCTGTGTAGATGCCTACCGATGCCCAGGTAGGTGCCCATATAGAAGCCCATATAGGTGCGCACAGATCCCCGTATAGAATCCCATATAGATGCCCATAGATGTCCATGTAGATGTCCCCATAAAAGCCCGTATAGATACCCACAGATGCCCATGTAGGTGCCCGTATAGAAAATCATATAGGTACCCTCAGATGCCCACATAGGTGCCCACAGATGCCCGTATAAAAGCCTATATAGATGCCCATGTAGAAGCCCTTATAGAAGTCTGTGTGGATACCCACAGATACCATATGGATTCTCATATAGAAGCCTATATAGGTGCTCACAGATGCCCATGTAAGTGCCCATACAGAAGACCATATAGGTGCCCCCCAGATGCCCACATAGAAGCCCATATAGAAGCCTATGTAGATGTCCATGTAGATACCCATATAGATGTCCATATAGATGCCCCCAGCTACCCCTGTAGGTGCCCCCAGAAGCCGCTGTAGATGCCCCCAAGATGCCCATATAGAACCCTGTATAGATGCCCCCAGAGATGCCCCCCAGAGATGCCCCCAGATGCCCATATAGAAGCCTATAGAGATGCCCCCAAATACCCCCTATAGATACCCCCCAGATGCCACCAGTCCCCTGCGGAGCAGCTCCTACCTGCGGGCGGGCGCTGGGTGCCCCGAGGTGGGGGGGCACGGCCAGGACCCCCCCCGGCTGCCCTGGGCACAGCTCCAGCCGGGCGCAGATGGCCGAGGGCTTCTGGGGGGACACGGTGAGGGCACCCCCCGACAGGCAGGGGCAGCGCGGGGTGGGGGGGGCCCCAACGCCTGGGTTTGCTCCCCAGCATGGGGCACCTGGCACCCCGAGGTGTCCCGCAGTGGCACAGTGTCCCCAGTTTTCCCAGCACCCCAAGGTGTCCCGCAGTGGCATGGTGTCCCCAGAACCCCAAAGTGTCCCCAAGAGGCAAAGTGTCTCCAGTCTTCCCCCCACCCCAAGATGTCCCCAAGTGCCATAATGTCCCCAAATGTTACGGTGTCCCCAGTCTTCCCAGCACCCCAAGGTGTCCCTAAATGGAACAGCGTCCCCACTCTAACCAGCACCCCCAGGTGTCCCCAAATGGCACGGTGTCCGTCCCTAATCCTCCCGCAGCACCTTGGGGTGTCCCCAAGTGGCATTGTGTCCTCCAGCACCCCGAGGTGTCCCCAAATGGCACAGTGACCCCCCCCAATCTACCCCACACCCCAAGGTGTTCCCAAATGGCACCGTGTCCCCCCCAGCACCCCCGGGCACCCCTGCCCGCCCCTCACAGCACCCACGGGTGCCACTCACGAGGTGTTCCTCCAGGTGGGTGACGAGGAGGGTGACATACTCGTGCACCAGGTTCTGGCAGGGGGCCACCATGGTGGGCACCGGCAGCGCCGTGCACTCCCGGCGCAGAAATCCCTCCACAGCCGCCTGCGCCCACAGCCACGATGGCACCCGCGGGGGCACCCACACCTTGTGCCCCCCCCCCCCCCCCCCCGTGTCCCTCAGGCACCTTGGTGGCCGACTCGTTGGCCATGCGGAGGAGCAGGGTGACGACCTCCTGGCAGTCAGCGCACATGTCCTCCTGCGCGAGGGGGCACCCGCAGCGGGACGGAGGTGTATGGGGATGGGTGGCACAGGGACGGAGGGGGGGGTACAGGGAAGGGGGAAAGGGGCTTGGGGACATGGGGACATGTGGTGTGGAGTATGGGGGCATGGGGAAACGGAGTTTGGGACATGGGGAAATGGACTTGGGGACATATAGCATTGGGACATGGGGAAAAGGACTTGGGGACATGGGGATGTATAGCATGGGGTATGGGGGCATGGGGAAACAGACTTGGGGACATGGGGAAAAGGACTTGGGGATATGGGGACATACAGTATGGAGTAGAGGGACATGGGGAAATGGACTTGGGGACATATAGCATGGGGTATAGGACACAAGGGAATGGACTTGGGGACATGGGGACATAAGGCGTGGAGTATGGGGACATGGGGAAATGGACTTGGGAACATGGGGACATGGGGAAATGGGCTTGGGAACATGGGGACATGTAGCATGCGGACATGGGGGAATGGACTTGGGGACATGGGGACATGGGGAAATGGGCTGGGAACATGGGGACATGTAGCATGCGGACATGGGGGAATGGACTTGGGGACATGGGGACATGGGGAAATGGGCTTGGGAACATGGGGACATGTAGCATGCGGACATGGGGGAATGGACTTGGGGACATGGGGACATGGGGAAATGGGCTTGGGAACATGGGGACATGTAGCATGCGGACATGGGGGAATGGACTTGGGGACATACAGCATGGGGTATAGGGCACAGGAGAATGGCTTGGGGACATGGGGATGTACAGCATGGTGTTTGGGGACGTGGGGAAATGGACTTGGAGACATGGCAATGGGGTGTGGAGACATGGGGCATCGTTATATGGGGACATGGAGTTGGGGACATACAAACATGTGGCATGTGAACACAGATATGGGGCATGGGGACAAGGGGCACCGGGAATGGGAACATGGGGACAGAGGGACATGGCATGGGCCATTGGGCATAGGGTATGGGACGTGGGGCACCGGGACATGGGGGGGCACGGGGACATGGGAGAATGGGGACATGGGGAGAGGAACATGGGAACCCCCCCGGTCATGAGGACGCAGGGTCAGAGGGCATGGGATATGGGGTGGGGGGGCGGACACGGGGGGCTGGGGACAGGGGGAATGGGAAATAGGGCGTGGGGACGTGGGGACATGGCTCCGTGACGGCGCTCACCTTGGCGCCGGGGGCCCAGCCGCGGCGGGCGCAGAGCTCCAGGGCCCCACAGCGCAGTGCTGTCCCCCAGCTCTGGCACCAGGCGTGGGGGGGGGCCCCGCAGCGCTCCCCTGGCCCCCCCAGCCCTGCGGCCACCATCAGCACCCAGCGCCGGGACCCCCCCATAACCCCCCCAGACCCCCCTTACGGCTCTTTGGGTGTGGGGGGGAAGACCCAGGCGGCCAGGACCTCCCCCATACCCCCAAATCCCATAATGGGGAAGGGCCCCCCCATTCCACTGCCGTGTCCCCAAAGGGGGGGGGGACACCCAGATTTGGGGTTGGGGGGGTGCCCAGCCCTGGGGGGGGGGCGTCACGGTCCCTACCTGTGGTGGCACAGAGCAGGGCGAGGAGCAGCGTCCGCGCCAGGGATGGGGACGGGGACGGTGGCAGTGCCATGGTGGCAGTGGCGGGGCCGTGCCCCGCGGGCTCTTATAGCCCCGTGGGGACGGGAGGTGGCTGCTGGGACGCTGCCAGCACCACGGGGACATGCTGTCCCCAGCCCCGCTCACAGCAAGGGACAGGGCCCTGGAGGTGTCACCCCCTGTCCCCATAGCCATGTCCCCGTCGGGGTCCCCATTTCCCCGCTGAAGTTCCCATCGGGGTCCGCATGGGGGTTCCCATCAGGGTCCCTGTATGACCCCCGCAGGGGACAGGCAGGTGCCACCCCTGTGATGACAAAGCTTTATTGTGCTGGGAAGGACGGGGTGGTCACAGCGTTGGGGACATGTGGGGGACATGTGGGGGACACGGGTGCCATCGGGGGTCGTCGGAGCCAGCTGGTGCCTGGGGGGAGAAGGGGAGGGGGAGACACAGCGCGGTGTCCCCATGGCTCCATGTCCACGTGTTGTCTGCCATGTCCCTGTGTCCCCGGCCCCTCATGTCCCCATATTCTCATCCCCATGTCCCCATGTCCCCACACACCCCCTTGTCCTCCACCCACATCCCCATCTCCCCCATGCCCCAAGTTCCCCCATGACCTCCCATGTCCCCATGTCCCCACACCCCCATGTCCCCCCCCACCCATGTCCCCATGCCTCCAAACCCTGTCTCCCACACTCCATATCCCCCACTACCCCATGTCCCCAAGTCCACCCCCCATGTCCCTGTGTTCCCTTGTCCCATGCCCCCATGTCCCCATACTCCCACATCCCCCCATGTCCCCATCTCCTGCCATGTCCCCACACCCCATTGTCCCTGTGTCCCCATGCCCCATGTCCCCACACCCCCATGTCCCTCTATCCCCATGTCCCCATCTCCTGCCATGTCCCTGCACCCCCACGTCCCTGTATCCCCAAATCCCGTGTCCCCACACCCCCAAGTCCCTGTGTTCCCACGCCCCATGTCCCCACACCCCATGTCCCCGCCCCCCCCTCCCCCCACAGGCAGCACCCATGGGTGCGCCTTCCCGGCAGGGCTTTGAAGCGCCGTCCCCGGCCCTCGACTCGAGAGCCCTTGCGGGGGCTCGAGGACCCTCCAGGTGGGCAGGGCACGGGTTTGGGGACGGGTTTGGGGACAGGTTTGGGGACGGGGCTCACCTGGCTCAGGATGCCTTGTGGCACAGCCCCAGGTGGGTGCAGACGTGGGTGGGGGCCTCGCCGTGCGCCAGCGCGTCCATGATGGGTGTCACCCAGTGCCGCAGCAGGTGGTGGCAACTGGCCCCCAGGGGCCCCATCCAGCCGCAGACGCGCTGGGTGACACGGGCCACCTTCTCCTGCGGCACCGCAGCACCACCGGGGGACACGGGGGGGGACACAGGGAGGGGGACAGCTTGAGTGAGGGTGTCACCTGGCATGGGGACACCTCGTATGGGGACACCTGGCATGGGGATGTCGCATTGCATGAGGATACCTCTCATGGGGACATCGCCTGGCATGGGGACACCTGGCATGGGGATGTCACCTTGCATGGGGGGTCACCTGGCATGGGGACACCACCTGGCATGGGGACAACTCACATGGGGATGTCACCTGACATGGGTACACCTTGCCTGGGGTCACCTCGCATGGGGACACCTCGCATGGGGACACCTCATATGGGGATGTCACCTCGCATGGGGACACCTCGCATGGGGACACCTTGCATGGGGGTCACCTCACATGGGGACGTCACCTTGCACAGGGACATCACCTTCTTTGGGGACACCACCTCGCATGGGGTCACCCTGCATGGGGAGACCTTGCACGGGGGCTGCCACCCCTTGTGGGGACACCGTGTGTGGGGACAGAGCCCTGCATGGGGCCACCTGGCACGGGGCCACCTGGTGCGGGGACATGGCCACTCACCTTGTCCCTGATGTCACGGGCCACCTTGCCGAGTGACTTCACGGTGCTCCTGCAGATCCAGCAGCGCCAGCTGGTGTGGAGCTGCCGCCCCCCGCCCTGCGCCCACCGAGCCCTCATGTAGCACCCATGGGTGCCACGGCAGGGGCCCGAGACCCAGTTCCCCCAGCTGCCCTCCCAGTACCCTCCCAGTACCCTCCCAGTGCCCTCCCAGTGCCCTGTGAGTGACACCCTTGGTCTCCACCCCAGTGCCCCTATGGGTGCCCACCAGTGCCCCCCAGTGCCTCCCGGGTGCCCCCCCAGCACACACCAGTGCCCTCCCAGTCCCCCACGGCTCCCCTCCCAGTGCCCCCCCCCCGTCCCCTCACCGTGATGTCCCTGTCACCCGGCTGCAGCCAGAGGCCATCCTCGGTGTCCCCCGCGGGCAGGGTCTGGGGGCTCGAGGGGGGGCCCTCTGGCCCCACCAGCACCAGGGCTGGGCAGTGCCACGTCAGGGACGTCAGCCCCAGCCCCTGTGTCCCTGTCCCCATCCCTGTCCCCTCATGTCCCCTATGTCCCCATCACCCTGGTCCTTGTGCCCCTGTCCCCACCTTGTCCCCAGTGCCCTGGTCCCAGTTGTCCCCTAAGTCCCCAGCCCCACCACGTCCCCAGCTCCCCCATGTCCCCATCACTCTGGTCCCCGTGTCCCCCATGTCCCTGTGTCCCTCATGTCCTCGTCACTCCGGTTCCCCTGTCCCCCCTGTCCCCCATGTCCCCATCCCTCTGGTCTCCATGTCCCCTGTGTCCCCATGTCCCCATCACTCTGGTCCCCATCTTTCCTGTGTCCCCATCCCCACGTCCCCATCTCCACATCCCCATGTCACCATCACTCTGGTCCCCACATCCCCCATGTCCCCATCCCCACGTCCCCATGTCCCTGTCCCCACGTCCCCACCCCTCTGGTCCCCGCACCCCTGTCCCCACCATGTCCCCATCCCTGTCCCCACCCTCCCACGTTCCCATCCCTGTGTCCCCGTCCCCCCACATCCCCCCCCCTTCCCAGCTCTCCATGTCCCCAGCCCCCCCACACCCCCAGTCCCCCCCGTCCCCCCCTCCGGTCCCCACCGGTGACAGCGGGGAGCAGGGCCAGCAGCAGCAGGGCCATGGCTGGCTGTCCCCACGCCCCGGGGCGCTTTATGTCCCCTCCCCAGGAAGGAGCAGGGAGGGCTCCCCCCCCCCGGGAGGGCCCCCCCAAAAACCACAGCAGCCACAGCGGGGGGGGGGGCAGGTGTCCGGGAAGGGTGGTGACGTGTCACTGGTGTGACAGCGGGGGGCAGGGGGGGGACAAGGGGATGTGGGGGGGCTGGGGGGGACAAGGGGACACCGTAGGGACATGGGGGGGGGGGGACGTGGGGGACACGAGTGAGCCAGGGGACGTGGGGGCTCTGGGGGGGGACACGAGTGAGCCAGGGGACGTGGGGGCTCTGGGGGGGGGACACCGAGGGGACTGGGGGTGGGTGACGGAGGGGGACAAGGGGACAAGGGGGACACGTGGTGGCTGGGGGGGTGGGAGCACTGGGGGGCTCTGGGGAAACTAAGGGGGGAGCACTTTGGGGACGTCGGGGCACAGGGAGGGGACAAGGGGAGGGGGTGGGATGGGGGGGGACATGGGGACAGTGGGGGGCTGGGAGGGGATGGGGGGGCATAGGGGGGCTGGGGTTGTGGGGGCACTGGGGAGGGACAAGGAGAGGGCAGGGGGACATGGGGGGGACACGGGGTGACAGGGGGTTGGGGGGCAAGGGGTGGACAAGGGGGGGGCACTTTGGGGACCTTGGGGCATGAGGGGAGCAAGGGGAGGTGATGGGGGGGGGGCATGGGGACAGTGTGGGGGGGGGCTGGGAGAGGCCTGGGGGGTCAAGGGGACATTGGGGGCACTGGGGGGGGGGGGACAGGGGGACATGGGGGGGGACAGTGGGGGCACTCTGGGGACATGGTGGGGCTGGGGGGGCACTGGGGGGGGACAAGGGGTGGTGATGGGGGGGCTGGGGTGAATTTAGGGGGGACAAGAGGACACCGGGGGACATGGGGAGGGTTAGGGGGTCACAAGGGGACACCAGGGGGACATGGGGGGGGTTGGGGGCACTGGGGCGACGGGGGGGGGCACTTTGGGGTGTGGGGGGGGGGCAGGGGAAGTGATGGGGACGTTGGGGACATGGGGGGAGGGAAGGGGACACCGCGGGACGTGCCGGGGGGGCAGCGCCGCCCCCCCGCTGCCCACAGTCACGTCCCCACGTGAGCCCAAAGCCACCGCGGGGCAGGGGGGGCGGGGGGATTACGGGCAGGGGGCCACGGGGGGGGGTGGGGGGGCCGCCCCCTTCCTGTCCCTGTCCCCTGCGGGCACAAACCTCAGCCCCCCCCGCCCCCCCCCGCCTTCCGGGGTGCTGGGGGACCTGTCCTGTGGGGAGCCCAGTGCCCCCAGTGCCCCCAGTGCTCCGTGTCCCCAGCTCCCAGTGCTCTGTGTCCCCAGCTCCCAGTGCCACCAGTGCCCCCAGTGCCCCATGTCCCCAGCTCCCAGTGCTCCCAGTGCCCAGTACCTCCCTAGTGCCTCCAGTGCTCCCAGTATAGCCTGTGGCCCCAGTACCCCCAGTGCTCCCAGTTCTCCCAGTACCCTTAGTACCCTCAGTGCTCACATTGCCCCCAGTGTCCTCAGTACCACGAGTGCTCCCAGTGCCCCCAGTGCTCCCTGTCCCCAGTTCCCAGTGCCCCCAGTGCCCCCAGTACCCCCAGTGCTCCCAGTTCCCTCAGTACCCTCAGTGCTCCCAGTATCCCCCACGCTCTCCATACCCCCAGTGCACCCAGTGCTCCCAGTTCTCCCAGTGCCCCGAATGCCCCCAGTGCCCCCAGTGCTTCGTGTCCCCAGCTCCCAGCACCCCCAGCGCTCCCAGTAGCCAGTACCCTCAGTGTCCCCAGTGCTCCCAGTACCCCCAGTACCCCTAACGTCCCCAGTGCACCCCTAGTGCCCCCCCAGTGCACCCAGTACCCCCAGTGCTCCCCCAGTGCCCCCAATACCCCCAGTGCTCCTCCAGTGCCCCCCCCGTGCTCCCAGTACCCGCCCAGTGCCTCCCCAGTGCCCCCAGTGCCCCCCAGTACTCCCAGTGCCCCCCGCCCTCCCGCCCGCCAGGGGGCGCTGTCACCGCCCCCAGGCCCCGCCGCCGTCCCAAGATGGCGGCGCCCGCGGCCGCCTTGGCGCTGAGGGTGAGCGCGGCGGGGCCGGGCGGGGGGGCACGGGGACACCAGGGACGGGGGGCACGGGGGCCAGCGGGGATGGGGACAGGGGGGACATTAGGGACGGGGAACACCGGGCATGGGGACGCTTAGGGCTATGGGGACACCGGGTATGGGGCATAGGGACACCAGGTATGGGGACACTGGGCATGGGGACATGAGGTATGGGGACATGGGTCATGGGGACACTGGGGATGGGGACACTTAGGGCTCGAGACACCAGGTATGGGGACACCAGGTATGGGGACACTTAGGGGTATGGGGACAGCAGGTATGGGGACACTTAGGGGTATGGGGACAGCAGGTATGGGGACACCAGGGACATGGGGCATGGGAACACTGGGGATGGGGACACTTAGGGCTCTGGAGACACCTGTTATGGGAACACCAGGGACACTGGGCATGGGGACACTTACGGGTGTGGGGACAGTGGGTATGGGAACACCAGGGACATGGGGCATGGGGACACGAGGCGTGGGTTCACATAGGGGTATGGGGACACGAGAGACACCAGGTGTGGGGACACTGGGTATGGGGACACTTAGGGTTATGAGGACACCAGGGACATGGGGCGTGGGGACAGCAGACATGGGACGCACCTGGGGCACTGAGCATTGGGGCTCTGGGGACACCAGGTGCTCCAGGAAGGGTGGCTCTGGGGTATGGGGGACACCAGGTATGAGGGGGGGGGGGCAGGAATGGTGGCTTTGGGGACACTGGGTATAGGGGACACTGGGTATAAGGGACAACAGGCACAGGAGGCTATGGGGACATCGTGTATGGGGTGCTCCAGGAATGGTGGCTCTGGGTACACTGGGTAATGGGGACACCAGGTATGGGGGATGTCCAGGAATGGTGGCTCTGGGGACACCAGCTATAGGGGACACCGTGCACAGAAGTCTACGGGGACACCACCTACGAGTAGTGGTGGCCCTGGGGACCCCACACAAGATGTCCCAGGACACTGGGGGGACCTTGTGCTCCTCATCCCCTCCCACCCCACCAGGCAGCGCCCCGTGGCATCCCCATCCTTGGCCACATCCCCGTCCTCACTGCCACCTGCCACCTCCACACCACCCCTGCCTGCCTCAAGGTAAGCACTGCTGGTGGTGTCCCTGTCCCCATGTCCCTCGGGGACCATCCCGTGTCCCTCGGGGCCCGTCCCCACTCTGATGCCACTTTCTCTGGCAGACGCGGGCGGCGCGGGTGCGCGTGGGGAAAGGGGACAAGCCCATCACCTACGAGAAGGCACACCCACCCCACTACATCGCCCACCGCAAGGGCTGGCTGTCCTCGCACACCGGTAAGTCACCGCATCACCCTTGGGCGACACGGTTGGAGGGGGGGGGACCGGGACGCCGTCCCCAACGGCGTTGCCCTCTTCCCTCATAGGAAACCTGGATGGGGAGTTCGGGGCGGCGGAGAGGACGGTGGAGGACGTCTTCTTGCGCAAATTCTTCCACGGCACCTTCCCCGGGTGCTTGGCCGACGAGGTGGTGCTGAAGCGGCGCGCCAACACCCTGGTGGGCTGCCTGCTGCTGCTGCCCCACCTGGCCCCCGCTAAGCTCTGCTTCCTGGTGGGCTACGCCGAGACCCTCCTCTCGCACCTCTACAAGTGCCCC
The DNA here is from genome assembly GCF_009769625.2 of Cygnus olor. Taxonomy (NCBI): domain Eukaryota; kingdom Metazoa; phylum Chordata; class Aves; order Anseriformes; family Anatidae; genus Cygnus; species Cygnus olor. Next base: position 1,318,654 of record NC_049195.1, on the reverse strand, counting down.
GTCCGCCTCGAGGTGCAGACGGTGCCCGCCAAGGTGGTCTACAAGTGGCTGTAGGGCCCGCCGGGGGGCTCGGAGTGGGTTTGGGGGCGGTGAGGAGCAATAAAACGAGGCTTCGTGCCCCCCCCGGGTGTGGGTCTTTGAGGATTGGGGTCTTTGGGAGGTCTGGTCTCTACCATGGCCATGTGTCCTGTGGGGGTCTTGATCTCATGGGACCTGTCCCCATTGTGCCCCATGGGATCTTGATCTCATGGGGACCTGTCCCCACCCTGCTTGTGTGACCCATGGGGTCTTGATTTCATGGGGACTTCATGTGGCCCATGCATGTGCCCTGCATGGTCCTGTCCCCATGATACCTGTGTGCCCATAGGGCAGTGTCCCCACGATGCTCTTCAGCCCCATAAAGCCCTGTCCCCACGACACCTGTGTGTCCTGTCCCCATATATTCTTGTGGCCCTGTCCCCATCACGTCCATGTGCCCCAGGTGGCGCTGTCCCCAACATGTCCATGCATCCCAGGTGGCCCTGTCCCCATCACGTCCATGTGCCCCAGAAGTACTGTCCCCAAGATAGCCGTGTGGCCTGTCCCCAACACGTCCGTGCGTCCCATCCCCACAGGTCCTGTCCCCACAATCCCCACGCGGCCCTGTCCCCATGCTGCCCCACCCCCCGTGCCACCCGTGTGCCCCACAGGACCCCATCCCCATGATGCCCCGTGCCACCCCACGTGTCCCCATCCCCACCGGTGCCACCGTGCCCTGAGCGCCCGTCCCCGTCCCCGCACAGACGCGGTGACACCGCAGAAGCCGATGCATTTTTCTGTATGCTGCGTGCCCATGCCCTGCCCAGTTAAACCCAGTCACTGGCTCTGAGAAAACCAGTTTAAATACGACCGTGGTATAAAAAGCAGCAGCAGGATGGGGCACAGCGGGGGATGGTGGGGGCTCAGCGCTGCTGGCGCACCGAGCCCTCGAAGCAGGGGTTGCCCACGGCCAGCCCCATGTCTGGCCCTGCGCTGCCCTTGCTGTCCCCCGATGTCGCCTGGGGACTGGGTCCTGCGGGGAAACAGTGGGGTCAGTGCCGTGGCCGTGCCCTCCACCACCCTGGTGTCCCCTGGTGTCACGACACCGTTCCCCGGGGCCTTACCCATGTAGCTGAGGAGGACGGGGAGGAAGACGAGGCCGTGCGCCAGGCCGGCGAGGGTGATGATGAGGTTGAGGCGGAAGAAGAAGATCTGGATGAGCTGCGCCTTGGCGAAGGCCAGCACCACGATGCCCGGCAGGTTGGTCATGGCCACCCCGGCCACCACCTGCGGCCACAACAGGGTCAGTCACGGCTGGGCCACCCTATGTCCCCCGCACCCTTGGGTGACCGGTGAGGGGAGAGCACCCCGGGGTGCCCCCGTGGCCGTGCCGCCCCCACCTTGCTGCCCATGGTGATGGTGGCCTCGGCGGCGCGCTCCACGCGGGTGGGCTTGGTGCTGTGGGCGAAGGCGCAGGTGAGGTGGGACACGAACTCCACCGAGATGCCCACGGCCTGTGGGGACAGCGGTGTCACCAGAGAGGGTACCCGTGGGTGGCTCCACGGGGCTGGCACGGCTGGGGATGGGGGGAGGAGTGGGGCGCCCACGATGCTTGTGCACCCCACGTGCCCCAGGACCTCAAGCTGCCGCGTCACCGTGTGTCCCCAGGTCCCTGTGCCACCGCAGGTAGCACCAAGCCACAGGTGCTGATGTCACCCTGTGTGCCCCATGTCCCCATGCCACCTGTGCCCCATGTCCATGTTCCACCTCCCGTGCCCCAGGTCCCTATGTCACCTGTGCCCCATGACATGTGCCACCCTGTATGCCCCAGGTCCCCGTGCCACCTCCTGTGTGTCCCATGCCATGTGCCACCTCCCGTGTGCCCCATGCCCATGTGCCACCTCTTGTGTACCCCACGCCATGTGCCACCTCCTGTGCCCCAGGTCCCTGTGCCACCTCCTGTTCCCCATGTCTATGTGCCACTTCCTGTGCCCCAGGTCCCCATGTCACCTGTGTCCCATGTGCCACCTCCTGTGCTCCCCAAGGTCCCCATGCCATCCCCTGTGCACCCTAGGTCCCTGTGCCACCTCCTGTGTGCCCCAGGTCCCTCTACCACCTCCTGTTCCCATGTCCCCGTGCCACCCCGCACGCCCCGCACCGCCACGAGGTTGATGAGGGCCACAGCGTTGTAGGGGATGTCCCAGAGGGCCATGATGCCCACGGTGTCCAGCAGGATCATGGTGATGGTGATGAGGGTGGCGACGCTGGAGCGTAGGTCCATGCCCAGCAGCACGAAGGAGACGAGGAAGGTGGGCACCAGGCACAGTGCCAGCGTGAACAGGCCCTCGCCCACCACTGTCAGGTACTGCTCGTAGTACACGTACGTCACCCTGCCGGGATCGTCATTGCTGCTGGCACCCCGGGGTGGCCACCAGGCACCCCTGCCCCGGGCCGGCACCCCCAGAACCCACCTGTGAACTGGGCTCCAGCGTTATACCAGTAAGGAACTGGGGTGCCCACGTGGAGCCTGAACCAGGCACCCCAAAGTGGGGCACCCAAAGTAGGGCACCCACATTGACACCCAACTGTGCACCCCTAACTGGGTGCCCTGATCCCTAACTGGGCAGGGGGAACCCACCCTGGACCTTAACTGGGCACCCCAAAGTGGGGCACCCCAAAATAGGGCATGCACACTGACACAGGCTGGGCACCCCTAAATGGGCACCCTGACCACTAACTGGGCAGGGGGCACCCACAGTGACCTCAAACTGGGGCACCCCTAACCGGGCACCCATGCTGAGCCCTCACTGGCCACCCTGACCCCAAACTGGGCACTGGGCACCCACCCTGAACCCCCCCCGACCCGGGGGGCACCTCCTCCTATTCCGACCCCTCCCAGGAGGCTTACGTGTAGGGGAAGACGCGGAAATCGGGGTCGGTGCCGGGCACCTGGCGCAGGGTGCCGGTGATGTTTTCAGCCAGGGCGCGGGCGGCCCGCAGCGCTGCCGTGTACTCCTGTGAGGTCCGCAGCGGCCGCTGGTATGCCATGAACCGCGAGGCTGGGGGGCAGTGGGCTCAGCTGGGCACCCCGGGGTGCCCCCAGTCCGTGCCACCCCTCCCACACTCACCCACAATGGTGCCGTTGGCGTCCATGCTCACCGCCGTGTCGTAGGCACCCAGGCCGCTGTGGGGAGGGGGAAACGGGTCACCCGTGGCTGCGCGGAGGGCACTGAGCCCCACCCTGGGGACCCGCCGCGGCACCCTGGGGTGGCACCTACCCCTTGGCGCACTGCAGGGTGGGGAGGTCGTGGAGGAACCAGGGCAGGAAGCGCTCAAACTCCTCCACCGTCGGCCGCCGCGTGGCATTCAGGCATTGCCCCAACGCGCAGCTGATGTCGTCTGTGGGCACGGCCGTGGGGACCCAGTGGGAAGCAGGGTAAGCACCCAAGGGTGCCGCGGCAGGCACCCCGTGGACCCCCCATGGGAACAATGGGCACCCAGTGGCACCATGGCAGGCACCCGATGGACCCCGGGGTGGGCACCCAGGAGGAACCCAGTAGACACCCAACACACCCCATGGTGGGCGCCCAAGGGGCACTGCTGCAGGCACCCAGTGGGAATCCAGCGGGCACCCAGTGGCACCCAATGGACACCCAGTGGGCCCCGTGGTGGGCACCCAGTGGGTTCCATCACAGGTCCCCAAGGGGAACTCAATGGGATCCCATTGGGAACAACGGGCACCCAATGGGAACCCAGTGGGAGCTCTATGGGATCCCAATAGGAGCTGAATGGGATCCCAGTGGGAACTCAATGGGCACCGAATGGGAACTCAGTGGGAATTCAATGGGATCCCAATGGAAATGCAATGGGCACCCAATGGGAATGCAATGGGATCCTAATGGGAGCTCAATGGGCACCCAGAGGCATTCCAATGGACACCCAATGGGAACTTGGTGGGCACTAAATGGGACCCCATAGGCACCCAATGGGCTTCATGGTGGGAACCAATGGGCACCATCACAGCATCCAATGGGCACCATCGCAGCACCCAATGAGAACTGAATTGACGCCCAGGGGACACCCAATGGGATCCCAATGGGCAGCATGGTGGGCACCCAATGGCCACCCAACAGGCACCACAGTGGCCCCTCCCCAGGAACCCCCCTAGCGAGCACCAGTGCCCACTCACTGCTGGTGGAAGGGCAAAACTGCCCGGTGAGGTTCCCAAAGAGGTGGATGCGGCAGCAGCGGCCGGTGGGGTTGAGCCAGTCGAGGAAGTCGTCCACCCAGGAAGTGGCGGGGATGGCAAGGTAGGACCTGGGCAGAGGTGGGGCTGGCAGGGTGCTGGTGGGGCCGTGCCCCGCTGCCCGCCCCACACCCCGTGCCCCACTCACACGTTGGGAAAGCGCGTGGCGTACTGGATCATCTGCGTCAGCGAGTTGTCGTCGCAGCCAGCGCTGGAGCAGATGCCGTTGGTGCCCTCGGGCGTGGAGAAGTTGTAGCCGCTGGTGGTGACGAAGTAGGTGGGTACCCCCACGGGCAGGTACTGGTTCATGTCGGAGAAGTACTGCAGCATGTAGGAGTCCTGGCAGTGGCAGAGGCTGCGCTCAGTGAGGGTGGGGGCACCCAGACCTGCCCACATCCCCAAACCGGGGCTTGGTGTCCCTAGGTGTCCCCATACCGGGGCTTGGTGTCCCTAGGTGTCCCCAGATCAGGGCTTGGTGCTCCCAGGTGTCCCCAAACCGGGGCTCGGTGTCCCCAGACCAGGGCTCGGTGTCCCCAGGTGTCCCCTAGGCCATAGTGTGTCTGCACGGCCCCACATTGGGTTGTGCTGTTCCCATACAGGGCCACGCTCGTCCGGTGCTGTCCCCACATGGGGCCATGCATGCGGCCATGCCATTCCCGCGTGTCCCCATCCCTAGGCACCCTGCTGTCACCACGTGTCTCTGCCCCCCGGCTGTCACCTCAGGCATGGCGATCTCCTGGTCCAACCCCACGGACACTTGCAGAATGAGGTAGAGCCCGGCGAAGGAGAAGAAGAGGAAGAGCAGCACCTGGGGGCAGCACCCAGCCCCGTGAGGGCACCCCATGGCACAGGGCACCCCCAGGAGCCCCCTGAGCCCCAAACACCCCCAGAGCCCCCCAGCTTGCCCCCAAATCCCCCCATATCCCCCCTTCCCCAAGACTCCTGAACCCCTTCAGATGCCCCAGCCCCTCCTGTGCCCCCCACCTCCCAGGACCCACCAGTCCCCCCATATACCCCAAAGCTCCTCCCGCCCCCCATGTGCCCCCAGCTCCCCACTGACCACCAGGGGCCGGATCAGGCGGTGCAGCAGCAGCGGGGTGTAGAAGTGGCTCAGGAAGGGGCGCAGCACCCGCAAGCCCGGCCCCGTGGGACCCTCCTTCTCTGTCCCACAGCAGCAGCAGATGTCGAAGCGGGCGGCCTAAGGGTGCCACTGGGGTGGGTGGGTGCCCCCGGGCCCCCAAATACCCACAGGAACCCCACACCAGCCCACCAACACCCTTGGGTACAGAGGCATCCCCATGCCCACCCTGGGCATCCTCGTGTCCCATGGGCACCCCATGGGCACCTCGGGTATCTTCAGGTACCCCATGGGCACTGCAGGCACCCTGCCACCCATGGGTACCCCACGCCCTCCATTTTGCCCACCCCAGGCACCCAAAGACCCATGGGTGCCCCATACCAACACACTGGGCGCAGTGACACCCCGTGCCCTCCCTGGGTACCCCCCCCTGCCCTGTTAAGCACCCTATGGGCACCCTGTGCCCACCCGAGGTATCCAAAATACCCATGGGCACCCCAGGTGCACCCCATGGGCACCACAGTCACCCTCCCACCCATGGACACCCGACATCCTCCATTTTGCCCACCCCAAGCACCCAAAGACCTATGGGTGCCCCATGCCAACCCCACACACATTGGGTACAGAGGCACCCCACGCCCACCCAAGGTAACCAAATACCCATGGGCACCCCATGCAATGCCCCAAACACCCTTGTGCACCCCCCCCCCCCCCCCCCCCCATGCCCACCCTTGGACCCGGGGGCACCCGGTGCCGTACCTCCTGCCGGCGGGCATCAAGGGCCAGCAGGGCGACGAAGCCCGACATCTGGAGGAGGAAGTCGAAGGCGATGGCCACAGAGGCCGTGAGGGCGAAGGTGCGGACAGCGGGCATGGAGGAGAGGGCGCCTGTGGGCACCCCGGCGTCAGCACCCCAGCAACGCCATTGGGGTGTGCCGTGGCCCTGCGGCCACATGCTGTCCCTTGGGTGCATGATGCCGGGGGCACCCCTGTCCCCACTCACCCAGGAGGAAGCAGATGACCTCGGAGAGGCTGCACAGCAGCATGCTGGGTGCCACCTGCGCCAGCACCCGCCCGATGTGCTGCTCCCGCGTCTCGCCCGCCTCCCGCTGCGACTGCTGCTGGCCGGGATGGGAGGTTGGGGTGCCTGCCCTGCGTGCGGGCACCTGGCGGCCGGGGGGTGCTGCCACGTGGACAGCGGGACACCCGCATGTCCTCCGGGGACCTCCTCGTGTCCCCAAGTCCCATTGGGATCCCAGCCATATTCCCGGGAGACCCCTGCACCCATGGGTGGCCCTTGGTCCCATGGGGACATCCCCATGTCCCCAAGCCCCGTTGGGATCCCCGTCATGCCTCTTGGACACCCCTGTACCCATGGGTAGCCCTTTGTCCTATGGGGACCCCTTGAGCTCAGTTGTGCCCCCTACATACCCCTTGGGGACCCCCCACCCAAGGGTGCTGCCATGCCCCATGGGGACCCCAGAACCCAAAGAACCCCAGAGCCCCCCCACAGGGGGACCCAAGGCTGCCCCCCCACGTCCACATACCCCGCAGGGATCCCTGCACCCAGAGCTGTCCCACAGGGACCTCCCCGCACCCATGGGTGCTCCCGCGCCCTCCAGGGACCCCCCAGCGGCACCGACCTGGTACTCCTGCACGAAGATGAAGATGTTGTCGGCACCCACGGCGAGGACGAGGAAGGGCACGACCTCGAGGATGATGAGGGACGAAGGCAGCCCCAGCAGTGCCAGGAAGCCCATGGAGGCGAAGACGGCACCCAGCACCACAGCGATGCCGCCCAATGCCAGCGTCACCTTTGACTCTACCTGCGGCAGGACGGGGCCGCCCATTCAGCACCCAGCGAGCACCCTCGGGTGCTGGCACCCTCCCTGACTCCCCGGCCATTACCAGCACGCGGCGCCAGGCCGTGTACTCGCCCAGTGCCAGGGCGATGTAGGCGAAGACCACCAGGTAGCTGACAGCGAAGACGGGGATGTCCTCGCCCGTGGTGCGGTTGATCTCGTCCTCCAGCGAGCGCTGCGGGCACGGGGAGGGTGAGCGGGGGCACCAGGGCACCCTTGGGTACCCCCCAGCCCCACCAGCCGTGCACCGTACCTCAGCCATGAAGGAGATGGAGAGGTTCTGGCTGTGGTTGCGCTGGAAGTCGCGGACCACCTCGAGGAAGCGCTGCTCCCAGCTCAGCACCCACTTGTGCCGCGGGTCGCTCCGCGGGAAGTTGTTGAGGGAGTAGGTGATGATGAGCGCCTCCGCCTGCGTGTACTCGGAGTCTGCGGCACAGCGTGGCACCCATCGCACCCCAATGCACCCCATCCCACCCCAATGCACCCCATCGCACCCTACTGCACCCCATGCAACCAAACTGCACCCTATCCCACCTCATCGCATCCCATCCCACTCCATTGTACCCCATCACACCCCATTCCTCCCCGTCCCACCCCACTGCACCCACCCCACCCCACAGCCCCCCCCACTCACCCGGGTAGCCGCCGAGTGCGATGTAGGGGAAGACGGGCCCCCCATACTCGGCCATGCAGCTCAGCTCCAGCGCCGTGATGTCCTTGAAGGAGAGCGGGGAGCTGGCGGGGACACGGCACCGGTGAGCGGGGGCTGCGCCTGGTGCCCCCCGCCACCCACAGCCTGCAGGCACCGAGCCCTGCTCCCAGCGGGCATCGCCCTGACCCCGCAGCCTGGCGGCACACGGGCACCACGACGCGTCCAGCACCCCATGGGCAGCACCCCGACCCCATGGTCCAGCACCCCACAAGCACCTTGCCATGTCTGGTACCCCACACGTCGCACCCTGACCCCACAGCCCAGCACCCTATGAGCACCATGCCATGTCCAGCACCCCATGGTCATCAGCCCGACCCCATAGCCCATCACCCCACAGCCATCACACTACAACAGCAACCCACAGCCATCACCCTGACCCCATAGCCCAGCACCCCACAAGCACCATGCCGCATCCAGCACCCCACAGGCATCACCCCAACCCCATAGCCCACCACCCCTCAAACACCCACTGTGCCACATCCAGCACCCTATAGGCATCACCCTGACTCCACGAGCATCACCCTGACCCCATAGCCCAGCATCCCACGAGCCTTGTGCCACATCCAGCACCCCACAGGCATCACTCTGAGCCTACAGCCCAGCATACCATGAGCATTGTGCCGTGTCCAGCACCCCATAGCCATCACCCTGACCCCATAGGCTAGCACCTCACAAGCACTATGCCAACATCCAGCACCCCATGAGCATCACCCTGACCCCACAGCTGAGCACCATGCCGTGTCCAGCACTCCCCAGCCATCGCCCCAACCCCCAGCCCACCGTCCCTGTCCCCACACAGCGCCCAGCACCCCGCAGGTGGCCCCGCAGGCACCCACTTGACGCAGTAGATGAGGTGATCGTGCCAGTCCACGGTGCCGGTCTCCTTGCCCACGGTCTGGGTGGCCACCATGGCCAGGCGGGTGCGGTTGTTCTGGAAGTACTGCGTCACGCTGTTGATGCAGCAGTCGGCCAGGCTGGGCCCAGAGGGGTTGAGGGGCGCGTAGCAGACGTCCTGCAGCGTCACCTCCCTGCCCTCCTCCTGCACCCAGACGCTCGCCCCCGTCAGCTGATCCTGCAGCTCCAGCAACGCCTGCAGCACCTCGGCTGACAGCACCCCGCTGAAGTTCTTGGCGCCCAGCACCACCGAGTCGTAGGTGGCCCCCGGGCGCTGGTCCCGCGCTGTCACGATCACCTGGCAGGTGCGCAGGAAGGGCCCGAAGTGCTCATCGTAAAACGCCTTCTCCTGCCGCGCCTGGCTGCCCGGCGCTGACCACAGCTCCACGGGGTCGGTGGTGAGCTGCAGGGTCGCCATCCCAGCTGACAGCCCGGCCGCCACCACCACCGCCACCACCAGCACCGGCAGCGGGTGCCCGGCCACCAGTGTGCCCCAGTGGCAGAAAACACTGGCCAGGAAGTGGTGGCTGCAGGTGCCCAACTGCACCGCACAGCCCCTACGAGGAGCCGGCACTGCCGCCTTCTTCTTCTTCCTGCGGCACATCAAGGCAGTGAGGAAGACGAGGGCAAAGAAGCCGAAGAGCATCACGCAGATGACCAAAGCGCCGTCGGCGGCACCCAAGCGGAAAGGCGGCGCAGGGCTGGGCGGCGCGGGCACAGGTGGGCAGGATTCGGCGCAGTCCTGGCAGGAGCAGGGCTGCTGGTCGGAGCTGAGCGCCTCGCTGCAGCCCCACGCCCGCTCGTCCAGCGGCTCGATGCCGTCGCCGGGCTGCGTGCCGTTGGGCACCAGCTGGAAGTCGATCTGCAGCGGGGCCAGCCCGTTGTTCTTGTCGCCCTGGAAATTGAGCCAGCGCTGCGTGGTGCAGAGCCGGGCGCCGTAGATGCCGCACATGGTATCGATGGCGTAGCCCCCTGTGGCCGGAAGCCGCACACCCTTACAGGAGTCGAAGGCGGCGTCGGCGTAGCGCTGGCTGTAGAAGCACTGGTACTCCACCACGGCCTCCTGCACCCCCAGCACCGTGGTGCGGTTGACCATGCGGGTGACATTGGTGAAGAGGCTCTGGTTGGGGCTGCAGATGTTGTTGCAGTAGAGGTTGGCGAAGTTGCGGGAGCAGGAGGGGCAGCGGGCCAGCACGGTGCCGGACAGGGCCACGCTGACCTGCAGGGCGGTGAGCTGCCGCAGCGTGCAGCACACCCACGTATCGTTGTCCCCGCGCACCAGCTCGGGGCAGACGGAGCGCAGCAGCTGCAGCACCGCGCCTGTGGCCAGCCGCGCCGGCTGGTTGTACAGGCAGGGCACGTTGGAGGACACCAGCGAGACGTTCACCTCAGGGTTGCGCCCGCATTCGTCGTAGAAAGCGCAGTAGCCAGCGCGGTGGATCGGCGTCAGCTCCGGCGCGGCCTGCGGGGCGAGGAGAGGGGCGCGTGGGGGCTCAGCCCACAGGGAGCCAGCTCACTTCGGTGCCCCCGTCCTCTCCCAAAAGGTGCCACGCACCCAACACCCATGGGTGTCCCCCTGCCGTCACCACCCCTCCAAACCTCACCGCACTCGGCTGCCCCGAAGCACCTACCAGCGCCAGGATGGTGCCAAGCACCGCGCTGGCCAGCACCGGGGACGCTGCCATTGTGGGCAAAAGGGTGCTGCCGGCTTCGTCCGGCCCCTATAAGACCCCGTATCCCTTGGGCGGCTGCCACCTGTGAGGTCTTCTGGCCTGATAGCACCGAGGCCAATCAGCCGGTGCCGGAGCTGTAAAGGCGCTGTGATCATTAACCTGGATCGATCGGCACTGTCAGCCGGCGCATCCCAACGGGGAGGTGCCCTGACGCCTGGGTGCTCCCCTGCCCGAGGGAGTGGGCACCCTGAGTCACCACCGACGGGGAGTTTTGCACCGTGCCTACATGGTTTGGCAAGGCTGTACCCACCGGGGACGTCCCCGCGGGTTCACAGGAACACCCAAGGAGGTGGCGGAGAGGCTGTGCCAGCCGTGGGAAACCCATCCTGCCTGGCACAGGGAGCGGCAGGCACCCCGGGGTGCCGAAGCGTGCCCCACAGCATGTGCCCAGTCAGCGAGGGCAAGGAGGAACAGGATTTGCCTCCCTGCCTGCCCCACGGGCGCTAAAACTGCTTCTGTTAACAGAAACGGGGCTGCCATGCCCGCCTCAGAGTCCTCTGCCCCACCAAGCTGCGAGGAAGGTTCAGGGCCGCCAGGCAGCCTTGGAGAAGCATCGGCCCCGATAAGAGGCCGAGGCCCCGATAAGAGGCAACGGCGGGCGATACGGGCACCGCGGCACTGCCACCCGTCTCGCACGCCACGGGCAGGGCTGGGCACACAGGGCGGGCGGGCGCAGGGCGAACTCAGGCGCCCCGAAGGCGCTGTGCTGGTGGCACACGGGTGCCAGACTCCGGGGAACAGGCACGCGCCAGCCCTGGGGACGGATGCCAGCGGGCGGCGGGCACCGTGGCGGTGTCGGTGTAGGGGTGACGGGCACCTCGAGGGGATGGGGGGGCCCCGAAGTTGGCACTGCCGTGTGCTGTGCCCTTGGCCCTGTTTACAGCCTTGGTATCGATAAGGGGGGGGGTGATAACGCGCTGGCACCTTTGTCCCGCATCTGAGGCTTCCCACCCCTGCGTCACCAACCCTCCCCTGTGCCCCTGCCACCGTCACGCAGCCTGTGGGCACCGCGCTGCCCGGCAGGAGAAGCACCCTGCCACACGGCTGGCACAGCCCACCGGCACCTTTATTGCACGCGGCTGCCCGCAGAGGACAGCACGGGGACACCCCATCCGCCAGGGGGGCCGCGAGGCAGCTGCGGTGGTCCCCGGCACAGCCCCTGGGGGGCAGGGGGGGCTCAGGAGGACTTCGCAGCACGGTGCTTGGCGCGCTGGCGGGCGTACTTGAAGCTCTGCAGTGGGTTGGTGTTGCGGCGTGCCTGTAAGGGCAGAGAAAAGCGGCGTCAGACCCTAAAAAAGCAGGGGACAGGTGGGTACCCCCCGTGCCCGGGGGGGTCACGGCTGTCCCGCACTCACCGTGGGGCCGCCACGGCGGCCAGCACCGGCGTGGGGCAGCCGCAGCCGCTTGCGCTTCTTCAGGTCGGGCTTGGCGATGCCACGGAGGCTGGGAGGCACTGTGGGCACAGAGCGGAACATCAGAGGCTGAAGCGCTCCCCAGGAACGCCCCCCGACCTTGCACCCCTTTTCCCCAGGCACCGTTTTGGGGTCTTGTGTCCCCACCCTGCCCCAAAAGCTGCTGTCGGGCGCGGGACATACCCAGGTAGTCGGGCACATTGCGGAGGTGAGGCTTGACGATGGCGGGGTGCAGCGGCTTGTCGTGGCGCAGGACGTGCAGGTCACGGGGGTTGTCCTCGAAGTACGTCTGGGTACAGGGAGGGGACGTGAGGGGGGGGGATCCCGGCACCCCGCGCCCACCCCACACCCCCCTCGGGATGCCGGGGGTACCTTGAGTTTCTCAGAGTTGAGCAGCTCCTCCTTGATCTCCCGCAGCCGAGCCTCCTTCACCGCCTGCTTGGTGACGGAGCGCATGGCATCCTGGGGGACTTGGGGTCAGAGCCGGGGAGGGGGCACCGCCGCCACCCCCCTGTCCCCGTCCCCACCCGCGCTCACCCGGCACCGGTACCGCAGGCCCTCGATCTCCTCCATGCAGAACTTGTAGGGCTGCAGCATGGACCCGCCGTTCTCTGGGGACACACATGGTGACATTCCCTGGGGACACGCCCGTGCCCCCAGCGCCCTCAGGGACACCCCCACGATGTCGCTTGGCACCCAGTGCCCCCCACCCCACGGTGACAAAGCCCCCCCGACCTCCAGCGAGCCTGTCCTCGATCTGCGCCAGCCGGTCCCGCTCCTCGGGCAGCACGAAGGTGAGTGCCGTGCCGGGGTTGTCCGCGCGGGCCGTCCTGCGGGCACGGAGGGGTGCAGCGGTGGGGCACCTGCCCAAGCACCCCCAAAAGGCTGCCCCAAAGCACCCCCCCGGAGCACCCAAGCCCCCCGGACCTGCCCACGCGATGGATGTAGGACTCGACCGTTGGCGGCACGTCGAAGTTGATGACGGTGGCCACGTTTTGGAAGTCAATGCCCCGCGCGACGCTGTACTCTGGGTCCTTGCCCTTGCTGGGGGGGGAAAAACGTGATGGGGGGGTGGAAAGGGGATGTTGGGGGGGACTCGCGACCCCCATGGGCTAAGGAGACACCCCATGGGGATGAGGACAGCTGGGGCAGATACCCACGTGGGCATGGGGACGCTTTAGGGGAGGATCTCCCTGAGCACGGGGACACCCTCATGCAGGGACACCCCCGAGCGATGCCCATGGTTATGGGGACACCCAGGGCCACGGGGACATGAGACCCTGAGGCAAGGAGCCCCCCACGAACAAGGGGACAGCCTGGGGACAGGGAGATCCCTGGGCATAGACACCGGGACCTCCCCTTGGCATAAATCCACCTGGAGAAAATTCCCCAGCAGGGGGACACAGGGGACACGCTGGGCATGGGGACGGGCAGAGCAAGGACGTCCCTGCAGCACAGGGACCCCGTGGGGCAAGGGAACCTCGGGGGGGGCACAGGGATCCCGTGGGGGGCACAGGGACCTTGGGGGGGGCACAGGGACCTCGGGGGGTACACAGGGACCCCACTCCAGACCCTGGGTCCCGTTCCCTGGGCCCCGCCCCGCTGGCACCCATGGGTACCCGCTCACCTGTCGGCAGCGCCCTTGCGCTTCTTCTGCGGGGGCTGCCCCGCGGGCGCCTCCAGCGCCTCCTCGTCTGTGGCCACGATGTAGTCGTAGAGGCCGCGGTTGAACTGGGTGATGACGTGGCACCTGGGGACACGCGGGCGGCCCTCAGCACCGCCGCCGTGGGCGCCCTGCTCCCTGCCAGCACCCTGCTTCTACCCAATGCAGGGCCCCCCATGGGTGCCCCCCTGGGCACCCCAAGCACACCCTACATCCCTCAGACACCCCGGGGCACCCCGTGTCCCCAGTGAGCACCAGGCTGTCCCCCGAGGCGAGCGTGCCCCACCAACACCCCCCGGGCAATCCCAATCCCTCAGCACCCCACCGCCCTCCCAGCCCTTTAGGGCCACTCAGGAGCACCCCGTTCCCCACAGGTGCCCCCAATAACACGCCTCATGTCCCCCCCACGCCACCCTCCAGCAGCCTGGCTCCCCAAGCACCCCATTTACCCCCCGGGCACCCCATCCCTGTCCCCGCCGCGGGTACCGGGAGCGCGCAGGCAGCTCGGAGTTGAGGGCGCAGGCGGCGATGCCGAACTGCTCGAGGAAGAGCTTGAGGCGGTAGCAGCGGGCGAGGGCGCCCACGAAGAGCAGCGCGCGGCCCCGCAGCAGCGCCAGCTTCAGCAGGGCGCAGAGCAGCAGGAACTTGTCCTCCTCCGTGTCGCAGCACACCACCCACTGCTGCAGCTGCGCGCTGCCCGGCAGCTGGGGCTCCTGCGGCTGCACTATCACCTGCGACCAAAATATCAGAGCTGGGGGGAGGTGGGGAAGCCCCCGAGATCCCCTAAATTGTGCCCCTAGGGTTGTTGTGCCCACCCCGAGCCCCCTGCCGTGCCCGCTCACCGGGTTGTGCAGCACCAGCTCCTTGAGCGCCTCCACGTCGGGGTTGAAGGTGGCTGACACGAGCAGCGCCTGGTAGATCTTGGGGAGGTGGCTGGGGGGGCGCAGGGGGCTCAGCGCTGGCCCCGTAGTGGGGTCCCCCCTCCCCTTGGCCTGACAGTGCCTGCCCAGCCTGGGGGTGCACCCCAAGCCCCCCCTCCCAGCACTGGCTGTGCTCCAAAAACCCACAGAGCGTCCCACGAGACCCCTGGCTGTGCCCCCCAAGTCCCCTCACTCCAGCAGCACCCCACAGCTGGGGATGTGCCCCCAAACCTTCACAATGCCCCCCCAAATCCCTACCCATGTCCCCACTGCCTCCCCTAACCTCACCAACACCCCACAGTTGGAGACGTGCCCCTGAACCTCCACAATGCCCCCCCCCAGACCCCTCCCCACATCCCCACAACCTCTCCTAATCCCACCAACACCTCACAGTCCTGGATGTGCCCCCAAACCTCCACAATGCCCCCCCAAGCCCCCACCTGCATCCCGATGGCCTCCCCTCACCCCACCAACACCCCACACTCATGGACGTGCCCCCAAACCTCTACAATGCCCCCCAAAAAACCCCTACCCGTGTCCCCACAGCCACCATCCCCGGCAGCACCCCATAGTCACGGATGCGCCCCCAAACCTCCCCAAGGCCCCCCCACATCCCCCCAACCCCCATCCCCTGCAGCCCCGCGCCCCCCGGCCCCCCCTCCCACCAGAGCAGGGCCTTGAGGTCGTCGCCGAAGCCGAAGGAGAGCAGCAGGTCGGCCTCGTCCAGCACCAGCAGCTCCAGCGAGTGCCGCAGCACCAGGCTGCGCGCCTCCAGGTGCGCCAGCACCCGGCCCGGCGTGCCCACCACCACCTCCGGCCGCTCCATCAGCACCGGCCTTGGGGACACGGGGGGGTCACCCGCCCAGCTCGGAAACACCCCTGGGTAGGGGGACACGGGGGACAAGGGGAGGGGGACACTCACTTCTGGGCGGCGAGGTCGGTGTGGGCGCAGATGTCGGCGACGCGCACCTCGCGGGCGCAGAAGGCCGCCAGCTGCCGCAGGCTCAGCACCACCTGCTGCCCCAGCTCCTTGGAGGGCACCAGCACCAGCGCCCGCACCGCCTGCGCCGCCGCACCCGGTGCCTGCACACACCCCCCCCGGTGCCGCCACCGTCAGCGCCACCCGGCCCCGGCGCAGCGGGGACCAAGGGGACGGTGGCAGCAGGGGGGGGGGAGCTGCACCATGGCACCCCGGGTACCCCACGGAGCCCCCGAACCCCACAGAGCCCCCCAAACCCCACAGAGATCCCAAACCCCACAGCCCCCTGGGCACGCCACGGAGCCCCCCAAACCCCATGGAGATCCCTCAACCCCATGGAGATCCCCAACCCCACAGAGCCCCCCACCCCATGCATGATGCTCTAAGTAGCCCACGTGCCGCAGTTCTCCCCCCTGCTGCCAGGCACCCCATGGAGCACCCACCCCCCACAGCATCCACCCACGACCAACACCCCCAGACCCCCACTCCCACCAGCCCCCACCCCATGGAGCCCACGCACCCCAGGGTGCCCCCATCCCTCTCACAGCCCCCACCCACAGAGCCCACACACCCCAGGGTGCCAACGTGGCCCCAATCCCTGTCAGCACCCACCCCAAGGATCCCACCCACATGCCCAACACCCCCAAACCCTTACTCCCATCAGTGCCCACCCCAAGGATCCCACACACACCAGGGTGCCCCCACTCCGATCAGCACCCACCCCACAGAGCCCGCACACCCCAGGGTGCCCCCATCCCTCTCACAGCCCCCACCCCACAGAGCCCACACACCACATGGCCCCCATCCCTCTCACAGCACCCACCCCAGGGTGCCCCCATCCCTATCAGCCTCCCCCAGCCCCCCATTCCCCCTCTCAGCCCCCACCCCACGGATCCCACCCACCCCAGGGTGCCCCCACCCCTCTCAGCCCCCCACGCCCCCCTTGCCCCCCATCTCCCCCCCGTTTCCCCCCGTCCCCTCACCGCGGCCCGCAGCAGGCGCTGCAGCAGGGGCAGCCCGTAGGCCGCCGTCTTCCCGGAGCCGGTGCGGGCCCGGGCCAGCAGGTCGCGGCCCTCCAGCGCCGCGGGGATGGCCTGGGCCTGGATGGCGGTGGGGGCGGCCCAGCCCAGCTCCGACACGGCCTGCGGGGACGGAGCGTTACGGGGAGGGCCCGGCCACCCCCCCCCCGGGCCCCCCCGGACCCCCCCGGACCCCCCCCGGGACCCCCCCGTTATCCCCGAGCCCCCTCCCCCCCCGGTACCCGCAGCAGCCGCGGGTCCAGCCCCAGGTGCTCGAAGGCCGCCGCCATCTCGGCTCGGAGCGGGCCCGAGAGGGCTCCTCCGCCGCCCCCTGGCGGTGTGGGGGGCTCGGGGGCACCCTTGGGTGCTGGGGGAGAGGGGGGGCACCCCCCGTGGGGGTCGCGATTCGAGGGAGGGGTGTTTGGGGCGGAGAGCGTGCCTCGGCTGCACTACAGGACCCCCAAAAAGTACACCCACCCCAAAAAGGCACCACATCCACACTAAATTATCCCCAAAAGGCACCCCCCACCCCAAAATGCAACCCCCGAAAGACCCCCATCTACCCTAAAATACCCCCAAAAGCACCCCAACCCCAAAAAGCATCCCACTTACAACACCCTAAAAGAAGCCCCTCATCCACACTAAAGGACCCCAAAAAGCACCCCTACCCCAAAAAAGGCCCTTCATCCACCCTAAAGTACTGCAAAAAGCACCCCCACCCCCAAAAGCACCCCCCCCACAGCACCCCAAAAAGGCCAACCTCCAAAGTACCCCCAAAAGCACTTGTACCCCACACACAGCACCCCAAAAAGGCCCCTCATCCACACTCAAGTACCCCAAAAAGCACCCCCACAAGGCACCACATCCACTCTAAAGTATCCCAAAAAGCACCCCCACCCCAAAAAGACCCCTCATCTACACTAAAATACCCCCCAAAAGCACCCCAGCCCCAAAAAGCATCCCACTTACAGCACCCTGAAAAAAAAGGCCCTCATCTGCCCTAAAGGACCCCAGAAAGCACCCCCACCCCAAAAAGGCCCCTCATTCACCCTAAAGGACCCCAAAAAGCACCCCCACCCCCAAAAGCACCCCAACACAGCACCCCAAAAAGGCCCATCATCCACCCTGAAGTACCCCAAAAAGCACCCCTACCACAAAAGCCCCCTCACCCCAATCCTCCCCACACACAGCACCCCAATGGCCCCTTGTCCACCTCAAAATACCCCACCCCCCTGAAAGCCCCCCACCACAAAAAGCACCCCAAAAAGGCCCCTCATCCACCCTTAAGTATCCCAAAAAGCCCCCCACCCCAATCCGCCCCCCCAGCACCCCAAAAAGCAACCAGAGTTGGAGTGGTTGGTACCCTAAAGTATCCCAAAGAGCATCCCACTCACAGCACTCTGCCTCATCCACCCTAAAGGACCCCCCAAAAGCTCCACCCCCCAAAACATCCTGCATGTAGCACCCCAAAAAAGCCCCTCATCTACCCTAAGGTACCCCCAAATCCGCCACCCCAAAAGCCCCCCCAGCACCCCAAAAAGCACCAACGCATGCCCAGGGACCCCACAGCCTTTATTGATCCCAAAAAAAACCCGCACTGGCTGCAGGCAGCGCGCCCCCAGCCCCCTCCAGCATCCTGGCATTCTGCGGGGGCTTGTAGGGCCGTGTCTCCCTGGGTTTGGGGGAAACCCCCGGGGTTTGGGGTGGCCCCCCCGGGGGGGCTACACCAGCTTCTTGGCTTTGAAGAAGTAGCCCTGCATGTAGCACCCTAAAAAGGCCCCTCATCCACCCTCAAGTACCCCAAAAAGTCCCCCACCCCAAAAAGCAGCTGGCACACAGCATCCCAAAAGCCCCTCATCCACCCTAAAATACCCCAAAACGCCCCCCACCCAAATCCACCCCACACACAGCATGCCAAAAAGGCCCCTCAGACCCCACAAGGTACTCCAAAAAGCACCCCCTCCCCCAAAAAGCACCCCAAAAAGGCCCTTCATCCACTCTAAAGGACCCCAAAAAGCCCCCCCACTCAATCCACCCCACCTCCAACACCCCCAAAAACCACCATCTCACGCCCAGGGACCCCACAGCCTTTATTGATCCCAAAAATACCCCCGGCACCGGGTGCGGGCAGCGCGCCCCCAGCCCCCCTCCAGCCCCTGGCGTTCTGCGGGGCTGCAGCTCCCTGGGTTCAGGGGGGAACCTGGGGTTTGGGGTGGCCCCCTGGGTTTGAGGGAAATCCCCAGGGTTTGGAGTGGCCCCCCCGGGGGGCCTACACCAGCTTCTTGGCCTTGAAGAAGTAGCCCTGCACGTAGCACCCTAAAAAGGCCCCTCATCCACCCTCAAGTACCCCAAAAAGTCCCCCACCCCAAAAAGCACCCTGCACACAGCATCCCAAAAGCCCCTCATCCACCCTAAAATATCCCCAAAAGCCCCCCACCCCAATCCACCCCCCACACAGCATGCCAAAAAGGCCCCTCAGCCCCTCAAGGTACCCCAAAAAGCACCCCCACCCCAAAAAGCGCCCCACACACAGCACCCCAAAGGCCCCTCATCCACCCTAAAATACCTCAAAAAACACCCCAAAAAGGCCCTCCATCCACCCTAAAGGACCCCCAACCCCCCCCCCACTCAATCCACCCCACCTCCAACACCCCAAAAACCACCAGCTCACGCCCAGGGACCCCACAGCCTTTATTGATCCCAAAAAACCCCCGCACCAGGTGCGGGCAGTGCGCCCCCAGCCCCCTCCAGCCCCTGGTGTTCTGCGGGGCTGCAGCTCCCCGTGTTCGGGGGGGAACCTGGGGTTTGGGGTGGCCCCCCCGGGGGGCCTACACCAGCTTCTTGGCCTTGAAGGAGCAGCCCTGCACATAGCACCCCAAAAAGGCCCCTCATCCACCCTAAAATACCCCAAAAAGCCCCCCCCCCAGCACCCCGAAGGCCCCTCATCCATCCTAAAGTACCCCCAAAATCCCCCCACCCCAATAACCCCCCACCAGCACCCCAAAAACCACCAGCTCACACCCAGAAACCCCACAGCCTTTATTGATCCCAAAAAACCCCCGCACCGGGTGCGGGCAGCGCGCCCCCAGCCCCCTCCAGCCCCCTGGCGTTCTGCGGGGGCTTGTAGGGCCGTGCGTCCCCGGGTTTGGGGGAATCCCCCGGGGTTTGGGGTGGCCCCCCCGGGGCTTTGGGGTGGCTACACCAGCTTCTTGGCCTCGAAGAAGCTCTTGAGGTGCCGCATCTGCCAGATGCCGGTGAGGATGAGGATGCCGGTCTGGGCGATGGACCACCACAGCACGCGCTGGTTGGTGCTCTCGCTCGTCATGCGGAACCGCTCCTCGCGGTACTGCGGGGCCGAGACGCGGGGTCAGGGGGTGGGTGCTGGACCCCCTCCCCCCCCGGCCCCGAAACCCCGTTTTGGGGTCCGGTTTTGGGGCGGCCCCTCACCCGCTGGTAGTTCTGCTCCTTCTGGATCTGCTCCACCTGGTCGAGGAGCTGCCGGGCGCGGAGCTGCAGCTCCGTCAGCTTGTCCTTGGCGGCGATCTCGGGGTAGTTGTTGGTGTGCTCGCCCACCTGGATGTCCAGGTGCACCCGCTGCGGGGGCGACCGCGGGGTCAGCACCTTGGGGGGGGGACCTCCCCGCGCCCGCCCCCACCCCCCGGTGCCGTGGGATTCCCCCCCCCCGCCCCCCAGCCCCCGTTACCAGCTTGCCGCCGGCGAAGAGCGCCATGCGGGTGGAGTTGGAGTGCAGGCAGATCTGGTGCTCGCCCGGCGTGTGCGAGGTGAAGGTGAAGCGGCCCTCGGAGCCGTACTGCCGCGACAGCACCACCTGGGGGGACACACGCACACCCCCCCCACGTCATTATCAGGCCCCCCCCCGGGACCCCCGAGCCCCCCCCCCCCAGTCCTACCCACCTTGCCGTCGGGATCCTTCACCTCCACGTGCATGCCCAGCCCCGGCGTGGAGGGCAGGAAGGCCTCGGACTGCTTGTCCCACAGCTGCGTGCGGTAGTTCCCTGCGGGGCGGCGGGTCGGAGCAGGGACGCGGACACCCCCCAGAGCCCCCCCCGACCCCCCCAGAGCTCCCCCCATCCCCCCAGAGCTGCCCCCGACCCCCCCAGAGCTCCCCCCCCAATCCCAGAGGGGGTCTCCCCCATCCCCAGGGCTCTCCCCCGATGCCCCCCCTGTTCCCAGGGGTCTCTCTCCTTGCTCCCCCTCCGCTCCCTGCCCACCCCCCCCCCATTGCTACCTCGCTCCCCAGGGGCTTTCCTGTCACCCCCCATCCCCGGGGGTCTCTCCCCCTGCCCCCCCCCAGGCTCTCTCCCGTTACCTGCCCCACTCCCGGGGGTCTCCTCCGTTGCCTCTCCCCGTTCCCGGGGGTCTCTCCCCTCGCCCCCCCCCCCACTCCCGGGGGTCTCTCCCCTCGCCCCCCCCCCCCACTCCCGGGGGTCTCTCCCCCCTGTTCCTACTCCGTCCCTTCCTCCTCACGGTCTCTGCCCCTCTCCCCCTGCCTGCCCCGTTCCCGGGGTCCCTCCGGTTGCCACCTCAGCCCCGGGGGCTCCCCCGTTGCTCTTCCCGGTGCGCGGGGGTCCCTCCTTTTGCCCCCCTCCCAACCCCCCCCCCCATTCCCGGAGTTCTCCCCCGTCACCACCTCGGTCCCCGGGGGTCTCCCCCCATTCCCGGGGGTCTCTCCCGTTACTGCTTCAGCCCCAAGGCTTCCTCAATGCCCCACGGTGCCCCGAGGACCCCCCCTCCGGTACCCGGGGACCCCTCCCGGTAACCCAGGGAACCCCCCCCGGTAACCCGAGGACCCCCCCCCCCGGTAACCCGGAACCCCCTCACCGATAACCCTGGGGCCCCTTCCCGGTGCCCCCTGCCCATTCCCGGTGCCCCCTCACCACACCCCCGGTGCCCCCCCCCCCCCCACTCCCGCTACCCCCCGGTGCCTCCCCCCCCCAATCCCCCGGTGCCCTCCCCGCCGCCCCGCACCGATGACCATGGTCTCGTCCGGGATCTCCTCGATGAAGCTGCGCTTCTCGGTCTCGCCGATGTGGAAGTAGAGCCCGTGGGCGCCCCACGCCGCCAGCACCAGGGCGGCCACCGCCGCCCGCAGCCCCCCGCCGCTCGCCATGGCCCGGCCCGGCCCTCCCCGGGGTCTCCCCGCCCCCACCGCGCACCGCGCATGCGCCGCCCGCCCCCTCCCCGCGCACCGCGCATGCGCCGCCCCCCGCCGCGGCCACTCACCGCTCCCCACGCCGCGTCTCTCCGGCCGCGCGCCCCGCCGCGCTGCGCATGCGCCGCCGCCTCCGTGACGCACGCGCGCGCGCGCGCGCCGCAAGGTGGCGCGGCGGGGAGGGCGCCGCGCTCGCAGAGCGGAGGTCGGGGGTTCGATCCCCGCCTCCGCTAGCTCCCCGTTGTTCCCCTCCTCTGTGCCTTCATTGTCCCCGTCCCCCCCCACGCAGCGGGAGCACCCATGGGTGGGGGGGTGGGGCGAGCCCTTCGCACCCTGCTGGCAGTGTGGCAACACCCCCGCGTCCTTCCTTCCTTCCTTCC
This sequence comes from Cygnus olor, assembly GCF_009769625.2. Classification (NCBI taxonomy): domain Eukaryota; kingdom Metazoa; phylum Chordata; class Aves; order Anseriformes; family Anatidae; genus Cygnus; species Cygnus olor. The sequence continues at coordinate 1,296,566 of NC_049195.1, read as the reverse complement.
TCCCCCAGCGGGGCAGCGTAGCCGGGGCGGCCGGTGTGGGGCGTCCCATGGGTGAGCGGCACCGGGGCCACCGGGCGGGAGCGGGGGGGGGGGAAGCGGAACCGGGAGCGCTTACAACACCGGCAGCCCCCCACCCCATCCCCGCCTCCGCGGGCTGGCGATTTCAGGAGGGAGCCGCCGAGCCCGCGGGCTATAAAGGCGAGTGGTGGCCTGCCCCACAGCCAGCCCCATGGCCTGCCCCATGGCCAGCCCCATGGCCAGCCCCACAGCCTGCCCCATGGCGCTCACCCTCGCCCTCCTCATCCTCTGCGCAGAGGCAGAAGGCTTCGCATCGTGCCACGCGCCCACCCTGCAGACCAAGGTCTTCAAGTACCGGTAAGGGGCGGGGGGCTGGGAGGGGTCCCGGGGGTCCCGGTGGGGGCATTGGGGTCACGGTGTCCCCACAGGATCTGGGACATGAACCAAAAGTCGCTGTACCTGCGCAACGACCAGCTGGTGGCCGGGCACCTGCAGGGCGCCAACGCCGCGCTGGAAGGTGAGCGGGGGCTTGGGGACACGCGGGGGGGATGTAGGGGGGGGCTGACGGTGTGTCATGACCCCCCCGGTGTCCCCACAGAGAAGGTTTTTTGGGTGCCCAACCGCTCCTTCGAGCACGCCCGGCTCCCCGTCATCATGGGCATCCAGAACGGCACCCGCTGCCTCGCCAGCCCCACCGCCCCCCAGCCCACCCTGCGGCTCGAGGTGACGGACGGGGACACCGCGGGGACACCACGGGGATGGGGACATTGCGGGGTCGGGGGCACCGCCGGGACGGGGATAGCTTGGGGACATGGCAGGGTTGGGGACACCATGGGGAAGGGGACACTATGGGGATGGGGATAGCATGGGGACACTGCGGGGTTGGGGACATCATGGGGTTGGGGACACCGTGGGGTTGGGGACACCATGGGGATGGGGACACCATGGGGACATCATAGGGATGGGGTCACAGTGAGAACAGGGACACTGTGGGGACACCACAGGGGTGGGGGCACTGTGGGGATGGGGACACCATGGGGACACTGACACCCTGGGGATGGGGACGCTGTTGGGATGGGGACAATGTGGGGACATTGTGGGTATGGGGACACTGCAGAGAGGGGCATGCGGGGATCACAGGGATGGGGATTTGTGGGCTGGGGACACCATGGGGACAGAGACTCTATGGGGACAAGACACACGGGGATCATGAGGATGGGGGCACCACAGGGATGGGGACATCAGGGATGGGACCACCATGGGGACAGGGACAGTGTGGGGATGGGGCCACACAGTGAAGGAGGTGGCATCAAGGAGACAGGGACACCACCAGGACCACGCTCACGGGGCTGTGCCACGGGGGCGGCGGTGGGGGGGACACCGTCAGCCGGCGCAGCCCCCGGCGGTGACACCGGCGACCGCCGCAGGCCGCCAACATCACGGAGCTGCCCCGTGCCGGCGAGGCCTCGGCGCCCTTCACCTTCTTCCGCTCCTACAAGGACGGGCTGTGGCGCTTCGAGTCGGCCGCCAACCCCGGCTGGTTCCTTTGCACCTCGGCGCGCGCCCACGAGCCCCTGGGGCTCTCGCGGCACCCCGACGCCACCCACGTCCTCGACTTCTACTTCCAGCTTTGCTGAGCCCCCCGGGGACGGTGACATCCCCCCAGGGACGGTGACGTCTCCCTGGGGATGATGGCACCCCCCTGGGGACAGTGACATCCCCCTGGGGATGGTGACATCCCCCAGGGACGGTGACATCCCCCGGGAACGGTGACATCCCCCGGGGACAGTGACATCCCCCTGGGACGGTGACACCCCCCAGGAATGGCGACACCCCCCCAGAGATGGTGACACCCCCTCAGGGCTGGTGATGTCCCCCAGGGATGGTGACATCCCCCCCCGAGGACAGTGGCATCCCGGCAATAAAGGCGCTTTGCTCCCCGATGTCCCCGTCCCCATGGGTGGCACCGTGACCCCCCCCACGTCACCGCCCCGGGGTGCCCGGCGTTGCGCCACGGCCTCGGCGGGGACGGGGACGGGGAGTCCCCGGGGTGGGGGTGACGCAGGCGGCGGGGCTGCCCCCAGCGGGGCACGGCCCCTTCCCGCATCCGGCGCTGGCGGACGCCTCCCGCACGGCACGGCCCCCGCCCACGGCGCTGGGGACGGCATGGGAATGGGTGGCGGCACGGGAATAGGGTGGCGGCAGCACGGGAATGGGGTGGCGGCACGGCAAAGGGGTGGCGGCACGGGAGCGGAGTGGTGGAGTGCATGGGATGCTGGGGATGGGGATCCAGAGGGGGCCGGGGCGGGGACAGGGTGCATAGGACCATGGGGATGGGGCACAAAGGGCCGTGGGGCCGTGGGACGCGGGACAGTGGGGACAGGGCGCATGGGATCGTGAGGATGGGGAAGAAAAAAACATGGGGACAGGGCACACGGGACCATGGGGCCAGGGCGCATGGGACCACGGGGCACAAAAAACAAGGGGCCAGGGCACACGGGACCACGGGGCCAGGGCGCATGGGACCATGGGGACAGAGCATGGGACAAGGGGAACGATGCAGATGGGACACTGAGGACAGCGGGCATGGTCCCGGGGGCACGGGGCACCACTGGGACAGAGCACGCAGGACCACGGGGACAGCCCACATGGGACCATGGGGACAGGGCGGGGGGGCCACACCATGGGGACGGTGCAGGTGGAGGACACAGGGAGCGGAGGACGCGGGGCCCTGCCGGCATTTCGCCATCGCACCGCGTCCCAGCTCATCCCTGGGGCGGGCCCTGTCCCCACACCCTATAAGTGCCACCGCCGGCGGGTGACAACGCAGAGGACACCACTCCCCAGCAGGTTCTCGGAGGCCGACACCTTTGCAGGTAGCGCTCCCGACGGGGACGGGGACGGGGACGGGGACGGGGACGGGGTGCTGGTCTGCTGGGATCAGATCCGGGCAGCGTTCCTGAGCCGTTCACTCTGGAGCCTACTGACAACCGGCAGCGGGCGGTGCGGGGCGGCGACGGGGCGAATCTCCCTGCCGGTTCTCCCCAGCGCTGCCCCCTCTCTCATGCAGGCTCTGCCATGTCCCATGTGTCCACAGCAGCCCCCAGGTAAGTGGCGGGGGCGCGGGGCCACCTGCTCAGGGACCAAGCCCCCCGGCGCGGTGGCACCTGTCCTCAGCCCTCTCTCGCTCCTCCAGAGGTGGCGCCGGGAGCCCCCGGAGGTGCCAGGACCATGCCCAGCGCCGTGAGCACCCGCTGGGTGTCACCATGGGGGGGACCTCGGGGGACAGCGGCCCCGTGACGTCCGTCATTGACCCCGACATGGAGGCCTTGTTCGACGAGTTCCTGGGGAAAGGTAGAGGCCAGGGGACACGTGCGCCCTGTCCCCATGTCCCCATATCCCCGTGTCCCCATGTCCCCGTGTCCCCATGTCCCCTCCCCACGTGCCTGTGATGCCGACACGTCCCCGTGTCCCCTTCTTGTCCATGATGCCCTTGTCCTCCATCCCCATGTCCCCACACCCCATGATGCTTCCTCCCCATGTCCCTGTGTCCCCCCTCCACGTGCCTGTGATGTCCTTCTGTCCTCCTGATGCCCACGTCCCCTACCCCCATGTCCCCATGTCCCCCATCCTAACGTGCCGTGCTGCCTGTGTCCCCTCGTGTCCCCATGCACCCCTGATGCCCATGTCCCCCATCCCTGTGTCCCCTGTCCCCACATCCCTGGGTCCCCTCCCCATGTGCCTGTGGTGCCTACAAGTCCTTGTGTCCCTGTGTCCCCATGTCCCTACGCGTCCCCAGGCCCCTACATGTCCCCATGTCCCTGCAAGTCCCCATGTCCCTACATGTCCCCATGTCCCTACGCATCCCCATGTCCCCACGTGTCCCCATGTCCCCACACATCCACAGACCCTACACGTCCCCACGTCCCCCTGACACCCAGACACCCGTGACACCCTCACCCCCCATCCCCACGCCCCCATCCCCACGCACCCACGACACCCCCGTCCCCCGTGTCCCCGTGTCCCCTCGCAGTGAGATTTGATGAGGGGACGACGACGACCACCTCGGTGGTCTCGGGGACGGCGCAGCCCTACCACTACACGGTGCGGGACACGGAGCACAAGGCGCTGTGCCTGCAGGGGGGGCGCCTGGTGGCCACCAGCCTGCAGGGCGCCAACGCCGCCCAGGAAGGTGGGTGCTGGGTGGGTGGGGGTGTGGGTGGGGGCTGGGGGGGGGCTGGGGGGGGTCACCCCCACCCATGGGTGCCCCCCACCCACCCGCTCACCCCGTCCCCGCGCAGAAGCCATCAGCGTGGTCCCCAACCGGCACCTGGAGCGCCGGCGCTGCCCCCTCATCGTGGGCATCCGCGGGGGCAGCCAGGCCCTGTCCTGCGGCACCGGCCCCGAGCCCCAGCTGCGGCTGGAGGTGAGCGGGGGGGTCACCGGGGAAGCCCTGGGAGATGGGGGGGTACAATGGGGTGGGGTGCCCGTGGGGGTGATGTGGGGTGGGGGTAGCTGGAGGTGGAGGAGACTGGGGGTGGGGGAACCAAGAGGTGGGGGTGTGTGGGGTGGGGGGTGCACGGGGTGGTGGCACCCCAGGGTGGTGGCACCCTAAGGTGGGGTCACCTCAAGGTGGGGTCACCCCAAGGTGGTGGCACCTCCAGGTTGTGTCATCCTAAACTGGTGGCACCTGGAGGTGGTGACATGTGGAGATGGGGGTTCCTGGGATGGCATCACCCCACGATGGCATCACCTCAGGATGGTGTCACCCCAAGCTGGTGTCACCCCAAGGTGGTGGCACCTGGAGGTGGTGACATCTGGAGGTGGGGGTTCCTGGGATGGTGTCTCCTCAAGATGGTTGGCACCCCAAGGTGGTGGCACCTGGAAGTGGTGGCACCTGCAGGTGGGGGTTCCCCGGTGTGGTGTCCCCCCAAGATGGAGTCACCCCAAGGTGGTGTCAGCCCCTGGTGATGGCACCCCGAGGTGGTGTCACCCCAACCTGGTGGCACCCCGAGGTGGGGGTTCCTGGGATGCCGCCACCCCTTGGCGATGCCACCCGGGGGTGTCCCTGAGGTGTCGGTGACCCACGGTGACACCCCCGCAGGAGGTGGGGGTGCTGGACCTGTTCCATGCGGAGGACCACGCCATGCCCTACACCTTCTACAAGACGTTCGGGGGCTCCACGCACACCTTCGAGGCCGCCGCCTTCCCCGGGCACTTCCTCAGCACCACCCCGCGGCCCGGTGAGGCGCTGGGCCTGGCCCCCCCGGCCGCCCAGGACGCCATCACCTCCTTCTACCTGCGCCGCAAGTGACTGGGGGGGGCACCCGTGGGTGGGGGGGGGGGGGGCTGGCACACCGCCCCCACAGCCTCCTGTGGGAATAAAGGTGCTGGCTGCAGCGGCTGGTGTGCGGTGTGCGTCTGTGGGGGCAGGATCAGGCCCTGGTGTGGGGCAGGCGTGGGGCAGGATGAGGCCCAGCTGTGGCTCAGGATCAGGTCCTGGTGTGGGGCAGGATCAGGCCCCCCATGGCTCAGGATCAAGCCCCAGCTGTGGGGCTGGATCAGACCCAGGTGTGGGTCAGGATCAGGCCCTCCGTGGCTCAGGATCAGGCCCCCTGTGAGTCAGGATCAGGACCCAGGTGTAGGTCAGGATCAGGCCCAGCTGTGGCTCAGGATCAGGCCCAGACATGGGGCAGGATCAGACCCAGGTGTGGGTCAGGATCAGGCCCCTTGTGGGGCAGGATCAGGCCCAGCTGTGGGGCAGGACCAGGCCCCCCCACGGCTCAGGACCAGGCCCCCGCTGTCTGTCAGGATCAGCCCCCCCCGCCCCACCGGCGCAGCCCCCTCAGTGGGCGTGGCCTCCCTGATAGGGGGCGTGGCCTCGGGACGACAGGGGAAGTGGGCGTGGCCCACCCTGCCGGCCATGCCCCGCCCTCCCGAGGGGCGGTGGAGGAAGGGGCGGGGCCAGTTGTGGCCACGCCCCCTCGCGCGCGCCGGCCGTGCCGGTAAGGGGAGGGGGAGCGGGGGGGGGGGAGCAGGAGCCGGGTGCCCCCCCCCACCCCCGGAGCCCCCCCCCAAATTTACCCCCCCCAATTTACCCCACCCCGCCCCTTGGCTTCCCCCACGCCCCCCCTCTCCCCTCCCTCCCCCGTGGGTTTCCCGTGGGTGGGGGGGCGTTGGGCGGGGGGGGGTAACCGGAGGGACCCCCCCCGCAGGAAGCCCCCCACGGGGGGCTGGGGGGGGGCACCCACGCGCGATTTGGGGGGACCCCCCCCCCGAAAACACACCGGAAGCACCCGCTGTGGGGTGCAGGGGGGGCAGGGAGCCCAACCCCCTTGGGGTCCCCACCCTTGGGTGCGGGTTGGGGGGGGCACCCACGGGGACACGCGTGGGGGGGGCGACACGGATGGGTGGGGGGGGGGGGCAGGGCGTGGGTGCCCCCCCCACCCGCGGCTCCCCCTGGGGCTGATGTGGGGTGGCGTGGGGCGGGCTGTGGGGCACGGTGTGGGGCAGGGGGCTTGGGGGGGGGAACACGCGTGGGGGGTTGCATGCGTGGGGGGGACACGCGTGGGGTGGGGTGGGGGGGGCACAGGGTTTCCTCCCTCCCATCCCCCCCTTCCTGCCCCGGCAGCGGGGCCGGAAGCCGGCGGGCGGTGACGTGGGTGACATGGGGACGGCGTGGGGCGCGCTGGGGGGGCCCCCGGCACCCAGCACCCCCCCGGTACCCAGCGCCCCCCCCCCACCCATCCGTCCGTTAACGGGGCTCCCCCCCCAGGTCAGCCCCACGGCCATGGGGGGGCCGTGGTGACGCCGGTGACGCCGCGGCATGGAGCCGGGTGGCGGCCGCCCCCCCGGTGCGCTGGCGGCGCAGGACGCCATCGTCTTCTCCGACGCCGCCCCCCCGGCCGCCGGGCCCCCCGGGCCCCCCCTGCCCGCGCCCGCCGACGTCTTCTGGGCCAGCCTGGTGCAGGCCCAGCTCTGCGTCTGGGACCTGCAGGGGGCCATCGACGGGCAGCACGGGGACACCGGCGGCACCCACGGCGGCGGCAGCCACGGTGGTGACACCCATGGTAGTGGCACCCATGGCAGTGGCACCCATGGTGGTGGCACCGCTGGTGGTGGTGGTGGCACCCATGGGTCCGACCCTGGTCACCAGGGGGGCTCGCACCAGCGTGTCCCCACCCATGGGACCTCCTCCTCCGAGCCCGTCCCCGTGTACGGGAGCGCCCCGGTGGGATGCGTGGGCACCCATGGGAGCTCCTCGCCCCTGTGCACGTCTCGGGGTGGGAGCACGCTGATGGAGCACCCAAGCCGTGGAGCTGCGTGTGAGAGCTTCTCACCCGTGGACGTGGGTGGGAGCATCTCACACGAGCACGTGGACAGCCATGGGACCGCCATGGCCACCTATGGGACCACCTCCTCCGAATCCATCCCCACCTACGGGAGTGCCTTGGCAGAGCACGTGGCCACCCATGGGACCATCTCCTCTGAGTCCATCTTCACGTATGGGAGCACTTCACATGAGCACGTGACCACCCATGGGACCACATCCTCCGAATCCATCTTCACATATGGGAGCACTTCACATGAGCATGGGGCCACCCATGGGACCACCTCCTCCAAGTCCACCTTCACGTATGGGAGCACCTCACACGAGCACATGGACACCCATAGGACCACCTCTGCTGAATCCATCTCCACGTACGGGACCATTTCACGCGAGCACTTGGCCACCCATGGGATCACCACCTCCGAGCCCATCCCCACGTCCAGGAGCACCCCACACGAGCCCGTGGCCACCCATGGGACCGTCTCGCCCCAGTCCGTGCCCATGGGTGGGAGCATCTCCTGTGAGCACCCATCACCCGGTGGGACCGCGTCGCCCACAGGTGGGAGCTTCTCGTACAAGGACGTGGCCCTGGGTGGGGGCTTCTGGCAGGAGCCCCGTGGGTGTGGGGCCGTGGACAGGAGCATCTCGCACGAGCACGTGCCCACCTTTGGGACCATCGCGCCCACGTCCATGCCCACCTTTGGGACCATCGCACCCAAGTCCGTGCCCACCCATGGGACCATGTCATGGGCGCATGTCCCAACAGATGGAACCACCTTGACCAAGCCCACACCCCCAGATGGGACCATGTTGACCAAGTCCTTGCCCATGGATGACACCATCTCATGGGAGCATGTCCCAGCAGGTGGGATCATCTTGACCAAGTCTGTGCCTATGTATAGGACCATGTCATGGGAGCCTTCTCCAACAGATGGGACCATGCTGACCAAGTCTATTCCCAAGGACGACACCATCTCATGGGCGCATGTTCCCACAGATGGGACCATCTCGACCAAGTCCTTGCCCATGGATGGCACAATCTCATGGGTGCATGTCCCAACAGATGGGACCATGTTGACCAAGTCGATGCCCACAGATGGGAACATCTTGACCAAGTCCTTGCCTATGGATGGAACCATCTCAACCAAGTCCACACCCATGGGTGGGACCATGTCATGGGAGCATGTTCCAACAGATGGGAACATCTCGACCAAGTCCATGCCCATGGGTGGCCCCATGTTGACCAAGTCCATTCCCAAGGATGACACCATCTCATGGGCACATGTTCCAACAGATGAGACCATCTCGACCAAGTCAGTGCTCACAGACGGGACCATCTCAACCAAGTCCATGCCCATGGATGGCACCATGTCATGGGAGCATGTCCCAACAGATGGGACCATCTCGACCAAGTCCATGCCCATGGGTGGCACAATCTCATGGGAGCATTTCCCAGCAGATGGGACCATGTTGACCAAGTCAATGCCCACAGACGGAACCATCTCAACCAAGTCCACACCCATGGGTGGGACCATCTTGACCAAGTCAATGCCCACAGACGGGAGCATCTCATGGGAGCATGTTCTAACAGATGGGACCATCTCGACCAAGTCAATGCCCACAGAGGGGACCATCTCAACCAAGTCTGAGCCCGTGGGTGGCACCATCTCGTGGGCACATGTCCCAACAGATGGGACCATCTCAACCAAATCCATGGCCATGGATGAGAGAATCTTGCCTGAATCCACGCCCAAGAAAGGAAGCATCTCACCCAAGCCTATGGATGAGACCTTCTTGCCCAAACCCATGGATGCGACCACCTCACCCAAGCCCACCCCCGTGGATGACACCATCCCCCAGGACCCCGTGCCCCCTGACGCCACCATCTCACCCAGTCCCCCCGACCCCAAACGGAGTGAGGAGGAGGAAGAGGAAGAGGAGGAGGAGGAGGAGGAGGAGGAGCAGGACAACGATGAGGATGAAGATGAGGAGGAGGACCTGGAGGAGGAGGAGCCCCTCTTCCACACCAACCCCCTCTTCTGCGGCCAGGCGCCCCTCTACAGGCCGCACCTGCCCCCCCTGCGCATCACGGAGCTGGACATCGCGGGCGCCCCCACCATGGGGGGCACCCAGGAGGTAAGGGGGGGGGGTGCGGGTGTTCTGGGGGGCACCCCAAAACTTCAACCCCACCCCCCCCCAGTCCCTGTGCCCACCCAGCTCTGTCCTCTGCAGGTCGCGGTGGCCACAGGGGGGGGCAGCACCAGCCCCATGGAGCAGGGTGAGTGTGGGGACCCCCGGCCCCTTTTTGGGGTTGGGGGGTGCTTGGGGAGGGGGGCACCGTGCAGTGTGTGTGGGGGGTGATGCTGATGGGACACCCCCCCCCCCCCCATACACCCCCCCCTTTTGTCTTCTCCCACCCCAGGCCTGGCGTTCTCCAGCCCCCCGGCGCTGACCCCGGTGGGGGGGCACCAGGACTCCCCCCCAGAATCCCCAGGAGGAGGGGACCCGGCCCCACCCAGCCCTAAGTGCCCCCCAGATTTGGCACCAGCGGGGGGGGACTGGGGCCCCCCCAGCCTCTTACGCCCCCTGGATCTGCCCCAACCCAGCCCCCCAGCACCCCCAGACCTGCCCCCCAAAAGCCCCCCAGCACCCCTTGATCTGCCTGTCCCCCCAGCACCCCCAGACTTGCCTCCCCCCAGCCCCCCAGCACCCCTGGACCTGCCCCGCCCCGGCCCCCCAGCCCCCTTGGATCTGCCCCCTCCCAGCCCCCCGGCACCCCCAGACTTGCCCCCCCCCCCAGCCCCCCAGCACCCCCGGACCTACCCCCCCCCCCAGTCCCCCAGCTCCCCTGGATCTGCCCCCCCCCAGCCCCCTGGCACCCCACCTCGACGTGCCCCTCCTCAGCCCCCCAACCTCCCCATATCCTCCCCAGGGCGGGGGGCACTACCTCCCCCCCCCAGCCCCCTCAGATTCCCCCCCCCAGTATCCCCAGCAAGGGGGGCACCAGTCCCCCCCCTTCCCCCTTAACCTCCCCTCGACCCCCCCAGCTTTGCCCCGTGGGGGGCGGCAGGAGCCCCCCCCCAGCCCCCGGACCCCCCCAATCCCCTCCTCAGCCTCTGCCCGGCCACCACGGGGACCCCCGGGGCCGGGGGGTGCCGGGGGGCTGCGGGGGGCCCCCCCCATGCCAGGGGGCCACTGTGCCCGTGGGGGGGGCGTGGCTCAGGGCCCCGTGCCCCCCCCCGCCTCCCTGCGCCCCAACACGGAGGAGCTGCCCCCCGAGAGCGGCCAGGAGCCCCCGCCGGACCCCCCCACCAGCACCCATGGGTGAGGGACCCCAGCACCCTGAGTTCCTTGGGCCCCCCCTGTCCCCACGGACCCCCTCCCGTCTGTCTGTCTGTCCCTGCAGACCCCAGACCCCCGCCTGACCCCCCCGAGACCCCCAGCTGTGCCCCTAAGCCCCCCCGTCCAGCCCCCCCATTCCCCATCCACCCCCGTAGACCCATCTGTCTGTCCGTCTGTCCCCCCCAGACCCCCCACCCATGCCCCCAGACCCCCACCTGTCCGTCTGTCTCCCCAGACCCCTATCCATGCCCCCAGTCCCCAAACGTCCATCTGTCTGTCCTCCCCAGCCCCCCCCCCACATCCCCAGCCCCCCACCTGTCCGTCCATCTGTCCCCCCCATCTCCCCTCCTCCCCCCCCCAGTCCCCCAGTCCCCCCCAAAGCCCCCAGCCCCTCCCCAACCCCCCCAGCTCCACCCGCCTCCCCTCGACCCCCCCACTGCCCCTCCACCCGCCCCCCCCGACCCCCCTGACCCCCCCCCATGTCCCCCCCTGACCCCCCCATGTCCCCCCCACCCAGGTGCCAGCCGGGGGGGCCGGGGAGCCGCGGGGACGCGCAGCGCCTGGCCGCCCGCCTCTTCCACCTCGACGGCTTCAAGAAGTCCCAGGTGGCCTCGTTCCTCCGCAAAAAGTACGGGACGGGGTGGGGGGGGTCCCGGGGTCAGACCCCCCCCCCCCCAGCCTCACACTGTGCCCCCCCCCCCCCCCCAGCAATGAGTTCAGCAGCCTGGTGGCCCAGGAGTACCTGGAGCGCTTCCAGTTCGCGGGGCAGGCGCTGGACCGGGCGCTCCGGTAAATTTGGGGGGGGGGGGGGCACGAGGGGTGGGGGTGGGGGGGAGACCTCCATGGGACCCCCTGGTGATAGGGGGGGGCTGAGGGGGGGGGCAGCAGGGGAAGGGAGTTTGGGGATGGGGAGCAAATGGGGGGGGTGATGGGGTTGGGGGAGGAGGGGGTTGGGGATCTGGGGGGGCACATTTGGGGTGCAGAGGGATGGATTTGGGGGGGTTCAGGGTCGGGGGGCAGATTTGGGGTCCAAGGGAAGCAGGTTTGGGGTGTTTTGGGGTCTAGGGGCAGATTTGGGGTGTTGGGGTCTAGGGAGGTGGATTTGGGGTGCAGAGGGATGGATTTGGGGGTTTGGGGGTCTGGGGGGCAAATTTGGGGTGTTGGGGTCTGGGGGGTGGATTTGGGGTACAGAGGGCTGGATTTGGGGGGTTTTGGGGTCTGGGGGATGAGATTTGGGGTCCGAGGGAAGCAGATTTGGGGGATTTGGGGGTCTTGGGCAGCAGATTTGGGGTGCAGAGGGATGGATTTGGGGGAGCTGGGGGGGGCCTGGGGGGCAGATTTGGGATCTACGGGAAGCAGGTTTTAGGTGTTTTGGGGTCTGGGGGCAGATTTGGGGTATGGTGGAGTCTAGGGAAGCGGATTTGGGGTTCAGAGGGCTGGATTTGGGGGGTTTGGGGCCTGGGGGGCAGATTTGGGGTCCATGGGAAGGAGATTTGGGCTCTTTTGAGGTTTGGGGGAGGCAGCTTCTTGTGTTGTGGGGTACAGGGGTCAGCTTTGGAGTCTCCTGCGCTCATTGAAGGCAGATTTGTGATATTTGGGGGTCCAGGGGGGCAGATTTGGGGGCCAATAGAGCCTGGGGGGCAGACTTGAGGTCCAAGGGTTGCAGACGAAGGGGGTTTGGGGGCAGGGGGGACAAATTTGGGGTGTTTTGGGGTCAGTGAAGGCAGATCTGGGGGGGGGGGGTCCTGTCCATCTACAGGAGTGGGGCCAAAATCTGGGGGCTGCTGGGGACCCAGGGAGCACCTTTGGGGTCCCGGACCCCAAATTTGGGGTCTGTCGGGGGTGCAGTGCTGTGGAATCTGGGGAAGGGGGAGGTGTCCCAATTTGGGGGGGAGTCCCTGTGAGCGCCCCCCCCCCCCCCCCAGGACCTTCCTGCAGGCGCTGGTGCTGACGGGCGAGACGCAGGAGCGCGAGCGCATCCTGGGCCACTTCTCGCGGCGCTTCCATCACTGCAACCCTGGCGCTTTCCCCTCGCCTGGTGAGACCCCCCCCACCCCGAGACGCCCCCACCCCATGAGACCGACTGCCCCCCACCCCACAGACCCCCCCCCAAGACCCCCCCAAGACCCCTTTGTGTCACCCCTGCTCCCCGTGCCTCAGTTTCCCTCCTTGGCACCCATCCCATCCAGGCACCCCAAATATTGCGGGTGGACGGTGACGGTCACCACGTCCCCGTGCCTTTTTTTTTTTTTTGTGGGGGGCACCCCCTTTTTTTTTTACCCCCCCGTGCCCCCCCCCCAGACGCCGTGCACTCGCTGACGTGTGCCATCATGCTGCTGAACACGGACCTGCACGGGCCGGTGAGCTGAATTGAGGAGGGGACGGATGCGTGGTGACACCCTGAGCAATTTGGGGGTGCTTGGGGGGGGGGGGTGCATGCACCCACCCCCCCCACCTTGACGCCCCCCACCCGCAGCGCCTCGGCCGTGCCATGACCAGCGGCGAGTTCGTGGCCAACCTGAGCGGGATGATGGATGGGCAGGACTTCCCCAAGGAGATGCTGAAGGTAACGGGGCCGGGGGGGACACCAAGGGTGGGGGGGGGGGCACCCCCCAGCGCCCCCCCCCCCCAAAATCTGCTGCCCCCCCCCCCCCCCAGGCGCTGTACAACTCCATCCGCACCGAGAAGCTGGAGTGGGCGGCGTGAGTAGGGGCCGGGATGCGGGGACCCTAAATTCGGGGGGGTTCGGGGTGGGGGACGCCTGGTGACACTGATCTGGCCCCAGGGATGAAGAAGAGGAGGAGGGAGAGCCCGGGGGGGGCCCCGCGCCCACCCGGAAGAGCAGCACCCACTTCGTGGAGCTGCCGCGCCAGGACGGCGCCACCACGTACCGCCAGGGCTGGCTGGCGCGCAAGGTGCTGGCCGAGGCTGACGGCAAGAAGGGTGAGAGCGGGGGTCAGATTTGGGGTGCCAGGGGGGCTAGCAGGGGGATTTGGGGTCTGGGGGAGCAGGTTTGGGGTGTTTGGAGTGCAGGGAGAGGATTTGGGGGTCCAAGGGAACAGAGTTGGGGCATTTTGGGGTCTGGGCAGCAGATCCGGGGGTCTAAGGGACCAGATTTTGGGTGTTTTGGGGTTTGGGCAGCTGTTTGGGGCTTAAAGGGACCAGTTTTGGGGTCCAAGGAACCAGAGTTGGGGTGTTTTGGGGTCTGGGGAGCAGATTTGGAGTGGTCTGAGGTCCAGATTTAGGGTCCAAGGGAAACAGATTTGGGAAGTTTTGGGATCTGGGCAGCTGCTTGGGGTTTAGGGGGCTCAGATTTGGGGTGTTTGGGAGGGGTCTGGGGAACAGATTTGGGGTGTATTGAGGTCCAGGTTTAGGGTCTAGGGGACCAGATTTGGGCTGTTTTGGGGCCTGAGGGGACCAGATTTGGTGCGCTTTGGGGTCTGGTAGCAGATTTGGGGGTTTTTGGGTCTGGGGAGCTGATATGGCATCCAAGGTGTCCAGATTTGGGGTCTTCGGAAGCAGATTTAGGGAGTCAGAGAGGCAGATTTGGGCTCTGCCGGGATCCAGGGGGAAAGATTTTGGATGTTTTGGTGCCAGGGGGCACGTTTGGGGTCCAAGGGGACCAGATTTGGGGTATTCTGAAGTCGGGGTGGGGGTGGGGGGGGCAAATTTAGAGTATTTTGGGTACCAGAGAGGCAGCTTTGGGGTCCATTTTGGGCCCAGAGGAGCAGATTTGGGGTCCAGAAGGAAAATTATGGGAACCCCTGGCAGCTGCAGAGGCAGCAACCCCGCAAATTTCGGGTCTCTCAGGGGGTGCCCCCCCCCCCAGACCCCCCTGCGGACCCTAAACCTCAGCCCCCACCCCGCTCCCTTCACAGCACCCTGGGGCCGGCGGGGCTGGAAGCCCTTCCACACGGTGCTGAAGGGGACGCTGCTCTACTTCCTCAAAGCGGGGACCCCCCGCCGGGGGCCCGACCCCCCTGGGACCCCCCCAGCAGAGGCTGAGGAGCCCCTGGGGGTCCACCACGCCTTGGCCGAGCGCGCCAGCAAGTACACCAAGCGCCCCCACGTCTTCCGCCTGCAGACGGCCGACCAGCGCGTCCTCCTCTTCCAGGCCCCGTGAGCATGGGGACAGCACGGGGACAATGCTGGGGAGGGGGTGGTGGCAGCACTGACCTCCCCCCCCCCCTTTTTGTCCCCTGCCCCCCCAGGAGCGAGGAGGAGATGTCCTCGTGGATCTCCCGCATCAACCTGGTGGCCGCCCTCCTCTCCTCGCCCCCTTTCCCCGCCGCCGTGGGCTCCCAGCGCCGCTTCGCCCGGCCCATCCTGCCCGCCGCGCCCAGCCGCAGCCCCCCGGTGAGCTGCGGGGACCAGCTGGGGACCCCCAAAAAATAAAAACTGGGGACCCCCCCCGCCTCGTTACCTCCCACCTCGGTCCCCGCAGGAGGAGCAGCACCGAGCCCATGAGGCGTGGATGGAGCGCGTGGCCCAGGAGCTCTTCGAGCACCAGCGCAACCTCCCCGAGAAGCGGGGCCGAGCCCGCGACCTGGACGAGTACCGGGTGAAGAAGGAGTACCTGCTGTACGAGGTGGGGTGGGGGGCACGGGAGGGGGTGGGGGGGGGACACACAGGGGTATTGGGGGGACACAGGGCTCACCCCCACCCACATTTTATTTCTCGCGGCGCAGAGGCGCCGCTACGAGACCTACGTGCAGGTGCTGGAGACGTGGATCAACTCCGGCGCCCAGGACCTGGAGGGCTGGGAAGCGCAGGCGGGGGCCGTGGCGGCCCCCCTGGAGCCCCCCAACCTCACCAAGGCTCACTCCAGCCCCTCGCTGGCCCCCGAAAGCGCCCCCCCCGGCTGGCGTCCGGGTCAAACGCAACATTTCCGAGCGCCGCACCGTGCGTAAGGTCATCCCCAAGCGCAACAAGAACCTGCTGTGACGGGGTCGGGGACCCCCCCCCCCTTCCTCTTTTGAAGACCACCCCCCGATTTAGGGTTTGGGGGAAACCCCTCCCAACTTTGGGAATGCCCCCCCCAACCTTGGGAATGCCCCCCCACCGCGGTACGAGGGTCCTCGGGGCACCACCGGCAACAAGGGGGTGCCCCCCCACCCAGGATCGAGGACTCAAACTCAGGGAGACCCCCCCCGTGTCCTGGGGGAGGACATGGGGGGGGTTGGGGGGGGCCTGGCCCCCCCCCCCCCCCAGCTTGGCTGCCTTGCCCCCCAGCTGTGCGCCCGCTGCCTGCTGCTGTCGGTCACGTCGTCTCGAGGAGACGGCGCCGTGCAATAAACGTGTGTCACACCCCTGCCTCCCGTCCCCCTGTGTCCCCCCCCAGCCCTATGGGGACACGTGGCCCTGGGGTGGGGTCCTCAGGGAGTCATCGAGGTGATGGCAGTGACAAACACCCCGCTTTTAATGGCGGTGCCAACCCCTGGCACCCAAGGGTCTCATGGGGACGCGGTGGTGGCATCGGTCCCCGCGCACTGCACCGGTGCTGTCACCTCTGCTGCAGGCGCTGTCACCCCCCGCGGTGGCTTCGCTCCTTGTCCCCACGGAGAGCGGTGTGCTGATGGTCAGGGGCCCTGGATGGAGGACACATGTCATGCACCATGGACACGGGGCACCCTGGGGTGCTGCCACCCCCTGTCCCCCCCTGGTGCCACCCACCTTGGGGACAGCCATAGAGCCGGTTGACCCGCGCCACGTCGGAGGCGCTGAGCCCCCGCCGCTGCCCCAGCACCGCCCGGGGGTCCCGCAGGGGCGTGATGGTGGGCTTGGCCCCGCGGCTGAAGGCGTAGCTGGGGGGGGGGGGGCAGGAGGAGGGTCTGGGGCTCACCGGCCGTAGTGCAGCACGGAGGAGTAGTCGTAGCCCACCAGCGTGTTGGCCGAGCGGGACTTCACGAAGTTGCCCTCAAAGCCTGTAAAGGGGGGGGGGGCTGGCGGTGACACCCCCCCACCACCACCCAAGGGTGGGGGCACCAAGCGCGGGGGGGGGGGGGGCTCACCGGGCAGGACGTGGCTCCAGGCGATGCTGATGAAGGCGTCGCAGTCGGGCCGGCTGTGCTCGTGCCCGAAGCCCACCGCGTGCAGCAGCTCGTGCAGGGCCACCCCCTTGCCCCCCTGCAGGCACGGGGGGGCCAAGGAGAGGAGCTGCGGCCCCCCGGCACGGCCCATGCCGGAAAAGCACCTGGTGTGGGGGGGCGTAAAAGAAAAAAAAAAAAAATCCAAACAACAAAAACCCAACAAAATAGGACAAAAATAAGGTGTCAACAGATGCACGGCAGCCTGGGGGGGTCCTGTGCTGTGCCCATGGGCCATGCCACAGGCACGCGTCCCCCGTCACCCGTGGGTGCCCCCCCCGTCACCCGTGGGTGCTCCCACCCTGTTTCCCACCCCCATCCCCGGGGGCTCGCTGCCCCCCGCCCCACTCACCCGCCCATGGGGGCGATGATGACAAAGTCCCGCTGGTGGGAGCGGGGCACGAAGCGGACGCAGGTGAGCCTCGCCAAGTCACCCAGCGCCTCCTCCAGCACCCGGGTGCTGCTTGGGTCTGGGGGGGGGGGGGGCACGGCTCTGAGCCCCCCCAGGGCGGCTCTGAGCCCCCCCGTGCCCCCACGCTGCCCGGGCGTCACCTACCGAAGCGCTCCGACAGCACGTAGGGGATCCAGACCAGCCCTCGCCTCTTCGGCCGTTTGGGGTTTGCGGCTGCAAAAGCTCGGGAGGGGTCCTGGGGGGGGCCGGACGCAGCCATCAGCACCCCCACACCACTGAGAACCGCCCCCCCCAAAGTGCCCCCACCCCCCAAAAAAATCCCCCCCGCACTCACCGCCCGCACGATGTCCCCTTCCAGCAGGGTGCCGGGACCGGGCGCCTGGAGCGGGGCGAGCGCTTGGGGGGGGGCACAGGGGGTGAGGGTGGGGGCTCAGCCCCCCCGTCCCACTGACCGAACCCCCAAATGGGGTCAGGGTCACCCCCCCGTGCTGCCTCCCCCCCTCACCTGTGTTGATGCTGAGGATGGCGTCGCCCTGCGGGGTCTCAGTGGGGTCTGGGGTCCCCTGCTGCCCCGCAACCCCTGCGAGACAGCAGTGGGGTGGGGAGGGGAACACGAGCCCCTCACGGGGGGGGGTCCACAGCCCTACAACCCCCCCACACCTCCCCCAGGTGGGTTTGTGGCAATGCACTCAATGCTGAGTGTGCTTCAGCCATAGCAGTGCCCATGAACCCCCAAATGTTCCCCCAAATCCCAAATATTCCCCCAAATGGGGGGCAAATCCCCCCCACTCCCACCCCAAAATCCTCAGTGGGGAGGGGAGCCCCCCCCTCACCCACCAGCAGCCCAAGGAGGCCACCAAGGCCCAACCAAAACCCAGCCATGGCACCAACAAGCCCCAAACCCCAAGGAAATGCCCCCTAGAAACCTTTATATGGGGCAGCTGGGCCCACACCTGGAGGCTAATTAATGGCTAATTAATAATTAGAGCTGCACGGGGAGGGGCGCGTTGTGCCACAACGGCAGCAGGCGTGGGATGCTGTAGGTACCAAGGGGATAATACAAACCCCATAGCTATTTTGGGGGGTGCACGGGGGGTCCCAGCCACACCCCGCAGGGGTTCGTTAACGTCAGGGGCTAATTGGGGTCTGTTCTGCTTCTACAACTGAGGCCAGCCCCCCGAGCTCCCTTTCTAGGGGTTTTGGCAGCCCGGAGCTGCCCCCCCGGCTGGGGGGGGTCGCACCCCAGTATTTTGGGGGCCGTTTGTATGGACTCACGGCACCGCCAGGCGCTCGCCACCACCCAGCAGCGGGGCTGCTGCTACCACAGACCGTTTATTTGTGATTTTCTGCCATCCTACAGAGCCCCCTGCCCCCAGCGCCCCCCACGCCGCGCCCCCCCAGCCAGATAACCCCGGTGACACCACGGGGGGGTCGCGGTTTTGGGGTCCCCCCCCCATGCCGCAGGGATGCTGGGGAGCGGGGCTGCGGCGCCCCGGTTGGCGCTGGCAGAAAGGTTCCCCCCCGGTTACCCCGAGCTCTGCCCTCCCCTACAAAGCAGCAGCAGCTAAAAACCAGCTCGGGAAGTCGTTTCCCCAGTTTGCCCAGTTTGCCCAGTCCAGGATGCCCGTGGCGAGAGGTCTTTCGGTGGAAATGAACCGGCAACGAGGCGGTGAGGTGGTGCTGATCCCTCGGGGGCCCCAAATCGGGCGTTAGGTAAAGTCTGGCAGCGCAGGGCCGCGATGTCTGGCGAGACCCCGAAATTTTTGGGTGCCGGAGTGCAGAGATGAGGAGGGACGGGGGCAGGACGGGGCGCCGCTGCCGGCCCCAAATAAAGGTGGGGCTCCCTTTGTGGGGCGGGGGTACCGACGGGTACGGGGGGTGGGGGCGGTTACACGACACGACACTGCAGCGGCCTGGCCACGGAGGGACGCCGGGGGGGGGCCAGCACCCCCTTCCCCGGCCTCAGGCCGCCCGCGGAGGGGCCGCTGAGCTTGTGGGGAGGGGGAAAAAATCGGAGCTGAGGCGCCCGCGGCCGCCCTAGGCGTACTCCAGCTGGGCAGGGCTGCAGCTGCCCTCGCTCTTGTGCTCGGCCGCGGGCACGCCGGCCTTGCCCTCGCCGCCGCTCTCGAGGGGCTTGGCAGCCATATAGTCCCGCACCTCGATCTCCATCTTCTTGGCCTTCAGGGCCGCCGTGTGCAGCTTCTCCAGGAAGTCGGGCATACCTGGGGGGAGAAGGCAGCGGTGAGCGGGGCTCAGCGCCGCCGGGAGCCACCCGCCCCCTCCCCGCTCTCCTTTCTCTTTATTTCTCCCCATCGCCAGCAGCCGCCGGGGCTGACACCCAGCTCCCCTCAGAGCGGCCCCACGGAGGCGTTTTTTTGGTTTGGGTTCTCTTTTTTCCTCCCCCCCCCCCCCCCCGCTCCATTTCCTGCCCCCGGCCCCAAGTTCAGCGCAACCGCAAGGCAGTGAGGCTCCCTCGCAGTAGATGTGCCCGGCGGTGAAACAGCCCCGACAGCCTGGCTGAAACAGGCCCTGGACTGGTGGAGAACAAGTACAGGGCACTTTGGGGGGGGGGGGGTGTGTGTGTGTTATTTTATTATTATTTTTTTAATTTTTCAGTGAAAACACATCTCTCCTCTGACTCACGGAGGTCTCTGCAGGAAGGGCACAGAGCGCGCAGGAGGTCAGGGCCAAGCTCTTGGCAGCCCCGGGCGGAGCCCTCGTGCCCCAGCGCTGCCGCAGGTGGCTCTGGAGCGAGCCCGGCTGGGAGCCGAGGTGCTGCGGGGCTTAAACCCACCCCGCTCTGCCCCTCCAGGGGGTTCCTAAAAGCTTCCCTCCCCCCCACCCCGCAGCTCCCCGCGGTTAAAGCCCTGCTGCAGCACACCCAGCGCTCACGGCAAGAGCTGAGAAGCACGAGCGCCGCCCTGGCGCGGTTACGGGGGCCTGGGGGTGCTGCCCCCAGCCCCCCCCAGGGGGGGCACTGAGCGGCTCAAACCAGGCCATGGGGTAAAAGGAGGGCTGGGGGGGTGGGGCAGCAGGGAGGGGCAGGGCAGGGGGTCGGGGTGCTGCGTGCGGTGAGCGGACGTAGTCAGACTCCACCGTCTACCGCAAAGCACGTGATGGGAAGAGGAAAAAAGAGAGAAAAAAAAAAGACAAGCTTTCGCAAGAAGCTGGTTTTGGTTTTATCCCCCCCCCCTCCTCGAGGTGCCACCAGCGACGAGGAGCAGCTGGAGGCCTCAGGGACCCTACAAGTGTCCTTCTCCCCCTCCCCCTAAAGCTGGCCCCATGGTGGGAGCCTCAACAGGTGCTGCGCTCAACAAAAGCCAGTTCTCTCCCCGTTTGCTGACATGGAGCCCAGAGCTGCTCCAAGGCTAATGCTGCTCTGAAGTAAGGAAAAACCAGCTCATTTTAGTAAAAAAACCAACAAAAAAAAGAGGATCCTGCTGTGTTTCCATTCTGCCTGGACTCTTTCCTCCTCGCAGCCCGTAAGCCAGGCAGAGCCTGTGAGATGGGACCAGCCCCCAAACCCCCCAGACCGAGGCAGGCTCCGTTTTTAAGCTATTTTACATCTTTCCTGCCCTGAGGGGGCTCAGGAAGGGGAAGGGGGGGAGCGCCCACGGGCACCCAGAGCGAGGAGGCAGCGGGACGTCCCACCAAGGGCCGTGTCGGCGCTCCCCAAGGCCGCAGGCAGCAACTCACCGCTCGAGACCATCCAGCTGACGCAGTACCGCGGGAACACCGTCTGCGGGTTGTCGCTGTACGTCAGCAAGTAGTCGAAACCGTTCTGGAAAAGGAGGCGGCTCCGTGAGCCCGGCCCGGCAGGCCGCCCACAGCCCCCACGGCGAGCGCCGCTGGCTCTCAAGCATCGGATGAAGCATTAAAGAGGGAAGCACCGTGGTGGTGCAGAGCAGGGAAGACCCCGTGAGAGCACACGGGGAGTTTTTGGAGAAGGTTTCGTGGAGAAGGAAGGAGTCGGGCACCTGCACTGACCCCACGCAGCCCCTTCAGGCTCTAGGCGGCCTGCAGAGATCCAGCGACACTTGTGAGAACATCGAGCACTAGAAACAAGACTTGAGAGGCTCGAGGCTTTTTAAAAAGGCATCCGGGTCTCTGGAGCGATGTGTTTGGCTCCCCAGGGGCACCCAACTCCTGTGGGAAGGGCCTCGAGCTCCCGGGCCAGCACTTCCAGCCCCTACCCCCTAGATCGCGACAAGCAGCCTCGCACCCGCGCCTCCCAGCCCCCCGAGACGTACCTCGTCAAAGGTTTTGTGCGGACGGATAACCATCTGGGACTCGTAGGTCCTCACCCGAACGTACTCCGGGTCCTCCGGGACGCTCGGGTGCTCCACAGCCCTGCAGGGACAGAGAGGGGGCGTCAGAGCTCCGGCCAGGGACGGCACCGAGCACCGGCTGACCTGGACGAGGTGGGAACTGGAGAGCCAGGTTTTTGAGAACGAGGCTGGATTTCCAAGAGAGCTCCTTCAGGTTTCGAAGGAGATTCAGAAAACCTCACTGAACCTACACCCAGCTCTTAAAAGTTGGTCTCAGCTTCGTTTTACGGGTGGGAAACGAAGGCAAAGCGCTGCCGTAACTCAGCTGGACAAAAACCAGAAGCTCGAGCCATCCCGCTGCTTCAGCTGCGGGGCAGGACGTGACCCTGGCGCGAGACCCAGGGGATCAAGGGGCACCGACGACCTCGCAACCTGGCAGGAAGACCTCGGGAGCTTGGCCAGGCCGACCCGGCGCACACGTACCGCGACACCAGAACCATCAGGTTGTTCTCCTTGTCCACGCTGTAGCGGCGAACGTAGACGTAGTCTCGTGAATACATTGGGTACTGGGGGGAGAGAGAGAGCGGGCGTCAGTCCTGCCTGCTCGTGAGGCGTGGTGAGGGAGCAGAAGGGGAAAGGAGGAGGACTCCCTCACCGGGAAGTGGGTCACCCAGTGAATCACTTCGGAGCCCGTGGCCAGGTCTCTCTCGATGACATCCAGCTTGATGACCAGCGAGTCCCACTTCTTCCTGTACTCGGTGTCCAGCTGGCAGCAAGGAGAGGCTGAGTCAGAACCACACGTAACCGCCAGCATCGCTGCCGGACAATCCCCAGCCCTGCTCCTCACCCCGTGGAAACACACCTCGCCACGGCCACGGCTCCTAACACCGAGAAATTAAAGACTCCTGGGCGATGCCGGGAGAAGGGGAAGCGGAGGAGGGCTACGCTGCCCCGCAGGGCTCGTGGGAGGGGGGCAGGAGCAGGGATCTGGAGGATTCCTGCAGCACGGCGCAGCCCGCGTGTGCCAACGCCTCGCTTCCAGCCGGGATGAGCAGCGGAACCCGACCAGGGCGTGGGATAACTTTGTCCTGCTTCTGGTCTACGCTACGAGCTGTCCTGGGTCGGGGGAGGTCACGCAGACGGACGCCGTTCACCATTTCTCTCCCCCACCCCCCTGGCAGCAGGGCTTCATCCCTACCCCACCACACAGGCGGGACTTCCGCTCACCTGGACGTTGAAGAACTGCCTGGGAGTCACGTCTGTGTACGTCCCAAACACTGCAGCAGAGAGAAAGCTTTCAGTCACGGGCAAACGCAAGTTTTTACACCCCACAAACTGACCTTCCCTTCTCGTCCTGCTGCAGCAAGGCAGGCGTTGGGGCTGCGACCCCCCCGAAGGGCTGTGAGGGGACGGGACGCGTGGAGGGGGAAGTAAAGGACGGGATTTCACATTTTTTCCTCCAGACAGGGGCCAGGCGGGACGCACGGGGCGCAGCCGGTGCCGGATGTGGGGAAGAAGCCGCGCGCGGGGCGGAGCAGAGCGGGCGGTACCTCGGTACTGGTACAGGTGGGTGCCCTCGATGGGGCGCCGCCAGAGCTTGAAGTGCTTCTTGTCCATGATCATCTCCCAGGGCTGCTCCCCGGGGGCGCGCACCGCGTCCCGCTCCGACGCGGGGTCCGGCCGCTGGTACTCGTCCGGGGAGCCGCCGCGAAGCATGGCCGAGATGTTCTCCATGTGCTTCATCTCCTGCGCCGAGCTGGGGGGACGCAGAGCACAGTTAGAGAGGAACCCGGGCACGGGACGGAGCTTTCCTGTGACGGACGGAGCCCGGGAGACCTGCAAAAGCTTCTCGGCGAGCTAAAGGCAGGGCCTGGGGCTCGGTGCTGCAGGAAGGGCGCTGCCCCGTGCAGGGATCGCTCGCTGGGACGTGAAACACGCAGCCAGCCAGGTGCTGCGGCTTCCCCAGGCCTTTAACTTTGGTCCCAAGGGTCCTGTGTTATTACAGAGCATCAAAACCTTCACTCTGGTGCGTTCGGAAGGGGCTCCCCACGTGTTCCCCTACAGTGGGAGCCGACTCCGTGGCTAAAAGCAGTCGCCAGGGGCTGCACGACCCACGGCGGGGCTCTTCCTTCCAGGAGAGGAAGGAAACCCCCCCGGGACACGAGCAGCTGCCTCACAGCCGCTGCTTCTCAGGGGAAGTGCCCGAGGGCGGCCGGGCAGAGCCCTGCGAGAGCAGGCACGCTTCTCCCCGAGAGGAGGGGGGCGGCCAAACCTCCCGGCGGCACCTCCAGAGCGGGGTCGGTCTCGTTGCGAGCGGGAGGAGCCCGGGGAAGGAGGGGCGCGAGGAAGAAGCGTTTGGGGAAGGCAGCGACCGAGCGCTCGCGGCACCAGCACCGGGGCTGTGCTGAGTCAGCGCAGGAGCAGCGGCCAGGGACCGGGTGGCACTCGGGGGGTGGCACTCGGGGGAGGACGGAGACCCCGCAGCACCCCGAGAGGAGATGTGGGGGGATGAGGAGGGACCGGCGCTGCTCCGGGGCTGCAGCAGCCCAGGAGCCCGAGCAGCACGCGGCAGCTGGTGTTTGTAAGGCAAAGAGGACCGCCAGCCTCCCCCACAGCGGGAGGACAGCACGAGGGGCTCTGCACACCACCAAAACCCCAGAGAGAAAACGTCAGAAAGGGAAAACCCGTCCGTTTGGAGCTGCAGCCCCCACCTGCGCCGCCCCACAATCAAACCTCCGGCCCAGCTCGCGGTGCAGCCCCCGCGGACACGGGGTCCCCGCTCGCTGCCTGCAGCGCCTCCAGCCCCGCCACTGCCCCGAGACACTAATTACGTGGGGTAATCAGCATCGGCCTTAATGAAACCGCCGGCTGGGAGCTGTGAGGCAGGTCTCGCTCGTCGGGTGAGGGCAGGTTGGGGGTGCCGGGGAGCCCCCAGCCTGCGCCGCTCCTGCTCCAAAAGCGTCACGCTGCGATCCTGTTCGCTGGCGCCTCCCGCTCCGGGAACAAAACCCCACAGATTTACAGGGAGGGAGGCGGAAGGAGGCAGCTGCACCCCGATAAATACGGGGAACGGAGGGGGAACCGCTCCCTCTGTAGGGCTTGGCCCCATCCCTCGTGAGCCGGCCCCTGTCCCGCGAGCGGAGACGCCAAGAGCCGCAGCGTTCCAGCCCCGTGCCCAGCGGGTGCCAGCGTCAGGCCCCGCGATTTATTTCGGGCGCGCCGGAGCAGCCGGGCCCCGCTGCAGGGCCCCGGGGTCAGGCTGACCTCTGCCTGAGGCGTCAGCGAGCTTCGAACCAAACCGAACCGAACCAAACCCACCGGCAGCACCTGCTGGGAAGCACGCCCCTTCCTCCTCCCGCCCCTTGAGGCGTGCGAGGAGTAAAAACGCGACAAAACAGCTTAAATTCCCCCCAAAACGGGCCTGCGCTGCCGCAGCTGCCGAGATCAAGTGCTCGGCGAAGGCTGAGGGCTCGGAGCCCAGCGGCTCGCGGGCATTTCTGCCCCAAACTCCTGCGCTTCCTCCCTCCTTTCCCCCTCCACCTCCCGAAGCCCCGAACCGCGGACGAGCTGCACGGCAAACATTTCGTTTTCACCCCCCGAGGCGCACGTCACACCCTGCTGGCTCCCGAGGAAAGCGGCTCAGGGCCCTGCAACCCCAAACCCAGAGCGAAGGCGCGAGGAGGGGAGCAGCGAGCGGGGACATCAAGGCGAGGGCACCGGGAGGGGCTGGGGATCGGGACCGTCCCCGTAACCTTGAAGCGAGCGGCTCGGCCCCGAGCTTAATCCCACGCCTAATCCAAGCCCCGCTGAGGCCACCACAAAGCGCCGCGCCGGGTTTGCTGTCCCCGTGTCGGCCCCAAAACACCTCCCGGCACGCGGGCGAGCCGCCTCCCTCGGGGATAAAAAGGGATTTCTCCTCTCCTGGGCCGCGTAAAGGTCATCGGCGCACACCTGAAGCGCCCCAAGGTGCCCCAAAGCGGGGCGAAGGGGCGCAAGCGAGGGGCGGGCCTCGTTAAGGCGAGGATTTAATTGGATATTAGCTAAGCTCCTTAGTGCAGCGCCGGGTACCGAGCTCCTACTGAGCACCCACAGGACGGCGCGGCCGCGCGCTCGAGGCGCCGGGAGCTGGAATTGAAGAGGAGGAAAAGGCGGCGCTGCCGCGGCGTGCCAGAGCTGCCCATTAAGTTTTAATTACTCCCCCCCCCCCCCCCCAAGTCCCAGCCCACGCTCACTAATTACACTGCAACGAAGCCGGGGACAATTCCAAAAAGCACCAAAAAGACCCAAACTGTCCTCATGCCACCATAGCAAGGGCACCACAGGGTGTCTGGGGGGGATGCTCACCCCACACGTTTGGGTCTGGTGGGACACCCCCAGCATGGGGCACCCTGTTGGGGGGGGAGGGGTGGATTAGGGGCATTCCCTGCGGGTTTTGGGGTTAACCCCTTGCCTGGGGGGGTCAGGGGGGCTTTGGGGGGATCACAAGAGTCAGGATTTTGTGGTAAGGGGGGGAGTTGGGGACCTTGTGAGGGTTTGGGGGGCACCCACAGGAATGGGGGAAGAGGTCAGGGGCACCCCCAAGAGCTTGGGGAACACCCCCAGGAACAGGGGCTCAGGGAGCAATCCCAAGTTTGTGGGGGACCCTCTGCCAAGGGGGTGGGCAAGAACCCTCCGCTGGGGGGTTTGGGGCCACCCTCAGGCATGAGGGGGGGTCAGGGGCACCCCCAAGAGCTTGAGGATACCTCCAGGTGTGAGGGCTCAGGGGGCAGCCCCAGGAATGTGGGGGGGGCCTCTGACATGGGGGGCTCATGGGGTGGGCAAGGACCCTCCAGGGTGGTTCGAGACCACCCTCAGGCATGGGGGGGAGCACAGGGGCACCCCGAAGAGCTCAGGGCCCACCCCCAGGTGTGGGGGCTCAGGGACACCGCCAAGAATTTTCCCCCCCCCAAACACGGGGGCTCAGGGGGCACCCCGAGAAGTTTGGGGGGGGGGGTCCCTCTGAGTCGGGGGCGCGCCAGGACCCTCGGGGGGGGGGGGGGGGGAAGCGGGGGGAACCTCCGACACGAAGGGGTCGTGGGGCGGGCAGGGACCCTCGGAGCGGGGCGTGGGGGGAGGTGTCGGGGGGCACGCACCGCTGCAGCTCCTCCTCCTCGATGCGCTGCCCGTCCCACACGAAGACCCCGGCCAGGGCGGCCATGAGGCGGGCGGCGGCGAGGGCGGGGCGGCCCCGGGCCAGCCCCCGCCCCCCCCCGGGCCCTCCTCCTCCTCCTCCTCCTCCTCCTGCCCGCCGCCCCCCTCCCCTCTCCTCAGCCCCCCCGCTCCCCCGCTGCCGGCCCCGCCGCGGCCTCTTCGCCCGCTGTCCGCCGCCGGAGCCGCACTGCAGCAGGCCCAGCAGGCCCAGCAGGCCGCGCCGCCCCGCCTGGCCCCCGGCGGGAGGAGGAGGAGGAGGAGGAGGAGGAGGGCGGGGAGGAGGCGGCGGAAGGCCCGAGGCCGGCGGGCGGAGGCCCAGGCGCGAGGCCCGGGCGAGGAGGCCGAGGAGCGGCCGCCGCGGCTGCAACATGCCGCCGCTCTGCCCCCGCCGCCGTCGCGCGGCGTCTGACGTCAGCGCGCCGCGCCGCCCGCTCCTCATTGGGCGCCGCCGCCACCGCCCCGCGCGGCGATTGGGTGGGGAGGGGGTGGGCGGGCGGGGTCTAAGGAGTGGGCGGGGACAGTGCGGGAGGGGGCGGGGCTTGGCGCGGGGACGCGGCCCCGCCCGGGCAGAGGGGGCTGGGGGCGGGGCTGGGGGGGTGGGGACACGGGCCTGTGGGTGTGGGGGGGGGCTCAGGGCTTCGGTTATTGGGGTGGGGGGGCCACGGGACTTTCTTTATTGGGGTGCACAGCACAGGCCTGTATTTGTTGGGGTCCAGGGCGCACAGACCTTTATTTATTGGGGTTTAGGGGTCACAGGGCTTTATTTAGTGGGGTTTGGGGCACCAGCCTTTATTTATTGGGGTGTGGGGGCCACAGGCCTATATTTACTGGGGTGCACGGCAGCAACCTTTATTTATTGGGGTGTGGGGGGCACCTCGCCTTTCTTTATTGGGGTGCAGGATTGCAGGGCATTATTTATTGGGGTGCTGGGGGCAAAGCCCTTTACTGGGGCGCAGGGTACAGGCCTTTATTTACTGGGGTGCACGGCACAGGCCTGTATTTGTTGGGGTACAGGGGCCACAGGACTTTATTTATTGGGGTTTGTGGCAGCAGCCTTTATTTATTGGGGTCCAGGGAGCACAGACCTTTATTTATTGGGGTTTAGGGGCACAGACCTTTATTTATTGGGGTGCACAGCAGCAACCTTTATTTATTGGGGTGCAGGAGTACAGGCCACTATTTCTTGGGGTGCCGGGGACACAGCCCTTTATTGGGGTGCAGGGTACACACCTTTTATTTATCGGGGTACGCAGGACTTCATTGGGATATGGGGGCATAGGACTTTATTTATTGGGGTGGGGGTCACCAGCCTTTATTTATAGGGGTGCAGGGCACAAGGCTTTATTTATTAGGGTCTATGGCACAGGCCTTTATTTGTTGGGGTGCTGGACACTGGCCTTTATTTATTGGGGTGTGGGGACTCAGACCCTTATTTATTGGGCTGTTGGGGGCACAGGCCTTTATTTATTGGGGTGTATGGCACAGGCCTTTATTGGGGTGGGAGCACTGACCTTTACTTATTGGGGTGCAGAGGGCACAGGTCTTTATTTATTGGGGTGGGGGCACCTTTATTTATTGGGGTGCGTGGCAGCAGGCGCAGGCCAGGGGCGTTTCTTGGGGTTTGGGGCACAGGCACTTAGAGGGGTGCAGGGCAATGGGGTGTGGGCAAGGGCATTTCTTGGGGCGCACAGGGCAGGGCCAGTTATTGGGGTGGGGGGCGCAGGCCTTTATAGGGGCGCAAGGATCGGGGGGCACAGGGTGCGGGGGGGGGACTTAGGAGGGTGCCGATGAGTGGGGCGCAGGGCAGCGGCAGACAGCGGGGATATTTATCGGGGCGCGGGGGTTTATCGGGGCGCAGAGCAGCAAGAGGGGGGAGCAGCGCGGAGCCCCCCACCCGGCTTTAGGAGAAAACCCGGCCGCGATCCCCCCCCCCCCCCCCCGCCCCCGGTTTTGGGAACAAAGCGCAGGCAGGCACCGGGCACTCTGTACACGGGTTTATTCCTCTGGAAAAGGGCGGGGCGCGGGAGGGGGCCGAGGCGCGGTACGTGGGGGACACGGGGATGGTGACAGAGGGGGGGACACGTGGCCCCCCCGACCCCCCACCCCAACGCCTCGGGGACCTCCCGGTGTCCTGCCCCGACCTCCTGGGGCTACATTTGTTAGTAGGGCGGGGGCGTCACGCCCTTTTCCTTTTTTGGGGTTTTTACAGAAATACAGTGTTTATGCACAAGACTATTTACAGACGAGCCCTCTCTTGCATAGAGGCGCCGGGGGGGGGGGGTGGAAACCCAAATCATTTTCCGGACGCCCCAACATCCCCAGACCTGATTTTTTTTTTTTGGCCGAGGGGGCAGCAGCGGGGTGGAGGGACGGGAAGAACCGCGCCGGGGCCGTGCTGAACCCTTCAGATCGCGCTGCCGGTGCCCGGACCAAAACCCCGATGGTTTTGGGGCTGTGACGGAGCCACCCCGCTCACATCCTGAGCCCCAGCGGGCGGCTGAATCTGCTGTGGGGTGCGGGAGGAAGAGGAGCGAGCGGGACGAAGCAGCCGGTGGCAGGGAACAGGGGGAGAAGCGTCAGGAAGAGGGGAGCAGCATCGCGCAGCGTGCCTGCCCTAAAACTCCTCCTGGAGCCCCCCGCTGCTCCCCGGGGCTTTCCGGGCTGGCGTCCCCCCCCCGCGCAGCTTTCCCCGCTCGATTTGCCCCAAACAGCCCCAAACCAAGGCTGCTCTCCTTGCTGGCTGCCGTCTCGGTTTGGCTGCGGGACTCTCGGCACCATGCGGCTCCCGGCAGCGTCCCTGGGGGGCCGGCGGAGGAGCGGGGCGGTGAATTAATTAATTAATTAAAAGCGGGGGCAGAAAAAAACCACTAAAAGGGAGCGAAAAGCAGACCAGTCCGATTTCCCCGGAGGTCGGGAACTTGCATAAAACCTACAGCCGCAGGCGCCCACCTCGGAGCTGCTTCTCGGGGCCGGCGCCGTACAAAAACCTTGGTTTTTTTTTCATTTGTTTTTTGTTTTTTGTGTTTTCCCTTGGGTTTGCAGCCCCGGAGCGGTGCCGCACGGAGCTGGGTGCCGCAGGGGTGCGGGTCGCTCCCGGGGCAGCTCCTCCGGCAGCTGGTGCCGCGCCTCCCCCTGCCAACCTCACCGCGGGCACGGCGGCGTCCTCGAAGCGTCCCCGGCGGGCGGCGAGCCCCGCCAGTAAAGTGCAGAACGGGCGCGACGGGCACGGGCCGCGGGAGGGGAGCGGTGGCGGTGCTGTGCCTGCCCCCGTCGTGGGGGTGCTGCGGAGCCCTCCTCTCCCACGGCGCCTTCCCCACGCGCACAAAGACGCTCGCACGCGCGCGTGCCCGGCGGCGCAGCCGTGGCGGGGCTGGGGCCGAGCTCGCGGGCTCCGTCCCGGCGCCGCCTGCCCTCGGTCCGCGGGTGAAGGAGGGCTCGGGGGAGCTGCGGCGCTCCGGAGTGCGGGGTTAAAACCGCACCGCGGGGGTTGCTGAAACAGGGGGCGGCTTCGGAGCGCGCCCCCCGCCCCCCCCCCCAGGTCTCTAAATCCAACTCTAAAACCAGTCCTTCGCACGGGAGAGCCGGCACGGTGCCCCGACGGTGAAGCAGCCGGGACCGGCAGCCTCGGGCGAGGGCGAGTTTCGGGGGGCACGGAGCCGCGCCCCGGAGCCGCGGCGGCCTCAGGGGGTGTAGGCCGGGGGTGGCTGGAACTGGTTGATCACCTCGTACTCGGCCGGGTAGGGCTCGTTCTCCTCCATCTCCGAGAGCAGCTCCAGGGCCTGCTCCTCCTCCTCGGTGGGGTAGTGGCGCAGCAGGTTGGCGGCGGTGGCGAGGATGGAGGCGCCCCCGGCCCCCGCCACCAGGTAGAAGCTGACGGCGAAGGTGACGTAGACCTGGGAGCCGTGGTACTTCTTGTGCTGCTGCTGCTGCGCCAGGATCAGCTCCGAGGCCCAGTAGCAGAACCCGATGACGGTGGCGCACTGCAGGACTGGGGGCGCGGGGGGGAAGGACAGAGGTTGAGGCACCGGGAAGAAATAAAAAGCAGTAAATTTACTTCGCGGCTAAGGCAGGAGCCCCCCCCGCGGCTGTGCTCTGTTTGTCAGGGGCATGGAGCAGGCAGAGAGGGAGGTATTGGGGCAAAATTGGGTCTGCCCAGCCCGTGGATGTACCAGAAGCCTGAAATTCATCACGGGAGGGAGGAAAGCACGGCACGCAGCGGGGAGAGGAGCACAGCCTGACGGCCAACCTCCCCTCTGCATCCAGGCCAGCAGGAGGAGAAGGGGCAGGGCGTGCTCAGCACCTCCCTTCGAGCCCGGACGCTGAACTAAGGGTATTCGTCCCGGTCTCTGCTGGCGAGCTGGGCTAAGGAGGAAAAGCAGCAGAAAAATAAAGGAGCTCCTTTGGCGTGGCTCTGAGGAAGCAAACCAGCTCGCCCGGCTCACGAAAAAGGAGGAGGAGCAGTGAGGCCGTGAGGCTCAAGGGTTTTTGTGACCCACAGGGAGCTCCACGGACACCTCAGCACCCTGAGCTCGACACTGTGGGCACTGCAGCTCAGCCCAGCAGCTCAGCACTCCAACACGGCCAACGCCGGCGGGGAGCCAGGGACGTAAACTTCCCTCAGCCTCCCAAGGGTGACCCACAGCACCCGACCTTCCCCAGAAGGGCACAGTTCTGCGTCACGGGAGCTCTCTGAGAAGTAAAACTCACCGCTCCGTGCCCGTTTGGAGGCGCTTGATGTTCATCCCTGACCTCTTACCCCCGGATTTAGCTCCGATTTGGAGGTCAGAGCTGCCCTTGAGGCCTCTGAGGCTGCTCTGGCTGGAAAAGGAGCGATGGGAGAGCTCCGCGCGTAGGCTGGGCAGCGCAGCCCTGAGCTGAAAAACCCCTTTCCTCGGATTGGGGAAAGAAATTTGGGTTTTCCCCCCCGCGCAGCCGCAGTGACAGCCCTGCACGGTGCTGCCGGGCGTTACCTGTGAGGATGTGGGCGAAAGCGTAGCGGCGAGTGATCTTCAGCGCCGGGTGCTTGGGCCCGAAGACGTCCAGCAGGAAGGCCGAGAGGCTGCAGATGATGCCCAGGAAGCAGAAGGCGGCGATGACGCGGAGCAGCAGCACGGTCTGGGGGTTCATGCAGTAATCTGCGGGGAGATGGGGCTGCTGAGCACGGCCACGTCGGCCCCACGCGGCCGCGGAGCCAGCGGCGCGCTTCCTTTTTGACCCAACTCCTCCCCAGTGTCACGACGGGCACGGCGGTTTCACCCCGCACAGAGCTCTCCTCCGGGGTTTGAGGCCTGGTGCCGTGCGTGCTGGGCACCTCTGAGTGCCCTCCATAAACCCGACCTTTGTTCCGCTGCAGCCGGGCAGCGCCTTTTGTAGGGCGCTGCTGCGGTGGAAATGAAAGCTAAGGGAACGCCTCCGAGCAGCCAGGACAACAAACCGGGCCGCGCAGGTTCCTTATTTTATGTTGAACCGGGAATTTTACTGGAAAGCCTCTTCGCTCTGACACCGCGTCCTGCTGGCGACCAGCCCCGCTGCAGGGGAGGTCCCAAGCAGAGCTCAGCTTCGGAGCTGAACGAAGCCTGGCCCCGCATCTCCCTGTCCGAGCCTGGTGCTGCCGGGGCACGCCGACAGCCTCACCCCGCAGAATTTAACCCCGTTTACCCGTACCTCGGGCACGCCGAGCCCTCGGGCCGGCCAAGGTGCCGCTGGACCCGCCCCGGGACGGGCAGCGCCCTGCCGGGCTCCCCAGGAGTCACCTCCCTGGGAGCTGTTTACGAGCAGCACCTGACCCAGCCTGGGGACAAACCCTTCAATTAGGGGAAAATTAGCGCGCAGACGTGGCGGGATGCTCTTCCTGGCAGCTCACCGGGGCTCTGCGCCGCGGCGACCCCGCAAACACGAAGGGCGTTCGCCCTAAAGGCGTGCGGGGACGATGCTGCCCCAGGCTGTGCGGGCAAACCGGGTGGGTTTGCGCCAGAAAAACACCCGTGGGTGGGGAGAGGAAGAAGGAAAGGGGCTCGGGGTGGCTGCCCCGCTGCGAGCCCCGAGCTGAAGGAAAGTGAGCAGCCTGTTGGAGCAGGGGCACCGGGACAGCAGGGTGCCCACGCCGTGCGATGCGCTGCTTGAAAGGAGGAGCGGGCGCGTGGTTTTAACTCCAGGTGTGTCAGAGGGATGAATAAAAAGGCAAAAAGCACTCGGATCGGGGCTTTTTTCCTGTCCGGATTCGGCTCCTAGCCCCAAGGCAGGGCGACAAAGCCAGCACGAGCCCCTCGGAACCACGCGTCCCAACCACCACCCCCAGCACAGGGCACAGCTCGGCCGCTGCCACCCCAAAACCCCTCCGTGCTGGGAGGGCAGGGCGCTGCTCCCTTCTTCCCCTTCTTATCTCACCACCGAGCCGTTCTTGTGCTTCCCAGTCTCTACGGGGCAGTGCGAGCGCTTCCTGGCTCGAACACGGAAGGAGAAGCAGCGAGGGGGATCCCGGGGGAAGTGGAAACCTTGGCTAAAAGCCACAGTGGGTACAAGCGGGCTGTCTGTCTGTCTGTCCGTCCGCCTGCCTGCCCCGGGTGGCACGCAGAGCTGGAGTGACAGCCTGGGGCCTCCTGGGAGCGCTAAGTGTGGCGCTGGGGGCACGCGGAGCTTCAAACCAGGCCGCCCCATAGGATAACCTGAGCTGGAGGGGACCCGCACGGAGCCCTGCTGCTGCCTCCACTCAGCACCACCAAAAATTAATCCGTGGGCCTGAGCGCTGTCCGAGTGCTTCTTGAACTCCAGAAATCATCAGGGTTGGGAAAGGCCTCCTCATCTGGCCCAACCACCCCCTACCACCACCGTCACCCGCTAAACCGTGTCCCCAGGCACCAGGCCCAACCTTTCCTTGAACACCCCCAGGGACGGCGACTCCCCCACCTCCCTGGGCAACCCGTCCCAACGCCTGACTGCTCTCTCTGAGAAGAAATGTCTCCTCATTTCCAGCCCGAACCTCCCCTGGCGCAACTCGAGGCCGTTCCCTCTGGTCCTGTCGCAGTTACCCGCGAGCAGAGGCCGACCCCCAGCTCCCCACAGCTTCCTTTCAGGCAGTTGCAGGGAGCAATGAGGTCTCCCCTGAGCCTCAGGTCCCCAGACCAAACACCCCCAGGTCCCCCAGCCGCTCCTCACAGGACTTGTGCTCCAGGCCCTTCACCACCTTCGTAGCCCTGCTCTGGACACGCTGCAGGGCCTCGATGTCCTTCTTGCAGTGAGGGGCCCAAAGCTGAGCACAGCACTCGAGGTGCGGCCTCCCCAGAGCCGAGTACAGGGGGACGAGCACCTCCCTGGCCCTGCTGGCCGCACTGTTTCTGATACAAGCCAGGATGCCGCTGGCCTTCCTGGCCCCCTGGGCACGCTGCCGGCTCGTGTCCAGGCGAGCACCCACCGGCACCCCCAGATCCCTTCCCCCTGCACAGCTCCCAGCCACCCCGCCCCAGTCCCGCGGCACTCCATGGGGTTGCTGTGCCCAGGCGCAGGGCCCGGCACTGAGCCGTGGTGAACCCCAGCCGGGAGAAGCCCCCACGTCCCTGGGAGCCCGTCCCAGCGCCCGACCCCTTCTGGGTGCAGGACCCCTCCCTGACGCCCACCCTGACCCTCCCCTGTCCCGGCTCCCTGCTGCTCCCTCGGCTCCTGGCGCTGTCCCCAGGGAGCAGAGCTCAGCGCCTGCCCCTCCGCTGCCCGGGGAGGAAACTGGGGGCTGCCTGCGAGGCCTCCCCTCAGCCTCCTCCAGGGGAGTACGAACCCGAGCACCCTCCTCTCCGTTCCCCAGTCCCTACATCCCCAGGGCCCGAACCTACACCCCTGGGACCTGCTCCTAACCCCCTTCTCCTGCCCCTAAGCCCCCAGGATCTGCCCCTACGCCCCTTCCCCTGGTCCCTACACCCCTGGGCCACTCCCTAACCCCCATTCCAGGTCCCTAAACCCCCGGGACTGGGCCCTACACCCCTTCCCCCGGCCCCTAACCCCCCGGGGTCGGCCCCTAAACCCCCTTCCCCTGGCCCCTACACCCGCGGGTACCGGCTCCTACCCCGCACGTTCCCCGGGCCCTACAGCCCCGGGATCTGCCCTCGCACCCCCGGGATCTGCCCTCGCACCCCTACCCCGCTCCCTCCACCCCCGGGGCCTGCCCCTAACCCCCTTCCCACGGCCCCTCCACCCCCGGGACCGACCCCAAGCCCCCGGTCCCCTCCCCGGCGCCCCCCCCCCGCCCCGTCTCACCGCGCAGCAGCTCGGGCTCCACGTAGCCCAGCACGTCGGCGACGCCCAGCTCCTGCCGGCCGCAGGTGCCGCCGTGGATGCGGAGCCAGGCGGGCTCGGCCAGCGCCGTGCACAGCGCCGTGATGGACAGCGCCCCGGGCAGCGCCGACGCCAGGCTCCGCTCCGGTTGCTTCGGCAGCCCCCCCCCGCCGCCGCCGCCGCCGGCCCCGCCGCCCGCCGCTCCCCGCCGCCGCCGCCCGCCGGGCAGCCCCGGCCCGCCGGGGGTGTACATGGCGCCCGGCCCCGGCCCCGGCTCCGGCTCCCGGCCCCGGTTCCGCTTCCGGCCGGGCTCCGGTTCCGCTTCCGGCCCCGCCCCGCGGCGCGGGTTCCGCTTCCGGTTCCGGCGGCGGGCGGCATGAAGGAGGCGCTGCAGGCGCTGGGCCGGGTGCCCGCGCACCCCGAGGCCCGCTGCTGGTTCCTGGCCTGGAGCCCCGGCGGCGGCCTCCTGGCGTCCTGCGGCGGGGACCGCACCGTGCGGCTCTGGGCGCGGGAAGGTGCGGGGGGCGGGGCCGCGGGAGGGGGCGGGGCTACGGGGAAAGGGGCGGGGCTACGGAGGAGAGGGGGCGGAGTCACGGGGCAAGGGTAGGGTGGGGGGCAGAGTAAGGGCAATGGGCGGGGCCGAGGGGAGGGGCGGGGGAGAGGGGGCGGGGCCACGAGGAGAGGGGGCGGGGCCGGAGGGAGGGGGAGAGGGGGCGGGGGAGGAGGCAGGGCCATGGGGAGGGGTGGGGGCAGGGGGAGAGGGGGTGGGGCCGGGGGAGGGGCCACCGAGGAGAGGGGGCGGAGTCACTGGGCAAGGGGAGGGGGTGGGGTAAAGGCAAGGGGTGGGGCCACGGGGAAAGGCGGGGCCATGGAGACAGGGGGCGGAGCCATTGGGAGAGGGGTGGGGGGGCACGGGGAGGGGTGGGGTCATGGGAGGGGGGCGGGGGCACAGAGGAGAGGGGCAGGGTCAGGAGACAGTGGGTGGGGTCACGGGGAGGGGAGGGGCAGGGGGCGGGGCCACAAGCGGTGGGCGGAGACGTGGGGCTGTGAGGGGGCTGTGGGGAGGGGCGGGGCCAGAGGGTGTGAGGGCGGGGCCACAGGGGCTGTGTGGGAGGGGCGGGGCCACATGGGGAGGGCGGGGCTGTGTGAGTTGTGGGGGCGGAGCCATGGGGTGTGAGGGAGGGGCCATGGGAGCTGGGGGAGGAGCCACAGGGTGTGGGGGCGGGGCCATAGGAGCTCTAAGGGAGGGGTGGGGCCACAGGGGCTGGGGAGGGGGGGGGGCCACGGTGTGAGGGCGGGGCTACAGGGTTTGAGGGCAGGGCCATAGAGCTGTGGGGAGGCGGGGCCAAGGGGTGTGAGGGCGGGGATGGGCGGGGCCACAGCACCTATGGGCGGGGCCAAAGGCACTATGTGGGCGGGGTCTTGGGGAGGGGTGGGGCCGGGAGGGGCGGGGCTAAGGGAGCAGCAAGGGCGTGAGGGCGGGGCGAAAGGACGGGGTGGTGCTGGGGGCGGGGCCTGAGGGCATGGGCAGGGCCTGCAGCCACCCCCTCAACCCCGCCCCAGGGCCGGGCTGGGCGTGCCGGGCGGTGCTGGGCGAGGGGCACCAGCGCACGGTGCGCCGCGTGGCCTGGTCGCCCTGCGGCTCCTACCTGGCCTCCGCCAGCTTCGACGCCACCACCTGCATCTGGAAGAAGGGCGACGACGGCTTTGAGGTGAGGCCCCCGGCCCCCGGCAGCCCCCTGCCCGCCGGCCCCCGGCACGCTCTGACCCCCACCCCCCGCATCCCCTCCGCAGTGCGTGACCACGCTGGAGGGGCACGAGAACGAGGTGAAGTCGGTGGCCTGGGCCCCCTCGGGCAACCTGCTGGCCACCTGCAGCCGCGACAAGAGCGTCTGGGTGTGG
This sequence comes from Cygnus olor, assembly GCF_009769625.2. Classification (NCBI taxonomy): domain Eukaryota; kingdom Metazoa; phylum Chordata; class Aves; order Anseriformes; family Anatidae; genus Cygnus; species Cygnus olor. The sequence continues at coordinate 1,259,756 of NC_049195.1, read as the reverse complement.
GAAGGTGAGCGGGGCGGCCCCGGGGTGGCCCCGTGCTGGCTGTCCCCCCCCCCACCCCCCCAGCGCCCTAACGGGGAGCGTTGTGCCCGCAGTGGATGAGGAGGAGGAGTACGAGTGCGTCAGCGTCCTCAACTCGCACACGCAGGACGTCAAGCACGTGGTCTGGCACCCCAACCAGGAGGTGAGGGCGGCGCCGGCGTGGGGCTGGGGGGTTTTCTGCGGGTGCACAGCGCCTCAGCACCCCCTGCCCCCCCCCAGCTCTTGGCCTCGGCCAGCTACGACGACACGGTGAAGCTGTACCGCGAGGAGGAGGACGACTGGGTGTGCTGCGCCACGCTGGAGGGCCACGAGTCCACCGTGTGGAGCGTGGCCTTCGACCGCGGCGGCGAGCGCCTGGCGTCCTGCAGCGACGACAAGACAGTGCGCATCTGGCAGCAGTACAAGCCGGGCAACGAGGAAGGTGAGCGCCCCTCGGCCCCGTGAAAAGCAGCAGGGAACGCGTCCGGGCACCCGGGGCGTTGCTCGATTCGCCCCCAGCAAACCCCAGGCGCTGAGGTTTTTTCTTCTTGCCGCCCAGGGGTGGCGTGCAGCGGCACCGACCCCACCTGGAAGTGCGTCTGCAACCTGTCGGGCTACCACACCAGGACCATCTACGACGTGGCGTGGTACGTGGCGTGGTGCGTGGCGGCGCGGCCCCGCTTCCCCTTGGTTCCCCTTGGTTCCCCTTGGTTCGGGAGGAGCTGGGCTGACCCCTTGCGCTGCCCCCCCCCGCCCCTCCAGGTGCCACCTCACCGGGGCGCTGGCCACGGCCTGTGGCGACGACGCCATCCGCGTCTTCGAGGAGAGCGCCTCCTCCACGCCGCAGCAGCCCACCTTCAGCCTCACCGCCCACGTGCCCCGCGCGCACTCGCAGGACGTCAACTGCGTGGCCTGGAACCCCAAGGAGCCGGGTTTGCTGGCCTCCTGCAGCGACGACGGCGAGATCGCCTTCTGGAAGTACCAGCGGCCCGAAGTCTGCTGAGAGCTTTACCCGGAGGTTTCACGCCGCGGCGCCGGCCCCAGGATGGGGGGGTTCAGCCGCCACAAAGCCCCTTGGTGGGGAGAGCAGGACGGGGACGGGGTGGGCAACCTCCTGCATCCTGCCTCCCTGCAGCACTTGGACTTCAGCCCTTTGGCAGCCCGTGGCGGGGCGGGGGGGGTTCAGCATGGCCAAAAAGGAGCCTGCCAGCCGTGGGGGGTCCTGCCACGCTCCCCGAGGACACGCATGGTGGCGCAGCGCCACTGCCAGGCTCAGGCCGGCTTTGGGAGACGCCCCGAGGGCATTGCTTCTCCCTCCTGCTCCGCGCTCAATAAATCGTTGCCCTGCTCGAAGCCTCCGGCTCTTCCTTTTGGGGCTGTCACCGCCCCGCCTGGCCCCCCCGGGGGAGCAGGGCAGGGTGTAAGCAGCAGGGCAGGGTGTAAGCGCTGCCCCGGGGCTGGGTGAGGGTGGAGGGGGAGGCCGCCCGCCAGGGAACGGGTTTTACACCTCCCCATAACGCACAGCCCCAGGGAGGTGGTGATGGGGGGGGTGTGCCTGCCTGCTGCTCCCCGAAACGGGTACGGGGCAGCTCCTGGGGCCGGAGCCGGCCTCTGTTCCTCCTGCCAAACCCCAGCGCCGCCAGTTCTCACTCCTGACAGCTCGCTCTGCCTTAACTAGCTCTGCTAATGAACTTTTTGGAGCTGGCAGTGACATGCAGCAAAGCCAAGGGCACAGAACTACTCAAGTTACACGCTGAAACCCTGAGCCTCGCTGTTGAACCCTCTCAGGGAGAAAGGAGGTGGAAAACAGCCCCGACAGCTCCTGTTTCCCCCCCAACAAACCCCGCAGCGCAGAGGAAGAGGTAGGGCTCCACATTTATTCCAGCTGCTGCAGCCGCACTGTGCTCCTGCACGCAGCTCCGCTCTAAAAAACACTGTACAAAGCTTCGTCATCATAAAAAAAAAAACACAAAACACACGGCACCACGCCTACGGAGGGGACACGAGCACTACCACGGCTCGGGTTTGGTCGCTGTCCTCAGATCCTCACCAGGGACCGGCGCAGCCCCGCGCTAGTCGGAGTCGCTGTCGCTCTCCGCTTCTTTCACGTCCACGCTGAACTTGTACTCCTGGTCGCAGCCCATGTAGGCGTCGCTCATGAAGTACAGCGTGTAGTTGTGCGTCCCCGTGGCCGGGGCCACGAAATCCAGCTTCACCTAGGCAGCGAGGAAGAGCCCGTGTTGGGGCTGTGGGGGGCAGAGGGCGGCCGCGGGGGTGGCCGGAGCCGTGCGGCGCCCAGCCCCGCTCACCTTGGCTTTCTGCTGCAGCGTCAGGCGCTTGATGGAGATGAGGCTGTTGGACTTGGAGTCGCCGATCACCACCCACCAGCCCTCCTCGCGTTTCTGCCGGGGAAGAGAAGAGTTAAGGGGTGCCGGGGGGACGATCCCCAGCCTGGCTTACCGCCTGCAGGTCCGGCACGCACCTGGGGGAAGAGGGGAGCGATGACGGGGCCGGTGACCTCCTCCTCACGCTCCAGCTGCACCAGCACCACCACGGGCCCCCCGCTGCGCGGAGAGAAGCGAGGGACACGGTCAGGGCACCCCCTGGGCTGACGCAGCGCCGAGGGGCCGCGCCACCCTCCCCGCCTCACCTTCGGATGCTTTCCTTCTCCACCACCTCGTAGGAGAGCTCGATGTTGGGGTAGCGGTTGCAGAAGCGGGCGACGTCAGCGATCTGGGCGTCGGAGAGCTGCAGCAGCGCGTTGCGGTCCTCGTCCTCCATCTCCATGATGTCGAAGACGCTCTCGACCCCCTGCGACAAAGCAGCTTTCAGCCCCGCCGTTACCCCACGATCCTCGCGCTCCCGTCGCACCGTTCCCTCTTCCCAGCGCGGCGCCTTCCCCAGGGCTAGGCGGGGGTTTTTACCTTATCCGTGCAGCGCTTGATGTGCTCCGAGGTGAAGTGAGGCAGCTGCTTGAGGTAGGAGTCCTTGGACCACATGGCCTGGGTCACCATTTGCGCCAGCTCCATGGCGGCCAGCGCGGGGCTGAGCCAGCCGTTGCTCGACAGCACGTCCACGCACGCTTGGATCAGCCGGATCGCCTGGGGGTGAGGGACGGGGACGGGTGAGAAGGCAGCGCCGAGCCACAGGCAGCGCGGGCGGGACCCCCCCCGCCTCGCTGTACCTTGCTGAGGATCTCCTCGGTGTCCGACTGCAGCTCGGCGCTCAGCTGCATGCGCGACAAGTGCGCCTGCAGCAGGAGGTTGGTCTTGACGTGGGGGTCGTTGAATTTGGGGTTGGTCAGCTTGTGGGGAACCTTCTGGGCCAGCTACAGAGGGAAACGATAAATCTTTAACCCTACAGAGCAGAAAATGCAGGCGGCCCTCCTTGCTGCGACCCCGCAGGACGCCATCTGTCCCCTCCAGATCTGAGTCGCTCCCAGCTCGGCGCGGAGGCGCTGCCACTCACCTGCCGCAGCAGGTTGTCCTCGTGGTGCCTGATGGGGATGTTCTCGTACTCGGCAGCATTCGAGATGATTTCAATCAGCCCTCGCACCTTGGTTTTGGCGTTGAGGGACATGCTGAAGAGCTCTGGGGAAGACGGAAAAACCAAGCGGTCAGGAAAAAGCAGGCGGCGTTCACCGCCACGATACAAGAGATGCCTTCAGGCAGACAACACCCAGCCTCACGCTGAAGGAGGGAGTTTTATGCAACCACCTACGTGTGCGGAGCTTCCTCTACGATTACCACAGAACAGGGAGAATGCAGGGAGAGGACAGAGAGCTGGAGCACCAGCAAGCGCTCGCGTACGCCGCCTACCCCTGGCAGAGCCCTTACCGATGGTGGTGTAGTTAATGTAGTAATAGGCTGCGATCATCCCCAGGTTCAGCGGGGCCACGTCCATCTCGTCCTCGATGCTGATGCACTTGGACTGCTCCAGGTCACTGAGGGTCTGCTCCACCAGCTCGGAGAGGTGATCGGAGAGGTGCCTGTGGGACACGCCTGCGGGTACAGCGGCATCGCCGCAAGGCTCAGAAATTCCCCAGGATGGAGAAAAGCTGCTCTTGTGGAAGCAGAGCCCTCAAGCAGAGGGTCCCCGGTGTCCTCCCTCAACTCCCCCACCCCGTATCCCCAGGGCAGAGCCCTCTGCTCACCCTGCAGGTTGTAGTAGTTTGGGTTCTGGGTCATCCTGCGGTACAGGAAGGTCCAGGTGAGGTAATCCACTGCATCCTGCTTGTTTTCTATGGTCTTGGTGACAATCTCGGCGTTGAAGTGGTCGTGCATGCAGTGGTCCAAGTGCGACTCCACGGGCAGGGGCTCATAGAGGAATTTCTTGAAGAAATCCTAAAGCAGGGCAGAGGTGTGTGTGGGGGGGAGGGATAAATAAACCCAGCGCCTCCAGTATCCCAGAGCACCTCCCAGGCTGCAGGGTGCTCAGTGAGGGCTGCATCGGCCTGCCCAAAGCTGGCAGGAGAACATCCCAGACAGGAGATGGCCATTTGCAGGCCAGAAGCGGTGCCTGGCTCCTCACCCACCTTCTTGGACCCCTGGCACATGATGACACAACGGCCCTCGTCGTCCTGCAGCGGGCGGTTAGCGTGGCCCACCATCTGCAGCACGTCGTAGATGGGGTAATCCACGTACCTGGGACACACAGAGGATCGCTTTCATGAAGCGTGGCTGCTCCACAGAAAGCCACCAGGGCCTCAGACCCTGCAAGGACAGGGACGAAGCCCTTAGGGTTTAGGGCCCCATTCCCTCGTGCCTGCCCTCCACACTCACGCGTGGATCTTGCCGTTGTAGTACTGCGTGTCCATGATGATCACCAGGTGCGCAGCGATGTTCATACCCCAGCAGAGGCTGCGGGAGGCAACCATCACCTGCACTGCACCTGCACGGCACGGGGAGAGCAGTCAGCCCACGTCAGAGCCCCTTTTTGGGTCAGACATCTTGCAGAGGAAGATGTGGAGGTTCTGCACTTGCACAGACAGCCCTCAGCGTACAGGGAGGCCCAGAAGAGAAGGTGGAGTTTAAGATCACAGCCTTTTGGGACCAGGGAGGCAGAGAGATTTGGGCAGGCTGTTATCTCCAGCCCAAAGACTGCAGGCACTGCCAAGCTTCGGGGAAAAGGGTTCAGGGGAAGAACAGCCGGTGCGTCCCCTTCCCACCCCCTCACCAGAGCTGAAAAGCTGCTCCACCACTCGCCGCTCCATGGCCGTCAGCCCCTCGTGCAGGTAGCCCACCCCGTTCACGAGGGTCTCCTTCAGGGTGTTGTCATTCAGCTTGTCCAGGTACGGCACCAGATCCTTCTCCGCGCAGTGCAGGAACCTGCCGGAGGTGGGGAGTAAAGAGACCGCTGCCGGGTGCAGCGAGCCTGTCCCTGTCCCCTCCGGGCACAGCAGGTGCCCGAGTGACATCTGATGACACCAACCGATGGGAAAACCCTCCCCCAGCCCAGTGAAACTGCCAAAATCCCGCCCCTGCCTCAGTCAGAAGAGGGACAAAGGCCCTGCACTGAATCCCAGGTGGCCACGGCACCGCTACCTTTGTCTCTGGACGTCCGAGGCGCACGTGGTGAGGATGTTGATGGCTGTGAGACGCGTCTGCTTGCGGGACGGGACAAAGACGATGACCGGCTTCTTGGGAGAGTGCTTCATGATGGCGTGGTAGACGGGCTTGGCCATGGAGAGCAGGCGAGTCTGCGTGTGGCTGATGTTGAAGCCCTGCAGGGGAGAGAAGCAGGCAGCGATGCTGTCTGGAGAGCAGGCGGAAGGGAAGGGAAAAGGGAAAAAGGCGACGGGGTCGTCAAAGCCCTACCTGGATGTGCAGCTCCAGCGGCACGGGGCGGACGTTGGGGTGGAAGTTGAAGGTGGAGGTGGCACTGCAGCCCAGCCAGTGCGCCACGTCCTTGGCGTTGGACAGGGACGAGCTGAGGGCCACGATGCGGATGGGCCGCTCGATCTGCGAGGAGATGTAGCGCATCCGGGAGCAGATGACCTCCAGCACGGGCTGCGGGTGGGACGGGGCAGGTTGCAGCAGGAACAGGAGGGAAACGCCAAGCCCCCGTCCTGGGTGAGCTCCAGGCACTTCAGCCCAAGCCCCCTCGCCCAGCTACAGCCATGGAGACCCCGGAGGACACCGCTGCTGAGCTTCCCAAGGGACCTGGGGCTCCTGTCCCAGCCCATCCCGCAGCTTGGGGAAAAATCCCAGCAGGAAAAGCTGACCTCAGGCCAGATGTCAAGAGGGAGCAGCCAGCCACCCCCTGCAACTTTACAACATCTCTGAGACCGACACGATGACGAGCGCCACTCCAACGACTCGCACCCTCCTCCCCACCCAGCCGTACCCCGTTCTCGCCCCCGATGAGGTGCACTTCGTCCACGATGAAGAGGTTGACGTTCTGGACGTTCTTACGCTGCTTCCAGCGCCGGGACAGGATGTCCCATTTCTCAGGAGTGCTGATGATGATGTTCCCTTTGCCCAGCAGCTTCAGGTCGGTGCTGGTCTCCCCCGTCAGCAAGACCACCTTCTTATTGAGGCGCTCCTGGAACTTTTCATACCAGTCCATGAAGACCTGCCAAAACGCAGGGGATGCTGCTGTCAGTCTCACATGAGAGTAAGTTGTACCGAGTCCTTGGGGAGAGGCACGTGCAGCTGCCCACGTCGGCAGTGGGGCGGTGTTTCTTTGCTCCCTCAGACATCAGCAGACCACAGCTAACCAGAAGCCTCAGGAACCATCCAGAGGGATGTGGCAGCTCAGAAGGGATGGGGAAAGTGGAACGGGACAAGAGGAAATAAACCTAAGCTGGAGCAAGGTTCCAGTTGTCCTCGGGACGCGGGGCTCACCTGCTCTGCCAGGGCCTCCATGGGGGTGATGTATACGCAGCGCCCCTCCGAGTTCTGGAGCAACATCCTCAGGATGGCAAATTCGGCACAAATGGTCTTCCCGCTTCCCGTGGGGGCGCCCACAAACACGTTGTCGTCGCTGTTATAAACGGTGTTAAACACTGAGGGCAGACGGACAAGACAGAAGAGAGCAGCTTAACGTCATCTCGTAGGTTTTCCACCAGAGCTCTAGGAACAGGCAAGGATAACACAGCCCGGACCCAGCCCGTGCAAGGAGGAGCTGGAGGAAAGGCTGGGTAAGAGTTTTAGCCCAGGATCCGCTGAACAGAGCACTCCGTCACAGTACCTCCTAAGTGTGAACTCCCTATTTCCCTACTCGGGCTATGCCCAGGAAGATGAACACGGGCACAGCAGCTTTGCTTCACTCCCAACCCCGTCCCTACAAGCAGCACAGAGGGAAAAGTTTGGAGCCACCTGGCTCTGCAAGGCTGAGCAGCGGCGTCAGCACGGGCACAGCTCCCAGGAGCAAACCTGCTGCTGCCAGGCAGCCCCAGACAGGCTGCTTGATGTACTTGAGGAATGTATTAAAGATACCCCGGCCCGTGGAGAAAAATTTCAAGCTATCAAGCCTCTAAGGCTAAGGGAGGCAGAAGGGATACTTTTTTTTTCCAGAGGAGTTCCTCACGTTACATGACTACGCCTCACAAAAGCAAGGGTACGGGACTGTGAATGCCAAAAAAGCCAGACCCCACTGACAGGCAGTTCAGAGGAGGTGAGCAGAGCTGGTACCCACCCTGAGTCTGGATAGGGTTGAAGAAAGGGAACTTGTCCTGGTAGAGGCTCTCGAAGGCGCTGTTTCGCAGAGCGGACACGGGCAGGGGCTGCAGATCCAGCAGCTCAGTCGGAGGAGGGTATTTTTCAGGCAGGATCAGGTGGCGGAAGGAAACGGGCAGCTGGGTCTCGCAAGCTGTCAGGCACACACAGCATTTTTACCTTAGAGAGCACTCCAGTGCTTTCATCTCCGAGCTGTGCCTCCCAAGGGGATCCCCAGCCCTCCTGCCGCTTGGAGGGCAGAAATCTTTCCCCTCACACAGCCCCAGGAGAGGTCCCGAAGCACCCTCAGACCCCAGGGAGAAGCAGAGGGCTGGCGGGGTGAGACTTACAGAGCCAGCGGTCGGAGACCACGCGGATGAAGTACTGCGGGGGCAGGGGCTCAAACACGGGCACAAAGAAGGTGACGAGGTGCTCGTCCTGTGCGTACTTGGCTTTCAGCAGGAAGTACTCGTGGTGCAGGATCACTTCGCTGTCCACGTCCTCCACCAGGATCCAGAAAGCTTCAGATGAGCCATGCACCTAAGCAAGAGCAGCCGTTACCTTCCTGCCAGGGTCCAGTTTCCCATTCTGGACCTCCAGGAACTGCTCAGCAGCTCTCCCGCAGCAATCCTGCCCCACAAGTGCCCTCATACCCGCCCGCAGCACAGTAGTTAGCCTGGTGATACTTAGCCGTCCCCCCTTAATGAGGGTGGCTCATCTCCTGCGCACAGCTCACCTTCTCATCCCACTGGAAGTCAGGGGCGATAGTGAGCTCCACCTTCAGGGTGGAGCGGGTAATGGGCTGCAGGTGGACAGAGAGCTCCAGCTTTGGGAACAGATGGACGTATTTGTGGATTGTCTTGCCCATCTTGGGCATCCGGATCAGTTCCCCTGCAACAGAAAGGCACTGCTGTCAGGACAGACAGACAACGGGATGACCGGCAGCTCCCAGACCGAGCTGCATTCACAGTATCTGCAAGCCAAGCACAGCTGGAAGGGCAAAGCTTCAGCCTTCCTCAGGCTGTACCCAGACCCCGTGGTTCTGCCTCTTCAGATGGGACCAAACACCCCAACCTCTGCGCCAAAACCCGGCAGAGGGGCACAAAGAGGCAGACGCCTCTCCCTGCCGCATTTGCCCCACGCCTCAGTACCGATTTCATTGTGGTTCAGGTCGTAGAGCCGTTCAAACGGGAAGTTCTTCTTCTCGATTTTCTTCACCACTTCCTCGGGCAGTTTCTTGAACTGGCGCAAAGGACACATGGACTGCCACCTGCGAGGACACCGCAGGGTGAGACGAGCAAAGAAACAGACACAGCCTTCAGAGCATCAGTTCCCCCTGCTGCCAGGAACCAGCCCGCAGCCAGACACACGTGGTAGGTGGCAGCTTTACAGCCTGGCAATCACAAATCCTAGCCATGCTGGAGAACCTCATCCTGTGCCAGAGGCACCCGGCCTGCAATCAGGAAATACCCCCGAGGTGTTCTCACTTACATGCGTTTGTCAATCATCTTGCAGAGGTTGAGGGTCTTGTCGGTGAGCTGCGCCCAGCCCCGGTTCAGGACTATCTCGAAGATGGCACGCATCAGCCGCCCCGCAGACTGCGGGAACAGAGAGCAGCTCTCAGCGCGTGGCTGGGATCATCCCGGTAACATTTCCTCCTCTCCACCCATTTTCCTGCCCAGCCACGCGATGGTTTGAGCTCAGGTCCTTCATCCCAAACGCCCACAGGAGGAGCAATTACTCGACTCCCAGCCCTGGCAACCTGGCACTTGTGGAAGAACAACCAGGCTACGCTGCAGTCCTCCAGCGCTGATTATCTCAGGATTTTAATTACAAGTTGAAGACTCCAATGAAGATCTAATTCCCATGTTGCCAGGATTTAGACCTCCTTACCACTCAGCTCTGGTTACTTTCAAAGCCATTTACGAACACAAACTAAGTCCCTGGGGTGCAAATTGTTGCCCCTCTTAGCAGGAAGACTACGACGTGGCTGGACTGCAAACACCTAGGAGGAGATGGAGAGGCCCCAGCCACGTCTCCCCACTCACCTGGGTAACGTATACCATGTCTGCCATGAGAGCAAAGCCTTCCAGCTTCAGCTGCGAGATGAAGGCCTGGAGGAGCACATTGATCTGGGGAAGCAGAACAGAGAGGCTCTCAGTGTCAGCTGGGTCTCCCCCGCACCAGCACCTGGCCCCAGAAGGTTCTGACACACGGCAGGACAGAAGGGGTCAGCGGGGCTGAGTGCCCTTCGCTGCAGCATCTGCAGCTCTTTGGGCATCTCTGACGTGTGCTCCGGGACACCCCACAGTGGAAAGAGAACAGAAAGCTCTCCATGAGCAGCAGACCATGGCAGCATTTGGCACAGCAGCTCTCACAAAGATCACCCCTCCCTCAAAAGACAGGCAGAGAAGCCCCCTCCCGGGCAGGCAGGGCTCACCTTGGCACTGGGCTCCTCGATGCTCTCCTTCACTGGGATTGGAACTCGCTCCAGCAGCTTCTGGAGCTCCAGCTTCTCCTCCTGCAGAAACCCAGCGGAGGAGAGATGAGAACAGCCCCGCACAGGACAAGCTCTGCATCATCCCCTGCAGCACGACGACCAACAGCCTCGGGGCTGTATCAATCGGATGGGTTTGTGGCTCCATACCTCCCTCACGGTGATGTTCCTGAACTCTGAGGACAGCGAGAAGACCCGGAACAGTTCGATTTCACTCAGGGTGGGCTTCAGGAGCTGGTTGTAAGTTTGCATCGTCTCGTTGGTGATGTAGTAGTGGCTGGCAATGCGGCCCAGCTCTGTCACCTACAGCAAGGACAAGCCAGTGAAGAAGCAGACAGATACCCGACTGCTCACGGCACAAACAGCAGATACTGAACAGCAGGGGGGACACTGCCAGGCAAGCCAAGTATAAACTCTCAGGCTACAAATCCCCCAGGAAAGCTGCTTTTCCTGGTACACAACTGCACATCTCACACCCCCCCCTTCCCATCTCATTCCCTCTGAGGCAATGAAAACACAACGGGAGTGTGAATTTGCTTAGAAGACAGCAGCAAACACACAGCAACGAGACCAGGTTTCACACTGGCTCTCTCTGTGCCAGCAAACAGCTCCCTGGAACCACAGGCACGCACGAAGGCAGGTCTGAATGAGGCAGCCCTCCCTGGGGTTTGTATTTCACCAGCGAGATGCCTCTTGCATCCTTTCTCTCAGCCAGAGGACGCTCCTGAACAGCTCTGCCTGTCCACAGCGCCTTTCCCTGGTCCTGTCTCACCTGGAAGTTCCCCGTCTTCTTGTCGTACTTCACCAGGTTGTTCTTGTCCAACATGAGGGCTGCGGTGTGGACCAGGTCCAGGCGGCGCTGGTCCAGCAGCGGATCTCCCTTCAGGTCATCATGGGATATCCCATAGAGCGTGGGGGAGCGCAGCATGCGGATGTACAGGTAGGTGTAGCCCAGCCAATTCACTGCGTCCTGAGGGAACACCAACACACCGTCAGAGCCGCCAAACACCTTCCCAAGCAGCAAGGATGACGTGCCAGCACCAGGCCCGGTACTCCCAGCACTGGTGTAGGACGCAGCGGGCTAAACCCAGCTGAAACTTGCTGGGTCAAGATCAAACCAGAGCTCAGAAGCCCAACAGTGCAATACACGACTCCTCTCCACCATCAGAAGAATCTTAAGGAGTTATGAAACAAGAAAACCCACCCTCTACACAGTTTCTTCCCCCAGTGTCCTTATCCACGGGGAGAACTCTGTCTGCGCTGAATTACAGAAGCAGTTACCCATTTCCCTGACAGAGCAGTCAGCCTTACAGGTTGGCATTTTTCATGGCTGCCCTTCCAGGTCTCTTAAAAATCTCCATTACATTTGCTCCCTGGGCACTGAGGAAATAGGCCGCAAGATCCTTTACTGCCCTACAGTGACATTGCTTTTCCCCAGCACGGACCATCCTTTGCCTGCCACAATTCCAACCGGCTCTCTGGGTGCAACTAGGGGCACATGTACCCAGAGAAGGCAAAGATTCGTGCTCACCTTTGCGTTCTGGACGTTCCCGAGCACAGTCTCTGCATTCAGCATGTCTGGGAGCTTTGACACCATCTGACTTTCAATGGGGAGCTGCTGGTTGAGCAGGGACAGGTAATACTGCAGCTCGCCGTGGGATGTGATGAGGATCCCCTCACCTTTGGTATCGTACTGAGGCCTCCCAGCACGCCCCAGCATCTGAGGAATGAGAAAGTGAGGTCAGCAAAAGATAAGAGCTTTTAGCTTGGCAGTTTCTCCTTGCTGCTGTGACCTGGGGCTTTACATCCAGATTGCTCAGCCTGCTGTTACTTCTAGTTGGCAGGAGTCACACATAAATATCTCAGATGTGTCTGGGCAAGATAATGGGAGAGGAATCATTTGTCTTCTCCGCTCCCGATCTGTTTCTCCTGTGCCCTCACAGCAGGGCAGCTCCCAGAACAGCTGAGAGTCTGGCAGTACAGAACAGGGAGCCACTGCACGGAGAAAGTACAGAAGCAGACCTCGAATGCACCTCAGCAGGAAAGGAAAAATCCAGCCCCGGGGCACAGCAGCATCGCTGGTAGCAGAACTTCACCTGCAGGATGTCCAGAGCGCCCAGCTCAGTCCAGCGCCCCTTCTCAGGGCTGTACACCTGCGTCCCTTTGATGATGACCGTGTGAGCGGGGAGGTTCACCCCCCAGGCCAGCGTTGCTGTGGACACCAGAACCTGTAGGAGCAGCAACAGTGATCAGCAAAAGCAGGCAGGAGCCCCTTCCTAGTGTAAAAAAGATCCTAAACGTCAGACAGGCACAACAGGGACAAGGACTGGGAGCTGTGATTGTCTCAACAGTTCAGCAGAAGAAGGTCAGATACACAGCAGGACTTGGATCTTCACCCAAATTTGCCAGCTGACTGCACGCCTCTGGGAAATGACCCTGGTAAAACCCTTTGCCTACCACTGGTTTGCCTACCACTTTGCAACGCAGACACACTGAGAAGTTCACTGTGCAGGAGCGCCCCAGCACATCGCTATTTCCCACCAGAACCTCCTATTTTGCTGAACAAGTTTTCGCAGCTAAGAAGCAGAAGCATTCAAATTCACTTGCCTCAGAGTTCACCCAATTGGTGAAGTTCTTTAGGTGACAAGTCTCGCCCCATGCTGAACTCCTGCTTTTTTGAAGCAGCTGGTTTCCTACTGAGCTGTTACATCCTTGTAAGAATCACATAAAACTCAGTGCCTGGTCTCACAGGACGAAACTGGTAAGGAGACAGCCTGCTCTGGGACAGACCCCTAGCTTTAAACACTCGTCTGGGTCTAGGGGAGATTTTGCCCTCTCCATTCCTGTCTATGTGCTTTTAATTTCTGTCCTGTCAAGGCTCTCTTCAACGGGCATTGATTCTCTTGATTTTGCACGAAGGGCTATTGGAAAAAACGCTTCGAGCAATTCTTGTGAAGGACCTTACCCGAACAACCGTGCCTGGAGGAAGCAGCAGCTCCTCCTGGGAAGCGGGGCTCACCTGGATGTGCTTGTCAGCAAACAGATCCTCTACCAACGTCCGGTCCACTCGCGTCATCCCAGCGTGGTGGATGGCAAAGCCGTAAGGCAGAAGGTCCTTCAGCTCCAGGTTCTGCGGCAAAAACACAACCAGCGTGAGGGTTTCTGAGCCAAGGAGCACCGGGGAGAACAGCAGCGACAGAAGGCAGCGTGTGGCCTAGAGGGCTGCAAATCTGTGCAACTGGAAGCACCTTTGTATCTGCTCTTCTGCTCTCGCTGTGTCAGAGCAGCCCTGACCACGCAATTACCTTGCACTGCTCAGCTTCTGTCCTCAGGACCTCGGTGGAGGCCGAGCCCTCCCGCAGGAAGAGGCCCAGGGTATCTTTCTCCAGACACATGTCCCTGATGGCCCGGGCAGTCTTTCCAGTCTCCTTCCTGGAGTGAACGAACACCAGCACCTGTCAACCAAGCACACGGCACCGCTGCTGAGAGACAAATCACTGCTGCAGCTGGCAAAGATTCTTGACCCAAGCTGCTCTTTGTGCTCACGATGGGAAGTTTAACAGATTTAGAATTAGTCCAGCTGCCCAGTGAGCCACGCTACTGCAGCTAGCACACAGCCAACAGAGCTCCTGATCTAAGAGGGCAGCACCGCAAAAACCCCCTCAAACAGAAGTGGACAGGTCATACATTAATCAGACAGCTGGCATGGAGAAGAGAAGTTTGTGTTCCTTCCCCTCTCAGCTGCCATCAACCACTCAAACCTACCCTCTTCTCCTCAGCAGCACTGCTGCAGCTACAGCAACCTGAAGAAGCCTCAGCACCATGGTTAAGCGCGTCAGGAACAACAAAATAAAGTATCAAACCTGGTTCTTTCCAGCATGCTCCATAATCTTTTCGTAAACAATCTCATTCATTATCTGGAAGCGCTTGATGGCTTTCTTCTCCGTGATACCCACGTAGGTCTGCTCCAGGGGCACCGGTCGGAAGCTGTCAGAAGAAAACCCAAGACCATAAACGAGCAGAAGGGAGAAACGCTGACACGAAGGTCCGGTCAAGAGGCAATTCTTCGTCCACACCACTTCCTCTACACAGATCCTGTATTTCGTGTTACTGAGGTCAAGACACTTCCTTGTGCCTCAGCTTACTCTAAGATTTGATGGCTCTGGTTCTGCCCTGTTAAATGCCGCAGTAAAGACAGCAACACTTGTTCTTATTTCATGGAATCCACTTGCTATGCACACATTCAGGGAGCAAAAATGGTGTTTCAGAACTCCCACAATATTACTCCAGGCTTCCTCCAAACAGCTTCTGCAGCACACGGGTAGAGCAGAGTTTATCTGCCTCCTCTAACGCGTATTCTGGCAAGCACACTGCAGAAACCCTGATGCACATTCTGAGGCTGTATTTAACTGCTCTAGTCCTGAACGTGCGATTTCTGGCACATCTAAGAGCAAACAAACACAGGGCTAAGCCAGGCTAAAGGCCCAGTGAGACCCTGGCATCATCTGGCAGATACACACAGCTGCCTCCACAGGAGGCCGGCCTTTCCCACCTCTCAACAGCTACCCGCAGTCAGAGTAAAACCTCTCCCGGCCTTCCACAGTACCTGTTATCAAAATAGAACAGGCCCTTGGCGGGATCCACGCGGAGGAACGTAGCCACGTCCTCGTAGTTGGGGAGGGTGGCGCTCAAGCCGACAAGCCTCACGTCCTCCTGTGTCATCTCGATGTTGCGGATGGCTCTGGCTACCAGCGACTCCAGGACGGGCCCTCGGTCATCGTGCAGCAGGTGGATCTCATCCTAAAGAGGGGAAACGACAAGAGTTCCACCCCTGCTCCAAACTGGCTCTATTTACCTCTGGTTTTTCTTTCCTAGCAGACCTGCTTGCATGGACTCAAGCAGGCTCATCCCCACAGCCCAAAACCCAAGTCCACAGCCAAGCACCAGAGACATTTTCAGCTGCCAACGCGCTGAAAAGCCGCGTGCTCGGGGCTTTGCGGTGCTCACCAGGATGACGAGCCGCACCAGCTGGGTGTAGGTGCGCTCCCCTCCCTTGCGCGTGATGATGTCCCACTTTTCTGGGGTGCAGACGATGATCTGGGTGGCGCTGATCTCCTCCTTGCACAGCTGGTGGTCCCCCGTCAGCTCCGCCACGTTGATGCCGTACGTTGCCAGGCGCTAGGAGGAACCCGCGGGCTGTTAGGCTGGATCAAGACGCGTCCCCCAGGGCGGCGTTAGAGCAGCACGGCCCCGAGACACTCGCTGACAGCTTTATAGGATTCTATAGGATTCTATTTTATAGGATTTTATAGCCCAGGCTGCTATCTAGTGCCTGTACCAACACACCCTGACAGCCTACTGAAGGCAGACTACACAAAGAGAGATGAAGGGAACAATCCAACTCATATTCTCCCAGAAAGCTTCTGCCAGACCTTCTATCCTTCCGCAAGCGTAACAAAGTCACCGCAACAAAGCTCCTCTTCCCCAACCTCCAGTTCCAGCAGGGCGGGCCCAAACCTCTCCTCACCTTCCCAAAGCTGCCCACCATCTCCTGCACCAAGGACCTCATGGGTGCGATGTAGATGATCTTGAAGTCATCCACGTTGATGGTCCCGTCCATGTTAATGTGCTTCCCTATTTCTCGCAGCATGCACATGAGTGCCACGTTTGTCTTCCCAGCGCCCTAGATGGCAGGCAGAACCAGTCCCATCAGATTCACATCCTCTCCAGGATGAAGGTATTTCCCAGAGCAGCCACTCTTTTCTGCCTAAAAAGATCGTTCTGCCAGAGGCTAACGAAGTATCTCTCTTCCCACTCCCCATCACAGGGAACCCGAGCGTCGGGATCCTTACCGTGGGAGCACAGAGCAGCAGGTTCTCATCCGACTCCAGCGCTGCACGGTAGAGTTTGCTCTGAATACGGTTCAGAGTCTTAAATCCCTCAAATCCAGCCTGGGCATATTTGGGCAACTTTTCCACGGAAACCAATTGCTGAAAAGGGAAAAAAAATAATCAAACTCGATGCCTTTGTTCCAGTTCCTCACAGGCTGCAGGGCACATGTGAGACCTCAGAGACAGGCTGGGGAGTAGCAGGGTCATATTGTCTCCAGATGGCAGAAAGAGGCGAAGCCCCGTGCCCAGCGATCATGGAGCAGGTTAGGGAGAGATCAAAGCAGGCACATGAGCCTGCCCTTGCACTCCCAACAGTGCAAGCCACAGCTGGCTGCACCATCAAAAAAGCAAATCCCCACCGTGTTCTCATGATGGAACGGATCAGCCCACGCTTCCGCTGCCCAGCACTGATCAAAAGAGTTAATTTCTCACACGGCGTGCAATGCATCAGCCAAATCTCTGGCCCAGCTGCCTCACACTGCACAACGGTGAAACGCGAGCAACAGCAGAGCCGAGGGCTCAGCACAGCAGCTGAGTGGGGCAGGGGAGCCCTGAGACACAGACACCAGCATAGGATACACACCCCGTAAGTGAGGGAACGGAAATCAGGAACCCTCTGCAGCCACATGAAATCCCTTAGCTTAAAACAGTGATCCTTCAAGAAACTTGAAAGGGCGTCACAGCCATACCAAAGCCAGCTGAGTTCCAGAAAGTATCAGTGATACTGAGAGCAACTCAGCAAACTCAGCACCAAATAAGTGGCAACAAAGCAGGTCACCGACCTCTTCAGAGCCAAAAGGCTTCGGCTTCAGGGCCGGCACGTGCACCTCCTCGTAGCCCTTGCGCTGCCTGCGGAAGGAGCCGTCGGGCAGCTGGCACCGCTTGTTGGCCATGAAGTGACTGCCCTGAGCGAACACCAGGTCCTCCAAGTCCAGCACCTGCCGGGGAGCGAGCGCCTACGAACAGCAAAGGGAGAGTGAGACGAGGAAGAGGCGAGGACTGGAGAACCCTTTCCTGCTGCTTTCGTCCCGGGACTGGAGGTAAAGCGACTGCATCCAACCGGCAAGCGCCTCTTCAGCGCACGAGGGGCTTATCCGCGGCATCTTCCTGCCCACGACACTTCAAAAAGACTTTTTGTATCTACAAAGGTCTGGGAACAGACGGCTTTGAAGAGTCTCACCTCTCCTCCTTGGTCGAGGTCCATGGTCTCCAAGTCAGTGTCCATCCGGGACTGACGAACACGCTCCCGCCGGGAGCGCTCCTCCTGCAAGGAGACCAGAACTCAGCGCTCCGCAACGCAGCGCCCACGCGAGAGCTGCCCAGCCTCCTCCGCAGACTCGGGGACTCTCCTGCCACACACAGCCCTGCATCCTGCCAGCCTGCACAACCTGAGTGCCCCACACCAGGACTTTTCTCAAGTGCAGGCATTCGTGTCACCAGAACCTGTGATTTTGGGCAGGAATTTTCGGTCCAGGACCTAAACTTACCTTCCAGGAGAGCACAGAAAGAGAAGCAGGGAGTGAAGGCACACAAACCTGCTCTACTAAAAGCCCAGCCCACAACATTGCAACAGCACTCCTCAGAGACACAAAACTGGCCCCCCATATCGACATAACTGTTTTTTTGTTTTTAGTTTGGTTTGGTTTTTTGATTGGCTTGTGCTTTATTTTTAATATAACAACAAAGCAGGAATGTGATGTTACTCCAAAAAAAAGAAACAAACCCACACTCAGTCACGGAACTGCTATTCTCCAAAGGCCAAGCAGAGCAAATCCAGCACGGCAGTAAGCCTGTGGAACACTGCTATGATTTGTTTCTTGGCCCACTGTGTTCAAACACTGGCGATTAGGATTTGAACGGAGGTGAGCAGAGCGTTTCATGGCAGTGAGCCTCGCACTGAGGCGGCTCAGAGGTGAAGCAGTAACGTTACAAGAAAGTTAACACGAGCACAAAGCCCTGAAACTTGCATACATCAACATTTTTCCTGGAAAAGCAGCCATCTGAGCCACTTAAAATAGTAGATGATAAACACGCTGCCCTCTCAGCTGAGCCTCGGTGGTCACCTAAGCAACATTTCCCATGCTTGCGAGATCCCAGCTGAGTCAGCAGGCTCCTCTCACGCAAACAGCAAACAAAACACGCAGCTGAGTGACACGGCTCAGACAGCAGCAAGGGTCCTACGGTTCCTCTGCTCGCCCAGTCTTACCCGGATGAGATCTTCCTTCTCTGTCTCGTGCAGCTGATACAAGAACTTGGACAGCTCAGGATCCGCTTCCATCTTCCCCATTATCCTTTCTTTTTCAGCTTCGCTTTGGGCACTGGCCAGCAAAGTGCAGTACAGGACTGAAGAGAGGAAATTGAGAGATGGCAGGCGGTCATAAGGCTAGAACCAGAAGGAGGGAGCAAACGACAAGAACCCAAACTGCACAAAGCAACACGGATGGCAGTTAAAAAGCCCTGGGTGGCACTAGAACCAGGTGTCCAAACAGAAAACCAAGGTGGCAAGGTGACAGGGAACGCCACTCACTCATCATCCGATGCTGCCGCAGCACTTTAATGAAGTCGAAGGTGTTAAAGCCCAGGAGCAGAACGAGCTGGTTCTCACATTCCCGGTCATCGCTTGCAGTCTGGCAGAAGACACGAGGAACAAGCAGTTACCTCTGCACCGGGCACAACGAGAATCCCTCTTTGCACAAAGTAAAACGAGAACCGAACTCAAGTGGAAGCAAACAACAGCTACAGGCAAGACTTTTACCTGACTCAGGCTGCAGATAAAAATCCCATCCTCTCTGATTCCCCCCCTCCCCAGTGAGTCACGACGCCCAGCACACGAGCATCAGCACCAAAATTAGCAGGGCAACAGGCCTGGCTTACGATGATCTCCCAGCAACCACTGACAGAAAAACCAATCCCCTTGGAAGAACATTTCTCTGTGTATTACGATGACCTCTAACCTCTGCTCCAGCGCCTATCTTGTTGGCTCACGCCAACAACTGCATTTAATTGTTTAGTTTGAAGAAACAGAGTACGCGGTGTCAGGGCGGCTTCCTGCCTCCCAGGGGTCCTGGCGGGATCCCGCACGGCGGCTGGCCGCGTACCTTCAAGATCTCCAGCACTTCATCTGCCTTCTTCTGCGAAACGATGGCGTCATCGTAGAAGCGGCTCAGCTGCCGCTGAAGCCAAAAGGCATCGATGTCTCGGGGATGCAGATCCTTCTTCTTGGAGCTCATCAGTTCGCCCGATGCCACCAGCTTGGAGGAAAAAAAAAGAAAAAACACAATAAAAACGTCATTTTTCTCCAATAACAAAGCGGGCACCTGACCTCTGTGCTGCGGAACGAGCGTTTTGGGGCTCTCTCTACCCACCCAGAGGAACCTGGGACCAGCTGCAGCCGTTTGGCTGACAGACCCCACACCATGCCATGTTACTTCTGGCCTGCGCCAGACAACAGCCTTCAAGGCCGCCTTCCACCCGCCAACGAGCTGAACTCCATCCTCATCCCAAAAGGATCCCTGGCTCCCCTCCAGACGACCCCAAATCACGTTCCACGTCCTCCTCGGTGACTCACGTTGGCTGAGAGGGTGCAGCGGACGACAGCTTCGTCTCCCTCCATGTCGTCATCAGACGCCTCGTCACGCACTTCGCCATAAATGTCCTCGTCCCCTTCCTGTTGGAAGAGGAGTTCCCATAAGCGGCGCTCACAAACGTCAAAGAGAAGCTTCTCCTTGACACAGATGAACGATCTGGCAACTCCTTCCTGAGCGGAAACTGAGCTTGTGCTTTTAACGTCAACATAATGCTGCTGCTCAGGTAAAGGAGCGCGTGGTAAAATTATTTTTACTCTTAGAATCCTACAGAGAGGTTTTACTGGTGACTCCAGGAGGCTCACATTTGTCTCTCTTATTCTCTCAGCTTCTTCCAGAAACAATCCCAGCGAGCATTTCTGTGAAATACTTCCAAACAGCGCATTTGAATTCATCCCTTCCTCCTGAGCTGTCAAGTTTCCCCAAGAGATCTAAATACCACCATCTGTTTTCCATCGTACTGACTCATGATAAGCCCTGGATTAGCAAGATAATCAACAAATCCTCCCAAAGCCAGGAAGCGGCATCTAAAATAATCCCTCCTCTCCTTCCTGGCAGAGAGAGCCCAGCCCGAGCTCATGCCCACTTCCCAACACGACCGAGTGACACAGAACAAGCGCGGTCCCCGCAGCTCAACACGAGGGGACAGCGCAGGGGCTCGGCTGCCAGGCTGCGGTGCCTCATCGCTCACCTCCTCGTCAGACTCGAACTGCACGTTCACGCCGTACGTCTCGTCAATGTTGTCATCTGCAGGGAAGAGCGGAGTTAATTAAGCAGAAAATCTGGGGGCCATATGCAAGGTTCGCAGCTCCCCGCACCCCACCTCTGCACGCCCAAAAGATGAAAAGAACGGCATTTGGGGCTTGAAAGCTATCCAAGCGTTTTCCAGGCTGTGTGAAAACACGGCCCCTGGAACGACGCTGGGTCTGGCACTGGCTGCTGCAGGGGACGTTCCGCCAGCCCCGTCCCCGGGGCCGCAGGGCGGCGTGTGCCCGTACCCATGTTCTGAATTTCCTTGTCGCCGCCGTAATCGGTGATCTTCTTGCCCAGGTTGACCAGCACGTGGTAGCGGGTGTCGTCGGTCTGTCCCAGCAGCAGGTCGATCTCCTTCCGCCTCTCCTTATCGCGCAGCTTCTCGTTCTTCAGCACTGCCAGCACCTCGTCGGCAGCCCCGCAGAGGATGTCGCGTGGCTGCGGAACGAGTAACACGACCACGTAACGCGGGGACGTTTGATGTGGGGAGGGGTACGGTGCTGGTCCCCCTTTCTGCACGGAGCGGTCCCACCCGTCCCGGACCTGTCCCACGTCCTCACCTGGTCTCCGAGGGCGGCCTGGATGAAGCTCAGCAGCACCTCGTAGGTCTCGCGCGTCTCCTTGGTCTTGGGCTTGTAGATGATTCCCACCATCTCGTCAATGCCCTCGGACAGCAGGGTGTAGCCCTTCATCTTGTTGATGTCGTGCCTGTCCTCATCACGCTTCCTTCTCCTGCAAGGAGGGAGTGCCTGGGTCAGGCCCCAAGCGGGGACTTCTCCAGCCAGCACCACTACAGGATGAAGCGTGGACGTTCTGTTTGTCACCAGCAGGCAGCCCGAGTGCCTTCCCCACCATCACCGCACGCGGCGACGGATGGACGCATCCATCCCTACGGGCTCACGAGAAATCCCAGAAGTGGTGACGCCATTTCAGTGCCCAGTATCACCCACCGGTGAGGACTGGGATCAGGGGGCTCAAGGCACCGCTCTGACCAGCTCCGTCCCCCTGCCCTTACGCCTCGTGGGACTGTGGGAGTGAGTGATGCTCTCATCGGGCTGTTATTGGGCCCCTCACTACAAGAAGGACATCGAGGCCCTGCAGCGTGTCCAGAGCAGGGCTACGAAGGTGGTGAAGGGCCTGGAGCACAAGTCCTGTGAGGAGCGGCTGGGGGACCTGGGGGTGTTTGGTCTGGGGACCTGAGGCTCAGGGGAGACCTCATTGCTCTCTGCAACTGCCTGAAAGGAAGCTGTGGGGAGCTGGGGGTCGGCCTCTGCTTGCGGGTAACTGCGACAGGACCAGAGGGAACGGCCTCGAGTTGCGCCAGGGGAGGTTCGGGCTGGAAATGAGGAGACATTTCTTCTCAGAGAGAGCAGTCAGGCGTTGGGACGGGTTGCCCAGGGAGGTGGGGGAGTCGCCGTCCCTGGGGGTGTTCAAGGAAAGGTTGGGCCTGGTGCCTGGGGACACGGTTTAGCGGGTGACGGTGGTGGTAGGGGGTGGTTGGGCCAGATGAGGAGGGCTTTCCCAGCCTTAGTGATTCTATGACTCCAAGAAAAATAAAGGAACAGATTAAGTTTTAATTTTGCAGTTCACTTTTAGCTTCTTGACACGGAGCAAGCGCCTTCAAACGAAGGAAGCGTGCTGCCTGCACACCCCAAGCCGGCAGCTGTTAGCGCGCAGCCCTATGCTCAGGCCGCCAAAGCATTTTCACTACAAAACCCTCAAATCGGCGTCGAATTCTCCCACGTTTACAGGACTAAAACCAACAAAGGGGGCGTTGCTTAAAGACAGGGAAGCGAGACGAACTGCCCGGGGCTTTACCACACCGACGTGACAGGGAGGTTCCGCGGGGCTCCGCGCCCTCGTCCCCGAGCCTCCCGCTGCCCCCACTCACTTGGCGCGCCGCTCCTCCTGCATCTGGGGCTTGGTGCGCTGCGCCTTGTCCCCCATGCGGGTGCCCTCCAGCTTGCCCACCAGCGACAGCACCTCGCCCGTCGGCTCATCCCGCCGCGTCCGGTCGATGAGCGAGCGGTCAGCTTGGAGGACGAGGTTGGAGTTCTGCGGGGATGGAACGGCGCCCGGTCACCGGCCCTTTACGTCGCTATTCTCGTCCGGTCACCGACCCTTTACGCCCTTATCCCCGCCCGTTCGCCTGTTTACCGACCCCTTACGTCCTTATTCTCAGCCCTTTACCCATTTACCGACCCTTTACGCCCTTATCCCCGCCCGTTCACCCGGTCACCGACCCCTCACATCGTTATTCCCACCCATTTACCCGTTTACCAACCCTTTATGTCGCTGTTCCCGCCCGGTTACCGACCCTTTACACCCTTATTCCCGTCCCACTCCCCCCAAAACCGGCCCGGTGGCGGCCCCGAGCCCCTCAGCGGGGTCGGCTCCGCATTAACGGCGCCGGTGTAACGGGGGGGGGATGGAGAAGGGGCAGGGGGAGCCCCCGGTGCGGACGGGGCGTGGAGGGGAGGGGAGGGGAGGGAGCCCCCGGGGGCCGAAACATGGGGCCTGGGGACCGGAGGCCGAGGCCCGGGGACCGAAACCGGGGTCCCGAGGGCCTGGGACCGGGGACCGGGAAGCGCGGCCCGGTGCCGGTGCCGGTACTCACCGCCTTGTACTCATACTGCAGGCTGCGGGCGGTCACGTCCGCCATGTTGCCGCCGGGCTCGAGGAGGCCGCGCCGCCGCCGCCGCCGTGCCCCGGTTCCCGGAACGGAACTTCCGGGGCGAGCGGAAGCGGCCCGGTCCCCGGCCCCGCCGCGTGCCAACGACCCGGAAGCGCTTCCGCTGCGCGGCGCGGCGCGGCAGGCTCTGGGACTACACCTCCCAGCACGCACCGCGGTGGTCAGGGGCGGGGACAGCCCCTTCGAGGCCTCGCTGATTGGCTGCGAGCTCCAGGAGGCGTGCCCGCCTCTGGGGACTACCCGCTCCTCCCCCTGAGAGCCGACGCCGATTGGCTCATCCGCGCCACCCCCCACCCCCCCCGCTCCCCCGTTGGCCGCCCCGCGCGGCGCCGTTGGCCGTTAACCCCCCTCCGCGGGGAGGAGGAGCCGCGGCGAGGGCCGGCCGCCTCCCATTGGCCCTCCGCGGCGCAAGCCCCGCCTTTTCCTCACAGCCCCGCCCCCTCCGCCGCCATTTTGAAGCCACCCCCGAGGGGGGGGCCCTGCCCGGCCCCAACATGGCGCCGGGGGGCCGGCGCCGGCGGCGGGGGCCGGCGGCGGCGCTGCGCTGGTACCAGATCCCGCTGTCCTCCGCCCGCGTGCCGCGCTCCGGCCTCTTCAGCTACGGCTTCCAGGCCAGCCTGCGCTCCTACCAGCAGCTGCGCGCTCAAAAGCGCCTGCGCGTGGGCCGCCCCGTGGCCCCGCCGCCCCCCGGGCTGCTGGCGCCCTGGCCGCCGCCGCCGTCACCGCCCGGCCTGCGGCGGGCACCGGGCGCGCCTGGGGGGACAGGTGAGGGGGGCACGGCGACGGGCACGGGGGCCAGGGTGGCCGGTGGCACTGGTGTTGTCCCCGGTGTTGTCCCCAAGGTGGGCACGGGGCGGCTGGTCACCCCAGTGCCAGCCCCAGCGTCATCCCCGGTGAGGGCACGGGGCGCTGGGGTGGCCGGTGAGCCTGGTGTCACCCCCGGTGTCACCCCCAGGATGGGCACGTGGCACCAGGGTGGCTGGTGACCCAAGTGTTGTCCCCTGTGTTGTCCCCGGGATGGGCACGGGGCAGCCGGTGACCCTGGTGTTCTCCCTGTTGTCGTCCCCACTGCGGTCCCTGGGATGGGCACAGGGCACCAGAGCGGCCAGCGACCCCAGCGTCATCCCCGGGATGGGCAGGGGGTGGCCGGTGTCGTCCCCAGTGTTGTCCCCGGGGCGCGCACAGGGCGCCAGGGTGGCTGCTGACCCCAGCGTCATCCCCAGGGTGGGCATGGGGCTGCTGGTGACCCCGGTGTCGTTCCCAGTGTCATCCTCGGGCTGGGCACGGGGCGTTGCTGTGGCTGGTGCCCCCGGTGCTGTCCCCGGTGCCCCAAGCGGCCCCGTGCTGACCCCCACGTTGTCCCAGCAGCCCCGCGGCGCCCCAAGGAGCCTCCCAGCACCCAGAGGGGGCTGAGCAGGGGACGGCAGCCACCCGGCCCTGCTCGGCCCCATGACGAGCAGCGGGACGCGGCACCGCGCCGGGAGGAACCGGGACGTTCCCAGCACAGCCCGGTGCTGCTGGGGGTGGCCGCGGCGAGCCCCGGGGCTGACAGCAGCCGTGGGCAGCACACCACGGCCAGGAGAGCACCACAGGAAGCAGGGGATGCAGCAGGGGACGCGACGACAGGACGGGAGTCCCCCAGGGATGGCGAGGACGACCTGATCCCGCTGCGGGAGCTGCTGCTGTTGGGCAGCGCGCCCCCGAGCCCCGCAGAGCCCCGCGGGCAGGTCGGTCCTTGCCCCGTGGTGCTGAGCCCTCGGCGGGTGCCCGGGGACGTCCTGCCCGGCCCCGGTGCCAAGGTGTTGCCCCTCTGTGCCCAGACCCCGCCGCCGTGCCCGGAGCCGCTCGCCAACAGCCTGGAGGCGCTGCTGCGGGAGAAGAGGTGAGGCCCCCCCCGCGGGCACGGGGACGGGATCCCCGGCGAGACCTCACCCCGCCTGCCCTCACCGCCCCTGTGCCAGGGAGCAGCGCCTCGCACCCGCGCTGCCACGGGTGCCCGTGGACGACGGCAGCCTGCAGGAGCCCCCGGGCGACACTGCGCAGCTCCCGGAGGAGCACGGGTACGGCTGCGAGCCGGCGGGCGCCCTTCCTCGGTGGGGGGGGGGGGGGGGGGGGGGGGCTGCGTGTCCCCGCTGCCCCCCCGCAGCGCCGTGGTGGCTGTGCCCTCCCGCCGCAGGCTCCTCCTGGCGCTTTTCACCGTGGAGCCGCGGCTCATCCCCGCCACGCACCCCGGGGAGCCCGTCTTCTGCGCCCGCCCGCTGCCGCCGCCCGCCCTCGACGCCCGCGGGCTGCGGCCTCGCAGCGTCCTGGAGGGGCAGTTCCTGTGGTGAGAGGCTGCCGGGGGGACACGGGGACAAGGGGATGCGGGGACCGGGGGGCACGGGGACAGGGGGACGCGGGCAGGGTGCTGCTCACCCCTTGTCTTGGCTCTCCCAGTGCTTCGCCCGCCGGCCGGGGGGCGTTTGTCCGCGACGGGCTCCTCAGCCTGCTGTACCGCTCCGGCACCGCCTGCCCGCCGCCCGTCCTGCGCTGGCTCTTCCAGGTGAGCCTCCGCAGCTGGGGGGGCCCCGTCCCCGCGTGGGGGCCCCCCCTTGACCCCCTCCTCGCTTTGGCAGCTGATGAGCCTGCGGCCGGACACGACCAACGCCTTCCAGGCGCTGTGGGAGATCTGGCTGAGCGCCGGCGGTGAGCGCGGGGCGGGCGCGGGGCTGCCTGGCCGGGGTGCCCGCCGTAACCCCCCCCGGGCGTGCTCCCCGCCCGCTGTCACCGTCCCCTTGTCCCCAGGCGAGCCCTGGTGCCCCACGCTGCAGGACATCGGGCAGGCCTTCGCTCGCCTGGGCGCCGACCTGGGCGCCCTGCGCCGCCGGCACCTGCTGCCCCCTGAGCTGTGCCCCGCTGTCGGGAGGTGAGCCCCAAATCAGAACACGCACCCCTGGCTGGCACCGCCCCCTGCGCCAACCCCTGCTGCTCCCTCCAGGACCCCGGATCCATCCTGCTGCCCGGGACAGGCTCGCCTCGATGCCACCGGCACGCTGGCCTTGGTGACGCAGCTCGGGGACATCTGCAAGGTGGGAGCCAGCCCCGTCCCGCGGCCACCGCACCCTCGTTACCGCCCTCCCGCTAATTGGGCGACGCCAGCTCCCGGAGGGGCGCCCGCTGGGGCTGCCGCCGCCCTGCCCCTGCCCCGTTGGGGACGTCGGAGCCACCCCGGTGACCCGCCGCCTTCCCCTTCAGTTCCTGGAGCTGTGCGTGGCCGCCCAGCCGCGCCGCTACCAGGACCGTGCCCGCCGGCAGCTGGTCGCGCTGCTCTGCTTCCTCGGCCTCGACCGGGCGCTGCGCAGCCAGCCGCTGCCCGACCTGCGGCACCTCCTGCTCTGCCTGCTCGAGGGCATCGCGGACTGGCAGGGGCAGGTACCGGGGGGTGCTCGGCCACCCCGCGCCCCGCCGGGAGCCCCGCTGCCGCTCAGCACCCCCCTGCCCACTCCCCGCAGCTGCCCGCGCTCTGCCTGTCCCTGTGCCGGCTCTCTCAGCACCACCACAACCTGCTGGCCCTCGTGGGGCTGCTGCCGGATGTCACCGGCAGGGGCAGGTACGTCCCCAGCTGGCCCCTGCCCCCCCGCGCCGAGGGGACACGGGGAGCCCGGCGGGAGCTGGCAGGGCCCCGCGGGCTCCGTGCCACGCCGCGCGGGCTGGGCCGCGTCTCGCTCTAATTCCTTTATTCCAGCCGGTTGCGCAGGCACAAAGCGGGCAGGAACCGGCTGCCGGCGCCGCCGCCCCTCGCCACGGGCACCCGGAGGGCACCGGGGTGACGCCGGCGCTGCGGGGACATCGCGGCTCTGGCAGCGGGGACGGTGGCACGCGCCCCGTCCTCACGCTCTTCGCCCTCTCCCCAGGGAGCTCCGCAGGCGTCTGAGCCTTTGTGTCATGGCCCGGCTGCTGGGGGAGCCGCCGGGCACCGTGCTGCCCCTCGGGGCGGAGGTGGGCGAAGCCTCCCCCCCCCCCGTGTCCTCCTTGGGGGCGGCGGTGTCCCCAAGTGTCCCCTGACCCCCGCTTTCCCCGCAGCTCCCGGCGCTGAGCCGGCTCCTGGAGCTGTCCCGGCCGGACGCGCTGCAGTGCCTGCTGCCCGACGGGCACCCCGAGGACTCCGAGCAGGAGGTGGGCGCCCCCCCCCCCCTCGCCTGGGGCCAACGGGGTGACCTGGGGGGGAGCGGAGGGTTGGGGACACCGCGGAGGTGCCACCACCTGCCTGCGCCCCCCCGCCCCATCCCCGCAGGCCTGCTACCTGAGCCACAGCCTCCTGCGCCTCGCCGACGCCGTGGTGGGCAGCGAGCGGCCGCCGGGTGAGCAGCGGGTGAGTGCCAGCCCCCCGGGGGGGGGGGGGGGCGGCGGGGAGGGCGCCGGGGTCCCCCCCGGTGTCCCTGACTCCCCCCCCCGGCGTGTCCCCGCAGGGCCACCTGGAGCGTCTGTGTGCGCAGCTGGACCGGCACTTCGGCACGGGGCTGCGCGAGGGCTCGGGGCTCCTCGTGCGCACCCAGCTCAAGGGCCTGGCCGCCCTCCTCTACGTCAAGTGGCAGGAGCTGCTGGACTAGCTGGGGGGGGGCGCGCCGAGACCCCCCTGGGGTGCTCGGGGTGGGGGCGCAGCCCCCCGGGGTGCCCCCCACCCAATAAACCACCCCCCGACGCATTGACCCCCGGTGCCGCCTCCATCCTGCGCGGGCAAATTATGGGGATGGAGGGGTCCTGGGGGTTGGGGGGGTCTGGGGGGGTTGTTGGGGTCCATGGGGGGGGGCTGGAGGGTTGGGGTAGGGGTGTCCCCCCGGGGTGCCCCCCACCCAATAAACCACCCCCCGACGCATCGACCCCCGGTGCCGCCTCCATCCTGTGCAGGGGCAGCGGGCGAATTATGGGGCCGGGGGAGTCCCGGGGGGGGGGGTCCTGGGGGTTGGGGGGGTCCATGGGGGGGGGTTGGGGGGTGCATGGGGTAGGGCTGGGGGGTTTGGGGGGGGGTCGGGGTGGGGGGGTCCCCCCGGGGATGTCCCCCCGGGCCGCGCCGTGCTACCGGGGGGTGTGTGAGGAGGGAGGCGGGGGGGGGGGTCCCGCTGTTCTTCCCGGTGCCTGCCCCGCTCGGACCGACCCGAGCCCCCCCCCGCCCCTCAGGCCCGGTGAACGCGGCTGTGACGTCAGGGGGCGGGGCCGAGCGGAGCCGCGCGGCGCGCTCCCGCCGCCGCCGCCCCGAGCCTTCGCCGCCGCCGCCGCCTCCTCCTCCTCCTCCTCCCCCCGCCGCCGCCCCCCCCCCCCCCCGGGCCGCCCGCCCCCGCCGCGCCCCGAGGTGAGTGCCCCCCCCCTCCCCGCCCCCCTCTCCCCCCTCCCCCCCCCCCCCCGCCGCCCCCGGTTGCCCCCGCCCCGCCCCGGTATTGTTGTGGCGGAGCCGCGGGGGCGGGGGGAGGAGGGGGAGGCGCTTTGTTCCGCCCGGTACCGGGGGTCGGCACCGGCTCTGCGACCCCCCCCCCTCCCTTCTCTCCCCTCTTTCTCCCCCCGGTGCCGTCGGTACCGGCCCCCGCCCCCCGCCCCGATCCCTCGGTGTCGTCGTCCCCCCCCCCCCGTCCCCGGTACCGGCACCCCCGGCCCCGGTGCTGGCGGCGGGGCCCCCCCCGCGGGGGCAGGGGGGGCGGGGGGCTCAGCCCCACGGGTGGGACCCCCGGGATGGCACCGCTGGGACCCCCCCCGCGGGTGTCCTGAGCCTGCAGCGGGGGGACGGGGGGACCGGGACCGGGACCGCAGCACCCTGACAATGCCCGCGGCACCCCCGTGGCGTCCCTGGCACCCCAACCCTGCCCGTGGCACCCCGACTGTGCCCGTGGCACCCTGACCCTCCTCTTGGCCCTGGGGCTGTGCCTGTTGCACCCTGACCATGCCCACAGCACCCCGGTTGTGCCCGTGGCACCCTGGTTGTGCCCGTGGCACCCTGACCCTGCTCTCGGCCCTGGGGCTGTGCCCACGGCACCCCAACCATACCCGTGGCACCCCGACCGTGCCCGTGGCACCCTGGTTGTGCCCGTGGCACCCTGACCCTGCTCTCGGCCCTGGGGCTGTGCCTGTTGCACACCAACCGTGCCCGTGACACCCTGACTGTGCCCATGGCACCCCGATTGTGCCCGTGACACCCAAAACGTGCCCATGGCACCCTGGCTTTGCCCGTGGCACCCTGACCCTGCTCTTGGCCCTGGGGCTGTGCCTGTGGCACCCTGACTGTGCCTGTGACACCCCAACCATGACCACGGCACCCCGATCGTGCCTGTGACACCCCAACGGTGCCCGTGGCACCTTAATCGTGCCCTTGGCACCCCAACCGTGCCCATGGCACCCTGGTTTTGCCTGTGGCACCCTGACCCTGCTCTTGGCTCTGGGGCTATGCCCGTGGCACTCTGACCATACCCATGACGCCCCAGCCGTACCCATAGCACCCTGACCATAGCCGTGACACCCCGACCGTACCCATAGCACCCCGACCATGCCCCTGACACCCCAACCATGCCCGTGACACCCCACCCGTGCCCGTGACACCCCAACCATGCCCACAGCACCCCACCTGTGCCCCTGACACCCCGACCGTGCCCGCACCGTGGGCAGCACGGGGCGCCCCCACCTCCCGCTTCCCCCCTTCCCAGCTGCCATGGGAAGCCCGTCCGGGGCGTCCCCCGTTCCCACGCCCGTGGGGGGCCCCTTCCCGGCCCCCCACCCTCCCGGAAACCCTTCCCCAGCCCCCCCGCTTCCTGCTTCCCCCCCGGCCGGGCAGAACAATTCCCGGCCGCCCGCTCGCTCGCCCGGCCGCATCCTGCCCCGCCGGGCGGGGGGCAGCGGGGGCACCCCTGGGGTGCTGGGGTTGGTGGGGGGGGGGGGGGGGGGGACACGGGACGGGCGGTGAGGCTGTCCCGGGGGGGGGGGGGAGGAAGAGGAAGGGCCCGTTTCCTCCTGCGCGGCCCCCCCGGACCCGCCTGGATGCGTCAGGGCGGGAAGTGGCCGGAGGAGTGACCGCGGGGACGGAGCGGGTGGGGGGCACCGCCGGCTGCACCCCCCCCATCAGGGTAGGGAGCCACTTGGGGGGCACCCCGACACCGGCAGGGTGTGTGGGGGGGGTCTCTGCCACGGGGACAGATTGAGCCTGGAGGGGCCGGACGCCCAAAGGGGTCGCGGGGAGGCTCGGAGCGCTGCGCCTCCCCCCCCCAGGACCCCGACCCCACGCCTCGTGTCCCCCCACCCTGTCCCGCGTGGGGTGCCCCGGCCTCGTGACGCGCGGCCCTCAATGCCTGCCTTGTCCCTGTGCCGCCCGCGTGACGCCGCCACCGCCGTGGGTGACGCCCTGTAACCCTGACCAGGGCTGGGTGTCCCCCCCCCTCCCTTCCCCAAAAGCAGGCCACCCCCCTGCCGGCGCCATGGCCCCCTGCTTGCTGCTGGCCCTCGCCTCGCTGCTGGCACTCGTCCCCAGCGCCGCCCCGGGGTCCTCGTGGAGCGCCGTGCCCCGAAAAACCGTCCCCTACGCGGGTGAGTACCGTAACCCCCCCTCCGGATGGGTCCCCAGCCCTTTGTCCTGTCCCCACGCCCCGCCATCGCCCTGGGTCCCCGTCCCTTTGTCTGTCTCCTGTCGTCACCCCGGTCCCCGTCCCTCTGCCATGCCCCGTGTCCTCATCTCCGGGCCGTGCCAGCGCCTGAGGTGCCATCCCTTCGCCGTGCCAGCACCCTGTGCCCCCTTGTCCCTGCGCTGTGCCAGCACCCCGTGTCCCCCATCTGTGCCGCGTGCTGGGTCCCTGTCCCCGTGCCATGGCAGCACCGGTGTCCCCGTCCCTTTGCCGTGCCCCGTGTTCTTGTCCCTGTGCTGTGCCAACACCCGGAGACCCCCAGCCGTTTGCTGTGCCAGTGTCCTATGTCCCTGTCCCTTTGCCACGTCCCTTGTCTCCATCCTCGTGCTGTGCCAGCACCCCATGTCCCCTTTCCGTGCCCCATTGCACCATCCCCGTGCCCTGTGTCCCCTATTCCTGTGCCATGCCAGTGCCCCATGTCCCTGTGCCCGTGACCCCTGTCCCTTTCCCCTGCCAGTGTCCCCATGCCGTATCCCATGTCCGTGTACCAGACCCCGTCCCTCTGTCACGCTGCTGTCCCTGTTCCTTGCTCTGTGTCCCTGTACTGTCCCCAAGACCCCTGTCCCCATGCTGTGCACCGTGTCCCTGTGCCGTGCCCCACGTCCCTGTGCTGTGCCCATGCCCCAGACCCCTGTCCCTTTGCCGTGCCGGTGTCCCCGTTCCATGCCCCGTGCTCATACCCAAGACCCCCATCCCTGTGCCCCATGTCCCCGTGCCCCAGACCCCCCCATCCCTTTCCTGTGCCATTGTCCCTGTGCTCTGCCCGTACCCAAGCCCCTGTCCCTGGGCCCTGTCCCCTGTACCTTGCCCAAGCCCCCTGTCCCCATGCCGTGCCCCCTGTCCCTATACTGTGCCCCCCACCCCCGTGCCATGCCCCCCGTCCCTGTGCTGTGCCCCAGAGCCCCACCAGTGCCCCTGTCCCTTGTCCCCGTCCCTTGTCCCCGTCCCCGTGCCGTGCCAGCCCCGCGGCCCCGTCGCCGCCCGGGGCCCTGGTGCCTGCCCTGTCAATGGGGCCTTTCTGCGGGCTCGGCCGGGCCTGGGGGCGGGCAGGGGGGGCTCGGGGGGGAGGGGGGCACGGGGTCTCGCCAAAGGCCGCTGTGTTCCCCGGCGCCGCCAGCGCCTGCTCCGGTGACAAAGAGCCCTTTGTGCGCGGGGGGCCGGGGGGCTTCCGGCGGGGGCCGCGGGTGCCCCGGGGTGCCAGCGGTGCCCACCCGTGGCTTGGGGGTGGGGACGGCCGCGGGGACGGCGGTGGCCTTGCCCCGATGTCCCCGCGGTGTGCGTGTCACCATCCCGCCCCCCCCCCCCCCCATGTCCCGCAGAGCTGAAGGACGCGGCCAAGCGCTTCTCGCAGGGGGGGGTCTCGCACTACCTGACGCTGACGCTGGACGAGGCCGAGGCGCTGCTCTACGTGGGCGCCCGCGAGGCCGTCTTCGCCCTGGCCACCGGCACCGTGGAGCTGAAGGCGGCGGTGAGGCCCCGGGGGCGAAGGGGGGGGGGGAAGGGGATTTTTTTTGGAGGGGGGAGCAGTGGGGCGAACCCTCCTGCTGACCCCTTTTCTCCCCCCAGATCTCCTGGGAGGCCCCCGTGGAGAAGAAAGCCGAGTGCATCCAGAAGGGGAAAAACAACCAGGTTGGGGGGCGCGGAGGTGGCTATGGGGGGGGCGTGGGGCACCCCCCCCAGTTTGCGTGCTCCCCTCCCCCCCCCCTTCGCCGTTAACCGCGTGTTTCCCACCCCCCCAGACCGACTGCTTCAACTACGTGCGCTTCCTGCAGAGCTACAACAGCTCCCACCTGTACGCCTGCGGCACCTACGCCTTCCAGCCCAAGTGCACCTACATCGTGAGTACGGCCGCCCCCCACCCCGCCGCGAGCCCCGAGGGACCCCCCCAAAAACCCGGCCGCATCCAGCGCTGCTCCCCCTGGTGGGAGCCTCGGCCCCGGGGGGCCTCTGTGTTAGGCGGTGGGTTCCAGGGCAGCTCCCTCTGGTGCTGGAGCTTTGTTTGGGGGGGGTCCCCGTGTCTGGGAGGGTCTTCTGGGGGGTTGTCCCTGTGCCCAGGAACATCATTTGGGGGTGTCCCTGTGTCCAAGAGCATCATTTGGGGGGTGTCCTTGTATCGAGGAACATCATTTGGGGCGGGTCCCTGTGTCCAGGAGCACCATTTGGGGGTGTCCTTGTATCCAGGAGCATCATTTGGGGGTGTCCCTGTGTCCAGGAGCATCATTTGGGGGTGTCCCTATCCCCAGGAGCATCAGTCCAAGGCTGTCCCTGTCCCCAGGAGCACTATTCAGTGTCCCTGTTCCAGGAAGGTCATCCAGGGGTGTCCCTGTCCCCAGGGGGGTCACCCGGGGGTGTCCCCGTGCCCTGGGGCTGGTTGGGCGTGGGGGGGGATGTGACCTGGGGAGGGGGTTTGGGCCCCCAATCCTGTGCCCCGCAGGAGCTGTCCGGCTTCACCCTGGACCAAGTGGCTTTCGAGGATGGCAAGGGCAAGTGCCCGTACGACCCCACCAAGGGACACACCGGCCTCATCGTGGGTAGGTGGCACCGTGGGGCACCCCCAGTCCCCTCTGCGGCCTCGGGGGTGCCCACCCTGCCCCTAACCCCCCCCCTTGCAGACGGCGAGCTGTACTCGGCCACCTTCAACAACTTCCTGGGCACGGAGCCCGTCATCCTCCGCAACCTGGGCCCGCACTACTCCATGAAGACGGAGTACCTCACCTCCTGGCTCAACGGTAGACTGGGCTCACGGGAAGGGCGTGGGCCCCCTCGCCTGCTGCTACCCGTCTCTTTTTACCCCGCAGAGCCCCACTTCGTGGCCTCGGCGTACGTGCAGGAGAGCGCAGCCAGCAGCACCGGGGACGACGACAAGGTTTACTTCTTCTTCAGCGAGCGGGCGGTGGAGTACGACTGCTACGCGGAGCAGGTGGTGGCCCGCGTGGCGCGGGTCTGCAAGGTACGGGGGGCGTCCCCCGTGCGGGATGCGGTCCTGGCGTGGCTTGGTGCAGCTGGTGAAGGCGCCGGTGCTGCCCTCACGCCCGCTCGGTGCCCAGGGGGATGTCGGCGGTGCACGCACGCTGCAGAAGAAGTGGACGACCTTCCTCAAGGCTCGCCTGGTGTGCTCGGCGCCCGAGCAGCAGCTCCACTTCAACCGCCTCCAGGCCGTCTTCACCCTGCCCGGGGCCGACTGGCAGGACACGACGTTTTTTGGGGTCTTCCAGGCCCGCTGGTGAGCGCATGGGAAGCGGCCCCTCGGCCCCCAGGGGGTTCCCTGTGGTCGGTGCCCCCCAAACCTTCACTGTCCCTGCAGGGGGGACGTGGACGTCTCGGCTATCTGCCGGTACCACATCCTGGAGGTGAAGAAGGCATTCGAGGGGCCCTACAAGGAGTACCGGGAGCAGGCGCAGAAGTGGGGCCGGTACTCGGACGAGGTGCCGAGCCCCCGTCCCGGGGCGGTGAGTGCTGGGGGGGCACGGGGCCGTGGCAGAGGGAGGCACGGGGCTGGCCGTGCGCTGACGGCGCCCTCTGTCCCCAGTGCATCACCGACTGGCACCGCCAGAACGGCTTCGCCAGCTCCCTCGAGCTGCCCGACAACACCCTCAACTTCGCCAAGAAGCACCCGCTGATGGACGAGCCCATCCTGCCCCACCGCGGGCGCCCGCTGCTGCTCAAGAAGGACGCCAACTTCACCCAGCTGGTGGTGGACCGGGTGACGGGGCTGGACGGCACCATCTACGAGGTGCTCTTCATCGGCACAGGTACCTGCCGGGCGGCCGGGGGGGATGCAGGGGGGGCTGCCGGTGTGGGGACGCCCCTCACCTCCTGCCACGGCCCGCAGGTGACGGCTGGGTGCACAAGGCGCTGAACCTGGGCGCTCACGTCCACCTGGTCGAGGAGCTGCAGGTTTTCGAGCCAGCGCAGCCCGTGGAGAGCCTGGTCCTGGCCGGTCGGAAGGTGAGCGGTGCCGCGGGAAGGGGCTGGTGGCCGTGGCGTCGCGCGGTGTCGCCTCACCGCCTGTCCCTGCCCTCGCAGAAGCTGCTCTTCGCCGGCTCGCGCTTCCAGGTGGCCCAGCTGCCGCTGGCCGACTGCAGCCGCTACCAGTCCTGCACGGACTGCGTCCTCGCCCGGGACCCCTACTGCGCCTGGAGCCGCAACGCCAGCCTCTGCGTCCGCACCGAGGGCCTCAACGGGTAAGGGGGTGCCCGCGGGACTCCCAGCCATGGTGCGGGGCCCCCCTCACCTCCGCTGCCATCTCCTCCTGCAGGTCCCAGCTGGTCCAGGACGTGCTGAGCTCCGACACCCGCGCCTGCACCCTGCCGCAGGTGGCCAAGCAAGGTGAGACCCCGTGCTGCGTGGAGCTGGGACGTTGGGGACATGTCACGGGGGTGGCAGGGCGTGCGGCGAGGCCTTGGCACGGGAGGTGACACAGCAGGGACACCCCCTGTGCTGTGCATCCCCCTCCTGACTCACCCCTCTCCCCCAGGGCCCATCATCCCCAAAAACGTGACGGTGGTGGCGGGCACCGACCTGGTGCTGACGTGCCGCCTGGGCTCCAACCTGGCGCAGGCGCTGTGGACCTTCGAGGGGCGAGCGCTGGTGGCCGAGCAGGCGCTGGTGCTGCACGACGCCCGCCTGCGGGCGCTGGTGGTGCCGGGGGCCGGGGCGCAGCACAGCGGCACGTACCGCTGCTATTCGGAGGAGCAGGGCGCCCGGCTGGGCAGCGAGGTGTACCGGGTGGCGGTGCTGGCCGGCCCGGGGATGCCGCTGGAGACGCGGGCGCCGTTGGAGAGCCTGGGGCTGGTGTGGGTGGTGGCGGTGTGCCTGGGCGCCCTGTGCCTGGTGCTGGTGCTGGTGGTGTTCTCGCTCTGGCGGCGGCTGCGGGAGGAGCTGGGCAAAGGCGCCAAGGCCATCGAGAGCACCCTGGTATACCCCATCGAGCTGCCCAAGGAGCCCCCCAGCCCGCGCTTCGTGCCCAGCGCCGCCTCCGACTCGGACGAGAAGCTCTGGGACCCGGCCAGCTACTACTACTCGGACGGCTCGCTCAAGATCGTGCCGGGCCACGCCGTCTGCCGCAACGGCGGCCCCCCCGGCACCACCTCACCGCCCAGCGCCATCCCCGGGCAGCCCCTCCACTCGCCCACCCGCATCCACCTGGGTCCCCTGCGCGGTTCCTCCTCCAACGGCTACATCCGCCTGGCGCTGGGCGCTGAGGAGCGGCCGCCCTGCGCCGACCTGGCCGAGGAGCTGCGGCGGAAGCTGCAGCAGCGCCAGCCCCTGCCCGACTCCAACCCCGAGGAGTCGTCGGTCTGAGCCGCCACCGCGCAGCCGCACCTACCTCAGGGCCCGGCACCCGCCGCCAGGACGCCGGCACTCGCCGCGGGGACCACCGCCCCGGTGCCAGCACCCGCCTTGGGGCTGCAGCACGGGGAACCGGCACCCGGCTCGGGGCTGCGGCATCGGCACCCACCTGGGCACCGCGTCCTGCCTGCCTTGGGTGACGCAGCTGGGGCTCTTCTGTCACCGTGTCACCACGTCCGCCTTCGGTACTGCGTCCCGGGCGCTGCGTCTGGCTTTGGGGACCGTGACCCGCCTTGGGGACCGTGACCCGGGCGCCGGGACAAGGCTTGGGGACCGCGTCCCAGGCATTGGGACAGGGCTTTGGGACCGCGACCCGCCTTGGGGACCGTGTCCTGGGCCTTAGGACAGGGCTTGGGGTCTATGTCCTAGGCACTGGGACAAGACTTGGGGACTGTGACCCGTTTTGGGAACCATGTCCCGGGCCCTGGAACAGGGCTTGGGGACCACGACCATCCTTGGGGACCGTGTCCTAGGCACCGGGACAGGGCTTGGGGACTACGACCCGCCTTGGGGACCGTGTCCTGGGCCCTAGGACAGGGCTTGGGGACTGTGTCCTAGGCACTGGGACAAGACTTGGGGACCGTGACCTGTTTTGGGGACCGTGTCCCGGGCCCTGGAACAGGGCTTGGGGACCAAGACTGGCCTTGGGGACCGTGTTCTAGGCACTGGGACAAGGCTTGAGGACCGTGTCCCAGGCCCTGGAACCTGCTTGGGGCCCCGTAACTTACAACGGGGGCCACGTCCCGGGCCTTGGGACCAGCCTTGGGGACCGTGCCCCGCCTTGGGGACCGTGCCCTGTGCCCCATGTCACCCCCCGGGCCCCGTGTCCCGCCGCGGGCCCCTTTCGGCCGCCTCCACAAGGACTTTTCGGGTTTTTTTCCTTCCTGAGAACTTTTCTAAGCGCCCCCGCCCGGGGGGGCCCGGCTGTAAATACCCCCCCCCGCCTGCTGCCCCCTGCACGCCGCCCGCCTGGGCCCCTTTTGTATAACCCCCCCCCCAGTGTAATTTATTTGTTACCGAAATATATTTATTTGCTGTAAATACGTGAGTATTTTTATATTAATAATAAAAAGGAGGAAAAAAAAATAACAGAAGCGGGGCTGCGTCCGGTGCTGGGGGGGGGGGGATGTGCGGGTCCCCCCTCCCCCCCGGGTGCTGAGCTCATGGAAAACGGCGGCGCTCGGGGCTATAAAAGGGCATCGCGGCGCCGTTCCCAGGCCGGGGGGGGCCCGGCCGCCCCCCGGGGCCTGCGGCTGCCCGGGGCTGGCCCCGCGCCCGGTGCCCCCCCGGTAGGGACCCCATGGGGGGGGACGGGGGGGGTCCCCGGGGGGGCCCTGCCGGGAAGTAGGGAGAGGGCCGGAAGCGGCAGCCGGGGTCCCGGCGGGGCCTGGGAGCTGGGCCCGGAGCCAGGCGGCGGCCCTGGGGCCGTGGGAAGCGGGGACGGGACGGGGGCACCGGGGGGGGGCACCGGGGGCGGGGGCGGGCGGGGGGAGAGGGGGCGCCCCCTGGCGGAGGGGGTGGGGGGAGCGCGCATGCGCTGTGGCGCTTGGGTGACTTCGGAACTACACGGGTGTCGTCGGAACCATTCGGGCCTCTTCGGAACCACCCGATTATCGGTCGGCTCCCTTCGGCTCTGCTGGGCTACCTTCGGAACTACTCGGGTACCTTCGGAATCACTCGGGTGCCGTTCGGGTACCTTCGGAACTACTCGGGTCCCTTCGGCCCCGCTCGGGTTCCTCTCGGCTCCTTTCGGCCCCACTCGGGTCTCACTCGGATCCCTTCGGCCCCACTCGGATGCCTCTCGGCTCCTTTCGGCCGCACTCGGCCCCCCCCCTCCGCCCCCTCTCGCCCCCCGCCCCGCCCCGGCCGATGGCGGCGGGCCGCCGTTCCCCCCCGGGGCCGTGCTGCCCGCCGCGGGCGGCGGTGCCGAGCGTGCACCAGAGCCTGCCCGAGATGGACTTCGAGCGGGGTCCGCGGCCGGGCCGGGCCGGGCGGGGGCGGTGCCGGTGCCGCGCTGCTGGGGGGGAGGGTCCGGTAGCGGTCGGCGCGGGGCCCGGTGCCCGGTGCCGGTGCCCCCGGTCTGAGCCCGCTGCCGCTGCCCGCAGGGATCTGGGCGGCGGCGCGGGACGGGGACGAGCCGCGGGTGCTGCAGCTGCTGGAGCGCCGCGGGGAGCCCAGCGAGACCGACCTGGCGGGGTACACGGCCCTGGTACGGGGCGGGGGGGGCACCGGGGACCGGGGGGAGGAACCGGGGGGGCACCGGGGACCGGGCGGGTGGAGGAACTGGGGGGGCACTGGGTACTAGGGGGAAACCGGGGGGGGCACCGGGAATCTGGGGGGGGACAGCGGGTACCGGGGGGGAGGCACTGGGGAGGCACAGAGTAGAGAGGGGGGGAACCGGGGGGGCACCGGGTACCGGGGGGGGAACCGGAGGAGAACCGGATACCGGGGGGGGAGGAACTCGGGGGGCACCGGGTACTGGGGGGAAACTGGGGGGGCACCGGGTATCTGGGGGGGGACACCAAATATGGGGGGGGGGAACCGGGTGGGCACCGGGTACCGGGCTGGGGAGAACCAGGAAGGCACCAGGTACTGGGGAGGAAATAGGGGGGGCACCGGGTACCGGGGAAGGGAACGGGGGGGGGGCACTGGCTACCGGGAGAGGACGGGGGGGGCACCGGGTACCAGGGGGGTAGCGGGTACTGGTGAGGGGGGGGTGGGAACCGGCAGGGCACCGGATACCGGGGCTGACCAGATGGGCATCGGGTACCGGGGTAGCACTGGGTACCGGGGGGAGAACCCGCTCACCCGCCCCGTTGCCCCCCCAGCACTACGCCAGCCGTAACGGGCACCTGGGGGTCTGCCGCCTGCTGCTGCAGCGCGGCGCCCGCTGCGACGCCCGCACGCCCGGGGGCGCCACCGCCCTGCACCGCGCCTGCTACTGCGGCCACCTCGCCGTGGTCCGGCTCCTGCTGGCCCACGGCGCCGACCCCGCCGCCGCCGACGGGGACGGCCGCACCGGGCTGCACAAGGTGGGCGATGAGGCGGGGACCCGGCCGCGGTGCTGCCGCGGCGCCACGCGTGACGGTGGTGTCGCCCGCAGGCGGCCGAGCGCGGCCACCGGGACGTCTGCGCCCTGCTCCTGCAGCTTGACCCGGCGCTGGCGGCAGCCCGCGACGCCAGGGGACGGCGGCCCTGCGACACGGCGGACCCTGCGGTCCGGGACCTGCTGGATGGCTGAGGGGGACACGGTGAGGCCGGCGCGGACGGGGGGACCCGCAGGGCTCTGTGCCTGCTGGAAAAAAAAACAAAACGAGGTCCTGGCACCAAAACCCGGCTCTGCTTTTCTGTCCCCTGCGCACGGTGTGGATGTGGACACGGGGTCACCGCACGGAGAGCATCGGTACCGAGACGTGGTGAGGACAGGGGGACGGGGCTGTCCCCAAACGGGAGCAGCGAGGCCGGGGCTGCACCCCAGGGACCTGGGAGGGGACCTGGGAGGGGACACGGCCCGGTCCCAATCCACCCGCTGGGGACTTGCAAGGCGCTACGAGCAGGGGGTGGCACCTCCTTTGGTGAGCTGCTGGGACAGAAGCGCGTGCCCCTGCCCCTCCAGCAACCTTTTATCGCCTCCAAAACCCAAATGCTGGGACAAAAAAAAAGAAAAAAAAAGCTTCTGTGTCCCTGCTCACACCCCAGCTGGCTTTGGGGCGGATCCAGCCACAGGCCTGCGAGTGCCCGCGCGATGTGGTCGGGGCGCTACGAGGAGCTGCAGGTCCTGCAGTTGTGGCTTGGGGCGGACGGAGGGCCAGGAGTCGCCAAAGAGCAGCTTTGCACCCCAAAAAAAGGCCAGGTGCTGCCCTGCACCCGCGGGGCGCTGCGCCGTGCTCGCCTGCAGGCGGTGGGGGCCAAGCAGAGGCTGTTGGGTGAAGCTCCAGCAGGCGGCTTGGGGCAGGCAGAAGGGACAGCCCGCGGTCCGGGTGCCAAGGGACAGCCCCGGCGAGCGTCCCAGCGGGCGGAGGGGGCGCTGGGCAGGATGCTGAGGGGACGGGTGGGGGTGATCGGCCACCCGCTGCCCGCGGGGCCGTACCTGTAGGGGAAGGGTGACGTGGCTGGCGGTGCCGGCAGAGCTCTGGGGCGAAGCATTTCTCATCAAACCCGGCCGGGGCAGCGTGGCGAGGCCACCTCAGAGCCGCAGGCTCTGGGCCACCTGTCCCCGCGCTCTGTCACCTCCCAGTACAGAAGCGCCCCCGCAAATGGCGCTGGAACCTCCTGGGCATCGGTTTGCGGCCGGCACCTCTCGTCCTGTCGCTGGGCACAGCTGAAAAGAGACCGGCTCCATCCTCTGGACACCCTCCCCTCAAATATTTGTACACCTTGATGAGGTCTCCGGGGGAGGATCGCCGCCTCACCCTGCTGCCAGCACCCTTCCAATGTCCCCCAGGATCCTGCTGGCACTCCCCGAGGGCGAAGCGAACGGGCAGCGCGGGAGCTCTCAGCCTCCGTCCCCACCTCAAAGCACGCAAGAGGCCGACAATACAGATATAGAGATTTTTTTATTACCCAATCGGCAAAAATAAAATAAAATTCCAGAGTCGCTTCCACAACCTGGGGGGGAGGCTGCAACAGCGGCACCGGCCCCTGCGGGGCCTCCGGGCCCGGCCTCCCCCTCCCCAAAATATACAAATCAAACCCGATGCGAAAAATAAATACAGATTCTCGGGGGGGAAGGGTTGCATAGAGGAAGATTTAATAAAAAAAGTTTTTTTTTTTTTAATTTCCATCATGATTTATTATTATTATTATTATTATTACTTCTAGCATCTCCCCGCAGAAGAACCTAGGACCTGATAGTCGCGACACGATTAACAAAAATAATTAACCTTCTCCCAATAACTTACAGCGGTCACCCAGGGGACTTGTGCTTTTCGGGGGGGGGGGTGGGGGGGGAGCCCCGGCGGTGAGGGGGGGGGGGTCCCGGCTGGCGATTTTGGAGAAGCTCCTTGGGAGGAGGCGGAGGGGAGCCCCCCCCGCCCATACTTTGGTCACTAGCTGTGTGCCGGATCCTGCCCCCCCGAGCCCCCCACCCCGGGGCCGCGGCACTCCCTGAGTCACCCCCCCCGCCCCGTTCCACCTCCGCTTTATTTATGTTTTATTTTTTTGGGGGGGGGGGTCTCCCGGCCGTCCTCAGCGCCCCCGCTGGAGGCAGGGGGGGCTGGTGGCGGAGCCAAGCCCCTCGCCGTGGCCTCGGGCCCGGTGCGGTTCTCCGGGAGGAGGCCCCGGAGCCGCTCGCGTCCGCCCGAAAACACCCCCGGGGGGAGGCCGTGGGGGGGGCCCGGCCCGCGGGACCTGAAGCTCCCTGAGCTGCACGCGAACGAACGCCCGCCGACCGCGGGGCCTCCGGCCTCCACTGCGCTGAAACCACGGAACCAGTCTCCAAAAAGCAGCAGCAGCAGCAAAACCGGGCTCCCTTCCGGCCCGCGCCGCGGGTGCCTCCGGCAAACACCGGGTGTGAAAGCGGCGACGGGCGCGTCCGTTCCCTCGGCGGCCGGCGCGGCGGACCCGTACCCGCTCCTTCGCCACCGGAGCGTTTCTGACCTGGGCAGGGTCCCCGCAGGGCGGCTGCGGGGGTCCCAACGCGTCCCTGGCCCGCGGCCGGGGTCAGATGGAGTTCTCCACGGGGCTGTGGTTGCTCCGGCGGCTCAGGCAGTTCCTCTCGTTCAGGAGGCTGGTGGTCTCGTCAGCGGGCTCCGGCTTCTCCGGCAGGTCGGGTTTGGGAGCGCTGCTGTCCGGGGACTGGGGACAACTGTCCATGCGGGAGGCGGTGAGGCCGTTCTGGTACTCCTGCCGCGTGATCTGCGGGGGGAATCGAAGAGGGATGGGGTGGAGGTCACGTCCCCCAGGAGGCCCCAGCCGCCCCCAGCCCCGCACAGCCTCACCTTGACGAACTGGAGGTCGGTGAGGGCGCGGACGCTGAAGTCGGCCACGTACGGGGCGCCGGCGTTGAGCTGGTTGTTGCTGCCGCTGACGGGGGACGAGACGGAGTCGGAGCGCTCGTGGTAGCTCAGGGAGGCCGAGCGGTTCAGGCTGCCCACGTGGGACGGGGAGCGGGTCTCTGCAGGGACGGGGGGCACGGGGTCAGCACCGCGGCACTGGGCAGGGTCCCAGTGGGTGACCGCGGTGCTGAGCCCCCGCTGACACTGCCCCGAGTCCCGTCCTGTAGGATCTGGGGACATGGAGCCAAGCACAGAGCGGTGGGACAGACGTGTCCCTGAGTGCTTGGTCCCTGCCTGTCACCTGCCAAAGGGTCCCCAACTGGAGCCTGGTCAGAGCCTCCAGTTCCCCCTGCTCTGGGGACAGCGGTCCCCTCGCCCAGGGGACAGCTCTGTCCTCAGCGGTGGGACCGAGCCCGAGGACGCCGTCCCTGCCCCACTGGATCTCTCCCCCTGCGTGGGGGTGAGGGGGGGGTGACGAGGACAGCGCGGTGACGTGCTCCGAAAGCCGGGGGTGCCCCAGGGACCGCGGGCAGCCTCGACATGAGGTGAGCTCACCCGCCTGGCCAGCGCTGGCTCCTCCATAAATAACCACAGAGGAGGCAGTCGGGGGAAATCGGGGTGAATGAGGGGAGCGCGGGGCCCTTGTGCCACTATGAGCGGGACCGGGTGCTCGGCTCTGCCCCCGCAGCCTGTTGCAGAGGCTGGTGGAGCCGCTTTTCCTCCTCCAGCAGCACCGGGATCCCAAGTTGAACGGTGAGGAGCCGGCCCAGCCCCAGGGGCAAAGCACCCGGCGCTGAGTTCATGTGGCTGGGGCGGGGGGGACGCCCGAAGGTGGGGGGTAACCCGGTCCCAGCAGGGTTTGGCACCATGTAGCCGTGCCGTTCACCTGTCAGCCTGGAAAAGGGTGACCCTTGCTTTGTGGGGCCAGGCTGGGACACGGACAGCACGACACACGCAGAGGACAACGTCAAGAGAGACTGGTGGGCAAAGGGGCAGCGCTGCACTGCCCCCCGCTGCTGGTGGGGATGGCAGAGGGCAAGACAGAGCAGGAGAAGCGCTGGTGACTCCACAGCACCAAGCAGAGCCCGGCACGGGCTGCCAGGGTCCACGTCTGGCTGCTCACAGAGCTCGGCAAGCGACACGAGGGCACCCCGAAACTGGGGCCACAGGGAGCGGATCGGCCTGCACGGTGCCAGCCCAGCACCGGGGTCCTGGCTCCAGCCTGGGCACAGCCCCTTGGCTCCGCTGCCAGGCACGCACAGGGCGCAGCGCCCCGAGGAGCAGCACCAGCCCCAGCATTGCCTGGGTGGAGCCAGCAGGGCTCGGAGCCTCCTCCAGCATCTCCTCTTCCCAACAGCAGCTCTAAAATGGGCAGGGGGCTCTGCCCACGCCATCGGGGACGCTTACCCGATACCGGAGGCGGGCTGATGGCCATCACCCCGTAGTAGGAGAAGGCTCCCGCTTCGAACTTCATGCACTCCTTGCCGGCCTCCACCTCCACCTTGCCCTGCAAGGCAGAGAGACGGCGTCAGGATCCGCACGCCGCGTCCCGCGGCGCTGGGCTGGGTGGAAGGAGGCTCCCTGCAGCCTCCCTGGGGTGACGGTTCCCTCCCGGGGACCCCACGCGTGGCCGGTGACACCACCCCGCTCCCAGCCAGCGAGGAGGAGCAGCGGTACCTGCAGGATGAGGATGAAGTAGTCGGCTGACTTGTTCTTGGTGTAGAGGAAATGGCGTGGGGACTTCTTGTTCTCCTCGTCAAACTTCAGCTCCTGGATGACGTCCGAGTACTTGAGCAGCCGCAGCAGGATCTTCTCCGAGATGAAGTTGGGCGTGAAGAGCGTCACCTCTGCGGGCGAGACGGGACGGGGTCAGAGCTGCCGGGGCTCCCTGTCCTTGTCCCGTCCCCTCGGACAGAGGTGCTGGGGGATGCAGGGGGACCCCAGGCCCCACTGACACCTCCCTGGGCCCCCAGGTCTGGCACCTCCACCAGCTCCAGAGGGAGAGCACTGAGGTCCCCACTCTGTGGGATACGGCTGGCAAGTGCCAGCACACGGACAGGGACCTTCCTGCAGGGACAGGGACCTGCCAAGTGTCAGCGCTGCCATCCCTGAGCCCCATTCCTGTTCGTTTTGGGGGACGGGGTGGGAGGACAGTTCGATCTCATGGTCACAGCCCCCTCCTCACCATCTCCTGCCAAATCCCTGGCTCCTGCTTGAATGCAGGGACCGCTGTGCCCCCACTTCCCCACCCCTGGGATCCTCCAGGCAGGACAAGGCCACCCGAGGGGCAGCGACAGCACCAACGCGGCCCAGCTGCGGGGACACGGTGCCAGGCAGGGCTCCCTGGCAGGCCACGGGGGGAAAACCCAGAGCAGCTGAGCTGGGGGCAGACTGCGGACAGGACGCTGACGCTCTTTAACTCCTCGATTACAGAGCAGCGGGAAGGGGACGGAGCCCTCGCGGTGCCCAGACGCGGCACCGCACCGAGCTGCGCGGAGCGGCCCCCAAAAACTCACCCGTGGAGAGGAAGCGGTGAGCGGCCAGCAGAAGCTGCGGGGACACCTTCACCTTCAGCTCGTTGACGGGGTCCTTGAAGGCCGAGAAGTCCCGCTTGTTCTTCTGGTTGCCCACCCGCTTCTTGCTGCGGTTGTCGGCTGCGGGGAGCACGGCGTTAGTGGGGGCGGG
Organism: Cygnus olor; assembly: GCF_009769625.2. Classification (NCBI taxonomy): domain Eukaryota; kingdom Metazoa; phylum Chordata; class Aves; order Anseriformes; family Anatidae; genus Cygnus; species Cygnus olor. The sequence continues at coordinate 1,214,993 of NC_049195.1, read as the reverse complement.
TGGCACCCGGGGGACCCTGGCACGCGACGGGGACGCGGGGCCGAGCCCCGGACCTACTGTAGGTGTCCGACTCGTCCAGGATCTCCGACTTGATGATCTCCTCGATGACGTCCTCCAGCGTCACCAGCCCCAGCACCTCGTAGAAGGGGTCTCCCTCGCCCTCGTTGTTCACCTTCTGCACGATGGCCAGGTGGGACTTCCCTGCGGACACACGGACGGACGCTCGACACGCGCCGGGCACCCCGATCCCACCGCCCTGGGGGGGTCCCGAGCAGCACAGGGGGGGAGAGGACCCTGCCACCAGGCCCAGCCCATCCCTCCGCAGCATCTGACCCCGGGCAGGGAACAATAAACACGTAGAAATTGAAATGAGCCCCTGGGCTGGACGCTCCTTCCTAATTTAATGACAGTAATTAAGGCCATAACAGCGGCGCCTGCTGGGCTCGGGACATCTCAGGGCGTGGGCTCAGCCAGGGGGGTCACAGGAGAGGGGACGGGTCCTAGAGGCACCGTCCCACGTCACCAGGGCCTGGGGACATCGGCACAGCTCCGTGTGAGCACCACGGGGTGACCGGCACAGCCACAGCTGCGTTTCCACCAGCAGCCACCACCTCCCTGGGTCTCCCTGGCCACGCTGTTCTAGCCCAGAGGGAACGCTCCGGACGCCTGGTGCTGCACGGGGCCAAAATATCCAGGGGGAAAGAGCCCAGAGCAGGGAAATGCTGCCTGTAGGGGACGTGTCCCCAGGAATCCTCCCCAGCCCTGACTTAGTAACTCCTCTCGTTCCCCGCGCGCAGGTTGCCTGGTTCTGGGTAAATCAGGCGTTGGCATCTCCCTGCCACGAGGCTCCGTTTCTCTTGCTTCAGCCAAAACCACACCAACAAAGCTCGCTGCCGGCCACCGCCTTCGGGAATTCCCTGCCCCGGGCACGAGGCTCGGCCCTGAAGGCCCTGAAATCCCCACACCGGTGGCCGGCCGCGCTCCGCACCCTGCGAGCCACCAGGACAGGCGCGTGCCCACCCGGCGCTGCCCTCCCCGACGCTCTCTGCTCTTTAATCTCAGAGCGGGGCGGCTGCAGGCGGCTCAGCGCCACGCTCCCACCCAGGAAAAGGCTAATTTTAGAGACGGGCACCGTGCGGCTCCCCGGTTCCTCCTCTGTCAGCCAAACACCCGCGGCTCGGGCGGCCCCGCTGCGACGAGGCGGCGAAAGCGGCGCTGAGGGGAGCCCGTGCCCGTTGTCGTCCCCGTCCTCGGCCGCGCCGACGGCCCGAGGGAGCGGCGAAAGGACGGCGGCACCGGCAGGGCCCAGCCCCGATGAGTCAGGCCGCGGTTCCTCCCCGCGGGCCAAGCGAGGACGAGAGCAAAGGGCGTGACGCCGGCGTGCCCGCGGTGGGGATGGGCCCCGCTCCTCATGTCAAGGCTCCCCAGCGCCACCACGGTCCCCACGTCGATGGGGACAGGCCGATTCCCAAAGGCCTCGCGCTCGCTGGCTGTGTAACCCAGTGAAAAGTCCACTTTTCCCCTTCCACAATGCGTGGTGCACAAGCAGCAGCCGCGGGGTTTCGGGGTGTTCACGGTGCCCACGGTGGGGAGCCAGGAGGGGACGGACAGCCCCAGACCCGGTGCTGTGAAGGGGTGACGTGTCCCGTCCCCACTCCGAGCTTCGTGCTGGGCTGGCACGGAGAGGATGAGAAGGACGGGAACGGGCGCTGGAGCTGCTGCAGGAGCCGTCACCCCGGTGCCAGCCTTGGGGACGCGTCCGTGGCACCAGGGGAGCCCCAGCGAGGACGATCAGGAGCGTGGCGGGTCGTTTTCCTCTCCTTATCCTTCCACTCAACCCGGGTCGAGATCAGCGGGACGAGGGCAGGGGCTGTCGGTTGGGCGGCACCCCCAGGGAACAGGAATTTTGGGGTGACCCCACAGAGGGCCCCCCAAATCCTCCCGCTCCTGAGCCAGCTATGAAAAGCAACATCACAGGACGTCGGCGGCTTTGGAATCAGAGCGGGAGCGCTTTAAATCCTTTAATAAGGATTCGTCAGAGGGAAAGCCGGCGCCAGCAGCGGCCGTAAGCCCAGCTCCAGCAGCACGGCTGCAGAATACGACCCCGCTCCCCTTCTGCTGGATTTTGGAAAAGGGGCCGGGGGTGGGAATCACGCTGCGGGGTGGGAATCCTGGCCCGGTGCGAGATGAACTGAGGCAAAAGCACCGGCCGAGAAGGCTTGTGGTAATCGGGGATAAAAAACAGAGGCTCGGAGGCGGTGAGATCCTGTCATGGTCACAACCACAGGTGACACCAAGTCGCAGCATGGTCCCCGTGCTGATGTTTTGGGGTGCGGGGGCAGCACGGCTGCAAAGGGAAGGCAGGAACCGAGCGTGCGGCCACCGAGCTCTTCCCTCAAGGATCGGCCTGGCCTGGACCTGCCAACTCCTGGCCCAAGCTGTAGCAGAGCTGCTGCAGGAGAAATTGGCAGATCCCCTAAATCCTGGTGTGTGGTGCTGGTGACTGCCCCAAGCCCCTAAAACGTCTCCAGTGTCACAAGGACAGGGCCAAGCACCCCCGGTGCGAGCAGAACGGGAGCCGGAGGAGCAGCGGGGTCACGGCGGCATCACCCCGCAGAGCTGCTCATCCTTGGCAGCAGGGTCCCTGCCTGGTCGGGCGTCCCCTTGTCCCCTCGCTGAGGGACACGGCGCCGTGCTGCTGCCAGCCCCTCCTGCCACCGGGCGCGCTCGGTTTTCGGGGCCAGCAGGAAGCGCAGGGCTCGGGGCCGTCCTACGCGGCAGGGCAGGGCCCTGAGGAGGGAGCGGAGCCGAGCAGGGAGCGGAGCCGAGCCGGGAGCGGAGCAATTTTCCAGCAGCGTTTCAAGGGCCTCCGGGGCCGATAATTAAAAACGAGGCGCAAGTAAACACTCTCAGAGCGCTTCTAGAGGCGGGCGCCGAGCAGAGATTGCTCTGCCTCCGCTGCCCTGGCGCCGTTACGGAGCGATCCCCGGAGGCGTCGGGCACCGAGACGGGGCCACTGCCTGTCCCCAGCGCCCTGGTGGGGGCTCCGCAGCCCCCTCGCCCCCTTAAAGCACCGAAAAAGCTCGCGGCCGCAGGGCAGCTCCGTCCCTGGAGAGCTGCCAGGGAGGCTCGGCCGCAGTTTTGCTTCCGGCATCGTGCAACCGGAGCTGGGCGAAAGCAAGCAGTGGCCCCGGGAAGCGCTCCCCCCCCCTCCCCGGGGCGTTTCGCCCCCCCGGCCCCGACCACTCACCCTTTTTGAACTCCTCCAGCATGGCGTCCAGCTTGGTGTCGTGGAAGACGACGTGGACGGGGTGGTTGTAGAACTTGGTGATGGTCTTGAGGGGCGTGCAGTCGTCAGGGTCGACAAAGGCCAGGTCCTTGATGTAGAGGATGTCCATGATGTTGGAGCGCTCGTCCTCGTAGACGGGGATGCGGGTGTAGCCGCTCTCCATGATCTCCGACATGGTGTTGAAGTCCAGGATGGCGTCGCTGTTGATCATAAAGCAGTTCTGCAGCGGGGTCATCACGTCCTCCACCGTCTTGGTGCGCAGCTCCAGGGCGCCCTGGATCATGTTGAGCTCCTCCCGCACCAGGTCGTTGTAGGGCTCCGTCACCTTCAGCATCTCCACCAGCTTCTCCCGGTTGTAGACGGTGCCGATCTCCTGGCCCAGGATGCAGTCCAGGAGCTTGCTGATGGGGTAGGAGAGGGGGAACGTCACCAGCATGAAGAACTTGGTGACCACGATGGTGTTGGCGCCCACGGCCAGCCCGTGGCGGGAGCAGAGCGCCTGGGGCACGATCTCCCCGAAGATGACGATGCCGATGGTGGAGGCCACCACGGCGCCGATGCCGGAGCCGATGAGGTCGTCGAGGAGGATGGTGAGCGTGGTGTTGACCAGCACGTTGCCCAGCAGCAGGGAGCACAGCAGGTAGTTCCCCTTGCGGCGGATGGGCTCGATCTTGCGCGCGTAGCGCTTCTCCTTGTCGGTGCCGCAGTTCTGCACGATGCGCAGCTCCATGGGGTCCAGCGCCATCAGCCCCAGGTTGAGCCCGCTGAACATCCCCGACAGCACCAGCAGCCCGCCGATCAGCGTGGCCTGCAGCCACAGCGGCAGCAGCGACTTCTTCTCCTCCAGCACCACCAGCTGCCCGTCGGGGCCCCGGTGAGGCAGCCACGGCTGCCCGGGCCGCCGCTGGCTGCACAGCACGTACGTCTTGGCCCGCTCGTCCTTGCGCAGCGGCTGCACGCGCACGCGGAGCAGCGCCGAGGTGCTGCGGGGCTCGGCGGGTCCGGGCCGCACCACCAGGTCCTGCGAGCGCTCGGGGCAGCTGCCGTTGGCGGCGGCCGAGGCGTTGGCGGCGGGGCGCAGCTCGGCGAAGGCCACCCGCTCGCCGGTGCGCGGGCCCAGCCCCAGCCCGTAGAGGCGCAGCAGCACCTCGCTGCCCTCCGTCACCCGGATCGGGCCCCGCGACGGAGCCGCCGCCGCCGGCTTCGTGCTCTCCTCCAGCCGCATGCCCAGGATCACGCTGTCCCCCGCCGCCGCCGCTACCGGGGAGCCGCCGCCGCCGCCGGGCAGCGCCAGCAGGAGCAGCAGCGGCGGCAGCAGCGGCGGCGGGGACGCGGGGCCTCGGCCGCCGCCGCCGCCGCCGCCTCCCGGGCCCGGGCCCGGGCCCGCTGCCAGGCTCCCCCCGCCGCAGCCGCCGCCGCCTCCCCGCCGCCGCCCGCCGCCCGGCGCCATGTTGGGGTCTCGCGGCCGCCGCGCTCGCCGTGACGTCACGCCGCGGCGCCACGCCCCCCCGGCCCGCCCGGGAGGGGGCGGCCGCGCCCCGCCGGTGCCCCGCCCCCTCCCCGCGGAGGGCGGACACGCCCAGCGCGGGGCTTAAAGGGGCGATGCGGGATGGGGCCCACAGGGGGTGGGGTTAGGGTTGGGACGGGAGGGGAGGGGAGGGGAGGGGAGGGGAGGGGAGGGGAGGGGAGGGGAGGGGAGGGGAGGGGATAGGTTGGGATAGGGTAGCACAGGGTAGGATAGGGTAGGGTAGGATGGGATAGGATGGGATTAGGATGGGATGGGATAGGGTAGGATAGGATAGGATATGGGGATATCTCTTATGTGGAGTGGGTCAGTGTGCAGAAGAACGGATGGGGAGCGAAGGTGGGGAGATAAGGTGGGGCGCTGAGGGCAAGGGGGGTCCCTGAGGGCAAGGGAGCCTCTGAGGGCATGGAAGGGGAGGGTATAAGGGCATGGGAGAGGGTCAAAGAGCATGGAGAGGGGGTCTACGGGCATAGAGGGGGGCTGTCAGGACATGGGGGGATGTCTCGGGGGCGGTCTAGGGGCATGGGGGGGGTTTCTAAGGGCATGGAGGAGGGAATCTAAGGACATCGGGGGTTGGGAGCTAAGTGCCAGGAGCGGGGCACTAGGACCCTGGGCGGCCGCCAGGACCTGCGGGGCAGGACTCGGGAAGCCGAGACCTGGAGGGGGGCGCTAGGACCCGCGCGGCCCCGGTCTCTCCCCTCTGTTGGGAGCGGGGCAGGCTCTGCGGGGCGGGCCCCAGGCCCTCCGAGGACTCCATTCCCCAGCATGCCCCGCGCGCTATCCCCGCCCCTCCTTCTGACGGACGGCGCAGTGCAGCCAATCAGCTCGCGGCGTCGGCGGGGCGGGGCGGAAAATGGGCGCGCGGGGCGGGCGGTGGCGGGGGAAGATGGCGGCGGCTGTGGGCCGGTGGCGGGCCGGGCTGTGGCTGCTGGCCGTGGCGCTGCGGCTGGGCGGGCCGCGGGCCGAGCAGACCGAGGAGCACCTGAAGCGGGAGCACTCGCTCTCCAAGCCCTACCAGGGTGAGCGGGGCGGGGGCCCGGTACCGGGGGTCGAGGGTCCGGTACCGGATTTGGGGTACCGGGGTTTTGGGTGCCCGGTACGGGGATGGGGGGCACCCGGTACCGGGTTTTGGGGTACCGGAGGCTTTTGAGAGGCCCGGTATCGGGGGTCTGGGGGCCCGGTACCGGATTTGGGGTGCTGGGATTTGGGGTACTGGGGTTTTGGGTGCCCGGTACGGGGATTGGGGGCATTCGGTACCGGGTTTTGGGGTACCAGGGGTCGGGGGGTGCCCGGTACCGGGGGTCGGGGGGGCCGGTGTGTGGTGTTGGGGTGCCGCTAATTGGGGGTACTGGGGTTTTGGGTGCCTGGTACGAGGATTTGGGGCACTCCGTACCGGGTTTTGGGGTATCGGAGGCTTTTGGGGGGCCCGGTACCGCGGGTCTGGGGGCCCGGGACTGGATTTGGGGCGCCGATATTTGGGGTTCCGGGGTTTTGGGTGCCCCGTATAGGGATTTGGGGCACCGCATACCGGATTTTGGGGTACTGGGGTTTTGGGGGAGCCGGTACCGGTGGTCTGGGGGCCCAGTACCGGATTTGGGGTGCCTGGATCGGGATACCGGGGTTTTGGGTGCCCAGTATAGGGATTTGGGGCACCCCGTACCGGGTTTTGGGGTACTGGGGCTTTGGGGGAGCCGGTACCGGGGCTTTTGGGGGGCCCGGTTCCAGATTTGGGGGGGCTGGTGCTGGGTTTAGGGTGCGGGGCTTTTGGGGTGCTGGGGTTTTTGGGGTGCCCAGTGTGGGGGGGTTGGGATGCTCGGTGCCAGGGGTTTTGGGGTGCTCACTACCGGGATTTGGGTGCCCGTTATGTGGTTTTAGGGGTCCAGGGATTTGGGGTGTTGGGGTTTTGGGGCGCCCAGTACCGGGTTTTGAGGCATGGAGGATTTGGGGTGCCCGGTACTGGGGTTTCGGTGCCCATTATGTGGTTTTCGGGTTCCAGGAATTTGGGGTGCGGGGCTTTTAGAGTGCCCAGTACACGGGTTTGGAGTGTCAAGTACTGGGTTTTGGGTGTGGGGGATTTGGGGCCCCTGGTGCAGGGGATTTGGGGTGCCTGGTACCAGGGTTTTGGGGTCCTGGGGGTTTGGGGATGGTCGGTGGAGGGGTTTTGGGTGCCTGGTACCAAGTTTTGGGGCACTGGGGGTTTTGGGGTACCCAGGCTTTGGGGGAGCCCAGTGCGAGGTTTTGGAATGCTGGGCCCTGGGGTTTTGGGGTGCCTGGTGCAGGGGATTTGGGTGCTCAGTGCTGGGTTTGGGATGCCAGGGATTTGGGGTGACCAGCATAGGGATTTAGGGCATCCAGTACCGGGTTTTGGGTGCCTGGTGCGTGGGTTTTGGGTGCTGGCGATTTTGGGGTGCCTAGCGTGGGGGGGTTGGGGTGCCGGGTTTAGGGTGCAGGGGCTTTGGGGTTCCTAGTACTGGGATTTGGTGCGCCTGGTGCGGGGGGTTGGGTGCCAGAGCTTTGGGGCGTCTGGTGCCAAGTTTGGGGTGTGGGGATTTTGGGGTGCCCAGCGCAGGGATTTGGGGTGTCGGGGTTTTGGGGTACCCAGGCTTTGGGGGTGCCTGGTGCGGGGCTTTGGGGTGCCTGGGCCTTGGGGCCTTGGAACTTTGGGGTGCCTGGGCTTTGGGGCACGAGGGCTTTGGGGTGCCGAGGTTTTGGGGTGCCCGGGCACCAGGATTTGGGGTACCCGGTAGCGACCGCGTCTGTGGGCCAGCAGGCGTGGGCTCGGCCAGCTCGGGGCTGTGGGACCTGCAGGGCAACGCCATGGTGATGACGCAGTACATCCGCCTCACCCCCGACGCGCAGAGCAAGCGGGGCGCCGTCTGGAACCGCGTGGTGAGCCCCGGGGCGGGGGGGGGCACCGGGGTTTTGGGGGGCTGGGGGTACCCGCTGCGGGGTGGGGGAACGGGGTGGGTGAGGGAAGGGGTTCGGAGGGAGAGCTTTAGGGGTTGGGGGGCAGGTGGAAGGGGGTTCGGGCCTGGAAAATGGGGGTGAATTTGGGGGAGTTGGGGGGGGCTGGAAAAAGGGGGTGTGGGGCGGTAGTGGTTGGGGGCTTTTGGGGAGCTGGGGGACGGGTGGGGGTCAAATCAGGGCAACGGGGGAGGTTTGGGGGGCCAGGCCAGCAGGTAGGAGGGCGTTATTGGGGTGCGGGGGAGGTTGGGTTTGAGGGTCTAGGGGAAAGGGAGGGGAAATGGGGGGATTTTGAGGGGGTAGGGAGAGGGGGGCAGTGGGAATGGGGCTGGGGGCCCGGTGAGGGCAGGGGACTGCGGCCGGGGGCAGCAACGCTGAGATTTGCAGCGCGTGGCTCAGGGATTCCTGCGTGGGCTGAGCCCCTTTTGGGGTGACTGCTCTGAGCAGTCTGGGGGGGTCTTGGGCTGCCCCACCCAGAGCCCTTCCTATAAAACGCTGGGGGAGGTTTGGGTTTGGGGTTTTTAGTCCTCTTTTCGGCTCCCACAAAATATCGCTGCCTGTGCGAGGCTCAGCTGCCGCCGGGCTTATCGCGTTCTGCGCCCGTTCCCGCAGGGAGTTCGTTTGCAGCTCGAGCAATAATTGGCTCGGCAGCAATTAGGAAGGCAGAGCTGCTCCCCGGGCTCCTCCTGCTGTCCTTCACCCAGGCGCGAGTTACAGACCCCGCACTTGCCATCACCTCAGAGTGGTGCGAGCCCGGAATTGTTTTCTTGGCTCCTTATAGCCCTGGGCAACAACCGACTCCCTCGGCCTAATGATGTCCCTCGAGGTTAATTAGGACATTAATTATCCTCGCTCCCATCCGAAGCCCGGGGCAGTGCCGTCTGTTGCCCAGGGAAATGGGGAGTGTCCGTGCGCCCGCGGGTTCGGCGGGGCCGCGGGCTGTCGTGGTGGTGGTCGCTGCCTGACCCTCGGGGCTGGGGGGCGTTGGGGGGTCCCCGGGGGCACCCCGATTTCACGCGCTCGTTCCTCCTCCTGCAGCCGTGCTACCTCCGCGACTGGGAGATGCAGGTGCACTTCAAAATCCACGGGCAAGGCAAGAAGAACCTGAACGGCGACGGCTTTGCCATCTGGTACACCAAGGACCGCATGCAGCCAGGTGAACGCAGCGGGGCCGGGGCTGTGCCCGCAGGGGACGGGGACGGTGCGGTGCCACCTCCTCGAGGTGCTGGCTCTCTCTGCGCTCTGCCTCGGGAGCCCTCTGCGGAATTGCAGCGCTGTGGGGCCTGAGGGCTGCTTTCCCTTCATGCTGGCAGGCCCAAAAGGGAGTAACAGACGTGAGAGATGCATGGCGCTGGGGGTGTGTGGGGTCCCTGGGAGGCTGGAGCCTGCTCAGCACCTTTGGGACTTGTTTGCCTCAGTCTCGGGGCGTGCAGGGCGGTGTAAGTGGAAGCACGGGGCTTCAGCTAATAAGGACTGGGCTGGGGAGGAAGCTGAAGGCTGGCCCAGCGCAGGGCAGGGGATTTAGCCTGTCCCTCTGACCTCCCTGCCTGTGGCACCGAGGGTCTGTGCGCTCGATTATCCGCACAAGGCTGCGTGGAGCCCTGGGGTGCCCGGCTCTGGCGCGTGAAGCCCAGTTCTGCGAGGTGACATCGGCCCCTCACGTAGAAACAGGCGAAGCTGGGGGCAGAAGAGCCCCCCCCAGTGATCCCCATCAGCCTTTGGCCTGGGTCTCCCTGCCACCGTGGTGTCAGCAAGCCTTTGCATGCCCTGACCCTTTACACCTCGCTAACTCAGCTTGCAGCCGGTTTCCCCCAGTGATTTGAAGGTAAACTTGACCCTGTGCAAGCTGGAGAGCACCCGCCTCGCTACCTGGTGCAGAGGACGATGCGAAGGAACACGTAAACCAACCCTGCCTGGCGTTGCAATGCCTTCCTCGCCTCGCGCCATCATTCACAGCCCATTTTGTTTCTTTTAGGACCTGTCTTTGGAAGCAAGGATAACTTCCTGGGCCTGGGGGTGTTTGTGGACACCTACCCGAACGAGGAGAAGCAGCAGGAGGTGAGCGAGGGGCGATGGCTGTCACCGTGCTGCTTGCTGGGTGCCTGCCGAGCGTGGCACGGGCAGCGCTGGCTCAGCACCCAGGTTACGGCCTCGCAGCTGGTGCAGCCCTTCACCCTCACGGCGAGGTGTGATGGGTTTGGGCTCCTAACTCAGAGGCCAGCTGGCTACAAGCGGACGCTGCTCAGCTTCCTTTGCACCCTTTCCCTCTCTGTGTAGTTGGCTTCTGCCCAGGGAAGCGGTAACCTCTCAGACAGGTGAGAAGCTGCGGGGTGGTTTTGTTGTCAGCTTCACCCAGGGGAAAAAATCCTGGGGTAGGAGAAAATTCGTGGATCTCATCACCTCCGCGTGGCGAGCTCCTGCGCTTTCTGAAGGCTGCTGGCAAGCAGCAGTTGAGGGGAAGCTGTACTGTGAGCCTGGTCCTTGTAGACCTCGAGTAGAGCAGCGGGCTAGTGGCCAACCCCAGCCTGCCGAGCTGTTTTATGGCAGCCAGACAGCGGGACCTGCTCCGGGGCACGCGGCGTGACTGTGCTGTGTCCCTGAAAGGTGCCCGTCTGAAGACCTTTGGGTTCGTGATGCGTTGTTTGTTTGCCTGGGGTTTATTGGTTTCTGTGGAGAAGAGGGCGCAGAGGCAGTTAGAAGCGGGCTCCACCCGTCCTGATGCTGGAGTCAGTTTTGTCAGCCCGAAAACAAAGCTGGCCCTGCCCTCAATTCCAGCTGCCCCTAGAAAACAGGCATTGTTTTACTGTTTCACCCCAAGACGTTGGCACCAACCACCCCACAGCACCACCGTCATTCTTCACCGCGGTCCCCGAGGGACACGGGGCACCGTTTGGATGCGCCCTGACCTTGGAGCTGCTGAGCAAACGTTGAGTAACCGGCGGCTTCTGTTCAGGCGTTACCAGCAGCCTGCCCTGGCACGGGCGCGGACTTTGTGCCCACAGCAGCGCCTTCCCGTTACCGGCACTGCTCGGGGACTGGCGTGGTGGTGGGTAGGTGAGGCCGTCCTCTTGACGTGCAGGGCTGTGGCCGTGCTTTTCTGGGGTAAAGAGGCACAGCAGCCTTTATTTAAACAAAATAAAATCATTTATGGGATGTGTATGGCTTTACAGCATAGTCAGCAGCTGGAGGGGCTGCCCTCCTGCGACCGAATGAGAAAGGGCAGAGGTGGAGAAGCGCCGATCAGGCGTGGGGGCTGGCAGCTGCTTCATCTCCGTTAAAAGTTAAAGAAGTGTTTTATTACTGAGGGAAGGGGGCGGGTGGCTTGTGGGACCCTTGGGAGCTGTCGGTCGTGGTCAGCGTCAGAGCCTGTGCTCGGGGCACGTGGCTTTGCGCAGGAGAGCGGCTGTGCTGCACGTTGAGGAGGAGAAACGTGGTGCACGAGGGGGCTTCTGCCCACCCGTGCTGCTTCCTAGCCCTGTGCCCCAGGATTTGGGACCTGGCCCCTACAAACCCCCTCTGCTAGGCAGGGAGCGTGCTGAGCTCTGCAGGGAGGAACTTCCCAGGTTGCGAGTTAATCCTAAACTCTGGTCCGTGACCATTTTGCTTCTGTGCTCTTTCTTGCTTTGCGATAACCCTGGACTCGCAGGCTCAGAAGAGGAGGTACAGCCCGGGAAATCAGGTACTTGCTCTTGCCAACCTACTCGTTTCCAAGCTCTTTGGCTTCGCCTCGTTTCCCCGTGAGGGAATTCCCTCATCCGAGCTCCAGAAATCCCCGTGCGACCAGGGAGGCAGGCGTGGGAGCTGCTCTCCATCCCAGCTGCTCAGTAGCCACGGCTGACCCAGAGGAGGGCTGGAGGGTGGCGAGGGATCACGGTCAGCTGCTGAGCCCAGTTTGGGGAGGCACAGATGGGGAGTGAAGGAGTTTGGGGTGTGCAGGGTGGCGCGGCTCTTCACCCCGCAGGTGTGCCGTGACGCTGGCACGGAGTGGGCAGAGCAGCGGCGGGGAGAGCCCCAAATTCACCCCCAGCCTTGCCCCCGCAGCGCGTCTTCCCCTACATCTCTGCCATGGTGAACAACGGCTCGCTCACGTACGACCACGACCGGGACGGGAGGCCCACGGAGCTGGGGGGCTGCACGGCCATGGTGCGCAACCTCAACCACGACACCTTCCTGGTGATCCGCTACGTCAAGAGGAGGCTGACGGTGAGTGAGGATGGCCGGGGCCGAGCGGGCAGCCCCCCCCAGCCCCCTGGTGCTACCGCAGCCTCCTCTCCTTCAGGTGATGATTGACATCGATGGCAAGCACGAGTGGCGGGACTGCATCGACGTGCCAGGCGTGCGCTTGCCCCGCGGGTACTACTTCGGGACCTCCTCTGTCACTGGAGACCTCTCAGGTACCGCCACGGGGCCCCGAGTGGCGTTTCCCAAGCAGCTCTGGCAGGACTTAAGCAGCTTTGGGTGCTGGAGGTGCAGCTGGGTATGTGGCGGGGCTCGTGGATGCGCCCAAAATCTCTCCGTGCTTTAGGCACCCCCAGGCTGTGAGCCTTGGTTCTTCGTCTTGCAGCAATTCCCTAGGAGCCAAATCCCCGGTCTGGGTGTGCTGTGCCCCCGAGCACTTTGCTTGAGCTCCTTCTGCCACCGGGTTAGGCTGACAGTGACACCCAGACGGTGACAGGGACACGGCCAGGCTTCAGCCAGCATCTCAGAGCAAACAGCAGAGAAACATGAGGGTCCGTCTCCAAAATGTGTGCCCTGGGAGGAGTAACGCAGAGCGAGCACTGAAAATCTCCTCCTGTGCTCTCGTGGCTCGACCCGTAGTGGTTGGCGGGGCCTGAGGGCAGTGCTGGAGGTAACTGCACCCCGGGGGTTAAAACACGGGGGTGCTGTGCTGCCTCTCCAGGTGTAGTTCTCGTAGCGCTTTGGATTTCCCAGCCCGAGAGCGATGTTGAGGAAGGGACCGGCCAGGTGTGTCTGGAAGCAGTGGTGCAACAAGGGCTGATGGAAGTTGGGTTTGGCAGGGAGCTGAAGCCCTCTGCTTTGCTTTTTCTCACTTCTTGCAGCGCTGCTTGGGGTGCCGGGAGGCCTGAAGTTACCCCGCTGTGTCTCTTTCAGCAGGTTTTAGCCCGATTTTGAGTTATGCCCCTACAAAAGCGCATTGATGGCCAGTGTCCGGGCCCATTGTTGGCTCCAACAAAAGTTCCTTTTCTTCCTCAGATCTCCGCCTAATGCCCTGGGAGCTCGCAGGCTGGCGTGGAGCACTCGCCTTGTCCCACTAATAACTCTGCAGTCACGAGCAAAGGAAATAGGGTCATGTGAGGCTGGTTCTAACACGCTCTTTTTGGGTGGCTGAATGCTTTGGGGTCAGATGATCTCCCGGTCTGGGCTGTTGTTTCTCGGTTTAAGTAGCTTAAAAGTTCCCCTTGGAAGTGCTGGAAGAGGGCCCCGTGCTGGGCGCAGCTTTCAGCCCAGCGTGGACCCTGCCCCGAGAGGTGAGTTCTCCCCGTGGCAGGGGACAGCCGGCGGCCTGGGGCTGGTGCCCGAGTTGTAACGTGCCACCGGTGGCACTCAGGTCCCCGGCCGGAGCCGTGCCGGTCGGTGGCACCTCAGGACGTGTCTCTGCTCTGCTTGCAGACAACCACGACATCATCTCGCTGAAGCTTTACCAGCTGACGGTGGAGCGGACGCCGGAGGAGGAGAAGCGAGACAGGGAGGTGTACCTGCCCGTGGTGGACAACCTGAAGCTGCCGGGCAGTAAGTAGGAGCAGGGGGAAGAACAGGGGCAGAAGGACCTGCGGGGTCACGGAGCAGAAACCACGGCACCTCACCAGCAAACCAGCCGAGCTCCAGCTGGGATCAGGAGGCCCGTGCCCAGATCTCTCTCACCCACTGTGACACAATCCGGGTCGCAGCCTGCCTTCGTTTGGCACAGGCACGCTTGGAGGAGAAGTGCTGCCCCCCAGAGCATGCCGGGCTAACCGTGGTCACGGCATCACCAAAACGAGGTGTGCTGGTCTGCCGAAACCTCACGGAGGTTTGGGCCCTGGTGGTGTTTGCTTCTGTCCAGAAACGTCCCTCCTCACGTGTCCGCTGGCTGTGTTGCGAGGCTCTCACCCAGAGCCTCGTTCCCAGCCACAGGAGCTCTTCCCACTGGTTTTGTGTCCTTCCGAATGAGCTCCCTGCAGGAAAACCCATGGCCGAAGCGGTGGCAGGACAGGGGCGAGCTGATCGTCCAACTCACAGCCGTTCTTCTTCCTCTGTCTCGCAGTGGAGGCGCCGCTGGAGCCCATGAGCGGCCTGGCTCTCTTCCTAATCGTCTTCTTCTCCCTGGTTGCCATCGTCTTCGCCATCGTTATCGGAGTCATTGTCTACAACAAGTGGCAGGAGCAGAGCCGGAAACACTTCTATTGACTTGGGAGCCTGCCTGGGATGGCCCCTCGCTAGCCACACCCTGGCTCCCATCCCAGGCTGGCCAGAGCGCGATGGACCCGGCCTCGTGGCAGGGCCCCCGGTGTCCCCAAAGCCCCAGCGGGGACGGCCGCCGTTTCTCGTCAGACTCCAGGACCCCCCGGTGCGAGCGGGGACCCCCAGCGCGGCGTGGCTGGGGCCGGGTGCTGCGGGGACGGAGCCGCCGTCCCCTGAGGGTTTGCTGGGAGCAGAAGCCTCGCTCTGGGAGCTGTTCGGGACTGGGCTGTGGGGTTATGGCAGCGCCGAGCCGCCTCTCTGCTGTCCGGGGAATACAGAGGTCACTGCTTCGGCTGTGAAATCCCGGCTGAGAGCAACGCAGCGAGCAGAGCCCAGCCAAGCGCCTGCGTTCCTTGCCAGGCTCTGACGACAGCCCCTCTGCAGCGGTTTCCTTTCTAGGAGGGGTTTGCCGAGCTGCTCATCCCCCCCCCGGCTGCTTTTTAGGCCGTCTTTAGAGACCGGACTGCTTTTCCTTGGCACCTTGAGCTCCCCCCACCACCGCACAACCCCTCTGGGTCCCTTCAGCCTCCCCGGTTTGGTGTTTTCGGGCTGCTGATGGATTTCCCCATCCCAGGCAGCTCGAGCTGGCAGTCTGCCTGGCCGCTGGGGGCTTAATTCCGTGCTCCCCTCTTTTACCACCTGTTTGCTGCTGCTGCCGCCTCCCGGGGCTCGGCCCCTCTCCCCGCTCCAGCATGCCGCTGCCTCCGCATGCCTCCCGCACCGGTGCCGTCCGCATGCCGTGTCGTGGCTTCGCCGGCTTTCCCCGGGGCTCCCCCTCGCTGCGTCCCGACCCCGCCGAGGAGGAGCCGAGCTGCGCGTGCCTCTCGGAGCCGCAGCTCCCGCTGCCCTTCAGGGAGCTGTAGTTTATTCCTACCTCAGCGCCTTCTTGCTGTGTTTCTCTCGCCAGCGGTCGCCAGACGGAACGGCGCGGCCGGTTTTACCTGCAAAGGGACGGGGCGGCCGCCTTCCCCCCGGGGACTGCCTCGAGCTCCTGTGGTCGCTTTCCCAGAGTGAGGGGTGGTGGCAGGGGGTCCCCGGAGGGACCCAAGAGAGGGAAAAATGAGGTCACTTTGTCCCAGGAGCCTCCCAGCAGCTCTGGGCACGTCCAGATGGCGAATCTCTGCAGCACCCTCCTTGCTGGGGCCCTGGGGCAGGGCTGGGAGCCGTGTCCTCTGCACCCTGCTGCTTCCCGGGGTGCTTTCTGACCCGGGCCAGGTCCCAGCCCGCGGGGAGCGGTGGTTTTTTGTGAGCAACCACTGCTTTTTTTGGCAGAAAGCTGCCGCCGGGGTAGGTGGAAGCTTTTTTAGAAGTGCCCAGGCGTTCTTGTGGCCTGAAAGGACTATTTCTGGTGTTTTGCCTCTGTTTTTTTTTTTGCCTGATGACCAGGAGTGAAATGCGTGCGCCTCTTCCCAGAGCTGTTACTGGTGTCTTGGAATAAACGTTGGTGTGTGTGACGTTGGTGTGTGACACGACCCAGCCCCAGCACCCCAGGGCGACATCCTGGCCCCGTGGTGCCTCGCTCCCCAAGATGAAGCCAGCAGAGTCAGGGGATGATGCTCTGCATGTCATCTGGGTCCCATTTTATTGAAGAGGTGACGCTGAGGGGTGGCAGTCCCTCGGCACTCCCTGCACCCAGCATCCTCGTGCCCCGGGGGTGTCCCCGAGCAGGGCTGGCCCGTCAGGGCTTGCTTGCACTGCCGAAGAGATGCCAGCCTTGCAGAGGGTTCACCAGCTTCATGGCCAAATAACCCTGCGGGGGGCAGAGAGGGGGGCTCAGGGGGTGCTCTGGGGCTGGCAGGGGGAGGGATTGGGGGGGACTGCGCTCACCGGTGCGGCGTAGACGAAGGCGAGGATGAGGGCGAGGAGCAGCAGCAGGGCCAGCCCCAGCACGATGCGGCAGCGGTGCCGGTGCCAGAGGCCGTAGCGCAGGCTGCGCAGCGGTGCCTGCAGCCACAGGAACGACCACTCCGGCCGCCTGCAACGACACCCAGCTGGGGGCACCCACTGCCACCCCCCTGCACCCCTTTTTTTTGGGTGGGGGCTCCATATGGGGGCTTACACGGGTGGCTGTAGGGCCGGGTACATGTTGGGCTCCTCTCGCCCTTTCCCTGCCGGCCGCTCTTCTGCCTCCTTGGCCTTCAGCAGCTCCAGGCTCAGCTCCAGCTTACCCTGAAGGGGGGGATGGATTCAGGGGGTGGGGGCCGGGATTTGCGCCCCCCTCTCATCGCCGCCCACCCTTTCCCCACCCCTCCTGCTGTACCGAGAGGCGCCGCTTGCCGCCCTCCTGCACTGTGCAGGGCCACCACCCCTTCACCCGCTTCTGCCGGAAAAGGGAGAGGTGGGGGGGTCCCCGCGCCCCCTGCCAGGGCCAGCAGCTCGGCCGCGGCATCAGGGCGCAGTCCTGGGGGCGCTGGGCTGGCTGCGGCAGCCGGCTGAGCTCCAGCTCCAGGACGCCTGCATGGGGGGGGAAAAGCCAAAACGTGGGTGCCCCCATCACCCGTGGGTGCCCCCCTCCGCCCCAGCAGCCGCTGGGCAGGGAGCTGGGGTCTCACCCAAAAAGTCATCGGCCGTGAACATGTCGTTGTCCCACACTTGGAGGATGAGCTTGGGGGGCAGCTTCTGCACCGTCTCATCCAGGCTCCAAAATGCTCCTAAATAGAGGGAAGGAAGGGTGGGTCGTGCTCGGTGCCCCCCCCAGCCCTGTGCCTGCCCCAGGGGGACCCCGGCACCTTTCGGGGCAGGACGCAGAGCCGCTCGGCCACCAGGTACTCGAAGGGGAAGACAAAGCGCCAGTTGAAGCTGCCGTCCCCTTGCAGCGAGCGGTAGTGCACGTCCGTCCTCTGCCTCTGCTCCTCCAGCCCGTCCAGCCACCTGCCGTGCCCCGGGGGGACGGGATGTGGCTGTCACCCTTGTCCCTGGCCCTGCCGCCGGGCCCCCGGCGGTGGCTGTGGCTCACCCGGTGACGTAGATGTCGCTCATCCTCTGCCCGGCCACGTTGGTGTCCCTCAGGTCCACGTCCCGCGTGTTCCACACCACGCAGCGCAGCTCATACCTGGAGGGGGACGGGGACGTGCCACCTCCCTCCCCCAGGGGACGTCCCTGTCCCCCAGCGGGGTGCTCACCTCTGGGGTTTGCGGGGGGTGATGTCGACAGGGGGGCCAGGGGGCCCAAGGCTGGCAGGGAAGACGTCCACCCACATCTGCACCTTGCCCTGCACCATGGGGCGGGGGGAGGCTGGTACCGGCACCCTTGTCCCTGTGCCGCTGTCCCCCTCCATCCCAGGGTGTCCGCAATGTCCCTGCCACCTGCCCCCAGCATCCCCCCTTGGCCTGGGGTCCCTGTCACCCCAGGGTTCCCCTTATTCCCCCAGCACCCAACCAAGTCACCCCAGTGTCCCCATTGTGTATCCCTTTATGGCTCAGGGTCCCTATCTTACCCTGCTGCTGGTGTCCCTGTCTGTCAGGGGGGTCCCTGTCACCCCAGGGTCCCCGTCGTACTCCCTTCATGCCCTAAAGTCCCCATAACCCTTGGGTCCCTCCCCAGCCATGTCCCCATCACCCCAGGGTCCCCATCACCTCTCTTCAGCATCCCTCCCTGCCCAGGAGCCCCTATCACAGTAGGGTCCTTGTCACCCCGGGGTCCCCACCTTCCCCCCGCCATCCCTCTGTGCCCCAGGATCCCCGTCTCCCCGCTGTCCTGGCATCCCCACCTGCTCCAGCCCGGGCTGGGTGCTGTTGTAGAGCGTCCGCGTCTCGAGGTGCTCGGGGACGAGGCGACAGGCGCGGAGCACGTGCAGGGCCAGGCGCTCCCGGGGCGCCCCAGGGTGCCGGTGCGCGGGGGGGCCGCTCTCTGCAAGGCCGAGCCCTCGCACCACCGGAGGGGCCCCATGATCCCTCCCCAGCACCCCCGGACCCTGACGCACCGAAATGGCTGAGCAGGAAGGTGGAGCACCCGAAGGTGACGGCGGTGCCGTCGGCGCTGAATTCGGGTGCTGGCAGCCCCTGGATGCGGGCAAAGTGCTCCAGAGCCCGGCTGGGGCTGAGCTGGTCCCTCCAGCGCCCAGGGCCGGCGCTGAGGGCACAGTGGAGGGGCTGGGGGCCGTGGTGTCCCCTCCCCAGCTGCCGGTGCCACTTGTTGTGCCCACCCCATAGCCCCGAGCCCGCATGATCCCTTTATGCCCACCCTTGTGCCAGCCCCATCTCCTTGTTCACATCTCCCTGTGCCCACCCAATCCCCCTGTCCACTTCCCCCTTGTGCCGCTGCCAGCTCCCTGTGCCTACTCTGTCCCCCTGCGCCCACCCCATCCCATGTCCTCGTGTCTGTGGGCCTCCCCTGCCCCATCTCCCTGGCCCCAATTCCCCTGTGCCCATCCCTGTGCCAGCCCCATCCTCATCCCCCTGCACCCATCCTCTTGTACCCACCCTGTCCCCTTCTCCATGTGCCCATCCTGGTGCCTACCACATCCCATCTCCTTGTACCCATCCCCATGCCCACTGTCCCCATCTCCTGTCCCCATCCCCATGACCATCCCCATGTACCCCTTCATCCCCATCACCCCGTGCCCACCCTCCTGTGCCCTCCCCATCTCCTTGTCCCTATCCCTTTGTCCCCATCTCCTTGTCCCCATCTCCTCAGCTCCATCCCCTCTGCCCTCCCAGCCTCCTTGTCCCCATCACCTTGTCCCCATCCCCATGTGCCCACCCTGTTGTGCCCTCCCCATCTCCTTGTCCCCATCTCCTTGTCCCCATTCCCCTGTGCCTGCTCCCTCCCCATCTCCCCACACTCAACCCCATGCCCCCACCCGTCCCTATTGCCCCGTCCCCCCCCAGGTCCCGGTGCCCCGGCGCCGTGCCCATCCTGGGGCACCCACATGCGGTACAGGCGGGGCAGCCCGCAGTGGGCACGGAAGCGGGACAGCAGCCGGTTCTCCAGGTCGATGGTGGTGCTGCCGATCTCCTGGTCGGGAGGCAGCAGGTCGTAGTCCAGCAGCGAGACCCGCAGGTCCTTCTCCAGAGGGATGGTGCCCGTCACCTCGAACATCCTGGCAGCACGGTGCCATCAGCCCCGGGGACCAGCACCCCGTGGGCATGGGGACACCCAATGTTATGGGGACACCCAAGGGTATGGGGATACTCAAGGGCATGGGGACTCACTGGCACGAGAATGGGGACCTGCAGGCATGGACCTGCTGGCGTGGGGACTTGGTGGCGTGGGGAACTGGTGGGATGGGGAACTCCTGGCACAGGGACCTGCTAGCACGGGGACTTGGTGACATGATGGCCTGGATTGTATGGGGACCCACCAGCATGGGGAATGGGGACTTCCTGGCATGGGGACCTGCTGGCATGGGAAATGGGGATCTGGTGGCACAAGGGTGTACTGGCATGGGAAGTAGGGTACAAGAATGGGGACCTAAAGGCATGGGGACCTGCTGGCCAAGGGACTTGGTGGCATGGTGACCTGGTGTTATGGAGACCTGTGGGCACTGGGAATGGGGCATCTGGTGGCACGAGGACCTGCTGGTATGGAGGCCCAGTGGCACGAGGACCTGCTGGCATGAGGGATAGGGATGTGGTGGCACAGGAACCCTCCAGCATGAGGAACAGGGACCCAGTGACATAGAGCCCTGCTGGCAGAGGAACTGGGGACAAGGTGGCATGAGGACCTGACAGCTTGGGGACCCAGTGGCACAGGGACCAGGTAGCATGAGGAATGGGGACCTAATAGCTTGGGGACCTGGTGGCACCTGGACCTGGTGGCACGAGGAATGGGGACCCACCAGCACGGACCCTCATGGGACACCTCACCTGGGTGCCAGCCTGGTGCCACCCAGCAGTGGCAGTGCCACCAAGCCACCCGCGCTGGCCCTACCTGCCGAAAACTGGCTCCACGGTGTTGGGCACGTACTGGTCCCGCTGGCCCAGCGTCTTCGCCCCCAGCGAGACGCGGATGTAGGGGTCACACTGGCAGCAGTGGGGGGGACATCAGGGTGACCCAGGGGGACATGGGGTGCGGGGGACACGGGGGTGGCCTTACCAGCCCATTTCGGTCACGAGGGGACAGGTCGAAGGCGCGGACGACGTAGATTCGCACCAGGCACTGCTGGGGCTGGCTGGGGGGCAGCTCCTGGAAGTGGCGTGGTGGGGGGGGCACCCCAGGGTCCTCGGGCAGGGGGTAGAGATGGAAAAGCCCCTGGAGGTGGGGGGGGACAGCCCAGCTGTGCACCCCGAGGTGCCCTGGCCCCGCGTTTGGGGTCCCCAGGGGACACTGTGGGCTCTCACCTTGAACTCGCCCACGGGCACAGGGTCCTCCCCGGCCCCCAGTGGCCCCCCCGGCTGGTAGAGAGGAAAGGTCTGGCAGAAATCCTGCAGCCCCTCGAATTCGGGCACTGCCTCCAGCTCGCAGCTGTAGACCTGGGGGCACGGAGGTGGCTGGTGCGGCTGGCACTGTCCCCATCGCTGTCCTCGTCCTTGTCCCCAGCCCCAGCTCAGCCCCATCCCTGTCTTGGTGCTTCTCTCCATCCAGTCCCCGTCCCCTTCTTTCTTCTTGTCCCCATCCCAAGCCTTGTCCCCATCTCCATCCCACCTTCCTTCCTGTCCCTGTCCTTGTCCTCATCTTGTCTTCATCCCTGTCCCCATCCCCAGCCTTGTCCCCATCCCACTGCCTTCCTCATCACCGTCCCATCTTTGTCTCCATCCTGTCCCTGTCCTCATCTCTTCATCCTTGTCCCCCGCCTAGTCCCTGTCCCCTCCCCATCTTTATTTCTGTCCCCTCCCCATCCTTATTCCTGTCCCTGTCCTTGTCTTGTATTCATTCCTGTCCCCATCCCTGTCCCTGTCCCCATCCCATCCCCTTCTTCATCACTTTTCCTGTTCCTGTCCCCATCCCAATCACTGTTCCTAACGCAACCCCATCTCTGTCCCAATCCCCTTATCCCCATCCTATTCCCATCTCTGTTTTCATCCCCATCTTTGTCCTTGTCCCCTCCCCATCCCTATCCTAGTCCCCTGCCCCAGCCCACCTTCAGGCTGTCCCCGTGTGTCCCCCGGTGGCTCTTTGCTGTGTCCCCCATGGCCGCATAGAATTTGCTCCACCAGTCTCCTTCTTCCTCATCCTCTTCCTCCCTCTCCGCAGCCTGGTGGGGAGCAGGGTGAGGCAGGGAGGGGCAGCCCCGGTGCCCTTGGTGGCCCTCTTCCCGTGCCCACCTTGTCCGTAGCCCCCTTCTCAGCGGTGATCTTGGGCAGCATCTGCAGGGAGCAGAGGGGACACCTGGGGAATGGAGGTGGGGGGCCAGGGACCCTGCTGTGGGGCCAGTGCTGCCAGGACTGGGGCTTAGGGGGGGCAGGGGGGGGGACTCACCTGAGCGATCCTGTCCCAGGCAGCGGCTGTGTGGGGAGAGGGGAAAGAAATCATCCCAGAGAGGGGAAGAGATGGGCAGGGATGGGAAGGGATGAGGAAGGGATGGGATGGGATGGGATGGGATGGGATGGGATGGGATGGGGTGGGATGGGATGGGATGGGGTGGGAAAGGGGTGGGAAGGGATAAGAAGTGATGAGAAGGGATGGGGAAGGAATAAGAAGGGATGGGGAAGGGATGAGAACGGTTGGGAAGGGATGGGGAAAGGATGAGAAGGGATGGGAAGGGTTGGGGAAGGGATAGGAAGAAATGGGGAAGGGAGGTACCCGGTATGGGGAAGGGATGGGAAGGGATGGGGAAGGGAGGGGGAAAGGATGGGGAAGGGATGGGAAGAGAAGTACCAGGGATGGGGAAGGGGCTACCAGGGAGAGGGCAGGCATGGGGCAGGAGGGTGCCGGGGATGCGCAGGGGCAGGGCAGGGCTGTACCAGGGCCAGGGCTTGCTGGGGAGGCACCGGGTCCAGACGGTCGCCCCCCACCGTCAGGCTGGCAGCAGAAGCGCCCCAGGCCCCGCACGCACGCCTGCCCCACCTCGGGCCGGTACCCGAACCCCTGCGTGTCCAGCACCCGCAGCCGGAGGGGGGGCACGTACTCCTCCTCCGCCGGCAGGTGCTGGGGCCAAACCTCGCCGTCACCCCGGGTGCCGCCAGCAGCACCCACAGGTGGGCTGCCCCCCGTCCCCGCACCCTCACCAGCGGCAGCAGGAAGGCGTTGATGGGGAAGTTGGGGTTGGCGGCGAGGTCGGCGATGGGGGGCGTGCGCAGGACCTGGCCCCCGCACTGCACCTCCAGGTGGGGGGCGCGCACGGGCAGGAGGGAGCGGCCGCGCAGCCCCCGCAGCCCCCACGCCAGCACCTGCGGGGGTCCCGCGTGGCTCCTGTCACCCCCTGGCACCCGTTCACCCCCTGCCCTTGCCACTATCCCGTCTCCATCCTTTTCTTCATCCCTGTCCTCGTCCCCAGTCCCTTCTTCATTGCTGCCCCGTCTCCTCTCAGTCTCCATCCCTGACTTTGTCCCCATCCCATTTCCATTTCCATGTCCCATTCCCGTTTCCCCACCCCTGTCCCGATCTTGTCCCAGTCCTGTGCCCATCCCAGTCCCCATCCCATCTCCATCCCAGTCCCCATCCTGTTCTCTTCCCTGTCCCCGTCCCTGCCCTGTCCTCATCCATATCCTTGTCCCCAGCCACCCCCAAACCTCCTCCCACCCCATCTCCCTCCCTGTCCCCATCCCTGTCCCTGTCCCTGGGGTCACCTCGAGTGCCACCAGCCGCAGAAGGGGCCGGATGCCCAGGGGGACGCTGAAGGTGCCGTCCCTCCACGGCGGGGTGCTGAGCTGCGCCAGGGCCCCCTCCTGATGGGGTTGGGGGGCACGAGAACGATGGGGACAGGTTCCGGGTGCCCCCACGCCACCCCCCTGCCCACCCCTCACCTCAGCCTCGTGCAGCAGCTCGAAGGCAGCCAGCAGCTCCCCCGCTGGCCCTCCCGGCCCCTCCAGCGGGTAACGTCGCAGCCGGGGGGGCTGCCGGTGCCCCAGATCCAGCCACACAAGCGGGGTGCACACGCACCTCCCCAGGAAGCTGCCAGCACCCTGCAAAGCAGCACCAGGGCATGGGTGCCCCCCACCCATGAGTGTCCCCCACCCATGGGTGCCTCCCCCCCTGCCGTACCTCTCCTTCTTGGTCAAACACCTCCACCACCACAGCCGGGGGCTCGTCGCGGACCCCCCGGGGGTCCCCGTAAAGCAGCACCCGGTGGAAGAGCAGCGCCTGGTCCCAGCGCAGGTCCAGGGTGCGGGTGAGCACCCGGGTGCTCTGGCTGATGTGCACGAAGGACACGTGGGCGACGGGGTCTGCGGGAGCGGCACCCACCGTCAGCACCCCGGGGTGCCTGCTGGGGGGGTCCGGGGTGCCGGGGAGGGGTGGGGGGGTCCCACCTGCCGTGGCCTTGGTGCCGTGGGGCACCAGCTCCAGCGCCTGGAAGAGGTAGCAGCGCAGCTGGAAGTAGCTGGGCCCTGTGGGAGAGGCAGGGGGTGGCAGGGGGTCCTGTAGCCCCCCCGGGACCCTCCCCTCCCAGCAGCCTGGGGCTCACGCTGGAAGGTGCAGAGGATGAGGGGCATGGGCTGCTGCGGGCGTCCCTGGCCCCTGGTCCCTGCTGCCGGCTGCTCGCCCTCCAGCACCGCCGCCTCCGTGCCCTGTGGGGTTGGGATGTGGGGCAGGGGGTCAGCCTTCCCCTGATGCCCCCATGTCCCCTGTCCCTACATCCCTGGGTCCCGTTGTGACTCCCCCTGCCACCCCCCATGTCCCCCTGTCCCTGCATCCCAATGTCCCTGGGTTCTGCTGTCCCCATATCCTGCTATCCCCGTGTTCCCTTGTCCCTGCATCCCCCATCCCTACATCCCTCTCTCCCTCCATCCCTTCCTCCCTTTGTCCATCCCTCTGCCCTGCATCCCTGTCCCTCCATTTCACCATCCCTGTGTCCCTCTGTCCCTCCCTTTATCCCTGTCCCTCCATCCCTGTGTCCATCCCTCTGTCCTTGCATCCATCCATCCCTCTGTCCCTCCCTCCCTCCATCACCCCATCCCTTTCCCCCTCTGTCCCCCCATCCCACCACGCCCTGCCGCCCCCCACCCTCACAGCCCCCTCCCCAGCACCCCGTCCCCGTTGCCCCCTCCCCAGCTCCCCCTTCCCACGGTGGCGGCCGGGTGCTGCGGTACCGGGGAGCCCTCGAGGAGGAAGAGGGGGGCCACGGATGAGGACTGCGATGGCACCATGCGCCGGTGCCAGCAGCGCCGCCGGCACAGGTCCCCAGCGCGGGGCCGCAGGTGGAAGCGGCAGCCCCAGAGGGTCGCGTACTCCCACGCCTCGTCCGCCGCCGGCGCTTCGGGGCTGTGCTGCGGGGACACGTGGCACGCAGGGGACGGTGGCACGGGGCGCAGATGGGGATGCTCAAGGCAGGGCACTGGTGGCCATATGCTTGTCTCTGCCACCTCATCCCTGCCACCTTGTTCTTGTCACCCCCCATCCTGTCACCTCCCTTCCCTGCCACCCTGTCCCTGCCCCCCCTTCACGTCATCCCCATCCCGTCACCCCCATCCCTGCCATCCCCATCCCCTCCACCCCATCCTCAGCACCCCCAATCCTGCCACCCCATTCCTGCCACCCTCCTACCTGCCACCCTGTCCCGGCCACCCAATCCTTATCACCCCCATCCCATCACCCCCTTCCTTGCCACCTTGTCCCTGCCACCCCCAACCTTGCCACCCCATCCCTGTGAACCCATCCCGGTGACCCCATCCCTGCCACCCCCATCCCTGCCATCCCATCCCTGCCATCCCACTCCTTCTACCCCCACCCTGTCACCCCCGTCCCTGTCACCCTGTCCCCGCTGCCCCAACCAGCTGGAGGAAGGTGGCCACGTCCTGCTCCTGTCCCTGGGCGCTGGGCTCCCTGCGGCGGGTGCGCAGCCACCGCCGTCGCCGGTGCGTGTGGTACGTCTTCTCGGCGGAGTGCCATGCCAGTGGGGGGCTGCCAGGTGCTGCGCTCACCCCGTACTCCCAGCCTGTGCCACCCAGGTGTCCTTGTCACCTCTGCCACCACCACCCTCCCCATGGTACCCGCTGGGGACGCCCGCTCACCGGCCTCATCCACAGCCCCCGCCACGTCCACCCGCCAGCCGTCGGTGATGTGCCAGCCTTGGGGACAAGCCACCTCATCCTTGGGGGGCACCGCTGCACCAGCCTGCGTCAGGTGGGAGCTGAGCCCTGGTGTGCTGGTGTCACTCCAGTGACATCCCTGGTGTCCCTGTGTCACCCCTCACTCACGGCATCAGTGTTGGCCATGGCGGCAGGTCCCCAGTCCCCGCCGGGCTGCCGGCTCTCATTCTCGTAGACCTCCTCCAGCACCTTGCCCAGGTTGGCCTCGGTGTCCAGCAGCAGCCTGGGGACAGGGACAAGCCGGTGTCACCTCCCCATCCCCTCCAGCTCAGCGCAGGGTCCCCAGGGTGCTCACCGCCGCGGTGGCTCCACAGCCCAGGGTCCGTCCCAGCGCCAGCCCTTGGGGGGCCGGATCCGGTGGCGGGGCAGCCCTGCTTTGCCAGTGATGTCGGAGAAGCTGGGGCGCCCCGGCAGCCCCCTCCCGCTCCACTTGCCCAGGAGCTTCGTTTGGTTTTCGTACTGCAGCAAGACCAGGGTGGGGGGCTCAGGGGGACCTCGGGGATGTCCCCATGTCACCGTGTCCCTCCCAGTGCTCACCGTCTCGGCATAGATGCGCAGGGTGCCCTCCAGGCACCGCGGCAGGTCCCGGCTCTCAGCCACGTGCCCCAGCCACAGCCGGACACGGAGCTGGGCATGGATGTGGCCCGAGGCCTGGGGGACATGGGGGACATGGGGGACATGGGACTTACGGGAGATGTGGGGGGACATGGGGGATATGGGAGACAGGGGGGAGGATGTGGGGGGTGTGGGGGACATGGGAGACATGAGGGGACATGGGGGAAGTGGGGAGACATGGGGGAACACGGGGGATCTCTGGGACATGGGAGATGTGGTGGGGACATGGGAGATGTGGATGGACATGGGGGACAGAGGGGATATGGGGAAGTGGGGGGATATGGGGGACACAGGAGATGTGGGGGGACATGGGGGATGTCGGGGACATGGGAGATGTGGGGGGGGACATGGGAAAAGTGGACGGACATGGGGGACATGGGGAGATACAGACAAGGCACAAATGGAACAGAGAGGGGACGTGGAGGAGACATGGCGGGGGCAGGAGGAGCATGGAGGGGATGTGGAGGGGACACAGAGGGGACACAAAGGCAGCATGGAGAGGACATTGAGGTGACATGGTTGGGGCATGGCGGGGAGATGGAGTGGAACTGGAGGGGATGTGGAGGGGATGTGGATGGGACATAGATGGGACATGGAGGGGAAGTGAAAGTGACAGGGAGGTGACATTGATGGGACACTGAGGGGACATGGAGGGGATGTGGAAGTGACATGGAGGTGACACTGGTGGGACACAGAGGGGACACACAAAGGGGACACCGAGGGGACACGGCGGGGACGTGGGACACCCACGCTGCCCCCTACCCCCAAGAAGAGGGTCTGGGTCCGGCCGCAGAGCCTCCCGCAGGCAGCACGGCCGCGGGGTGAGAACACCAGGCAGTGCGTGGGGATGCGGGCGCAGGCCACCCGCCGTGGCCCGCTCAGCAGCCACAGCAGCACGTCAGGGACACCGGCCTGCGGCTGGGGACGGGACGGGGCTGAGGGCAAAGCCCCAGGGCCAGGCACCGGAGAGGGGCCTCGAATTTGGGGCCTTCCCCTCACCTCGGCCGCCAGCGCGGCCACGCGGCCTAGCCAGGCCTCGGCCTCCGGTAGCAGCGCGGCCCAGCCACCGCGCGGGGGGCCGGCGATCGCCGCCGCGGCCATGAGGCGCAGCAGGTGCAGGCGGGCGGCACGCAGCTCCGTGTCCAGCGGCGTTTTGGGGAGCTGCGCCTCCAGCACTGGCAGTGCCACTCTGCCAGATTGGGGACACCGGGATGGGGACAGCGGGGGGCATGCCGGGGATGCTTGCCCACAGAACTGCCCCATTTTGCACCAAAATGCCACGTTTCCAGCCCAGAAGTGTGCTGTTTTCCCACATAAATGCCACTTTTCTGCCCCTGAGATGTTTTGTTTCCTCCTAAAATGTTCAATTTACACCACAAAAGTGCCCCATTTTCCCTCAGATATGCCCCATTTCCCCCAGATATGCCCCATTTCCTCCCCCCCACATATCCCATTTTCCACTAGAAATGTACTATGTCCCCCTAAAATGTCCTATTTCTACCCCAGAAGTGCCCCATATTCTCCCAGAAATACCCCTTCTACTTGCAGATATGCCCCGTTTTCCCCCTATGTCTCATTTCTACCCCAGAACTTCCCCATTTTCCCCCAGATATGCTCCATTTCCCCCTAAAATGCCCCGTTTCTCCCCAGAATTTTCCTGTTCCCCCTCAAATATCTAATTTTCACCCCAAAATGCCCCATTCACCCATAGATATGCCCCATTTTCCCCCATAAGTCCCATTTCCACCCCAGAAATTCCCCATATTCCACCCAGTGCCCCATTTCCCCCAAAAATACCCATTTTGTCCCCCAAACATCCAATTTTTATCCCCAAATGACCCACTTTTTTCCCTCCAATGCCCCATTTCCCCCAAAAAATGCCCCAGTGCAGCTCAGCGGGTGCTGGGTTCCCCTCCATGTCCCACCACCAGCACCCTGGGGGCTGCTGGGGGGCTGCCGGTGGGGATGTCTCAGGGGTGCTGCACCCTGGGGGACCCATGGGCCACCCATGGGTGCTCACCTGCAGTCCCGTGCCAGCTCCCGGAGCAGCCTCCTCCCGGCGTCCCCGCAGGTGGCCGTCCCCGCATCCCGCAGCGCGGCCACGTTTCCCTCCTGTGGAGCTCACCGCTGCCCAAAAGCCGCCTGCGCTAGGTGCTCGCCCCCCGCCTCCCCCACCCATGGGTGCTCACCAGCCTCTGGGCCATGTTCTGCAGCAGGTTCGTGGCGTCCCAGCGGAGGCCGGCGTCCTCCCAAATGGAGGTGACGGCCACCACCGGCTTGGCGTCGTACCAGGGCAGGTAGTGGTAGCGATTGCCTGTGTCCGCAGTGGGATCAGCATCCTTGTGGTGACCCGGGGCGGGGGGGGACAGGGGTGTCCCCTGCGCTCACCATCAAAGAGGGGGTGGCCGTGCGGGGTGGCAGAGGCAGCGGGGTAGCACGTGGGGTCACCGGTGTCCCCGTAGTTGCCGATGCTGAGCTCGAAGCGCAGCAGCTCGGGTGCGGGTGCCAGCATGGTGGCCGAGTAAAACACCCCGCACAGCCCGAAGCGGCGGCGCCGGGGCAGGAGGCGCTGGGGATAAAAAAGCCAAAACCCCTCAAATAAATACTGCTCCCCCCCTATTAAAAAGCAAAAGCCCCATCAGTGGCATGGCACCGTGTCCCCACCTGCACGCGGGCGATGTCCTCGGGGGCGATGGTGTCCTGCTGGCGCCCATCCGGGCTCCCGGTGTGGGTGCTGAGCTCCAGTAGCACCCGGCCCCGGTACGCAACCCTGGTGTCCTGCAAAATAAAGGGGGGGGAGCAGCTGGGGGCTGGTGTCCCCCCCCAGCATGGGTGCTACTCCCCCCCCCCCGCTGCACTCACGCTGGGGGTGCTGGGTCTCTTGGCAGGATCCGGCCGAGGGCCGTAGAACGGGAGGAAGCTGGGTCCAAAGCAGGGTAAGAAGCCAGAGACCCCCCCTGGGAGCAAAAAAGGGGGTTCAGTTGGGGGGAAGAAGGTGCTTGGGACCCCCCCCGAGGTTGGACCCCGCTCACCTTGAAGCTCGGCACCAGCAGAGGAGATTTGGGAGAGGTGCAAGGTGGCGGTGCCCAGGACCTTGGCGCGGGACCTACAGGTGGCAGCAATGGGTGGGGGGTGATGCCGGGGGCCCCCCCAAATTGGGGAGCACCCCACTTACCCACTGATGATGGCCAGCTCGATGGCATCACAGACAGGGGGCAGCTGCCGGACAGAAAAATATTGGGGGGAAAGGACAGCGTTAATTAATAAGGGTTTTAATGGGGGTCCCCACCTGGGGGGTGCGGGGGGCACCTCACCCGCAGCGGGAAGAAGAGCACCTCGTTCCATGCAGGGTTGGCATCGGGGGGCATCACCCGGGTGCAGAGCTGGGGGGGGGACACAGAAATCATCCCCCGCCCACCGCCAGCACCCGTGGGTGCTCCCCACCACCCACCGTCCTGCCGGCGAAGCTGGCTTGCACCGCCGCCGCCACGAAGCCCCGCTTGCCGCCGGCCGGTAGCACTGCCGGGAGGTACGGCCGGGTCGGTTCCTCTGCACCGGGGAGGGGGGACAAGTGGGTACAGGGACACCCGGTGACACCCGTGTCCCCCGTCCCCGTGGCGCACCCTGGGGCAGGTCCTCGGCACGGTAGACGCGGAGCTGGAGCGTGGCCACGCACGGGGTGAGCGGCGAAGGCTGCAGGAGGTTGGCCTCCACCTCCTCGCTCCCCGCCGGTTCCTCCGGCTCCTGGCATGGGGGGCAAAAATAACCCAAAATCAAAAATAATAATTAAAAAAAAATCACAGGTGCACACTAGGGGGGTTTCAGGGTGCTGGGCACGGTGCTCACCGCCACAGGCTCGCCAGCGCGGAGGACAGCCAGGCTGACGCGGAGGTAGCCGCAGGACCCGGCCTCGGGGCGCCGGGGGTGCTGCAGGCTCAGCCACTTCCAGCTCAGCCTGCGACCTGCCGCGGGGACACCCGTGTCACCTCCCTGGGGCGTGGTGACACCCCAAGGGGGCACCCACCGCCCCACGGGGGGCTCACCTACCGGGTGCGTTGTAGATGGTGCTGACGTCCAGCTGCGGGGAAGCAAAAAGGGAGGAAAATGGCTAAAATGGGGTTTTTCACCCCGTTTCCCTGCTGCCAGCCTCACCTTGAAGGCGCCGATGGTGGCCTCAGCGCGGATGGCCCGGGAGTTGAGAACCTGTGGGGTTGGGGACAATGTCAGCGGACACCCAGTTGTCACCGTCCCCACAGGTGCCACCGGCTCCGACCTGGACGTGGATGGGCACTGCTGCCAGCTGGACAGGCGTTAGGTGGAAATGCTGGGAAAACACCTAGAATTGGGCAAAACTGTGAGCGTGGTGGTGGGCGGGGGGGACACCGGTGGGTCCCCATCCCCTGGGGCCACCTCGTTGTAGTAGGGGTTGTTCCCCACACGGATCCTGGTCCTGAAGCGGTGCTCGCCGATGAGGACCGTCACCACCGGCTTGATGTCATTCCCCTGCAGCTGGTGGCCCTCGATCACCCTCACCCGCACCTATGGGACACGTGGGGACACGGTGGCCACTGTTTGGGACACCGCCCTGGGTGCCACCGCACCCTTGGGTGCCCTACCTGGAAATCCTCCTTCCTCCCTGTCGCGGGCTTAACGTTGTGGCGTGGTGGCCCCGGTGGCACCCCGATGGCTGTCCCCACAACCGGGGAGAGGCATGGGGGTGACAGGCAGGGTGCCACCCATCCCTGCTGGTGTGGCACGGTGTCCCCTGCTGCCACCTGGCTGGGGGGGACGTAGGAGCAGCGGACAGTGACAGTGGCCCCCGTGGGACGTCCCCGAGGGTCCAGCAGCGGGAGGTGGCTGAGGGCAAGCGGCAGCCCGGGCTCCTCCGCCAGCCGGCCCAGTGGCACCATGGTGGCACCCAGATCCCTGGGGGGACAGGGACGGTGAGCACAGCCAGCCTGGGAACAGCACCCTGCAGTGCCCACCCATGGGTGCCACTCACCCCTGGGGTGCTGGCTGGCCCCAGTGCCGGAGGCGCAGGGCCAGGCTGGCTGAGGGACGCAGGGGACGGGTGCCCAGCGGCCACACCAGTGTCTGCGGAGCAGGTGACAGCGGTCAGCAGGGTGGCATGAGTGTCCCCATGCCACTGCTGGCTGTCCCCGTGCCACGTCACCTCATTCCAGGTGGGGTTGCGCTCTGCCGGCACAACCCGGGTGCTCCTGGGGACACCTGGGGTGGGGGGACAGGAGGGACAGTGGCAGCAGCCTGCATTGGGGATGTTGAGGTGGCACTGTCCCTGTCCCCGCACGCTGTCCCCACGTGTGGCTGGCACTGTCCCATCACATGAGGATGCTCGATGCCATCCCGTCCCGTGATGATGACCGATGCCACCCCATCCCACGAGGACGGCCAATGCCAACCCATCTCATGGGGACGGCCACCGCGGTGTCCCCCTGCCCCCCGGTACCTCTGAAGCGGGCGGACACGTGCACGCCGGGCCCGGCGCCCGTGGCTGCTGGGATGTGGGCACTGGCCATCAGCAGCCGCAGCATGGCTGTGTCCCTGTGCTGTGTCCCTGTGTTGTGTCCCCGTGCCACCGAGTGACTGTCACCACGGTGCTGCCACCGGTCTGTGTTCTGGAACGACACCACATGCGCTGCGGTGGGGACAGGCAGGGACACTGCTGCTGTCAGCGGGTGTCCCCGTGTCACCAGGTACCTCTGCCGCCGTGCACTCATGTCACCCTGTGCCATGTCCATGCGTGGCCATGTCACTGTGCTGTGTCACTTTCTGCGCGTCCCTGTGTCCCTGCATCACGGCGTAACCCATCTGTGCATACCTGTGTCACTGCGTCCCCATGTCCCTGTGTCCCCATGTCTTAGTGTCCCACGTCACTGAGTCCATGTGCCCCATGTCACCGCATCCCCATGTCTGTGTCCCCATGTCCCTATGTGCGTGTGCCCCTTGTCACTACATGCCTGTGCCTGTTCCTGTGTCCTCATGCTCACGTGCCCCCATGTCCCCATGTCTGTGTGTCCTTGTGTCCCCACATCCATGTGCCCCAAGTCACCGTGTCCTTGTGTCCTCACTTCCACGTGCCCCATGTCCCCATGTCCCCATATCCTTGAGTCCGCACATACATGTGCCCCAAGTCACTGTGTCCCCATGTCCCCATGTCACTGTGTCCCCACATCTATGTGCTCCATGTCCCCGTGTCCCCACACCCATGAGCCCCATGTCCCCACCTCCCCATACCCCTGTGTCCCCACATCCATGTGTCCCCGTGTCCCTGTGTCCCCATGTCCCCATGTCCTAGCGTTCCCACATCCGTGTGCTCGATGCCACCTCACCCCCATGTCCCCATGTCCCCATCCCCTTGTGTCCCCACACCCCCATATCCTTGTGCTCCCACATCCATATGCCCCAAGCCACCTCATCCCCACGTCCCCGCACCCTTGTATCCCCACATCCACGCCCCATGTCCCCACGTCCCCACGTCCCCACCCCCTCCTGTCCCCACCCCACGCCCTCCCGCCCCTTCCCATTCCGGACTCCACTCTCCAGCCCTTCTCCCCTCCCCTCCCGCCCCGCTCCGCGCGATCCAGTCTCCACACCTTACCTCCCCCCTCCCATAGCGCATGCGCCGCCGCAGGGAGGTGCCCCCCCGGAGGAGACGGCGCATGCGCAGTTGGGGGGGGGGGGGGGGGCGGCGCGGCCATGGCGCAGCGGGA
The DNA here is from genome assembly GCF_009769625.2 of Cygnus olor. Lineage (NCBI taxonomy): Eukaryota > Metazoa > Chordata > Aves > Anseriformes > Anatidae > Cygnus > Cygnus olor. Next base: position 1,182,278 of record NC_049195.1, on the reverse strand, counting down.
CCGGGACCGGGACCGCGATCGGGACCGGGATCGGGACCGGGACCGGGAGCGGGAGCTGCAATGGTCGGCGCGGAGGATGGGGACGTCGCTGCTGCTGCAGCTGTCGGCCCACGAGCGGGAGCTGGACCTGGTGTGCCTGGACCACAGCTACGCCAAGCCCTGGAGCGCCCACCCCGACGCCAGCGCCGCCCGGCCGGCCCGCATGCTCTTCCTGCCCCCCCGGCGGAGCCCCGGCAGCGCCCTGTGAGCCGGGGGCGGCGGGCGGGGGGGGCGAAGGGGGGGCCGGGACGGGCCCGGGGACGGAGGGGGTGGGGGAAAAGTGGGGGTCCGGGGGGTTTTGGGGGGGGCTGAGGGGCTTGGGAGGGGGTGGAGGGGGCTGGGGGGGTGTGAGGAAGGGCTTGGGGGGGGTGGGAGGGGAAAATGGGGGGTTTGGGCGGTGGGGGGGGGCTGTGAGGAGCGGGCTGGGGGGGCTTCTGAGGGAGCTGTGAGGGGAAAGTGGGGGGGCTGGGGGAGGGGGGGGGCTGAGGGGTCCGTGAGGGGGTGTAGGGGGCTGGGGGGCTGCCAGGAGGGGCCTAGGGTGGGGTCTGGGGGAAGGTGTGGGGCCTGTGAAGTGTGGGGGGCTGAGGGGCCTGTGAGGAGGGTCCTGGCGTGGCTTCTGAGGGTAAAGGGGGGGGGGGGTCTGTGGGATTTGGGGGGCCAAGGGACTTGTGAGGGGCTGTAGGGGCTTGTGAGGCTGTGAGGATGGGCTGGGGTGGTTTCGGAGGGGCAAGTGGCGGTCTGGGGGAGTTGGGGGGCTGGAAGGTCCTTGGGAAGTGTTGTGGCGTGGCTTCTGAGGGGTCCGTCAGGGGAAAATGTGGGGTTTGTGGGATGTGGGGGGCTGAGGGGGTCGGTGAGAGGTTGTAGGGGGCTGTGGGCCTCTGAGGAGGGACCTGGGATGTGTTGTGAGGGGAAAATGTGGGGTTTTGGGGGGTGAGGGGCTTGTGAGGAGGGTTCTGGGGTAGGGCTTAAGTGGAAGGTGTGGGGTCTGTGGGACCTGGGGGGTTGAGGGGCCTGTGGGGGGGTGTAGGGGGCTGTGGGTCTATGAGGAGGGGCCTGGGGTGGCTCCTGAGCAGAAACTGTGGGGTCTGTTTGGACCTGGGGGATTGAGGGGCCTGTGAGGGATTGTAGGGGGCTGAGGGGCTTGTGAGGATGGTCTTGGGGGTGGCTTCTGAGGGGCAGGTGTGGACTAGAGCTAGGACAGGACTAGGGGATTTGGGGGGCTGAGGGGCTTGTGAGGGGTTGGAGGAGCTTGTTGGCCTGTGAGGAAGGTCCTGGGGTAGGTCATGAGGGGAAAGTGTGGGGTCTGTAGGACTTGGGGGGCTGCGGGGCATGTGAGGGGGTGTAGGGCCCTGGGGGTATGTAAGGAGGGACCTGGGGTGGTTTCTGAGGGGACAGCGTGAGTCTTGTGGAGTAAGGGGGTGTCCTGTGGGACCTGGGGGGCTGTGAGGGGAGAGTATGGGGCTGGGAGGCTGTATAGGACCTGGGACTATGGGGAGGAGCTGGGAAGGGTCCGGTTGTTGGCTGGGAAGCTTTTCGGGTGTCTGTGGGGCTGGGGGGACGGTGGAATGTGAGGCAGAGCCTGGGGGACGTGGGTCGGGGAGACTCTGGAGCAAGTCCTGGGCTCTGTGGTGGGGAGCGTGGGGCTGAGGGAAGGTCTGGGGGCTGCAGCAGGGCCTGGGGGGGGGTCAGGGCAGGGCATGGGGTGACCGGGTTTGGGGGCACAGCAGTGTGCTCGGGGCCGTGGCGCGGGGGCTTGGTGTCAGGGTCTGGGGTCCCAGCGGGGTTCGGGAGCTGCCTGGGCTCTGTCAGGAGCGGCGCAGTAGCTGATGATGAAGCTCGGGGGCTTGTGGTTGGCTGCAAACACCCGCCAGGAGCTCTGGCTGCGTCATTAAGTGTTAAAGTCAGGATGTTCCAGTGCTTCGTGTTCACACAACTTAGACAACTCCAGCTGCTGCGCTCCCTCTCGCAGCCAGAGCTGAGCTTTGAGAGACGTGGCCGGACTTAGGACCCCAGCTGGCTACAAATCCTTTCTCATTTTACCAGCATAGCAGACCCCGAGGCGAGTGATCCCGCTCTCTAACGTGTGATTTTTTTTCCTCACAGCGAAGCAGATATCCCCATCGACGTCGAGACGGTGACGCCCACGCCCGTGCCGCTCTACGACAACCAGAAGGCGCGCAGCGTGATGAACGAGTGCGAGCGCCACGTCATGTTTGCCCGCACGGACGCGGACGCCCCTCCGCCGCCGGATGACTGGGAGGAACACGTCAACAGGTAGCTGGGGCCAGCTGGGAAAACAAATTGGGGCTCGAAACGACCCCACGCTGCCCAGTGTGGGTTTTTCAGTGTGACGTAATACGCAGCGACGTTCCTGAACCGAGTAATGTTCAAAGAAAATGAATTCTGGTGTCCAAATTCTTTGTCTGCCTGCAGTGAGAACTGTTAGGTTTAATGGTAGAGGCTGGCCCAGCTGCTGAAGCTCCTGCATGCTTCGTGTGGGGCTCTCTTCTCTCTTTGGAGGGGCTTGGGACAGTGACACGCAGGTCCCCGGCTCAGCCATATTCCAGTGTTGAAGACTAAAAACGCGGACGTGTGTAAATTCCCACCCCTCCGTAACTGTAGTCAGTCAATTTTCAGGAATGGTTATTCTGAGAGACAGGGAGATAACCTTTGCTAAAAGGAACAGTTATTTTGGTCTTATTTCTTGTTTCTGTTGTTCCAATGCTTCCCGGGTGTGCCCTGGTGACACTTCCAACCTGGTGCTTTTGTTGAGCGATCTTTTAACTTAAATCCTCGCTAGCGAAACTCGCTTTCTCCATAGCTGTAAGCAGGTTCTGGAGGTGCAGCTGATGCCCAGCTGTGCCTGCTCGCCCGACCCAGGTGCCTGCGTCCAAGCGATCGACGTTACCTCTGTTTTTTCTCCCCAGGACGGGTTGGACAATGGCTCAGAACAAGCTATTTAACAAGATTCACAAAGCGCTGCAGTCCGACAGGCTGGCCCGCTTGGCCAACGAAGGGGTAAGATCTTTTACTCCCTGTTGCTCTTTTACCTTCCAGCAGATTCGTTGCCTGTGTGTTTTTCGTCCCCCCTCGCAAAGCGATTGAGTCAAGACGGAAGTCTTGGCTCTGGGGTTCTGTGGTCTTAAGAACCAGGCAGCCCGGGACTTGTTTGAGGCGTGATTTTGTCCTCACCGAGAGGGTGTTGGTCCTTGCTTGTTGCCAGAGGGCTTTGAGCTGCCCAGGCTGATGCTTTCCTGTGGTTTGGGATGCACGTGGCATGCTTGATTTTTCCCGTAACTGTGTGTTTCTCCTTTAATTTCCTGGTTCTCAGGCTTGCAACGAGCCGGTCCTGAGGAGGATAGCGGTGGACAAATGTGCCCGGAGGGTCCGCCAGGCGCTGGCCAGTGTGAACTGGGACACCAAGCTGATCCAGTGGCTTCACACAACGTTAGTGGAAACCCTCAGTTTGCCAGTGTTGGCTGCGTACTTGGACGCTCTGCAAACGCTTAAAGGAAAGGTGATGAAAGCAGTGAGAGGCCTTACCCTCTCTTACCACGTTCTCCCTTTATAAAGCTCATTGACAGGAAGCTGATGGAGTCTTTATCCTTTTTTTTCTTGGGGTGGCAGGGATGATGTTTAAAAGCCCCTTGGAAGAACAGTGTGCGTGTACTCAGTCTTTTCTGGCCTCTGGTTTCAGATCCCCACCCTGATCGATAGGATGCTGCTCTCCTCCACCGCGAAGACGGGGGCAGCAGGAGCTGAGGCTCTGTCTCTGCTGCTGAAGAGACCTTGGGACCCAGCAGTGGGTGTCTTGTCGCATAATAAACCAGTGAGTACCTCTGGGGGCTCGCGGGGAGCGAGAGGCTGTTCGCAGATCACAGAGTGGTTTGGGTTGGATGGACTTTAAAGCCCGTCTAATTCCAGCTCCCCTCCCAGCAGCCCAGGCTGCACAAAGCCCCATCCGGCCTGGCCTTGAACACCGCCAGGGGTGCGGCAGCCACAGCTTCTCTGGGCAGCCTGTGCCACGGCCTCACCACCCTCAGAGTAAAGAATTTCTTCCTTATACCTAATCTCAGCCCACCCTCTTTTAGTTTAAAGCCGTTCCCCCTTGTCCTATCACCACACTCCCGGACAGAATTCCTCTCCAGCTTTCGTAGCCCCCTTTAGGCACTGGCAGGCCGCTATCAGGTCTCCCCGGAGCCTTCTCCTCTCCAGGCTGGACACCCCCAGCTCCCTCAGCCTGTCTCCATAGCAGAGGTGCTGCAGCCCCTTGATCATCCTCGTGGCCTCCTCTGCACTCATCCTACTACTTCCACATCCTTCTTGTGCTGGGGCCCCAGAGCTGAACGCAGGGCTCCAGGTGGGGTCTCACGAGCAGAGCAGGGGCAGAATCTCCTCCCTCGCCCTGCTGCCACGCTGCTGTTGGTGCAGCCCAGGACACGGTCGGCTTTCTGGGCTGCGAGCGCACATTGCTGGCTCGTGTCAAGCTTCTCATCAACCTCCGCCCCCAGGTCCTTCTCCTCAGGGCTGCTCTCAATCCATTCTCCACCCAGCCTGTGCTTGTGCTTGGGATTGCCCCAGCCCAGATGCAGATCGGCTTTATTCTTCCCGTTCTTCTGCTTTCTTCTTCCTTCTGTCTCTTTTGTGCTCCTTGGGCTCTTTTCCTCCTGCTTTTTAGCCTTGCTCAAGGAGGGGACTCCTTTTGTTGGACCCGTTTTCCCCCATACTATCCCGAGGTACCATCTGCTGGGGAAAGCTTGCGCATTTAATGAGCTCTGCAAGATCCCTCCCACTTAGTAGTGCAGGCTGGGCTTTGGGTTTATAAATAACCGTTTTAATTCTTCTGTGGCTTATCAGGGTTGTGCTGAGAGTGTTGCTCCTTCTCAGCCCCCCCCGGGAGGATGCTCTTCCACGGGCTTACCACCAAGAAGCAGCTCGCGTAGCCGCTCAGTGTCCTCTTGTGTGAAGCTTTGCTTAAGTTGCCCCCGTGAACCCCTTGGTGCACGTGAGGGTCTGGAGCAGCAGGAGGGTGGGGAAGCGGGCGGCGAGGTTTGGGGCTGAGAGGTCGCCTTCCCTCATGTATCTCTCGTTGAATTCTGCAGAGCAAATTGCCTGGTTCCCCCCTCATCCTGATTGCTTCCTCCGGCCCCTCCAACTCCATGTTCCCCACTTCTCGACGGCACCGCTTCTGGCAGTCGCAGCTTTCCTGCTTGGGAAAGGTTTGTACGGTCGGGTTTGGAGGCAGGCACATTAGTAGCTAGTTCACGTTAGCAGCTGTGGTAGGCTGCAGCTGCTGAGCTTATTTTTGTGATCCGTTGGTGCACCAAAATACTTGCCATTGCTAAAAACAGAAGCTGGCATCTGCCACCTGCGGTGTTTGGCAGCTAAGGCACAAATTGGGCTGAAGTTGCCCAATCTGATTAGTTTGGGGTCACGTCGGGAGACTTGCCATCCAAAGTCAACTGTCTCCAGCAGTTCAGGTTGTATCGTTTCATTAAGAATTTGAGTTTTCCCGTAGGAAGAGGTTGGAGGAGGGAGCACCTTGGCTACAGAGCTGCTCGCAGTGCTCTGTGTGTTGGACATACTGGGTGTATAGGGGCAAGGTGAGCAGCAGAGGCTGTCTCTGGAGGGAATTCTCTGTTTCCTCTGTTTTTAGCAGTGAATTCCACGGGAGAGACGAAGCACAAAGTTGTGTATAAACTGGCTCCGGCCTGTGCCTGTTGCTGGTGCCTGTTGCGCCTTTGTTATTTATTCATTTTTCGTTCCAACTGACAGGTGATTCCCATCGCCACCCACCTGCTGAACAACGGCAGCGGGGTGGGAGTGTTGCAGTGTCTCGAGCACATGATCGGCGCGGTGAGGAGCAAAGTGGCGGAGGTAAGAGCAGCGAGAGTAGGGCGAGCCTTTGCCGCCCTCGCCTGCAGGTGCTGCGGGGCCCAGCGGCAGCGTCCCATCGTCTGTCCCTCCATCGCTGTCCTTTGTCTCCCGTAGATTCACAACCACTTCTCTCACAAGCCGATCATCCTGATCGGGTGGAACACGGGTGCCTTGGTGGCCTGTCACGTAAGTGCCTGTTTCGTTTGCATTCTCTCAGACAATTTGAAAACTTCAGGTCAGAGTTTGGTGCATTTGAGGCTCTGGGGGATTATTATTCTATTCCCTTCCCTCTTGCTGAGGCCTGGCTTTGAGATGCATCCTTTTTGGCCATGGGGACATAAAGGAGTTTGAGTTCCGTGGTGTTTTTCCCCCCCAATACTTTTAAGCACCGAAGCACAGTCTAAATATGTGGGAGATCTCCGTGCCCTGAGCCTAGCAAAGCGACCTTTACAGCAGAGGACTGTGAGGATGCTGACCGTTGTTGCTTTTCTACCCAGGTTTCAGTGATGGAGTACGTCACTGCAGTTGTGTGCCTTGGATTCCCTCTTCTAACAGTTGATGGCCCCAGAGGGGTAAGGACTGAAGGGGGTGGGGGCCATTTAAAGAACTGCTTGTTTATTAACCTCCCTAGACTGTTTCGTAGAACGTGGTTTGGAAGTCCAGTGATACCTGGAAAATTTTTGAGGAATGTCTCTGATTTTTTTTATTTGGAGGGGATGTGCCCAGCAGGCAGAAGTGTTGCATCCATAACAGGTTTCCTGATGCGATAGCAGGCGTGTGAAGTCCTGTTTGCTTGTCCCTCCTGTAATGTGTTTTTGCAGCTCCTTCCTTGGGTCTTACATGAGCGTCACTTGTTGACTGTGTCCTTTGGCATCAGAGATGATGACTTAAAGTCATTTACGTGGATCCCAAATCGCTCCTGTGTTAGCTGACCAGTTTGTGACCGTGTTGGGAATGATTACGGTTGTGCTGGTGAAATAACCAGTTCTGAGACTGTAGTGGAAATCCGTATCAGCCCTGTGTAAAAGACATTCTTTGGGGATGGTGCAGTGCTTGAGCAGACTTCTCTTTAGGATGACTGCATAAATCCCATTGGGGCTCACTCTAGAAAGCTTCATTGCGAGTTGTGGTGCTGCTGGCACTGCTTCAGCTTTGTCCTGGGTTTGTGTGGCAAAAGCTCGGAAGAGGAAGGATGAGTTGAAATAGGGTGTCTGAGATGTGCCACCTCGTCCAGGCAAACCACGCGATTCATAATTTCCTTTCCTCTAGGATGTGGTTAGTACACACTGGGATCGCGTGTGACGTGCTGCCTGCTCCTCCGTGGCACGTGCTTTCCTGTTGGGAAGTGCTTACCTGTTTGGGAAATGCTTCAGAAACGTGTTTGGCCCCAAAGATTGCATCCTGGAACAGCCCTTCTGAATTACAGTCCCCCTTGCTCTTGCAGGACGTCGATGACCCCCTCCTGGAGATGAAGACCCCTGTCCTCTTTGTGATCGGTCAGAATTCCCTGCAGTGCAACATCGAAGCGATGGAAGATTTCCGGGAGAAAATCCGAGCTGACAACAGCATGGTGGTGGTGGGAGGAGCAGACGACAATCTCAGGTGATGTCCTGTGAGGTGGATTCTCTGCCTTGAAGCACTGGGCAAGACCTGAGCGTGCTGCTTACAAAAAAACACGTGGTCCTGCCTAATAATGCTCTGTCAACGTGAGCAGTTGGTCAAAGCCCAGTGTGCTGGATAGAGGGATGGTTGGTTGGGTGATTTTTCTGGGATAAATCCCCATTGCTTCTCCCAGTGGGAAGTAGAAGATCCAGGCCACAGTACGGCATAACGCTAGAGCAAGTAATCTGCTTTTTCTTGCCACCCTGGCTCTGGAACATGCAGCTGATGGAGGTTGTGTCTGGTATTGGGGTAAGGGAGGCTCCAAGAGCCTTCCAGGAGGCGCTGAAGGTTTCAGTGAACTTTGGAGCTTGTTCTCCAGTCACACTCGTGTGTCTCTGGGATAACTGCACCAAAAACGGGAGCAAGTTGTGTATGAGAACAGCTTTAGCCTGATGCTAGAGCTGGATCCAACAATGCAAACAATATTTTGGAGCACTGTCCAAGTCAGAAATCCATAGCAGAAATAGTTACTAAGGGAGAGGAAAGAAAGAAAAGTCAAGCTCTGATACCGGTCTGGAGACGAAGCTCTGAAGGAAAGGAAATGTATTTGCTTTGCAAGAAGCTTTAGTCATAAACCAAGCGATGCTGGGCCCTTGTTGCTGTCCCCAAAGCTCATCTCAGCACTTCTGAGGATGAATCTCGTCTTGCCAGCAGACGGTGCTCTTGAGTTGAGCGCTAAGGGAGCCGCAGCTCATACTTACTTTGTAGGGTCCAAGTGGGTAAGGGAGCAAACCGGCCATCGTTTGAGTTTTATTCTCTGGTGAAGAATCGTGTAATGAGTGTGAAAGGGGAAAAACAGTATTTGTTGACTTCCACTTGTTTGACGGTTTGTTTTTTTTTTTTTCCTTGTTTTTTTACTAGGATAAGCAAAGCCAAAAAGAAGTCAGAAGGCCTGACCCAGAGTATGGTGGACAGGTGCATCCAGGTAAAGACAGAAATCTTCCCCGTACACTTCGTACCTATAAAAAGCCTGCTGAAATGTCTGTGGTCACAAGTAACAACCTCGCTGCCAGTATTGGTTGAACAAACATAATCTTTCTCAAGTGGTTTTTGAAGTGGTTGTCCTCTGACAGGAGGAGAGACGTGAGCTTCCTGTTTGTGTACTTTAAGCAAAGATCAGTTTTCTGAGTCTTCTCATCTCTCTGGGGAAGCAAGCAGTACTTTGGGGAGCATTAGGGAAACCGTCACGTTTCTCTTCCATGTGTCAGAAATCAGTGGAGTTAGGAGCTCTGGTGAGAAATCAAGGTCTGTCTGCAAGGGTTTAGGATTTCTGTTTGTGGAATGTTAAATCCAGGGAGCCCTACCAGTTTTTCTTTGAGAACCTTCAGTTATTTTTTTTGAAATTTTAGCCGTGAAACTGAATTATTTAGAGACCTGCGCACCACATAGCCTAACTATTAGTTTCATCCTGCCTAGGATGAAATAGCTGACTTCCTGACTGGAGTCCTCACTCGAGCGGAGAGCCACTCGGGCTCTGATCCCCGTGACCTGGACGCTGAGAAGAAGAAGAAGCCGCGTGACCCGACCAGGAGGGATCTGTCGTTTGATTTGCCAGAGAGATCCAGCAGGCCCACCTCACCAGCAGCAAAAGTGCCCGCTTCGCCTTCGGGCTCGGAGGTGGGGGCTCCCTCTGGGATATGGCGAGCGGGGGAAGGCTGAGATGGGGCAAAGAGATGTCGTGTGCCGCTGAGATGTGGTAGGGCTGGGAGAGGGAGGCAAGAGGATGTGAAAGGACTGAAGGCTTGTGAAGGGGCAAAGGAACCTTTGGATTTAGACCTGCTTCAGCAGAGGGATGCACGTTCTTGCCTGAGCTGAGGGTTAGGATTGCCTCTCCTCGGGGAAACATGGGGGTAAGGTGTTCCTTCTCTTCGAGCAGGACTTATCCAGCGTCTCCAGCAGCCCCACGTCAAGCCCCAAGACTAAAATGGCTGCGGTGTCCTCCATCCAGAAGCCCACCCAGATCAGCACCACGCAGCTGCTCAAGAGGCAGGTGCAGAGGACGGACACTATCCTGACACATAAGCAGGCACAAGGTAACCTCCTGCGGCTTTTCCACCCTCTTCCCTCCGAGCACCTGGATTTTTGGTCTTTATCCGCCCCGACTCTTTAGGTTTTGTCTTCTGAGTCCTGTCGTGAACTCCAAGCTTCCCGTGGCAGTTTGCTCTGCAGCTCAGTTCCCCGTTCCTGTCAGCTGAAGGCAGCAGCTTGTAGGGGGTTGAAATTAGGTTGGAAATGGTGTTTCTGCAGCTCATGGAGCCTCGCTGCTGTTCCAAGTGGGAAGGATTTTCACGTGTTCTGGCTGACAAAACCGCTACGTAGCCATGCTCCGATTCCCTTTTGGGTGCGAGCCCCTTGACTGGTGTCTCCAGGCTGCTTGGGAGGGAGATTAAAGGTTCTCAGGTGGTGGCTGAGGCTATTGAATTGTGACTGGAGCAGTGGGCCTTTGGTAATTAGTCATCCTGCGTGAAACAGCAGAGGAAAACCCGCTCTGAACTGCTTGAGCTATGGGGTTTTGTCCTGTTGGATGCTGATTAAAAACCTTTTTTGCGCAGCTTCAGTCCGATTGTGACAGCTGTGGCTGTAGGTGAGGGTTTCCTCATTGAGGATCCTTTCTGGCCAGAACAGCAGGAGTGGGGAGTAGTTCTCCGTGCTCCCCTCTGGCCTCGTTCCTTCGCTCAGGACAGACCTGATCAGACTTGTTGTTGTCTCCTGCAGCAGCGCGACCACGCGCTCTCTGAAGTCTTTGTGTTACTCAGGCTAGGCTCCGGGGGGAAATTCAAGCTTGGATCTCGTAGTTTCTCAGCTCCTGGACTAAAGAACTCTGTTCCTCCGTTGTCGTAGCCGAGGAGGAAGCTCCTAGGTAGTGTAAGGGAGGCAGGAGGATGGTTCGCTGAGTGGAGTGAGGCCGCCTCGTTTTGTGAGGAGCGCTGCTGCGGCGTGCCGTCCGTGCGTGTGTCGTGGCAGCAGGTGGTGAGGGACGCGCTGGCTGTGGGGCTGGAGAGGGCTCGTGCTGCTGGGACCCTGCGGGAGCTGGGGCGATGCCCGGTGTGGCGCGGGATGCGCTGCGCTGCCATCCGGAGCGGAGCTGAGCGTGTCTCCTCGTGCCCTGAGCCGTTTGCCTGCCTGCTGCCAGGTCTCTGCGCGTCGCAGTGGTGTTCCTGGAGGTCGCTGCCCCCTCCAGAGCCGGGCTGTGATACTGTAATTCTCTCTGATTCATTTCAGCTCAGTTTGCTGCTTTTCTGAAACAAAACATGCTGGTGAGGAAAGCTCTTCCTCCTGGCACCTCTTCATGTCTCTTTGGTGAGTATCTCCTCACTTCTCTCTGTCCCTCTCCATCTCCCTCCTTTTCTCTGTCTCTCGGCTTCCTTCTTTCATCATTTTCCTCTTCCCTTGCATTGGTTGGGGGATGTGGCCCAACGTGTCCCCTCGTCCCCTGCTTTTTGCTTTCTCGTTGCTGTATCTGAAGCTTAAGCAAACGGCTCGCGTGCTAGCTGAGAGCACTAACGCCTCCTGAGCTCCCCCCCTGCCCCGGTAGGTGAATGCTGCTGGAACCCGGCAGCAGTTCTGCTCCAAACTGAAGCTTTGTGGACGGTGTGGTGACTTGTTGGGAAGCTTAAAGACCGACCGCATGCTGGTGGAGCTCCTTACTGCAACGTGGCTGCCGGCGGGCGTGGAAGCGAGGAGCTCCCGAGTGGAAGGGGCAGATGTAGAGGCTGGAGCAGCGTTTCTTGGCCAGAGGGCGTTAGAGAAGAGCAAAGAGAGGAGGGAGAGGGATGGCCGGGGGGTGACGGCGGCGTGGTGGGAGAAGGATGTAAAGGATTGAGTTTGTTGACAGGTTTGGCTGTGCTGAGCGGGAGACAGGCCGAGGTGAGCAGTCTGTGATCCTGGGGGCTCTTGGTTGGGTGCTGGAGCACCCCGAGGTGGAGGTCAGCATCTGCGGTGCTCCGAGGGTTAGGTACTGAGGGGCAGGATCCGCAGCATGTCTGAAGACGTGTTTCAGTGTCTCAGAAGGCGGTGACTGGGCAGATCTGGGGCTAGGGGAGGAAGAGAGCTTGACATCCAAGGCTCTGGGAGGCTGCGCTGTCGTGTGGGGTGGCCGTGCTCAGCTCAGGTGACCCCAGGAGCTGAGAGTGCTGCTGGGGGTGACAAATGCCTGCAGCCCCCCGAGTGCCGGTGCTTTTAATTGCCAAGGATGCAGTGACGTCCGTGCTGTTTCAGCATGCTGAGCACACACAGGACGCAGTCCAAACATGCGTGCACAGCCATGGGGACAAAGCCCTGAGGCACAAAGACCAAGGTGGTGGCCTTAAAGGTTTCTTTCTCCCTCAAGCCTTGTTTTCAAGAGAGCTGGTGGTCTCCCCGTCTGTAGAGATGAGCCTGGGAGCTCACGTGGAGCTCTGCCCTTACCCAGTACCTGCGGGGAAGAGAAACCACGGTGGCCGAGTCGGGTGCCCGGATGCTTTATCGGGGATGCTCTGGCACCAGCCTGCCCTGCCTTTTGCTAAGACTGAAAGTCGTTAACATCTCAGGGCTCGTTACTGCGCTGGCTCAGCTGCCTGAGCCGTGAGGTAGGAAGCTGGGGCGCGCGTGCTGTGTACGTGGGGGTGACCGCCACCCCCCTGGAGCCGTAAAGACACGGTGAGCCCCTTGCAGCAGAGTCCTCGTACAGCACGGGCTGCCTCTGCAGCAAGCAGCAGGCTCTGCTCTCGCTCGTGGTGACCGGGAGGGACTTCGGGTCGCTGCTCAGTGACGCTTTGAGGGGCACCTAACGCCACTGCCTGTGCGTGTGCCGTTTCATTGTCCTGCTTGGCTGGTGGCACTCACTGTGGCACTCCGGGGGGCTTCGGTGCCCGCAGTCCGTGCATGCCGGGCGAGGTCCCTCCGGGCAGCGGTTCTGTCCGAGCGTGTTCGCAGTCGAGCGGGAGGCATGGGAGCGTGCACAAGTGTGACCAATTCACATGCTCCAGCTGCGGGTCTGCAGCGATAGCAGCGCAGCGGGCTCGGAGGTTGTTGAGGGGAGCAGAGCAGCCCCGAAACGCTGCTGCGAGTCGCCTGACACCGAGGGATTTGGGTGCAGCCTTGTCCCAGCCCGCAGCTCAGAGACACGCAGGTAGTGGGGTGTGCAGGGAGAGGAGTAAAGACACATACACGTGCACATCTCTGCACTGATTACATATATAGAAATAAAAAGATGCGTGTAGCTTGGCTTCCAGGCTGGTGACTTAGAAAGCCAGGACGTTTACCAGCAGGGAGTTAGCTGCCTCACGGCATTCTTCGAAAGCTCCAGGTGGAGAGGGGTCTCCAGAGCTTGTCCCATTGCCGCAGATCATGGCAGGGCTGCGGCTGTGAGCGCTGCCAGGCTGTCAGCGCCGCAGCAGGAGGCAGATCCACGCTCTTGTTTGCTCCACCAGCGTTTCAGCTCGGGGCCGGGTGACCGTACGCCGGCGGAGGAGTGCGCAGAGGACGGACAGATGGGATAACCCCTCTTGTCCCCATGCTGTTGATCCTGTCTCGTGACCCCCCCTTGTCCCCGTGCCACCCAAAAGCGCTTGTAGCGGGCTCTCTGTGCTTTTTGCACAATCCTTTCCCCAGCAAGCTTGTGCCGTAGGCGGAACGAAACGGATGTGATGGGTCGAAAGGACGCGACAGCAGAACGAGCCCTTGGTGTGGAAGAGAAGTCTCAGCTTGCTGCTTTTCTCCCTAGTGCCACGCAGCGTAGGGTGCGGGGGGCTTGGCTTTGCTGCAGCACCTCTTGTGCTCATGGCTGCTTCGCTTAGCGCCTCCCGGCCACCTGGGCGCTCCTGTCCAGCCCTCTGAGGGCCGGTTCTGAGCGCTGGAAGGGACGTGCTGAATGACAGGCACACAAACACCTCCTCTCTAATCCCAGCACTGACAAAACGCCTGCACCGGCTCTGCAAGTCTGCACCTTCGTCCCCCTCGTCTGGAAGTTAGGGCTGCTGGAAGGGTCGGATGCCGGGAGCGATTGTACCGTGCTTTGAAAGGAAAAGTGTTCACGCGAAGATGTGTTATTACTGTAGGCATCCGTTTTTTCTTCGCTGCAGAGGGCAGGACGGGCTTTGTATGCCTGTGAGCAGCTTAAGCTAAGCGCTGGCCCTGAGGCAGCAGCGTAGGGCACGCAGGAGTCAGCGTAGTGAAAAGGAGAAGCGAGGGGTCCCGGTGCATGGGAGATGGGCAAGGCTGGCATGAAGGGAGCTGTGGAAGTATGCATGGGCATGTGTCCCTCCTCCGCGCCTTGGAGCAGCACTGACCTCGAGGAATCGGCCGTCGGTTTCAAAAAGCTACTTCTGTGTCCCCTAGTTCCAGTCTCCTCAGAGCACTCGGAAGGGGCTGAGAGAGACGATGTGCGCGTGCAGCTGAAGAGGCATCAGACCCCCAGCCCGACCCAGTGCAGCAAAACTTCCAAACGAGCCAAAATCAAGGTGACCATTGTCTCTCACGGAGATGCTGCGGGCGTGGGGAACGGAGCACCCCTCACCACCCAGGCAGAAAGTGAGTTGCGATTGCAAAGCCGCTTCGTAAGCAGAGAGCGGGTCGTGGCGGCGCCCGGCTCCTCCGGGGCACGGCGTGGGGTGGGGAGGGGAGCTGTGGTTTTTGGCTTTTTGAGGAGGCAGCTGCAGGAAGGAGACGGAGGCTCGAGGTGCGATGTGGTGCTCTAGGGGGTAGCAGGGGATGCGTGGGGGCTGGCAGCGCGTAGCCGGGACGTTTTCCGTAGCAGTTCGGGTCGCGCGCTTCAGCGAGGCGCCTGACGGCAGCCTTGTGAGCTGCGAGGCGAATTTTGTACCTTCCTGGGAGGCATCGAGGTGCCGCTCCTGGCGAAGCCTCGCTCCACGTAGGTCGTGCGGGTCTTCGGTTCTGCTGCCTGCTCGCGTGTCCCCCGCAGCGGAAGCAAGGCTCTCCCCGGGAACGCGCTCCTGCTTTACGGATGACGGCGATGTTCCTCCCTCTGGAAGACCTCTCCGCGTGTTCGGACTTCACGATTCAGCCAAGTGCCCCTTGGGGCTGTGCAGTGGCTTGAAGTCCAGGACAATTCGCCCTTCATACGCGTGTTAACAAATTCCAGCTCCTCTCCTGCCTGCGGGGCTGAGAAAACCCGCTGCCGCGGGCGCTGCAGAGGTCCTTCTGTCCAAGAAGAGGTGATGTGCTCCATCGTCTTCCCCTCGAGCCTTCGTGAGGAGGGCAGAAGCTTTGGCTGCTCTCGCTCCTGTACTCGGAGGATTTTGCTTTCTTGCTCTCTGTGCTCGTGCAAAGGACTTCTGGAGCTCAGAGCCCCACACATGTAATGCTGGTGCTCATTTTTAGCGCTAGCTCGGTGCAGTGCAGGGCTGGAAGGTCAACGTCTCCGTTCAAAGTGTTAGGAGATCGGAGGGTTTTCCAAGCTGAGAAATAACCGTGCTCCTTTAGAAGGATTTCTTGGTTAATTAGCGGTTGTTTTGAAATGTGAAAATTAACTAATAAATACACATCCTTTCGTAGGGTTAAAGTTCATCTTCGGGCAGCTTTGAAGATCTCTGGTTTCCGGAATCTTTTTTTTTTTTTTAATTTTCCAAACTTTACTTCTTTCCACAGAAAGGAAATGAGTTGCAGAAGTAAACACGAACCAAACGAGAATTCCCTCTTACCGTGCGTGAGCAGGAGGAATGCACGAGACAAATGCAGTTGTATCCCAAAGGCCACGATAAATATTGTGACACAATAAACAAATATTGCGACTCGCCGCATCCCTGTGTATTTTGTAAAGTGTCTGTAAGGAATGCTTACAAAATTTACAAAATCCATCTCCAGCAGCCAGCCAGACCCTAACTGAGCGCTGGAGGCGGTAGCTCTGTGCCGTGAGGAGTAGGAGGAGGGGATTAGTGGAGGTGACGCTTAGGAGAGAGAATTGCGTTTGGTGGTGAGGGCCTGAGTGGCCACTGCTGTCGGACTTTGAGCCGGTTCCTTGAGTCCTGCCTGTCGTCACGCTCTGACGACGGCAGCTTTCTGGTTTTTATTCACAACTCTGCTCTCTCCGCTACTCCTGACCTGCTGTAGTGCGGTGCCTCGAGCGTGTGTTCACGGCTGCAGCGGAGGTTTCCTTGAGAAGAGGTCTTGTGAGCAGGATGAGCCCGTGGCCTGCAGCGCTGGGCTGTGCCTGGGGGTAGTGCGTGAGACAGGGAATCCCTCAAGCCTCATGGAGGAGGGAGAGTTAGGTTTCTTCTTTTTCTTTTGCAGTTGTCTCTGGAAAGCCGGTCCCCATGGCTGTCGGCCAGTCCGTGTCAGGTGTGAAGGAGCCCTTCGGACTGCTCACCGCCTCCAAGTGAGTGCAGCTTTGGTTTTGTAAGCCCTGCGCCTCCTTGAGAGGCTGCAGGTGTGAATGAAGCACCACAGCGTGGCGCGTTCTGTGCGTGGAGCTTCCTGGTACCTTGCTTATGACTGGATTTCTCCGAAGAATGGGAGACACTTAGGCTCTCGAAAACTATTTGTCAACTGGTGGTCGAGTCTGAGAACGGTGGAAATGGGCAGATGGGGAAGGTGGTGTGGCTGCTGGGCCGTTTCTGTATGGTTTTCCAAATCCAAGTTTGCTGCAGGACTGCTTATCTTCGTCTTTTGAACGACTGTGCCGTTGTCTTTGCCAAAAATTCAGTGTTGTCTTCGTTCTTTGGTAGTTGAGCATTTTTTTCCAAAGATAGCGAAAGAATTCTCGATATTGGCTCTGAAGTTAACGGGCCACTGGGATTTCTTCTGAGGAACGAATGTGGTGTTGACAATCTCTCACATCACTGTTTTCCATTGTAATTTAAACCATGCCCTGGAGAACTGGACCCCGACTGATCGGGATGGGGAGAGGAAGAAGAGCTGTTCTCAGATAGGAAGTAGGTTTTTAATGGGAAATTTTTCACTCCAAGGTGGATTGCATTTGTGTAGGCTGGCACAGCCTTTGCAGCACCTTCCTTCTGATCTGGAAATGCACAGATTTTGCCCCAGGTGCTCCTCGCTGCGGTGGACACAGGGAAATGTCTCTTGCTTTGTTTTATTTTAGCTCATCGCCTCCCCACCTTACGCTTCCAGAAGCCCCGCTTGGTTGCGCTAGGTTGGTGACAGCGTGCTGTCGAAGCCATGTTGCGTTGCCCATTTTATCACTAAGACGTGCCTTTCTCTTCTGCTTGCTTTGTAGGCTGAGCTCAGCAACAGAAACCTCCTCCATGAGCCCTGCTCCGTCTGCCGTGATCCCCAGCAGCACAGCGCCCAGCGCTTTCCATGCCCTGCAGAGCAGGCTGGTAGCCAGCAGCTCCCACTGCATGCAGGCCCAGCCAGCCAGTGCCCTCCAAGGTACCTGTCTCTTGTGAATGTAAAAGGTAAACCAGGTTCCACATCATTCGGGGGATCCTCTTTCTTGCGTTCACTGGTTGCGTTGGGTTCGGCCCTGCAGTGGCTGAGGTGGCGCTTGCAGTGCTTTGCTCTTCAGAGCCCGTGGAGAGCCAGAGGGTTGCTAGAAATGAGGCTGAAGGTTCAATAACCCGTTAACTGCATCATTTTCATGTAATGATGCCTCGAGATACCAAAAACGACCTCCTTTTGGCAGTACGACTGCTCCTGCCCAGTTGTACCGTGCCTTCCCTCTCTCACAGATGGCGTTGTTGGTCACTGCAGCAGTGAAACGTGTTGGGCTGTGTTTATAGGATAACTAGGAGCATCCCTGCGGGCTGCTTGGGATGCTGCTCTTCAAAGGACAGTTCTGCAGGCACTGCTGCATGACAGACCTAGAATTTCATGGTGGTTAATTCTCCAGGACTAATTTGAAAGAACTATTGTTCTTTCCTCTTTTCTAGGAGCAGCGTCTGCCAGCAGCCTGCTGCAAGGGCTGAGCTTCAGCCTGCAGGACATCGGGACCAAGTCATCAGCCCTTCCTGCCAGCGTGGCTGCTGCTGGGTCACCCGTGCAGGTACACAGCCTGCAAACATTGGAGGTCCCTCTCTGGAGGGAAGCAGTACGGGGGTGACGTGGCAGGAGCTGGAGCCCAGATAATGCGTGGTGTAGGACCGGGAGAGACGAGTGGTGCTGGGTGTGAACTGCAGCTGGAATAATGTGCCCAAAGTTTGACAGGTGATGAGGGTACGGGTTCCCGTAAAAGGCCTTGGTTCTAGGGAACAGGGCTGTGGGAAATTGTACTCAAATGGCTTGGCACCCACCTAGAAAATGCTGATAAATAAGGGTCTGGAGAATGGAGAGGGGAGGATCAGCAATCTGTCCTCCTCTTGTCCTTCTGTGACCCTGTCAGGCAGTGCTCCCCATCCTTCCAGTTTGAGAGGCCTCAGTAGAAGTGGAGCCAGCCTTTCTCCCAGTTGTGCTTTCAGGTTGAAATGAGTACGTGCAGACGGGAAGGGATGGCTTGACCTGCTTGTGGCTACCGGGATGAAGTGTGGAAACTCTCCATCTGACCTCTAGCTCCTGCGGGAGGGAGAGGCTGTGTCATCCCACCGTCCCCAGTCCTCCCAGGTGCTCAGTGCTTCTGCTTCCCCTTCCAGAACTCAGCTGTGAAGACACCCGCACCGATCCAGAACCTGAGTGCCATCACCACAGGCACGGGCACGATCGTCCGCACCATCCCAGTCGCCACCTCCTTGTCTGTGGGAGCCTCGGCGAGCGGGAAACCCACGGCCATTCACCAGCTGCTGACCAACGGGGGACTGGCCAAGCTGGCCAGCAGCCTCCCTGGCTTGGCTCAGATCTCCAACCAGGCGGCAGGTGAGGCAAGCAAGCGCTGCAGGCTTCCGGAGCACCCCAGGCCTGGTGTTTCCAGAGTTTATTCTGCCTTTGTGGTGCTCTGAGCTGTAGCTGTGCAAAGCTGCGTGTGGTAGCAACTCGTGAGCTTCCTCTGCTGGGAAGAGACCCCTGATGCAGCCCCGTGGGTGAAGGTGGCCCCTGCAGTTCTGTGTTTCAGGGACGTCTCGCTTGTGTTTTCCAGGCTTGAAGGCCCCAACGACCATTACTGTGACGCTGCGTGGGCAGCCCAGCCGAGTGACCACGCTCAGCCAGGCTGCGATGGGGGCTGTGCAGCCCCAGCTCGACGAGCAGCCGATGCAGACGCAGGCCCCTCAGGTAATCCTCGGCGTCTCCTCCCTAGAGAGAGTGTTTGCTGTGATCAGAGAAAGCTCACGGGCAGGAACGGCTGTTCTGGGGAGAGTGTTCTTGGTCATGGCATCTCCCCTGGGTTTGAGCCTTGTTCTTTTGCTGAGGCTGTGCAGAGAGGGGCCTTGCAAGGTGGTGGTTGGAGGACCCGGGTTATCTTCGCATCTGTTAGCAGCAAGGTCGTCTCCTCCAGAGATTGTACTCGGTGTCCTGCTGGTACCGCACCGAGGAAACCTCCGTCTAGTTCCTAACGCTGACATCGGAATGGAAACTCTTGTCGTGGCTCTGGGCTCTCTTGGCAGTAACAGGGCTTGGTGGGAGGAGGAGGGCTGCTGCTGCAGCGTCTGTCCTCTGTCTGTTCAGGCAGGAGAGTGGGCTGGCTGTGCTGTCTGGTGGTGTCTTCCTCTCAGAAATGCTGCTCCTGACTCTCAGGTGCCCTGATGTGACAGCGGGTGTCAGGGTGCTGGAGTCTTTCCCGCTGCAGGACCTCAGCTTCTGCCCCGTCTCGCTGCTGTGCTGTTAAAACCAATATATGAAGTGCTCAGTGCGTGCTCCGAAGTTGTCTGTTCACAGCAGATCTCCTTGTGGCGATGGATCGCTGACAGAAGGAAATGCTTTTGCCGTGCCCATGCTAGAGGTGTGCCAGGTACTGTCTCGGAAGGGTCCTGGCTGCCTCCCAGCTTCCCAGGACGAGGCTTGGTGCAGATGAGTTGAGGGCACAAGAAATTGGAGAGGGTTTTTTTTTGTCGTGGTGGTGAAGGCAGTGGTCTTGGGTACTGTAACGCAGACCTCTCCACCCCGACACCTGGAGGTAGCAGACGCGGTACGTTTGCTGCAGGTGTGTCCCTGGGCTCTGTCCTAAACCACTGCCAGTTTGGAGATGGATCCGTAAATGTGAGGGTAGAAAGAGCGGTTCCGATGCCCTGCTGGGACATTCGGTGAGTGGTGGCCGTAACGTGCCGTCAGCAAGGTTTAGCCCAAGCTCAGGTGGCTTCCCCATGATCCCAGCTCCAGCGCTGTGCAGCACTCAGGCCTCTCCTGTAGGCATTATCCTGGCGGGACACAGGATTGACAGGCAGCCCTGTAATCTGCCTTATGGGACTGAAGGAGGCTTTGCAGGGAGGGCTGGTTGTCTGAGGATGAGCAGTGTGGGAGGCAGCACCTGGCTGGCTCTGCCATAAAACCATCCCAAGCTGGCAGGGACGCCCAAGGACCGTGCAGTCCAACTCCTGGCTCCATACAGGAACCCCTAAAAGTCAAACCCTGTGTCTGAGAGCGTTGTCCACGGGCTTCTGGAGCTGTGGCAGGCTTGGGGCCATGACCACTGCCCTGGGGAACCTGGGATGGTCAGAAACAATTTCTGTATGAACAGCCTGAAGGGAACCACAAACTGAACTGTTGAGGGTCTGACGGTACAACAAAGCAGCAAGCTTTGGAGGTAAACGAAAGCTTTGAAGCTTGCCAGGAGCTCTTGAATTAACTGGGGGTTAGCTTGGGGTCATCAGAGGAGCCCACAGAGCAGGGACAAAGAGGCACCAGCAACATCCCCCAGCCTAAAAACTTCGGGGTTCAACTGACTGCCCAGCAGGAGCCAAGTAGTGATTCGAGACAGGCATTTGCAGGCAAACAGGGATTTAAAGACCAAGAGAACAAATTCCCAGAGTGATAAACGCTTGGGCAGTGGGGTGGGCACAGAGCGAGGGCTGCGGGGATCGAGCTCCAGTTCCTACAAGCTGGTGCTGAAGGCACTGGAGGATGCCAAGGTCTCTCCAGCGTGGCCGCGGCTCTGTTCTGTTGCACGTGGGGCTCTCGATATCGCTAACGCAGCCCGGGGCAGGTGAGCTGGTGTAGGAGACGCAGAGCAATCTTTGCCTTGTAGGTGAAGCCCTGCAGTTCTGGTCCCTGTTAGTGAGGCAGCTCGTGTCGTGGAGGCAGGGAGCGTGCTTCTGCTCCTTGCTGCTGTCTGCCGAGGTCGTTCAGGGTTGCTCAAAGCCCTGAGATGTGTAGGGAGGCATCGTCTACAGGTGAAGCCTCTGGATGGAGCTGGGTAAGTATTAACAGCAGCCACGAGTCCTTAGTTTGTCCCGTGCTGCTTCAGAGCTGGCCTCGCATCCGCCGTTGCCGGTAGTTTCCACCCAGGCTCCTGGTTTGCCGCTGGTTAAAGCCAAGATCCGGGAGCATCCGCGTCCTTCCTCCCTTGACTTCTCTGTGTTTCTTCCAGTCGCCTCGTAGCGCACCAGAGCCTGCGAGCGCTGGCAGAGCCGGGCTGCTGCCGGCTAAGGTAGAGCTCGGAAACGCAGAGCTAGTGGCACTCAGTGCAGCTCCTGCCTAAGCAGAGGGTGACTCACGTCGTGCTGCCTCGCAGCTCCCAATCTCAGTTTTTGGGCTCTTCAGAGGCCGTCGGAAGAAACCACGAGACCTGGCGTGCTTCCCTCTGTGCCCTTTGTTACCTGTTTGAGACACTCAAAATCCATCAGCAGCTACCAGGTGTAATGAGACCTGGCACGGACTGCTCGAGGGTTAGTGGGTTCCTTTGTGGGTTGGGGTTTTAAGGCAGCGACACCTGAGACTGCCTCGCTGATCCTAGAAAACTGCATAGCTGGTCGCAGGCTGCGGCTTGGACCTACAATGCTGAGCTTGTGTGTTCAGGGTAGCGCTTAATTGTGAGGTCGGTTGTGAGAGCTGCTTCAAAAGCAAACTGAAAGCAGGCTTTTACAGGAAATGGAATGAGCTGTGTGTTTTTGTAACTAATTATAGCCCTTGACATCAGCTTGTGTGTACCTTTAGCACATAGGATTACGTAATCCACCGGGGCTTCCTGTAAAAGAGCAAATTTACAAAAGGCTGGGGGGGGATTATGCCAGAGCTTAAACTCTTGTGTTTTCAGCGGTAGCCAAAGCCTTTGTTGGTTGGGTTTCCTTTGAAATTCCAGCTGACGGCTCCACTGTGCCTGCGCAGGAAGCGTGAAGCCCACGCATCGGCTGTGATTTAAAACTCTGGGGGCTGGGGCGATGCCTGTAGCAGCTGAGATGCAGTTTGAGTGGGTAACTCTTCCTTCCCCCACGGGCGTTACAGGGGAGGCGGGAGGCTGAGGAATCTTCCCGGGGAGTTTGGCGCAAATGTTTTCTGCGAGTAGCAGAGTAAGAAAAGCAGAAGAGTGTTTGGGTGGCTTTAAAGTGAAAATACAAGCAAGCTTCAGCTCCTGTTCTCAAGGAACTGTTCCAACGTGGTTTGAGCGGTGCTTTCTGCGTGAGTTCCTCTCTGCAGCGTGGTTGTATCCCGATAGCAGCTCCGTAAATGTAGCGATGCCGATGCTGGATCGTGCTCTTGTCCTGCCACGAGGCGGAAAACCATTTACATTGCAACGGCCAGAGCTACGAGCTGAGGTGTGACGGTTTGAGCTGTGGGCAGGGATCTCACCTAGATGGCACGAGGCAAGCGAGGAGCCTCCAGCCCTTGGTGCTGCCCGGAGCCAGCCGTGCTGGTGGTGGACGTACCGCCCCTTGTTGGAGTCTGACCTTTTTGCCTCCCAGGGGCAGAAATGAGTTAAAACGAATGGAGCACCGTCAAATTGCTGCGCAGGGCGTGGAAGAGCAGGCTGTGGCCTGCACGAGCGTCAGGTAGGAAGGGCTCGGACCGGAGCTAAGCCTTTGTTGGCGATGTTTGGCAGTGGTGGAGGAGAGTGAGCGAGTTGCCTGAAGCCTGTCAGCCCCTGAAGGCCACGTGCGCCTTAGGACACGAATCCAAGCTGCCCGGTTGTCCCAGTGGTGGACATCTGCAAACATCTGGTGGACACCAGAAGGACTTGTAGTCTTCCTCTGGCACCCGGGGAGCTCTTCTGGTGTGTGCCGTTTCCAGTCTTTGCTGGACTTCACCGGTGCTGGCGGTAACAGCGCCTTGTTCTCACAAGCAGGTCTGTGTGCTGTGGGAGTTGTGCGTGAGCTCCAGTTCCTGGCGGTTGCTTCGCTGGTGCTGCAGAGAGCACGAGAGCAGGCCTGACCTCCCTGGCAGCCTGCGGTGGGGACAGAGCCACCCCACTCCAGGAAAAGGGAACAAGTTTGTGGCAGTCCCAGCCCGAGCGCTGCCAACAGTGCTGGGCTCTGTAAGCGGCGCCGTCACACCTTACAGGACAGATCTCTGCAGATTGTCTCTCGGTGTGGATTTTGCCTCGAGTTTAGACGTGACTGATGGGAGCGAGGGCAAGGCTAGAAGAAGCAGGGAGGAGGCGCGCTCTGATTTCGAGGTGAGGGACAGCGCAGGCCCTGAGGAACGGCTGCAGCCCCCCCAGCGATGGTCAAACCCCGCTCCACCTGGGGTCCTGGCGCTCCTGGCAGCGCCGCGGCCGCTCCCAGCAGCTCTCCGTTCCTTTAACCCCTCCAGGCTCCAGACGGTGCAGTTGGGAACTTGGCCGCCCCAGCTTCCAGCGCCGCCTCTCCTGGCAAGCTGCTGTCTCAGATGGATCTCAGCAAAGCCCAGGCTGGCGCAGAGATGGCTCCTGCCGACCCCGCAGCCCACCTGACCGCCGCGGCAGCACCCGTAGGTGAGGCGCATGGCAGTTGTGGGGCGCGGGCAGCCGGCCTGGGGGCCAGAGCGGAGGCCGGCTTGGAGCCATGCCTGCCGGGTGACGTGTGCGGAGTCCCTCTGGGGAATAGCTGCCTGAATGCTGCTTATTTTTAAGTCCGTTGCCTTTTTTTTTTCTTATTTTTTTTTCCTCCTCCGTTGAGTTAGGTCCCCTGTGGTTTCTTTGCACGAGTACATGCAGTTCTGATTTCGCTCCGTGCAGCTGACAAAGAGCGGGGTGTAAAACTAGAGCCCGAACGCAGCGGGGGATTACCTTCAGTTTGTGTGTAGGGCCCCCACCACACGCTGGTAGCACTAAGCACTCTCCCTGCTGCCCACATTTATTTACCTTGCCTGGAGAGAGCAGACCCATCCGATTACACCCGAACAAACATTGCATACCCAGCTAGTAGCCTCACAGTACAAAAAAAAAAAAAAATCAAAAACCTCCGCAGAGCAATGATGCAGCCCGTCGCATCCTCAAAAGGCTTCCGCACAGCAGAGCCCGCCTCCAGCCACGCCAGAAATGTTTTCCTTTCCCTCGGTCCAGCCGATTTGCCAAGCCAGGGGAAGGACGGGTAGGTATTCAGCACCCAGGTCTGGTGGGTGACGTTCGGGGGAGCTGTGCCAGTTTTCCAGAGGTCAAACAAGGCTGCTCTGCACCACGCCGATGCGTGTGCTGTTTCACCGTGCCGTTGGCTCCTCGCAGGCGTCAGACCCAGCTATAACTGATCGTCGGCGCTGGCTCAGACCCCCCAGTCTCTGCTGGTCTCCCCCAGGACTCAACAGGGAGCTGCAGAAGCACTGGGCTTAATCCTTCTGTGTTCTTGTGTTTTGTTTTGCTTTACTTTGCCATTTTATGTTGTGTTCTTGGTGGGGTTTTTTTGGTCGTAACTAGTGGATGAAGTCAGATCCGTGGAGAACTTTACCTGCTTTCATTTGAGGTTCATTTTGGCTTTGTGTGCAGGGGGAGGACCGGTTTGCAGCAAAGCTGCCAGAGCAGCAGGGCGGACTGGGGTGTTAGCACAGAAGGTATTCCAGCCGGAATATCTTCCGTGGAGCTTTCAGGGAGCCTGCTTTCATGGAGCAGTGTGTGCTGCTGCCCGACAGCAGCATCATGTCTCTGTGCCCCTTCCCAGCCTGTGCAGGGGTTTTACCCTCCTGTTCCTGCTGTGCCGCTGCACGTTTGGCCTCTCTCATCCCCTCCAGGACGGTGGGGTCAGCACCCCACCCTGGTCAGACAGTCAGTCCTCAGCCTTCGCTCTGTGTCCTCCGTGCCTGAGCCTGGCACCCTGATCTGGAGAGCTCCACGCTGCTGGCGGAGCTTGTGGCGAGCTCTTGCCGCTGAAGAGCGTGAGGGACACCGCGATACATCTCTGACACCGTTGTGTCGGAGCTGTGGTGCGATTCGGGTGAGCCAGCACTGCTGCTGTGCTGCTCGTCGATGTGGGCTCCTGGGGGACAGAGCAAGTGGCCTTGGGTGACCACAGGAGCGAGCCGTGGGCTTCTCCAGGTCGGGGTCTTTCTGGTCAGCATCGTCTTTAACCAGCAGTGGGTCTCCAGGCTTTATCCAATGTCCTGAGCGCATCTAACCCCAGCGATCAGACTGCAGAAACGTCTCCTTCCCTCCCCCCTTGCACTCTGGGCTGTGGTAACCCCAGATGTGGCCGGGGAGCAGGCTTGGATGGGGTAACCACCGCGCACAACCTCAGCTATTGCCTCAGAGCACCAAGGGCTTCATTTTGTGAAGCCTGATGTCTTTTAGCTGCCCAAAGGTGGAGTGTGGTGAGTGTCCGAGCACCTGCGGCAGCGTCTGCCTTCGCTGCTGGTGGGATGGAGCTGGAGATGCCTGAGCCGAGCGAGAGCTTGCCCTGAGCCAGGCCGCTGGGAGCAGCGTGAGCTCAGCGTGTTTATGGCAGCTCGGAGGGTAGGATGGCAGGTACCTGGCCAAGAAAGAGCCACAAGGTCCCGTCCCCACGGGAAGGGACTGTGTTGGGTGAGACACTGAAGGAAGAGAGAGGCTTTTTGTGGGGTCTGAGAGGTCCGGGAAGGGAGCTGGCAGGTTTGGGGTTTCCTTGCAGTGCTCTGCCCAGGCTGTGACAGCACTGGGGTTTGTTGTGGATGACAAAACGAGGCAAGTTCTCTCTCTTCAGCCTGAAACCCTACAGCTGTGCTGCCGGGGGGGCTCAGCTCGGGGTGGGCACCTCGTCCCCCCGGCCGCTGACCGCGCTCTCCCCTTCCCTGCAGTGACCAGTGCCAGCCCCATGAAGACGCTGTACGTCATGTCGGACGCCAAGCTCTCTGCGCTCACCAAGTCCGTGATGGGTGAGGCTACCTCAGTCCCCCTCAAACTGCCAGGCATCCAGCCTTCCTCCTCCTCCTCCTCCTCGTCCGCCAGCTCTCCCACTGGCGCCGTCACCTTCGCCACCTCCCCGCTGGCCGGCACTCCCAGTCCTCCCGGCAGCCTGGTGCACTCGAAGGTGGGACCCGTCCTGCAGACCGCCTCCAAGACCGTCATCCTCACCTCGACGCTGGCCGCGGTGAAGGGCGACGGGCCCCTCGGGCACCTCGGGGAGAAGGTCAGCCTGACCAAGAGCGCCTCGGCCCTCGGCCACGCTCTGGGGACGATGGAGACCCTGGGGAGGGTTCCCTCCGTGGTGGACGACGGCAGCACCATCATCCACACCAGAGAGGCTCTGGCCAACAGACACTTGCTGCCCCAGGGCGTGCTGCCGGGAGGGGCCGGCACCACGCTGATAACGCTGGGCAGCAGCCTGGCCAGCTCCTCCATCATCGCCGCGGCGGGGCCCACGCTCAGCCAGAAGCCGTAGGGACCCCAGGGCCCCTCGGCCAGGACCGTGGGAAGACCCAACAAGGCTGCAGGACGGGAGAGGAGCAGCCCCGTGGTGACCGGGGGCTGGTTCCGGCTGTAGCAAACTAGGGGGATGTTTTCTGGTTTTGTTGCTGTTTAATAAATCTTTTTTTTTTTTTTTTTCTTTACTGACTTTGTTGTACCTGTCTCTTCCAAAAGCGGCTCTGGTGGCAGCCCAGCTGTGGGCTTGTTGGGTGTTCTGGGTGTTTGGAAGAGACCGGTTCTGTTGAGGGCCTAATTTCTCTGATTTCTCTCGCCATGGGTGCACGGACAGACAAAGCAGTGTGCAGGCAGGGAAAAATTCACGCTGTGGGTCCTGGGAGCAGGCTGGGCAGCAAGGAGGGAGGCTCCTCCTGCCACTGCCATCCATCCGTATGTCCCTCCTCCGGGTAGAAATTCCCTTCTACTTTTGGAATATTTGAATTGGTTGAAAAAGGCCTGACTTACGTGGGGGCTCAGCACCACCAAGCAGGGGAAAGCACCGGGGACCTGAGCAGGTTGTGCTTGAAATGGGGGAAGCTGCAGAAAGGGCACCGCAAAGGTGCTGAGCCCCAAAATGGGTGCCCAGGGGATGAGGTGAGGCTGGGTTTGGGGGTGTCGAAGGTGGTTTCCCAGGGCCTGTGTCTGCTGGGGCTCAGGACCAGCAATGCCCCTGGGGCTGTCACTGGGCTCTTGGGGGTGCTTTCACAGCACAGAGCTTAGGGCTGTGATTTTGGGGGACTTTCTGTGGTTATTGGGGCTAATCCCTGTGCCCAACGCTACGGCCCTGAGCCCTCAACACTCGCTTCCCCCGAGGGATGTGGGGTGTGAAGCGCCATCCGAGGTGCGTCCAGGGAGCACGAGCCTGCGAATGGGATTCTGCGGTGCCGGGGCAGCCCTGCGTTCCCCACCCCGCTGCAGGCACGTTTCCGAAATCTCCGCTCACTTCCTCATCCCACTGGCTCGTGAGAAGGTCCTATTTTTGGCTCTGCCGAGCTGAGACAGTGACCAGAGGAAGGGTGATCGGTACGGGGAGCCTGGAAAGCCACAGGGGATAAACATCTCAACCTTCGGTTGGGTTTGCTCGTCGCGAGAGGAGGGAGATGGCATGAGGCTCGTCCCACCCTTCCTGCGCTGTCCGTGTACCCGCTCCAGACGCTGTCCAGCTTTTGGGGACCTCACGTGGCCTTCGGAGCCTCGCTATTGCCTCTTGTGCACTGGACTTCGCGCCCCAACGCTGGTGAGTAGAGGTCTCGAGGGTGCTGAGCAATGATCGTGAGTTTTGCCCTTTCACTGGACCGCTCTCCCAAGCCCTGCCGCGCCCAGGGCCTGCCTCACCTCACCTCTTTTCCCTGGGGTTTTGTGGAAAAGTTGGCAAGGTTTTACTTTGCCAGCCATCTGGGTTCAGTCCGGGCAAAACCTCTGCCAGGGGAGGTTGTATCCAAATATCCTCGGGGTTGTAACTGGGAGGCCAGGCAGCGCCGAGCTGAGCAGGCGGCTGCGGACCCATTGCTCTCCTGACTTTACCCTGGTTCTGCTCTGAGCCCTGCTGCTAACCGCTGCTACCTGCACCAAGTCGGGGGCTCGCTTTGGTTAAAGAGGGGACTGGATGCCCCGAGGTGCAAAACGCACCACCTCCTACTGTTTTTTCTCTTCCCCAGGTGGCCTTGCACCTCCCAAAAAGCACGTGGACCTTTCCAACGGGAGCCAGCACCAAGCGGGGACCGGCTGGGTCTCGGCTTGCTTCCTGCACCGCGGCTGCGCGAGGGACACCGTGACCTGCTGCAGGTGAGGGGTGGCCACGGGGCGCAGCTCTGCCAGTCCCCCCGGGGATGGATCGGGGCAAAACGCAGCCTGGATGAACTTCAACTGAGAGACCTACGGACAGAAGCGTGTGAACGGCTCCTAAAAGCTTGGTCAGCTGCCGCCCTGCCGTGTTTTCGAGCAGCCCAGCTGTCTTTCCTAGGCTTCAAGTCACAATTTCCCTGCTGCAGTAAGGCTGAGGGATGGGGCGTCTCCCATTTCGCCCCGGTGCCCTCGCTCCCAGGTGCGGAGGGAGTGCGGCAGCTCTGAGGGAGCACTCGAGCCCTGGGGCTCACAGAGCTGTACGCGTTTTGGTGGCAACACTTGGGGCACAAGGCGTGCCGGGGCAGCCAGCAGCGTGCGTCTGACGTCTGGAGGCCCCAGAACTGGCTGGCTCCACGATGCTGCAGAAAGCTGCTCCCTATTTCAGCAGCGATGACGACTCCTCTCACCAAGTCTAACCCTAAAGGCAGCCCAGTGACCAGCACTGCTTGGGGATAACTTTAGCTCTTTTTCTGCTTTCTGTGGAAGCAGCAGAAGTGGTCCTTCAAAGCCGATTTACTGCTGCTGCTCCGTTTCTCCACCCAAAGCCGTTACCCTCGTTGGGGATGAGCAAGTGCCACCGTCTCGCCGCCCTTTCCACGGCTCACAGCAAGGCGCCAGGATCGCAGTCCGCAGCCGCTCTCGTGGGAAGTGGCTGGCACAAGAGAAATGAGTCCTGAGGGTCCCATAAAGAGTTCAGGTCGTTTGCAATGGCTCATCAGGAGCTCCCGCAGGCAGGAAGCAGCTGGAGATGTGCTGTGCAGGTCTGTGCGGGTTTGCTCCTTCCTCTGGAGTTGTCCTGGGCCATCTGGCCACCACCAGCGTGCTCCTCTCTTCCCCAGCTCACGTCCAAGGTGCTGCCTGCCTGCCTGCCTGTCCATCTGTCCCCTCCCAGATGTTCTCAGCCATGCAGGAGCGCTTCAGAGCCAGGAGGCCTCCCTGCGGTGCCATCACTGCGCTACCCTCAGCCCTACGGCACCCGCAGCCGGGCACACGGGTGCTCCAGGAAACAGCTGAGATTCCCCGGGGCTGGGAAAAAGCTGCCAAAAACGATGCAGGAAAACCCCTCCTTCCCCACCGGACTGGGGAAGCCCCACAGGTAAGTCTCAGCCTGTTCCCCACAGGTTGCAAAACACCTGCAAGGGTGAGGCTGGTCCCCCCCCAGCCCCGCCCCGAAAATCCCAGAAATCAAGGACACCCAAACACCGCCAGGTTGGGACCATCCAGCCAGTTTTATTTTGGGATGCTGCCTTCTGCCACCGGCTCAGCCCTTTCGGCTGTTGGAGGTGCGTGGCGGCAGCGAGCGGAGCGGCCGGCGCGCTTCTCACGGATGCTTTTGCCGCGGTCCCGAGCCCCTGAACAACCTCAGGAACCCCCTGCTCAAGGCAACGTCGTTTAAAAATAAAATTGCATTGCTTCCTAGGAGTGAGCAGGGGCTGTGTACCCAGGGAGTTACAGAGCATTCTGGTGAGATGGCGGACAGCCACCGCTCGGCTCTGCCTCCTCTCGGCGTTGGCCATGTGAAACTGCACGGGGCACGGCCTCTCTAACAAAATAGAAACCTGCAGCTCACTTTGCTCCCTTTTTTATATATATATAATATATATATAACCTTGTGATACTGGAAGTTAAGTCACCGGCGAACGATGGTAGATACAAACAGCTCTAAGATCAGAAGTAAAAATGACACGGTCCAGCTCAGCTCGTCTCTGCCGCGGGACGCGGCGGCTCTGAAGCGCCGATGGGCTCCGGCCACCGCGGCACCCCCGCGGCCACCTGTCTGCGAGGACGAGGCCGGTCCGGATCAGGGCAAAAACCCTACAGCTTGGCATTGCGGTGGAAGGCCGACGCGTGCGGGGTGGCGTATGTGGGCTGGCTGTGCCACGTCGCCACGGGGTAGAGCCGGTGCTGCAGCGAGCTCTCGTAGGACGTGGGGTAGTGCCCGGGGCCGGTCGCCAGCGGCCGGCACAGGTCGGAGGGCTGCGTGGAGGCGGCTATCAAAGGGCTGGGGAAAGCAGGGATGACGAAGGGGTTGACGGAGAGGGACGGCATCAGCGGCGCCGCCGGGGTTTTGAGGTGCTCCAGCGGGTTGGCGAAGCTCACCGGGAACCGCAGCATCGCTCCCTTGTAAACGTCCGGGGCTGGCGGCACGGCGGGCAGCTGGGCGGTGTAGGCGGGACCGGGCACGATGGCTTTGGGCTTGGCCAGCACCTGCTGGCCCCTGGGCGAGCCAGCGCCCTTGTCCCTGCCCTCGGGCTCCTTGACGAAGGGGGACACAGCCCGCAGCTTCTTGCCGGGGCCGAAAGCCTCCTCCTCCCGGCTCCGCTTGCCCCCCGGCACTGTGGGGCTCTGCGTTGGTGGCGCGAAGCCAGCCCCGGGGGGCACCCGGCAGGATTTAACAGCAGTGAAAGCGGCCGCCCGCGGGCCCTCCCCGCTCCACGCTTGCCCCGTTTTGCTCCGCAGGTCTTGGGGCTGCTCCGTGTCCTCCAGCTGCGGCTCCAAAAAATCCTTCAAGCTGGAGAAGTAGCCCCCGAGGGGGTGGCAGCTCACGGGCTTCAGCACCTTGTTGTGGTAGGCGTGGAAGTAGCCGGTGAAGACGGCGGGCGCGGGGCCCCCCTCCTCGGCTCTGGGGTAGGGCTGGCTGTCTCTCCCCCCTGGGGAGGCGCTGGGGACGGATCCCACCTCACTCCTGCTGCCTCGGGATGGATCCTTAAATCCAGGAGGCTCCGGGCTCCTCCGCTCCTCTGCTGGCCGGGGGGGCTCGGGGCTTGTGCTGGGGTGAGCGTCGCTCGCCCCCCGCCGGCCCTCTGGGCAGTGGCGCTTGTGGCAGTGCAAGGACTCGGCCTTGCTCACCTGGGCCAGCAGCTTCTTCTTGGCCAGCGGGGACATGATGGGGTGGTTGCCTTTGGAGTAAAAGCTGGAGAAGAGGCGTTTGTAGGCTTCGGTGTGGGCTCTGCAGGTGCCCGCACACCCCGCTGAGGGGCTTGGCGCTGGGGCCGCGGGGCTGGCACGTCCTTCGGCCGGTCGGCCTCGCTCCGGGGCCTCCGCCGGCTCCTCCTTGCTGCCTCCAGGGGTGGCCACAGCCTCAGGCTTCGCCTTCTCCGGCGGCATCTGCAACCAAAGGGAAGTTGGGGTGGGGGTGCTGGGCCCCCCGCCCACCCCACTGGTTCCCCCCGTGTCCTCCACTGCCGGAGGCTCAGTCCTCTGCTCTCCTCCTGCCCCAGCTCTTCCACGTCCTCCCACGTGCCTGGGATGGAGGAAAGGTCTCCAGGGGGTTGGGGGCTGCTCCCACGCTCCATCCCAGCCCCATGGGGCTGCGCACCTGCTCCCGGCCCTTCTCCTTCTTGCTCCTCCTGCTCTTCTCGCCCGTCTCGGCGCCCTTGGAGACCTTGTACTGCTTGCGGGGCTTGCTGGGGGGCAGCGGCTTGTCGTCCTCGCCCTTGAGTGCCGCACGTACGGAAGGACCAGCCTCGGGGCGAGCGGGCGGCCGTGAGCGCCGGCCTCGGACGAATCCCAGGGAGGGGAAACTGAGGCATGGAGCGGGGCCGCTGCCCCCCTACCTCTCGTAGTGGCGCCGGGTGCAAGTGGCCGCGCTGGTGCTGCCGGGGCTGCCCCCGAGTTCATCGTACACGTTCTTCCAGAGCCTCGCCCCGTTACCTGCAGTGGGGACGGGTTAACCCCTGCCCAAACCCCCGGACGGCCCCCCGTGGGTGCTCCCCAGCCGCTTACCAGCTCGTAGGCCCCAGCTTCTCCCCGCCTTGTAAATCTTCCAGAGGTTAACTGGGAAGAGAGGAGAAGGCGTCAGCAGGGCGCAGCGCCCGCCGGCCCCGCTCCGAGCCCTCAATTCCCCAAAAAGCCTCCCCCCTGCCCCGTGGGGGCCGGACTCTGCTTGAAGCCGAGGTGGGGGATCCTCTCGATGGGCGTGTGCCGGTCCTTCATGAACTTGTAGAGGCTGACGAGGAAGGCCTCCTCCTCCTCCTTCTCCCCGCTGGCCACCGCGTCCTCCTCGGACGCCTTCGCCGCCATCGGGGCCATCCTCGGCAGCGGCGGCTCCTGGGACACAGCGGTCAGGAGGGACCCCGCACCCCGGGGTGGGGGGCACAGAAAGGTCCTGGAGGGGAAACTGAGGCAGGGCAGGAGCCCCCCCCCCCGCCCCTCCCTTTGCAGCCCGGGGGCATTTTCTGAGCTCTCCGTTCGTTACTCGGCAGCCCGGGCAGGCGGCCAAGTTGGTCAAAGCGCTGGAGCCGCGCGAGAACACGAGGACCGGCTTCCAGGAAAACAGAAGGGCAGAAATTCTTGCTCCGTCCCCCACCCCCCCCTCCCCCCCTTACCCCCCCCGCCTCCTTTCTCAGCTAAAAAATGTTTCTCGTTTGTTTGTTCTACATTTTCCGGAGTTATAAAACTTGTTGCTATTTTTGGGCAAAGCAGCTGCTCGGCTCCCAAAGTACTTTTTCTTCTTCTTTCTATTCTTTTAACCGCTTGTGACAGCCGCGGCGTTTCAACGGCCGAACTATTTCGAGGCTTGTTTTTAAACAGAGGCCGCCGGGGAGCGGCACGGCCCGCGGGGCCACAAACCCTAAAACCCACCGGACCCACACCCCCGGGGCCCCCCCGCCTCCATCGGGCTTTGCGCCGGCACCCCAATTTTGCTCTTTTTCCCCCAAAACCGGGAAACTGCGCCCTCCTCCTCTTCCTCCTCGCTTTCTCACCCCGTCGGAGGCCGGCGCGGGAGGCTCGTGCCCGGGGGGTCTGCCCCGAAACGGGGGGCGGCCTGCTGCGGGCGGGGGGCGGCGGCGTGGCCCCCGGGCTGTGTAGGGTGGCGGGGGGCTCGGCGGGGCCGGGGGGCTGCTCCCGGCTGTCCTCCATGCGGGGAGCGGCGGCGCCCTCACGGTGAGCCTGCCGAGGGGGTGGGGAAAAAGGGTGAGAATGGGGAAAATGGGCAAGATCCCCCCAAATCGCCACTCCCCCCCCCAAGTCGTCGCTGCTCCCTCCCCCCCCCCCCCCCAAATATGGGAAAAAGGGCAATATCCCCCAAATTCTCGCTCCCTACCCAAATAAGGAGCAAGTGGGATGCTTCGCGCCATGGGGTCGCCCACCGGGGGTCTCTCCCCCCCCCACACACACGTCTTTCACACCCCCCCCAAAAAAAAATAATTAATTTTGCCCCCCCCCCCCCGCCTGCCCCTCCCTGCCCAGCGCCAACTTTTGGGGGAAAACCCTCCGAAAATGGTTAAAAAATTTAAAAAAGGCGGTGGAGGGGTTGAGGGGGTGGGGGGAACGGGCGGTCCACCCCCGAATACTCCGAGCTCGGGGGGGGCAGCCCGGGGGGGGGGGGGGTGGGGGGGGGGGGGGGGGGGTGTCCCGGTGCCGGTGGCCGCTCACCCGCCGCCGCCGCCGCCGCCGCGCCATGTGGACTGCCCGCCTATTGGGCGGGTGCCGCCACGCCCCCGCCGCCGATTGGGCGGCTCCGCCACGCCCCCGCCGCCGATTGGGCGGCCGCGCTGCTCGTCCCCGCTGGCGAAAGGGACGCTGGGGGTTGTAGTCCTGCCGCCCGTGCGTGCGCAGGGGGGGAGGGCGCGGGAACACGCGTGTGCAAGGGGGGTGCTGGGGGGGAATGTTTGTGCACGTGTGTGCATGGGGGAAGTGTATGTGCGTGTGCGCGCGGCTTCGTGCGTGTGCACACGTGTGTAGGCCTGTGTTCAGTGCTTGTGTGCAGGCGCGTGTGTGAACACGTGTGTGTGTGCACGCGCATGTGTTCAGGTGGGTGCGTGCAGGTGGGTCGTCCATCGCGGTGGGTGGGTGCGGTGGCAGCTGGGCGCGTGGCCAGGGGGCTGTACACACGTGTGCCAGGCAGGGCACACATGTGCCAGCGTGCTCATGTGTGCAGGTATGTGCTGACATGCGTGTGTGTGTAAGTATAGGTGTGTGCGTGTGAGTGTGGGTGTGTGTGCACGTGAGTATAGGCGTGTGCACGTGAGTAGAGGCGTGTGCATATGAGTAGAGGCGTGTGCATATGAGCATAGGTGTGTGCATGTGAGTATAGGTGTGAGTGTGAGTATAGGTGTGTGTGTGTGAATATAGGTGTGTGCATGTGAGTACAGGCACATGTGTGTGAGTATAGACGTGTGAGTTTAGGTGTGTGCGTGTGAGTAGAAGCGTGTGCATGCGGGTCCAGCTGAGCACACACATGTGCGTGCCAGTGCTCACATGTGGGTGCCGCGGGGCACACGCTGTGCCCGTGTGGGGTGCGCGCAGCCACGCGTGTGCACATGCAGAAACACGCGTGAACGTGCGCGTGCACAGCCCGGGCCCCGGCTGTGATTTCCCGGCTCACGCCCGGTTCCCGGCACTGCGAGCGCGGCGGGGCTGACGCGATTTCCTCCCTTTCTGCGAAAAAAGCAGAAACCGCGCGCGGCTGCCCTGAGCGCAGGGGGGGGCCGGGGGCTTTGGGGCAAAAAGCAGCACTTTGGGGCAAAGAAGAAAACGGCGCGGGAAGCTGCGCTGTAGCAAAGCAGGAAAGTTTGTGACAAACAACTCCGTTGCCCCCCGCAGCACCGCGCTTCCCGGTCGAAGGCCTGCGGGATGTCCCGTGATCCCGCCACGCTCCCCCAAATTCCCGGTGACCGGCGGCGGCCGGGGCGAACGCCGGGGGCGTCACGGTCCGGGAATAGCGCGGGCCCGGTGCCAGGCGGGGTGAGTAACGCGTGAAGTCACCGCGGGCCCGCTGCCACCCTGCGCCCACCGCCGCCGCGCGCCCACCGCCCGCCGCCAACACCAACCCCAGCCCCTCACCAAAACGAGGGGGGGGGGGGGGGCAGCCCCAAAAAGTGGGGGCTCGGTGCCGCTGGGTTCGCTCCGGGCTCATCGCCGGGACCCCGTGCCCGGAGCCCCCTCGTGTTCGGGCCCCACGCAGCGTGCCCGTGGGGCGGGGGCCGCGCGGTGCCCCCCCCCCCCCCCCCCCAGCCCGGTGCCCCCCGGCACTCACCGGTTCAGGAGGCGAAGGCCGAGCGGCTCATGGGCGGCCGGAGGAAGAGCGCTGTGGGGCTGCTGGTGTTACTGGGACGGGGATGAAGGGCTGAGGATGACTCATCCCCACTCAGGGAAGTGGCGTGTGTGGCTCTGCGTGTGCGTGTGCGATTGACTCTTTCCTTACCGGAACGGACGGGCTTTTCGGGGCTCTCGCCAACCGGCAGCCGGCACCTCGCTGTATGACTGTGCCGGACTTTCCGGCTCCAGCCCCCCCCCAACCCCAGTCCCGGGTGATGCTCCCGGGGCATTGGGGACATCACCGGGGCCGGGTCCCCCGTGCCCTGGGTGACGGTGGGCGCGTGGCCCTCGTCCCACCTGCTCCCTGGGTGGCTTCGCACCCCCAGCTCGGTGTGTCGGCCGTTGAGTTTGGCACCGGTGCATTGTCCCTGCCCGGTGTCCCTCCGGGGCTGGAAATGGGGACCGAGGCCACCGTGTGCGTGTCCCCCCCTGCACCCCCGGGGCTGGACCGGTCCGGTAAAGCGGGAGCGAGACCCCGGCACCGCTCCGGTGCCGTGTGCTGCTTTCCAGGGACGGCGGCTCCGTGCCACCGAGAGGGACGTTGCCTTATCCTTGGTCCCCAGCCCGGGTGTCCGTGGTCCCGCCACCTGCAAAACAGGGTGGTGGTGGGGGGCTGCTGGAGCACCCCATGGGTGCTCACCCCTCGGCATCCCGGCCGAGAATCCCCCCCCGCCGGGTTGTGAAAGAGCCCCGAAAAAAAAAATAAAAATCCCCCGGTGACTCATTTGGGGCCAAACAGCCAGAAAAAAGCAGACCGGGGGGGGGGGGCGAGGGGGACGGGGACGTTTCGCTCCTGTCCCCCCCACACCTTGGGCTAGGAAAGGGGCAAAGGAGCCGCTGGGCAGGGGACATGGGGGGGGGGTGGGGCTGAGACCCCCAAAAGGCAGTGGGATGGGGGGAGAGGGAAAGCAGGCTGAGCCCAGGGGGAGGGAAAGGGGGGGACCTGGGGGGGGGGTGGCTTTGGGTGTGACATTAACCCTTCGTTCCAGGAACGCTCCCCCTTGGGCTTGACTCAGCTAGCAGTCAGA
The DNA here is from genome assembly GCF_009769625.2 of Cygnus olor. Lineage (NCBI taxonomy): Eukaryota > Metazoa > Chordata > Aves > Anseriformes > Anatidae > Cygnus > Cygnus olor. The sequence goes on along the minus strand of NC_049195.1, from coordinate 1,146,242 downwards.
GCGAAAGCCATCCCTCATCCCCCCCCCTGCTCGCAAGGGGCCTCCCGTGAGATTCACCAAAGGGAGGAAAATTGGGGGGGGGGGGGCAAGTGCGGCCCCACCGGCCCTGGTTCCCCCACCCCGCAGCCCCCAGCCTGTGCCATTGGAATAAAAGTTGTGTTGTTTTTATTCCCGGGGTGAACGCTCATTGCTGGGATGGGGACTTTAAAGCCCCCACCCCCCCCCGTGTCGCAGCCGGAGCACCTCGCCCCCACGCCGCCCCCCCCCCGCCCCGGGACCCCCCGGTGCTGAGCCCCACTGGGATGCGGCGATGCCGGGGCAGATCCGGGCGGCGTCGCCCCGACCGCGGCAGGAAGTTGGGGCAGCAAAATTACCCCAATAATACAGTGTGTTATGGCGAAAAAGAGCTAAAAAACCCCAAACCTCTGCTTTCTATTCCCGGCTCCGGTTTCTATTCATGTGGGAGGGGGGGGGTATCGGGAGGAGGTCAGGGCCCCGCATCGCGTTGCCCGCCCCGTGCCTCAGTTTCCCCTTGTGCGAAGCCTCCTGGGACTCGCGATGGGTTTGGGAACGACAAATGTGCAGCTAGGGGCCGGTGTCAGGCTGGGAAACACCGAATTTAAGGCTGAGCCCCCCCGGTGGGGGCCAGCCCGCGAGGGAAAATCTCCCCCCAGTGGGTTTGGGTTTTTACCGCTGTGCTCAGGGGAAGCAGCGAGCGGCTGGGGAGGGGTCGAGGCAGCGCTGGGGTCGTCGGTGTGCTGAGAGGTGCTGGGGGTCAGCCCTGGGCAGAGCACCCCGGGGTCCTGCCATGGTCTGCTGGGGATACAGGGGGGAAATAAGGGGAAAGGGGGGGGGGGGGGTTAAGAAGGGAAAAAGGAGAAAAAGAAAAAAAAAAAAGAATGGAAATAAGGAAAAGAGGTGAAAAGGAGAAAAGAGAAGAAGTGGGAAAAGGGAAAAAAAAATAGGCAAAAGAAAAAAAAGGAAAAAAAAAAAAAGGAAAAAAAAGAAAAAAGGGGAAGGGGAGAGGAAAGGAAAGGAAAGGAAGGAAAGGAAAGGGAAAGGAAAAAGGAGGAAAGGAAAGGAAAGGAGCAGAAAGGAAAGGAAAGGAGCAGAAAGGAGCAGAAAGGAAAGGAAAGGAAAGGAGCAGAAAGGAAAGGAAAGGAGCAGAAAGGAAAGGAAAGGAGCAGAAAGGAAAGGAGCGGAAAGGAAAGGAAAGGAGCAGAAAGGAGCAGAAAGGAAAGGAAAGGAAAGGAAAGGAAAGGGGAGAAAGGAAAGGGGGGAAAGGAAAGGGGAAAAAGGAAGGAAAGGAAAAGGGAAAAAAAAAAGGAAAAAAGGGAAAGGGGAAAGAAAGGGAAAAAAGGAAAAAAAAGGGGAAAAAAGAGGAAAAGGGAAGGAAAGAAAAAGGGGAAGAAAGGGGAAAAAAAAAAAAAGAAAAGAAAAAAGGGGAAAAAAAAGAAAAAAGAGGAAAGGGAAAAAGGAAAAGGGAAAAAAAAAAAAAAAGGGAAAAAGAAAAAAGAGAAAAAAAAAAAAAAAAAAGGAAAAAATGGGAAAAAGAGAAAAAAGGGAAGTGAAAGGAAGGAAAAAAAAGGAAAAGCGGAAATCAGAAGTGCAAGTGTGAAAGCCTGGCTGCTGGCTTTTCCTCTGGGAAGGAAAGCTTTTGCCTGGGGGTGCAAGAGGTCTGGGGGGGGTGAGAGGGATGCGCCCACACCCCTTGGGTGTAAGCGGCCGCCAGCACATTTGTTGTGGCCCTGGGGCCCCCCCGAGCTGTCCCCCCCCTCACGGCTCACCTCCCCGGGGCCAAAGCCACCAGGCGTGTGTGGCACGGAGCAGTCCAGTACGCATGGGGAGCACAACCCAATGAAACCTCCCCGGGTAATTAATGACGCTGTGATTAACGACGGCAATTAATTGATTAAAAACCAATTAGCACCGTGGGGCCCGAGGAAAACCCCCATGGGGCCCTGTAGGGCTGCCCCACTCCTCTGGGCACTGTTTCAGCCCTGCCCGCCAATTCTGTGCCCCTGACCAAGGGGGGCTCCCCGTGGCTCCATCCCATCCCCACAGCCTTGGGTGGGCGCCTCAAACCCCCCTGCTCGGTGAGGGGGGGTGTTGTCAGAGCAGCAAGCCTGCTTTTAATGTCCCCAAAATGCTTGGGGACAAGGGGACCCGTCGGCACGAGCACCTGGATGCGTGCACACCTGCTGCGTGGTGATGGAGCCACGCACAGGGGAGCACGGAGCCCCCAAAGGAGCGGGGTGTCTGCAGGGGGCGGGTGCAGGCAGCACCCTTGGGTGCCCCTACACACCCCGAACCCCCACCCTGGGGCAGCGCAGCCTCTTCTCTACGGCCTCCGCCGCTCAGCCTCCGCCTGCAGCCTCCGCACATCCTGCGCCCTCCGCGAGGCCGCTTCCTGAGCGGGGCAGGAAGAGCGCGGGCTGCCACGGCGCCTCGCAGGGGAGCCCGAGACCCCCGGGGCGAGCCCCGGCCCCACGCATGGAGGTGGCCGCTGGCCCCCCCTGAGCCCCCAGCCCCATGGCTTTCCTCCGGAGGCTTTTCCGCTTGGGTCCGGAGAAGAAGAAGCCGAGGCGGTGCGAGCATGTCAAGCGGGACGTCGACCCCGAGGAGGCCTGGCTGGTGCTGGGCGAGCTGGGCGACGGGGCCTTCGGCAAAGGTCTTCAAGGTAGGGGGGGAAAATGAGCAGCCAAAAACCACCGCCGGTCCCCCAAGGATTCTGGAAACGCGCTTTTTTTCTTCTCTTTTTCTTCTTCTTTTTCTTTTTCTTCTTCTTCTTTTTTTCATCCTCCATGCTCCATCAAGCGCGGAGCTCATCGCCATCATGCAACAAGCCAGAAACCTTTGAAATGGCCCCAGATTTCTAGCAGGGGGTGGCAGGGTGCAGGTCCCTGAGCGTTGGCTCAGTGCAGCCCCATCCACACCTCCTGGCATGAGGGTGAGCCCCGTTTTGGGTCCCCACGGGCCACCGCTCACCGCCCCCGTTCCAGCGGTGGGGCGCAGCAGGGATGTTTTCCCTCCTGCACCATCGCTGCCACTGCGGTGCAGAGGCAGGAAACCCGATTTGCTGCTCTCCGGCCCCAAAGCAGCAGCAGCCGCCTTCCGGCACCAGGGCTGGGGGGTGCACAATGGCCCCGCTTCTAAACCATCCCCTTCCCTTCGGCACCGGCTCTTTTTTTTGGGGGGTGGCCGAATGCCTCCTTGTAGCACCCGGTGACCTGGGGTGGGCGCCAGGCAGCAGGGATGGGGCAAAATCCCCCTCTTCCCCCGGCCCCAAACCCATGCAGGCTGCTGCTGGGGTGGGCTGCAGTCTGAGATGTCCCCTAAAACCTGCAGGGCCTCCAGTGCCCCCCAGTACCTCATAGTACAATCCCTGTGCCTCCCAGTGCTGCATACAGACCCTCAATAACCTCCCCGTATCCCCCACTGATGCCTAGAGACCCCCAGGTCCCTTCCAGTGCCACCCAGTACCACCGAGACGCCCCCCCCCCCAGCACCCCCCCAGTGCTGTCCGGCACCTCGTAGTACAATACCAGTGCCCCCCAGTGCTTCCCAGAGCCCTCCCAGTATCCCCCCAGTACTAACACCTTGCATACAACCCTGTGCCCCCCAGTATTGCCTCGAGCCCCCCAGAGTGTTCCCTAGAGCTCCCCAACGCCCCCCAGCACTTTCTGCACCTCCCGGTGCCCTCCATTGCCACTGAGAGACCCCCAGCTCCCCCCCAGTGCCCTCCAGTAGTGCCCAGAGCCCCCGGGCATGCTCCCAGTGCCCCCCTAGTGCTGTCGGGCAGGCGGAAAACCTCTTCCCCAGGCACAAAACATGCGACGGGGGCGCTGGCGGCGGCGAAGGTGATCGAGACACCGAGCGAGGAGGAGCTGGAGGATTACGTGGTGGAGATCGAGATCCTGGCGGCTGCGACCACCCCAACATACACCAAGCTCCTGGACGCGCTCTACTGGGACGGGCGGCTCTGGGTGAGCGGCGGGGACACAGGCGGGGGTGAAGCGTCCTCGGGGACGGGTCTTTGGGGCTGGCGAGGGCACGCTTGCAGATTTTAGGGTGGAAAACTCAGCTCTTCCACAGATCTTGGTGGAGTTTTGTCCCGGCGGGGCCGTGGATGCAGCGATTTTGGGTAAATAAATGCTCTCCGGGTTTACAAGCGCGGCTGTCAGAGGGGTGGGAAGGGGGATTGGCAAATTTTGAGGTATTTTGAGGCAGGTGTAGGCTTGCAGGAAGGGTCAGGGTGCAGCCAGGAGGGGGGGCATGTTCATTAGTGGCGGGGTTCATTTTTGCTGCTGGCAGAGCTGGAGAAGGGCCTGACGGAGGAGCAGATCCGAGCGGCGTGCAAGCAGCTGCTGCTGGCGCTGCAGTACCTGCACGCTGCAAGATATCCACCGCGACGTGAAGGCCGGCAACGTCCTACTCACCCTCGATGGGGACATCAAGCTGGGTGAGCCCCAGGGGGATGTGAGGACAGGACACCCCTGGGGGTTGGTTCTTCTGCCCCGAGGGTCCCCTCCTAAGCCCGCTTTCTGCGCTGCAGCCGATTTCGGCGTCTCTGCGAAAAACTCCAGCACCATCCAGCGCCGGGTTGTCCTTCATTGGCACCCCATACTGGTAGGTGCAGGGTGGAAATCCCGGGGGGGATGGTGGGGTTTTGGGGTGTCCCGAGCATCCCGCGCCTTCTGTGGCTGCTCACCACCAGCTTCGCTCCTGCTGCAACCCCTGGAGCATCTCCGGCCAGACCCAGCGCTGGTTTCAGGCTGGGTTTCTCAATAGCACGGAGGGGTAGTGGGGCTGCTGGTGGGTGACAGCCCCCTGGGGTAGTGCTGGGGTGTCAGAGGTCAGATCTCCGAGGGGAAGGAGCCGGGGCTGGTTTCAGAGGGAGGCGCCAGCTCCAGCACGGGCAGGCTGGCCCCTTCCCCTCGCTCCTGTGTGCAGGATGGCCCCGGAGGTGGTGCAGTGTGAGACGTCCAAGGAGAACCCCTAACGGCTACAAGGCCGACATCTGGTCCCTGGGCATCACGCTGATCGAGATGGCCGAGATGGAGCCCCCCCACCACGAGCTGAAACCCCCTGCGGGTGCTGCTGAAGATCGCCAAGTCCAGCCGCCCACCCTGCGTCACCCCAAGAGGTGGTGAGTCCCCATGCAGTGCGTGGTGAGCCCCCTGGGGTCGCCCGGCACGGAGAAGACCTTCGAGCTCACAAGCTGACCTGAGCCCCAGCACTGTCCGTGTCCCCTAGTGCCACGTCCACAGCTCCCAGATACCTGCAGTGACCCCACCACTCCCCCCGCAGGCCCCTTCCAAAGCTCGACCGCCCCTCCCCGTGAAGAATTCCTCCTGATGCCCGATCCAACCCTCCCCTGGCGCCACATGCGGCCATGCCCTCACGTCCCGTCACTTGTCACTGACCCCCCCCGAGTGCTGGTCCCATGGGGACGCCAAGGCAGGGGCAGGCAGAACGGGGGTTCATGGACTGATGGTGATGTTGGTTGTGGTTCCTCCACGGCACAGCACCAGGGGGTTCCCATCGCACCGCTGTGACCCGCGGCAGGTGACATGGGTGGGCAGCGCCAGGCTGGGGACCTTTCTGCCAAGGTGTCCAACACCCCCCAAGTCCCCTGGGGACCACGGCCGGGAGCAGCTCCCCCTGTGCTCACGGGGACCATCCCACAGGTCCGAAGACTTTAAGGACTTCCTGAGGAAATCCTTGGAGAAGAGCCCCGAGGCGCGCTGGTCGGCCACGCAGCTGCTGCAGGTGGGTGGCCCCCGTCCCGTCCCCTCCCTGCCTGTCCCTGGTGGTGGCCCCTGGCCCCATCCCTGCTCATTCCGGCTCCTTCTCAGCACCCCTTCGTGGCGGGCGTCTCCGACAAGCGGCCGCTGCGGGAGCTGGTGGCCGCGAGCCGGGCAGACGTGCTGGAGGAAGAGGATGAGGAGGAAGCTCCGGTCCCCTCGGTGCGTGAGTAGCGGCCAACGCGCCGTGGGTGCAGGGGACAGCTCCCCTTTCCATCACCTTCACCTCACCTCCCTGCCATTGTCCATCCCGCAGCTGTCCAGGAGCACGGAGGCTCCTCCTGCCCCCCATCCCCGAGGGGGCCCCTTGAGCATCAGCCCCCCAGCCCCAGCAGGGGGGCTCGGCGAGGAGCCCCCCATCCGGACGGAGGTAGTGCCCAGGAGCAAGACAGCCTCCGGTGACTTGAAGCCAGCGAGGGAGGAAATCCTCGCCCATGCCCACGGGCTCCCTGAGGCTCCCCTCAAGGAAGCCGTCCGAATTCCTCAAGCTGATGCGGCGCAGGTCGCTCTTCGGGGGGGTCAAGTCCCCAAGAAACAGCTCAGGAGCAGCACGGGGGGGGAGGCGAGCAGCTTGGAGCGGATGGCGCTGGGTTGCACCCCAAGGGACGGCAGAGGCAGGAGGAGACATCCAGGGGGCCAGCAGGAGGGGAAACGTCCCTCCAGGGACCCCCTGCACCCCCGTGAGCCCCCCCCCGGGGCCAGGCCAGGAGGGAGACCTTCCTGAAGTGCAAGAACCCCGGCTTGGACCTGAGGCTGAGGAGGGAAGGCTACACACTGATACAGCGCCCGTGGATGAAACGCCTGCGGAGGGACAGCTCGCAGCCCCGCTGAGCCCTGTTTCACCCCCCAAAACTGATGAGAAAAAGGAATCAGCGATGCTGCTGCTCGTAGCTCTCCGGTCCTGCCCAGGCCCCCAGGTGGAGCTGATGGGGACCAGTGCAGAGGCTCGGCCGCAGGGGTGCTGGGTGAGGACCCAGGAGGACGGAGGACGAAGCAGCGCCTGGGCTGTGCTGGCGCCCACGCCGAGCAGCAACCGTGGGGCGGCTCCCAGCTGGTGGCAGCCCTGGACCTGTGGCCCTTGGGACCAAAGCCCAGAGCTTCAAGAGGCTCGCAGAGCATCAGTGTTGGGTCACGGCGCCCTTGCGAGGTCTGAAAGTGAGGCTGGCTCCATTGGGGCTGGAGGTGGCCCTGGGAAGGACGGGACGGAGCAGAGAGGGCACCCACGGGACCTGGAGGTGATGGGGAGCCTGAGGACACCAATCCAGAGGGGGAAAGGGTGCTGCAGGAGGGGGCATCATTGGTGCCCTGTGCAATGGAGGAGGAAGCTGTGGGGTCAGAAGTGCTCGAGGGGGGGCAGGAGCCCCCGACCGGATGGGGAGAGGATGGAGAGAGGAACGAGGGGGAGAAAAACTCAGCTGAGTGCGAACCCATCGCTGGCTCCTCAGCCCTGGTTAGGCAGGAGGTGGGGAGGGAGGAGGAAAAAGCCACCAACAATGATGAAACTCCGGTGGAAACTTCTCCCAGTGAAGCCCCGGTGCCGGCAGAAGCCCAAATGGAAGATGGCGTTGGGGAAGGGCGTTTGGCTGGAGACCCCAACGCAGCGGGGGATGCAGCCAGCCTGGCCGAGCCGATGCCGGTGGGAGAGGAGCTGGAAGCAGCCCTGCAAGAGGGGGACCTGTCGGTGAGGGAGCCAGAATGCAGCAGGGGATTCATCCAGTGTGGAGATCCCGGGGGCGCCTTAAAGAAGCGGAAGAGAAAGCAGAGAACAGCCCCAGAGACAACATGCCAGGGGATGCTAATGGGAACGGCTGGAGGGGACACGATGGGGACGACGGAGAGCTCGGAGATGGGGCACAGCTCGGAGATGGGGCACAGCTCGCTCCAGCTCCTGGAGGGCCTTTGAGGGATGGACCCGAAGAGGAGGTTGGCGCCTTGGAGAGTCACGGAGCAGTGCCAGAGCCCCTTGGAGCACACCCAGAGGCCACGAACACCTCGAGCTTTGCTGCTCTTGTCCACTCCTCTGCCCAGGTGCGGGCAGCGTGGGAAGGGGACGCACCGGACCCATCCGTCACATCAAAGCAAGGAGAAGAGCCACCTCCTGTGGAAAACCCTGCAGCCGTACAAGGTCTGAGCACCCTCCCCGTGACATTGCAGCCCTCTCCCTCCATCAGGGAAGCCCAGCAGGTGAGCAGCTTGCAGGTGACGTGACCCACGGAGCTGGCCCCTTTGCACGGGCTCCACATTAGGTTTGCCCGATTTGGGGGTCAGCTGAGCTCCCACCGTTGCCCCCAGCCACAGGATCCCCCCTCGCTGCGAAGGACGGTGAGGAAAACCCGCAGGTTCGTGGTGGACGGCGAGGAGGTGAGCGTGACGACCGCCAGGACGGCCAGCAGGGCTGGGCCGAGGGACGAGAAGACGCGCTCGGCTCGGTGAGTGGTGCCGGCAGCACAGACCTCCGGGTTTCTGCTGGGGAGGATGAGGGGCGAAGGATGAAGGAGGGAGGCTGGGGCTGGGGGGGGGGCTTTTTGCAGGCTTGTGGCCCCCTCCCGCCCCAGCTCGCCCCCCCTTTAGGCGCCAGGAGCTCCGCGAGCTGCGGGTGCTGCAGAAGGAGGAGCAGCGGGCGCAGAGCCAGCTGGAGCAGAGGTTCCACCAGCAGCGGGAGCAGATGTTCCGCCACATCGAGCAGGAGATGACGGTAACGGGGACAGGGGCTGGGTGCGACTATGGGGTCAGAGAGGGGTGCACAGCCCCCAGCCCATGCAGGGAGGTGCTGGGGTCCCACTGCAAAAGACGCTTTCGGGGGGGGGGGGGGGGGTGTCAGTTAGTTTGGTGGCCATGTCCCCAGTTGCCCCAGCCCCATTGACACAATGCACAGGTCACTTTTTGGAGGGGACTCTGCCTGCTCCGTGACACCCTGCCCGGGTGTCACCGCAGCCCCGTTAACCCTTCCCCTGCCCCTGCATGGCAGAGCAAGAAGGAGTACTACGACCGGGAGGTGGGGAGCTGGGAGCGGCGCCACCGGCAGCTGAAGGAGTGCCAGGAGCTCAAGTACACGGCCAGGCTGCGTGACGAAGCCAAGCGCCTCAAGGCCCTCCAGGAGAAGGACTGCAGGAGGAGGCTTCAGGAGCTGAAGGGCGATGGGAAGGAGGTGAGGGTCTGGGACGGCGCTGTCCCCCCCTGGCTGTGCCACCAGGACATGTGCCACTGGGGACCGTCTGCTTTGGGTGGCCGCAGGAGCAGCGGTTCCTGCAGCAGCAGCAGCAGGAGCTCAACGCGGCGCTGCAGAGGGTGGTCCAGGAGCACAAGAAGAAGATGACGTCCATCGACTGGGAGTGCATCAGCAAGATCCACAGCCTCCGACGAGGTGGACGGGGCTGGGAGGAGGAAGGCGGAGGGGTCCCGGGGAGGGGAGCTGGGGGGGTTGGAGGCTGGGGTGGGTCGTGGTCACGGCGCTGTGCTCTCGCCCGGCAGCCCGCGAGGCGGTGGTGTGGAGCATGGAGCAGGGGCACCTGCAGGAGAAGTACCAGCTCTTCAGGCAGCAGGTGACGGAGCAGCACGCGCTGCAGCGGCAGCAGCTCCGCAGGCGCCACGAGAAGGTGAGGCCGGAGCTGGGCGGCCACGTCCCGCCTGCCCCCCGGCTCCTCGGTCACCCCACCGCCCCGTCCTCGCACAGGACACGGAGCGGGCGCACCGCTTCCACCAGCTCTCGCTGGAGGAGCTGAGGAGCCAGCAGGCCCAGGAGCGGGCCCAGCTGCTGAAAAGCCAGCGCTGCGAAGCCAAAACGCGCCTGGCCCTCTTCAAGGGCAACCTGAAGAGCCAGGTCAACGGGGCCGAGCAGAGAGAGCTGGCCAAGCAGGTGGGGCTGTCTGGGACACAGGGGGGATGAAGCCCGGGGAGGGCTGGGGACAGGCAGCATGACGGGGGCTGTCCCCCCACAGTTCCTGCAGCAGGAGGAGAGGCGGCAGCAGGCGGAGGTGCGGCAGCAGCAGGAGCAGCAGGCGCAGGAGCTGCAGCAGCTGCAGCGGCAGCAGGCCGAGAGCTTGGTGGAGCTGGAGCAGATGCAGGTACCGGGGAGCAGCCTTCCCGCGCCTCCCACTACCTCTCCCTGAGCAAATCCCTTCCCTTGCCACCTCGCCTCTCCCAGAGGGAGAAGATGCAGCTGCTGGAGGACCAGGAGAGGAGGCAGTTGGGGCGGCGGACGAGGAGCATGCCATGGAGCTCAGCGAGTGGAAGCAGCGGCTGGCTGCCCGCAAGGAGGTGAGCAATTCCCCCGCGCCCGCAGCATCCTGAGCCCGTTCACCCATCCCTGGGGGTCTGACGGAGGGCTGCCTTCCCCACCACCTGGGGCTGGGATGCTGAAATGCTGCTTCTGTCCCACAGATGCTGGAGGAGGAGCTGGGGAACGCGCTGCCAGCGCAGCGGCACAGAGAGCTGCACGGCACCCACGGCGGCAGCAGGACCAGCCGCTTCTTCCACCTCCCCTCCTGACACTACGCCGGGGGTTTCGGGGAGAGGCAGGCGTCCTCTGCGAGGTGGGACTGAAGGACCCAAAGACTGCCCCAGGATGCTGAGGTGCTGCACAGACCACAGGGGCGGCAGGCATGGGAGTGTTCAAGCCCTCCTCGGTCCCCTCCATGCAGCCAGAACGGCCCCAAAGCCCCTCGGGGAAGTCACCCCCCTGACCCCAAAGCCACGGATACAGGGATGTTGCCCTCCTGCCAGCTGGTTACCCCTCGAGGAAATACAGCCTTTAACAAAGTCCCTGTTTGTCATTATTTTACTAAAAACCTCCTGCCTGTGATGTGAGCTGCCAGCGTCCCCACCACCACCATCCCCAACACCACCATCCCCAAAAGCAATTTCCCATCACGGTGATTTCCCATCCCAGCAATTTCCCATCCCAACGATGATTTCCCATTCCAATAATGCTTTCCCTTCCTGCTTGTGGTTTCCCATTATAATGAGAACTTCTTATCCCCCAAATTCCCCATCCCAATGATTTCCTCTCCCAACCATTTCCCCTCCCTGTGGCGGGCTGACCTTGGCTGGCCAACAGGTGCCCCCAGCCGCTCTCTCATTCCTCCACCAGACTTTTTCCCGCCATTTCTCATCCCAACACATCCCTGTGCCAACAATTCCTAATCCCAGGGGGGATTTTTGGGGAGGGGTGTCTTTTGGAGGGGAAGGGATGGGACCGGTGGCGGCAGCCCCGGGACAGCGGCGTTTGTGCTGCCCCGTAGGTGGGTGCGGGGGGGCTGGGGGCTGTTTCGCCCTCCTGCTCTGCACCCTGGGGTGCTCCCAGCACGGGCTGGGGATGCGGGTGCTGGGGATGCGGGAGGCAAGGCGGGGATGCGGGTGGCAGGTGGCGGTGCTGGTGCAGGCTGGAGGGGTGCTAGGGGTGGCACTGGGGCGAAGCGGTGCGCTGGGACCGGGACCGGGACTGGGACTGGGACTGGGGCTGGGGCTGGGATTGGGACCGGGACCGGGACCGGGACCGGGACCGCGGTGCTGGGGCTGCTCGGGATAAGGAGCGCAGGGACTCGGAAGGGTAACGCTGCCCTCTTGCGACCATCCCATGGCGCTGCCTTCCTCCTCCCGGGCTCACCGGCACTTAGACGGGAGGGAAACGCCGTCGTGACCGGTTTCCTTCCCTGTTCTGAGTGTTATTCTATAGACAGGAGGGTTGGGGCAAAGCCGGTGCTTACAGCAGAGCGTGTCCCTTCTCCCAGGGACTCACCTCGCTCAGTTTAGGGACACCAAATCTCAGGTGGGCAATGAACGGCTGCATGAACAGTTTTGCAGCTTAATTCAGATGATAAGGCCCCGTGGTGCGTTACAATGCCCCATGTATGAGTTAGGGGTGGGATAAGACCCCGTGGTGTGTTATTACGATACTCCATATACGAGGTCGGTGTGGGATGAGGCCCAGTAGTGTGTTATGATGCCCCATATATGAGTTTGGTGTGGGATAAGGCCCTGTGGTGCGTTACAATGCCCCGTATGAGTTTGGTGTGGGTGGGATCAGAGAGCAATTGCACCCACACCTTATATTACAATCACTCCCAAGCGTGACTTCAAGGACGCAAGCTTGATTGCATTGATTCTGACGTGAAAAACTTCACGGGCCTGTAATAACAGATGAGCAATCACAACAAAAGGTGCTTGAACTTTATGTGGGCTGTGAATAACAGGAATTGTAAAGATGTATTTTCACTGCTCCCATTTCTGCTGCGGCTGTGGAGTAACAGTCGCTGGGTACCGACAGCTAGGACACAGGGCACAAACCCCAGGTCTGGCTCAGGATTTGTGCACCGGACAAGGCGATGAAGCCACACACCCTTAATAAACCCAATTTTTCCTAATCCATGCGGTGACCGCGGAGGCTGTGGCTGCCCCAGCACCGTCACAGGGGGCTCCCAGCCTGGCCCCAGCACCCGCGGGGATGGGGCTCCCGCAGCACCCCCGGGCGGCCTGTCCCGGTGCCTCGCCGCCCCTATGGCGAGGGATTTTTCCTAATTCCTCCCTAATGACCCCAATTCCTCCCTAATGACCCCCCCTTAACTTAAAGCCATCACCCCTCATCCCATCACTGCGCCGCCTGACCCTGACCCCGCTCCCCAGCCCCGCCAGGCTGCCCCAAGGGCCCCCCAGGTGGGGAAGTGGCTTTTTTTTTTTGGCTTTTTTCCCCTAAAAGTGCCCGGCGCGGCGCTTCCCGGCTCCTTCCGTCCCTCCCCCCAGCCCCCGGGCCGGCCACGGCGGCGCCATCATGGCGGCCGCCCCCGTCTCCTAGCAACGCCAGCACTTCCTGGAGGAAGGGGCGCGGCCCCCCGCCCCCAGCCGCCATTGGCTGCGGGGAGCCGCCTCCTCACGCTCCCATTGGCCGGCCCGCTGAGGGGGGCGGGGACTCGGCTTTCACGCGGGCGGCGCGGGGTTAGCGCGTGCCCGGAGGGCGGTGACGTAGAGGTGACGTAGAAGGCGCCGGGATCCCCCGCGCCCCCCTGAGAAGGGGTCGGGGAAACCCCCCCGGGTCCGGGGCGGGGGGGGGGGGGGGGGGGGCTGGGGGGGATTGGGGGGCGTCCCATGGGGGCTGGGTTTGGGGTGCAGGATTTTGGGGGGGGTTCCATGGGATTGGGGCTGTGCAGGACTGGGGGGGTCCCTTGGGGTCGGGGCTGTGCGGGATTTGGGGGGGGGTCCCTTGGGGTCAGGGCTGTGCGGGACTGGGGGGGGATCCCCTGGGATCGGGGCTGTGCGGGATTTGGGGGGGGGGTCCGATGGGGTCGGGGCTGTGCGGGATTTGGGGGGAAGATCCCATGGGATCAGGGCTGTGAAGGATCTAGGGAGCATCCCATGGGATTGGGGCTGTGCAGGATTGGGAGGGGGGGTTCCCATGGGGTCGGGGCTGTGCAAGATTTCAGGGGGGGTCCCGTCGGGTTGGGGCTGTGCGGGACTGGGGGGTGGTTCCCATGGGATCGGGGCTGTGCAGGATTTGGGGGGGGTCCCATGGGATCGGGGTTGTGCAGGATTTCGGGGGGGGTCCCACGGGGGCTGGATTTGGGGTGCAGGATTTTGGGGTGGGTTCCATGGGATCAGGGCTGTGCAGGGTTGGGGCTGTGCAGGTTTGGGAGGGGGTCCCGTGGGGTTGGTGTTGTGAAGAACTGGGGGGGGGGGGGTCCCACAGGGTCAGGGCTGTGCAGGATTTGGGGGGGATTCCACGGGACTGGGGCTGTGCAGGATTGGGGGGGGGGGGGGTCCCATGGAGTTGGGGCTATGCAAGATTTCGGGGGGATTCCCATGGGATTGGGGCTGTGCAGGTTTGGGGGAGCATCCCATGGGATTGGGGCTGTGAAGGACTGGGGGGAGATCCCATTGGGGTCGGGGCTGTGCAGGATTTGGGGTGGATCCCCTGGGATCAGGGCTAGATAGTGGTGGGGGATATGCTCCCCGCTGTGCCACGGGACCCCAAATCCGCCTGGGTCCAACCCCAGCTGCACCCCGACCCCCTCCTCAGCAGGGATCTGCAGCCCCTCCTGGGATCCACCCCTGGGAGGGATCCACTGCCCGCAGCCTCCTTTTGGGGATCCGCTCCCCACCCTCAGCCCGGGATCCCCCCCTCCCTCTGGCTGGGGGCTCGGTCCCGGTCCCAGCCCCGGTGCCCACCGTCCCCCCGCCACCACCCGCAGGTGCCGGATGCCCCCCGGCCGCTTGCCCGCGGCGCTGCCCCGCGCCATGCGCCTCGTCCGCTTCCAGGGCCCCGGGGGGGCCGAGCCCCGGCTGGGGCTGGAGGAGGAGGAGGGCGGGGGCCTGGTGGACCTCAGCGAGGCCGAGCCCTCGCTGCCCCGCTCCATGCGAGCCTTCCTGGAGACCGGCGAGCACGGCCTGGCCGCGGCCCGCAGGTGGGCTATGGGGTCCCGAGATGGGCTATGGGGTCCTGAGGTGGGCTGCGGGGTCCTGAGGTGGGTTACGGGGTCTTGAAGTGCGTTTTGGGGTCCTGAGGTGGGTTTTGGGGTCCCGAGGTGGTTATCGTAGAGTCCTAGAATCACAGAATGGCTTGGGTTGGAAGGGACCTTAAAGATCATGTAGTTCCAACCCCCCTGCCATAGGCAGGGATACCACAAGAGTCCCAAGGTGGGTGTCGGGGTCCTGAGGTGGTTATGGGGTCCAGAGATAGGTGCTGAGGTCCTGAGGCAGATTACAAGGTCCCAAGGTGGATTATGAGGTCCAGGGGTGGGTTGCGGGGTCCTGAGGTGGGTGCTGGGGTCCCAAGGTGGGTGATGGTCCAGAGGTGGCTGCCAGGGTCTGGAGTTGAGTGCTGGGGTCCCAGGGCGGGTTATGGGGTCCCGGGGTGGATTATGGGGTCCTGAGATGGATTATGGGGTCCTGAGGTGGGTTACAGGGTCCCAAGGCAGGTTATGGGGTCCAGAGGTTGGGGTCCCAAGGGTCCCTGGTGCCGTCCCCATGCTCAGCCCCATCCGGAGGCGGGTTATGGGGTCCAGGGTTGGGGTCCCGAGGGTCCCTGGTGCCGTCCCCGCGCTCAGCCCCGTCCCCGCAGAGCGCTGGCCTCGGGCCAGCACCGCCTGCCGAGGGCAGGGGCGCGGCTGCTGGCCCCCATCGGCGACCCCGAGAAGGTGATCTGCGTGGGGCTCAACTACCGCGACCACTGCCTGGAGCAGGACGTCAAGGTGCCCAAGGAGCCCCTCATCTTCAGCAAGTTCCCCAGCGCCATCGTCGGGCCCTTTGACGACATCGTGCACCCGGCCGAGAGCAGCGTGAGTGCCCCGCGGCCACCACCCCGTGCCCTCCCCGTCCCAGCTGGGGGGGGTGCAGCCCCCCACCCGCCCCCCCGAACCCCGTTTTGTCCCCCAGGAGGTGGACTGGGAGGTGGAGCTGGCCGCCGTCATCGGGAAGACGGGGAGGCACATCCAGGTAATGGCAGCGCCTTGTGCTGCGGGGGCGGGGGGGGGGAGGATGGATGTGGCCCTGCCACTTGTGTCCCGTCCCCCCCTGTACTGTCTGAGTGTGTCCCCCCCGCCCCCAGGAGTCGGCGGCGCTGGAGCACGTCGTGGGCTTCACCGTGGCCAACGATGTCAGCGCCCGGGACTGGCAGATGCGGAGGAACGGGAGGCAGTGGCTGCTGGGGAAAACCTTCGACACCTTCTGTCCCCTGGGGCCGGCCATTGTCACCAAGGACTCGGTGACAGGTGGGGACGGGACGGGGCGGGAGGCAGACCCCGGCTCGCCCCCCCCACCCCACTCGCCCCGAGCGTGGGGTCCCCGAGGTGTCCCCCGGGCTGACACGTCCCCTGCGCAGACGTCCACAACCTGAGCATCCGCTGCAGCGTCAACGGGCAGCTGATGCAGAGCAGCAGCACCAAGCAGCTCGTCTTCAGGCTGCCCCAGCTCGTCGCATGGGTCTCCCGGTACGTGCGGCACCGGGAGGGGGGGGGGCCGGCAGCGTCCCGGCTCCCCCCGCGTGTGGGACCCCGGCTGATGGCTCCCCCGGTCCCCCCAGGTTCGTCACGCTGCGCCCCGGGGACGTGCTGCTCACGGGGACCCCCCCCGGTGTGGGGGTTTTCCGGAAGCCCCCCGTGTTTCTCAAGGTGAGTGCGGGGTGGGGGGCTCGAAACGGGGCCGGGAGGATTGGGGTGGCGGAGCAGGGGTTGCCTCCCGGTCGGATTACACGCTGCAGGCTTTACACCTTCCTCCCCCTGCCCCTTCTCACCGACCCAGCGCCCCAAACTTCCCCCTCCCAGGCTCCCAGCTCGTGCTGGAGGTGGAGACCCCCCCGCGGCCCCCCTCCCCACCCGCCCCGCTCCCCCCTCCCCCTTCCCCACGGGGCACGCACCCCTTCAGCCCAGGAGCCCCCACTTTGCCCCCCGGAGCCCGCAGCGGGCGCGGTGCCGCCAGCGCCTCCTGCCTTGCAGCCAGGCGACGAGGTGCGCTGCGAGATCGAGGAGCTGGGCGCCATCTGCAACAAGGTGGTGTGAGGACCGAGCCCCCCCTCCCCGCTTCGACCGAGCCCCCTATCCCCGGGCCTCGCCGGGCCGCGACGGCGTTCAATAAATCCGCACGAGGAGGAGGGTGCTGCTCCCTCTGCGCCCGCAGCTGGGTTTATTGCTGCGCCCCGTAGCCGGGGGGCTACGGCTGCACGAACTGCTGGATGAAGGCTCGCAGCTTCCCCCGGCCCTCGGAGGAGCGGAAGGGTTGGGCGAGGTGCAGAAGGGGCCCCGCGGGGCTCGGCGCCTCCTCCAGCACCTGGGGAGGGAGAGGGGGGGGGGGTCACAGCGAGGCTGCTGGGGATGGGGCTGGGGGGCAGAGCCCGGCCGTGCTTACCCCCATCTCCTTGAAGGTCCGCAGCGTGCTCAGCGCCAGGCTCCGGGTGGGGCGCTCTGGAGGGAGAAAAATCCCCGAGGGAGCCCCCCCCATCCCACCTGCAGCCCGGCAGGGGTGGGGGGACCCCCGCCGCCAGGCCCCGACTCACCCAAACCGTCCTTCTCCGCGAGGAACTGCTGCAGCGCGCCTGCGCAGGCTGCCTCTGCGGGGGGAGCGGGGTCAGCACCACGGTTGGGGGGGAAAACCCCGACACCCTCCCGCTCCGGGGCAGCGCAGCCCTCGTGGGCTTCAGCGGGGGCTGGGGCTGCGAGGGTGGGTGCTGCTGATGTGCCTCAGTTTCCCCCAAAGCCGAGCAGGGCTGGGGTGGGGGTAGAAGAAGGAGCCATGGGGGTATCCTGGGGGGGGTCCTACCAGGCTGGGGCCAGCTGGGCTGCTCCAGGAAAGCCGCCGCTCGCGCGTAGGTCTCCAGCACGGGGCTCAGGAGGCGGCAGAGGAAGAGGAGGAGGCCAGGCGAGCCTTCGGGGTCTCGGAGCTGGCGGGGGGGGAGAGCCCGAAGTGGAATGAGTTTGTGGAGCCTCGGCGCCCTGCCACATCCCAGGGGCGTGGGGGGGGGAGGGGGGAGCCCCCGCGCACCTTGAAGCAGCGCTTGCAGACGTCCTCGCTGTCACTGTCGCTGTCGGTGAAATCCACCTCGGCCCAGGGCTGCCACTTGCTGAAGGGCCGCGGGGCCAGGTCGCACAGCCAGCGCTCGTTCTCCGACTGCACAGCGACGCCAGGCACCCCTGAGCTGGCACCACACGTCCCTGTCCCCTCACCTTGGCCCGGGGGGGGGGTCCTCCCCAGCCCAGGGGGGAGCAGGGGACAGGCGCCCCAGTCTCTTGTCCCCGAGCAGGACCGGAGGGCACGGTGAGGGCTGAGCAGAGCGGGGGCACCCACCTCATCAGCCTCCAGCAGCCCGCACAGGATGAGCTTGTCCAAGACGTCCTGGCCCTGGTGCTCGAGGGGCTGGCAGGGCTGCCAGAGAGGAGAGGGGGCTGGTGAGGAGCCGGCGAGTGCCTGGCCACCGCCACGCGACGGCAGCTGTCCCCGTGCCGCCCGCTCCCACCTGGAGCCCCAGCAGGCTGGGGGGCAGCAGCTGGAGCAGCGCCAGGGTCTTGTGGAGCAGCTCGTCCTGGCTCAGCGTGATGCTGGAGGGGCAGGCGGCCGCCCCCAGGAAGGGCAGCATCTCCAGCAGCAGGGCGCGGATGGCGCAAGCTGCCAGGAGAGCGGAGCGAGCGGTGTCACCGGTCCCCAATTCAGAGACCCCCCCCGGTGCCCTGCTGCTCACCTCCCACCGCCTCGCCGGCGAAGACGGGCAGCAGGGCTGCGCTGTGGTGGCTCAGCTCCCGGCGCGCCTCCACCGAGACCTCGGGGACCACCAGGACGTCACCAGGGGGTGCGAGGTGGTAGAGGGTGACGTGGGCTCTGAGCAGGGCCAGGCTGTGCCGCACCAGGGCGCGGAGCTGCCCCGAGAAGCCCACGTCGCGCTGGCGCACCAGCGTCTCCTCCAGGAGCCACGCAAAGTCCGACATGAGCCGGGAGAGCAGGACGCCCTGCAGGGAGAGGAGGCTGAGCTGGGCTGGGGGCTCCGAGGCCAGCCTGGAAGCCCCCCCGCGAGGCGCCTCGCCTCACCTGGCGGTGCTTGTGCAGCAGCAGCGCGGACGTGATGCCCACGGCCGTGACGGCGGAGCAGGCGGCGCCGTCTGCGGGGAGCGAGAGGTGCTCGTTTGTCTCCCTTGGCACTCGGTTGTTTGTGCTCTATTTCCAGCACGGGCGCTGCCAGGCAGCAGCAGGAGCAGGGACACGCAGCCCCAAGGGCGTCCTGCTCCCCCCCGCAGCCTGCACGGCCAGGCGGGCGGCTCAGGACAGACGGACGGACGGACGCCCCCCTCCCCGTCCCCCCCCCAGCAGACCCCTCACCGCTCAGGGCGTGCAGGCCCAGCTTGGTCACCATCATTTTGTCTTCTGCCTCCGAGCCGGGAGCCGTTCCAGGCGCCGGACCCTCAGGCTCTGCCCTCTCGCTGTGCAGCTGGCTGGAGATGTAGAAAAGGGGGTGAGAGAGGTGGGAAAGGGGAGGGCTGGGAACAGGCGTGGGGGGGCGAGGGGCTGCCGCGGGCTTACTGCGTGCCGAGGATGGTGGGCAGCAGCAGCTCCTCCGGCGGCTTCCCCGCGCTGCTCTGTCTGCTGAGGGTTTTGGCCACAAACTCCTGGGGAGGAGGACGGAGCCCGTTACCGCCAGCAGCCCTCAGCACCACCGAGATGAATCCACGCCCTTGGTCCCACCAAGAGCTGCCCCACCGAGCCCCAACTTCCCCTAGGCGTGGGCTCAGCGGCTCTCTGGAGGATGCCGGATCCCCCCAGAATCCCCAAACCTTCCCACGCATCCCCCAGAGGTTTGCAGAGCCCAGAGCATCACGGCAGCACATCCCCTGGGGCTCGGCCGCATCCCGGGAGCCAGCTCTGCCCCAGAAGCCGGACGCGGTGCCGCGGTACCTGCAGGGAGAAGGGCTGGGCGAAGTCCACGCGGGCGCAGCCGAGGCGTCGGCGCAGGGCTCGGCACGCGGCCCAGAGGCAGGCGCTGAGGCTGAGGGGCCGAGCGCCGTGCTGGGGGAGAAGTGGGGTTAATTAATTCATTAATGGGGCGGCGGAGGGGGGACGCCCCCACCCCGATTCAGGTGCTGCCCCAGGGCAGGAGTGGGCTCGGGGCCGCTCACCGCTCCGCTGCCCTCGAGGCAGTCGGGGGCCAGGTCGTAGGCGATGCCCACGGGGACCAGGAGGACATCGGGGACGGCGCCGTCCCGCACGGCTCGGTACACGGGGGCCAGCCACTCGCGGGCAGCGGCCGAAAGGCGCCGCGGGGCGCAGGGCTCCTCCAGGAAGATCAGCAGAGGCTGCCGGCTCCTCAGCACCTCCTCGACGTACTGGAGCAGAGGGGGGTGAGGCTGGGGGTGCCGGTGGCACCGCAGGGGCACGCGGGAGCTGCCACCCCCCACGGCCGGGGGCTTCAACGCAGCCCGACAGCCTCACCCATCTGCCAGCACGTGGTGCTGCAGGTCCAAGAAGCCTTCACCGAGCGCTTTGGGTGCTCGGGGGGGTTCTTCCCTCCCAGCACGGGGGGTGAATGTGGGAGCTGGACTTACCGAGGCAAGCACAGCACCTGGGAGCCCTCCGTCCCGGCCGCTCGATGTCTGCTCCATCCCCACAGGCAGGAAAACCCCTCCCAGGCAGCGAAGCAAGGCCCTGTTGGGGAGGAAAATGCTGTGGGTGGCCCCCATGAATGGGACCACGTTCTCCCTACCACCCTTCTGTCCTCCCTGCCACCCCTCTGCCCTCCCCACAGGCAATCTCATTCACCCTGTGCAGGGAAACAGCCACGTGCCGGGCTGGAAAAGGACTCCCCGTGCCTTACCGGAGGCGAGGGCTGCAGTTCGAGCTGCCCACCGTCACCCTGGGCACCCCCAGGCCGTGGGAGAAGAAGAGGAAGGAGAGGAGCAGCCCGTCCAGCCGGGATTTGTGCGTGGAGAGGAAAACCAGCGGCACGTCGGGCTGTGGGGACGGAGGAGGCGATGAGGACTGGGTGCTGAGGGGGAGATGTGCAGCCGCGGCGTGCCGGGAGCGGGCGGCCGGGCTCCTCACCGTCGTGGCGGCCCTCAGCACCATCTCCAGCTGCCCTCGGTGGAGCTGTACGCTGAGGAAGAGGCGGCTCAGGAGCCGGAGCAGGACCCAGCTGCACAACCTGCGGGACGGGGCAGCACAGCAAGGCAGTGAGCACCCCTCCAGGGGCCGTGGCTGCACCCAAAGCCCCCCGGAGACCTCGGTCGGGCTACGAGACAGCACCCAGGCATCATCCGGGGACGTGGCCGCTTCCCTCAGCTCCCTCACCCCCCTCCCAGGCACAGTCCTGACCCTCCCCTGCCTCAGTTTCCCCAGCCAGGCACAAATGGGGCTGTGCGAGACGGTTCGCTTCACCGCATCGACTCCCGATCTCACTGCTCAGCTCCCATGAAGCAAATAAACAGCTTTATTATAAATTAAGTTAAAACACTAAAGGCTGGATGTGACAAGACCACCCCCCTCTCCCCCCGGTAACAAAAGCTCAAGTCAATTACCCCTCCATCTCCCCGTCCTCCCGCACGCTGCTTACGGGAAGGATCTGAACGCTTTTATCCCCTGGGTAATTTCTTCCCTTTAAATACTTCAGACTGCTCAGAAGGTTCTTTTATTACAGCTCAATCAGACGAGCAATTAGGGTACAATGCAACCTTTAATTGCCAATTTCTCAATGACAGGAGGTAAAAAGGAAAAAAAAAAAAGGGGGGGGGGGAGAAAAAGGCGAAATTTTCTTTTGCTTTGCTTTGATTTCCATCCCCCTGGCGTGGCTCCCCCCCCCCCCCCCCCCCCCCCCTACTCCAGCATCGTGTTCCAGCTCTGCGGAGGGGAAAATGTCCCTAGGAGGCCGTGCGAGACCCCAAGGAGCAAATCCCCCTGGCAAGGGGCTCCATGCCCCAACTGAAGAGCGGGAGGGAGCTGGAGTGGAGCAGCGGGACTGGGAATGCCCCAGCCGGGGGCTGGGAGCTGCCGCGCGGCCCCGCACCCACCTGAGCACGGGGAGGGAGAGCGGGGCCTGGATCCCAGCCAGGATCTCCAGGGCTTTCTCCTTCCACCGCCGGTGGGACTCGCTGTCCCCCCCCGAGCCACGGGCCTGGCCGGCAGCGACGTCCCGTACCCTGCAGGGGAGGGGAAGGGAGGGAGACGAGGTGGGAAGCGCGGGTTAACGCGGGTTTTTTTTTCAGCCAAAGCCGCTGTGAGTTACAGTAATTACGATGTACCGGCTGCCAGCCCCGTGCTGGATAATTAGCAGTGACAAGGGGCGAGGTGACAGGTGCCTGACGAGGCCACGTCACCCGGCGCCGCAAAGCAGCAGCAGCCAAGAGACCAAACACGGAGCAGCCTCTGCACGAGGACGCGCCTCTGCAGGGCCCGGGTCCCGCTGGGGAGGTGACACCGAAGCCCCCGGCTGTCCCCACCGACCTGCGGCTGCGGCAGACTCTCTCCGGGAGGTCCCTGGGGGTGTCGGCGGGCACCTTCCAGTCCCAGACAGCCAGGAAGCAGCAGAGGCGTCGAACCAGCCAGCCCCGGTACCTGGGCATGGAGACAGAGCGGCGTGCCGGCGGTGAGAGCAGCCGGGGCTGCGGGACAGAGCACCCCCCTGCTTTTTTAGGGGGCTGTTACCGCGTCAGCCTCCCTCGAACTTGCTCTTTGCACATTTAAGACTTTTCTCCCTGTTTTACAGCTGGGGAAATGGAGGCACTCCGCTTGGTGCAGAGCGCTGCTCCAGGCCGCCCCACTCCTCACTGGATTGCTGCCCGCTTTCCTGGCACACAGAAGGAAATCTGGCACTGCTAGGGAAGAGCTGGGGGCTTCCAGGCTGCGAGGAAAGCTCTCCAGGCACCCTCCAGCCCTCCCTGCCTCAGCAAGCCACCCCTGCACCTGCTGACATGTCCCCAAAGCTGCTCTCACCAGCACCTCTGCCAGCACCAGCACTGCTGCACATGTCCCAAGCCAGGGACTTTCCCAAATCCACCCCAAATCAGAGCTGGGCAGCACCACTGGGTCAGAGAGGGGTGTAAATGATGTTCCAGACGTCGCAGAGCGCGGGGGACCCAGCGTGCGACAAGGCTGTGGGTGCCCAGGCAGGGACAGAGGGTCTCCACACCTCCAAGCTGTCTGCTTTTGATCTCGGCCTCCCATCTCCAGCCTCGTTTTTAGCATCCCGCAACTCCTGAGGCGCTCTGAGCGGAGATGAATTATTCAGAGTTTGAAAGCTGGGAGCTGGGATGTTTCAAGCAGAAGGGAGCGTAATGACCCGATTTGGAAAAATACAGCGCAGAATTGCTGAGCCGCCAGGGACCGCTCGGAAAGGGAGAGGAACCGGAGGAGTCCGGCACCTCCAAAAACTCGGGCTAAATTCAACGACAGGCGTTTGGCAAGCGAGCGGCTCCTGGGCGGCCACGTCAGCTCCTCAGCTGGAGCAGAGGCTGGTTCACACCAGCTGAGATCCCCACGGGGCCGCGGGGAGGAGGAAGCGCATGGGGGCTGGCGAGGCCATCTCGCGTCTCCCAGGGGTGGGAGCGAGCTGGCCCCGCGTGCGTGAGCTTCTCCTTGTGCCGGAGCCAGAGGGGAGAACGAAAACACCCTCTGCCCCCTCTCAGGCTCTTCCCAACAGCTTCAAGAGATCAAGTTTTGATTTAAGGAGTCCCAAGCCCTTGACACCTTGGCTGACCGCTCTTCCAGGCCACGAGGGTGACAGTAAGCAGAGGAACGGACCAAGCCCTTTCCTCTCTGCTGTTATTATCGCTCTGCGCTTGGAGATGTGGCTTCCACTCAAAAAATAATTAACGTGACTACTTTCTGGACTAATTAGTGAGCGAGGATGACAGAGAGGCGTCCCTGCACTCCAGTGCAGCAGGGGAAGTCGGTTCCCGAGGGATTCAGACAAGAACAAAACCCAGAAAAAGGGATTTGCCCAGCGTCCCTGGCACGGGGCTCTGCTCCGAGCGCCCACGCAACCACCGGTACCGACGGTCCCGTCCTCACCTGGTGTCTTCCTCCGTCACCTGGGCGGCGCTGCGGAAGCCGAGGGAGGAGAGCTGCGCGTGGTAGAAACCATCCTGGGAGCAGGACAAGGGAAAAGGCTGGAGGTTAGCCCAGACCAGCTGGGAAAGGCAAACCCACCGCCACTGCACCCCCAGCCCCTCGGCCGAGCCCCCGCAGCGGGCTTACCCAGCTCCTCGGCGTGCAGGTCTGGCAGCAGCGCCCCGTGAGCGGCCGGTATTTGCCCAGAAAAGGGATGAAAATTTCCAGTTTCTGCCCTGAATCACAGACCCAGGTTTTCATCTGAAGAGCGAAAGAAAGACAGGGAGAGGGAGGGATGGCACGGAACCTCCTTGCCCTGGAAATATGAAGTGCAGGCAAACGCGCCCCCAAATGCACCGGGGCGAGGAGAAGTCCCACTTCTAAACTCTCTGGGGAGAAATAAAGCTGCCACGTGCTGGTGCAAACCTCCCGTGGCCAAGCCCCAGGTTCATCCTGCAGCTGCCTTCCTCCCCGAGCAGCCCCCTACAGTTAGCTTTTAAAGGGGGCTTGTAAAAAAGATGGAGAGCAACTTTCTGCTCGGCCAGATAATGACAAGACAAGGGGAAATGGTTTTAAACTAAAAGAGGGGAGATTTCGATTAGAGGTTAGGAGGAAATCCTTCACTCAGAGGGCGGTGAGGCACTGGCACAGGCTGCCCAGAGAGGATGGGGGTGCCCCGCCCTGGAGGTGTTCAAGGCCAGGTTGGACGAGGTCCTGAGCAACCTGATCTGGTGGGTGACATCCCTGCCTGCGTCAGGGGGTTGGAACTGGATGATCTTTGAGGTCCCCTCCAACCCGAGCCGTTCTATGATTCCAGGACACATTTGTGTGCCACTGTCACCGGAGGAGCGTGGGGACCTGGAAATGGTGAGACCAGCACCCTGGGGTGATCACCGTGCTCCAGCAGGAACAAGCGCTCGGAGAAGCGTCCGGCACGGCCCGTGGAGGTCAGCTGGGGAGAAAAGGGCAGGAGAGAATCAGTGAGAGTCAGGGTGTGCAGGAAGGCTGTGGAGGCCCCTTGCCCCCACGACAGCAACCAAGAGACCTCTCCCCACACAACCAGGGTGGAGGCGATGGCAGCATGGGACCCACGGAGTGCTGGGAGGAGGTGCTGAGCCCCTCTCCCCACTTCAGGCATTTGAAGGGAAGGGACTGGCTCCTTGGTGGGGAAATGAGTTGTTCTACTGCAGAAAGAGAGAAAGGGAGGGAAAAAAAACAGCAACCAACGCTCCAAAAGCCCTCGGGAAAAGAATTTGTTCTTTGTAATACAGCTCCGGCACGGCTACAATTGACTTTTCCCTCCCACACCTTCCTCCCCGCAAGCAAGGAGTTGCCAATCTGTACCCAACAACCCCATGGCATCACCAAGACACAGAGATCCCCAGGACGGCAAGGACAGGCGAGAGTCGTGCAGGCAGGGTGGGATGTAACGCTGTCCTTCTGCAAATCTCCCCTCCCCAGACACCTGAGAGACACTCAGGCTGAAACCCTCAGTGCTTTGCAGCCCGGGCTCCACGCTGCTCTTCAGGGAGATGTTTACACCTCAAAATGAAGGAATAATCCTTGATTTTCAATCCCAGATTTTCAAACCCAAGCAAGGAGTTGCTGCATGACACCAGCCAACAGCAAACGCACCGACTGCTGATCAGCAGGGACACTTCTCCCTCTAAAAAAACAAATGCAGAAAAGTAAACCGTGCTAATGTGGCTCACGGATGCCAGGAGGAGCGGGGTGACAACCACAGTGGGGACATCCCAGGGTCACTCACGTGCCCACACACGAGACCCCTCTGGCAGAGCCGGTGCAGCCCGTGGAGGCTGCAAACACTTCTACCCCCGCTTCACTTCGGAGCAGAGATTTTAAAGTCATTTTATTCCAAGAAACAGCACTCAGTGAGGCTTCTCCTGGCAGCAATGGGAGCGCGAGCACTTGCTCACGCAGAAAAACAACCTGTTTTTCAAATCTAGCAGGGGAAAAGAAGGAAACAGGGGCCTGGCATCAGCCTGCCCCCGGCCACCCGGGCACCTGGCGGGAACCCACAGGGGACCCGAGCAGGGTACACCATGCCTGGGTACACCGGGGCGCTCGTGGCACGAGGGAACAGGGCCAGCACACGCTGGCACTCACCATGTCCCCGCCACGGGGACAGCCTGTCCTTGTCCCTAGGGAGCCTCACCTGCCTTCGGGCTGTGACGGCGTGGGGGGGACGCTCGGTCTCAGTGCGGGAGGGGGACGCTGCCCCGTGTCCTGTGCCGCACAGCTGGGGAAGAGAAGACAGAAAGTGGGCAGAAAGAGTCGGTTTGGGGTCTGGTCCTGCAGAGGGGGCTGCTGGCACAGGGCATCCCCACGGACCCCACTGGGCTGGGGAGGTGCAGGGGGAACGGACCCCGCATGGGCCCCACAAAGCTCTTGGTGGGGTTTGGGAACCCACCCCCACAGACCCCACGGGCACCATAGAGCCTTGCTCATGGGGAACACACCCCACATGGACCCCTTACACCCCCCATGGACTCCTTTCACCCCACATGGGCCCACTGCACCCCACATGGACCCCTTACACCCCACACGGGCACCACACACCCTACATGGGCTACACACACCCCACATGGGCCCCACACAGCCCACATGGACTCCTTACACCCTATATGGGCCCATTCCACTCCACATGGACTCCTTACACCCCACATGAGCCCCACACAGGCCCCACAGAGCCCCGGGGTCTTTGGGAGCCCATGCTGCACGACCCCACAGGGCCCTGGGAAGGGCACAGGCCCCACACAGCCCCTATAGTCGTGGTCTGGGGGAACCCACCCTACACAGACCCCCAGCCCCCCCAGGGCCATGGTTTGAGGTACGCCCCCCCCAAGGCCCCATAGAGGCCCCACAGGCCCCGGCCCTGCTCACCACCGCCCGGCCCGGCCCGGCCCTGCCCGGCCGCCCCGCTCCGCCCCCCGATGGGCACGGCCCGGCACGGCCCCTCCTGGGCCTCGGACCCCGGGGTGGTGGCCGTGGCCCTGTGTCCCCCCCAGACGCCCCAAATCCCGGTCCCCGTCCCCCCTTGTCCCCCCTGTCCCCCCTTTGTCCTCCCCCCGTCCCCGACCTCCGCAAGGCGACGAGCCTGCGGGGGCTGCGGCGGGCAGGCCTTGAGTGAGGGTGGTGAGGGAATAAGGTGGGGGGGGAAGAAAAATCAAGGGAAAATAACAAGTAAGGAAAAATAAAAAAGCATTTATATAGAGGGGGGGCAGCTCCAGAGCCTGGGCCGGGGCTTGGGGCAGGGGGACTACGTCCTGCCCACCCCAGGCCCAGCTCTTTTGGGGTCCTCCAGCTGGCTCTGTGTTCTTCCATGCTTTTTCCCTCTTTTTTCTTTTCTCGTTCGTCACTTTTTTTGCATGTGGGGGGGAGCTTTTTCTCATTTTTTGGCTCTTCCTCAGTTTTTCGATCTTTTTCTCACTTTTTTCTACTTTTTTCTCACTTCCCACCAGACCCCAGTAGCAGCAGAGCATCGCCCGGCGACCCCGGCAAATCTCACCCCGTACGGAAGCTTTCACGCAGCCCAGCCCATAATTTTTAAAAATTTTCAAGCATTTTCTCCGCAAAGTGCCTGCTGCGGCTTTTCACCCCCCCAGCGCGCCGCCGCCAGCCACGCGGTGGTGGCCATGGTTACCGTATCTCCCCTTCCCTGCCTCGCGCCGCACTGCCATTAAACCCAAGTACAAATAAAGCGCTTTCACAAGCCCCGGCGGCCCCAAAGCCGCTCCCAGATCCTTATTTTTAAATATTTGAATGGAAAGAAGCATTTTTCCCCCATGAAGAAACAGATTGCCCCCGCCGTGTTCGCGCCTGACCTCCCTCCACAGGCGAAAGTGGCCAAATGTTGTCACCACCCCGAGAAATAAAATAGCACGGGACGGAGGGAGCGCGCCGCAGGGCTGCAATCGAGCTCGTTTCCATCCCCGGGGAGCCCCGGAGCTGCAGGCTGAGACCTGGCAGGAGCTCGTCACACCTCAGCATCGCCCACACTGCTCCCGCACCAGCGCTTTCCGTCTGAGGTAGACTGGTACCAGTTCTAGCCAGCCACTGGGCCTGAGCATCCTCCCTGGCAACAACCTCTGCACCCGAGGGAGGAGGCTGGGCGCAGCAATTAACGTTTCTGCTCAATTAACCTCTCCCTGCGCTTCCCCATCGCTGGTGGGGCCGCGGGTTGGCTCAGCAGCAAGTGTGGGGTCAGCCCAGCCTGAGCAAGCCCCCGAGCCCCCGGCGCCTCCCCCGGGGAGCACCGAATTCCAGAGGCATGTGGACTGACGCCACACGCTTTGGGGTCTAACCAGGGCTTTTTTTACAAGTGTTTTTTTTTTTTTTTTTTAGCTTTAATCCTTGGGATTTAAAAATACATATATATGAATTTACATGGCCTCTTTTTTGCAGCAAACCTGGTTACGCTGAGTAGGGGGGATTTTAGTGAGTCACCATGACAACCCGGGTGCTGTTTTGGGGAAATTACCGCGGAGAGAAGGGCTGTGAGAGCCTGGGGAGTGGGGGGGAAGGGGTAAAGGGGGCTGGAGGCAGCACTGGGGCTGGAGCAGGCATCAGCTCCCAGTGGGGCCATGCCCAGCTCCATGGGATCAAGCTCAGTGTTATAGGACCATGCCCAGCCCCGTAGGACCATACTCAGCCTCATAAGACCATGCTCAGCATCATAGGTCCATGTCCAGCTCTATAGGACCAAACTCAGCCCCATAGGACCATGCCCAACCCCCTAGGACCATGCCCATTTCCATGGGAGCATGCTGAACCCCATAGGACCATGCCCAGCCCTACAGAACCATGCCGAGCACCATACAACAATACCCAGCCCCATAGGAACATACCCAGCCCCACAGCTCACCTCGATGTGGGGTGCAAGGCGGTGGCAGATGGGGGTTGGGAGGGCACGGGGCTAGGGCTGGCCAGGGGCCAGGGTCTTGGCGTGCGCAGCGGCCCCGGTCGCACGCCCTCTCCCGCGCCGCTGTCACCCCAGCACTGTCCCAGCGCGCTGGGTCGGGCCAACAGCCGCCGGCCTCTGCTGGCTTGGTCGGGGAGGGAGGGGGGAAGTGTCCGGGCTGGGAAAGGGCTTCCAAAAAAAGCTCAACCCAGTTTCGGGGTGGCCAGAGGTGATGTCCCTGATGGGACGGGGAGGTGGCGGGGGGCCAGCACTGCTCCACCACTGCAGGGGCGAGCTGTCCCCAGCCCTGTCCCCCGGGGCTGGGCTCAGCATGTGCGGCCCCACGTCCTCCGCTTCTCCCTGGGCTGGTGGCGGGGGGGCCCGGGGTGGGATGGGGGCACAGATGGGGTGAGGAGCCCGGGAATATGTGGGTCAGGAGGCAGCAGTGTGGGGCACAGGACCCTGGTATAAGGCAGGATTTGGGGGGGGGGGATCCTGCAGCACTGGGGGCACCAAGCACTGGTGGGGGTCCCCATGCAGTGGTGGGGGTCCCCATGCACCACTGCGGGGCACCGTGCACCATCGTGAGTCACAACGCAATGGCATGGGTCACGATATACCGGTGTGGGTCACCACCCTACACTGGTGTGGGTCACCGTGCGCCGTCGTGAGTCACGGCACAGCAGTGAGTCACGATACACCGCTGTGGATCACAGCATGCCACCAGGAGTCACGATACACCAGTGGGGTCATGACATGCTGGTGGGGGCTGCAATACAGTGGTGGGGGTGATGCTACACCACCGTGGGTCATCGTACACCGGTGTGGGTCATGATACACCACCGTGAGTCGCGATACACCGGTGTGGGTTGCAATGCACCATCGGGAAGCACAATACAATGGTGTGGGTCATGATACACCAGTGTGGGGTGTGGGGCGCTGCTGTGGGGTGCGACACACCATCCCGAGCCACAATGCACCACCATGGGTCACACCACACAGCACTGTCGGTCCCAATACAGCCGTGTGGGTCACAATAGAGCAGTGTGGGTCACACCGACATGGGTCACATTGCACCACCGTGACCCCCACCCCACAGGCACAGCTCACGAAACCCCCTCCAGGAGACCCCCTGTCCCAAGGCTGGGCAGCACAGCCCTATATCAGACACCCGAGAATCCCCCCCCGTCATTTCACATGGCACCGTTGCAAACGGCCAGCATGGGGCTTTGTCCCTGTCCCCCGGCGCTGCCTCCCACCCCTGTCCGGTTCAACATCCTCAGGGTCGGGCCCTGCGGGAGGCAGCTGCAGGGATTTATTCTTTGGGGCGGGGGGGGGGGGGGGGGGTTGGGGGGTGTTTTTCTAATTATTATTTATTTTCCCCGTGTGCTGCCATAAATAACCGACCCCGTCCAAACATTTTGTTCCCGCTCGCGCTGCAAACATTCCTCCTGGGCGGGCGACCCGCGGCCACGGGAGGAACTCGGCTCCGAGCGCTGCCCTTGCACCACGGGGGGGTCCCAGGGCCCCCCGACCCAGCAGGGGCATGGGGCGAGGTGGCTGCTCCAGCTGGGCTGTGCCCCCGTGTCCCCTCCGTGGCGTCGAGAAGGAAGTGAATTTTTTTTCTTATTACAAAATATCTTTTATTGTTAAAAGGCAACGGCCCCCGGGACTGGGGGGGGCTCGGCTGGGACACCCAAAAAACAGGGGGAAAAGCTGATTTCCTGGGCGCACCGTGTGTAGGGTGGGGAGAAAAATCCCTGAACCCCCCCACTGCCGTTCCCAGGCTGGGGTCTGCCCGCTGAGCATCCCAGCACGGCTGGGGAGATGCCACCAGGCTTGGGGACAGGGGATGTGTGGCATGGCGGCACGTGCCCCCAGCCCCACGGGGCCGGGTTTCCCGCGGCAAATTTGGCAGTGAGACGAGGCAGCAGGCGGGCAGGCGCTGCCAGCCGAGAGCCTGCCGCCCGGGGAGGAAAACCGGGGGGGGGGAAAGGGAGAAACGAGGAGGAAAAAGGGAAAACGAGGGGGAAAAAGGGAAAACGAGGGGGAAAAGGGGAAAATGAGGAGCCCCAGTGCGAGCGGGGTGCCCCAAGGGGATGGCCACCAGGACCGGCAGAGACAGCGAAGGCGAGAGGGGTGGAAGGAAGAGCAAAGCTCCCCGAAAACCGCGGCACGAACCCGTCGTAGCGTCGGGGGGCTGGGGGGGCAAGGCGCGGTGCCTCCGGGCGGGGGCGAGCCCCTCACCACGCCGTCCGGGCGCCGCGGCGGCAGAGGATGCGGCGGAAAGCCTTGCGGAAGTCCTGGTTGAAGACGGTGTAGATGACGGGGTTGAGGGAGCTGTTGCAGTAGCCGATCCAGAAGAAGAACTGGAAGACGCCCTCGGGCACCTTGCAGCGCCGGGGGCAGACGGCACCCAGGCTGTAGAGGAAGAAGAAGGGGAACCAACAGAGGACAAAGACGCCGATGACGACGGCCAGCACGAAGGTGAAGCGCTTCTCCCGGTTCGCCTGCGCCTTCCTCCGCCAAGGGCCGGGGCTCAGCGTGGGCGCCAGAACCACCCGCCCCGTCCCCGTGGCCAACGTGTCCCTGGGGCGTCCCGTGGGCCGTGGGGACCCCTCGGACCCCCGGCCAGCCCCTGCTGTCGCCACCGCTGCTGCCGACGGCTCCTCGGGGCTGAGCAGCGAGGTTCTGTCCGCCGGCAGGGGGTGGGGTCCCCGGGTGTCCCCATCGGCGGTGGGGGTTGCGTTTGGGGGCGCCGAACCCAGGGGGCTGGGGGCCGCGGGGGGGCTCTGGCCGCGGCGATGGCGGCGCTTGGCGATCAGGTAGATGCGCAGGTAGACAAGGATCATGATGAGGCAGGGCGCGAAGAAGGAGCCGATGCTGGAGGAGAGGATGTACCAGGCCTCCTCGTTGAGCTTGCACTGCGGCCGCCCGCCCGGCGCCGCCTTCTTCTCACCCTTGTAGACCAGGGGCGGCAGGGAGATGACGGCGGCGATGGTCCAGACGATGAGGATGCTGCACTTGATGCGGCGCGGCGTCCGCTTGGCGTTGTACTCGATGGCGCGGCTGACAGACCAGTAGCGGTCCAGGCTGATGGCGCAGAGGTGCACGATGGACGAGGTGCAGAAGAGCACGTCCAAGGCCAGGTAGATCTCGCACCACGTCTTCTGGAAGTACCAGTAGCCCAGCAGCTCGTTGGCCAGCGAGAAGGGGATGATGAGCGTGGCCACCAGGATGTCGGCGGCCGCCAGCGAGACCAAGAAGAGGTTTTGGGGCGCCCGCAGCGAGCGGCTCGTCAGCACGGCCATGATCACCAGCACGTTGCCCGTGATGGTGAAGAGCACCAGGAAGGTGATGGCGGCCGCGATGGCGGCGGTGGCCTGCACCGAGTACCCCCCCTCGGGGCTCTCCATGGCGGGGGACGGGGGCACGGACCCGGGATCCGGCCACCGGCGCTCAGCGGCCCCCCGGGACGTGGGGGACGGGGCGGGAGGATGAGGATGGGGTGGGTTGGGGGACGGGGGTCCCGCTCGCCATCCTGCTGCTGCTGCTGGGATGCCCGCACCCTGCCTGCCCCCTGACCGCTCCCTGCCCGTCCCCGGTCCCGGTCCCGGTCCCGGTCCCCGCCTGCCGGTGCCGGTGCCACCGGGCTCTGCGCCGCCGGGCGCCGCCTCCGTGGGGTTTTGATCGGGCGCGGGAGGGCTCTGAGCCGCCCCCGCCCCCGGGGCGGACCCGGGCGGCACCGGGGACACGCGGAGGAGCCGGGGGATGCGCCGGGCTCAAACCCGCCCCCCCCGGATCGTGCCACCCCCCCCCGGGATGGTGTCCCCCCCCTCCGGTGCTTGCATCCCCCCTAATACTTGTGTCCCCTCTGGACCCTCGTCCCTCCCCAGTACCCGCGCCCCTTCCTCACTGCCAGCCCCCCCAGCACCTGAGCCCCCCCCAGCACCCCTGTCACCCCCCCCAGCACCCCTGTCACCCCCCCAGCACTGTCACCCTCCTCGTAGGAACCGCATCGTGCGCCAGCAGCCACGTCCCCTCCCGGGCACCCTTCTCCCGTCCCTTCCTTTTGGGGTCCCCCCCGACACCTCCTCGCTGCCCCTGTGCCCCCCAGGGCTGGATGAACCCCCCCGATCCCGGCCACCCCGCAGCCGCCCCCCAGTTTGGGGACTTTGGCCCTAAACCTGCTTTTCCCCCGATGGCTCCATCCCTAAGGGGTTTGGATGGGGCACCCAAGCAGCTCCAAAAACCGATGGCAGAAATTCCTGGAATCGCCCCTTTTTGCCATGATTTCGATGCACTCAGGACCCGACCTTGCCCAGGTTTCAAGACACCGATGCCAAAAACAGACACACAAAGAACCCCGCTTGCTTAGCGGCCCCGTTAAAACCCAGAAGAGAAATCTCCGACTGGGATGACGAGCAGCGGAGTGGTGGTGCCCAGCTCCATGCCCCGCTCTTCCTGCCCCATTTCTTTTTATTTTATGAGAAAAAAAAAAAAAAAAGGCTACCTGGGCTCTGGCACTTGTGCTGAGGGTGTGTGTGCAGGTTTGCCTGTTTTCTTTTTGTCCCCGAGTGCTGTTTCAGACGGGGCAATCAATGAGGCAGCCGCCCGGCGCCGTAAGGCACCTTTGTCTCTCCAGCTCCCGGATCTCACTTGTTAAAAGACACTTTTATCTCCAGCTCCACGCTTTTGGGGCTTTTTTCCCTCTTTTTTTCGAGGGTTGAAGATGCTTTTGGAGCACTTCTAAGCACCGGGCATGCTGCAGCCGTTGCTGCTCCAAGTTCGCCTCCGTGCCCCGTCCAACAGCAGTGTCCCCATGCTGCGGACCCGTCCTCGTCTCCCTGGTGGGGACACCGACCTGACCCCATTTTCCTCCTCACCCCCCAGGGATGCTGCAGAGGCTTTCCCCCAGCATGGCCCCATCCTTTACCCACAGTCACCACTGAAATTTGGGTTTTATTGAGGGAGAAACTGAGGCACGACAAGGCAGAGCCTCAGACCCACTCCCCAACCCAAAGCTTGATGCGGCGCCGGCACCTGCAGGCAAAAACCCTTTTTTCCTCTTAAATGAGGTTTTCCTGAAACAAAGAGGTGGGCACAGAGAAGTCACCTGTCTGCAGCCGGGGGCTGGACGGGGCTCCCAGCACCGCCTCGCTGCGGGGCAGAATCAGGCCCTGGTTCCTCTCCTGGCCCCGTCCCGCTCCTCACGACCACCTCGCCCCCAGCCCAGCCACGGAAACCACCAAGCCCACGTCAGGAAGCCTCTGAACGCTGAGAAAAGTTTATTTTTTCCCTTTTAATGCCTTATTTTGATACGTACACACATAGTAACTCCCGGGGGGAGTTGAGGAGGGCTCCCCAAACACCGGGCTTGTGTTCAAACCCACAGCCCCAGCCACAGCGACGGGGTCGTGCTCACGGCTCTTGAAGCACTACCGGTGTGAAATAAGGGGGTTTGGCCCAAAACTACGGGCTTCAGGCCCTCCCACGTGCTCTGGAGCAGCGAGTGGGGAGCCCTGTGAGAGGGGAGGGCTCCCACGTGCGTTTCCAGCCAGGTCTGAGCCCTACCAGTGCGCTCCAGCTCCAGCCGTGGGTCTGCCCCGAGCAGCACGACTCTTCCTGCTGGGGGTAAAGACAAACAGCACCGCACGTTCCCGACAGCCGGGCAGATGTGAAACCCAGCCCAGGGCCGGTGGCTAATAAAACCCACCCAGTTTCCTCCTGTGCTTAGTTTTAGAATCACAGAACCACCTAGGTTGGCAAAAAACCTTCAAGGTCACCAAGCCCAAGCGCCAACCCGACTAATTCTACCTTGAAAAGGTCGAAGCCTGCAGTTTGCTCCTGCTGCCGCCCCGCGGCTCCCAGCGACGCCACCAAACCGCAGGGGAGGGACACGGCCACCCTTTCTGGGGGATCTAGGGCAAAACCTACGCTCCACGGTGCCCCAGCTGGCCGACTGCCCGAAGCTGGGTCCCAGCCGCTTCTCCCACCACGGCTCTCGGCACCTCCTGCCCAGAGGCATCGCTCTGCGCCTGCCACTTTGGGGCAAGCCCCTTCCAAGACCCCCGAGCAGCACCGGGCACCCCCCGGTAGCGGTGCCACGAGCAGGGCTCCCCGCTGCGGGTTTCAGACCAGCCGGGGCTCCCCTTCCAGCTCAACCTGCAGGTCGCAGATGCCCGTGAAGTTTATCTCTTCGCCAGCCCGGCCGGCGCTGATGGAGCTGCCGGTGCCGGAGGGAGGGGACGGTCGCTGGATGCCGTCTGCCACGGGGCTTCTGCTCACGTAGGCTTCCAAGGATTTTAGGAGCTGCTTCGGTTTCTTTTTGGTGGATAACTCCAGTTCTGAAAAAGGTCAAAGGAAAAGCATGCAAACGGACAGCAAGGGCTGGATGGTGGCAGGGATGCAGCGTGGAACGCACGCTCCTGGGGTAAGGCATTTACGCAAATATTTACAGACTATTTCTCGAGTCCCAGTGTATCGCCACTATCCCCTCTGGAAAAGGCATGGTTGTTTTGCTCAGAAAAGGCTGCGCTTGGGCTGAGAGCACAAAAAGCTCCTCGCCACCCCCCAGCGGAGCTCAGCACCACAGCCCCAGCTACCACAGCACCCCCCCAGCCGACCCCACTGAAGGGGAAGCCCAGAGCTGCCGGGGGGCAGGACCAAGCCCGCGCCTTGCCACACCAGCAGGACCCCGAATTAAGAGAGCCATTAGCACAGCGCATGCGAGCAGCTCTGCTTCCATCAGGGCCCTCTCCTCCGGAGTAAACATCCCTGCTGCTTAATGTGGTGCTTGCTGCGAAAAGCACGGCAGCGGCCGCCCCGCTTACACGGCACACTACAAACAGCGCTTATGCAACTGAGCGCCGCGCTACGGCAGCGAGCCTGCAGGAATTGGGGTGAGACACGGCCCCATTTGGTCACCCCGCCGGCGTGATTTGCCACCCCGAGGCACCACGACACGGCGCCCCTCCGAAAGCGGCGGGCGCTTGCCTGTCAGATTTGAGACTCCAAAGTTAAGAAGGAAAAAAAAAAAACAACAAAAAAAAAAACGCAGGGTGCTAAGATAATAACACCACTTGTTGAAACAGCTCTGTGTGAAGATGAACGGCTGGGGCCCTCCGTGCATTCTGCCCCGTTGAGTTCATCCCAGCAGGACATGGTGCTCCCAGAAGAGCAGAGAGCACCAGAGCACACCAGGCTTGGTCCCTGCGCCTCGGGTCGCTTTCCTGGCTGGGAGAGGAGGGCGAAGCGTGGGGATACGCACCCTTCAGGAGGAAGCCGGAGTCAGCAACGGTCTTGTGCTGCGATTTCCAGACTCGGTAGAGCTGCAGAAACGCCGCAGCGTACACGTCGTTCAGCACGGCGATGACCTGCTGCCTGCGGTTGCACTCCCTGCCCAGGGACAGAGGGGCTCAGCCGGCAGAGCCGCCACGGCAGCACGCCCGGGGGGACCGAGCGGAGCCGCTTCTCCTCGCTTCTCCCCCTGGGCAGCCCGCGGTGCGGCAGCCCCGAGGGCAGGAGGGCGCAGCACAGCCCGGCTGCACGGCTCAGTCCTCACCTGGAGAGGCATTCCTCCCTCAGGGCCTGCAGGACGATGCGGGTGATGTTCACGGACATGATGCAGAAGGGGAAATTCTGCAAGAGAACTGGCGTTACGTCGGCTCTGCCAGAAGGGCGTCCTCCCTTCCAGCACCCAGAGGTGCCTCGACACCACCAGCCCCTTGGTGCTGCGTCTGCACGGCCCCAAACCCACGCGGTGATGGCTGCAGGGAACAGATTCACGTATCAGGACACTAATACTTCCAGACAAGCTTATACCCAGGCTTAAACCTAAAAGCAGCCAAGACCAATGCCCCAAACCGAAGGAGGTTGGTTCTGCTCACCCTCACTGTCCCACCGTGCTGCTCCTGGCCACACCACGCAGGGTCAGACGTTCGATCTGGTCTGTGCCAGCCCTCTGAACTCGCACAAGTGCAGACCGGAGCCCCACCAGGGAAGCTCTGCTCTCTAAAATCTTATTCCCAGCAAAAAAAAAACAACCCGGGGGTTCGGCCTCAGCCTTTGACCAGCTCTCCTCAGCTCTCCGGGGACCACCTGCCTCACCTGAGCAGGGTGAGGAGGACTAAGCAGCCAGTGAAGCTGCTCTGGCTGGTGGAGAAATCCCTCATGGAGCTGCAGAGCCCTACCACGAATGGCCCCAGAGACCCCACCACCAAGCAAAGAGGCGCAGCACAAAATCAGGCCCTAACTGAGAAGA
This sequence comes from Cygnus olor, assembly GCF_009769625.2. Classification (NCBI taxonomy): domain Eukaryota; kingdom Metazoa; phylum Chordata; class Aves; order Anseriformes; family Anatidae; genus Cygnus; species Cygnus olor. The sequence continues at coordinate 1,109,746 of NC_049195.1, read as the reverse complement.
CAGGAAGCTTTTTGTGCTTGCCTTTCCCTGAGCTTTAGAAAGAGAGAGGTAAATACCACGGCAGAGGGTGAGCAAAGAAGGTGGGAGGACGTGCCTGTGTTTCGTGGTGGGACAGCCTGAAAATCTGCCGAGCCAGAGGCAGCGTCTGCGCGTCCATTACGAAGTGCAGCATTTGCATCAGGCCCAGCATCCCCGTCCCTCGCAGGTCGGTGCCCGGATCCGCACCTTGAAAGCGAGGAGGGTGAATCGAGGGCTGTTCTGTCACCTCCCCTTCGTCCTGGGGCTGCTTTCTCCCGGCCACAGCCCTGGCACTTGGAGAGCAGAGGAACCTCAGCGACCACATCCTGGGGGAGTTTCCTGGGAATTCCCCTGTCTAACAGGCGCTGGAATGGTGCCATAGCCCCTTTGAAGTGGGCATCAACAGGCACTTCTCTCCTCCCCACACGCCGATTCCCACAGTATCTCTAGGAATTTGGATCTTCAAGCTCTACCCGCCCCAGGGCAAACTTGGCTGAAGCTGGTAAACTAAATCAGGGGGATTAAAACCAGTTGTGTACTCGATGCTACAGAGAAGAGGGAGCCATTCACCTTCTCCTGCGGTTTCAGCCTTCATTAAAAGCTGGCCTATTTAACTCGAGTCAACCAGACCGAAAACCCCGGTGAAGCCACACTTGAGAAGACAGAGGCAGCTTTAATCACGCTGTTTTCAGCACGCAGCAGAGGCTGAAAGCAACCTGCGACGCGCCCTCAGTGACAGAGCCCTGACCAGGGCTCGGCTGACAAACCAGCCCTCCAGGGACGCCTCATTAGCCGCAGAGATCGCTTGCTAATGAAGAGCATTAACGGCCCCAGCAAAGCGGTGACAGCAGCTACTTCTGCCCCCTCCAGCTGGACGCAGGCTGCCGAGGGTGCTGGGCAGCTCGTCCAGGCGCGGTCCTGCCTCTGACACCTGGCTGGGGCAGCAGGGGCCAAATATCCGCTGCAAAACAACAGCGGGGGCAGCGACTGCAGGGAGGCAGAGGGAAGGAGCTCCCAAGCCTTTACACCACCTCTGAAGAAGGGAACGGGACCGCCGAGACCTCTCCTCGCTAAGGTTTGCCCCGGGTGTGTGTCCCCACCCCCACCCCCCCGCGCCGTACCTTGGAAGCCGAGCTCCTCCCAGTGCGCGCCGTAGCGCGGGCAACCCAGCCGGGAGCAGGTCAGCTTCTTGTAGATGGTCTGCAGGATCCTCATGTGCACCGCCTCGCTGTCATCCAGGCCACCTGGCAGAGAAAACACCCCCCGGTGACACCGGGCACCCCCTCAGCTGTCACCGCAGAGTGGGACAGGAGCCGCCCCCAGCGGCAGGGGGACGCCGGAGGCCAGCTGGGAACGGCAGCAAACAGCTCAGGGGAACAAGGAGAGCGTCCCTGCTGCGTTCACCCTGCCGCGGGGGAGAACGGAGGGATTAAAAAAAAAAAGCCCGGGAGGGGCCGGAACACAAAGCTGCGCGCTGTGTGAGCGCCGGGGGGGCTACGTAACGCAAACAGCATGGGAAATATTGCGGGCTGGGAAGTTTTCCCTGCCTGGGGAACCGCAACAACCACGAATCGCAGGTAGAGGAAAGGAATCTCCTCGTGCAAGCGTGCTCTGGGCATCCGTCACCCCCCCGGCAGCAAGCACGAGCGTGCAAATGAATGAAGCAAAGGAGACAGGAGGCGTCCTTTGGGATAAGTGCGCGCACCGCGCTGCGCCCCGGGACCCCCGAGCGGTGCTCGGCGTGACACCGGTGGGGCCCACGGCCCGCGCGGGGGGGCACAGGGGACACTCACAGTGAGCCATGGCGAGAGCCAGGTCCCGCTCGCCCTGCAGCTGCTGCTGGAGCCGCGGGGGGCCGAAGAGGAAGCGAAGCAGAGCGGCCAGGCCCTGCCTGCGCGCTGTCGCCTGGATCTTCTTCTGCGGAGAGGAAAAAGGCAAAAAAAAAAAAAAAAGCGATGAGGGTGGGCCGGTCCCGTGGGAATCGGGCGGGGGGAGAAACACCGGTGGGCAGAGCGGGAGGGGAGGGATCGCAGAGAGCCGAGCAGCAGGGCGGGAGCAAGGGGAAAGAGGAGCGCGAGGCGAGGGGAGAGCACGAGGCGGGGAACAGGGCGACGAGGCAGGACCCCGAGCGTGGGCGCCCTCGCCGAGGGGACCCGCAGCTTCCCCGCGCCCCCCTCTCCTCCGGGCTGGAGCCGGCAGCGGGGAGCTCGGAGCCGGCGTCCCGCACGCACCCTGCAGGCGGAGAGGTCGGCGGTCTGGAAGTGCTGCAGCGCCTCGTTGAAGGAGATGAGGGGCACGGGACCGGACTTCCCCGGCAGCCCTGCGGGGAGGCGCGGAGCAGCGTCAGCCCTCCCGGCCGAGCCCTGCCTCGAAGTGGGCGCTGGAGCTGGCTCCTGCCCGAACCCCCCCATCCCAGGCGCTTTTGGGATCGGCAGTACCTGGCTGGATCTCCTCCAGCGCCTCCCATTCCTCCCGCGCTCTCCGCACCTCCTCGCTGCTCTCTGCCGAGGGAAGCACGCGCTGGAGCCAAGAAGTGGGGAAGGCCGGGGGGGGCTGCTCGCCCCCCGCAGCCCTCGGCAGGCTCGGAGGCGGCCCCTTCCCCTTCCCCGCGCCCCACACGCCCCCGGCAGAGCCCAAACCCGGTCCCGGGGGCTCCGCAGCTCCCCGGGGGTTTCCACCGAGGGAAGGGAGCAGATGGAGCAGGAAGGGAGGGGGGCAGCTTACCGGCGGCCCCCCCGAACGCCCGCAGGAGGCCGGGCTGCCTCGGAGCCGAGATCTAAGCCGGGAAAGAGACGCAGCGCTCAGCGGGGCCGCCCCCTCGCCCCCCGCCGCCCCCGGGCCCCCCGCCGCTCACCCCTGACACCCCGGGGACCGGCGGGGACAGCGGGGGCTCCTCGGGCGGCGCCGGGGGGGCGCTCATGGCCTGCGGGGGGAAGGCGGCGCCGGTCAGCGGGGGGCCCGGGGGACCCCAAAGATCCCCAATGAGCCCCCCAGGGGTCCCCAGTGAACCCCAGGGTCCCCATTGAGCCCCCCAAAGAGGGTCCCCAATGATCCCCAATGAGCCCCCCAAGGGTCCCCAATGACCACCCAAAGGGGTCCCCCCAAGGGAGTCCCCAATGAGCCCCCCAAGGGGGTCCCTAAGGGGGTCCCCGAGGTCCCCACTGAGCCTCCCAAGGTTCCCAGTGAGCCCCCTAACGGGGTCCCCCAAGGGTCCCCAGTGAGCCCCAAAAAGGGGTCCCCGAGGGTCCCCAATGAATCCCCCAGGGGTCCCCAATGTGTCCCCCAAGGGGGTCCCCGAGGGTCGCCAATGAGCCCCCCTAGGGTCCCCAAAGGGCCCCCCAAGGTCCCCTTAGCCCCCCTAAGGGGATCCCACACGGGGGTCCGTCCCCAGTGAGCCCCCCCAGAGGGGTCCCCAGGGGTCCCCGATGAGCCCCCCAAAGGGGTCCCCAGGGGTCCCCAATGGGGTCCCCGCTGAGCCCCCCAAGGCCCCCAGTGGGGTCCCCAAGGCCCCCAGCGGCCCCCCCGTGAGCCCCCCACGGGTCCCCAATGCCCCCCCCGGGGTCCCACTGAGCCCCCCAGGGGGGTCCCCGAGGCTCCCACTGAGCCCCCCCGAGCCCAGCCCGGGCCCCGTAGCCCCGCCCCCTGCCCCTTGACCCGCCACCCCCGGCAGCCCCCCGCCCCCTGACCCCTCGCCCACCGGAAGCGGCGGCGGGGCCGCCGGGCCCAGCCAGCTTCGGCGCGGCGCACTGCGCAGGCGCGGCCGCGCTGCCTGCCGGGAGCTGCAGTCCGCTAACGGGGGGGAGGGAGGCGGGCGGGGCGGGGCGGGGGACTACAGCGCCCGGCATGCACCGCGCGGGGAGGGAGGGGGGCGGGAAGGGCCGGAGGGTGGGCGTGGGCGGGGGGCGGGGACGTGGGCGGGGCTCCGGCGGCGTGGGCGGGACTCGAGTGGGAGTAGGCGTGGCTTGGGCGGGAGCGGGCGGGATTCGGGGCGAGAGTGGGCGGGGTTTGAGCGGGAATGGGCGGGGCTTGGGCGGGAGTGGGCGGGGCTTGGGCTTGGCGCGGCGGGTTCGCGGTGCCGGCGGTGGCACGCCGCAGACGGGAGCCGCGCCATGGGGCCGTTCGCGCTGCTCGCCTTCGGCCTCGGCCTCGTCCTCTTCTTCGCCCTGCTCCGCTGGGGCTGGCCCCGCGGCCCCAACCCCTTCGCCGCTGACGCCCGGCGCCCGCCGGCCCCGCTGGTCACCGACAAGGCTGCCCGGAGGGCGGTGCTGAAGGCAGGTAGGGGTCGGCGCCCCGTCGCCGTGCTCCCCGGGGCGTCCCGGGATAAGTCCGGACCCCCAGCACCCGGGACCCACAGCCCCGGGATGTCCCGGGACCTCCAGACCCCGGGATCCCCATCCCTGGGATGTCTCGGGACCCCCATCTGCCAGGCGCCCAGTCCCCGGGATGCCCCGGGACCCCCAGACCGCGGGACCCCCAGGACCGCTGTCCCCGGGATGTCCCGGGACCCCCATCCCTTGGGACCCCCATCCGTGGGATGTCCCGGGACCCCCATTCCCCACGACTCCTGTCCCTGGGATGCCCTGGGACCCCCATCACCCGGGTGTCCCGTGCCCGGGATGCCGCAGGACCCCCATCCCCTGGGACCCCCATCCCCCAGGTGCACCATCCTCGGGATGTCCCGGGACCCCCATCCCCGGGACCTCCATCCTCAGGGCCCCTATTGCCCCCCCCCCGAGTGCCCCATCCCTGTGGCATCCCCCCCATTGAGATTTCGGGAGCCCCCGCTGAGGACGCCGCTCCCGCAGTTTTCTCGGCAGACAAAGTCCCCGCGGGGCTGGATGCCATCGTCATCGGCAGCGGCATCGGGGGCCTGGCGGCGGCCGTGCTGCTGGCCAAGGCCGGCCGGCGGGTGCTGGTGCTGGAGCAGCATGGCAAGCTGGGGGGCTGCTGCCACACCTTCAGTGAGAAGGGCTTCGAGTTCGACACTGGTAAGCGCGGGTGCGGAGAGGGAGATGCTCGTACGGGGTGGGAACCAGCCCAGGACCCAAAGCCCTTGGGGGGGGAACCCGGGGACGCTGCCCCCACGCAGGGAACCGGGGACGCAGTGTCATCCCCAGCACGCACCCAGCACTTTGCTGGGACGAGTGGTGGCGTCTTGTAGACCTGCCCTGACCAAAAATTCCCCTGCTGAAAGAGAGCACGGCCACGGTGCTGCCGTCACGACGCTGCTATCGCGACATGCCCCGTCGCTGTGACACAGCCACATCCCTGTGGCACCCCCAGTATGGGCAGGTCCCCGCGGCACGCTTCTTCCAGCGAGACAAAGTCGAGCTCCGTGCATCTTGCAGCATGCCCAGGATTAATTATTGACAGCAGCGTGGCGAGGAGGGGAAGTTTGTATCAATGTGTACCAAAGTTCCTGAAAAACCACCTCAAAATGCAGCGTTAGCACTTGGATTTCCTTTTGAACATGAACTCTGCCCCAGCAGCGGGAGGCTGTGGGCACCCTGCCAAGCCCGGAGGAGCCGGGAATTTCACAGGAATGCGGTGCGAGGAGAATAAACCCCAAAATAAACAGAATAAACCCCAAATCCCCCCACAAATGCCCCGCCGTGGCTTCTTGCAGGGATCCACTACGTGGGGGAGATGCACGAGAGGTGCATGATGCGCTTCATCGTGGACCAGCTGACGGAGGGGCAGCTCGAGTGGGTCCCCATGCCGGCCGCCTACGATGCCGTGGTGCTGGGGGAGCCCAAGCGCAGCAGGGCGCACCACGTCCTCACGGGGAGGAAGGAATACTTCGATGGCTTGAGGGAGCGCTTCCCCAGAGAAACGGCCGCCATCGACGAGTTCGAGCAGCTCACGCAGGTACCGGGGGCACGGGCTCGGTCACGTTCCCTCCGCTCACGGGGCTGTGGTTGGAACGCTTGGCTCCGGTTCCTCGCTCTGGGGTCACGCAGGGGAAAGGAAGTTCTTCCCCTTTGCTGCCCTGGGGACAGCTTTTTGGCGACCACACAGCACAGTGGCGCTGCACAACCTGCCTCCGCGCAGAGCGTCACCGTCCCAAACACTTCAGGAGAAAAACCTCAAAATCTCCGTTTTGTACTCCAAAAGCCCTGCATCGCGCACGGAGCTTTTAACCCATCTAAGGACACCCCGGATGTGCTCAGAGCAGGGCGTGAGCAGTGAAAGAAAGGAGAAAAATCCACTCCGTGCCCAGCCCCTGGTTGTTTGCAGCCCTGGCGGCCTCCCCCAGCACGGGGGGGGGGGGGGTCGGGGGCGCGCTGCGACAGCCCCCCTCTCTCACAGAGCATCAGCGGAGGGATGAAAGCCGTGGGCATGCTGAAGCTGCTGCCCCTGCCGCTGGCCCGGCTGCTGTGCCACTCGGGGCTGCTGCCCTGGCTCAGCCCCTTCTGCCGGATGGCTTCGCGCAGCCTGAAGGATGTGGTCGACAGCCTCACTGCCAACGCAGAGCTCCGCGCCATCTTCAGCTACATCTTCCCCACCTACGGTACGGCGCCGCGAGGCTCGGACACCCTGTAGGGGTGAAGTTAGATCCTTTATAACAAAACTAACCCCCCCCAAATCCTGCTCTGCTTTGCTTTTTGGATGCATGCCGGACATATCCCAGCTCCCCGCGCTTGGCTTCGCATCGCGTCGCTGCTGCCGAACCGCTCGGAGCCCTCGGTGCCATCCTCAGTGCTGTCACAGTGCGTCCCTGCCCGCTGTCCCCTGCTTGCCTTCGTCCCCAGGGCTGTGGCTTTTCCCCTGCATCCTTCGGCTTCCCAGCAGGAATCCTGAACGCGAGGGAGCAGCCATCCTGCGCTAACCTCCTGCTTGCCTCCACGCTGTGGCCTTGGCACAGCCCTCCTGCCCTGAACCTTCCTGCTGCCCGGCTCCGGGAAAATGCTCCTTATGCTCGCCCTTTTTCCAGGCGTGCCCCCCTCGAAGGCCAGCTTCTCCATGCACAGCATCCTGGTGAACCACTACCTCTACGGCGCCTGGTACCCCAAAGGGGGGTCTGGGGAAATTGCCTTTCACACCATCCCCATCATCCAGAGGGCCGGGGGCAACGTGCTGGGCAGGGCGCCGGTGCAGAGCATCCTGCTGGATTCCCAGGGCAGAGCCTGCGGTGAGCGATGGGACAGGACGGGACGGGACACGCAGCTTCCCCCGCCGGTGCTTTTAACCAGAGCTTTTTTCCCCTCCTTGCCTCTCCCCTCCAGGCGTGAGTGTCAAGAAGGGGCAGGATCTGGTGAACATCTTCGCTCCCACCATCATTTCAGACGCTGGATTATTTAACACCTATGAACGGCTCCTGCCGGCGGAGGCGCGGGCTCTGCCTGGTAAAATGCGACGGGAGCAGCCTTGCGGGGCGGGCCGAGAGCTGCTGCCTCCAGTGCTGGGTTTGATTGGGATTAGCGCAGTAATCCCCTGTCAGCCAGAGCGTCCACATCAGGAAGCAGCTTTGTAATTCTTTGCTAGGCACCAGCAAAACCCAGCGGTGATCCGAGTCCCTTTGCAGGGGCTTTATCAAGGCTAAATTGGCTTGCTGGAGCTGGCATTGCTGCTTGCTTGCTGCAAAAAACGTGGCACAGTGCCCAGGAGCTTGTGAAAGCTGGTGAAACTCCTGCTCCAAGATGAGCTTAGCGCTGCCACAAAATTCCCTGCTGTCTCGGTGGGAGCTTTCTAGACAACGATATTGAACAAGTGTTCAGTGTTTGCAGAGCGGGAACACAGCTGAGTCACAAAAAGTAGTTAAATGCACCGAAAGCTCATGCCAAGGTTACCCTAAGACCTCTCCAGTAGGACACAACGGCTCTGCCACCGTCTGTACAGCTGCCAGCTGCCTTCCTGCCCCTCGGGGACAGGAGGACATCACTTTTGCAAGCCGACACAATCAAGGGGAGCAACACAGATCTGAGAGGGGCTTCCTCTAGCAAAGGAGAAGCTGCCACTTCCCCGTAGCTGAGCAGCCAGGAAAATACTAATTTTCCACTTCTTTCCCCCATATTGCAGAGATCCAGTCCCAGCTTGGCATGGTGAAACACGGCGAGGCGAGTTTCAGCGTTTTCGTAGGTCTTACTGGCTCGAGCCAAGAGCTGGGGCTGGAAGCCACGAACTACTTCGTCTACCCAGGAAATAACCTGGATGAAATGTACGTTCGCCCTCATCTCCGACGTGCTTCGCTGAGCATAGGGAGATAAATTCCTGGGTGGTAGCTCGGAAAATGCTCAGAATGCTCTTGGCAGATCCTCGCTGCGTGGTGATTCGGCTCTGGCAGGTGTTCGCAGAAAGGTTTGCATGAACCTGGCCCCAACCCCTGTGTTTCTCTGCAGAATGAAGCGGTACCTGACTTCATCCAGAGACGAAGCCGCCAAGAGCATCCCGTTCCTGTTTGTCACCTGCCCCTCGGCCAAGGACCCCACGTGGGAAACGAGGCACCCAGGTGAAGGCTGAAGCTGGGAAGCGACTCGAAACCTCTCGCTGGGTTTTGGTTCATTTGCCGACTGCGGATGAGGAGAGTTTCCCCTAAAGCAGCCAAATAATGCCCTGGGGGTTTGGAAATAAGGGGGGTGCGAATTGGCTTTGTTCAGGGAGGGGTCTGAGGGTCTCCGGCGCAGCCAGAAGGTGCTGAGCAGCTTGCTCTGTGACGAGGGGAAAGGGAGGAGGGGCTCCATTTGGTGACTACACCAAGGATGTGCGACCACAGCTACCTGGACACGTCCCAGATGTTCATGGGATTATGGGGGGGCTGGGTTGGTGGCAGCGAAGTGGTGGCATCGAGGGGGCAGAGGGACACAGGCCAGCCTTGTCCCGCTGCAGGTAAATCCACACTGGCCATCGTGACCTTTGCCAAATACGAGTGGTTTGAGGAGTGGAAGGACGAGCAGGTCAACAAACGGGGAGATGCTTACGAGGACCTGAAGAAGACCTTTGTGGACGCCGTCATGGAGGTTGTCTTCAAACTCTACCCCAATATTGAGGACAAGGTGAGGAAACAAGGGCTTCACGGGTCCTCCAGCTCCTTTCCTGTGTCCCATCTGGGTCTGCTGGGTCCTGGGTCGCACCAGCCTGTTCAGCAGCCTCCTGACCACGCATGGTGCAAGGGGGCTGGCTGCTGTCCTCCGGGACCACGCTGTGCCCAAACTTGGCCACGAACACCACCCAGGGGCTGCAGGGAGCCTTGTCCCAGACCATGCCCCATGTCTGGGGGCACCAGACCCCCTTCGCCATCGTGCCTGCCCTTGTGCCCTGCAGATCGAGTACATCTCTGGAGGGTCGCCCCTCACCAACCAGCACTACATCGCCAGCCCCCAGGGGGAGATCTACGGCATCGACCACGACATCGCCCGCACGCAAGCCGAAGCCATAGCCACCATGCGGCCACAGACGGCTGTCCCCAACCTCTACCTGACAGGTACCACAGCCCCTGTCCTCGGGTGAGGACGTCCCCAGGGAATTGGGGTGGGAGGACAAAAATCTTCAGTCCCCCAACGGCACGAGGGGACGAGCCACCTCCGTGCCGTGGGGTGCCGTGAGAGCTGCTGGCACGCACTGAAGCGCATCGCCGCTGCGATGCAGGAGGAAAGGGCTGGGCGCCCCCCAGCTCCGGGACATGGCTGCCCTGCTGGTTTGGTTCCACTGGGCAGGATGAAGCCCGTTCCTGCTCTCTTCTAGGGCAGGATGTCTTCATGTGCGGCTTCATGGGAGCCCTGCACGGAGCCCTCTTCTGTGCCAGCGCCGTCCTCAACCGCAACGTCCACCTGGACGCGTTAAGGCTGAGGAAGCGCACACGGGCCACCACCAACGACTACAAGAAGAGAGATTGAGGCCCAGCGTCCCACCAGTGCCCCCTTCCCCTCCCAGCCCAGCAAATCACCCCCGCACCACAGCTCAGTGGTGGCTTTGGCATAGGTAGCGCATCCTCCTCGCACACAGCTCCGAAGGATGGAAGGCCAGGAGGAAGCTGTTGCCGAATCTGGTCGGCTTGCCTCAGGTCCTGTCCAGCTGGAGCACGCCTCCTTCCACCACAACGCACACCACCACCCGGTCCTGGCTGCCCTTTTGAAGGGCAAATCCCTTTTCCCAGCACTGGGGACACCAAGAGCTGACACGGGCAGCGTTGGCCGGGAGCAAAGTTGCAGCACTCCCAAAAAATGGGGTGTGCCAGAAGGCAGAGCCCAGCAGCTTCCACCAGCAGCACCCTGCACAAACCTGCCCAGGCAGCATCAGACCCATTTGCTGTCAGTCCCTGGGTGGATGATGGCTGCATCGAAGCGAGGGCAAATCGTCCCAAGCCAGGGCAAGCCCCGTCACTGCGTGTTAATGAAGGCACAGGAGGCTCAGCGAGGCTCTCCCCGTGAAGGAGCCCGCTCCTGGCTGCAGCCCTCGTCCTGCAGCCTTGCGGCTGCTTGCTGTCAGCAGAGTTCAGTGGGTCAGCAGAGCAGGCGTTGTTGCACGCCAAATGGATTGATTAAAGCTGGATTTAAGGTTACTGAGGAGCCATGGCACGCAGTGCTCTCCAGCTCTATGGGGTGTCCCACGATGTGCCTTGCTGCAGCGGTGTCGCACGCTCTGCAATCACACAGCCCTCGGTCCAGTGATGCTGCAGAAGTCGGCGCTGCTCATCACCTGAGATGTGTGATGGTGCCAATCCCCACTCCTGTAGAAATAGCAAAAAGCCCGGCCTGTCTGCTGGCCGGGAGAAGCTTGGGCACACACTCAAAGCCCTTTCCGACCGCCGCGGTGCTGGGAAGGGAAGCATGTGAGACTAAATAAAAAAGCCTTGTGATGCCATCAGTGCCCCGTGATGTGGGAGCAGCAGCGCTGGGGTTAGGGTGGCTTGAGGGGCCTGCTTGCATCCCCCATGGGACGCAGAAAGGGCTGAGCAGAGACATCCCTGCTCTCCAAACCTCTTAGCTCAGATCCCCCCAGCTGGGTGGCAGAGAGCAAGGACAGTGGTGGGCTCTCAGGGCTTCCCACCAGCCTGGGCAAGCTGGGGAAGGAGAGAGCTGTGCTCCTAAGGAGGGGGCCAAACCCCATCGCTAGGGGCTGTCCTGCACCAGCACGGCCTGCTTACAGGGACAATAAAATAACGGGGCACCACAAATGGGTGCCCCCAGCGCGTGGTGCCCAGCTGGCGAGTGCCTCCCAGTGCCAGCAGGGTTAGCTAGAGCCGTGCCGGCTGAGCAGCCCGGCTTCGTGGGCTTCATCCCGCAGTTAAAGTCCTGCTGGGAGCCCACGGGGGAGCTGGAGGGGGCAGTTTTCCGGCAGCCTGCTAGGGAGCAGGAACCAGACGGATTTGGGGGGACTGGTGTGAGGGCAAAGTGACCGCCACGTGGGAAAAGCAGGGGAAGGAGTTCCCACACCACAGGGACTTCTCTCCAGCCCTCTTTTCCCCATCCCATGCAGGGAGGTGCAGGTGAACATCCCCCTGCCCTTGCCAATGACCCCCTTGGACCAAAATCCTCTTTTTTTTTTTTTTTTTCCCCCTCCCTGCGTGGCACAGGCTGAACAGTGCTCACCAAGCCCAGTGGCAAACTGTGGCCATCTCCTGCCCCAGTGACTCATGCCCAGGTGACATCTGGCAGGTGACAGGGCACTGCTCCTGCCTTGCCCTCCTCCTTCAGCCCATGCTGGTGCTGAGTCGAAGGAGCACTCGGGGCTCACCGCCAGCCTGAGCTCCCCGCTGGGGCTGTGGGGGTTTAGATGCCACTAACGTGCCCGAGGGGACGCCCCAGCATGGCGCAGGCAAGGCAAAGCCGGGCTCTCATCATCGTCAACACCGATTTCTGCAGCAGTGCCAGCGATGAGGCGCTCGGGGCCCGGAGAGGAGCCAAGAGGGAAGCAGAGAAGCTTTCGAACGCGCTCTCAGAACTCAACTACGAGGTGAAGCTGATGCACAACAGGACGGCCAAAGAGATGGAAGACCTTTACCAGCAAGGTACGCGCCCCTGCGGCACCGTCGCGCTCCCCAAAGCCCAGCCAGCTCCCGCTTCCCACCTCTGCCTCTGCCCAGCTTGGTCTGAGCACCCTGTGACAGCCGAGTCGCTACTCAGCAGCAGCTGGGGACTCACCCCACAGCCAGACCCAGGCCCTTTAGGGTCACCCCACCACGGGGGCTCAGATTTGGATAGGCAGGGGAGTCCCCAGCACACTGGGAGCTGTTCAGAGACCCCAAATCGTGGCCATGGATGGCAGAGCTTAGGTTCGGCTGTGCCCCCACAGAGTGCAGCTGCGAGCATGGGGATTTCTTCGTGAGCATCATCTCCAGCCACGGGGAGGAGGGGGCCGTATTCGGCTCTGACTGCAAGCCTCTTAAGCTGACCCGGATCTTCCGGATTTTGTCACCGCAGAATTGCCCGGTGCTCGCTGAAAGACCTAAAGTCTTCTTTATCCAGGTAACGCAGCAGCTGGTGATAATTTGATCCCTTTTTGCTAAGGTTCTGCAGTTAGACTAGCACAAACACAAGCTGTTAGCATGTATTTGGTTTAACTGTGGACTTTGCTACCCCTGTGCGAGCTTGGTCTCTTCTTCACCCCCCCAGCTCCCCCCCACAACCCACCACCCCTCTGTTTTTCATGCTGATTTTGGGGTCTCCTTACTCACTGCACTATCCCCCCCAGATGCCACCAGGGTGTGGATAAATCAGTAAGAGTTGCCTTCAAATTCCATCACCGTGCCCCCCTCCTGTGGTGGGGCTGGGAGAAGCGCAGGAGGGGCCTGGTGGTGCGGAGGAAAATCCCCACACCTGGTTCCCTGGGGAATGGGAGCGTGCCCTGGCAGGACAGCACTGGGAGCTGTAAGTGATCGGCTCAGGGAGGATTAGGCTAGCTCCCTGAGGAAACAAACAGTCTAGCAACCTGCAACCTTGACTGATACCAGCTCTGCTGCTCAAATACGCAGATACACAGAAATCTTCAACTGAAAGCGAGTGTAAATTACTCACGGTGCTCGCTTCCTTCTGGTCAAAGGGCTCAGCACCGTGCAGGGCATGGTGACGACCAAGGACAACTCCAACAGCCAAGCCAGCAAAACCGGGGACCGGTGCGGGCCCACGCTGACACCTCGCCCCGAGGGCTGTCCTCCCTTCGGGCTAACACCACAGTGTCGTGCTGGTCCCCTTGGCATCACCGTGACTCCCAGTGGCCTTCACCCACCTCTCGTTCAGCGCAGCTCCTTTGTGGGCAGCTCCGGGGGCCAAGCGAGGATTTACCGCTGGGGCTTTGTTGCACAAGGGGATGCGATGGGTCCTCAGGGCGGGCTCAGCGGTGCTGGTCCTCCTCCAGCCTTCCCAAAACCCCATCCCTGAAAGAAAGCAACAAAGCACCACATGGAATCAGCAACCACACACAAAACGTTACACTCCAGGGGGAGTCTGCTGGCGCTTTCCGAGCAGACTCAGGGGTCTCTGGGTGTATTCCTGGAGCCCCAAAGGGAACCAGGCTCACATAGGCAAGAGAGGAGGCAGCACGGCTCATGGGGAAGGGAGGCTCAGCAAAGCTGAGCTCGGGCCTGGATGGATGAGGAGGGAAGAGCCTGGAGAGGAGCCATGTGGGGCCTGGGGAGCGGGATAGGGTGCAGAGTTCTCCTGGGGGTGCTGCAGGTCCACAGGGGGGTCCCTGAAGACCCCAGGAGCTCTCTGGGAGCAGAGCAAGGGAAGCCAACAGCCGTGGTTCTGCCCACAGGCCTGCCGGGGGGGCACGCTGGACCAGGGGGTGTTTTTGGAGACTGACGGCGGGCAGCCGGAGCCATGCAGCTTCTCGGAGTACCTCCGCATCCCTCCCAACACCGCCGTCATGTTTGCCTGCAGCCCGGGTAAGGAAAAGCCTCGTGAGCTAAAACCTGGAGAAGACACGGCCGGGTCCAACACCTCTCTCCTTCCTCTGCAGGCTACGGGGCCTTCCTGAACCCCTCGGGATCCAGTTTCCTGCAGGCGCTGCTCAGGGCGCTGGACGGGGAGGAGCGGAGCCTGGCCCTCAGCCGCCTGGCCACCCGGCTTAACGGAGACGTGGCCCTTCACTTCCAGGCTCGGGGCACCTACGAGGGCTGCAAGCAGATGCCCTGCTTCGTCACCAACCTGCCATGGGAGGTCTTCCCCTTCTCGGCCATGTCCGAGAGCCACTGGCTCCTTCCCAGCCTGGCTGCGCAGGGAGGGCCGGAGGAGGAAGAGCGGCGGCCTGGCTGCAAGAAGTCCCTGGCTACATAGTGGGGGGAGGGGGGGGAAGGGGAAGTTGTGGGAAAACCAGCAGAAAACCCCTCTGAGAAAGTGACCTGGGGTGTGCCAGAACCGCCTGCGGGAGTAGCACCAGGAAGATCTGGGGCAGATCCTTCCCATGTTGGAGGGAACAGGGTCTGAGAGCAGGACTGCCCGAATGAAGCCCGTGACGGCAGCCCTGAGCCCCAGCATGGCTCCAGCGGGGCTCTTGGACCTGCTCAGCCCCCAACTTTCTCCCACGGAGGAGCTCCAGCATTGTAAACTCTATCTTATCTCAGTGAACCTGCATGGGCCGTGGACTTCTTCCTGGAAAAGGAAAAGCTGATGTTTACCTGCCCTACCCACAATGAAAATACTGCTGCTGCGGTGTAAAGATCACCTCAGGCTCGAGCTGTTTGTTCATAAGGCTGCTTCTCGTTCAAGGCTTTAAAAAATGAGGGTGCTCAGTGGGACTTGCAGGCTGGGGGGTTAACTTGGGATGGGGGTTGGGGTGCGGATTTGGGAGCTTTGCTCAAGGCAGGGCTCAGTTCATGACCGAGACCTGGCTCTTTGCAAGCCTCCTGTTCCACGGGTTGCACACAGGGTGGGCTGGGACACCGCACGGGATGCGTGCAGGGGGGGCTGGGACACCCCATGGGACTGAGGTGCTTGCTTGACCTGCTCCTCCTGCACGTTCCTGGGTGTCTGAGGCACTGCAGCAGGCAGGGGATGCCCCCACCCGCGCCCCAGGGCTGAGCAGATTTGTGCTCCCACGTTAACTCCTTAACTCCGCCGCCTCCACCCCGAGGGCCTCTCGCAGAAAACCTGGCTGTATCGGTATTTCTCAGCTTAGCCCCGCATAACTGGGCTCCGGTAAACAGAGCCCTGCCCAGCTCGCAGATAATTTGTGTTTCGCTAAGCATTTTGCCCTCTCCTGGACTTTGAGACCTCCATGGGCATGCGGTGCCGCTGCCCCGAAACAACCCCATGCTCAGCACTCACCTGGGGCCTGGGTCCCCATGTCGCGGGACCTGCTAGGGTGCTGCTTCCCTCTACCTGTAGGAAGAAAATAGTTTTGAGGCCCTTATGGCACCCCCAAATCAGGCTGGAACTGAGCAAGGGGGTTGAGGAGTTGTTGGAGGAGCACAATCCTTATTCCTTTGGGATATCACCCTGAAGACATGCAGCAGAACAGCACTGATCTCCTCGCAGAAAGGTGTGGAAGGGCACTCCACCTGACAGCCCACCACGCGACCAAACAGCATTTTTATTTTAATTCCCTGCTTTCACCCTTTCTTTTAATTCTCTCAGCAATGGGGTCAACTGGGGGGAAAAAAAGGCAAAAAAAGCAGCCCTCCCTTTTCCTCCAGCCCGTCCCTTGCACACACCACGGGGTCAGCCAAGCCGGAGGCGAGTGTAGCAGGGCGGATTTTCTCCTTTTAGAGAAGAAGTGGCGGAAAGGGGAAAGTTTCTTCCATGTGGAAGCAGCTGCAGGCACTACCCAGAGGTGCCCTCAGCATCGGCAGCTCCGGCCGGTGGCAGCTTCTTCTCCCCGTTCCAGGCTGGTCACCAGCAGCACCCCACACAGCCTGGCCCTGATTCCCTGGGCTCCCTCTTTCCCAGTCCGTCCCAGTCCATCCCAGTTTCAGCTGCTGCGCTGGGTCCTGCTCAGGGAGCCTCCCTGTGGGGGAAGGAGGGAATGCAGCAGGACAAATCTCTGAAAGCATCGCTACTGCAGCCTCAGCTCCTCGCTAACCCCACAGCCTGCAGCCCGAAGAGGGAACCAAGTCAGCAGGCAGGGAAGTGCCTGCTGATCGCGAAGCCGATCGTGAAACCGTCTGGAAACTTCTCACACAGGCTGGCAGCTGAAGGCTGTCTCGGCTCTTTCCGGCTGCAGGGTGCTTGGTGACACGCCGTCTGAGTTTACCTGTGCGAATCGAGGCTCCCCCACAAAGCCTAGAACATAAATCACAGCTCAAAGACGTTGTGGGTTTTCTAAAGCTTTTTTTTTTTTTCTTTTTTTTTTTGCAAAAGGAGGAACTAACCTGCACCGTCGCTGCCAGGTTTCATAGATCAGGCAAATAACGCATGCACAAAAAAAAAAAAAAAACCAGAGGTGAAAACAGCGTATTTTTTAAATCATTTATTGACTTTACCACACAGAAAAAAGTACAAAGAAATATAAAAATTCTGATCCTTCAAAGCAAGGTGCGTTGCACTGCAGCAGAAAACAAACCATTTGCTGATTCAAACTGGCAAGGCAGCTGGCCTAACAGGAACGTTTGGCAAAAAATTACGTACCGACAGATACCATCCATTCGAAAACATCTCGTGTCCAAAGGGAAAAGGTTTCACGCACCTTGACCAGTTCGAAACACATTGCATAAATTCAAATCCCATTTAAAAAAAACGAAACAAAACAGAAATCAACAGAAGTCATCCCCAGAGGTTTCACGCCGTTGGGTTACGGAGGCTGCTGCCAGGAACCGAGGGCACCTGGGAGCTGCTGGGCAGGAGGAGGCTGAGCTGCGAGTCCCCCGCTGCCACACGAGCTCTGCCGGCCGAGGCTCCTGCCCTCGGTGCTGGCTCGGCCTCTCGGCGCCTTCCTGCTTTGCCAGAGCCACCAAGCAAGGCGACGGCTCCGGCAGAGACGTGAGGTTTGATCTCGGCAACCTGGTAAAAAGCTCGTGCTGCTCTGCTCGGCACAACCTGACAGCGGAACACCGCCTGAGACGCCTGAGGTACAGCGGCCCTGCTATCAGAAGCTTCAGCTTGCTACCAACAGCCCAGTGCTCTCAACGGGGGTGGGATTTCCACCAGAACTCGGAGTGACAGAGGACTGAAAGACATCTGAAAAAGCTCGTGGGATATAAAAGCAAGCAGGTTGTAAAAACGCCTTTGTAAACTATTCTTCAATGTTTGTTTTTTTAAAAAACAGGACAAAGCAGGAGCACAGCACAAACTCTAAAACTTCAGGAAGGAGCAGCTCAGACGCACGCGGTATTTCACGTCTTGGCAGATGGTTTCCCCCCGCTGGCACTAGACAGAAGCCCCCACCTCCCACCCCGCATCCTGTCCGTACACCGGCCGCCCGACAGCGCGCCCGACTTCGCAGCCGGCATCTCTGAAACAGCGACGCCTTGTTGCGCGAGCTCCCACCCCTCCCAGACAGCGCATGTCCCTCCAGGGTTACGTTCCCAGACTTGTTTTCCTTTCTCTTCCCCCCACCTCACACTCCCGCTCACCAAAATAGCTTCTGCAAGTACTTTTAGCATCAGAAGTTTGCTACGAAAACCTTGGGAGCTATTTAAAGTCGAGAGGGACTTTCTCCCACTCTCCCTTTGTGCTGGCTGACAGCTAGGGAAAAAAGAAAAAGAAAAACAAAAAAAAGGATCTTTCTCTTAAGCAGGTCAAGCTGTGCACGTAGCCCCCCCTCTCCCCTCTTACAAGAGGAATGAGCCACAAGAAAAACAGAATAGAGCTGCAGCTTTCATCTCCAGGCAAGGAAACCAGGCCCCTGTCAACGTGACCATCTTTAGCGACCGCAGGCAGATCCCCGTTTGTCCGCAGCCTCGGGAGGCTGCAGGAGGGCAGGCCTCGCGCCGCGAGGCGCTCCTGCGGCCAGCGGAAGGGAAATCGGCCCCCGAGCTCGGCGGCTCGCGCGGGGACAGGATTCTTCCTGTGCAGTCAGTCGGCAAGGGGATGACTCACGTACGGTCGGCAAGAGCTTCGGGCGTGGAAGCTTACCCGTGTGAAGAACACCAGATGCGTCATGCCTTTCTTTTGTCTGCCCACATCGGGGAAAGGAAAAAAAAAAAAAGCACAAAATAACAAGCTGGCAGGCACTTTGCGCGCCCTCCCAAAATGCCCTGTCTCAAACAAACATCTTTGGAGTAGAACTACAAAAATAAGAACAGCGTCACAGCTCTAACCCAGCAATCAACACGTTTTGCAGCCTGAAATACAACCGGTACGTCCCGGGCCCTGGTTTAAGTGCTCCACAGCGATACCGAGGCAACCAGCTCGGCGCCGAGCAGCTGGCCGTGTGTGCATTCAGCGACACAAAACTTCTCAAAGCAGGGGCTGGCAGAGGCGCGTGAGCAGCCACGATCCCTCCCACGGGCAGGGCACCCGGCTCGGGAGATGCCTCCACGCAGGAGCCACGTGGAGGCAGCGCGCCCCGCCGTGGGCTGCGACGGCTTCGGAGGCGGTGCTGTGAGCCACGAGGTGCTCAGCACGCCGCGATGCGCCCACGTACGTGCAGTCCCAGGACCGGCAGCTTCCTCACCCCGCAGCGGTCTCGGAGCCGCGCTTCTTCAGCGGGAACAGACCCAAGGACTCGGGCACAGCGAGCCCCACGATCGGCACAGAGGCTGGCTCAGCGCCGCAGAGAAGAGCGCTGAACGCTCACGGGCCTCAGCGCCGCGTTTCTGAGGAAGGGGACTGAAGGACTGCAAGTTCCGCTCATCCCAAACGCCGCCGGATTACCGCACACCTCGCGCTACCACACGGCGACATCCTACGGCAGGGAGGAAAATCGGTCTCTCGAGTCTGCCACAGCTTCACCGCAGCGCTTTGGCACAGGGCTCTGTAAGCCCGAGCGGCCCCTTCACAGCATCCAACCGAACGCCACCGTCAGTGCAAGCACCCGAGCCGCGGGGACCGCGAGGGAACGACCCGCGCGGAGCGCAACCTCCACGAGGCAGGCAGAGGAAGTTTAGGCTACAGCAAAAGGGCCAGGGACAAGCTCCAGCACTTCCCAAGAAGCGCGTTACAGAGAAGCCTCGATGTCAGACTGACATTTTCTTCATCGCAGGGAGAAAGAAAGCAGGAAAATCAAATCAGGGTCCGTGGCGGATGATTTCCAAGCTAGTGCAATCAGCCTCGCTCCGAACCTTAGCATCCAAATAGAAAGGACAGAGGAAGAGATCTCTGTGCTGGTTCCGAAGGCAGCTCTAGGACTCAGAGGAGACAATCCGATGGCTCATTTCGCAGGCAGACTTTTTTTCAAGAGCAGACGTCAGTACAGTAGATGGCCGATTCCACTTCATTCGGACACAGGAGTTCTGCCAGGTGCCGGGAGCTGGCTTTTCGCGGGCCACAGACAAGAGCCTGGACGCCCGGGCAGAAAAGCAGCTCACCTTCAGGCAGCTGGGGCAGGAGAAATGCATTTTAAGGAAGCGAGAGGTTTAACGTTACCAAGGTGCAGGTGCAGAACTAGAAGCATTTCTCCTTCCTGTTCTCTGAAGTCCGAAGACGACAGCAAAGCTACGATTCAGAGTGCTACAGCAGGGCAGTCGGTGGGGTCCCAGGATTCCAGCGCCGGGCATCCTTGTTCCATTCGACACCTGAGGAGGAATCTAGATCTGGAAAAGCAAAACGAGAGGTTTAAGCAATTACCCTGAGAAAGCACCAGGGCTTCAGAGGGCTGAACCTCTCTGAGGAACTTTCAAACAAAAGCCGAGCCCTTTCCAACCGCCCGGCCACCTGACTGCGCCCCAGGGGCGAGTCAGGAAATTCCGGGCAGGGCAAACAACTTCCCCACACCCTGGGGAGGTGAAACGGGGAGGTTTGAGCCGGCAAATTATGCAGGCCTTACCTTTTGATCCAGTCTCTGGTAATCGCCAGATTTGGGCCGTCGACCACCTTTCGATCTTTTCCCTTCCAGAGCAAAAGCGATGATCTTTGGAGACAGAGAGAGGCAGGGACAACGCGGGCAGGTCAGTAACAACCAAATACCTTCTTCTCACTTCGAACAGAGCCGAACTTCTGCTCAGCCAAGGACAAGCTCCACTTACCTCCGTCTAAAGCCCGTATTTCATTTGAAAAAGCACTCGAAACAAACAAGTGTCATAATTTAGAAGCAGCTAAGATTGAAAGCAGGCAACGAGGAGCTTTGCCTAGCAGGCAGAGAACAGTAAGAAGCTGTTCTCTTTTCCCCACCTCAAAAATAGCTTTGCAGGAGGGAAAAAGCAGCAGAGGACAACAGCTCTGCCCTCTGAGCTGCGTCCCTCCGTGCGCTGCTATTTAAAGACAAGTCCTTTGCAACCTGCTACAGAAAACTCCTCGTCAGTGAGAGGCACGGGGTAACTTCACACGTCGTTTCCTTTCCTCCTCTCGCAGCTCCATTTCTCGGAGCTGAAAATAACCGCCAGAGCTGAGGCCGCCCGATTTCCATGGAGACCCACCTTCCTCGTCACAACACCCCCTCTGTTCATCCCCAAAACGCGCCACAACACCCAAACTCGCCCCCAAAACGCGCCACAACACCCCTCTGTTCACCCCAGAGCTGCTGAGGCCGGGGCTCAGATCGACATTAACCCACGCCGCTCAGCGAAGGGGAGGCTTTGGCAGGAAACCAAAGAGAAAAACCAGAGCAGCAGAGGGGAAAGGGCTGCAGCCGAGCACGTCCCAGACAGCCTGGCAGGAAGCTCCCAGCCCACAAGGCGCGGTCCGGGCGAGAAGCAGAGGCGCTCACCTTGCGCTTGTTGTGGTAGGCGACGTACAGGGCAGCGACAACGATGGCCGTGGTCACCAGATAGGCAAAGAAGTGGCTGTTCTCCGACTGCTCCCTGGGAACAGCGGGGATGCTCTTCTCTCTCCCCTTACTAACCGAGGAGCCCCCGTTGCCGTTCCTACCCCCATCCTCTTCCTCTTGGAGCTCCCCGCTGTCTGGAGAGCCTTCATTGTCACGAAGGGGTACAGACGACTGCGACGACGGGTTTTTCTCTCTCTCTGAGCCCGTCTGAGCGCCCTGGCTGCTGCCTTGCTTGTTGGTGCTGCTCCGGCCGGTGCCCTGCTTGCTGGTGTCGCTGCTTTCCTGCCCGTCGGTGTGCTGCTGGCTTCCATTTTCCTTCATGTTGCTCCCTTCCTGGTGGTTGCCAGTTTGCTGCCTGCTGCTGCCTTGCTCATTTTTGCTGTTTTCCTGCCTGTTGCTGTCTTGCTGGTGGTCACCCTTTTCCAGCCTGCTGTCGTGCTGCTGGTCCTTGTTTTCCTGCTTGCTGTCCTGCCGCTGGGCATCATTTTGCTGCTTGTTTCTGTCTTCCTGGTGGTCACCATTTTGCTGCCCGCCACTGTTCTGCCTGTTGTTGTCTTGCTGCTGGCCGCCATTTCCCTGGCTGCTGCTGTCTTGCTGCTGGTTGCTGTTCTCCCCCCCGTTGTCTTGCTGCTGGCCACCGTTTCGCTTCGTGTTGCTGCCTTGCTGCTGGTCGTTACTTCCCTGCCCGTTGCTGCCTTGCTGCTGGTCGTTACTTCCCTGCCCGTTGCTGCCTTGCTGCTGGTCGTTACTTCCCTGCCCGTTGCTGCCTTGCTGCTGGTCGTTACTTCCCTGCCCGTTGCTGCCTTGCTGCTGGTCGTTACTTCCCTGCCCGTTGCTGCCTTGCTGCTGGTCGTTACTTCCCTGCCCGTTGCTGCCTTGCTGCTGGTCGTTACTTCCCTGCCCGTTGCTGCCTTGCTGCTGGGTGCTGTCTACCTGCTTGTTCTTGTCCTGCTCGGTGTTGTTTTCTTCCCCGTTGCTGCCATGACCATCGCTGCCGCCACCCTGCTGGGTTTTCTTCTGTGTCTCGGTGTTGCTGACGCCACTTTGCTCTTTTTTGCCTTCTTTTTCATCTTTGCCGTTGAGACTGTTGCTGTTGACATCGTTCTGGGGTTGCCCACCAGTGCTGCTGCCATGCTGCCGGCGACCTTCGTCACTGAGGTTGTCGTTGCCCTGGTGCTGGGTGCTGCTGCTCTGCGGCTCCCCGTTGTTGCCTCCGTCACTCGGGGGATCGCTCTGGTCCCCGTTATCCGCCTCCTGATCCCGTTTTACCTTTCTGCTGTGGGCTGCCAACGACTCCGAGCTCTCCCCCCACGCTCGGTTCCCGCCGGGCAGGCCGTGGCTCCCGCCGGGCCGGGTTTCCAGCCGCTCAGGGGCACCGGGCGGCGATCCCTCAGCGATCCCGGAGGTGCTGCGGGCCTCGGAGAACTCCGTGCCCCGCCCCGCACCTGCAACAAGCACACAGACCGCCGTCACCGCCCGCAGCCAACGCAAGAAGCTCCCGTGCGGCAGCCCCGGCCCAGGGGACGGAACGGGGCGGCCCAAAGGGCCCAAACCGGGGCGGGCGGCCCCGAGGCCCCGTCCTCAGCCCCCCGGGGGGCGAAAAGCCGAGAGGCTGCACGTACCCCAGCGGGACCCAGCCCCCCCCGGGCTCCCCCTCGCGGTCCCAGCGCCCCCGCTCACCCCCGGCCCCGGTCCCGGCGCCGAGCAGCAGCAGCAGCAGCAGCAGCCACAGCGTCATGGCAGCCCCTCTCCGCGCACCCGGCCCGCTTCCGCTTCCGGCCAGGCGGCGCCGCTTCCGGGAGAAGATCTCGCGAGAAGGGGGCAAGGCGAGAGGGAGCTCCAGGAGCCGCGCGCGGGGCGGGGCTTGGCGAGGAGGGGCGGGGTTAATGACAGGGGCGGGGCTATGGGGGTGTGGGCGGGGCTTGTTGGTGGGGAGAGCGATGGGCGTGGCTTTGTGGGGCGGGGGCGGGGCTCGGTCGGGGTGGGCGGGGCTTATCACCCCGCGGGCCTCAGCAGGGCGCGCTCCAGCCCGGCCGGAAGCGGCGTTTTGGGGCCAAAGCGGCCGGTTTTGGGGTCGCTCCCGGCCGGTTTTGGGGCCGCGCCCGGGCCCCGCGTGGCTCCCAGGAACTGGCGGGTCACGTCCCGCTGCGCCTCCCTTCTCCGTTTCAGTATTTCCCCTGGGGTGTGCTCGCTGCGCCCCCCGTTGCACCCTCCAGGCAGGCACTCCGCGTTTCCGAGGATATTGCCCCAAATCGGGGACGGTTCCACAGCCGAGGCCCTCGCTGCCGTCACCCCCTCAGTGCCGTGGTCCTGCCGCTGCCATCACTCGCTGCCTTCCAGCCCCGCGTCGCCTCGGCTGTCCAGAGGTGCTCTGGGGTTGTCTCCTGCCAGGCACTGATGTCTGGGGGCTTTTTTGGGGGGATTCTGGTAAAATAAAGAGTTCCAAACGTTCTTGGGTCTCGTGTTCCTTGCTGCTATCCGGCGAGCTCGGCTCTGTCCCTCAGCAAGGGGAATTGGGCAGAGGTGGCATCGTTCTTCGTGAGGTTTTACCCCAGCTTTCCCTGCCCTCCCCAAACCACGACTTCTGATACCGGGCCTCCAGGCGCATGAGTTGTGCCCCCGAGTCTCCGCAGTTTGATTTATAGGCACAAATCCCAGCTGCACTCCCGGTCAGCTCGCTCCTTCCCCTTTGGACCAGCGGATTTGCCAAGAAGAGCCTTCAGGTGTCTGACCGCGCCAGGCTGCGCGCGCTTCCCTGTGTTCCCTCGGTGTCCCCGGAGCCGTCTCGTCCGTAACGCACCCTCCTGCGGCGCTGAGCGCTGCTGAACCTTCAACGACCAGCAACAAGTCCCACGTGTCTCCAGAAGGAACCGCAAGGATGCCACAAATTCGTTAGCCTCCCCTGTTTAATGCTGAAATACAGGAAAACAACACAGCATCATCCAACATGCAAACCAAACGAGTCCTGCGCAGCGTTAATGCTTTGGGGAATAATCCTGACTTGGCCTTGGAGCATGATGGATTATGTGGTTGATTTTTCTTTCTTTCTTTTTCTTTTTTTCAGCCCGCTATTCAATTCAATGCATTCCAATAATCCTAACGGCTCGGTTCTGCCCATGCCTGCCTTTCTAAGGAGACAGAAGAACAGTTGGCCCGATGCTTTTGTTGAGATTTAAAACAGACAAGCGAGGCTATTTCGCATGCCCAGCCAATTCGGCTTTCACTCACACCCCTGGAAGTCAAGAGTAACTGAACCGAGGCCAAGTTCCTCTGGATTTACAACAATGCATCTGGGAACTGAATTCTGCCCAAATACCGAGCGCGGGGCTGACATCAGCGCAGCGCCGGGTGGCTCGCACCAGGCTCGCTTTCCTCCGACCCTTTTCTTGACTAAAACAAGATAAAAAGGATGGCGAGCGTGCCCGGCCCCACGCAGCGAGGAAGACTGCAAGGCCACAGAGGAAGAGGAGGGCTGAGGGCCGCTATCGCCGTCCGCTGCAAAGCAGGAGGAGGAAATTCCCCTTGCGTCCCACCCAGCTGCTTCCCAGAGCTGCTTCCCACTTTCCAGGGAAGAGCCAAGAGGCCGAGAGCCGCCAGGACGTGCGGATCCGTCCTGCCCTTGGGCACCAAGCAGTCCCCAGGCCCGGCGACATCGCGGTGCCCGGCGCTGACAATGCCCTCACCTTGCCACAAGTGTCCGCGCCCCCTCCCCTGAGGGCTGATCCGGTCAGGATAAAGGACCAAAAGGAGAAACAATTAGCAAATGGAAGAATTTAACGATGCTAATTAAAATGTATTAAGTGTAGCCACCGCCTCTGCACCAGCTGCTTTGGCAGGAGCCCGGAGCCCGCGGAGCGCCGGCCTTGCCCCGGTGCAGAGCGGGGAAATGGGACATCTGGTGTGCCCCCCCCGGCCCCTCGTGAGGAGCAGGCTCGAGGAAGCCTTTGCTTCGTTTGCTGCTGCTCGCCGGGTTCGCGGCGGAGCTCCTAATTAGCTCCATCTCTGCAGGAGACCCCTGGGACCTCATTAGGCATTTCAATTAGTGAATAGCCAGAGCTACGTCGGGAGAGGGGGCTGGGGGCCGCTGGATCAAGATGGCTGCAATTAGGCAAGCGGGCGGAGGTGACAGAAGTAACCCCGCTTCCCGAAATAAAATAAATATTAAAAAAAAAAGCAGGGAAAGCACCAAGCTGGCTCCCAGATGCTCCCCGCGCTCACCAGAGCTCTCCGAGAAGTTTGCTCCCAAGCTCTCGACGAGGCGTTCACCAGCTCCCAGCAGGAAGACACAATGGCTGCAGTGAGCCCAGGGAGAAACGTCACCGTGGTGGCGAGGGGACGGGAGGGACGCGCTGCCCTCATCCAGCGCCTGGTGGCTCAGTGGCATGCGGAGCCAAAACCGGGACAGCGACGGGGTCACCGTCACGGGGACACAGTTGTCCGATGCAGTTGGGATGTGTCCTATGAAAAAGCAGCCTGCGAAGAGGTGTGGAGCGGTGGATGCCTTGTGTTCTCGGGGTAACGAAGGGAAAGAAATCAGGAATCTTTGGCCCCAAACTTGGGTTTTGTTTTGTTTTTGTCACAAGTTCAGTAAGTGAATTCTCTTAACGGGGAAATAGCGCGGGAGCGCTGCCCGGCCCCTGTGCTCAGCTGGATCTCGGCTCCCAGCTCGGAGGACGCGTTAGGCATCGGCAGAAATGCAGCCTAAAAGTTGTCCCAAAAAGAGGAAGGGGACTACGGATGCCTTTGCCACAGCAGCCATAACCGAAATACGCCAGCCTTTTTGCCCTAGCTGAACCCCAGAATTCTTGTCATTGAAGCGCCTCCAGGAGGATGAAAAACCTTTTGCATTTTTTGAACATTTTATCTCACGTCTTCACCCAGCCCCATCGCTGCATGACGAACGTGCGGATTCCCCGAGCAGCCCGATTAAACCAGGAGAGGTTAAACCAGGAGAGGTTTAACAGAAGAGGTTTAACAGGAGAGGCTGCTTCAGCGTGCTTGTCTGAGCACAGAGCAGAGTGTAACCGATCTCCTCCTCGTCTCCTCCTCGTCTGCAGGAGGAGCAGAGCCACGAGGGCTCTCCTGGGCCGCGGTGGCCACTTGCTCCTCTTCCAGCAGGGCTAATCCCAGCCCAGCCCAGCTCAGGAGCACGGCGAAAGCATCGGAACAGATGTTCCTTTTCCGTATGGGAAAATGCCGAGTAAAACAAAGAAATATTCTCCTGCTGAAGACCAACATCTGTTTGAAGCTGTCTGGCTCCGGTTCAGACTTTAATTCTTGTGACAGGTCTCTTCATGCCTTTAATTTCCCATGAAATCTAATTCAAGAAGTTGTTTGTCTGCAGCCTGCTCCCGGAGTTGGGGAGAGCGAGGCCGCATGCGATCCAGACGTTCCTTGCAGAAAACCAGTTTTTTGGAACGGCCTTTCTAAAAAAAGCCCCGTTTTGCCTCTTTTCAAATTACGGCCCCGCACGTTTTCGGCGACACCCTAATCCCCTCAGTTCCGGAGCTCGCACGGCCGTGCGACACGCTATCAGGATGCCATCAATTAAAGCGTCGTGGCCGGTCCTCCGGGGTGCTGCTGCGGAGGCGTTGTGCCCTAGCCTGTTTCCGAATTTGTTCTTCGAAAGCCAAGTGTTTAAACAATTTTGCGCGTGGAATGGAAATGCCTCCCGAGTCTGGGGCTGTCTTGGGTGCAAGGGTGAATGGAGATGCTCCAGGCACCTCCTCGTGCTCAGAGGCTTTGGTGGTGGCCACCAGGAGCTGGGGCTGCTGCAGGCTCCTCTCGCTGCTCGAGGCTCTCGGCGAGCCGGGCCCCCTTAGAGCAGTGATTTGGGGAGCTTCCAGCCAGCTCCGAGCTGGGGCTGGCTGCGGATTTAAGCTGTCGCTGAAGACAATCCTCAGCTGGACGCAAGGAGCTGTGCTCGCAAGAGTCATCTGGAGCTGCCACACAGCCACAGGAGGCAACGTTTGCCCCAGACCCATCCCCAGTGCTCATGCAAGGGCTCCAGAGTGGCCCCGTCCTGTTTTCTTCTCTGCTCCCATAGCTGAGGGCATCCGTCAGCCATGGTTTTGGTAATCCTGCCCAGCCGCAATCCGTGCACAGGAACTCATGAATCCAGGTGTCATCTTCTGGGGCCACAGCTGCCAGCACTGTCCCAGGGCGCGCACCCATCCTGCACGGCATCTGGCAAAGGCGGGCTCCATCTTCCTTTTCCTTGAGGACCAGGCACACAAGGACAGTCCCTTTTCCTTTTACCTGCAGGTGGACGTCCGCTGCTGCTCCAGCCGGCTGCAAATGCTTCCTCTGCAGCATCCCGGATGGCTCAGCACTGGAAAGGAGAAGAGAAATGTCACAACAAGAGGCTACAGCATCGTTTATTCCACCAAAACCATCAAAAGCCTCCTGGGCAACCTGCTTGGGCAGGGGGCAAGACCAGGAGGCCCCCAGAGGTCCCCCCCCATCCCCAACCATTTGGTGCCACGGTGGGAAGCACCCACCGAGCCGAGAGCCGGTGCCGTGGAGGACACTGCGGTCCCCATAACGCAGCTGGTGGAGGTGGAATGGGCCCTGGGAAATGGAAATCGGCCAAAAAATTCAAAGAGGGGAACGAAATCAGACTGTAAGCACCACGAGTCACCTTTGGGCAGACACTGCTCAGAATCGGATCTTCAACAGAAAACAAAGTCGTGACTTTCAGCGGGAAAACTTTGAGATAGATTTTATTCCCATTAAAAAGACAACGAGACAGAATAGCTGGATTAGCTCAGATGCTGAACTGACCAAAAACTCAAGATTGGTTGAAAATTCACTGGGTCATCCCAAGCTGGTTTTGAGCGTGTCCCATTTCCATCCCTATGGGTTGTTTTGTTCCTGGCTGGGAGGAATCAGGCGCAGGGCACCCCGCAACTCCTGGCCGTATGGCACACACCACTAGCACCCGGCTCGGCTTCCTGGGCACCCCAAAAACCTATTTAATCTGATATACCTGGTGCCCTGCATCCTGCTGCCTGCGTCTCTCCCAAGCTGCGTGCTGCTGGCTCGCTCCATCATGGATTTGTGGCGAACACCCCAAAACCTGCCCGCTGATGTTTTGGGGTGCTGCTTTTGGGCTTGGGGCCACACTTGGCCCCATGGGGGGCCACACCGGAGCCGCGTCCCGAGCCGGTTCCCGGGGCACGGCGATGCTCGAGCGCCGCCGGGGTGAAGGTGGCGAGGGGCAGGGAGCGAGCACCTCCCCCACTGACCACGCTCACGCAGCAAGTTGCAGCTGTAGTTTTATTTCCTTTTGTGAAAAACAACAGGGATTCAAGGGGAACCCCCCCGCACGCACACACGGGGGGCTCAGCCCCAGATCCTGCCCACCCCGGCACCACCGCGGGACGGAGCGGGGCAGGAGCTGCGGGACGGGAGGGCAGGGAGCAGCCGGAGGCACCGGGTCAGTGCCTGGCGTTTCGCTTCTGCCCCCGAGACCGAGCGCCGCATTTGGCGTATTTCCATCGTCGGCACCTTGAGTAGGGTCTTTCTTTTTTAAAAAAAAAAAACAAAACTTTTTTTTTCCTTTTTTTTTTCCTTTTTTTTTCCTTTTTTTAATAAAAACGGTCTTTAGGTCGACTGCCGGCAGCAGCTCTGAGCAGAAAAGCACCTTCCTCCAGAGTCTGCTTACAAAAAAAAAAAAAAAAAGAGTTCAGAAAAGGGTCAAATATTGACCAATAATGGTTTGGCTGCATTTGAATCTTGATTGTGGCTTCTGCAACGTACAGCAGGGAGGGGGCGGACGGGCCGGGCGGCGGGGCGAGCCCCCCCTTAGTCAGCCGGTTTGGTGACCAGGGAGAGGGGCTGCGTCTGCAGCACGGCCAGGGCAGCCTGCGGGGACGGCGCGAAGGACGGAGGCGAGGAGAGGAGAGCCGTGGAGGGCACCGAGGTGAAGGGGATGGGTCTGGAGAGGAGCGAGGGTGGGCTGCCGAGGCTCGAGGAGGAGGAGGAGGAAGAGGAGGAAGAGGAGGAAGAGGAGGAGGAGGAAGAGGCAGCTTTGCCCGAGAGGAAGGCGAGCTGAGCCCTGGCCTCCGGCTTGGTGGTGAGCGAGAGCGGCTGAGCCTGTTCCGAGTGGGTGGCAGCCGGGGCGGCCGGGGAGGCCAGGGCGGCCGATGGTGTGGCGGGCGAATCCAGCATGCTGCCGTGGGACGAAGCGGGGCTGTCGCAGGGCTTCTCGGCCGGCAGGTACTGCACGCACGGCTTCTTGCTCTTGGAGGCCAGTGCGCCTGCGGGTGATGGAGGAGGCCGTGAGCCACCGACAGGCCGGGCGCCGCAGCTCCGGCTGCCCGGGGGGTACTCACTCTCCGTGTCGTGGCTTTGCTGCTGGGCCAGCTTTTCTCGCTTCCTCTTCTTTTTCTTGCCCTGCAAAATATTACCAAGCCCCGATGCGGCTTTCCACAGCCGGAGAGGGGGTGCTCCTGTTGGTGATGGCTTTCTGGACCGACAAGACCCCAAGGAGAAATGGGGCTGACGGTGCCGCAGAGCAGCCCCGGGGACTCAGCACCGTTGCTGCCACCCTCGGCACCCCCAGCCATGAACCTTGGGTCCCCACTTACGTAGTTGTCCCGTGCGGACCACGTTGGGTAGAGCTGCGAGTGCAGCTGCCGCTCCTTCCGCGCCAGCTCGTAGTACTTCGCCTGCTCCTCCCGCGACAGCGAGTGCCACTGCAGGGGGGAGGAAAAAAGCACGGTGTGAGCCCTGGAGCTGTGCATCCAGCCCCGAGGACACGTGGCCCCACTCGCCCCAGCCATCTCATGGCCACTGGGGTCCCCACCACCTCCCCAGGACCCCTGCCAAGGGCCAGTGGTGCCCCAGGATGAGGCACCAAGGCATTGATGGAGGTGGTGTAAAGGGGGGGGCCGAAAGCCGATCGATGGCTCAGAGAACGAAGACCCCGTACCCGTCTCCCCAGGATCTGGTTGATGGCTGCGCTCTCCTTCAGTGTGCACTCGGCCACCACCTTGGCCCTCATCTCCTTCATGTACAACATGAACGCGTTGAGCGGCTTCTTGATGTGGGGCTTCTTCTCCTCCTCCTTCTTCACAGTGACGGGGGATTTCCTGCGGCGAGTGGGGTGGGGGTCAGGATTGGGGTGGACATGACCCCGTCCCCATCCCCAGGGCCACCCCTTCCCCTCCCCACTCACGAGCTGCCGCCGGGGCTGGCGCTAGGCTGGGCGGGTTCCTGCTTCACGATGGGCGAGACGATGGTCGGGTGCGGGATGCCCGAGGGGTGCAGCCCATGGGCGGGCGGCGGGACCATGTGCGGGGAGAAGCGGCTGGACATCAGGCTGCAGCGGGGGGAGCGGGAGGCCCCGTCAGCTCCCCACGGGTGCCGACGACCTGGTTCCACCCCAAACCCTCCCAAGAACCTCAGGAGGAGGTTACGGGAGGACCAGCCCCAACCTGTCCAGGGGCTACCTTCACGTGAGAGCCCGCCCGTGTTGGCAGTGTGGTATCCCGGCCCAGGGGACATCGCTCTTCACCACCGGGGACCATCCCCAGGTATTTTTGGCCAAGGAGGCCACCGCAGCCTCCCGGAGCCAGGCTGTACCCATGCGGAGCTCAGTGAGCACCCACGGCCAGCGCTGCTGCGGGCCCAAGTCCCACATCGTCCTCAGGGAAGTGGCCAAAACCCAGCACCAGCTTGGGGACATCCAAGGGGGTCCCTTGTCCCTGCTGAGAGCCACCTGGACACGGGGACCCACCTGGACATGGAGGCGTTCATGGCGAGGGCTGGGTAGGGGTGCCGAAAGCCGCCGGGAGGGATGGAGTACATGGGCTGTCCCTGCCTGCAAACGCACGAGCTTGAGCAGACAGAAGCAGGAATAAGCGTCCTTCCCCCAGCCCCGGGGACCCTCAGCCCGGCCCCAGCCGATCTTGGTCCCCAGAATTCCCAATTTGTGACTCCCAGCGGGGAGGAGCCCCTGTTCCCAAGCCCTGAGATTGCAGAGGAACGAGCAGATGATGCGGGAAGGAGAGGACACAGGGGGGTGAGCCCATCCTTACTGCGGCACGAGCCAGCCCAGCGGGTGCGGGATCTGGCCCACGGCTCCTGGCGACAGCGGGTAATAGGGGGGCAGCTCGGGTGGGTGGGGCGGCCGCGGGATTCCTGCAGTGGCAGCGGGGGGCAAGGGGAAGCGGCGTTAAAACACGGGCACGGCGGTGCCGGGCACCCCATGACCCTCCCAGCACCCATCTCCCTGCGCCCATCTCCCTCCTTTCACCCATGTCCCTCCAAGCACACATCTCCCTTCATGCACCCATCTCCCTGTACCCATCTCCCTTCCAGCACCCATCTCCCTGCAGCCATCTGCCTCCTTGCAGCCATCTCCCTCCCTGCACCCATCTTCTTCCCTGCACCCATCTCTCTCCCAGTGCCCATCTCCCTGCACCCATCTCCCAGGACCCATCTCCCTCCCTGCACCCATCTCCCTCCCTGCACCCACCTCCCTCCCAGCACCCATCTCCCCCCCAGCACCCACCTCCCTCCCAGCACCCATCTCCCCCCCAGCACCCCCCCCCCCCCCTTTTTCTTCACCCGTCTTTGGGTCGATCTCGGGCGAGAGGTGGCCGGGCGGCGAGCCCGGTGAGAAGTGGTCGTTGCTGTAGGTGATGAGCGGCGTCAGCGGGTGCATGTGGTGGGCGTGCTGCACCACCGGGACCTTGTTGGACTGCGGGGCAGCGAGGGGGGGAGCACGTGGGAGGGCGAAAACCAAAATATCCCCCCCAAAAAAACACCTGCGAGTATCAGACCGGCATCGCTGCCAGCTTTGGAGTGCAGCTCTCCCCGGGGACCCACGCGGTGGCGCGGGGCCGCTCTTACCAAGTGCGCGGGCGACGGCGAGCGGCTGTCCTTGAGCGTGGCGCCGGCCGGCACGTCCAGCAGCGGCCACTTCATCTGCAGGTACTGCAAGAGAGCCGGGGGTCACGCCGCCCCCCAGCCCCGAAACACCCCCCAGCCCTCGGCCAGGGTCACCCCGACCCAGGGGGACACTGCAGGGCGGTGATGAAAGCAGTGTGGGGGTGCCTGGGGCTCTTTCAGCCCCTGTAAATAGTGCGGAGCCCTATTATTAGTAGTGGAGCCCTGGATCCCCTCCACCCAACCTCAAAAGCGGATTTTGGGGCCAAAGGCACAGTGCTGCTGGTGTGAGCCACAACCGCCCCACGGGTGCACCGAGGGCATGGGGGCTGCGTGCAGCCCCATCTGGCGCACCGAGCCGGCACCCGGCCTCGCACCCTCGCTTCTTTCCTTCCTCGAATCCTCACGTCTTCCCTTTCCTTTCCTTTCCAGCCCCGAATCACAAGGGAACGGCACGGGACCGCCGCAAGGGCTGGCGGGGAGGCGAGCGCGGCTTTTTGGCTGCCCCCTGCCTGCCCGTAAACCTGGCTGTGGGAAGAGCGTTTTGCCCCGCTCCGTTCCCGGCACGGGACCTAAGCGGCCCCCCAAAGAAAGGTGCATTGTGCTGCGTTTTTCGGCGGGGGGGTGGGGGGTTGGCGAAGGCATTTCCCGGCAGCCGGCTGCAGGGAGGCACGTCCCGCGAGATGCCAGGGCTGGGGAATGCGGCCGGGACGGGCTGCAGCTGCGCGCAGGAATTTCCCCACCGTACAAACCTTCCTGATCCGAAGCAGCTGGAAGGAAAGCCCAGCTCGGAGCGAGGAGCTGCGGGGAGCGTTAACTCTTCCACCTCTGGAAAGATGCATCCCCGCCTGCATCGCCTCCTGCAGCCCCCCATAGTGCCCCGCGTGTCCCCCCCCAGCATCGCCTCCCGCCTCGCCCCAGCCTCCAGCATCCCCACCTCCACCTCCAGCATCCCCCCGCATCCCCCAGCCCCTCCTGCATCTCCTCCTGCGTCCTGCCCGGCCTTCCCTCCTCCATCGCCCTGCACCTCCCGTACTGCTTCCTGCGTCCCCTCCCACATCCCCAGCATCCCCTGCCATCCCAGTACCCCCCATCCCAAGTACCTCTCATCCCAGTACCCCCCATCCCCAGTAACCCCCATCCCAGTAACCCCCCATCCCCAGTAACCCCCATCCCAGTACCCCCCCTTCCACAGAAACCCCCATCCCAGTACCCCCCCATGCCCAGAAACCCCCATCCCAGTACCCCCCCATCCCCAGTATCCCCCCGTCCATCCCCAGTATCTCCCCATATCTCCAGTACCCCCCCATCTCCAGTACCTCCCCATCCCCAGCATCCCCCACCATCCCAGTACCCCCCTTCCCCAGTAACCCCCATCCCAGTATCCCCCTTCCCCAGTACCCCCCTCCATCCCCAGTGCCCCCCATTTCCAGAACACCTTCCATCACCAGTACCCCCCCATCCACAGTACCCCCATCTCCATTCCTCCCCCCTCCATCCCCAGTACCCTCCTATTTCCAGTACCCCCCCATCACCAGTACCCCCCATCCCCAGTACCTCCCCATCTCTAGAACCCCCTTCCATCCCCAGTACCTGCCCATCCCCCGTACCCCCATCTCCAGTACCCCCCTATTTCCAGTACCCCCTCTAGTACCTATTTCCTCGCATCCCCGCTCTCCATCTCCATTCCCCCCCCATCCCCAGCACCCCCCAGCACCCCCAGCATCTCCGCGTGCCCCGGTCCTGCCAGCGCCTCCTGGCAGCACCAGTACTGCCCGCTGGGAGCCCAGAGCCACGCTGAGAATCCCGCTGGCACACCAGGGAGTCACCCAGGGAAGGCTAAAGCAAGAAGGGAAGTTCCCAAGGCGGCGATTTGCCATATATCACTGGATGTTGGATGGAGCCGTTGGGGTTTTGCTGCCAAGCCTCTCCCCAGACCCCAAAAAGACACATGAAATACCAGCGGCTGCTGCACAGCCCCAAAAAAGCCCAAAGCGAGGATTTCCCAGGGTCTGACCATTCCCACAGCTGCCGGCACAAGGGATCCCCCCAAAACCTGCCCGTGCTTTGCTTCAACACCTGGAGCCGGCACCACGTGGTGCCGCGGGGATGCTCCGGGAGCAGCTTTCCCCAGTCCGGAAGCCTCCGCACGCTCTCCCACCGGGGAGATTTGGGGCAGCGGGATTTTCCCCGCCGGGATGCAACAGTGGAGGGCCGGGGCCGCCGGCGCTGAGAGCCGTAACCAGATCCGCTCCTAAAAAGGCCGCCGGCGGAGGCGGCCAGGGTGCCGTGCGCGCGCCGAGCACGCTTGGTATGCGGGCGGCCCCGTGGCCGGCGCGGGCTCGCGCTGTGACCCGCGGTACACCCTGCGCCGCCAGTACAGTAGGAGCCGTTTCCTGAAGCGCTGGCTTTGATGCGCCCTCCAAATCTCGGTGATCAAAGCCGCCGGGCTGCGGCGGGGAAGTCCCGGGGTCTGGCTGCCGTACAACTCCGCGCTGTTTCCAAACAGCCGCGCGCCGCCGTGCCGCGCGCCACCGAAGCCGCGGCGTTGCGTGGCCGGATTTCAGCTAGGGACGCGGCCCCGCAGCCGTGCCAGGACGACTCTCGAGGTGCCCCGAGTGTCCCCAGGGCCGTGCTGGGACAGTGCACGAGGTGCCCTCGTATCCCCGTGACCGCGCCAGAGCAATGCACAAGGTGCCCCGACATCCCCACAGCTGTGCTAGGGTGGCGCATGGGGTGTCCTGAGCATCCCCACAGCCATGCTGGGGTGACAAACGAGGTGCCCCAACATCCCCAAAAACACATTGGGGTGACACACGAGGTGCTCCAGTATCCCCAAAACCATACTGGGGTGACACATGAGGTGCCCCAAAACCCCCACAACCAAGCCAGGTGACACAGGAGGTGCCCCAACATCCCCAAAATACGTTGGAGTGACACACAAGGTGCCCCAACTTCCCTACAAACACGTTTAGTTGACAAAAAAGGTGCCCCAACATCCCCACAACCATCCTGGGAGGACGCATGAGGTGTTCCAACATCCCCATAACCATGTTCGGGTGACACAGGAGGTGCCCCAACACCCCCACAACTATATTGCGGTGACACAGAAAGTGTCCCAACATCCCCATGAACATGTTGGGGTGACAAACGAGGAGCCCCAACATTCCTACAACCATGTTGAGTTGACACAGAAAGTGCCCCAACACCCAACACCCCCACAAACACACTGGGGTGACACAAGAGGTGCTCCAACACCTCCACAACCACGTTCGGGTGACACAGGAGGTGCCCCAACATTCCCAAAACCACACTGGGGTGACACATGAGGTGCTCCAACATCCCCACAACTATATTGGGGTGACAAAGAAAGTGCCCCAACATCCCCATGAACATGTCGGGGTGACAAACAAGGTGCCCCAATATCCACACAACCATACTGGGATGACATATGAGGTGCTCCAACACCTCCAAACCATGTCGGTGTGACACATGAGGTGCCCCAACGCCCCCCTTTGTTGGGGTGATACACGAGGTGCCCCAACATCCCTACAAACACATTTGGGTAACAAACGAGGTGCCCCAACATCCCCACAACTATACTAGGATGACACACAAGGTGCCCCAATGCCCCCCTAACCATGTTGGGGTGACATAATAGGTGCCCCAATACCCCCACAACCAAGCCAGGTGACACGGGAGGTGCCCCAACATCCCCATAACCATGTTGGGGTGACACACAAAGCGCCCCAACACCCCCACGGCAGTGCTGGGGTGACACACAACATGTCCCGACGTCCCCACAACCAGGCACAGGGTGACACGGGATGCCCTGAGCACCCTCCCACCCAACCACTCCAGGGGCACCCAGGGGACACCCACCATCCCCGCGACCGCACCGCGCCAAGGTGCGAGGTGCCCCGCCGGCGTGCCGGGGTGACGCAGGAGGTGCCCTGCGCATCCCCGGGGCCCTGGCGGGCGCCTTTCGCTCCGCCTCGCCACCCCCTGCCCGCTGCCCCCATCACAAAGGGGGCTTTCTCGTCTATTCTGTAAGCGGAGAAGCCGCTGGGGGACGGCGGCTCGGGAAAGGCCGTATATAAAAGGCTGCTTCTCATTTTGAAGCCGTTTCAGGAGGCCGGGGAGGGGAGAGGAAGGGGGACCCTTTCAAAATATACAAAGAGGGGGGGAGCTGGCGAACGGTTCAGTGGTAATGTGGAAAAATGAAGCCCCCCCCCCCAAGGCCCCAGCCGCGGACACAGGCTCCCACTGTACCACCACGTGCGGGAGCCGCGCGAGAGCAGCAGATTGGAGCTATTAAAAAAAAAAAGGAGGAAAATAGTTGAAAATCGGTCACATTCCAGAGAGATTAGAGCAAGTTCTGGTTCCTCGTTACCCCCCCCCCCCCCCCCAATTAAAACCAGGGGGGTTAACCCCTTCCCTGCCAGAGCTCCGGGACCACAATGAGCCCTCCTGTCTGCCTGTCCCCCCCCCCGGGGCGGGTGAGCCCCCGCGGCCGGACGAGGGGCTGGGGGCCCCGGGGGGGCTGCGCCGTGTGGCGGTGGTGGCAGCGGCTCGCCTGCATGCTCGGGGAGGAGGCGCAAACGCCGTGGGATCCCCTAATGCCCAATTAGGGACTTTAATGAGCGGATTTCCTCTCCTCTTCCGCACACGGGGCTCCTTCCCGGTGAGATGTTTTCCTTGGAAAAGGGGAAGTGGGGAAAAGCCCCAAAGACGGTGCGGTGCATCGTGGTGTCCTGCACCCTGGCGTTGTGTGTCCCAGCACTGCGCATCCCGCTGGTGCACATCCTGGCACCGCGCATCCCGCTGTTGTAGATCCCAACGCAGCACTGCTGAGGGCTGCAATACCCTGGTGGTGCAAACCCCAGCGGGGTCACAGATCCCAGTGGTGCTGTGCGTCCCGGTGCTGTGCGTCCCAGCTGTGTGCGTCCTGGTGCTGTGCATCCTGGTGCTGTGCGTCCTGGTGCTGTGTCCCAGCATGTCTTCTCCCAGGATTTCCCATCCTCCTGCTGCAGGTCCCGGCGTCCTCTCGGGGTTTCCCATTAACAGGTCCTGGTCACAGCGTGTCCTAGCATCATGTCCCGGCATCCCACATCCTGATGCATGTCCCAGCACCCCAGGGCTCCTCTCCATGGGGCTCAGCCACCACCAGCCTCTCATGTGGGGAGAGAAAAGGTCCGTTTGCAGCCCAAACATCAGCCCTCAGCTGTTTTTCAGGGGGGGAAGAAGCTGTCTGAAGGCTCTGAGGGCAGAAAACCCCACAGTGGGTTTTGACTGTGCACGGAAACAAGCCTGCAGGAACCACTGGATGCAGGCGATGCTGGTACCCGGCCACCTCGTCCCCATCCCCAAACCCCCCCGGGTGAGTCGTAGAAGCACCAGGGGATCCCCTGACACCAGTCAGCCACGGGACCCCTGCCCCATCCCGAGGCCTCCCCCCCCCCTTTTTTCCCAGCACCAAATTCCTTGGCGCTCGCAAAGTCGGCGGGCTCGGCGAGCCGGAGCGCGCCCCCGCCGCAGCCCCCGAGCCCTCCTCGCTCCCAGCCTGTTTACACAGCTGCGGGATAACTGACAGCTCGCCCTCCCCCCAAAACGCCTCCGCTCCAGCCCTTTTTCCCCCAAAACGCGTGCCGAAACCACACTGCAGGAGAAGGAGAGGGCTGAGCAGCAGGCGGCAAGCCGTGTTGCACGGGGCGCCTAACGGAGCCCCCCAGATTCTTCGTCGGGGTGTTAGTCACTTGGGTTTTTATCCACGGGATGCTCTGGTCCCGCCACATTCCCAGTTCCCAGAGCTGGGCAGCTGGGCTAAATCCAGCCAAATTTGGCTCCACCGACACACGAGGGATGCAATTTTCCAGGGAAAGGGGTTTTGTGGGCTCCACGCTGAGAGCCGCCAGGCCCAGGGTGGCCTCATCGCCCTTCATTCACTTAACGCCTCTCCCAAGAAGCAAAAAGCTGCAGAAGCCCCAAAGCTCCCGAAGCCTGGAAGGTGCTGCCAAGGAGGTTTCAGAGCAGAGATGTGGGGATGGTGCCTGCAGCCGTTGTGCCCGAAAAATGAGGCAAAAAAGGGGCAAAACCCTCCTGCTTGAAGGCAATCGTGGGATGGGGGAAGCTACAGCAAGTCCCACACGGGGGGGAAATCTCATTTAAATGCCCCCGAATCAGCTGGCATCAGCATCCACGCCAGGCTCCCAGCACCGGCGTTCACCCCATGCAGAGCCATACTGCCGCTGTGCTTTGGGGAAAATGCAGAAAACTCACAGGAAAGGGCTCCAGGGCACGGTAATTCCACATTTTGTTTGTATTTTGAGCTTGTCCTGCGTGGGACACGCCAGGCTCTGGTGGTTCTGCAGGCTGTAAAGCTCAGTGCGTTGGGAAAAGCTGAAAAAAACTCTTGGAACACACTTGGAAGATGCTGGAGCTGCACTGGGATCAGGCATCCTTCGCTCCGGGGCTGTTTCCAGCCTGAACGATGCCAAAAAGGGAAAAATAAATAACAAAAGCACTGCATCCCCGCATGGCACATCACCCGTCCCCGCACCCCTGCGCGGGAGCCGCGGCGTTTCACTTTCCTGCAGCCAATTAGGGAGGGAGAGGTCCCAATTACAGCTGGGATTTACAGCCCGGGACACAAGCTGTAAATCATCGCCCCCTCCCCGCCTCGCTCCCCTCCGAGCCCGTCCCAGCCGAAGCAGCTCCTCCAGATGTTGGCTGCGGCTGCGCGGGGCCGAGACCTTTCCCGAGGGCGAGCCCACAAAGCAGGGGCTGAGCAGGGGGCGAAGGAGAAATCCCCCTGCGAGGCCCTGCCGCTCGCCTTCACACCACAGTCCCTATGTGGCATCCGACCCCAAGCTGGGCCGTCGGTGTTTGCCCCCCCAGACAATGCTTTAAACAGATTTGGGGTCAATTATTGACCTCGGAGCCCGGCGTGCAGCCCTTTTCCCAGCGCTGTCCCCGGAGAGGGGCTTGGGGTGCCCACAGGGACGTGTCCTGTCCCCTCCTGGTGTTCTCAGGGTGACACGAGGTGGCGAAAGCCACCCCAGGTGGGGGGAGGCTGCTTTTGGGGCGGGAGCAACGCGATGCGGGGACTTTGTGACCCCTGCAAAAAGGATGCTCGGCCGTTCCCGCGACGGAGCCCAAACACATCAGCAAGAAGTGGGAAAGGCAAACCGCGCCGGGCTGCGCAGAGCAGGAAAAGAACCCGGGAGCTGAAAAATAAATTTAAAAAAAAAAAAAAGAAGCCTTTGGGGGGCAGCGCTTTGAGCCGACCGTATCTCCAGCCGCCGACCCTGTGCCACCGTGTCGGGGACGCCGGGCGGCATCTGCCCAGCAGCTTGGCCCCGGTGGCGGCGGGGAGGAAGCGGGACGCAGCCGGCTCCTGGCACGGGGACACGCGAGCATCCCGCGCGTTCGGGACCCCCGTCCGCCAGCAATTCCCCTCCCCACCGCCACCACCACCCTCCCGAAACCTGGTGGTGGCAACAAGTTTTTCCCCGCCGCCCCGGGGCTTTTGTCTGCAGCTTTCAGCTCCCGTCCGTCAGGCTGAATGGCTCCATTCATCCCGCGCTCACGCGGCCGCGAGCGGTGCAAAGGGCTCTGGCTGTCCCGGTGAAAAAATCCCCCCAGCTCTGGAGCCCCCGGCCCCAGGGAGCGGGGTTTAACCTGGCTCCGAGCTCCCAGGGGACCAAAAAGCCGTGCAAAGGGACAGGGACGCGGGCAGCAGCTGCTCGAAGCCGTGTTGTGGCAGCAAGGTGGCCCAGCCTGCCCCAAATCCTCCGCTTTTTGGGGCTAAAACCTCCGGAGACGGCGTCCCTGTGTCCTGCGATGCTGTGGCCAGCCTCGGGGGCTCTGCCCCCCCGGGTGGCACCCATGGGACTCCCGGTTTGGGATTCCCAGCGCTCGGGATTCCAAGCGCTCACGTGCAGCCGGGCTGACATCACTACAAAAACCACCCCAAAACACGCCGCGAAGCCAGCTATCGCCATCACCCCCGCCCCTTCTTCCTCCTCCTCCTCCTCCTCCTCCCTCTCCTCCCTCTCCTCCTCCTCCCCCCCAGGGTGCCTCCTGCTTTCCCAAATCGCGGTGCGGGCAGGGGGCACGGCGCGAGCATCCTCCTCCAGCCGGGATGCGCCGGGCGCTGCTCTCGGGCTCCTCTTTCCCCGCTACCGCCCGCGACTTCAAGGAAGAGACGCTAATGAAAAGCAGCTGCTCGGAATACCAGAAAGATGATGAATGCGCGTTAAGTCCCCTTAACAAAACCAGGTCTTATGAGAGTCGCCTGGAGCACTTACTTCATTGCTTTAATTTGTGAATCGTGTTGGAAAAGGGAGGGAGGGGGGCGGAGGGAAAAGCGGGGAGCCGGGTGGGGGGGGGTTTAGTGGAAACCTCCTGT
Organism: Cygnus olor; assembly: GCF_009769625.2. Classification (NCBI taxonomy): domain Eukaryota; kingdom Metazoa; phylum Chordata; class Aves; order Anseriformes; family Anatidae; genus Cygnus; species Cygnus olor. The sequence continues at coordinate 1,069,683 of NC_049195.1, read as the reverse complement.
AGGTCTCATTTAGCCAAAAAAAAAAAAACAGGGTAATTAGCCGAATAGCATAATTAAGGAGCAGACATAAAGGGGCCATTGTGTGCAAAGGCTGAGCGCGAGGAGCACCTCTGCGGCCCGCGGGGAAACCGAGGCACGGCGTGGCCCCGGGGTGCCCGGCTGCCAGCGAGCGGCCCCGCGGCTGCACGGGGTGAGACCGGGAAGCCAAAACGTGCCCCAGGCCCTGTCCTTAACATCTTCCAGGCAGGGCTCCCCAAAACACGCCCCAAACCCTGTCCTTAACATCTTCCAGGCCAGGCTCCCCGCGACGTCCCCACTGGGTTTTGGCGGCGGCACCCACCCGAGCTGCTCCGGCACCGTCCAACCAAACAGCGGGGAGAAGAAGGTTCCCAAACCATGAAAAACAAAACGAAACCAGCAAAATCCAGCACCACCGCGGCGGCTCCGTCCCCGGCACGCACACAGCCCTCCCGCCCTGGTCGGGAGCCGCCGGCGTTTGGCGCAGCCCTGCCCGTGCCAAGATCTGTATTTTAATCATTTTTCTTGGCAGGCGCGTCCCGCGTGTTTAAGAGGAGATATTTTCTTTTGCAGACAGATATGCCTCTGTACGGCAGCCCGCGCAGGCATCGCGAGCTCATCGCAGGAACGCGGCCCGGGGAAAGAGCCGAAACAAGCCCAGGTTTTTCAGAAACATCTCATTTATTTTCGGGACCGACGCGCGTTAACGCCGAGCGTATGGCGGCAGCGCCCATGGGGGAAGCTGTTTGGGTGCCTCAGCCCAACTTCCACACCCTGCGGGGTGCTCGGGTGGCTTTTAAAGGTTCGCCTCGAGCCTCGAATTCCTGGGGCTGAGCTGCCGGCTGCGGGGTGGCTGCAACCTCGCGGGACGGTTTCTCCCCTTTGCCAATGCGGATGCTCCCCACACGAGCCGCAGTGGAGGAAGAGGAGGATGCACGGGGGCGATTTGGAGGCTCTGGATGCGGCGAGGCCATTTCGCAGCCAGAGGTTGAGCGGTTTCACCTGTTTCTGCTCTACAAGATGCTCAAGAGGATGGGATGGATCCGGCACAGAGGCATTGGGGTTCATGGCCGCGCACAAGGCCCGAGCTTTTCCTTTCCATCCCCTCCTTGGCACCTTCATGGTCACTGTTTGGGGTGATTACGGTCCCCACGCTCTCCGGGAGCTTCAGGTTTCGCTCTCTCAACGCCTGTATCCCACTGATCCCCCATTCCCATTGCTCCGGCACAGCCACGGAGAAAATTGGGCTAAAACACCCCAAAGAGCACCGCTGCCGCCAGACCCGCTGAATTCCTCTGCCGGCTTAGAGCAGCCTGGCAACGCTGCGCCAAAAAACGCCACCCTCAGCCACCGGGCGCTTTTGGGAAGCTGCCAGAAAACGATACCGGGGGCAGCAACGCCCCCCGTGATACCAGAGCAAATCAACCTGAATAAACACCGAGAGCAAACCGGTGCTTCGCTGCCTGCCCGCTTTGCGTGGGGACGGGCGCGTTGTCACCCAGCTTGGGCACACGACGGCGTTGCCTTGCCGGATTTCTAAATAATTTGGAGAGGAGAGGTGCGGGAGCGCCGGCTCGCTTGCCATTGTCCCCAACGTCACCAGGAGGTTTCCCTGCTGCCCGGTCATCCCTGGGCAGTGCCGGTGTCCATGTACAGCACCCCAGGTCCCCAGCATCCTTCCCCCTGCCCCAAGCATCCCCCCGGTGCAGGGACAGGGTGGGCTCACCCCAAACCCTTCTTTGATTTTTTCTTTTTTAGTTTTTTTTTGCACGGCTCCATGGGCATGGCGGCGGTGGGGACGGCAGGCTGGCCGGGCGCTGTGCATCCCCTCGCCCTTCGCTGCGACGGGGGAAGAGGAAAGGGGGAAAGAAGGAAAAAGGCAAAAAAGCACCCTGCTGGGGCCGCTCGGTGGCCGCCTGCCTCCTCGCTGCGCGTGCCGCAGCTTGCCACGAAGCCTCTGGGGCCGAGGGCGGGCGGCGGATGCGTCCGCACAGAGACAGTGCCTGCGGGCGCCGGGGCGACGCAGCAATGAAGCCCCCGGGGGTCTTCATGTTTCTGCTCCCCCCTGACCCCCTGCACCCACGCCAGGGTCTTTTGGGGGCCTCCAGGGCTCCATTGAAGCAGCTTCAGCTGCCGTTTTCCGCAAATCCCAAACCCTGTCCCTTGTAATCGTTCCTTATTCCTCGCTGGTATTTGGGACGGCGGCCAGCGGCGCATCGGCTACAAAACGGAGCGGTACCAATAGTGACAAATTGGGAATCTAGCCTTTATCCAGCGGCCGGCCGGTGGCCAAGCACGTGGGGGTTTGTGCAACCCCGGCCCCGAGGCCCCCCTGCCCTCCCCACGCCCCGACGGGATTCGCCCCCAGCCATCCAAAAGCGGCCCCTCGGGGGAAAGCAGAAAAACAACACAGCAAAATGGAAAACCACCGGAAAACAGGACCCCGAGCGAGGAGCCCGCCCGGGGATTTTAAACCCCAAAAGTGACCACAGTGACTTGTGCCACCCTCTGCATTTCCCATATGGGAACGCCGCTTCCTCCAGGGCTAGCGCGTCGCGAGCCGCCCGGCATCGCTCCGCGTCCCGCCGAGAAACGCACCCGGAGATGTGGCAGCGTGCGGCCGGGGCCGGGGGGACCCGTGTGGGTGCAGCCCCCATATCCCCGGGGCACGGCACCTTTCCTGCCGTGCCTATGGGTTTAGGTGTAGGGCGTCCGGCGGGTTGGGATTTCGGGTGCTTCGCGCGTTTCGGGCGCCTGGGATGCAGGGGGATGCTGTAGGGGGGCCGGGCCGCTCTCCCCTAATGCTCGCTCAATTTGCTTAATCAGTTTTCTAAACGCCAAAGCAGGGCCAGACAATGTCAGCCCATTAAGAGCTTTAGGAAGTCGCAGGGAGCCCTTTTCAATGAGAAAGGCGGCGCAGCCCGGGGTCAGGTTTCGGGGCTGTGCATGCCAGCGGGCGCCCGCAACGCGCCCCAAAGTCGCCCAAAGGCCCCAAACTCACCCAAACCCCCAAACACAACCAAACCCCCAAAACTCACCCAAACCCCCAAAACGTGACCAAAACCCCAAAACTTGACCAAACCCCAAAACTTGACCAAAACCCAAAACTCGACCAAAACCCAAAACTCAACCAAACACCCAAAACTTGATCAGACCCCAAAAGTCTCCCAAACCCCAGAACTTGACCAAAACTCAAAACTTGACCAAACACCCAAAACTTGACCAAACACCCAGAACTCCCCAAAAACTCCCCCAAATGCCCCGAACTTGCCATGAGACCGGCGCTGCAGCCCGCCTGGAAGGGACCGAGCGCCCCAAAAGGGACCAAACCCCATTTCTTTCTCTTTTTTTGTCCCCGCCGAGCCATCCCGTCACCTTCCTTCGCGCAAACGAGCCGGGGCACGAGTCCGTGGCCGTTGACCGCAGCGGGGCCAGGGCTCGAGCATCGCTTCCGCACAGCCCCAAATTGGCCCCCCCGGCACTGGGGGTCGTGGGGGCGGAGAGGGGGGGGCACTTACGGTGCGGGCGCCGCCGGGGGACAGGGCTCCGTTGGAGAGGTAGGGGCTGCCCAGCTCGGGGAGCATCAGGAAGGGGTAGCCGGGGTAGGGGGGGCCCTTAAAAAAACCCCCATCTTGCTGTCGTCTCACCACTGGGGAGAAAAGGAGGGGGGGTCAGGAGGGGGGGGCTTGGGGTTGGTCCCATGGGTGTTCAAGGGGGGGGCACTGTGGGGGTCAGCTTCCCCCAGAGGGGGGGCCTGTGGAGGGGGTCCCAGTCTTATAGGGGGGGTCCCACTCCCATGGGGGGGGTCCCACTCTTATGGGGGATCCCATTCTTTGGGGCAGAGGGCAGTCCCATGGAGGGGGCAGTCCCATGGGGGGACCCAGTCCCATGGGGGGGTCCCAGACCCTCTTGGAGGCTCCTAGGCTGGTTCTGCCCAGGGGGTCCCGGCTGCCTTGGGGGGGCGGGACCCGGGGCCGGTTCCTGGCGGGGGAAGCCTCCCGCAGGGCTGGGGGGGTCCGGGCCGGCTGCGGGGCGGGGGGGCCCGGGGCTGGATCCTGCGGGGGGGGGCGGCGCCGCTCGCTCCCGGAAAGGGCTGCGGGGGGCGAGGGGGGGGAGGGGGGGGCGCGCTCCCGGTTCCTCCGGTGGATTTTTTTTTTTTTGGGGGGTGGGGGTCCGGGGCCGGTCCCTCTGCACGGGACAGACCCGGGTTTGGTTTTTTTTTGCGAAGGGGGGGCGGGGACCGGGGGCCGGGCGGGACCGGTTCCTGGGGGGGTGGCGGGGGGGGGCGCAACCGGGGGAAGGGGCGGGGGGGAGGCACCGGGAGAGCGGGGAGAGGGGAGGGGGTGGGGGGGGGAACAAAGAAGTCGCAAAGCTGCGGGGGGGGGCACCGGTACCTTCGGCGAGGGCGTCCCGCGGCTTCTGGAAACTTTCCCGGGGCTGGGGGGGCCGCTCCGCCTGCGGGGGAGCGGGGGGGGCGCGGTGAGGGGCGCGGAACGGGCCGGGGCCTCGCGGCCTCCCGCCGGAGCCCGGCCTCACCTCGGCGTCGGAGCCGGCCCCGGAGCCCCCCCGGCTCTCGGTCTCGCTGACCAGCGACGATTTCAGCTCGTCCAGGTCGCCGTGGGCCGAGCCGCGCCCCGCGCCCTTGTCCTGCTCCTCGCCCTCGTCCTGGAAGGCGATCAGCTCGTCGGGGGCCCCCAGGTCGTCCCCCCCCGCCGGCTCCAGCTGCGGCATCGCTGCCCCCCGGGGCCGCTCCCGCTGCCGGGGCCGCTCCCGGTGCCGCTCCCGGTGCCGCCGCCGCCGCCGCCCGGGAGGGTCGGGAATGCGCGGGGCGGCGGGCGGGGAGGAGCCGGGGCTGCAAACCGACACCGCGGGGCAGGGCAGGGCGCTCGCACCGCCCCGAGCCCCCCCCGGCACGCGGCCCCCCCCCCCCCCCACGCGGCCCCCCCCCCCCCCCACGCGGCCCCCGCTGGGGTCCCCCCCGCTCCCGGCCGCGGTCCGCCCCGGCCCGGGGGCTCCGGCTCCTCTGGGACCCCCCCGTTCTGTGCGGGGTGCCCCCCGGCCCAGACGGGGTCCCCCCCATCCCATTCGTAGGTCTCCATCCCCTTTTGCGACCCCCGGCCCAGACGGGGTGCCCCCATCCCATTTGGGGTTCTCTGGCTCCTTTCGGGACCCCCACCCCGTCCAGGGTGCCCCGTCTCATCTGGGCCCCCCCCATCCCATCCAGGGTTCCCCCCCATCCCATGTGGGGGTCTGTGTCCCCTTTTGGGACCCCCATCCCATCAGGGGTTCTCCATCTTCTTTTGGGACCCCCCATCCCATCCAGGGTTCCCCCCCATCCCATGCCAGGGGCTCCGCTTTATCTGCCCCCCCCTCATCCCATCCAGGGTCCCCAAATCTCATCCAGGGTCCCCCCCATCCCATCTGGGGTTCTCCATCCCCTTTTGGGACCCCCGTCCCATCTGGGGTCCCCCCATCCCATACAGGGTTTCCCCATCCCATCTGGGGTTTTCTGTCCCCTTTTGGGTCCCCCCATCCCATCCAGGGTTCTCCATCTCCTTTTGGGACCCCCATCCCATCCAGGCTGCTCCATCTCATCTGGGTCCCCCCATCATGTCCAGGGTCCCCCCATCCCTTCCGGGGTTCTCCATCTTCTTTTGGGACCCCCATCCCATCCAGGGTTCCCCCCATCCCATCCCATCCCATCCCATCCCATCCCATTCCGGGTGCTCCATTTCATCTGCCCCCCCTCCCCATCCCATCCAGGGTCCCCAAACCTCATCCAGAGTCCCCCCCATCCCATCTGGGGTTCACCATCCCCTTTTGGGACCCCCATCCCATGCAGGGTCTCTCCATCCCATCTGGGTGTCCTCACCCTGTCACTGTCCTGTCCAAGGTCCCCCCCCCATCCCATCTGGGGTTCTCTGCCCCCTTTTGGGCTCCCCATCCCATCCAGAGTTCCCCCCCCCATCCCATCCAGGGTGCTCCAGCTCATCTGAGCCCCCCCCCCGTCTCATCTGGGCACCCCCCACCCCATCCAGGGTCCCCCCATCCCATCTGGGGTTCTCCATCTCCTTTAGGGCCCCCCCCCATCCCACCCAGGGTGCCCCCCTCCTCTGGGTCCCCCCTTCCCATCTGGTGTCCCCCCCCCATCCTGTCTGGGTGCCCCCGCCCTGCCCACGGTGTCCCCCTGCTGTTACGATGTCACTGTCCCACCGAGGGTCCCCACGTCCCTGCTTAGGGCACCCCATGTCCTGCTTTGGGTGTCCCTGCCCTGCCCCATCTTATTGGGGTGCCCCTGTCCCACCCAGGATGTCCCCATCCCAATGAGGTGACCCCATCCCACTGGTGTGTCCCATCCTACCAGGGTCCCCCCGTCCCATCAGAGTGTCCCCATCCCACCAGGGTGTCCCCAGTCCCCATCCCACCAGGCTGTCCCCATCCCACCAGGACATTCCTGTCCCTCCAAGGTGTCCCCATCCCACCAACGTGTCCCTGTCCCACCAGGGTGTCCCCATTCCCCGTCCCACCAGGCTGTCCCCATGGCAGTGGGGTGCTCAGGGAGGGTTCCCCGTCCCACCCCACCCCGGGCAGGGATCGGGGTTCCCGTACAGCTCCAGGACCACCCTGCAGGGCAGGACCCCGCAGAAAACCCCTTTTACTTCAGTCCCCGTCCCTCGGGGCCACCCCACGTTGCCAAACCGACCCCAGCGGGGCACGAAGCCGCCCGCCTGCCCCCAGCCGCCCCCCCCCCCAGCGCCGCACCACAAAGGTCCTTCAGTGGCTTCCCCCGAAATATGGCAGGGAAAGGCTGAAAAGCCCTTTGTGCCCCCGAACCGGCGGTGACCCCGAGCCCCCGCCCGCGGCTCGCAGGGAGCAGCTGCCGGGTGTCGGGGCGGCCCTCGCCGCGCAGCCCCCCCCAGAGGTTTGATTGCCCCTGCTTTTAATTAACAACTCGTTAAGGCGCCGCGCACAGCTGGCAGCGCCCGCGCCGGGTGCGGGGTCCCCCCCGGGGATGCGCCCAAACCCCACAGATCTGTAGGGTTTGGGGGCAGCTCCCCGCACGCAGGGGATTTAGCCCCCCCGCCGTGATTTCTGCTGCCAGGTTTTGGGGTGGGGACGTCGATGTTGTCCCCCCTCCCCGTGTCCCCCCCGTGGTGACAGCAGCCCGTGCACGAGGGCGGTGGGGAGGAGGCACCCATGGGTGCTCGCACCCACGTCCATCCCGCCACCCCGGCACCTGCCGTGCAGGGGGGCGCGGGGAGAGCTTGGTGGTGGGGTGGGGGGGTCCGGGGATCCTGGGGTGTCCCGAGGGTCCTGGGGTGTCCCAGGGATCCCATAGTGGCAGGGGGGGGCATGGTGTCCAAGGGGGCTTGGGGCACCCAGGGGTCCTGGGGCACCGGGGTGTCCAGGGGGTCCTGGGGCGCCCAGGGGTCCCATGGTGACTGAGGGTCCCAGGGGTCCCAGGGGTCCCATGGTGGCCAAGGGTCCCGGAGTGCTCAGGGGTCTCATGGCGTCAGGGGGTCCCGGGGGTCCCAGGGTGTCCAAGAGGTCCTGGGGTGTCCAGGGTGCCTGGGGCACCCTGGGGTCCTGGGGTGTCTAGGGGGTGCTGGGGTGCCCCGCGGTGCCATGGTGACTGGGGGTCCCAGGGGTCCCAGGGTGTCGGGGTCCTGGGGTGTCCAAGGGGTCCTGGGGTGTCCCAGGGGTCCCGTGGTTGACGGGGGTCCCATGGGTCCCACGTTCCCCAAGGGGTCCCGGGGCATCCATGGGGTCTGGGGTGTCCAAGGGTCCTGGGATGTCCTGGGGGCCCTGGGGTGTCCCAGGGGTCCCACGGTGGCCGGGGTCCCCGGGGTCCCCAGGGTGTCTGGAGGGCCCCGGGGGGGGTCCAGGGGTCCTATGGCTGCTGGGGGTCCCGTGGCGAATGGGGGGTCCCGGGCGGTCCGGGTGCCCCATGGTGCCTGGGGGTCCCTCTGTCCCCAGGGGTCCCCAGGTGTCCCCGGTCCCACAGTCCCGGAGGGGGACACCTGCAGCCCCCCCCCCCCCCCGAGAGGCCCCCATGGGTTGGGGGGCGAGCTGTGAACGGCCCCGGGGTTGGGGGGGGCACATCTACAGCGCCCCCCCCCCCTCGGGGGGGCGGAAACCTGGGGGGAAAAAAATAAACCAGAAATCCCCCCAAAACGCCCCAAAACGGGACGGGGCGGGAGGGGGGCGTGGGGCGGGGGGGGCCGGGGGCGGGGCGTGGCTCGGAGGGGGCGGGGCTAGACTCAGAGGGGCGGGGCGTGGTAGACCGAGGGGGCGGGGCCGATGCTCGGAGGGGCGGGGCTATGTCCAGAGGGGCGGGGCGATGCTCGGAGGGGCGGGGGGCGATGCTCGGAGGGGCGGGGCTCTCCAGAAGGGGGCGTGGCCGGGGGCGTGGCCCTTCTGCCTGAGGGCGGGGCGGGGCGTCGCCCAATGGGGGCGGGGCGTCGGTACCTGGGGGCGTGGCGAGGCTGTCGGGGGGGCGTGGCGATGGGGCGTGGCCACCGGAGGGGGCGTGGCCTCGTCGGCGCGGCGCGGGGCGGGCCGGGAGCGGGCGCTGCCATGGCGCTGAACCTCAGCAAGAACGGGCGGGCGCTGCAGGAGGCCTACGGGAGGGTGGTGGCGGCGGGGAGCCCCACCGACTGGTGGGCGCGGGGGGGCGAGGGGGGGCACCGGGATGGGGGGGGGGAGGAGGGATGGGGGAGGGGCTGGGGGGGGAAATGGGGGGAGGGGGGGAAGTGGGGGGGAGGGGGCGGGAAGTGAAAGTGAAAGCGGGGGGGTGGGGAGGGGGCTCTGGGGGTGGGGGGGTGGAAATTGGGGGTGCACGGGGTGTATGGGGGGGGAGGGGGAGGAGGGGGTTCTGGGGGGTGGGGAACGCGGGGATGGGGGTTGGGGGGGATTGGGGTTGGGGCTGGGGGGTGCATGGGGGGGTGAGGTACCCATAGGTAGGGTTTGGGGGGGCTGTGGGGGCATGGGGGGGTGGGGTGGGGGTATCCCGGGGGGAGGGTTTGAGGGTGCTGGGGGATGCGGGGGGTGCAGGGGGTTGGGGCTGTGCGGGTGCAGGGGGGGGCAGGGGGTGGGGTACCCATAGGTGAGAGTGTAAGGGGGCTGGGGACTGGGGGGGGGGCAGAGGTAGAGGCTGGAGGGGATGGGCGTTGCACAGGGGTCGGGGTGGGGGGGGCCGTGGGTCACCCCCCCCGGGTGTCCCGCAGGGCCCTGTTCACCTATGAAGGCAACAGCAACGACCTGCGCGTGGCCGGCTGCGGGGGTGAGCGCGGGGCACGGCCCCCCCGGGAACAGGGAAGTGGGCGCCTGGCTCTGCCCCCTGCCCCCCCCCCCCCCGCCCCTTGGGCCCGGCTGTGGGTTCCCACGCCGGAGCCTGGCGGTGCCGGTGCCGCCCATCCCTGCCCACCGGATTTGCATCCAGCGGCCCTTTCCTTCCTGCTCCGCCGCCCCGGCATCCCGCCTGCACTTCGCGCAGGGGGCACGAGGAGCTCGGGGGGTGGGGGGGGGGGCAGGGTTTAGGGCTGGCACCGGGGACTTTTGGGTGCGGGTCAGAGGTCCCGCACGTCCCCTCCCGCGGAGCATCCGATGCCTTTTTGCTGGGCCATCAATATTTCATAGCGGCGAGGAAGGAGAGCTCCGGTCTGAGCAGGCTGCCACCAGTGAGCGTCAGCCCCTTTTCTGCTTTGCTGGGCTCAAAGCAGGAGGGATCCTCGCTGGTGGGCTTGGTTTCGGGGATGAGAGCGGGGTTTTCGGGTGATTCCCTGCTGGGGGGGGCTGTGGGGCCAGGCAGGAGGTGCCGAGGTCCCCTGGCAAGCCCCAGCCCCGCTCCTCTCCCGGCGCAGACGGGGGCCTGGAGGAGATGGTGGAGGAGCTCAACAGCGGGAAGGTGATGTACGCCTTCTGCAGGGTGAAGGACCCCAACTCCGGCCTGCCCAAATACGTCCTCATCAACTGGGTGAGTGGGGACAGGGACCGGGACACACGCTGGGGACCTCCCCCGGTGCCAAAAAACACCTGGTGGCCAAAAAAAACAGCGGGTGCCCTGCAGCCAGGCAGCACCGAGGTCCCCAGATGGCACCTGGGGACAGTTTTCCATCCCAGATTCAAGGTGCTGCTGCTGGAGAGACCCCCGTGGGCTGGGACCCCCCCGGTAAGCAGGTGCCAATGGTTTCCCTTGCAGACAGGCGAAGGCGTCAATGACGTGCGGAAAGGAGCCTGCGCCAACCACGTCAGCACCGTCGCCGGCTTCCTGAAGGTCCGGCGGGCTCCCGGTGCCCCTCAACCCTTCTCCTGCCATGGGGTGGTCCCTGAGGATGTCACCTCGAGGCCACCCCCGTAAGCTGGGGCTGTCCCCGTGCAGGGCGCGCATGTCACCATCAATGCGCGTGCCGAGGAGGACGTGGAGCCCGAGCTCATCATGGAGAAGGTGGCCAAAGCCTCGGGGGCCAACTACAGCTTCCACAAGGAGAGCAGCCGCTTCCAGGACGCCGGACCCCAGGCTCCCGTGGTGAGTTGGTGTTAGGAGATGCCCGAGACCACCTTACGGCCGTCCTGCGGCACCGTGATGTGCCGGGTACAGGGCTGGACGGAGCTCGGGGTGTTTTTTTGGGGGAGCTCGGGGGTTTTGCTCAGCTCCACCACGCTCTGCCGCCCTGCAGGGCTCTGTCTACCAGAAGACGAACGCGATGTCCGAAATCAAGAGGGTGAATAAAGATAATTTCTGGGCCAAAGCCGAGGTGAGTGCTGTGCAGCCGGGCTGCTCTCTGCTCGCCGAAGCCAAGCTCCGGGGCTGGGGGACTGTGGAGCCGACCTGTGCGCGTCCCGGCAGAAAGACGAGGAGAACCGGCGGCTGGAGGAGAAGAGGCGGGCGGAGGAGGAACGGCAGCGGCTGGAGCGCGAGCGGCGGGAGCGGGAGCTGCAGGAGGCAGCGGGGCGGGAGCAGAGATACAAAGCCCGCTCCAACGAAATCGAGGCCCAGAAGTGAGTCCCTGGCGGCCGTGACGTGTCCCCGGCTTGCGCTCCCATGACACAACGGGAGGTGTGGAGAGAACCCTCCGGCCGTGTGTCTGACGCCAGCCGTGTGTCTGCTCTCCCCGGGGCTGGGGAGGCTCCGAGCATCACTCCCCACGGGCAGAGCCTTCCCCAGCTCCCTGGGGCAGCTCCCGCTGTGCTGTCCCCGTCCCCGCGTGGCCGTGGTGCTTAGCTGTCCTTTTGTCACCCTCTGTCACCGCAGGAGGCTGCAGCAGGAGGCGGAGAGGAGGGACAGGGAGCAGCAGCAGCGGGTGAGCCTCGGCGCCGGGCTCTCTGAGGGTCTCGGGGTGCCGAATCCAGGGGATGTCCCCTCTGTTCTCCCTCTGCCACCCCCCCTTGTCCCCATTTCTGCGGTCCCCGGGGGGGTGGCTCCATGTCTCTGACCCCTCTTGTGCCGCAGAAGGAGCAGGCGGAGGAGCAGGAGGCCGAGCAGCGGAGAGGCTTCAGGAGGAGCGAGTCAGTGGAGAAAGCCCAGGTGCACTTTGCTGAGGGGGGACCCGTGCTGGGGGGCTGCTCCTGGCCCCTCTGCCCCTTCCAGCCCCCCCGGCCCCTGCTTAACCCCCGGTTCCCATGCAGGAGGCAGCGTCGCTGATCGCTCAGAGGCCGGTGAACCCCCGGGACATCTTCAAGCAGAGGGAGAGGTCGGCACCCGGGGACACAGCAGCCGCTGCCCAGCCAGGTGGGACGCGGCAGTGGGCACCGGGGGGCTCCCGAGGCGGGGGGGAATCGTTAACACCCGAGACTGCCGTATCCATACCCCGCTGTACCCGGGAAGCTTTAGATTTCTTCATATTTTTTTTAATGAGACGTACTAATGCTGGAAAGGAACCCGGCCTGGCTGCCTGCCGTCCCGCCCGGCTGCTCGCACGCTCGAGCGCAGCCGACGAGACCGAGCCGCTCCGCGGGGCAGGAGCCAGGAAGTTGTGAAAACCGAAGCTGGGGCTGCAGCCGAGGAAGCCGCTGCAAACACGTGATGTGCCCAGGCCAACATCCCCCCCCCAGCAGCCCAGCCCCCAGAGAACGACTCGAATTAGTCCAGAGTAACTCATGTTCCCCGGTTTTGCGGAAGGAGCACGAGCGCACCTTGGTGGCGCGGCCCCGTGCTTGTTTGCGCTCGGAGGCACCGATGGGCGAGATAAGAGCGGCAGGAAAATCCCTGGGGAGCCGGCGCTGCCGGCCTCAGAGCTGCTCTGCTTCTCCGACACGACGTCGGGGCTGGTTTCTTGTTCGCTCGGCTGCGGCAATGCTGTAACCAGTCGACAAACTCGTTTTTTGCAAGAGGGACCGGAGCTGGAAAATCCTGCTGGGGAGGCGAGCCCGGTGGCAGGCAGATGGTGAGCGAGGGGTACCTGAGCCCCTTCCTCCAGCACCTCCGTCTCCTTTTCCAGGCAAATTGCGCAGCCCCTTCCTGCAGAGGGAGGCGAACGCGGTGCCGAGCCCCAGCCCCCCGGCACGGGAGACACCGCCAGCATCGCCGGTGCCCGCTGCAGGTGCGTGCCTTCGCGGACAGGCCGAGCACAGTTTCTTGCCGCGCCTCTCCGAAGTGTCCCCGGAGCTGGCAGCAGGTTCTGCTCGGTTTCTGCCTTGTCCTCGTCTTCCTGCGCCTCCACAGAGAGCAGGCAGGGTTTGGCTTTGGCTCGAGGTCTGAGGGTGATGCCAAAGCCAAGCGGGAGGATGGGGAGTGCAGGGGACGGAGCTGGGCTCCTTCCAGCTGTGCCCAGTGCCAGGCCCAGCGGCTCTGGGCACAAACTGGAGCCCGGGAGGCTCCCCCTGAGCAGCACGAAGCGCGGCCGTGCCGGGCGGGTGCCCGAGCCCTGGCACAGGTCCCCCAAGAGGTGCCGGAGCCTCCTCCTCGGAGCCTTCGCACCCGTCTGGACGTGGTGCAGGGCTCTGGGTGGCCCTGCTGGAGCTGGGTGGCACCAGAGGGGCCCGGAGGTGCCCCCAGCCCCCACCACCCCGTGGTCCTGTGACCTCCTGGCTGAATGCTGGTGTTCAGCCTCCGGCCAGGGCTTCACCATCCACGCTGAGCCTTTCCCCGAGGCCGCTGTGCGGGCGGCCGGGGCCGGCTGCGGTCACCACTAGATGCTGCTCTTGGCCAAGGTCTCGGCGCCGGCTCTTCCCCGCCGCTCGCCGCAAGCAGCAGAGCCTGGCTATTTGCGTCGCTGGTATTTTAGGAAATGATGAATCTCGGGCAAGCTCGCTCTGTCCCCATCGGAAATGCCGCGTCTCATCCTTTTTAGGGCTCCCCAGCCCCACGCTTTTCCCCCTTGCGGGGTTTTGTGCTCGCTCAGCCCATTCCCTGCAGCGCAGGGACCTCAGGGACGGTGGCAGGGGGGAGCAGGGAGCGGGTTGGTGACACACGTTCCCCTTGCAGGGTACAACTCGAGCGCCCCGGAGCCCCCTGCGGACGAGGCCGATGTGTACGAGGAGCCGCCGGACGCCTCGGCCATCTATGAGGAGCCCCCTCAGGTTGGGGTGGCACAGACGGGATGCACCCCGAGCATCCCCGTGGGTCCGAGCCCCGCTGGTGCCCTCGGGGCTTTTATCCCCTACACCTCCTCCTCCTGCTTGCACATCCCAAAGCAGCAGGGCCAGGCAAGGCCGGCTGTTCTCAGCAGGCTGCGTCAGATTCTCCGCTGTGTACTAGCGGGGTTGTGTCACGCTGCAGCACTTCCTTTGCAGATGTGGTGGATGTTCGGTTTCCTCTCTTTAGCTCGAGGGGAGTGTTCTGGACGTGGCCTTTCTGGACTCGTGGCACCGGGGTGGCCATATCCAGCAAAGAATTGTGCTGGGGGGACGCTGCTCACTGGCTGCATCCTGCACCGTGGCAGACCCCGTGCCCCAGAGCCTGGCTCCGCCTAACGAGGCACAGCATCGTTAACACCCTTTTCTCCCTCCCGAAGGACCATGCTGATGGGGCTAAGTACGACTACCCCGCTGAGTACCAGCAGACGCCGGACCTGGCAGGGAAGGGGCTGTGTGCCCGGGCGCTCTATGACTACCAAGCGGGTACGGGCTGGGGGGGGCTCCTCCTAAATGGGGGGCGCGGGGCTCAGAGCTGGGCAGGGCATTGCCCATCGCACTGCGGCATCCGCAGCAGGGCCAACAGGGAGCAGCTCCCACCCCCTGCAGAGCTGGGAAAGCAAGTGAAGGGGGACGATGCCCTCCCTCCCTTTTATTTCCTAAAATCTGTTTCTTGCTGTCCTCCCTCCTGTCCCGGAGCCAGCTTTGCCCGGATATTTGTGTTTTGTAACGTCTGAGCTGCCCTGGCTCCCTCCAGCCCTGGCCGTGCCAGCAGTTGGATCCCCAGCACCAAAGGAGGGACACCCGAGGCAGGCGGGGGGCTCGGGGCAGCCCCGGGGTTCCGGGCTGTTCCTCACTCACCCCCCACTCCGTCTCCTTCCAGCTGACGACACTGAGATCTCGTTTGACCCCGAGAACATCATCACCAACATTGAGATGATCGACGAGGGCTGGTGGCGGGGCTACGGCCCCGACGGCCACTTCGGCATGTTCCCCGCCAACTACGTGGAACTGATCGAGTAAGGGGGCGGCGGGGGCCACAGCAGCTCCCGGCCCCTCGGGAGCACTCGGCTCCAGCCTGGTTCTTCCAAGCAGCGCGTGGCTTTCCTTCCTTCCTTCCTGCCTTTCTTCCTTCTCTCTGAGTGACGTGCCATGGCCCCGAGACCCCCGACCCTGGAGCCCCCGTAAATGCCCTCCCGGGGGCACTGGCAGAAGCCCCACGGCTCCGTCCCGGCGCGGAGCAGCCGCCTGCCCTGCAGGCTCCCCTTCCTTCTGGCATCTCGTGCGGTCCGACCCCTCACAGGGAGCCCAGAGCTGCAGCCAGCGCTCGGCTTTCCAGCTGGGGAGGAGATCAAACGAGGCCAAAGTGGGGGTTTTTAGCAAAAGCTGTGAGCGAGGGCTCCCCCCTGCGTGCCCCATTCACTGTGAACAAGGAAGAGCCCGGTCTGGCTGCCGCCTTCCTCTCGGTCGCCTCCAGCTCCTTTCCCTGGTGTTGCTTTTGGAACAGAAGGATGCGACGGGTTTTACGATGGGTTTTAGCAATGCTGGGGCCGCTCGTGCCCCCCCCCCCGGGTCAATAAAAGGGCTTTTCTTTGGTGACGGCTGCACAGGACCCGGCCATGCCCCTGCTGCTCTGCGCCACCATCAGGGTCCCCACTCTGCGCTCCCCTAACCCCGTGTCCCGTGGTTAATCCCCACTCCTACATTGTAAGGCTTTTCAGCATGATTTGGGGTGAAATGGCGGTGTTTTGGCACAGGGCTGGCAGAAGGCATGGGTTTTTAATGTCAGCCGCCGGCACTAACGAGAAACCTTTAATAAGGGGAAGCTGAGCTGGGCGTGGGGCTCAGCGCTGGTTTCGCAATGGGTCTGGAGCTGCGGCCGCGCTGTGCTGGGCGGGTTCGTGCGCCAGGGCGTGAGGGCAGGGATAATTAGGTGGGTAATTAGTATTGGTTCTGGCGATGAGTCTAACGAGGGAGGGAGGTTTGCTCAGAAGAGCAGCCAGAGACCACTGCCGGAGTGAGCAGTGGGGGGGTCCGGGTGCATAGGGCACTATAGGGGCATTTTGGGGACCTGGGGACACTGAGGGCGAGGGGGATGCAGGGGACACAGGGATAGCAGGGTGTGGGGACACCAGGGTGAGGGGAGCTTGAGGGGGTGCCCCCGCAGCCCCTTTGCCTCCCTGTCACCTCAGCACCCGTGGGTGCTGCCAGGCCCCAGGGTGCCAGGGCCACCTTGCCGTGGCCACCACCACCCCCTGCTGTTCCCAGCCCCACATCTTCCTGCCCCCCAGGCTGGCAGTGGGACACGGGGCTCAGCATCGGGCCTTTATTCGCCAGGGCACGGATGCAGGAGGGGGGCGGCACGTGAGCATGGCAGTGACGGGGCACGGGGGTGGCACAGGGACATGACGTGGGCACGGCGGTGACATGAGGGCACGGGGCAGGGTGGAGGTGGCAGAGGTACAGCAGCAGAGCAGGTGGGGAGAGGGGTGACAGGGGACAGGTGTGGGCACGGGGACAAAATGGGCTTGGGGACAGCAGGGGATGGGGCACAGGGGTGGCAGCGGCGTGGGGATGGGGTGACAGCAACGGCACCGGGGTGGAGATGGAGGGGGCATGGGGATGGCACGGGAGTGGCTTGGGCATGGAGATGGAGGGGGCACAGAGGTGGCACGGGGGTGGCATGGGGATGGCATGGCCTTGGAGGTAGCAGGGGCTGGGGGATGGCACAGGGGTGGCCTGGGCTTGGAAATGGCCCAGGGGTGGCAGGGGCACATCCTGGCCCCATGGTGCCCTCCCCTCACTTCCAGTTGGTGAAGAACTGCTTGAAGAGGGGCGTCTCGCAGCCCTGCGGCAGGATCTCCACCTGCGGGACGGGGACACGGTGGGGACATGGGACGAGGGGACATCACCGTGGCCCCCCCCAGCCCTCCTGTGCCCACCTGCGTGCGGGGCGAGTAGCCCATGCGGGCGATGGTCTCCTCAGCCACGCTGAGAGCCGCCTGGCGCTCCTGCTCGTTGGCTTTGCGCCCTGCGGATGGGGACGTCAGCCTTGGAGGGGGGGACCTGTCCCCTGCCCTGTCCCTGTCCCCGTCCCCAGGCACCTTTCCACACGTAGACCTTCCCCCCGGCGCCCGTGTCCAGCACGAAGCAGTCGTCGGGGCAGAGCAGGCTCTGGCTGAAGGGGCTGCTCCTGGCCACCTCGGTCAGGTCCATGCGCCCCGTTGCATCCGACACCTGCGGTGGCCAGGGTGTCACCGCCGTGGTGTCACCACCAGGCCATCCCCGTGGCCCTCTGTGTGGCCCTGTGCCCCTTGCCACCACCACAGCGTCCCTTGGCCATGCCCAGCCCTGTGTCCCCCCCCCTACAGGGGCCACCCCGGCCTTGCCCAGCCCCATGGCCACCACAGTATGTCCCAGCTGTGCCCAGAGGTTTGTGGGGTCACCTGGTGTGAAGACCTTCGAGCTCACCAACCTGATCTGAGCCCCATCACTGTCCCATGTCCCCTAGTGCCACGTCCACAGCTCCCAGATACCTGCAGGGACCCCACCACTCCCCCTGCAGCCCCTTCCAAAGCTCGACCGCCCTCTCCGTGAAGAAATTCCTCCTGACGCCTGATCCAACCCTCCCCTGGTGCCACATGCGGCCATGCCCTCAGGTCCCTCTTGCTTGCCACCAGCCCATGTCCCCTCGGGGCCACCACAGCATCCCCAGGCCGTGCCCAGCCCCTTGCCCCAGGCCATGGTGGCCTTGCCTTGTAGAGGACGGCTGTCCCCGCGCTCTGGTCGGCCACCGCGTCCTCCTCGGGGCTGCCCTCCTGCAAGCTGGGCTTGGGGCCCAGCACCTGCGGGTCAAAAACACGGCATGACAGAGCCCCGGCAGGGCCACCCGCGTCCCCTCACGTCCCACGGGCACCCACCTGCAGCATCTCCGGTGGCTCCTCGCCGTCCACCACCACCTCCAGGCGGGCCTTGCCGCCCCGCTCGCCGTCCCGGATGGCCGCCGCCAGCTCCTGGGCCCGGCTGCGCTCCAGGACATTGCAGCGGGCCCCGCACCAGGTGAAGATGGCCTGGGGACACGGAGAGGGACAGCGGTGGCGGGGCCAGCCTGCACCAGCCCGGTGGCCACCACTAGGCTGAGGGTGAAGCAGTTGCCAGGTCGGGGCTAGTTCAGTGGGATGGCCCAAGGGACACCCAACAGATGGACCCCCAGAGGGATGGACAGACACCCATATGGATAAACAGATACCCCGATGGGTGGGTGGATGGATGGACGGACGGACGGACGGACGGATGGACAGACAGCCATATAGATAGATGAGATGCCCTAATGGATGCCCAGGACAGAGGAACAACCCAGCAGACTGATGCTCAGAAGGACAGACAGACACCCCAACAGATGGACACCCAGAAGGACGGACAGACACTCGTATGGATAAACCGATGCCCCGATGGGTGGATGGATGTCCACAAGGATGGACAGACAGCCCTAGGGATAGACAAGATGCCCCAATGGATGCCCAGAAGGACAGAGGAACAACCCAGCAGACTGGTGGTGAGGACAGACAGACACCCCAACAGATGGACACCCAGAAGGACAGGTGGATAACCCCACAGACTGATGTTCAGGACAGACAGATATGGCCACCCAGGACAGGTAGACACCCAGAAAAATAACCAGATGGAAACCTACAGACAGATGAACACCCGGAAGGTCAGACAGACACCCCTATGGATAGACAGACGCCCCAACAGACAGATGAACAACCCCACAGACTGATGTTCAGGACAGACAGACAACCCAACCTGTGGACACCCAGACAGACAGACACATCCCTATGGATGGCAAGGTGCCCCAGTGACCGAAGATGCACCCCGATGGGCTGATGGACGGACATACGGACACCCAGACGGACATGGGGCACTTGCACCAAGCGGGAAGGGTCTGGGGGCTGGCAGGGCTGGCACCACCCACCTCGCCCAGGTCAAGGACGAAGCAGTCGCCGGTGTTGAAGCTGGCCCAGCTCAGGTCCCGCTCGGTCGCCCGGATTTTCTTCCTGCCCTTCACCTGGTAGAGCCGGCGCACGGGGCCGGGGCCAGCGCCGGGGTGCACGGACCTGAAGGCTGAATCCACGCCACCCTCCTGCCGGCACAGGGTGCTGAGCGCCCAACAGGGACACTGACCGCTGGGAAGGGGTGGCCAGCACCCGTGGGGGTTGCTGAGCACCTAGGGGGGGTGCTGAGCACCCAGCACGGAGACTGGGCATCCAGAGAGGATGCTGAGCCCCATGGTAGGGATGTTGAGGGCCTCAGAGGAGGTTCTGAGCACCCAGGGGTGATGCTGAGCGCTGGGGGTGGGCAGCACCCAGCAGGGACGCCACGTGCTCGGTGGGGAGCAAGCGAGGTGGGGGGATGCTGGGCGCTTGGGGGCATCCTGCACACCCACCACGGATGCACAGCACCCGTTTGGGAAGCCCAAACACCCACCAGAGTTGCCCAAGCACCTATATGGGATGCCCAGCACCTATTTGGGATGCACAGCACCCACTGGGGATGCCCAGCACCCATTTGGGATGCCCAGCACCCCCCTGGCACCCTCGGGCTCCCGAAGCCCGTACCTGGTAGGTGACGCCGCGAGGGAAGTACTCCATGAACTCATCGGACTCGTTGCCCTGCACCTCACGGTGGGTGACGGGGCGCTCACCCAGCGCCGCGTTCAGCTGGGTGCAGAGGAGGGCGCAGGCGCCCTGCTCGTCCCGCGACGCCTCCCGGCCTGCGGCGGGGAGCGGGGGTGGCTCAGCGGGACCCCCCCACACATATTGCCCCCCCCAACCCCGTGCTCACCGATCCAGAGGTGCAGGTGGGCTCGCTCCTCGGGCTCCAGGTGCAGCACCAGGTAGGCATCCCCCGAAAAAAAGGTGCCCCAAGAGGCCTCCGGCACTGGCACCGGGCGCAGCTTCTCCACCCGCCAGATGTGCAGCCCCGGGCGGGTGGGCACGGGGCCGAAGGGGGAGCCGCTGCGGTGAGGGGGGGTGTCAGGGGGGGTTTGGAGGGGGAGTGAGGGTTTTTTTGGGGGGTCGGTACCTTTTGGGGAGCGCCGTGTACATGGTGGCGGGGAGGCGGCGGGGAGAGCGGTGGTCTGAGAGCGGGTGGTCCTGCGGGGAGAGGGGACGTGGCGATGGACAGATGGACAGCCGGGAGGGCAGATGGACACCCAGGAGGACAGACGGACACCTGGGAGGACAGACGGACCGCTGGAAGGAGCGGTGGGCACCCCAACAGGTGGATGGATGGACAGACAGCCAGAAGGATGGACAGACAACCCCCCCCTCCCGACAGACAGCTGGGCACCCCAATGGGTTGGTGGGTGCCCCGATGGACAGACGGACGCCCCAGTGAGTGGACACCCAGGAGGACAGACAGACGGACAGACAGCCTGATGGACAGACGCGCCTTGATGCACAGCTGGACAGACAGACAGGTGGGGAAAGTGGACACACCCCGACAGATGGATGGACGGACACCTGGGAGGACAGACAGACACCCCAGCAGACAGACAGGCAGGGAGCCCCCAGGGACAGACGGACGGACAGACAGATGGACGGACAGACAGACAGACGGACGGACATCCCCACGGGCACACACCCTGCCTGCGGGCACCCCAAAAGACACCGCCCCCCCTCCCTTCCTCCCCCCCCCCGGACAGACGGACAGACAGACGGACCCCCCCCCGAGAGGCGGACACCTGGGCGGACGCGCAGCTGCCCCGACGGACAGACGGACACCCCACGGACACCCCACGGACACCCCACGAGCCGCGGGACACCCGGAAGCCGGGGCCGGGTGGCGGTGACTCAGGCGGCAGGAAAGGGTGGGGACGGCGGGGGGGGGCCGGGCCTGTCCCCGCGTGTCCCCCCCCCCGGGGGCCCTGCTGATGCCGCTGGCATGGGGACCCCCGACGGGGGGGTCGCTCTCACCCGTTGTCCCCACGGGGGTCCCGGCCTCCTGCTCTTCCTGGGGCTGGTCTGGGGGGGCTGTACTGGGAAGGGGGGGATGTACTGGGAGGGGCTGTACTGGGAGGGGCTGTACTGGGAGGGGCTGTACTGGGAACTGTGGGGGGGTACTGGGAGCTGCACAGGGGGCTGTACTGGAGGGGTTTTACTGGAAACTGAGGGGTGTACTGGGAGGGGCTGTACTGGGAGGGGCTGTACTGGGAACTGTGGGGGGGTACTGGGAGCTGCACAGGGGGCTGTACTGGAGGGATTGTACTGGAAACTGAGGGGTGTACTGGGAGGGGCTGTGCTGGGAAGCTGGGGGGGTGCCATACGGGAGAGGTTGTACTGGGAACTGCACTGGGGGCTGTACTGGGGGAGCTGTACTGGGAGGGGATGTAATGGTAACTGGGGGGGGGGGAGGGGGTGTACTGGGAGCTGCACAGGGGGCTGTACTGGAGTGAGTTGCACTGGGAGCTGAACTGGGGGGGGTTGTACTGGGGGGGGGTGTACTAGGAGGGGCTGTACTGAGAACTGGGGGGGCTGTACTGGGAACTGGAGGAGTGTAACGGGGGCTGTACTGGGGGGGGCTACATGGGGGCTACACTGGGAGGGCTATATGGGGGGGGGGGTCTGCATGGGTGGGGTACTGGGAGCTGCATGGCGCGGGGAGCTTAATGGGGAGGGGTGCTGCACCGGAGTGGGGCGGCACTGGGAAGCACTGGGCGGCACTGGGAGGCACTGGGCGGCACTGGGCAGCACTGGTTGCCGCAGGGCAGCCCCCCCCCCACCAGCCGCCCCCGCCGCAGCGTGTCTGGTCGGTGACTCACGGCCGGGCCGGGGGCCACACGTGTGCTGAGCGCGGGGCTCAGCCCGGCCACGTGGCCCAGCCCGGCCACCACGGGGCCCGGGGAGCCTGCGGGATCCTGCCGGGGCCTGGCGCGGTGCTGGGCCAGCAGGAACGGGGCACGCGGTGCCGTGAGGCCTGTCCAAAGTGGTGCTGGTGGATGGGGCCAGCCTGGTGCCGCACGCTCGGTGGCCATGGCGTGGCCGTGCCGTGCCCGCACGGTGCACGCGGTGCTGGTGCTGGGTCCCCTGCCAGTGCTGTGCTGGTTCCAGCGCAGAGCTGGTGCTGAGGCAGTGCCAGTGCTAAGCGGTGCTGGTCCTACACGGTGCCAGTATTGGTGCCGATGCAGCACAGTGCCCACATGGTGCTGGTGCCATGCCGTGCCAACAGTGTGAGTGCCAGTTGTGGTGCCAGGAGGTGCCAATACGGTGCCGGTGCTGGTGCCGTACGGTGCCAAAGCAGTGCCATTCCCACGCAGTGCCAGTGCCGGTGCCATGCAGTGCCAGCACCGTGCCAGTGCCAATGCGGTGCCAACTCAGAGCCAACTCAGTGCCGGTGCTGTGAGGTGCCAATGAAGTGCTGTGCCGTCCCGTGCCAATGCAGTGTCAGTGCTGTTCCCGTGCCTACGTGACGCCAACACAGTGCCGGTGCCGTGCCAACGCGGTGCCAACGAGGTGCTGGTGCCAGGGCGTGCCAATGAATTGCCGTGCCGTGCTAACGCGGTGCCAGGGCTGTTCCCGTGCCAACGTGATGCCAACGAGGTGCCAGTGCCTCGGTGCCGGTGCTGCGGGGTGCCAATGAAGTTCTGTGCCGTGCCGTGCCGTGCCAACGTGATGCCAACGCGGTGCCGGTGCTGATGCCATGCGGTGCCAACGCGGTGCCGGTGTCGTTCCCGTCCCCCTCCCCCCCCCCCCCCCCCGCCCTCCTCCCCAAACCCCCGCCCGGTGCCGCCCCCGGCCCGCCCCCGCCCCTCCCCTGCCCTCCTCCGGTGCTCGGCGGGGCCGGGCCGGGCCGGGCCGGTGCTCGGCGGCGGCGGCGATGGCGCTGGCGGGGCCGCCCCGCTCCTGCCTCCTGCTGGCGGCCGCGCTGCTGCTGCCGCTGCCCGGGGCCGCCCCGGACCCCGCCGCGCCCGCGCTCACCGACGCCGAGATCGAGGCGTTCCTCAGGGGCTTCCTCGGGCCCGACGGGGACCGGGACGGCGACGGCGACGGGGACGGCACCGAGCCGGGCTTCGCCACCGAGCCGGGCACCGGCACCGGGCTGGGCACCGGTGAGGGGGGGGGTGCTGCTGGGGCTGCCCGGTACCGGGAGAGAGTGGGATGTTGGGGGGGGGAGTAAAGGGGGGGAGCAGTGATGGGGGGTGCTGGGCTGGGGGTGCTGGGTTTGGAGGTGCTGGGTTGCTGGGTTCGGGGTGCTGGGTTGGAGGTGCTGGGTTTTGGAGGTGCTGAGCTGGGGGTGCTGGCTTCAGGGTGCTGGGCAGGGGCTGTCCCCACCCGCCTCGACCCGACCCACCCCCCCCCCCCAGACCCCCCGGAGCGGCTGCCGGAGCCCGAGGCGCCCAAGAAGGCCCGGAAGGACAAAGCCCCCAAACCCACCAAGAAGCCCAAGGAGAGAGCGCGGGGCTCCAAGAAGGACAAGGACAGGGACAGGGACAAGGAGCGGGACAAGAGCAGGGACAAGAGCAACGACAGGGACAAGCCCCCCAAGAAGCCCAAGGAGAAGCCCCCGAAAGGCTCCGAGAAGCCCCCGAAAGGCTCCGAGAAACCCCCCAAAGGCTCTGAGAAACCCCCCAAAGGCTCCAAGAAGCCCAAGGAGAAGCCGCCCAAGGAGAAGCCGCCCAAGGAGAAGCCGCCCAAGGCCACCAAGAAGCCCTCGGGCACGAGGCCACCGGAGCTGCCGGACACCCCCTGGGAGCCCCCCGTGGCCCCGCACCCCCCACGGGGTGAGGACAGAGAGGGGACGTCCCTGTCCCCAGGGCAGCCGCGGGCCCCCGAGGAGGAGGAGGAGGATGGCAGAGACCGAGGTGAGCGGGGGGACACCGGGGGTCCCGTCCTGTGCTGAGCGCTTGTCACCCGTGTCCCCTCGGCTTCCCCGCTGCTTTGTCCCCGGGGGCCACATGGTGTGGCCGGGGTCACCCCCGTCCTGCTCCTTGTCCCCCGTCTCGTCTCCTCCCTCCCTGGGGTCCCCTCGCTGGGGGTGGGCCGGGGACACCAGCGCTGCCACCCCTCTGCGTGTCCCTGTCCCCAGGCGAGCTGGAGGAGCTGCCGATGGAGCGCTGGGAGCTGGGCGGGGAGGACTGGCAGCCCGCTCCCGAGGCTGGTGAGAGCCCGAGGCCACCTCCTGCGTCCCAGTGCCACCTCCCGGCATCCCAGTGCCACCTCCTGACCCCCCGTGTCCTCTCGCTGCGTCCCAGTGCCCCCTCCTGGCATCCCAGTGCCACCCCCTGATCCCCGGTGCCCCCTCCTTGTGTCCCCAGTGCCACCCCCTGGTCCCCCGTGTCATCTCCCGGTGGCCTGCTGCCACCTCCCGGCATCCCAGTGCCACCCTCTGATCCCCGGTGACCCCTCCCTGTATCCCCAGTGCCACCCCTCTGATCCCCCGTGTCCTCTCCTTTGCCACCCCTCTGGTGCCACCTCTCCGTGTCCCGGTGCCACCTGCCTCCATCCCAGTGCCATCCCCTGATCCCCAGTGCCACCTCCCTGTGTCCCTAGTGCCATCCTGTTCCCCTGTGCCACCTCCCTGTGCTCTGGTGCCACCTCCCTACGTCCTAGTACCAGCCCTGGCATCCCTGTGCCACCTCCCTGTGTCCTGTTGCCACCTCCCCGTGTCCCGGTGCCACCTCCCTGCATCCCAATGTCACCCCAGCATCCCCAGTGCCACCTCCCCCCGTGTCCCAGTGCCACCCCTGTGATCCCGCTGCCACCTCCCCGTGTCCCAGCCCCCCGCGTCCCCCCCGCAGAGGTCCCCGTGGAGCCGGAGCCACCGACGCTGGACTACAACGAGCAGCTGGAGCGGGAGGACTACGAGGACTGTACGGTGCCGGGGGGCGGACGGGGACCGATGGGGTCCCCTGGGATGGCTGGGGGGGGACACAGATGCGTCCCCCCCTTCCCCTCCGCCTCGCAGCCCCGCAGTCATTGCCCCCCCCTGTCCCCAGTCGAGTACATCCGGCGGCAGCAGAAACCCCGCAAGCCCCCGAGCAGGAAGAAACCCGTGCGAGTCTGGCCCCAGCCGGAGACGCCGCCACGTCAGTGCAGTGACAGGGGGACAAAGGGGGCTGGTGGGGGAGGGTCCCCAGCCCCAGGTGGGGGGCAGCATCGTTTTGGGGCAGCCCAGGGCTGGGGTGGGCATGGGGACACCAGAGATGTACGGGGAGCACGTGAGGGTGCAGGGGACACCGCGGGGACACGGGGACCCCGTAGGGGCTCGAGGGATCCCGTGGGGACATGGGGACCCCATAGGGGCATGGGAACTCCACAGGGGCTCAAGGGATCCCGTGGGGATACAGGGACTCATTCAGGGCCATGGGGACTGCAAAAGGGGTTTGGGGACCTCATGGGAGCTACAGGGGACAGAGAGGCGCCCATAGGGGCATGGGGAACCCTACAGAGGCACTGGAGACCCTGTAAGGTTACAGCGACCCCACAGAGGCGTAAAGGACCCCACAGGGGCACCCCCAAACCCTTTTGCCACCCCCAGCCAAGCCAGAGGAACCCCCCACACCGCTGCCCGCCCCCGTGACCGAGGGGGACTACGAGGAGGGCTTCGAGCGACCCGACTACGATGACCGTGAGTGACGAGCCGGGAGGGACCGGGGGCACCCCTGCCCCTGGCGGGGGCTCTGTGGGGCCGCGGGCCGGCCCCCCATGTCCCAAAGGGGCGTCCCAGCCCTGTTCCCTCCCTGCAGTGGACTACGGGCTGCCCCCACCACCCAAACCCAAGAAGCAGCTGGAGAAAGAGGAGGAGATGGAGACGGACGAGGAGAAATTGAAACCCTGTGAGAGGCTGGGGGGGGGTGGCACGGCACAGCCCCATCCCCATCCCTGTCCCCATCCCCGTCCCCGTCCCTGACGGCCGCTCTCCCCTGCCAGGGAAGCCCAAGAAAGGCGGCAGCAGCAAGGAGGAGGAGGAGGAGACCTGGGTGGAGGAGAAGGGCCGGGACCGCAAAGGTGGGTGTGGGTGGGGGCCCCCCGCCCCATGTCCCCCCCACACCCTGGCTCTGCCCCCTCACCTTGCTGCCGTTTTCCAGGAAAACCCAAAAAAACAGGGGGGAAGAAGTGGGAGACAGACGAGGACGAGTGGGCGCCGCCGGAGGAGAAGACAAGTGAGTGTCCCCGTCCCTGGGGACAGGGGGAAGCGGTCACCATGCTGGGGGGGTGGCACTGACTTTGTGCCATGTCCCCCACCCCCCAGAGTGTCCCCCCATCGGGCTGGAGTCCCACCGCATTGAGGACGACCAGATCCTGGCCTCCTCCATGCTGCGCCACGGGCTGGGCGCGCAGCGCGGGCGCCTCAACATGCAGGTGGGCGCCCGTCCCTGTCCCCATCCCCGTCCCCGTCCCCATCCCTGTCCCTGCGCCACCCTCGCTGTCCCCTCGCTGTCCCCAGGCGGGCGCCAACGAGGACGATTTCTTCGATGGCGCGTGGTGTGCCGAGGACGACAGCCGGGCGCACTGGCTGGAGGTGGACACGCGCCGCACCACCAAGTTCACCGGCGTCATCACGCAAGGACGCGACTCCCAGATCCAGTAAGGGGACGGGGACAGGATGGGGGGGGTGGCCCTGGGGCCAGCAGCGGGGCGGTGGGGGTGACAGCCACCCCCACACACCGTCCCCTTCCTCCCGCAGCGAGGACTTTGTCACCAAATTCTACGTGGGCTTCAGCAACGACAGCCAGAGCTGGACGATGTACACCAACGGCTACGAGGAGATGGTGCGCGGCATGGGGGGGGCTGGACGGGGGTGGTTGGGGTGGCGCTGGGGACCCGCTGCCACCCCCACGTGTCCCCTCCCCAGATGTTTTACGGCAACGTGGACAAGGACACGCCGGTGCTGACCGAGTTCCCCGAGCCGGTGGTGGCGCGCTACATCCGCATCTACCCACAGACGTGGAACGGGAGCCTCTGCCTGCGCCTGGAGGTCCTGGGCTGTCCCCTCTCCAGTAAGACGGGGGTGGCAGGGGGGGGACAGCAGGGGGATGGCAGCCGCTCGGTCCCCAGGGCCACATCGCCGTCCCCTCCACAGCCATCAGCAGCTACTACAGCCAGCAGAACGAGGTGACGTCCGCCGACAACCTGGATTTCCGCCACCACAGCTACAAGGACATGAGGCAGGTGAGCGCGGTGGCACCCTGTGGGGCAGGGGGGTGCCTTCCCCGTCCCCGCCCCCGCCCCGTGCCCCAGCGCTCGCCCCCTGCGCCTGCAGCTCATGAAGGTGGTGAATGAGGAGTGCCCGACCATCACCCGCATCTACAACATCGGCAAGAGCTCGCGGGGGCTGAAGATCTACGCCATGGAGATCTCCGACAACCCCGGCGAGCACGAGACGGGTGAGGCAAGGCAGGGGGCGAGGGGGGACGGGGGGACACGGGGAGGGGACGGCTGTGCCGTGATGCCACCCGTCCTGCAGGCGAGCCCGAGTTCAGGTACACGGCGGGGCTGCACGGGAACGAGGTGCTGGGCCGGGAGCTGCTGCTGCTGCTGATGCAGTTCCTCTGCAAGGAGTACCAAGACGGCAACCCCCGCGTGCGGAGCCTGGTGACCGAAACCCGCATCCACCTCGTGCCCTCCCTCAACCCCGACGGCTACGAGCTGGCCCGCGAGGCGGTGAGGAGCAGGGACGGCACTGGGGTAGCGGTGGTGGCACCGGGGACATCGGCGCCACTGGGGGCTCACCGCCGGTCCCCACCACCCACAGGGCTCCGAGCTGGGCAACTGGGCGCTGGGCCACTGGACGGAGGAGGGCTACGACCTCTTTGAGAACTTCCCCGACCTGGCCTCGCCACTGTGGGCGGCCGAGGAGCGGAAGCTGGTGCCGCACCGCTTCCCCAGCCACCACATCCCCATCCCGCAGCACTACCTGGAGGAGGACGCCACGGTGAGTGCGGGGCGCCTGGCGGGGGCGGTGGTGGCGGCGGGCGAGGGGCCGGGTGTCACACCACCTCTGTCCAGGTGGCGGTGGAGACGCGGGCCATCATGGCCTGGATGGAGAAGAACCCCTTCGTGCTGGGAGCCAACCTGCAGGGCGGGGAGAAGCTGGTGTCCTACCCCTTCGACGCGGCCCGGCCCCCCAGCGAGACGCCGGCTGCCCCGCGCCCGCCGGACGACTACGAGGACGACAACCCCGAGGTGCACGAGACGCCCGACCACGCCATCTTCCGCTGGCTCGCCATCTCCTACGCCTCGGCCCACCTCACCATGACCGAGACCTTCCGCGGGGGCTGCCACACGCAGGACATGACCGACTCCATGGGCATCGTGCAGGGGGCCAAGTGGCACCCCCGGGCCGGCAGTAAGCGGGGCCGTGCTGTGCCAGTGAGCCGCCGGGTGGGCGAGGGTGACCGCATGCCAACGGGCCCTCGGTTGTTTTTTTGGCAGGCATGAACGACTTCAGCTACCTGCACACCAACTGCCTGGAGCTCTCCGTCTACCTGGGCTGCGACAAGTTCCCGCACGAGAGCGAGCTGCAGCAGGAGTGGGAGAACAACAAGGAGTCGCTGCTCACCTTCATGGAGCAGGTAGGCGCGCGGCCATGAGTGCGTGCCGGGAGCCGGTGGCCGCTCCACCAGCCCCACGCACTCCCCTCGCCCCTTTCCTCCGTGCAGGTTCACCGGGGCATCAAGGGCCTGGTGACGGACCAGCAGGGAGAGCCCATCGCCAACGCCACCATCGTCGTGGGGGGCATCAAGCACAACGTCAAGACAGGTAGGGGGTCGGGGGGACGCGAGGGCGCCGCGGCCCCGCTCCGCAGCCCCCTCACCTCCCCTCGCCGCCCGCAGCCAGCGGCGGGGACTACTGGCGCATCCTGAACCCGGGCGAGTACCGCGTGTCGGCCCGGGCCGAGGGCTACAACCCCAGCGTCAAGACCTGCAGCGTCTTCTACGACATCGGGGCCACCCAGTGCAACTTCGTGCTGTCGCGCTCCAACTGGAAGCGCATCCGTGAGATCATGGCCATGAACGGGAACCGACCCATCCGCCGCATCGTGCCCGGGCGCCCCATGACGCCCCGCGAGCGCCTGCGGCTGCGCCAGCGCCTGCGGCACCGCATGCGGCTCCGGCAGCAGATGAGGCTGCGGCGCCTCAACACCACCACCACCGCCCACAGCCCCACGGCCCCCCCGGCGCCCACCACGGCCCTGCCCAGCCCCTTCAGCAGCACCACCTACGCGCCCTGGAGCCAGGAGCCTCCTACCGCCGGCACCTGGGAGATGGAGACCGAAACGGAGGTGGTGACCGAGCTGGTGACGGAGACGGAGGCTTGGGAGGTGGGCACGGGGACGGAGCAGCCCTTCACCACGGCCGAGACCTACACCGTGAACTTTGGCGACTAGGGGACACCCGTTCCCTCGCTCCTGCCTCCAGGCGCTCGCGCTTGGTTGAGTTTTGCCCGCTGCAGGCGCCGTCACCTGCTTCCGCAGCGCTCCTCGCCCGCGCCGGGCAGGCTGCAGCTCCCACCCGCCTCGCTTGCCAGGACCACGGCCACGCCACCCCGACGCCTGCCCTGAAGGCCGGCAGCTGCAGCACATCCCCCGGGCTGGGCTCAGGCGAGGACGCACGGCCCCGTCCCCAGGGACCCGGCGGTGCCACCGCGGCCGGGCGAGAAGGACGCAGCCTGGGTCCCCGGCACCGCGGCTCGGCCGGGGCTGTCGCGCTCCCCAGGGCAGGGCCCTCGCGGCGCCGGCCCCAGTCCCCTCCACGCGGTTTTGTTACACGAATAAACCAAGCTGTATTGGTAGCAGCGCTGCGTCGCTTCTCCCAGCGGCTGCTGGTCCCGCACCGCGGCAGCTCCGCGGCTCCGTGCGGTGACAGAGTCCGTGCCGCGCCGTCACTGCCCGACCTCCATGTCCCCGTCATCGTCCTCGGCCCCGAAACCGGAGAAGCTGATGGGCTGGCAGCTGAGGTCGCGCAGGTTGACGAGGCAGGCGGTCTGCGTGGTGCTGAAGGCGGGCACCGCCACCAGCAGGACCCGCTGCCCCTCACCCCCTGTGGGGACAGGCGGGCGTCAGGAGCCAGCCCCGGCACGGCCGCGAGCGAGGACAGGGCCGGATGGGGCCGGGACTCACCTGTGATCACCTTGGACTGGAAGCGGGGCGCGCTGCCGCAGAAGTAGACGTGAGGGCAGTCAGTGAGGATGAAGGGATCCGACTTGTAGAAGGGGTAGCAGCCTGCGGGGGCAGAGGTGAGGAGGGGAACCCGTCCCCACAGGCCCCCACGGGGCGCTTGCAGCCCCGCAGCCCCCGCCTCGGGGCAGCACAGCGGTGCCCCCCCCTTACCCAGGGTGTCCGGCGCCGTGGGGCTGATGTGTCCTGCCCGCAGCGTCCACTCCAGGATCTCCAGGTAGTCGTCCATGCTGCTGTACTTGAAGATGTCACTGATGTTTTGCCCGGACGTCCCCAAAAACCTACGTTTTGGGGGAAGGAAGGGCAGGTCTGTGCTCGGTGCGACTTGTCCCCATCCCCCCTTGTCACCAGCAGCTGTCGCAGCCCTGGTGGCACGTCGGTCCCCACCTGACGCCGTCCACGTCGGCCTGGTAGGGGTTGGTGACCAGTTGCAGCGTGGAGTAGGCGCTGGCGAGGGGCAGCATGCAGTGGTGCAGCGGCTGCTGCGGCAGCGTGTAGTTGGTGGGGTCGAACTCCCCGGGCATCACGTCCACGGGCACGGAGGTCTGCGGGGCACAGCGGGGGCTGTGGGGTGGGGGGACCACCACCCGCTGCCCCACTCCGAGGGGCTCTGGGAGCTGCTCTCCCACCCCAGCACCCGCATCAAGCCCTGGGCACTCACACAGAGCTGCAGCAGGATCTCGTCCAGCATCTTCACGGCTTCCACGCTCGCAGCCTGCGTCTTCCTCGTCAAGTACCGGGCCTGCGGCAGCGGGGAGGCGGTGAGGAGCGCAGCCCCTCCGTGCCCCCCACCCCCATGCCCAGCCTTTACCAGGCCCCCCCCGCACCTTGTGGAGGCTGTCTCGGCTCTGCGTGCTCTGGCTCAGCAGGTTCCCCGCCAGGATGACGCGGGAGATGAGCGCGGCGCAGCTCTGCTGGCCCTCGGCGCCCAGCTGCCCCGTCACCGCGTCCACCAGCAGCTGGGTGCCCAGCAGGGATTCGCCGCTGCCGCTGCCCAGCCCCAGCCCCGAGGCCAGCAGCACGAACCTGGGGGAAGAGAGGGCGGGCAGCGGGGACGGTGGCCTCTGGCGGTCCCCAGGGCTGCGGGACGTGGCGGGGACGCGATGGGGACGCGGTGGGGACTCACCTGTCCGAGCTGGGGCCCGCCCAGGGCAGGGGCTGGGGCAGCTCAGCGAAGCAGAGCTCTTCCACCAGGAACCCGCCGTCCTCCTGCTCGCTGCCGTACACGGCGAGGATGGTGCCTGCGGCGAGCGCGGCGCTCAGCCCCGGCGGTGCCGGCAGAGCCGAGGCCGCCCCGCCGCCGTCCCCTACCTGTCACCATCTTGGACACCTCGACGTTCCCCGCCAGCTTGATGCGCTGCAGCTCGTCCTCCAGGATCAGCTCGTCCGAGGGGTGCACGTACTTGGGCAGGGGCGGCTGGGGCACCAGGTTGTGCTGCGGGGATGAGGGCAGGACCCCGGGGGGGGGGTGTTTTTTGGGGTCCGGGCAGGCGGGCGCATCCCCCGGAGGAGGCCCGGCCGCCCTCGGGGCCGCTCGCCAGCTGCGTGCCGGTCGAGGCTGTTTCCACTTAGCGCTTCCCCGCGACGCCAGCAGCGGCGCGGCCGTCGGCCAAGGAGGAAGCGGCTCAGCCAGGGAGGGAGAGGCGGCCGCGCTGCCATCACCGCCGCCGGGGCCAGCCCGGCCCCACGAGCCCACCCGCGTCCCCCTCCCCGGGGGGACGGCATGGCACCCGCCGTTACCTCCTCGCTGATCTCCTGCAGGATGGAGGGCTGCAGCTGCATGGCCTTGAAGAGCGTCCCCACCACGCAGCACCGCTCGCCCGCCCGCAGCTCGCACAGCTTCCGCAGCGCCACGCCGCTGCCTGCGGGGACGGGGGCTCAGCGCCGCGGCCCCCCTCGCGGCATTTCTTTCCCCTTTTTCCCCCCAAAGTGGGACCGTTCCCTAAATTCATCCTAGAGCGAACCGCTCGTCCTGCTTCAGCAGAAACAACAGCAGAAGGAGGCTGTCGAGGGAAGCCCCCCCATGGCCAGGGGCCCTCCCCAGGCTGCCGCTGTCACCTCCTCGCCTGGGGAGCGCTGGGGAGTTTGTCCCCGTGGGGTTTGGGGACAGGGATTTGTCCCCGTGGGGCTTGGGGACGGGGGTTTTGCCCTCACGGGGCTTGGGGACGGGGGGGTTGTCCCCGCGGCGGGAGGCCGAGGAGGGCAGCGGCGGGCTGGGAACGGTGTCAGCGCCGCCAGGAATGCGGAGGCTTCGAGGAGGCAGGAGAAAACTCAGGAAAACAACCCGCTTCGGCTGCTCCATCCCAACCCCCCCGCCACGATGCGGTGGTTACGGGGGGGGAGGGCACGTTCTCCATCCTTCCCCCGCGGCGTCCCCGGCCGAAAAGCAACCGGGGGAGCAGCGCGGCGGCGGCGGCGGCGTTTCGCCCCGCGGAGGAAGGAAGGAGGCCGGGGGGCTGCCGGGGGTCGGGGTTTGAGTTTTTTTTTTTTAGTTTTTTTTTTGGGGGGGGGGGGGGGGAGGGGGGGGGGGGGCTCACCCCATCGCTGCTGCGCCCGCTGCGCCAGGCGGGGCCGCATGCAGAGCAGGCGGGCGGCGTAGAGGTGCGCGTACTGGCGGCTGAAGCTGCGCTCCCCCAGCAGGAAGGGCTGCGAGCGGTCGGCGAAGTCGCTCCCGGCCCGGGCGAAGGTGGGGGCCTCGCCAGAGGGGGGGGACAGCAGGGCCTGAGCCGGGGGGGGCCACGACCGACGAGAACATGGCTGGGCTGGGGGGGGGGGGGGTGCCTGGGGGATAAAGAGGAGAGTGAGGATTCCCGAAATGGCCCCCAAATCTGTGCCCCCCCCCCCCCGACACCAGAAGCCCCCCCAGCCCCAAAACTCACCTGGGATTCCCCCAAGGCCTGGCCCTGCTGCCCCCCCCCCCAAGCACACAGGGAGCACAGGCCCCGGCCCCCCTGGACACCAGGACCCCCCCTCCAAACACTGGGACCCCCCCCCCCCCCAAAATGGGACTCCCCCCATCACCAGGAGCCACCCCCAAGGGGTACCGGGACACCCCCCCCAAGGACCAGGAACCCCCTTACCAGAACCCCCCCCCAAGCACCAGGACCCCCCCCCTCACCAGGGGACCCCCCCAAATACCCCTTGGGACCCCCCCCTCACCAGAAGCCTGCCCCAGGACATCGGGACCCCCACACACACCTCAGGACCCCCCCAAACACCGGGAGCCCCCTCCCCGGACACCGGCACCTCCTTCCCCCAAACACCAGGACTCCCCCCCATACACTGGGACCCCCCCCCAAAGACCGGGACCACCCAGAATCAAGTGCCTCCCCCCAGGACCCCTCCCCAAACACCAGGACCCCCCCCCACGACACACACACCCTAAACCCCGGGACCCCCAAAACCAACAGGGACCCCCCCCAATACCCCGGGAACCCCCCCCCCAAACCCCGGGACCACCCAGACCAACTGCGACCCCCCCCCCCAAACCAACCGGGACCCCCCTCCAAACAGCTGGACGCCCCCCCAAACGAACCGGGACGCCCTTTGGGACACCGGGACCCCTCCCAAAACACCAGGAGACCCCCCCTCAAAAAACAACTGGAACCCCCCCAGGACACCGGGACCCTCCCCCCAAACGAATCGGGGCCCCCCCAGGGCACCAGGACCTCTCCCACCCCCCCCAAAATACTGGGACCCCCCCAGGACACCGGGACCCCCCTCCCCCAAACCAATCGGGGCCCCCCCAGGGCACCAGGACCCCTCCCCCCCCCCCAAAATACTGGGACCCCCCCAGGACACCGGGAGACCCCCCCTCAAACACTGCCCCCCCCCCAAACCAACCGAGATCCCACCCCCAAGACACCGGGACCCCCCAAAGCAACCGGAACCCCCCCCCCAAGGCATCAGGACCCCCCCAAACGAACCGGGGACCCCCCCCCAAACCAACCGGGACCCCCTTGGGACACCGGGAACCCCCCCCCAAACC
Organism: Cygnus olor; assembly: GCF_009769625.2. Taxonomy (NCBI): domain Eukaryota; kingdom Metazoa; phylum Chordata; class Aves; order Anseriformes; family Anatidae; genus Cygnus; species Cygnus olor. The sequence continues at coordinate 1,035,923 of NC_049195.1, read as the reverse complement.
AACCGGCCCCCCCCCCAGGGCACCGCCCCCCCCCCCCCCATCATCCCCCCTCCCGCCGTTGACAGCCCCCCCGTGACGTACGGGGTCAGAGGTCAGGGGTCGGGGGGGGGGCGGGGGCCGCCGGCCCGGCTGCACGCGGCGCGGAGGGGACGCGGGGGGGGGGGGGAGGGGGCGGAACGGGTGTTGGGCGGGGGGGGGGGGGGAATGGCGGGAACCGGGCCCGGAAGCGGCGTAACCGCGGCGCGGAACAGACGTCACGGCGGCGGGGCGCCATGGCAACCGCGGGGGCGGCGGCGCCGTTCCCATGGCAACGGGGAGCGCGGGGGGGGGGGAGGACACCTGGGCCCGCAGGGCTGAGCCCCCCCGAGCCCCCCCCCGCCCCCACCCCCCCGGTTTCCTGCCCCGCGTCCGAGGCCTGCGGATTATTTTGGGGGGCGGCGCCACTCGTGTCCGTGGGCCCCGCGTGGGGCCGGTGCAAAAGGCCCGGGGCGGCCCCCCCACGGCCCCCAGGGGGGCTGCGGAGACCCCGCGGCCCTCCCTAGGGGTTTTGAGCCCCCCTCCCCCCCCCCCAGGGCTTTTGTGGCCCCCCCGGGGGTGTCAGGGCCCTCATAGGTGCGTTGGAGCCCCCCCCCCACGGGGTCTGCAGCACCCCCAGGGGGGGGTTCGGGGCCCCCACGGGTGCTGGGGGTCCCTCAGGGTGTCAGAGCCCCCCAAAAGTTTTGCCCCCCCCCCCCCCCCCCCCCCCCCGGGGGTTTTGCCTCCACCCGGGGGTTTCAGGCTCCCCCGGTAGTATCAGGGCCCCCCCCCAGGGTTTCCCCCCCCCCCCAGGGGTTTTGAGCCCCCCCTGGGGGTTTTGGGGGCCCCCCGGGGGTGTCAAGGCCCTCATAGGTGCGTTGGAGCCCCCCCCCACGGGGTCTGCAGCACCCCCAGGGTGTTTTTGGGGCCCCCACGGGTTCTGGGCGCCCCTCAGGGTGTCAGAGACCCCCCCAAAAGTTTTGCCCCCCCCCCCCGGGTTTTTGGGCACCCCCCCGGGGGCGTCAGAGCCCCCCCAGGGGTGTCAGACCCCCCCCCATGGTTTTTGGGCCCCCCCCGGGTTTTTGCCCCCCTACCCCGGGAGTGTCAGAGCCCCCCCCAAGGAGTGTCAGAGGCTCCCCCCTCATGGTTTTTGGGCTCCCCACCGGGGGTGTCAGAGGCCCCCCAAGGTTGTCAGAGCCCCCCCAATGGTTTTTGCCCCCCCCCCGGGTTTTGGGCCTCCCCCTGGGGTTGTCAGAGCCCCCCACAAAGGGTGTCAGCCCCCCACATGGTTTTTGCCCCCCCCTCGGCTTTTTACCCCCCCCGTCCCGGGGGTGTCAGAGCCCCCCCCACGGGTGTCAACCCCCCCAATGGTTTTTGCGCCCCCCCCCCCCCCCCCGGGGTGATTTTGGCCCCCTCCCGCCGCCCCCCCCCAAGGCCGCTTCCTGCCGTGGCAAGGCTGGGGGCGGAGGTGTGGGGCCGCGAGGCGCGGGCCGCGCTCCATTTTAAGGCCTCGGTGGGTTTCGGCGGCGCTGAGTGGCTCCGCCGGCCCCGCTGCCGGCTCCTGGGGGGCTATAAAAGCCCCGGGGTGGGGCACGGGGCCGGCACCCGTTGGGTCAGCGTTTGGGGGGCTCGCAATGGCCGCCGCCTTCCTCCTGCTCCTCGCCCTGGTGGCAGGTACGGGGCCGGGGCCCCTCCTGCCCGCGGCCCCCCACGGGCTGCATGGCGCGGGGACGCCGGCGCCGTGGGGTGGGGGGACCGGGGTGGGACAGCGGGGTGGCACCGGGGGTGCGGGGACTGCGTGGGGACGTGGATGTGGGGGTGGGGGTGGGGACGGGGGCTGGGCTCTGGGGACACCTGGGGCACAGAGGGGCTTCGGGGACTGATGTGCTCCCCGTCCTGCTGTGGGGCGGCCACGGGGTGGCCGTGGGGCTGCCATGGGGTGGCCATGGGGCCATGGGGGGGCCATGGGGCAGCCACGGGGTGGCCATGGGGCCATGGGGGGGCCATGGGGCCACCATGGGGTGGCCGTGGGGCCATGGGGGGGCCATGAGGCAGCCACGGGGTGGCCGTGGGGCCATGGGGGGGCCATGGGGCCGCCATGGGGTGGCCGTGGGGCCATGGTTTGGCCATGGGGCAGCCACGGGGTGGCCGTGGGGCGGCCGTGGGGCAGCCATATTAACCACCTCGGTCCCCTCGCAGTCGCACAGGCGGAGGAGGTGGCCGAGCCGTGCCAGGGCGGCCCCGCGTCCTGGTGCCGCGACGTGGCCACGGCCATCCGGTGCCAGAAGGAGCAGCAGTGCCGCCAGCTCTGGGACAGCCTGGGCACGGTGAGGACGAGCCCCAGGCGTGGGGCGCGCCGTGGGGCAGCCCGCCCTCGGGTCGCGGGGCGGGGGGCGGGGGGGTTGGACCCGACATCGCCCTGAGGGTCTGCGTTGTCCCCGCAGTGGGATGAGGACGAAGACGACGCGGCGCTGCCGGGCAAGGGGAAGAAATGCAACTTCTGCATCAAGGTGCTGCAGCAGCTGAAGAAGATGGTGGGGGACGACCCCGATGAGGTGAGGGGGGCACGGGGTGAGCCGGGTTGGGGGGGGGGGGGGCGGGTCTGGTGGCCGCGGCCCCGCTGACGGCACGGGGCCGGTGCCCGCAGGACACCGTCAACGAGGCGCTGCGGAAGGTGTGCGGCGCCATGAAGGGCCTGGGCCGGCTCTGCAAGTCCATGGTGAAGAAGTACGCCGAGCAGATCGCCGAGGCGCTGCAGAACGACGACGAGCCCCAGGACGTCTGCGCCGCCCTCAAGTTCTGCAAGGGCTGAGCGCCGGTGAGAGCCCACATCCTGCGCCCCACATCCTGCGCCTGCCCCCCCCCCCCGGGGCTGGGCGCACCGTGCCCCCGTGCGGAGGGAGGGTGGAGGTGGGGGAGCCCGAAACGTGCCCCGGGGAAACTCGGGGGTGTGGGGTGGGGCGGAGGAGCCGCATCCGCTGGTGCTGGGGCTGGGGGCGAGGGGTGTCCCCCGAGTCACCACCGCCACCGTTTTGTCTCCTCAGGGCCCTGACCGCCGCCGCTGAACCCCGAAACCTGAAGGGGGGCCCCGAGCCCCACCGCCAGCCTCCACCTCCCCACCAGCCTCCCTCCCACCCCCTGTCCCCACGCAATAAAGCAGCTTGTCCCCGCCGCCGCCTCTCCGGAGGACAGAGCTCGTCATTTGGGGTTTTATTTGGCCGAGGTGGGGGGGGAAACGTGCTGCCCCCCCCCAGACCTTCTTCTCATCACCATGGGCGGTGACGCAGCTCGGGGGCTTGCAGCCGACGTTCCTGACACGGCGAGGGGCATCCCCGTGAGCGTCCGCTCCACCTGCATGGGGATGAGCGATCGGGGGGGGGGGGCTGGGACGGGTCCCTGCAGGGCTTCCCCGGCCCCATCGGGGGGACAGGGGGTGCGGTGGGGCTCACGGGGACCCTGGGGACAGGGGCTGACACGTGGCGACTTCGGTGACGCGGGCTGGGGTGGGCGCATGGGGACCTCAGGGAGGAGCCGGGTGTGTGGGGAGCTTGGGAATGGGGTCCCTGGGGGGACACGGGGGGCGCGGGGCCACGCAGTCTGGGCTCTGGGGAGGGGGGGCATGGTGGGGAGGGGGCACGGTGATGGAGGGACATGGTGACAGAGGGGCACAGTGATGGTGGGCATGATGACGGGGGGAACACGGTGTCGGGGGTGCAGATTCCCACAGTGGACCCATACCCTGGGGTGACCCCAGCCCCATTTGGTGGCCTCAGCCCCCCCAAGGCGTCCCCACCGCGTGGGGCTCCTATGTGGGCCCCAGCCCCTGGGGTGCCCCCGACTCCCAGGGGACCCCCGAGGTGGCCCCACAGCCCCGTGGCACCAGGCTGCTCTCCCCCCCTGTGCCGCTGGCCCCGCTCCGGGCTGGGGGTCCCCCACCTTCAGCCCCCTAAACGAGGTAAACGTTGGGGGGGGGCACTGTCACTGACACAAGCCGGGGGGGGCACACGGGCACTACTTTTGGCTGCTTGGGACCACGAAGTAATTGGGGGGGGAGTCACCCACATGCCCCTGGGCTGGGGAGCCGTTGGGTTTGGGGTTGTGGGGTGCTGTTCCAGGGGTGCACGGACCTGGCCCTGCGGGGGGAAGGAGGTGGCACCACCCCATGGATGGGGGGGGTCAGTCCCCTTTGCCTCCGGCTCAGTTTGTCCTTTCTGAGGGTCTCTGGGAGGGGACACGGAGGTGACACATGGGGACAAGGTCAGCTGGGCCCCCAGGCACTGCCAGACGCCCACCGCGGGCTCCCCAAGGGGTGCCAGCCCCCCCTGTCCCCCCCCATCCCCAACCACCCCCCAACCACCCCCCTTATCCCCCGGTGCCCTCCCATGGAGAGGTTCTGGGGGGCGCAGCTGCCCCCCACAGCACCAGGAAGAGCCTCGGCCCCGTCGGGCTGCGCGCGGCCATCGAGGAGCCTCGGCCCCGGCGGTGGTCCCAGAGGAAAAGTCCACGCAAACCCCGGTTTATTGGGGAGCCCCGGCACCGGCCGCCGTCGCCTCCCACGGCAAAGCCCTTCCCGCGTCCGTCTGCGCTCCTCGGCGCCCTCCAAGCGCCCGGCACCGCGGGGTCCCCGCCGTCCCCAGGTCCTGCGCGCCGTGCTGCCCCGCTCACTGCCCCATCATGCAGGCCATTTTGCAGGCGACGGCCGAGATGAGCGCGGCGCCTCGCCCGCTGCCTTCCTCCGACTGGATGAAGGTGATGTCGCAGCCGGGCGTCAGCTGCCGGACGGTGGCGTGGAACCGGTCTTTGAAGCTGCGGGGGAAAGACGGGAAGGGGTCAAGGCTGCGGGGAGGAGGAGGAGGAGGAGGAGGGAGGCTGGGGCGGGAGGAAGGCTCCCGGCGGCCTCACCTGGGGTGCAGCTTGTAGACGGAGCCGTCGACCCCCACGGTGATTTTGAGGGTCTCCTGGCTCCGGCTCTCCCGCATGCGGTTGATGACGCCGGCCAGCCCGGCCGAGCACATCTGGGCGGCGCGGGTGGAGACGCTCTCGCAGACGCGCCGCACGATGTCGCAGTCCGTGCCCGAGGGCAGCAGCTCGAAGGCCGTCAGGATGTTGTAGATCTGCTTGCGGTCGCCCGAGTCGCTGGGATGGGACAGAGGGGGCGCGTCGGGCCGGGGACCCCCATGGGGCAGCTGGGGAGGGCTGGCGGGGGGTGATGGGGCAGGGGACCCCGGTGTGGGGCAACGGGATAGGGAACCCTGCTGTAGGGCAGTTGTAGAGGGCTGGTGGGGGGTGATGGGGCAGGGGACCCCATGTGGGACACCCCAGTGTGGGGTGATGGGGAAGGGGCCCCCAATGTGGGTCAAGGCAACGGGGGACCCCAACATGAGGCAGCTATATAGGGCTGGTGTGGGGCGATAGGGCAGGGAACCTGCTGTGGGGCAGTTGTAGAGGGCTGGTGTAGGGTGACCGTGCAGGGAACCCCATGTGGGACGATCAGAGCCAGCTGCTGTGGGGTGAGGGCACAGGGCACCCCCATGGGTGTGGGGCGGTTTGGGGGCGCCGGCCCCGAATACCTCTCGATCTGCGACACGAAGCGGGTTTCGAAGGTGCCGCGGGTCTTGAGCTTCTCGGAGGCCTCGCCGTTGAAGAGCAGGTTCTCGTCCACCAGCTTCAGCAGCACCAGCCGGACGATCTCCCCCATGTACTTGCCCCCGATGATCTTCTCGTAGCTGGGGGCCGGGGGCGGCCGTCAGGGCGGGGGCCGCCCCCCTCCCGCCCCACGGCGAGGCCCCACGCATGTGTCCCCACCGGTACCGGGCTCAGGGGGACGCGTGCGGGCGGCCGACGGGGCCAGAGCCCCGGGACGAGCGGCCCCGGCCGGCGGAGGGCAGGGGGGGAAGGAGCCGCGGCCGGGGGGAGCCCAGGGGAGCCGCATCCGCCCCACTCCTTACAGCTGCTGACCGGGGTTAAGCGAGGTCTCGTCCACCACGCGGTCGTACTCCAGGAGGAACTCGTCGAGCTCCCCCGAGGCGCCGAACGCGCCCCACTCCGTGTTGACGCACATCCTGCCCTCGTCGCCCTCCACCAGCTCCACGTTGTGCATCTCCTCCATGTAGCAGGCGTTGCAGCCCGTCCCTGCGCGCAGGAGCCAGCCGTGGGGCGCGTGCCCCCCGCCCCACGTCCCCCCCCCGGGGGTGGCCGCTGCCGTCCCGCAGCCTGTGATCTTACCCACGATCATCCCAACCTCGCACCGGTGGTCCTCGTAGTAGCAGGAGATCATCGTGGCCACGGTGTCGTTCACCATGGCCACCACGTCCATCTCGAAGTCCTGCCGGGGGGGGAGCCGCCGGTGTCACGCTCCGCGTCCGGCTGTCCCGCGGGGTCCCCGTGGGTTGCGTGTGCCCACGCATACACGTGCACGCACACACACGCGTGTGCACAGCACGCCCCCAGCACCTCTCCCGGGGGACCCACGGGACGCGGTGGGGACAGGGGGCGGGCACCGACGCACGCAGCCGGCACGGGGCCAGCGGCCGTCTCACCCCTCGCCGTTTGATGGCGTCTCGCAGGAGCCCGACCACGTTGTTCCCTTCTGCTCCGGAGGCTTTGAAGCCCTTGGTCCAGTTCAGCAGGATGCCCTGGGCCGGGGGAAGACAGAGCGGGGCTCCGTGGGGCCGTGGGGCAGGCACCGCGGTGGCCTCGGGTCCCGTGCTGCCCCGCCAGCCCCTCACCTTGTCGATGTCCTCGTGCCGCACGGGGAAGGAGAAGGTGAAGCCCAGGGGCAGCTTTTTGTGCTTCATCTGATGCTTGTCCAGGAAGTCGGAGATGCACTCGGAGATGTAGTCGAAGAGCTGGGGGAGAGCGGCTGAGCCGTCACCGCGATGGCCTCGTCCCCGCGATGGCCCGGTCCCCTCCACCCCATCCCCATCCAGACGCCACTTGAAGGGGACGCTTCCACGGGCTCCTGCAGCTCCCCGAGGGTCTGGACCCACCTCTGCCCCCTCCCAGGGCTTGGGGCTGCCCGGAGGCACCCAGCACCGGGATGGGGATCGTGGGGAGGACCCCGCGCCCCCCGCACCCCCCTGCCCCGCTCACCATCTCGGCTGTCCCCGTCATGGCATCCTCGGGGATGGAGTACATCTGGTGCTTCGTCTTCACCTTCCACTGCCCTTCCTCCCCCTCGCCCACCTTCACCAGCATCACGCGGAAGTTGGTGCCGCCGAGGTCCAGCGAGAGAAAGTCCCCGACCTCTGCAGCGCCGCGGGGCACGGGGGAGGGGACGGCTCAGGGGGGGCTCCCGGGGGGGCAGCACCCGGCGGAGCCGCGGCAAAGCGCCGGGCGCCGTCGCCCTCGCGTCCCGGCAGCGCCTACCTGAGCCCTCGGGCGTGGAGCGGACGTAGGTGGGCAGCATCTTCACTGAGGCTTCCTCGTGCGTCTCCAGCTTCAGCCCCCGGTCCATCTCCTTCTGCATGCGGTACATCACCTTCTTCAGGTCCTCCTCCCTCAGCCGGAACTCCGACAGGATCTGCTCCACCTGCGCCGGGGGGCGGCAGCGTTACGGGATGTCCTGCGCCCCCTGAACCACGCCGAGCAGCCGGAGGTTCCCCTCCCCGGCCCCGGTTTTCCCTGTGGACACCCCGATCCCCTGCGGCCCCGCAGCCCGGAGCACCTCGCCCTCCAACAGCGGCACCGGGGGGAAGCTCCTTGCCCCGAAACCTGCTCGGAGCAGGCGTCCCGTAGGGGTTTCCTCCGTCCCCCTCGCACGACGCCCATCGAGCGGGGCCGCACCGAGCGGTACGGGGAATTTCTCCCGTCCCCGCTGCCAGGGAGAGCCGCGGGGCCCCTCCACGGCCGCGCTGGCGCTCAGGACCTGTTTTTCCCTCGCGTAGCAACCCCGGGCCCTGCCACCGGCACGGCCTCCATTACCAGGGCGCGTAACGGGGCCGCGGCCCCGGCTCTCAGATGGAGCCGCGGTGCTGAGCGCTTCTGCTCCGCCAGCCAGGTTTGCTCGTGGCATTAGAGGCCTCATTAGTCACCGGGAGCCGGGCAGGCCAGAATCGCTCCCGCTGCGCTGTCAGCGCCAGGAGGGTGTTTTCCTCGGGGCCGCGCCGGCCCTGCCGTGGGTTTTGGGGTGCATCACAAAGCAGGCGCCCTGCTAAAGCTTTTGGGATGATGTGGGTCCCGGCCACATGATGTGGGATGATGTGGGTCTGAGGGGTCCCGGCCCCCACAAACCGGCTGCGCCGGGCTGCTTCGGTGGGACGGATCGAGGCCGGATCCCCTCCGTGATGTCCCCAGGGGGACACCCAGCGCCCCGTGACGCCGTTCGGTGCCTGATGTCGCCCAGCGCCGCAGCGCCTGTCTCGGTGTCCCTTCTCCCGCTGATCTCAAGCGGTTCTGGCACCGTAGGCACCGCGTGCCACGGCTCCGCTCCCTCGGATCCCGCATGGAGGTTTCGGTGCCGGGTTTGGCTCTTCCTACCTGACCAAAACCTGCCCCCGAAGGGCACGATCCCCTCTTACCCTGCCTGGAGCAGGCTGGAAGCCACGTGGCGGAACGCTGCGCTGCCCATGCCCCATGCTCCCCATCGCCCCCGTCCCAGTCCGGCTGCGTGCCGGAGCCTCCCAAAGAGTGGGGACGAGCCCCGTCCCCCCCAAGTGACCCGATGCAGTGGGGGTCCCCTCGGCCCCGAGGCCGTCCTGTGGAGCCCGGCTCCTTCCGGGGGAGCCCCGCTGGTCATGCTCAGCACCCCAGCACCGGGCATGGGGGCGGCCTTGGGAGCGGGGAGCCTCAGCACTGGCCGCGTGGCTCTGCCCGAGGCAGCCTCCAGCCTCCTGCTGCCCTCACCCCCTGTGCCTGGGGGCTGGGGGGGGCCTTGCGCCGCCGGGCCCACGGCAGGATCAGGCCCTCGGTATAAACGGAGGCTCCCCGTGTGCTCCTGGCTCGAAACCTCCTGACCTCGTTCCTTGCCCAAAACCGCTTGCCTGGCCCCAAAGAGCCCCGAAGATCCCCAAAAAGCCCCAAAGAGCCCCAAAGCGGGGGCAGAAGCAGCTGTTGCCTTCCGGAGGTGAACGTGGGGAGGGCCGGCGGCCGGCGGGGCCTCACCTTCTCCTGCCGGGAGCTCTCCATCCTGCTTCTGTGGTCCAGCATGGGGGCAGCCGTGGGCGCGGGGCGGGCGGCGGGCAAAGCTGTCCCCCCCGAGCCCCCCCGGCACCCCACCGCCTCGTCCGCCCGGGTACCGTCCCTGGCTGCGCCGGGGGATGCGCCACGTTGGGGGGCGTTAGCTCATACGGGGTGCCCGGTGGCGGCCGCCGCGTCCCCACGGTCCCGTCAGGCGGAGCGGCCACGAGCCCCCGCGGCCCCGGCCTCGGCCCCCCACATCCCGGGGCCGCCCTCGGGGCTCCCCAGTCCCCTCGGCCGTGCGGGGCGGCTGGGTGCTTCGTCGTCGTCGTCCTCCCCCTCCTCCTCCTCGGCCCGCCGTCCGCCGCACTGCAAGGGGGCACCGAGGCGGCCCCGGGGGTCTCTGCGTGGAGTGGGGGAGCCCCAGCGGGCGGACGGACGGACGGACGCGGGTGGCCTTGTCCGGGACCCTCCCCACGGGGGCCGTCAGCCCCGTCACCGGCCCTGGGCCCCCCTCCCGGTGAGCCGGTTGCCGTGCCAACCACTTCACGGCCTGGTCACGGTGGCAACCACTCCACCGGCCGGCCTGGCAACGCGGCCCGCTCCCATGGAGACGAGCACCAAGGTGACGGCGGCCCCGCGATGGCCGCCGGGCCCCGGGGACGGGCACGGGGACAGACGGGGGATGATGGGGATGGATGGGGGGTGATGGGGGAGCCCCGGGGGGGTCCCGGGGGCCTGGGGGGGTCCCGCGGTGCCCCCGCAGTGTCCCGGTGCCGGGGGTGCAGGGCCTCGCAGGGCGGCCCCGGCCCCGCAGCCAGGGGGGTCCCATGGGGGTCCCGGGGGGCACTGCAGGCCCCGGACCCAGCCTGGAGGCCCCGCCCACACCACAGGCCCCACCCACACCACAGACCACGCCCACAAACGCCGCCACGCCCACCCAGGAGGCTCCGCCCACGCACGAAACCACGCCCCACAAAACAAGCCCCGCCCCCATCCACGTTGCCCCGCCCACCCAAATGCCCCTGGGCACAACGGAGGCCACGCCCACTCCCTGCGCCACGCCCACGCGGCAGGCCCCGCCCACATAGTTTGCCCCGCCCACTCAGCAGGCCCGTCCGTACCTGTCCGTACATGAAACCACGCCCACAAATCGCCCCATCCCGCTTAGCACCACCCACTGGGAAGCCCCGCCCACACACACGAAGCCACGCCCACCGAGCGCCCCCACCCACACACGTTGCTCCGCCCACTGTGGAGACCACGCCCACACACCCAGGAAGCCACGCCCACAAATCACAGCGCCCCAACCACGCAGGAAAGCCCCGCCCACCCGCGGAGCCACGCCCACACACTAGGCCCCGCCCACCCACGAAGCCCCGCCCCCCTCGCTATGCTCGAGCCCCCCAGCTCCCTGCAGGGAGCCCCGCCCCCCATGACGTCACGGCGCCGCCGATTGGCCTCCCGCCTCGGGGGCGGGGCCGTTCGCGGCCGTGGGCGGGGCCTCCGGCCGAGCCGCGCTCTCATTGGCCGGGAGCCGCGGGGCGGGCGGGCCGCGTGCTGCGCGTGCGCAGGCTGGGCGCGGCCCCGTGGCAGTAACCGGGGCCGGGGGCACTTCCGGCCGGTCTCTTTCTGCTTCCGGGTCGGGAGGGCTCCGCTCGGCCGCCGCCTCCTCGCTGCGAGTCCGCAGCCGCCGGTACCGGGCGGGGGGGCGGGGCCGGGGGGGGGCCTGTAGGTGTCCCGGGGGGGCTTGGGGGAGCCCCGGTGGGTCCGGGCGGCTCCCGGGTGGGTCCCGGTGGGGTCCGGGGGGGCCCCGGCGGGGTTCGGTGGGGCCCGGTGCGGTTCTGGGGGGGTCTCGGGGGGGTCTGGGGCGGGTCGCCGGGGTCCCGGTGGGGCCTGGGGGGGTTTGGTGGGGCCCGGTAGTGTCCCGGGGGGGTCTGGGTGAGTCCTGGGGGGGTCCCGTGGGGGTTTGGGGGCGTCCCGGAGGGGGCTGGGGGGTCCCGAAGGGCTCTGGGGGGTCCCAGCGGGGTCCCGTTGGGGTCTGGGGGGTCCCTGGGGGGGTCCCAGTGGGCTCGGGGGGGGTTCCCGGAACGCTCTGGGGGGTCCCAGTGGGGTCCTGTTGGGGTCTGGGGGGTCCCCGTGCATTCCCCATAGGGTCCCGATGGGGTCTGCGGGGTCCTGGAGGGCCCTGGGGGGTCCCAGTGGGCTCTGGGGGGGGGGGGGGTCCAGGAAGGCTCTGGGGGTCCCAGCAGGGTCCCATTGGGGTCTGGAGAGGGTCCCTGTAGAGTCCCGCTGGGTCCCAGTGGGGCCTGGGGGGGTCCCCGTGCAGTTCCCATAGGGTCCCAGTTTTGGGGGGGGGGGGGTGTCCCGGAGGGGTCTGGGGGGTCCCTGGGGGGTCCCGGAGGGCTCTGGGGGTCCCGGTGCGTTCCCGGTGTCGGCGGGGCCCGCTGACCCCGCTCCGTCTCCCCGCAGCGCCGCGCCATGAGGCTGTACAGCCTGAGCGTGCTGTACAAGGGCGAGCCCCGGGTGCAGCTGCTGAAGGCCGCCTACGACGTCTCCACCTTCAGCTTCTTCCAGAGATCCAGGTCGGGCCCCGCGCCCCGCACCGGGGCTCCCCGCGCGACGGTGCCGGCACCGGGACGAGCCCCACCGGGGGCTCACGGCAGCCCCCGTCCTCACCGGGTGGCCTCAGAGCATCGCCTCGCCTGCCCCCGGCACCCCCGGGGACGTTGGGCTCAGCCCCGGCTGGGCCGGTTCAGCCCTCGGCGCTCCCCCGGGGGCCCCGCTCCAGCCGCCCCCCACTTGCGGAGGCGGCCGGGGGCTGTCGGCGGCGGCCCCCGGGGCGTTTCCCGGCCCCCTGCCAAGGTTTTTTTGGGCACGTTTGGCTCTGCGGTCCCGGCGATAAGGGGAACGCTGCAGCGAGGGGCTCCTAAAAACGCCCCCGTGGCCGAGCGTGCGAGGGGAAGCAGCGAGCGGGGGCGGCTCTGGGGGCCTCGCTGCTCCCCAACCCCGGCACGGCCGGAGGAGCCGCTTCCCCCCGGGCTTCGGCACCCCGGGAGCTGGTGTCGGCGGGGATAAGCTGTGAATTTATCTGCCGGTCCCCCCCGCGGGGGCTGCGTCCCGTGGCCACGGCACGAGTTGGGGCCCGGCCTCAGCCCCTCGGGGAGCCCCCGGCGCTGCCACTTCCCACCTGGAGCGCTGTGGCTGAGCGCTCGCTGCTCCCAGCGCGCCCGGGACGGAGCAGATTTATTTCTGCTTGCTCGCGGCTTTTGGCCTCTGTTTTATTGCGGGGTGAAAAAAAAAAAAAAACAACAACAACAAAAAAAAACACAAAAAAGGGGTTACGCAAAAGTCTGCCTGGCAGGGCTGGAGCGCGGGCTTGGGGCCGTTTCCTGACCTGACTCAACGCGGGTCTAGCATGGGAGCGCGAGCCTCCCGCTGGGCTCGGAGGGGAAGGGGCGGTGGGGAAGGGCCGGGGCTGCCCCGCGCCCCCCGCAGCTGGGGGCCGGGTGCGAGCGGCGCTGGGTGCTTGCAGCGTGCAGGAGTTCATGACCTTCACCAGCCAGCTGATCGTGGAGCGCTCGCAGCTGGGCAGCCGGGCTTCCGTCAAGGAGCAAGGTGAGCGCGTGGCCGCGCTCCGAGACACGAAGCCCCCCTCGCGCCCCCCTTCCCTGGGCGAACGCCGAGAGGTTTGGGGGCAGGGTGGGCCCACGGGGCCGAGCCTGGGGCTCACCTCCCTCCCCGAGCCCTTCCCGCTGTCCCAGCGCGACCGCCAGTGGCCGGAAACCTCCCGGTGCCATCCGCTGGCGGTGGAAGCGGGGGCCGGGGGCAGGCGTTGGGCGCCGGGGGGGCTCCAGAGCCGCCCCCCCCCCACCCCCGACGCCGCCTCTCCGCCCAGAGTACCTGTGCCACGTGTACGTGCGGAGCGACGGGCTGGCCGGCGTGGTGATCGCCGATAACGAGTACCCGCAGCGGGTCTGCTTCACCTTGCTGGACAAGGTGAGCGGCGCGGCCGGCGGCGCCTCGGGCAGGGCGGGGAATGTGGGGGGGGGGCTTCCCACGGGTCCGGTCGCGGCGTGAGGAAGAAATAATCCCTGCTGGTGAGCCGGGGCGGGGGGGGGGGGGACACACCGTGTCGGGGCTGAGCTCGGCGGGATCTGGTTGTGTTTTGGTTCGGCTCTGCCTGGCGGCTCCGCACCGCAGCCGGCCTCTGGAGCTCCCGGCGTGGCTCGGGGCTCTGCGGGGAGCTGGCGGGGCAGGGGCTCGGCCTCGCTCGCGGGGAGCTGTGGGGAGGAGCCCAGGCGGCGACGCCGGGCGCTGCCTCGCTCGCAGGTGCTGGACGAGTTCTGCAGGCAGGTGAGCAGGGCGGAGTGGCCGTCGGGGTCCCCCGGCACCATCAGCTACGCGGCGTTGGACGGGTACCTCAGCAAGTACCAGGTAGGGGCCGCGCGGCCGCCTGGCCTCATCCCCCCCCCCCCCCGGGGGGGCTGCTGGCCTGACGCCGCCCTCGTTCCTCCGCCAGAACCCCCGCGACGCCGACCCGATGACCAGAGTGCAGGCGGAGCTGGACGAGACCAAAATCATCCTGGTGAGGACGGCGGGGACGGGGGCTGGCCCCGCTCCCTCCCCTGGGTGCTCTCGGCCGGTTTTGGGGCGCGGTGGCGGGGCCCCCGAGTGCCGACGGCGCGCCCGGCACCCGTTCCTTTGCGCAGCACAACACCATGGAGTCGCTGCTGGAGCGCGGGGAGAAGCTGGACGACCTGGTGTCCAAGTCGGAGGTGCTGGGGGCGCAGTCGAAAGCCTTCTACAAAACCGTGAGTGCGGCGCCGGTCCCTCCCGCGCCCAGGGAGGGTCCCCGACGGGCCGGGGGTGGGTTTGGGGCCGTGAGAGGGGCAGGAGAAGCCCCGGTGGTGCGGGACGTGGGGTCGGGCAGGGAGCTCGGCTGCCCAAACCTGGCTGGCGGAGCTCCTTGGCCCCCTTCCCAAACCCGGCCCCGCTCCCATTTGGGATTTGGGGTGCCCGGGTGCCGGGCCGCGGCCTCCAGCCTCTGTCGCGGGGCTGCGCCCTCGGCCTCCGCGGCCAGCGGGGGACCGGGACCGGGACGGCCGCGCCGGGCGGCTCTGGGCCCCGACGCCGCGTTCTCTCCCCTCTCGCCAGGCGCGGAAGCAGAACTCGTGCTGTGCGGTGATGTGACCCGCCCGCGGGGGGCTCCTGCCCCGGCCCGCCAGGCCCTCGCCCCCCTCCTCGCATCTCGACCTCCCCCAGGACTGACCGCAGAACCCCGGCGGCTCCTGGGCCGCTCGGCGGGGGCCGCTGCTCGGGCCGGGCCCCCCCTCCCCCCCGGGCACCGCGGCCGTGCCCGGTTCTCGGTGCTGAGCGGGCGCTGAGGCCGGCCCCGCGCCGTGGGGCTGGGGGAGCGCTGCAGCCCCCCCCGCCCTCGCCCTCCCCCGGCGCAGCTCGGGCCGTGCTGTGCCCATCCCCGTAACACCAGCGAGTGCCTCGGCGCTGCCAGCCCCGGGGGGGCTTGGGGAGAGAGGAGCTGGGACCCCCCCCCAAGCTCTGAGCACGGGGCCTGGACGGGGGGAGGGAGCTGGGGGGGGGGGGGCTTTTATGCATCTGTGTCCCCGGGGGGGGGAGGCCGGGTGGGAGAAGGGAAGTGCTTTGTGGGGGGGCTGGCCAGGGCTGCTCGGTGTGGGGCTGCGTCCCCTTGTGGGGGGACACATGGGGTCGGCCCCCACGCCCCCTCCCTGGGGGGGGGGGGGAGCTGGGGGGGGGCTCTGTGCCATGGGGCTGCCCCCCTTCGGTGGGTCCGAGCCCCCCATTACCCCCTGTTCCTGGGGGGCGGGTGGGAGCCAGCTGGGCCGGGGGGGGGTTCCCCGTTCCCCCCTCCCTCAGCCCCGGGGGGGGGGGGGGGAGGCTCAGCCTCGGGCCTCCCCCCCGGCCTCGTGGGGAAGGGCGCAGCTTTCGCTCGGGGCTGTATCGTGATCGGTGTCGCCTGTCGCAGCCGTGCCGCGGCCGATAAAGTTCTCTGTGACGGTTGTGGCCTGGCTGGGCTCCGTGGGGCAGGATGGGGCCCGGGGGGGGGCACCACGTCTGGGGGTGCAGCAACACTCAGCCTCGTCTCTCCCCCCCCGGGGGGGGTGGGGGGTTGGCAGTTGTTTTTCCTCATAATTTATTTGCAGTTTTTCCCGAGACAAAAACGAAATCAGAGTCATCTGTTACACTTACAAGGCTCAGAAAGAAAAGACGAGGTGGGGGGGGGGGGGCAATATGCCGGGTGTGTTGGGGGGGGAGTAGAGAAAAGTTGGGGGGGGGAACGGAAAAGAACGAGAGAAAAAGGGGAGGAGAGGGGGAGAGAAATCTGGCAACGCTCCACCAGCATTCGGGGACGGTAACAGCTCAGCTCAGCTCCTCGACAGACAGCGGGGTGCTCCCGCGCGCAGGGCATGCAGAAAGTAAAAAGCTGCCCCCCCCCCCCCCCGCCCCCGTCCCCCCCCCCCAGCCACAAACAGCCCCCAGCGACGGGAGTGCGAGGAGGGGACGCCTTGGTGGGGGGGGGGAGGAGAAGTTTGGGGGGGGGGGGGGTTGGGGTGAAGCCCCCCCTCCCCTCCCCTAGCGGTGAGCCCCCTCCCCGGGGGCGCGGGGCTGGGGTGCGGGGGGAGGCAGCGCCCTTGGTGCGGGGCGGGGGGGGGGCCCGGGGGGGGCCGGCAGCCGGCGGAGCAGCCTGTGCCCCCTAAGAGACCCGCTCTCTTAGTCTAAAGTGCTTTCGACGCTGCCTCAGCGCTGGCTGGATCGCCCCCAAGCCCCCCCCCCCTCCCCACCCCTTGGGCTGGGACCCCCCCCCCCAAAAAATCCAAAAATTCCTCCCCCCCCCCCCCAAACCCCAGCGCCCGGCTCTCCCCCTGGGGGCTGCGGGAACAGCCCCGGCCCCACGCTTTGGGAAGGGGGGGGGGGGGGGGGGGGGGGGGAGCAGCCCTGTGTGTGTGGGGTGGGGGATTTATTTTTTCGGGGGGGGGGTGTTGAAGGGGGAGAGGGAGGGGGGGGCCACCGGCTGCTCCCGTGGGAATTCAAAAATAAAGAGCTCTCTCTATGTACAGGGGCCCGGGGGGGGAAGGGGGGGGGGCGAGCGAAAGCGGAGCCCAAAGAACGAACATCCACCACCAGCGACAGCGAAACTCCACGAGCACAGCCGGGGGGGCGAGGGGGGGGGGGGGCCGGGCAAACCCCCCCCCCCCCCGGCCCGGTGCAGACAGGCTTTGGGGGGCAGAGAGGGAATGGAGGGGGGGGGTTCGGGGGTCTCACCGCAGGCTCCGGCAGCCCCCCGCCCCCCCCCCAGCACGTCGGTCGGGGGCTGTGTGAGATGGCGATTTAATTTTTGGAATTTTTTTTTTTTTTCTATTCATCATTTTTGCTTTTTTTTTTGTCTTTTTTTTTTTTTTTTTTTCTCCTCCTTTTTCTGCAAAAGCAGGCACTGGGCAGAATGGGGGGGGGGGGGGAGCGGGGGGGGGGGGGCACAGGCATGCGGACGCGTGCTCCGGGACTGCGGCTGCGTCTCCGTTCGGCCGGACCCAGGCTGGGGGGGTCTGAGGCTGAGAGGGGGGTCTCAGGCTGGGGGGGGGGTCTCAGGCTGGGGGGCTTTCAGGCTGGGGGGGGGGGGGGTTCAGGCTTGGGGGGGGGGTCTCAGGCTGAGGTTTGGTTTCTCAGGCTGAGGTTTGGGTTCTCAGGGTGGTTGTGGCTTTTTTTTTCTTTTTTTTTTTTCCCTTTTTTCTTTTTTTTGGGGGGGGGGGGGGAGATTGGGGGGGGCCGGCGGCCTCATGGGGCCCCCCCCCCCGCCGCCCTCACCTTCACTGGAGGGGGGCGACGGGCGCCCCGGAGCCGTGGAAGTGGACGTTCTGCCACTTGCCCTCGCGGCGGTGCCAGACGCGCGTCTCCTCCGACTGGCTGGTGCGCGGGCGGCCCTGCGCGTCCAGGTACTGCGTGAGGCGGATGTAGGCGATGCAGGCGGCGTCCTCCCCGATGACGTGCACGTGGGGGTTCAGGATGGTCGTGTGGATCGGCTTGTTGTTCTTGGACAGCACTGCGGGCAGCCCGTCAGCGGGTCGGGCGGGCAGGGGGCGGGCAGGGGTAGGGGCAGGGGTACGAGGGCAGTCGGGGATATGGGCAGGGGTACGGGCAGGGGTAGGGGCAGGGGTACGAGGGCAGTCGGGGATATGGGCAGGGGTACGGGTAGGGTAGAGGCAGGGGTACGGGCAGGGCAGACACCCAGGCAGGCAGGCACGGAGGAACACAGGCAGGGGGCAGGCAGGAGCACCAACAAGGACACAGACAGGGGGCAGGCAGGGATGCAGGAGGAGTACCAGCAAGGATTCGGGCAGGGGTGCGGGCAGGGATAACCCCAAGGATACAGGCAGGGCTACCAACAAGGGCACAGGGTGCAGGCAGGGATGCAGATGAGCACAGGCAGGGATGTGGGAGCAGTACGAGCAAGGGTGCAGGCAGGGACCCAGGTAAGGCTGCAGGAGCAGTACCAGCAAGGATGCAGGCAGGGATATGGGCAAGGGTGCAGGCAGGAGCACGGGCAGCTGGCAGCCAAGCAGGCAGGGAGGAGCACAGGCAGGAATTCAGGCAGGGATCCGGGCAGGGATATGGGCAGGGACATGGGCAGGAATGCAGGCAGGAGCACCAGGAAGGACCCAGGCAGGGTGCAGGCAGGGCAGGCAGAAGGGACACGGGCAGGGGGTGGGCAGGGTGGGTGGACAGAGGGACGGGCAGGGGCTGGGAAGGTCGGCCGGACACGGGGACGGGCAG